>NC_141694.1:1803291416-1804770740 GCF_964263255.1 Lissotriton vulgaris | reverse complement strand
GTTGTTTCTCTTTCCCACAACATTTGCTGCTTAATACAGACTTTATCATTAAACTTAAGGCTCACATAAAATATTTTTGGGAAATTAATATTGGTTCAGCATCTTACAATATTGCTTGGGACTCCTGCAAGGCCAGCTTTAGGGGTTTTACTCAACAGCACATATTTAGGCAGAATTTTGTCAATAAAAGGTATACAGATGATACCATAGCGAAAATATTACATGTAGAAAAGCAATTAGCAACAGCACTGCTGCAAGGGTCTAATTCAGAAGAAGAACTAACCTATGTCTTAATTGACCTTAAGTCTGATTTAAAACAGACGCTGCGAGAAAAGAGTCTTATCAAATTAAATAAATATTGTCTTCTCAATATGAATGTGGTGAAACAATAGGAAAGATATTAGCCTATAAGGTAGCAGAAAATAAGGCTAAAACACTAGTTAGGGCTATTAAAGGCCCATACAATGTGACTTACAATAATCCCCTCAAAATATTAGAACTGTTTGATTTGATTTGATTTGATTTGGACTTGTAGAGCGCATGGCTGCCCTAGAGCGTCCCAGCGCTAATCCTAATCTGAACCTGGTGAACTCAAGCGAGAAGCATGGTTAGGGGATGGTAGGGAACAGAAAGGTTTTGAGTGCTCTTCTAAATTTCAGATGACCCGGTTCCATTCGGAGTTCTCTAGGAAGGGCATTCCATTTGTTTGACACATTCAGTGAGAACCGTCGGCCTCCTGTTCGTGCTTTCCTCACTCGTGGAACAATGGCCAGATTTTCTCCATCCGAGCGGAGGGCCCTGGTCGACTTGTAAGGTCGGATCAGTCCTCTCAAGGCCGGAGGGCCTTTACCCTGCAAAGTCTTATGTGCGATGCAGAGAGACTTAAAAGTGATCCGCTCTTGGATGGGGAGCCAGTGCAGGGCTTTCAGCAATGGTTTGGCTGAGGCCCGTCTCGGCGCCCCCATCAGCAGCCTGGCTGCGGCATTCTGAGCTCGCTGAAGAGTATTGATAGTGGCATGAGGGGCTGCGAGGAAAAGGGAGTTACCATAATCCAGTTTGGACAGAATCAAACCCTGGATTAGCAGCTTTCTAGATTGAAACGGAAGGAGAGGGAGGACCTTCCGGGCTGCCCGAAGCAGGCCGAAGCAGCCTCCAACCACTTTCTGCGCATGGGTCTTGAAGGTCAGTTGGGGTTCGAACCAAATCCCTAGGCTTTTAATTTGCTGCTTGGGGGGTGGAAGATCTCCCATACAGGCAGGCCACATCTCAGGGGGCAGAGAGGTGAATTGACTGCCTAAGAGCATGATCTCCGTCTTAGATCCATTTAGTTTAAGTTTCGAGCTGGACATCCAGGAGGAAATGGCTGTAAGACAGTCTGGGAGGTCGACCGGGCGGCCCCCATGTTGTGACAACGAGACGACAAGCTGGGTGTCGTCAGCATAGCTTATGGATTTAACCCCGAATGGGGCTATCACCTTCTCCAACGGGGCCATGTAGACATTAAACAGTGTGGGGCTGAGGGAGGAGCCCTGCGGCACCCCACACTGAAGAGGGAAGGCCTCCGACATGGACCCATTTTCCCAGATCCTGAAGGATCTCTCCTCCAGGTAAGACTGCAACCATTTAAGGGCTGATCCTGTAATGCCCAGCAGGGCCAGGCGTTGGGCCAAGACTACATGATCCACAGTATCGAATGCAGCACTCAGATCCAGGAGGATCAGAGCTACTGATCCCCCTGAATCCAAGATGTATCTTACCTCTTCAGTCACCGCCAAAAGGGCGGTGTCTGTGATACTTTGCTAGATACTACAAGTAATTATATACCCCTGAACAACGACCGGCTCCTGATGATATTAATATATATCTCCAGACTAATGAAGTAAATCATATTGATATGGAGAATGTAGATATGCTGAATAAAGAAGTTACTCTAGCAGAAATTAGGTTGGCAATCTCTGCTTCACCTTCGTGCAAATCATCAGGGGAAGATTTGATTCCGGCTGAGCTTTACAAACACTGTATAGAGGAACTAGCTCCTATACTTAGTCAAGTGATTGGATTTATTGGACAAGAGGGGAAAGCTTCGGAGTCATGGAATATGACGCAAATCATTTTTTTTCTTAAGAAGGGTAAAGCATCAGATGACTGTGGGTCTTATCGACCGATTTTGTTAATAAATACTTATGCGAAGATATTCACAAAAAAAATTGGCTAATCGACTTGCCCCAAAAATATCCGCCCTGGTTTCTCCACAGCAACACGGATTTGTACCCAGTAGGGATACCACGACTCATATTAACATGGCTTTTACTGCTTTTGGGATTACCTCTGGGCTGTGCTGGATATATTCGGCATCAAGGGCTCATTTATGAAATGGATAAAGGCTCTATATGATAATTCAAGAGCAAAGGTTTGCTATGCAGGGATGCAGTCGGATACTTTTCCGATTCTGCGGGGTACCCATCAAGGGTGCCCATTGTCACCTTTATTATTCGCTTTATCCATCAAACCATTTTTAGTAGCAATCCAAAAGAATCCTGCTATAGTACCATTTTCATCTGGTTTAAATACCCTCAAAATGACGGTATGCGCAGATAATATAGCGGCTTACTCGATAAATATGGATGAGGCAATGATAGGGATTATTACAGAGGCCAGGATGTTTGGTTCAGTATCTGGATATAAACTGAATGCTAATAAGATGCAAATTATTATGAATCATAAAACAAAGGATCAAATTCAAGGAGTGTACAAAACTGCTACTTATCTTGGCGTAAAAATTTCGGCTTGTCCAGAAGAGAAAGCTATGCTGATTTATGAACTACTGCTAAAAGACATAGCTACTGTTTTGAAAAAATGGCATAAGGTTCTTCTAAGTTTAATTGGTAGGATTAATTTAATCAAAATGAAGATTCTTCCTAAATTCATCTACTTATTTGGAACTATTCCATTTCGTATTATTAATGGTTTTTTTAAACGCTTAGATGGCATATTAAGCAGCTTCATATGGGGATATAAAAAAGCACGCCGGGCAATTGATTTAATTAAATTACCTTATGGAAAAGGCGGCCTTGACTTTCCTGATTTCAAAGCATACTACTGGTCGACATTTATAGGACGTATTCGCAGTATGATATAAGGAACCATTTTTTTTTACTATGCATTTATGTTAGAAACTGATTCCAAAATGTTTTTATATCGTGTAACCGACCAAAATTACTTTAAGAGGGTTAAATTTAAAACTGCTCAAGATATAGTATATCTTTGGAGAGCTATTATTTGTAAATTCCAAATACCGTTATATCATTCCAGACTTCCTTTATGGGACAACCCTGCTCTCCCAGGAATCGTCCATGATGGGGGAGGGAGACCATGGGCACAACTGGGTATCAAAAATCTTGGTGATTTATATGATAATACTGGGTTTTCATCATTTGTGAGACTGCAACTTCTTTAAAAGGTGACGGAAAATATGAGCTTAAAATATTTTGAAATTAGAGACTATTTTATACGCAGTCTCAACATTACTGAATTATCAAACTCTAACATATGGGAATGTATCCACTTAGCTAAAGATAATTCCTTGATCAGCTCTGCATATAAAAGTTTAATTCTCAGAAAGATGGTGATTTGAGGAAACTAGCCACACGCTGGAGCCAGAAACTGGAGTCTAATATCACTGACAATTCTATTTCTTCTGCATTGGATACTATCCGTAAATCAGTACACTCATCTAGCCTAAGGTTGCAGTCATATAGGACCATCTGTTTTCTTTACTATACTCCTGCACGTATTTTGAAATGGGCAACAAGTAACTCAAGTAGTGATTGGGCTAGATGCCCAAAATGTGATTTATATGCAGCTGACTTAATGCATATGTTCTATTCGTGCCCATTATTACTAACATTTTGGAGAGGTCTGGAAAAGACTGTGTCCCATAAACTCAATAAAACTATATCATTCACGGCCACAGATATATTATTGGGCCCTCAAACATGTGACCATAACTCGAGAGAACTTATTAGTATTGTACTGGATTGTGCTAGGATAACTATTGCTCGAGCATGGATCACACAAGACCCACCTTCGACAGCAGAGTGGTGGGCAATATTAACAGATACATACAATATGAAATGTGCATTAGATAAAGTCAGGGGTGTAAGAGCATTATGTAAATTGGAAAAAATGTGGGGAGAATTTGTCTAGGAATGTGTTAAGGAAATTGGTTATCTGTTTATTTGAAGTTATGTTTGTTCTACATGGATTTGGAGCCCTTTGCTTTTATGTAAGATTATTCACCTTGTGTTTGCCGAATCAAAGTGCTTTAACTTCTGTTGTTTGCCACAAATGCCCGTTTATTTTTCCTTTATTTTTATTTGTACGATGAGTTGTTTTTTTTATTTTTGCTGCAACTTTGTCGTCATGTCATCAATGAAAATATTTTGTGTGTGATACTGAGTGAATCAGAATGAGTCTGAGTGAGAATCAGTGACACTGATGGAGTCGATGTGAGTGAGACTGAGTGAGACAAAGTAGGAGAGACTGCATGAGTAGAATTGACTCGGAATGAGTGGGTCTGAGTGAGTCAGAAGGAGTAAGAATGGATGTGACTGAGTGAATATGGGTGAGTCAGAGTTAAATTGATGAATCAGAATGAGTGAGACTGCTAAATCAGTGAGACCACGTGAATTAGGGATACTGAGTGAGACTGAGTGAAGTAGAATGAATTGAATGAGAATGAGTTTGTCACAGTGAATCAAAATGAATAGGACAGTTTGAGAATTAGTGAGACTAGGTGGGTCAGAGTGAGAATGAGTAAGACTGCGTGATGCAGTCAGACTGAGTCAGAGTAAGTAGAAGTGAGTGCAAGAGAAAATAAGAATAAGTAAGGAAAATGAGTGAGAAATGATTAGAGAGATAAGACTGAGTGCAAGTGAGTATGAGCAAACCCTGTGAGAAGTCAGGCTCCCTCACTGGAATTCAGGCCAAGGATTATGGCTCACCACTTTTAAAGGTCACCAGCTACCACTTCACATAATTGATATTGGTCGGAAGTCCCTTAATGGCTTTGGTACTAGAAAAAAGCAATATCAGAAATACTTGATTTGTTCTCCGAAAGGAACTTCTTCCACTGAACATTTCTGTATCCTTGTGAGCAATCCTGTCATCAGTGCTACTTATTTCTCTTTATTTTTGGGAAAGGAGTTTGTTTAAGACATCTTTCTGTGGGACTTCTGAAAAGCCAATTGAGTAACCCCTTTTCAATATTTGCAGAACCCACTTGTCTCTTATTGTCTGTCGCCAGTCACTACTGAATAAATCTTTTCAATCGGCCTCCTGCTGATAGTGGCTGGGTGTTTGTGAGTGAATCTGGCAGCTGCAGTTGGACTTGTATGAGAATAATGGCCTACTTGTACTTGTCTGTAATGACTTGAAGGCCATCTTCTGTCTCTTGAAATATACGAAACAAGGCCTAGACCTCTTTAAGTAGAGCCTGTGTAGAATGTACAGCTTAGATGGATACCTGCAGATTGAAATTCATTACTACATACCATCTCTTAAGAGCACCATTGAGATTCTTATCTATCTGATTGTTCTACTTACAAATGATCTTTGTAGAGGGATCTACGTTGCATACAGGGCTTGCAATAGCAACTTGCAGATTGAAGATCAAGGTGGACAGCCTGCATTCTAAATAAATCCCATTCTCAGCCTGGCAAAAAGCTGTGAACAGACAGGTGATATTAACCTCTTTGGAATGGGACACTGAAAGACTGCACTGCAACCCCACCTCCGAAAGGCTGGATGCATCTTACACCCCGGGGAAGGCATAGCCCATTGCCATCCTCGTCCATCTACCTCGTCACAGTCACAAAGGAGCACCCTGTGTTCCAGACACAGCATTTACCCATAAATTGAAAAGGTCCTCACCCAATCTGGCTGCCTGACAGGAAGTACCGGTCACCTGGCCTATAAGGGTGTGACCAACGCACGAAACATCCTGTTTTTTTCTCTGTGTTCCTGTAGAACACCCATCTACAGTGTCCAAGGTGGTTCGTTCGTCCAGTCTCGGTAATGTCTCTTACTTTATTATTTTTCGGGGTCTGCTGTAGCGTCCCCATTTGTTTTACAGCCGCTGCTCCCTTCCTACTTTTGTCATTTCACTTGTTGTGAGTTTCTTAGTTCACATATGAAGTCGTGTGCAGTTCGCTCACCTTAACCTTCTACAGTTCCTCTTCAGGGTCCTGGCAGGGTGTTCCAGTGGCCCTGGTTGGCTTGCTTGCATCCCCTCGGGTTGCTCTTCTGCCAGGGTTACACCCTTCTTCCTTGCGTGGAGTGTTGGTGCTTGGTGCCTCGCCGGCCTTGGTGTCCCCTCCTCCTTCCTGGCGGTTGCTCCTCTGTGCTGTTTCCCTCTGTCACCTTCTCTGCTCTGCTTTCCTCTCTTGTTTTGTCTGACGCTCAGCCGGTTGGCATTGGGGGGTGGTAGTTGATGGCGGTGTTGCTGTGACCTGGTGTTTCAGGTCACAGTCCTTCCTCCTCGGATTTTGTGTTCATTTTCTGGTGTTTCCCAGGTTTGTTGTTCCTGGTCACTGGTTGAGGCTTCTGTTATGACCATGGCGCTGTTGCTCTATGGTGCGTCTTGTGTCTCTGGTGGCTCTGGCTCCCACTGCACTTGGGTTTAATTCCTTCCACTGCTTGTAGTTTCTCATTGTACTGCACCCTTTTCTTCTTCACTGGGTTTCTCCCTGTTGCCTGAGTGGGGCTTCTGTGCTTGCTTGCTCTCCGCTGCCGGTGGTCTGCTTTTTCGGCTATCCAAAGGTCCTCTCTCGTCTCCCTTGAGTCATTGGCTTCTTGTCTTCTGCACAGTTTTTTCCTGCAACAGCCTGTAATTGCTTCGCCTTTTCACCCCTAGGGATCGTCCTTTTGTCCTTAATACTTTGCATTCTGGTCCGTTCCATTTGGGCGACTTTGGGAGTGTCGCTTGCTTGTCATCCTCTTGTTGCTTTTCTTCCCTGCCTACCTGGGCCTTCCCCCTGACTGGTCATTCTCCTTACTGTCCTCAGCTGCCCCTTTTCAGGGTGGGGATGCAGCTCTGTTCCCTGGTTTGCCTTGGGCTCTGGTTATCTGCATTGGCATACAGCCTCCCTTTGCCTGGTGGACATTTATTTTCCTGTCGCCCTTGCGGTTGCCCGGCGGGGCCATTGTCCTACGCAGGCCTCTGCTCCCATTGGGTTCGGTCCGCTTCTTTGCCCGGCTGGCTCAGTCGGTTGAGCGTGTGACTCTTTCTCTCAGGGTTGGCATGAGACTCGCATTCTCAGGGTTGTGTGTTTGTCCCCCTTTTTGGTTAGTATTGGCCTTCCTGCTTCTGGGGGTCTCTCTTACCCCAGTCATTCGAGGCCGTTCCATTCAGTGTGTGTCTTCCTCCTGGGCTTTTCTCTAGGGGCCCCCTTGTTGGTACTTTGTGCTTTGGCTTCTAGGGCCTCCCACGTGTCTTCTTCTCCCGTTTCTTTGCAGTTGGGAGTGGGTCTTCTGGGGATTTTGGCTCCGCCGTCCTTGCGACTGTTCACTGGTTGTGTTTGTCCGCATTGTTTTTTCCTTAGGATCCTGGATGTTTTTTTGTTTGTCAAGCGCTTGGGTATATGCTCCTTTGTGACGAGGAAGCCGGATGAGGATGGTAATGACTCGGTTACTTACCGGTAATGTTCATTACTCCGAGTCATAGTCTTCCTCGCCACAGTCATGTTCCCTCCCGCCCACCCTTGGTGGTGGGGGGTGAATTGAACAAATGTATTGTCTTTTCTTTTGTTTCTGCTTTTGTATTTCAGGGTGTTTCCTGTGTTGGTTCCACCCTTATAGGCCAGGTGACAGGTACTTCCTGTCAGGCGGCCATATTGGGTGAGGACCTTCTTAATTTATGGGTAAATGCTGTGTCTGGAACACGGGGTGCTCCTTTGTGACTGTGACGAGGAAGACTATGACTCGGAGTAATGAGCATTACCGGTAAGTAACCAAGTCAATTTTCAACAAGCATTTTCAGCCTAGGCATGCAGGAAGATCCTCTACATGAGGCTCTTTGCTCTGCAAATCTTGAATCTTAATACAGTCTGGGCCAGTCGAGAGGAGGCAATCTCATGCAGGCTATGCAACTACAGCAACGAATCATGGCTTCACCTATGTGCTGCTACCCCAAACTGCCTGGGCGCGCTGCCCCCTTTTTATCCCTTTCTTTTGGTCTAACAGGGTCTGGTGCTGCAGGGAGGCCTTGGATCTGTGCTTCTCTGAAAACACGCCAACTGCCCTAGCCAGACTGGGGAAATTTACAAACTCAGTTCGACTTGCACTTACCAATGACGCCACAGGATGATATTAGTCCTTTGTGGTACACCACATGTTCAGCATCCACCTTGCAGGAGACGCAGACAACCAGCATTGACATCTGCAAGGGCTAATCCCAATGTGCCCTTTGGACATGATGCCTTGCAATCTGCAGGTTGTATGTTTTGCACTTACCTGCCTCAGGCACCATCATGGTGACCCTCACTCAGAGGGGGCTGGAGCGCTAACCAGTCTAGATTAAGACATCCTGATGTGCCAATTGCTAAACAGCCCAAGCTCCAAGCATCACTTGGCCTTACTAGTTGTCCCTTTCCACTTTATCCCCCCCACCCTTTTATAAATCTGGACTTTTTTCCTATTGCTTGAAGCTGCTAAAACCATCCAAACTAATTTGGATCTTGTTTTAATCAATTTTAACTCTGCTCAGATGGTGCTGTGACCCTCTCCAAGAAATAGTATGGATTACATTATTTTAAAAGCCTTATTAATAATGTGCCATTAATTGTCATTTTTATGGTTAACTGTAACATATAGTTCTAGACAAATAATGTTTTTAATTCTTCGAACATTAAAATATTACTGATTACCTGATTACCAGGTTGAAATTCATCGGGCCCCCCGATAATTTAAGCATCACAGTTGCAAGCAAAACATTTACTTTAATGATAGGTGTAAAGCCTCTTTTAACAAATCTTTAAAGTGTAACCCTGAGACAGTATGAGAGGAACCAGTTTTATCGGTTTTTGACCAGGCTTTTAGCATTATCATTTCATGTGTGTGAAGCCCTGTGTCTTGGTTACAATATTCCTACCCCATTGTATTGTGTTCTGATTGTATTTGTATAATGCTTACTACCCCAAACAAGATGTTGAAGTGATTTGAGGCCTGTGGTTAGTGGGCTTAGTCCTGCTCTGCTCTGTACATTTCATTTCCTCCATTTTCTTTGTGGTAGCTTAGGGTGATAGGAGTTTGCCGTGATTATTAGTGAGTTTGTGCGAAGGGAAGTTGTGATTGGCTTATAGCCGAGAGGGGGTAGATGCTCTTAGATCCCAAGGAACGGGTACTTCAAGGATAGTTCATGAAGAAGAAAAGTATGGCCCATTTGCCGGAATAAAGCGGAAAGTAAGTCAGACAACAAATGAGCAGAACAGGCTTCATTCAAGGATAGTACGGCAGGCACAGGAAGGAGGTTAAGGAGTCATTTGAAAGGAAGGAGTGAACAATCATTTGATCTAATTCAAAGGCAGTTCCCATGCAGGATTTTAGGAATATACTGGGAGGAGACGTTTTCAGAAAGTATGCAATCTGAGGTTATAGAAAGCGTAGAAATAGATTGGAGGCTGTAATCTGTGGGCAGGCGCTATGTCATTGCATCTTTTTTTTTTCCTTGATGGCGTTGAACAGTTTATCCGTTGAAAGATGACATTTATTTTCATGATCCAAACAGAAAAGGGCAGGTCATTTGACGCCCAGAAACCAAGGTGGGATGCCATGCCACACTTGCCACCTCTACTGATAGAATCGAGGCTCTTGCTCTTTAAGCACTATACATTCAACAGATTCTTCAGAGTTGGGCAGTGTGACCCAGCGAACCCCAGCAGAGAGAGCAGGGAGCTAAGCCTTGCAGTCGAGTAGAGCTTGAAGACGGTGAGGTGCGACTCTACGCAGGTAGGTTTGATGATGGAGAGATGCGTTTGTAGGCAAAGACCAGTTTTAACCCCACTAAGGCTGCTGGGTGTGTCTCATGTTTCCCTCTGTTTGCCATCAGTGGCAGTTTCCACTGGCCTTAAAACCGTTGTATTCATATTGGCCACATTTGCTGTCATACTCCTGGCACTCTATTACAGCCGAGCGTTCACGGGGTAAAAATGTTCAAGCCACTTGTGCACACTGCATCTATCATGACTCTCACTAGCATTGGTCTAAACAGATACACATGATCTTAGCTGCCATCCTGCACAAGATCTTGTGTACACCATTAATGTGGACTGTGTGTGCCATCACCTTGAACTGATACTATACTTGTACACAGATGGAACGGCAAGATAGCTATGTTTTCATGCCAACGCATGTTCAACACTATCCTTCATTCTGAAAATGTATTGCAGCCTGGCAGACTTTGTCCTGCAAAGCTCATAGTCTGTGCCCCTGTTTAAAGGATCTTAGATCATGTTTGCGTTTAATTTGCCGCCATCTTTGAGATTCTGAAACCCAGCTGTTCCGTCTTTGAGCGTCTTTGCTAAAGTTATATTATGTGGAAGTGCATTCAGTTCTTCCACGATTAATGTGAACAGAATTACCTTTTACCTAATGAGTGCCATGTGCGATAGCAACTTGGCTTTTCTTATGTTAGATGTTTCAGGTTGGCATTTTTAAAGGTGACCAAGGTTTACAGCCTGCAAGGAGGGGAACTATGAGCCCCATAATGCTTAAAGGAGAATGTTTAAGTACAAATGATAAAATGAAGCATCTGTACAATATCAGATGTTACAGAAGGGGAATGCCATTGAGCAACTTAGCAGGTCAGATTACCATAACAAACCCAAAGTGTTTGAACAACAAATTGCACACTTAAAAAAAGTAAAAGGTACACCAGTTTGGGTGGATTCGTTTATTTTCCCATATTAACCTTCTGGATTACAATGTCGGGTCTGGCCTAGGCAGTGAGATTTTTGTTAGCTTGCATTTAGACGCATCGCCGGACACAGGAGATTAGAGCCAGTGCAGAGGGCTTCAACATACGGTGCCTACGAGGACCATCCTGCCGCGGTACCGAGAGCGGACTGCCGCCCCTCCCCCTCTCACCTGGAGCTGACTACTGGGGGATATTTGAACATCTCGCGACTCCCGCTTTGCGGGAGATGCATCGACGGATACAGGAGATTAGAGCCAGTGTGGGGGGCCTGCAACATACGGCGCCTGCAAGGACCATCCTGCCATGGGGTCGAGAGCGGACTGCCGCCCCTCCCCCTCTCACCTGGAGCTGACTACTGGGGGATATTTAAACATCTCGCGCCTCCCGCTTCGCGGGAGACGCATCGCCAGACACAGGAGATTAGAGCCAGTGCGGGGGGCCTGCAACATATGCGCCTACAAGGACCATCCTGCCGCGGGGCAGAGAGCGGACTGTCGCCCCTCCCCCTCTCACCTGGAGCTGACTACTGGGGGATATTTAAACATCTTTAGCCTCCTAGTTCGCGGGAGACGCTTCGCCAGATACAGGAGATTAGAGCCAGTGTGGGTGGCCGGCAACATACGGCGCCTACCAGGACCATCTTGACGCGGGGCCGAGAGCGGACTGCCGCCCCTCCCCCTCTCACCTGGAGCTGACTACTGGGGGATATTTGAACATCTCGCGACTCCCACTTCGCGGGAGACGCATCGACGGATACAGGAGATTAGAGCCAGTGTGGGGGGCCTGCAACATACGGCGCCTGCAAGGACCATCCTGCCGTGGGGTCGAGAGCGGACTGCCGCCCCTCCCCCTCTCAGCTGGAGCTGACTACTGGGGGATATTTAAACATCTCGCGCCTCCCGCTTCGCGGGAGACGCATCGCCAGACACAGGAGATTAGAGCCAGTGCGGGGGGCCTGCAACATATGCGCCTACAAGGACCATCCTGCCGCGGGGCAGAGAGCGGACTGCCGCCCCTCCCCCTCTCACCTGGAGCTGACTACTGGGGGATATTTAAACATCTTTAGCCTCCTAGTTCGCGGGAGACGCTTCGCCGGATACAGGAGATTAGAGCCAGTGTGGGGGGCCTGCAACATACGGCGCCTACCAGGACCATCTTGACGCGGGCCGAGAGCGGACTGCCGCCCCTCCCCATCTCACCTGGAGCTGACTACTGGGGCCAGATATAATCAACTAGCATCTTAAAACACGCGGGTCGCGCTCGGGCAGCGCCGGGCTAAGCCCGGTCAAAGGGCGGGACGTCTGTGGCCGTTGGCGGCCGAAGGAGGCCGGGCAGGGCCACCTCTTTTGACTGGGCAAGGCTGTGGCCGAATTGGACATAGTGAACAGTGGTACTATTTTTTAAACACATAGTCAGTCAATAATAACTTAATGTGACAACTGTATTTTGATGTTTCACAGTATGTTTTTATGTTCTTCCTACTCTTAACCTAATTAGTTTATATATATATTCTGCATTATTATTAATACCTGGTGAGAATATTTTGAAGAGAGTTATGGGTAAGAGTAATCTTCCAACCACTCGCCCCATTACACGACTAACAGCTGCTTCAACAACCCCAATCCCGAGCTTAACCTCAATTGACAAAATGTTACAAAAGACAATAGGGGTGGTAGCTTCTGCCATAGAAAATACAGAAAGACGCCTCTCGTTGACACCTTCTATGCCCCCTCCCATGTCATCTGGGAATGTTTCCCCAGCCACAGTTAACTCTTCTGATTCGTTGTTAGCGCCCTCTTATGCGGAGCTTTCATGTGCACAGATTGAGCTAGATGCTGGCCCCCGTAGCGACCCATCTCCCTCCTTGGCCTCTCAGGTAGTTAACAAAGCTCTTAAGTTCTGCCCTAGACAAAATAAGCCTACACCACATAAAAAAGCCGCTAGGATAACCTCACCTGTTTTAGATATCTCTCAGGCTGATGCAGGGTACTCCTTTTCCACCCTATCTCCCCCTTTGTGAGCCACCCATTTAATAATCGACTTGCAAGCCCACTTGGAACAACTTATTAATTCTCAGTTTAAAACTTTGATGAGTATAATTGACGAAGTTGTTTCCATGATAAATACCAAGAGTGGTGTAAGTGCACACCCAACTAAGACAACTAAGAATATCACCCCGGCTTCGGCTGTAGGTATCATCAAACAGCCATCGCAAGGTCTAACCCAAGGTGTAGGCCCACGACCAGACAAATGGACACAAGGGCCAGGCCTATCGACAACGACCAACCGTACTACAGCCACTACCCCTCTTTGTCCTGCTATTCCCTCAAGCGGGCATCCACACAAGGTGAGTTCTTGCCCCCGTATCCCATCACCTCTCCAACCAGGGACTAGCGATCATGTGCCAAACCGGAGGCTGGTGCCTCAAAAGTGTAATCCTACCCATACAGCAAATGTTCCCCAAAAACCATCACCTTGTATCCAGTTACCCCCTGAGGCTTCCCCGTATGTGGTGGTACTATCGGGAGTACCACCGCTGTCAGGTGAGCGAGGAGAAACGTTCCCCGAGCTAAAGAATAAATTATATTCTGGCTGAATAAATTTAGACCACTAAAGAATTCGGGCCAATGGGAAATTTTATTCGCCGGAAGAGTTAGCTGGATAGGGAATAAACCTAAAGGTATTGGAGGGGTCTCTGTGATCATTAACTTTAGGGATCCTGGTGTGGTTAACCACATTCTCGGATGGGGTGGCCTCCGACAACAGGGCCCAATTATCCCTATTCCTCTAGGGTATTTTTACTCAAAGGAAAGGCTCCCAGGCGGATACGGACCATCCTCCTTTTACAATGGTGGTGAGAGGTCTGAATACAATATACCTGTGGAGAATAGATTTAGTGCCCTGAATAATGTAGACTGACTAACCTCCCCACCTTGGCACAATGTTATAGATCTTAATTCAGTGGGGAGTCCGGTGGCGAAGGAGGGTGAGAGGCAAGCGGAGGAGCTACTCAAGACCGTTGGTGGGGTGCTTCAGGTGGACTTACCGATGTCTCTTCTGACTGCAAACGATAAATCATGCCCACAAGGAGACATAATTGGGATGGCCAAACAAGAAGGAATCCCCTGTAACACCATTCCACCGCCCGCTACACTCAATCCCACAAGGCTACAGTCATGTAGTTCATTTATAGGGTCTTGGAGCGTAGCGGGCTAGGTTCTAAGATATCGAACCCAGAATGGGGGGAGTTGGTGGATCATTATGATGTGTGTTTGTTTCAAGAGACCTGGATGACATCCGCCCCCTTTAGGGTGGGGTTTGCCTCTTACCCTATACCAGCTGTGCAGGGACTAAGGGGAAGACCATCGGGGGGGCTATGTATATCGGTAGCTACCCAATTGGGGTGTTGAGTGAAAGTGATTGACTCATATTCTCAGGACATCCTGTGCATCGCCCTTAAATATCTGGATGGCACGTCAGTGGTGATATTTAATATTTATCTGCGGCCCAGTTCCCAATCGAGGGGGTCATCCTTGATCGATGCTCTTGATGAACTCCTTACACTGTACCCTGCTCCTACACACAGAATACTGGGAGGTGACTTCAATTGCCACTTTGAACCTCTGGCAGGGATCCCGTCTGTAACGGTAGAGGAGGATTCATTCTGGCATATACAGGAGTGCTCCATGTACCCATCTAAGCGCTTGATTCCATTGGCGCTGCAGATTAATAAGCTTTTAGTCTCCCATTTCCTTAGAGCCTGCAATGGCAGATTTCCCCCCGACGTTCCAGGGAAGTTCACCTATAACAGACCGGGGAAAACTACAACCATTGACTACATCATGGTCAATGTCGAACTCTGGTCGCAAATTAGGACCTTTACTGAAATTGATAGGGTGGATAGTGATCCCAACATACTATCTCTAGAACTAAATTCTGCACTGGGTAGCCAACCTGGAGTGAGGTAGTACGACCCATATTTTACCCCAACGTAATCACTGTGGCAGGAGGCAGATGTATCAGGTGGGCTAAATTCGTATTAGAACCGGACAAAGTAGCGGAGCTTTATCAACAAGTTGCCTCTTCTCTAACAGAGGCTTTCAATCTCCTGGCCACCAATGATTCCTCCTATTTCCGGGCGCTTGAGCTCATTCATACTAATTTAATTACCTCCTTAGCCGATTACTTTTATACATCAGCTAATAGGAGGGCTCGGCCAAAAAACCAGGAGCAGTGGTTTAATAAACCCTGTAGATAGGCGAAATGTGCTCTTGTGAGGGAGATAAAAGCGGGCACAGTTGAGAGTATAGGAGGGGCTAGACTTACCGCAGAGTCCAAGTTGGAATGGGAGGCCTGAAGATGGGAAAATACTAAAGACGCCCTTGATGGACGTGACTATAGAGCGTTTTGGAATTTGTTTAGATCAGGATCGCCTGAGGGGCCGTATGCTATAACACCCAATTTGTGTGAAAAGGTGTGAATAGCGCACTTTAAGCCCCTCTTCGCTCATACCAATACTTCAATCTCAGCAGATCTAGTCACACCTGTTCCACATTTACAGGTCACTACAGACCTGGACTATTACCCAGTTACCCTGCGGGAAACTCAGTGTTCCCTGAAAAGCCTAGCTAAAGGGAAGGCCCCGGGTTTGGACCGCATACCAGGAGATTTGTTCTTGAGTGAGCAAAATGTTTGAGTTCCTTACATTTGCCTATATTTTAACGCCATCCTCCTTGGTATGGAAATCCCCCCAACTTGGTTGGGGGCTGAGATCATTCCCATCCACAAAAAGGCTTCCCCTCTGGACCCCTTCAACTACCGCCTCACTAGTCTTATCGACATCTTGCAGAAATTAATGGCCCGCATCTTACTAGCAAGGTTGCAGTGTTGGATGGACGATCATCACATCCAGACCCCCCTTCAAGCGGGCTTGCATGCTAAAGTTTCTACCATTGACCAACTGTTCAGACTACAGATGGTCTACTGGAAGCCGGTGACTATGGGGGCTGGTAGTTTGTATTTGATCTTTGTAGACCTTCGATCTGCATTTGACCTGGTCCAGAGGGAGAAGCTATTGGCAATCTTGATGGAGATGGGTGTTCCAACCTATCTATGCCAATTATTTAAAGTTTACATCAGGGCACCTTTGCATGAGTTATGTATGGGAGGAATGGGGAGCTATCGGCCGCTTTTCCGGTGGAAAAGGGTGTGAGGCAGGGGTGCGTGTTAGCCCCAACGTTCTTCTCTCTGTTCCTTAATGGTCTGATTAAACATCTCTGGGGCCCGAGGGATCTAGCTTTCCCCTGTTTGGCAGCACGTAAGATACCAGCCCTGATGTTCGCTGATGTTACCCTTTTGTTATCAAAATCCTCAACAGGCATCCAGCGAACATTGGAGGCCTTTTGCTCCTTTTGCAGGTTAAGAAATCTGGAGATTAACCTCTCCAAAACCATATTTATAGTTTTTATTTCCAAATCGCCTAACTGCTCCCGCCCTCATCTGAATGGTACGGTGCTCGAAAGAGTCTCCACCTTAGAATATTTACGGGTAACTCTGAATGATAAGATGGAATGGGGGACCCACATATCCAAGGCAAATATGAAGTTGGCCCAAGCCGTGGGAGGTATTCTAAAGGTTCATAACGAGTGGCCATCTAAAATCTTGGGACCACCAGTAGAAATTTGTAAAGCACAGGAGAGAGGTGGGGCGCTTTATTATGTAGAGCTATGGGGCCATGCCAATGCCTCCTTGCTCTCTATTACTGAGAATAGCTTTACCAGGCGCCTAATGAGACTCCCACAGAGCACACCTCTGATCCTGTTACACCTTGACTTGGGTCTGGTCCCTATTCATGAAGTCATCCCTAATCGTCCCTTACTGTATTGGAGGACACTCTGGCCCACACCTAAGCTTTAAAGCTATCGGGAGGAGCTTAGTCACCTACTATCGTTAAGGGGTGTGGGAAAAATCCCTTGGCTAAAGCACGTTAAACAGCTATGTCAGGCCTTGGGGAAGCTAGACTTTTGGCTCTCTCCGGAACCCTCCTCTGCCTTGACTCCTAGGAGGATGCTGGTCAAAGCACTCAACCAATTTCGAATGGATTGGATGGCAACAAAACCATAGTTGGGTAGGTTGATCAGTAATTTCCTTGAAGTCAAGTATAGGTATCAATTCGAGAAATTCTTGGACGATATTCAGCCCCCACTGGCGAAGGAATTATACGTGCAATTTAGACACAGTTCCCTCCCAGTAAGGGCAGTAACAAACAAGTGGTCAATGGCTCATCCTGCACCTAGCCTTTGCCCGGGGTGTGAACATGCTCAAGAGACAGATCTGCACGTTCTGCTCTTCTGCCCTTTGTACTCCAAGGCTAGAGCCAAATGGATCTTACAGTTATGCAAGTCCAGGGGTTTCAGGGATTACAGGGATGTGTTTAGATTGTTGAAATACGACTCTTCCCACTTGACTGTGTTTGTGACCTCTAGATACCTGTTTTCCATGTGGTGTACCAGGAGAGCCAAAATCAAGAAGTAAGCCGCTGTAACTGTTCTAGTACCTCCCCGTAAATTTTGAGGGAATTTTATTACTATTTGTGAGTGGCTTGTTGTTTTTTTTAAACTGTTTTTACCTGTTTTTATTTGTTTTAAATGTTACTCATGTATTGTTTTAGCTGTATTGTTTAACCATCTATATTGTATTGTGGCCTACTGTTGGTTAAAGGGCCGTCTTATGTAATCAAGTATTGTTCGCTTTTATGGTTTTTAACCGATAATAAAGCTTTTTGACTGACTGACTGGCATTTAAAAAATGTGCCAATGTTTATTTAGCAATAAGCAAAATAAAAAAATCTGCATTCTTTAAGCTAAATAAACAACAATGGTTCATCCTTCATACACAAGCTAACAAACCTCACTTTTAATAAAAAACAATGAAAACATATGCACAGTGGCAATCTTTCTCTTTTTAATTGCATTACGGGTGCACTACATTATGTGGCTAATCGAGGTCCATTTACAACTCCATAGGGACACCTAGTAACTGCCTATGGTACTGCACCCTTTCCTTGCTTCGTGCAATTTCTTTTATTACTTATGCTACTGCAGGGATATTTTTGGGCAAAATAAATTGAACAAACATCGTTTGCAACACCAGTAGGTCAAAGTTTCACTAATGCAAGATCTATTGCAGTGACGAAACAGACACACGATATTGGGTTGTTGGTAATTCATACTGACCACTGTTCTCACAACATACGTCACAAGGAGGAATGCAACATGTTTGAACACAGCAGGGGTCAGGGCGGATATACCACACATGGCAATGCGTATGTGCGCACTACCTGCATGTCCTCATCACCCGGTGTATCTTACAAGAGACGTATGGCACTTCTTTGCTCAACACTTGCGAGGCACCATTGTAAACCACAAAAAAAATGCATTTTAAATGCAATAGGTCTCGCATTTTTTTAAGTTACAGCTATTGGCGTTGTAAATGACAATGTCTTTTACCGTTGTGTGAACACTCCACAGAAATTAAAAACACATACGTAAACGAGCACTAGCTATGAAAGTCCACTGAAACACTAGTGGAAAACTTGCAGGCAGAAAAACACAAAAAAAACACTTCCTGGTGAAAAAGCAGTGAGAAACAAGCAGCCTGGACGCACCTGTTCCCCATTTATAAACAGTCAAAAGATTGTTTACCAGCTTTTGTGTTTCATGTAGAAGTTACCAGCTGATTCACTGTTTAAGATTCTTTGGCAAGGGGAAGAAATAGTACCTCAATCACCTCGGGAGCATCAGACGGGCACTGATTATGTTTGAATTATCTGTACTTGGTCCCTGCTCCACAGAGGCAAGGGTAACTGGTGTTTGGGCTATGCTGGCCAGTTAGGGGTTAGCAAAGAAGAATGAAGCAGGAACCAGCAAATGGTCGGCAAGTAAGGGCTTCAGGTCCTGTGCTGAACACAACTGTGTTGCAAACGCGTGCATGCACTCACAGGCTCGAACAGTATAGAAGGCTAATATAAATTATTTTGAATAAAGGGTGGTCCTCAAGTTTATGTTTTAAAAGCAGTGTCCTATTCTGTATTCCAACTACATGTCCCTTTGTAAGTACCTGTTTTAATTAGGGATCATTCTTGCAGAACAGTCTTGTAAATTGTACATTTATTACATATGGGTCTCTTTAAGAAGCACTGTAAGACTGAATGAATCAGTCCTCACAAAGAGAAGAAGCATGCTTTCTAATGGTTCTAAATGCTGAACGTCCTCTTGAAAAGACTGTTCCTTGAGAACAAAATGTGGTCCACGAAGGGGACCCTCATAAGAGGAGCAGCCTTAGTGCCACATGAGGTCCCACAAGACAGTCTAGCGTGTGGGACCCCCACAGGGGTCCGTGTGCAGCATCACTTCCGGTAGGGGTGGGCAGAGATGAGGTATGAGTGCTTCTCCCACCCACCTGGTGGCCTCTTTGCCGCTGCCCTTGACGCCAGGATCTCCAAGAGTTAACTCTGGTGAGTGTGTCCCCCCTTCCTCCCTTAGTTGAGGCGTAGAGCCTGGCCATTGCCGCAGCCGCCTTGGCGGGCTAAGCTCCCGGGTGCTTAGGGCAGTGGCCACCTCCCCTGGTTGTGTCCAGCACAAGGCTGACCGGGGAGGAGCAGGTAGTGGTCAGAGGCCTCAGACACCTCACTAGCCCGGCGATGTTACGTTCTGGGCCCTAGGCCCACATATCGGAGAAAGGATGACACGGCACAGCGTTTATGGCACTGTGAACTAGCCTCGAGCACGTGCACTCGGGCTCTTTAATTTGCGGGGTCACCTGACTGGTGACGCCTGTGTTGGATGGGTGAGGAGGGGTGTGTGTGGGCCAACCCTCGGGGGAGCGGCTGGCAGAAACACTAGACTGTGTTCAGCAGGACCCAACATTCCTCCCAAAGTTTATTAAAACGAAAAACAACAAATAAGAGTCCAACCTATGGGAAGGAATGGGAAGACAACTGAAAATAACTGGAGTCTCACAATTCAGAGATGTAGCTCGCAGGACAGCGGTGTACAGATGCAGCTGGGAGCACTCGGACATCTTGGCACAAGTTCATACTTTAACCAGGCATAACTGGACACGAACACTGTGCTGATGAGGTCCGGACCTTTCAGCTTGGTACCAGTTGAGTGATAGTCTCTCCTCTGATCCACGCTACCAGCTGGTTCTAGCGATCGGGGTTGTTCCTGCTCCGATGATTCTCGGGCACCTCCCCCCTCCCCGGGTGCTGCTGGACAGACCGGAGGCCCTGCTGGACTGGTGTGGCCCCGCTCCGCTGATCGGAGATCCTCCTGCATGCCTGGGGGCGGCAGGTCCAACTACGGCGTGAGACGCGTAAGGAGAGGAAATGGCTCCGCGAGGGCCGTGGTGACCAGGCGGAGCCCATCGGGCCCGGCGAGAGGTGAGAGGCGGGGTGGAGTCCGGCTTGTGGAGATCTGCTGAGCGGGGTCTCCCCGCCGCGAGCTGCTGTTCCCTGCTACCGCCTGCCCTGGGTATCGGGCCATTGCTTCCCAGGCATAACGGGGGTTGAGACATACGGGAGGAGCTGTGCGGGAGCTGAGGGCGCCCTGTATTGGTGACCGAGATACTGGGCTGTGGTTTGGCTGGGGCAGGCCTGCTCTTCTGTGCACCTGAGCCTTGGTATCCTGGGCCTTGGTGTCCTGAAGCTGTGCTCTGGAGAGACGATTCGGCACTTCTAGGAAACTAATATATAGCTATGTGTTGGAGTCTTTGCTGTCCTGCCATTCTGCGCCCAGGAACTAGGTGCTGGGATATCTGCTGTCCTGCCGCTCAGCGCCCTTCGGAAGACCTGTCGCAATTATACACTAGTGAAGGGGAGGTCACTATATATTGGAGGTTATACTAAAGCCTGCTGCTACTCAGTTCATTTTGGAGGAGGCTCTGATCTCTATCACACTGGAGGATTCATAGACCCCGTGCCTACGCATTGGGGGTTTGGCCACCTTCGGGCGGAACCAGAGAGAGACATATCTGGGTGCCGCTCACGGTGTGCTGCTGCCGTGTGAGGGAAGGACGTCGTGGGATTCCTGCGCTCTGTTAGCGCTTGTCACTCTGTGTGGGTCGTGCTGAGGGGAAAGGACTTGGACTGCATCAGACGCCGAGGGACTGCGAGGACCAGCAGGCTCTCTGCTACCCAGCTGCTGCCTTTTCCCTCGGCGTTCCCGCCCCACCCCACCCCCTGCCTGCAGTGATTTAATCTCGCTCCTATTCCCGCGACGCGGGACGCGCACGGGACATAGCCCGGGCAAAGGGCGGGCCCTCTGTGGCCCTCAGAGGACCGAGAAGGACGGGACGGGGCAGCCCCTTTGAATCCACGAAAAGGAGAGGAGGTGTATTTGTTAGAGTCATATATTGACACTCTTTTGGCTAGTTCTTTTTCTCCTGAAAGTCTTTTGACTGAACTTTGTCACGCAAGGGGGCCAACAAGAAAACCCCTTTTTCACGCGATTCAGGCAAGGGGGTCCAAAATTTTACTGTGTCCAATAGAACACCACCCATTTCCAGCGCAGATGCAAGTGAGCCGCGCCAATCGTCAATAACTTCACTATCTCCCCCAATGATTCCTGATAGCTCGCAGACTTTGCCTTTTTGGGAGGACATAAACGCCTTATGCGGAACTAAGTACGCCCCAGTGGCATCCCCATTCCCCGTAAAAAACATCAGTACTATCACTCCAACTAGCAAACCCAGTGACTCAATTCTACCATCTCTAACAAACAATACCCAAGATATCGTTTCATCTCAGGGCCCAAATACCAAAAGGAAGCATAACGGGACAAACAAGAGTGGCAATCATCCTAAAACACCTAAACTGTGCGCTGGTCCTACATCGCCTGCCTCTAACCACATCTTAACTACGGTACAGACCAGGATTAATGAAGATCAAGTATCTTCTCCCTATTTCCCCCTACTGTCCCAGCTAGAACTAATGTTAAATTCTATTGTACTACCACTGGTAGAAAAAGTCAATGCCCTGGGTGATAGATTAACAGCAATTGAGAAAATAATTCTAGCGAATTCTCCATCACTCACTAAAGATTCTACTAACGGGAGAAGAGCCCCGCTGGCAACTACTATAACAAAAGAGACAACCACTAAACACAATTCTCAATTTTCCTCGAAGAAGGTAATCTCGAACGGTTCTGATCTATTTACTGGCCCCAATGCACCGTTGCCTACTAAAATAAGTAAACATCCCAAAACCTCATCACAGCCTCCTAACAAAAATACTACAACTGTCCCTAAAGCCGCCCCTAAACTTGGGTTTACTAAGTATACTGCTGCTAGAGTGGATTCAAGAAGAGTAGCATCCATTCACTTACCCCCAGAAGCCGCCCCATTTGTCCTTGTCCTCTCGGGAATACCGGCACCCTCCCACGGGAAACCCGAAAGTCACCAGGAGCTTTTAAACAAGGTCATATTTTGGCTATCTAAAAATAGACCACTTGCACCCAATCCTGACGGCGGAATCCTGTGTGTTAGAAGGGTGGGCTGGCTAGGGTCTTTAACTAAAGACATCAGTGGGGACCTGATCCTTGTGAAATTTAGAAATAGGAACATTGTCCCCTATCTACGATCCAACCCGCCCCAAATAGGAGACGGCACCATATCTGTATGGGACCTACACGATTTCTACCCAAAGTACCCGACATATCTTGTTAACAAGGTTAAAGGCTGAGTATACCCATCTGTTGGGAAGGGGTCCCTATGTTTACTTAAATTTATTCTATGTTTTAATTGAATGCTTTGCACTATGTACTGATATTGTATCATTATGATTACTGTTTTTTTTGTACTTTTATGGTTATTATTCCTATTTTAACCTAATAAAGTTAATTGAATTGAAAAAAATTGAGTGATAGTCCACCTAAGTGATGTTCGTCGGTCTAGCGTACTCTTGCTGTGAGACAAATAGTGTCTTGTTGTTAAAAGTAGGTGCATCAGGAGAGTAGGGGGAGTCCATTGTAAAACACTGGACGATTATGTCGCTTGATCCGTTGATGGCAGTCTTGGCATTCTGTGACCTATTGAATTCTCAGAGTAAAGTCCATCTCTCCAGCTCTGGGAGTCCCCTTAGATGAGTTGCCCTGGGACTGCATATAGGCTCTGACTCTGGAGCCACTGCTTCATCACTCGTGCACACTTCAGGGGTGGATGTGTCATAAACATGCTCTCACTACCAGGATCAGGATATGCGCCGGTTAAAAATATGGTCACTGAAACTCAAGATCGTCACTTTGTATGGCAAAGGTGCAGGACATGGTATGTGATGCTCCAGGGATGGCAGTGATGAACATGAAAAACGATGGAGTGGCTTCCATAAGACGCCAGGTGGTGATGACTTGAAGTATTTTGGGGTGACTTTCGAACCGTTGCCGTCATGATACTCGTCGTACACTTAGTGCAGCTCTTCTTGATTGGCATGTGTGTGTGTAAACAGGGATGCCCTTTTCTTTAAGCAGCTGCAACAGGTGGCTGACGGTCACTGTGAAGGATGAAGTCACCGCACCCCAGTAGCTGTCGTATCTTAGAAGGTGCATTCAGGTGAAAAAGTGCGAGTACTCTTTATGGTCCTCTTTTGTTGACTTTTACTCAGTACCTGTTGACGTCTGCTTTCCTGGAATAGGACTGTTACCATCCTATATCTCTCCACTCCTTATCTTCTCTGAAATGTGGAGAAAGGCCATGTAATACAGGTTGCTTCTTGCTGCAGTGGCATCTTGCTGTAGTAGCATCTTGCTGTATTAGCACTGTGCCGCAATGGCATTGTGTTGCAGTGGCATCATGCTGCAGAGGCATCTTGCTGCAGTTGCATCTAGTTGCAGTGGCATCTTGTTGCAGTGGTATCATGCTCCAATGGCATCATTTTGCAGTGGCATCATGCTGCAGTAACCGTGCAATGCAGGTCGCTTCAACACCTGCTCTAAAGATGTGGCGAAAGGCCACGTAACGCATGTTCTGTCTGTACATGCTCTTAAAATGTGGCGAAAGGGCTACGCAATGCAGGTCACTTCTACACCTGCTCTGAAATGTGGCGAAAGGGCCACACAATCTCACAGGGAACTCCTGATCACTCCGTCGTGTTCTTTGGACTTCGCATCTTCTCCCGTCACAGAATACTCACCGGTCCGGTCCTGTCAAATAGGACTGGGTAAGTTCTTGGGTGCATCAGCCATTTCAGGGACGGCAGTGGAGGTAGATGCGCTTTGATGGATCCATTCTGTAATTCCTTCCATACACTTCTTCTCCTTGACAGAGTATTCCGGCTGTAATTTCGGATCACTGGGAGAGGTAATTATCTCCCTTCTCTTGCGTCAGTTGTGGCGGCGTGCCACTCGGAGTGCAGGAATCTCCTCATGCCTGTAGAGAACCGCTGCACACCACAGTCTAAAGGCAGTATCGGAGGCACTGTCTGTATGATCACTGGCCCACTGCTGGGCGATGTTGGTGGAGGTAGGGTGACCATGATCTCTCTTCTTTCTGCTTTCGGGTCCACACAGGGCCCCTTTCTCCTCTGGGATATCCTCGGTGCTATGCAAATGGCAGGAAATCTCCCTTCCGCCTACTCTTTGCTCAAGGGCATTGCTCTTGCACCTTGAAATTGCACCGTCATGCATTTGAATCCTGCTTTGGTTTCTGCATGCTTGACAGGGTTGGTAACTCCTTGAAAAATTCTTCTAGATAGTACTGGGGCAGCTGGCTGGCACACATTCCTCCATGTAGCCATTAACAGTCCATACGCACCAGTGAGTAGACGCTCAGTCTGTCGCGTACATTGAACGTAGTGGCTGCTCCTCTCTTGGATGTCCTGGTATGTAACCTTGCACTGTCCATGAAGGTACTGGTTCTCATGCACTTCATCAGTTCTTGTGCTGGAAGAAGGGCATCGTGGCGCTGATCTGCCAGATGGTGCTGCTCCATTCATTAAGGGGTGCATTGTCTCTGCCTCCCTTTCATCTGGGCTCTCTCTGTATACAGTCTTACATTGTCTCTGTGTCTCTTGAGACAGTGCTTTCTGCTGGCATGCGCCGCACGGCCACCAGATTTGTGTGTGCCCCTGCCTCGCTGCTGCCCGTAGCTGCCCGTAGCCTCGTTGTGCCTGCCTCGCCCCTCCGCTGTATTTTGCGTGTTATGTGTGCCTGAATAATCTGTTTTTTTCTTCCCATTTGTATTTATTGCCTCTGTATTGTTGACCCCTTGCACGCTGCTGTACTAGGTTTGTTTCTGTTACCCAGTCCCCCTGCGCCTGTCCGCCCTGCTTCCCGCCGCCGTCCTAGCGGACACGCCCCCTTTTTGTTTTGTGCCCTTTCCGCTCCCACCTCCCAGCTGCTCCTCCCTCCCTCCTTCTTGGCCATAAATGGCGACTGCGCGCACGTGCAGCGGTCACGCGCAGCGGGCGCGCCAATTGTGCGCCGAAGGCGTGCCAAAGGCAAGCCCGTCTGCGCCCGTCCGCGCCTGGACCGCGCCCAGTGCCAGGACCCCTGGTCCCCACCGACGCAAGACGACCCGACAAACCTACGACGCCGCCGCCCTCAACGCACTCAATACCGGCCGGATGCCCACCTGCTGCACGGCCGTCCCGAAACGCTTCCACGGACCCTTCACCTGCACAACCTGCAAATTCTCCTGCCTCCGACCAGGCACCACACCCGCCAAGCCAAACTCCAGCAGCGACCTCAAATGCATCCTGCTCAACACCCGCTCTGTCCACAGACACGCCGTCGAGCTTTGAAACCTGCTCGACACAACCTCTCCAGACATCGCCTTCCTCACTGAAACATGGATGAACACCTCCTCAGCCCCCGACATCGCCATCGCCATCCCGGATGGATACAAGATCATCAGGAGGAACCGCATCAACCACACCGGAGGAGCAATCCCCATCGTCCACAAGAACACCATCCGCATCACGACCGACGCCGACGACACCTTCACCGCCGCCGAACACCTCCACTTCCAGATTCACACCAACCCAAAGACAACCCTCAGAGGCACCCTCATCTACAAACCCCCAGGACCTCGCGCACACTTCAGCGAAGACATCACAGACTTCATCAGCCCACACGCCCTCCCCTCCGCCGACTACATCCTCCTAGGGGACCTCAACGTCCACCTGGAGAACAGCAAGGACCGCAACACCGCCACCCTGCTGGACAACCCCGCCAACCTCGGACTTGAGCAACTGGTCAACACCCCCACCCACTACGCCGGCCACACGCGTGATCCCGTCTTCTCATCCAGCAAGCACATCGCCTTCAGCCACTCCACCGGACTCCACTGGACCGACCACAGCTGCGTCCACTTCAGCTTCAGAAGAACCACAACCCACCACCACCCGCAACAGGCTCCTCACAGAAGCTGGAGAAAGATCACCGCCAACCAGCTTACCACCTCCCTCAGCCAAAACCCACTGGCTAGCACACCGGACTCCAACGAAGCGGCCCGCAACTTCACGTAGTGGCTGACCGCCTGCACCGACGACCTCGCACCACTGAAGAACCCTCCCAGCAGACCCAGAAGCAAGAAGGTCCCCTGGTTCACCGACAAACTCAAGGACTCCAAGGAGACCTGCCACACCCTTGAGAAAGCCTGGCTCCTCGACCGGACCACTGACAACATGACTGCACTTAAACTCGCGACCCGCAAGCACCACCAGCTCTTCCGCACCACCAAGAAGAAATCACTTAAGGACCGACTGGACAACAACGCCCACGACAGCAAGGAACTCTTCAGCATCGTCAAGGAGTTCTCCAACCCCAGCACCGGCAACGCCGACATCACCCCTTCACAAGATCTCTGCGACTCCCTCGCTTCATTCTTCCACCGCAAGATCGCCGACATCCACAACAGCTTCGGCGCACCATCCACGCTCCCAACCGTCGAACCAACGCACCC
The DNA here is from genome assembly GCF_964263255.1 of Lissotriton vulgaris. NCBI lineage: Eukaryota > Metazoa > Chordata > Amphibia > Caudata > Salamandridae > Lissotriton > Lissotriton vulgaris. Next base: position 1,804,743,811 of record NC_141694.1, on the reverse strand, counting down.
CACCACCACCCTCCGCACCTGGACCACGGTGACCACCGAAGACACAGCCCGCGCGATGAACACCATCCACTCCGGATCCCCGATTGACCCCTGCCCACACCACGTCTTCAACAAGGCCGACTCCACTATCGCACCGCAACTCCGAGACATCATCAACACCTCCTTCGACACCGCTACCTTCCCGGAGAGCTGGAAGCACGCCGAGCTCAGCGCCCTACTAAAGAAACCAACAGCGGACCCCACCGACCTCAAAAACTTCCACTCCATCTCGCTCCTCCCTTTTTCTGCCAAAGTCATAGAGAAGATCATCAACAGACAACTTGCCGCCTTTCTCGAGACAAATGGATCCCTCGACACCTCACAGTCTAATTTCAGAGCCAACCACAGCACCGAGACCGCCCTCATCGCAGCCACCGACGACATCCGAGCCCTGCTCGACAACGGGGAAACAGCAGCACTCATCCTCCTGGACCTCTCAGCAGCGTTCGACACCCTAGTCCAATGCCTCAGCAACACCGGCATCCAAGGGAAGGCACTGAAGTGGATCATCTCGTTCCTCGCCGGAAGAACACAGAGAGTCCGCCCGCCTCCCCCCGTTTCGATCCGAGGCCACTGAAGTCATCTGCGGCGTTCGCAAGGATCATCACTCAGCCCCACCCTCTTCAACGTCTACATGAGACCTCTCACCACCATCGCATGACAACACAACCTCAATATCATCTCATACGCCGACGACACCCAGCTGATCCTCTCCCTCACCGGAGACCCGGACACCGCCAAACCAGCCTCCACGAAGGGATGAAAGACGTCGCCGATTGGATGAAGAACATCCACCTGAAACTGAACTCAGAAAAGACGGACGTCCTCATCCTGGGACCATCACCCTCCGCCTGGGACGACTCCTGGTGGCCCCCAGCCCTGGGCACCGCCCCCAAGCCTACAGACCACGCACGCAACTTGGGCTTCATCCGGGACTCCTCCCTCTCGATGACCAGACAAGTCAACGCCGTCTCCTCTTCATGCTTTCACACCCTCCGCATGCTCCGCAAGATCTTCCGATGGATCCCGACCGAAACCAGGAAGACAGTCACCCAGGCCCTCGTCACCAGCCGACTGGACTACGGAAACACCCTCTACGCCGGAACCACAGCCAAGCTACAGAAAAGACTCCAACGCATCCAGAACGCCCATGCCCGACTCATCCTGGACATTCCCCGACGCAACCACATCTCTGGCCACCTGAAGGACCTGCACTGGCTCCCCGTCAGCAAGAGGATCACGTTCAGGCTCCTAACCCACGCACATAAGTCTCTCCATGACCTGGGCCCCAAGTACCTCAAAGACCGCCTGACCTTCCACACACCCACCCGCCAGCTACGGTCTGCCAGCCTCGCCCATGCCACCGTACCACGCATCCGAAGAGCCACCGCCGGAGGCAGATCCTTCTCCTACCTGGCGGCCAAGACAGCTTCAACTGACCCAGGACCACCTTTCATTCAGGAAACAACTGAAGACCTGGCTGTTCGAGCAGTAGCAGACCCCCTCCCCAAGCGCCTTGAGACCCTACCGGGTGAGTAGCTCGCTATACAAATGCCGTGATTGATCGATTGATTGAGTGTCTCTTTTTGGTGCCTGCTCCTTTCTCTTGTGGTGGTGGAACTACTCCAAATTGTGTGGCTTCTTTTCTCAGGCCAAACACATTGCGTCTTCTCTGAGGAAACAGTTTTCTGACTTTATGCAGAGGTTCTCACTGGCTCATTAGCAGGGCATTGTGGGGGTTAAGAGTCTGTGGTCATCCGTTCATGGGCCCTCTGAGAGCCGTGGAAGCCTAGCTGACGCAGTGGGCTGTGCTTCTCCAGCAGCAGTTGCCTCTTTTGTTTTCTTTATGTTGGTGCTCTATGTCCCTCCATCATGTTGTGATGCAACAGCCGGTCCTGTGCTCCTGCTATACCTCCTTGGTACTATTGTGTTGTTTTTTTGTGGGGGGGACACCTGTGGGCTTCATGTAACTCCTTATGGGGGTTCACTGTCTCTCCCCTATAAAATGACAGACAGCCCACAACTGGTGTGTGTGTGTCACCCTCTTGGGCAGTCTTGTGCTGTTGCTGCTTGGAGCACAGGCGCTCTAAGCCTGCTTAAATTTTTAAATGTAATTGTCCCATTCCGTGATTTGACTCAGGCAGGGGTGAATGTAGTGGCTGCTTTGGAGTCTCCTGTTGAGTGCAGGAGTCACAGTCATTGTTCCCTGTGCTTTCACTCTCCGATGGTCCGTGTTTGTGGATTCCCATCAGCGTGGTCAGCTCAGGCAGTCAGGCTTTTGCAGGGGAGGGGCTCTCTAGTGAGCACTGTTCGTGTTTTTTCTTTTTATTTTGCCAGTTGTTCACTTCTATGTCCCTCACCTGGTGCTTGCCTCACCCTTAGGCGCTCGTTAGGCTGCTCTCATGGTGTAGGTGTCCTTCAAACACTGCTCCCAGCAATCATTACAGGCCTCGGAATATCGCCTGATCTGAACTACGGCACTTCTTCCAGCCCGTGGCAGCTTTTCCCTTGGAGCAGGGGTTATTTCGATGAGCACGGTTTCAGGCCGGCCGTGGGAGCATGTTAGGCTTCAGTACTGCGCTGGTGTGATTTGTGTGCATTGTACATAATGCTGCGGGCTCACGCTACTCCGGCTTCAGGTCACAGGGCCCCCAAAAGTCCTCCCTCAACTGTGCAGCTGCACTTGCAGGCAGAGAAGCAAACGTCGGAGCCACCAAACACAACAGGTGTTCTCCCGGGCTGGGGGACGGTTGAGTTGCGTAGGTTTGGAAACGCCTTTGCAGGGTTTGTTACGGAGTTGCTGTGGTCTCAGGACACCACAGGCTCATGACGGCTGAGAGGTGGCTGGCATGTTTATGTGCGCAGCGGGGATGTTTTTTTTGTGGGGCAGTCTTTCGGCTGTGGCACTCACCGCGGGGCTGCCAGTCACACACTTTGCAGGATCGCTGTGCAACAGTCACATGGGGGTGGTGCATTTACAGTCCTCCACCCGCAGTGGTGTCTCCACTACTAACCAGAAGCGTAGCTAGAGCTTGTGGTGCCCGGGGCTATCCCTCAGGTTGCCGCCCCTGGGGGGACATGGGGGTGCTGGGGAAGAAGGACGGCGAGCACTTGAAAGAGGTCCGAGAGACAAGTAGTATCGCCACTTATAGTTACCTCTATCAATCATGCAAAGTAGAACACTCTGACTGCATGATCTATTTGGAGACTCAGAAAAACCGCATGTGACATCCACTAGACAGCTGAGTGAACGATTACCTGGTAATTCCCTCAGCACAATGCAAACATGCACATACATGACACCGTTTGGGGATCCATCCTCTATAGCTCACAATAAATGACCAAACATCATGGTCCCCCCCATTAAAGCAGTGGGGACGTGCACAAACGTGATGTGCTCTGACTTAAGGTACAATAATGCAATGACGAACTCAGAACAGCATGAACTACATAGGGGAGTTGGGGGCGGGTTGGTACACATATAGCCTGGCCTTAGAACAGAGTCACACCAGTCTCAACAGTCAGACCCACACCATTACAGCCAGAGAGGTTCTGCCAAACTCCTAGTGCCTACTGCTTGGTGCCGGTCTAAGTTGGAGTGTGTGCAACAGCTGACTATCTTTTTAGTGTATATAACAAGGACCCCTGAATAAAAAATTCATTCAATTCCTAGGTCAGGGACAAATATATATGAGAAATAACAACCTAGGCAATTATATCATTTTATCTGTACAGAGACAACTGGGATAGGCAACACAAAAACAAATAAGGTTCTGCTATTTATTAACACAATTACAATTTAAAATACATGTTTCATAAAAAAGACTTATTTCCATGTACAATATGGACAAAATCCAACAATATTATTAAGACAAAATTCACAAAATAAAAGAGAAAACAACAGCTGACTATCTTGTCACCAACCTAGCACCAGCCTGCATTAATTGAGAGTCGCACTGATGGCCCACCACAGCAGGCCACTATAGCAACAAAAAAGTACCACCCTGCAGGGTTACAGCATCACCATCCACCAAAGCAGTCAGACCTATCAACAGTGCCAGCTTCTTAACTGATGTGTTCTCATTCCTTGAGAATCACAGGCCCGCCAACTTACTTTACCGGCACCGCCTCATTGCTACAGGACCTCAGCAGTACGGCCTTACCGTAGAAGGGCCTTATCAGTGTTGAGGTACGCATGATCCTCCTCCACTAATTCCTTATCAGTGCTTTCGGATTCCAGGTAGTATTAGCTTTCCCCAACAATGCATTATCAATGTCACAATAAATGCTTTGCTACTAAAATCTCCACACTGTTGCTTCCCCAAAATGTTCAGATTTTACACTCATGACAGTGACATGTCTTATAACTAAAAGGATGTTTGTAGGATTACCGATCCATATCATGGTAAATCCTGAAAACGCCTAATGGTAATAAAAACTAGAAAATAGCATACTGAGACCCATGTTCATGGATGCTTGTATCCTTTCAGGCGTCAACCATCACGTGTGGTATTGAGAGGCAAAACTGCCATTTGCATAATTGTCAACATGCTTGCCGGGTGGACTTACATGTCTGCTCCTCTCCTTTCTTTCCTGTCTTCAGACATTCCAAACAAACAACTGTGGAGATACCTGTGATGCACTGTAGAAGTTCCTCTCGGGTTGGCTCTGGTCCTCCACTGCACCCTGGGATGGACCCACAAGCAACCACAACAAACGCGGTACGTCGGGCGGCAATAATCACAGAGAAATTCAAAGCCTGCTGTACCAATACAGACCCTTGGGCGCCTCCGTTCGATTGCCTGCACCCTACGAAGGGGAGGGCTCGTTGGCTGGATCTCTGAGCTGAGAGAGCTCATTGGCTGATTGGAGTCTTTCCCCTCTGACCTCAGTCCGGTCGCGCACCATACCACCACCACTATGCTAGGTGGTGATGCGTTCACTGCAGGAAGCAGTTGCAAACAGGGGCACTTGCACTTCAAAAGGGGGCAGCGCACGGCACAGGTGGGCTGTGCAGCAGCCTTCAGAATTTATATGGGGACACAATGACTGAAAGTAGTGTCAGTGAGTATCCCCAAATAAATTATAAAGACCGCCGCAACGGGCCACCAGTGCTGCGAGGCCGCTGCCCCCAAAATAATGCCGCCTGGGGCGGACCGCCCCCCCAGCTACGCCAGTGGTAGCATCAGCACAAGCTTTTCCCATCACAGGACAGTAGAAATAAAGCAACTGCAGTGCAAGCGTCACTGCCTCACACACAGGGAAAGGATGACAGTTGCAAAGCAAGCTTCCCTCTTTCACAGAAGGCAGAAAGTGTCGTCTTCCATTTCCTGCAGAACAGATCCAGAAGGGCAGAGTTGTACAAACTTTCATCACCCACAGAACAAGTACACTTAAGGTGTGAGTGGTATGTAGCTTAAAGACAGATTTCTAGAACGAAAACCCCTGTAAATAGTGTTTTTCAGCTCGTTTTCTGGAGGCTTTGAACTGCTGACATCAATTAAGGAGTGTGAAAACACCATAGGCCATCAGCATCAATGTCAACAACTTTTTTGGGGGGGGGGGCTTGGGAGCAGGGGGGGTTAGAAATTGCCTTGTAGGTATTTCTCAGCAGGAGTCCCCTGCAAGGCCCTGCCCCCTATTCACACAGTGAGATTGGTCTGCAAGTTGGCAGGTATGGAGTGCTTAAATCACTCAGAGGAGTATAGGAGGAGTGCGTGAATGTGTGAGTCCTCACGCCATTCTCATTTAGGTGCTCCATGTCAGCATTCTGAAATTCATTCTGCAATCACTCAGAGACCTAGTGTTTGTTTTAATTCCTTTGTTTTCCATGTATTGAGAAATTGAAGTAAACTGGCAGGGCAGCGTTATTTGCAGCAGCCTCACCACAACAAAGCCTAAGTATGATGGACACCAGGTGCCAACCTCTTCAAAAAGGTTTTGAATTGTGCACATCAAGCGCTGTATAGTCCCATCCTCGGCGCTACACCTGTACAAAATGTTGCGGATGGCTCGTGGTCGTATGTGTAATAATGACTTATGGCTCTCATTGTCATTGTGCCCAGGATGCTGCCCAGAGTGCCGCAGGAGGAGGTGGGAGTGGGGAGTGCCAGATTTCCCTTGAGAACGAAAGGGCTAAATTGGCCTCGTAGTCAGTGTATCATAAGGTCTGGGGCAAGAAAGGGAATGACCTCCTTCCCAAGCTGTTTGAATAAAAAAATACAGGAAAAACCATGATGCAGTGGGCGCCTCGAGTCTATGGGCCCCAGGCACTACCGGAAGCTACAGCCCTCGGCTCAATAAGCAGAAAAAGGGCATTTTTGAAGACAGCCTCTCTGGCGCGATGAATTAAGAGGTGTCCAAAATTAGCCTTCTGATGCTTCCTGGTGTTGAGCGCATGTCCTGATGCACGCAGCACCAGTACACACTTCTTTTTACTTCCGCAGCCACCATCCAATGGACCAATACACATACTACTACAGTAGGGGCACCAGTGTTGCGCGGCCACCCCCAAAACAGTGCCGCCTGGGGCGGACCGCCCCCCACCACATACAACCCCTCACAAATTAATTACTCAACTTTCAAAATGCTTTGTAGATGAAGAAGTATGTCAATCACACACCAGATTTTCTTATACAGAATGTCTGTACTGCACTTAGCAAAACCTAAAATTGGCAAACTTTCCCTCTCATTCTGCACACATATACATGTAAATATCAAATCACATTGCTTCCCACATTAATTCAAAAGCTAACACACATTTCTATTGGATACACATTTCAACCCTTTCCAATTGACATAACTTTGAACCCTACCCCCAATCTGCTTACTGCCTGTTACCATAGTAACAGTTCATGGAACACTCAACTGAACACACAGGTCACAAGTTCAGCACACAATGTTGCTAATCCAAACAGAAAGTGTGCTTGACTTTTGAAAATATCAGCTTGTCCTATTTATTGTTTATTTCAAACAGTTTTTACTAACCAATAAGAAACATGCTTTTAAAATGCAGAAACAGGCCCTCTACTTTTCAGTCTATAATGTTCTCAAACAGCCAATCATTTCTATTCTTTCTTCAAAACTGCATCTTATCCACCATTTTAGAAAAATCCTAGTTTTCAAACTGCCATTTCACATACAGAAACCTTCTGAGTGCATCCAGACCTCCCTTCAAGAGCCTTAGAGAGTGGATTGTGGGACACAGCTATATTGTCTGGAGCCAAAGATATGCAGAAAACAGAGGTATTGACAAAGACCTAGCTTTGCCAAATGTAGACATTAAATGGATTGGTCAGGGAGGATTAAAGCGGCACCAATTGATGCCATTGGTTAAATCCATTTTGCATCTCCAAGACATTGACCTCATAATTTTGCACTGTTGTGGCAATGACCTAGGCACTTTGACTGTGGTAGGACTGGAAATGCTTATGAAGGACAGCTTTGGAGAATTAATGTCACTTTTCCCCCAAACTGTCTTTGTCTATTCTAACATATGCCAGAGACAGAAATGGAACTGGATTGTTTTTGCCCACTGTTATGTGATGAGTAACATTGAAATCACTGTTTGTAGTGAAATTCAATATATTCTGAGAACAGCAAAAAAGGCAAAGAAAATGTTTTATATAATACTAACATTATGTTGTTTTGTAAAAAATATTATATTATATATAACTGTCTTTTTCTTCTTCTCTTTTACAGATCCTAATTCTAAAACATGAAATTTTCAGAAATGTAAATTATAAAAAAACAACTGAAAAAAATGTTTAGCATTTTTTATATCTACTACTGTCAAGGTAAGAATAACTAAGTATTAAAATGCACAATGGTCTTTGTTTGCACACTGGTGAAGAAAAGGGGAAGGACAGAGTTGATATGTGTGCAAACATGCTCTGTGGGTGTTGAAGTTACGGGATAAAGTCACCTTGAATTGTGAGGGTCGCTGGGAGCCAACTAACCCACCAAATATGTGCAGGAAGTGCCAGAGAGTTGCATTTCAGAGAGGTGTAAAATGGGGCATGGCCTCGGACAACCTCTCTGCAAAGCAGCTCTAAGATGTTTAATAGAGGGACATGGTGGGCTAGGAGGACCCAGGGACTTTCAGGATTAAACTAGACTTAATTCCTCAACATAAAACACGCCACAGGATGTGTTTGCACATGTCACATCAAGCCCCATCCCCTCTCTTCAGCACTCTGTAAACACGCGTATAACCTTTTAATGTAGGGAGATTAAGTCATCTTGAATCCTAAGAGTTCTAAGTCTGTCCCAACCACTTGTCTGTTCATCCATCCAGCACAATGTATCTGTCCTATAACCTTGCTAAAACCTAAGTACTTATAAATGTATATTGCACTCTCTTTGCAGTACTGAAATTACTCTAGTTATTAGTCATATACTTAAGGATTGGCCTAGCCACTAACCCTAGTACGAGTCAATTTCTTTATATGCTATGCATGCAGACCTGCAAGAAGCTACAACGTATTATTACACTCTTCAAAATACCCAGTGTATACCTATGCAGTTTTGGAATCTCCCTGTCATAGAATCCCATATGAGTTGAAAGAATAATAAATTAGGAACAAGGTAAATAGTGGACTAGGACTGACATCAGAAAGTAATAAGTGTATCTAAACAAAATTCTTGGTACACAAATATATATTTTTTATTTATTGTTATTCAATCATTGTTTAAAAAGCAATCATTTTTATCTGCTATATATATATATGTGATATACAATCTACATATATGAAATGCTATACATTTTAATTCATTCCAGTTTGCATTGCTTTACAATGGATATAGATCCAAATGAACATTTTAATCTAAAACATGGCTAAAGGTTACAGGTTACTACGCGTGTTTCGGCTGTGAACCTTTCATCGGGAAGCCATGAATATTCCAAATGAACCTGAAGGTCAGATGATGAAATTGAAAGCAGCCTTTGAAGAATATGTTGTTACGGTACAGTAATGGCTTATTCTGAAGAGTTTAGTACCACCGGGGCCATTAATGTGGGTGTTGCCAGCGTAGTTAACTTTAGGTTGATGCTGTGCACTGAATTCATCACGTGTTCCAATATTGGAGTCTGATAGGCTGATGTTTCAATCTACGTTGGTAAATGACGATGTAGCTTCTATGGCCGGATTATCTGTATAGGCGATCCGACAGGTGGTGCTATTGGGGGGTCTTTAGATCGGGAGCTTTGATCAGCACAGTGGTTGGGACCGGGATTCCGTGATAGGATTATCTGAGTTAGGGGTCCCGCATGCGATCCAATGGTGGGGTCATCTGGCGCCTCGATAGTACATCCAGATTTGGTTAACATTTTCCATTGTACCTATTGAAAGACTGCAACCATTTCAATCATTTTTCTTTAGGCATCTTTGGAGAGATATCTCTGGGATTACCTCCTGTCACTCTCATGCAATTTTTCAATGAATCAACTAGCAATATGTTTTTATTGTAATATTTTGCCAATACCTAAGCACTTATGGGGCAGATTTAGAAGCATCCTGTCCCAACAATATGTCACTTTTTGTAACATAGTGATGGCGCCAGACACTCCTTCGAATTTACAAGGAGAGGAAAAGGCACCCTGTGTAGCTTTTTTTCTCCATATAAATACAACATCATCATATACACCACTTTGCGTTGAAGAACCGTTCCATAGGTGTTGTTGTGGGTGTTTGCACACAACACTCATAGAACAATACACAGCTCCAGATTTTTCATAAATCATAAATCTGGAGATGTGTGTGAATGCTGCACCATCCTCCAGTTGGTGTAGCAAGGCACAACAAGGAGAATTGTTTTCATTTCTCCTCATGTTTTCTCTTTCAATGTATGGTAACTTTCACAGCATACATTGAAAGAAGAAAATGCCTTTACTGATTTTTTTTGTGTAGAAAGGTGTCCCTTCCTGCACAAAAACAATCTCTCCACGACATAGACATGCTTCCATCATGGTGCAAGGAAGCCTGTGTCACTGTATGTCTGCAGTTTGTGCAGCAGTGCAGACGGAAGCATAACATATTTATGTACATATGTTGCATCCCTGTGCTTCAGAAGTACCACAGCACAGTGCAGCTAAAGAGTTTACATTGTCACACTGCAACACTTCCTTATAGTTCTGCACTGATATATTCTCCATACACTACTAATGCATTCTTTCAGTCAATTAAGCTATACACATAAATTCAAACAAACTTTCATGCATTAACATACAAATATAGTTCTTTCTTTAACCAGAGAAATCAGGAAACTTCAGGAATTAACTGGTTTTCCCAACAGAAAAAAGCAGACAAAAGTCTGGCAACAATGATTTTGTGGCGCAGGACACACTGCTTCAACAGACTGCTCCCCATAGTAAATTAGTTTGTTGCACTTTACGCAGTGCTGCTTAAGTAGAGAAAATTCAGGACGTATGTCCGGTGGTGATGGTGCTGTAGAACTGCCAGCGGTACAACGCCCTGCTGGTGCAGGGTTCTGTTCTGCTCTCCTACACTCCTCTCGTGCCAGATTCAGCAGATGTAGAGTCTTCAGGTGCTTATACTTTGAGGCAGTACCGCAAGAGTATTTTTTCTCAGCACTACCTCGGGACAAGACACAGTCACAGATCCTGCAGGTTACTTTGGTGACATTCACTTTCTTATGCCCCTCCAGAAAGGTGAAAAACCTCTACACCACCGAAACTTGCCTTTGTGGGCGTGCAGGTTCCCTTGCCTTTGTGGGCGTGCAGGTTCCGGTTCTTCCTCTGAAGAATTTTCCTCATCTTCCTGTGGCTGCTGTCCCGAAGACGTGGTGTTGTTTTTATTCTCAAAAGCACCAAAAAAAAGTAATGGAAATAGGTTCTTCCAAGCACAGAGATCACTCTCCAAAAAAGCTCAAAGAAGAATAATGGAAATGAGTGTGGTCCTTCAATAGTTACAATGGGAAATGTTGTGTACCAATCAAAACGTATTTTTTCAAGTCACATGGGGTCCGCGCACCGTGCACACAGGCAGCACGCACCTAATGTGACTTTGCAAAATTACATTTAAAAGTAATATAAGTTTATTACAATTAAGAATATACTATTTTTATGAATAGCTTAGATAATGTATTGCCCTAATATGAATATTAAAGACATATATATATCATTTTAGACATAAAGAAATTAGCGGGAGTCGCGCACCCACCGCGTCGAACACGTATATGACGTCACGCGGAAGCTTGCAAGCGTCGCCTATCTGGGTGAGGTGAAACTATATATGTTACCAAAGGTACATAAAGATCCATTGAAACCACCTTTAAGACCCATCGTGTCAGCTTGTGGGTCAATATCTGAGAGTATCGGTAAATATGTTGATAATTATCTACAGCCAATCGTTCAAAACAGTTCAACCTACATTAAAGGCACCACAGCATTTCTCAATTCGCTCAGATCCATTCAACTTGAAGAGAACCCAGAATATTGGCTATGTACAGTGGATGTAGTATCACTTTATACATCGATTCCCCACAATGAAGGCCTTGAAGCCCTTGAATGGAACCTACTAAATGATCAAGATTGTGAAGCCAACAAAATATTTTTGATTGAAGTGATGCATTTTTCACTGTTTCACAGTTATTTTGTATGGAAAAATAAATTCTACAACCAATGTAACGGTACATCTATGGGCTTCGGGGGGGGGGGGCCCCCTCATACGCCAATCTATTCATGTCCAAATTTGAGAATGACTATATACTTAACAACATCAACTGGACCCCAAACTTGGTGATCTTCAATAGGTTTATAGACGACATATTTTTAATATGGAAAGGCCAAAAAGATCAACTCATCAGAAATCTAGCCACATTAAATCTGGTCAATCCTCGAATTAAATTCCCCTACACTCTGCATGAGGAAATCATCTCATTCTTGGATGTGCACATCACCTTGGTAAACCAACAGATTCAAACTAAAGTTTACAAAAAAGCGACAGATCGCAATTCAAGTTTGCTTTTCCAAAGCTTTCACCCTGAAACTCTGAAAAAACATTTGCCAACCTCACAATTAATCCGTCTCAAAAGAATCATGTCAAATGATAATATTCTAGAACATTCTCTTCAAGAGCAAAAAGAACAATATCTAGTAAGAGGATACCCCAAAGAAATCCTGGATGAATCTTTAAAAAAAGTTAACAAACTATCAAGAGAAGACCTATTGAAACCTGCAAAACAAACCACAGAGCAAAAAACAGTATGTGTTCTGAAATATTCAACAGAAGCACAAAAAATCAAAAAAGCCATCAATCGCCATTGGTTTTTAATAAAAACTGAAACTAATTTACAGAATTTATACAGTGAACGAGTAACCTTTGCTTTTAAAAGATCTAAAAACATGAAAGAAATCCTTTCCACCAGAAATACATAAAACCTGATCACAAAGGAATGGCAAAATGTTTCAACTGCATATATTGCAATAACTTGATAACAGGAAACACCTTTTTGCATCCCACCAAAGGTTATAAGATTAACTTACAATATACAGGGACATGTGACTCCAAAAACGTCATCTACGCGATCAAGTGTCCATGCGGAAAAACATACGTAGGTCAAACTGAACGGAAAGTCAAGATTAGAATGACAGAACATAGGAGCAACATACGCAACATGAACAGCAAATCTACCGTTGCCACACACTGGCTTGAAGCTCACCATCAAATCTCTCAATTAAGATTCACAATACTTGAGATACTCTCACAATGCGGCGATATGGATCCAGTAAAACAACGATTACAAGCTGAATTCTTTTGGATTAAAGAATTATAGTCCCTCCAACCAATCGGAATGAATGACAGAATCGAACTAACATGTTTTCTATAAATCAGAACGATGGTGACACAGACTAGGTACAAGGATCTCTTTTCTTCCCCTGCATAAGTCAACACACTTTTAACTAACACTTTCAGAATTTCTGTTTTGATTTTCATTTTTGTTCATGTCAACTATGCAAATACTTATGTAATATTCACATAACTATAATCTTAATCTTGATTGTCATTTCAAATGTGATTAATTGATGAGTAATATCTTTGGAAGTTTTTTGTAAATATTTGCTATCTTCTTCATCGCTTATCTCTGCTTCACGCAATTACTTAGATCCATTTCAGACCATTTCGACCCTATTGCCTCATGTACATATCACTATATCATTTACACTCGTCGGTTTACTGCCCTATCACAGCGTTTAATTCCCTGGCTTCTCCACGTCTTTCTACGCTGTTTATTCATGATCGGACTCCTGTCCAAACACATCACTGGATGTACGTAACCATGGCCACCGCCACAGGCTAATAGTTTCTTCACTAAATCACATTGCTTTCGTGTTCTAATTCATTCTTAATTTTCAATAAGCTACGTTTTATCCCGCTTCGGGGCTTATTTAATCACGTCAGTTATAGTTATATCTTGAAACTGCCGATTCCGACCAACACGTGACCATTTCTCTACATTAAAAAACTTCCCTATAGGCTACCAACACACCCACGTGACCCGGAACTCTAATTCGAACACACAGTCCGAAGCAGCACGTAAGTTTATCTCCACGCTTTTGATTTTGAAATACTTTTTACCAACCCCGGACCTCTTTTGTTGAGATCGGTCATTCTTTGCTGATATTATCGCAACAACCAGCGTGTTGGTTTCTACATATAGTCACCCTATTTCCGATGAATTGGACCACATTAGTTGGTATTTCCGTTTTTCTTTCTGTAAAATACGTTAGTTAATAGTCTTCTTTGTTGACGATAACACTGACATCAATGTATTATTTAGCCAGAATGCGTTAACCACAGATTATACATGTTATATCCGTGAACTGTTGCTTTTCACTGAATGCTAAGGTCCTGAATGTTTTCTTATCATTATTTCTTAACAGGCCCTGACAAAGGGTTATTTTTCTTCAACCCGAAATGCATTGGGCATGATACAAACGGGCATGATATAAATGATTGAATTTTCATGAATACAATGAACTTTCTTCAATGATGGGAAATTTTCTAAAAACAAGATGAATTAATAAAAGAAATCATGAAATTGATGAACTTTGCACTCGTAATGTTATAATTCAATGGAATGCAATGAAAACTGATAAAGTGCATGAATAAGTGAGTGAAGAAACCCAGTAGTTTCATTTAAAAAGGAGCGCATCCTTTGCGGTTAGTCAACTACATTTGGCCTGTTAAAATGAAGCACGGGACACTGCACCTAATGTTTTTAATTTTCTCGGCTGGATTTGTGCACCCAACTCGATTCTCGCTGAAAAAAATGAAAACATAATTTTTTGGGCCTGGGGGCCAGTGGTGCAGGGGGCTTATTTACGAGGCCCTTCGGCCAGCGGTGTGTCACTTAAAGTGGGTAAAAGTTAAGCATGAGCGGAAAATCCGTTCCGCTCGCGGATTTTGCGGATTTTCGGTAAATTCGCAATCTGCGAGATTCGCGAATTTCCTGCAAAATCCGCAAGCGGAACGGATTGGGTCAAAAGTTCAAGCTGACTTTTGTAACTCTTTTAGAATGACGCTGGCAAGCTGACCGAGCCATTCTAAAATAGTTACAAAAGTCAGCTTCAACAGGAAGCTCCAATAGATAAAGTAAAGCAGGTGCTCGAGTTGAAGCTCAAATTCAGTTACACAATCATTAATCACCCCAAACTTGGGGTGATTAATGATTGTGCCATTATGCCATTGTGCCATTCTAAGTGGGGCTGAGGGCAGAAGGGCACAAAAGTGGGACAGAGGGCAGAAGGGGAAAAAAATGAGTGGGGCAGAGGGCAGAAGGGCACAGAAACGAGTGGTACAGAGGGCAGAAGGGCATAAAAAACGAGAGGGTGGCAGTGATTAACCAGGCAAACAAAAACCCTGCGAACACGCAAACCGCCCTGCGAAAACCCGCGAACACGCAAACCGCCCGGCGAACACCCGCGAACACGCAAGGCGCCCCGCGAACACCCGCGAACATGCAACAATTAAAAAATCAGCAAATTTGCACGAATTCGCGAATTTTGCGGATCGCGAATTCGCAAATCCCGGTGATGCAAGGGGCTTTTAAATAAGCCCCACTGCATTTAAATACAGTGGTATTGCCTTGGGCACTATGGTAACTCTGACTAACGCCAAGTTGGTTCCAGTTTGTACATATGGTGAAACTTGTTGGGCTCCGGAAAATATTAGCAAAGTAGAAACAGTGTTTACAAGTGGTAGGAATATATTTATGAAATGCTACACTGCAGTCTAACAAAATGAGAGCTGGGACTAATGCCGATTGCAGCCCAGATTACAATCAACTGCATGCACTATTGCATAGTCAGTCAGAGGGCCGCTCACCGTATGATTTAACATTAGAAATCAAGTTTCAAAACTACACAGTGAAGTACCAGTGGCAGAGCCTTGTGTTCTGACCAAGTATAACCTGCCGATCATAAATTGCACACAATGACAAAAGCCACTCCAAAGTTTTAACCAAACGACCAGGTGCCTCTTAGACTCTGAGAGGGTGTCACAATACAAAAACTCCAAACATATTCTAGAGTTTTACACGATACAAACACAATACTCAGATTTCAACTGCAGCACAAAGGCAATATCATCTTTCTTATGCTTCAGACTACTCTGCCTTTTTTTCAGTTTGACGCCTGATGGAAACCCATCATGATTAGACGGCACGTGCCGTATTTGCAACTGGGAGAGGGAAACACTGGAACATATTATTGATTTATACCCCGAGTTATTGTACATTCGTAAAAATCTACTTAAACTTGAAACAACCATTATTATGCGGTCTTAACCACGCATGACCATTACCAGGAATACAACAAACAGGACTTTACCATGGACGTCCATAACTACAAAGTTTTTACCACAAATATGCCGTGGTAAAGTCATGTTCGTTGTAATGGATGGTAATGGTCATGGGTTAGGAACACAGGCCGGGCGGGGGACTGCGGCAAGGGACACTGCTTTACAGATCAGGGCCAAGAAAAGGGACAGACTTAGGGTTTAGGGCCGTAATGATCGTGGGATAGGAACTCAGGGATGGATGGGGGACCGCGGCAGGCGTGGCAGATTTAGGGATCAGGGCCAAGCAAAGATACAGACTTAGGGTTCATGGCCGTAATGGTCATGGGATATGAACTCAGGGCCGAGTGGGGGACTGCGTCAGGGGTGGTGGCTTTAGGGATCAGGGAAAAGGACAGGGATAGACTTAGGGTTCGGGACTTGTCAACGGTCTTGGGGCTGGGGTGGCAGCTTTAGGACTTAGGGCCAAGAAAAGGGACAGACTTAGGGTTCAGGGCAGAGGGCTAGGGGGCTGAGACAGGAGCGGTTTTAGGGGTCAGGGCCAGGTCCAGGCACACAACGCAGGGTTCAAATCTCCTCTGCTTCTCAGGACCCATCAGGCTCTCCCTTGGCAGACTTAAGGTTCAAGAACAGGCAGGGGGCTGAGGCAGGGGAAAGTTTTCTCTTGTTCTTGCCTCTCTGTCTCATCAGAAAATGGAAGTCCATTCATAGTGTCTATTTAGCACTGTGAGCGGATCACGTGGGGAGAAACAGCAAAAAATCTGGAACGTTCATGCCAAAGGTAATGCCTTTACCACGCATGCCAATTGAGCACCTACAGGCCCTTACCAAGCATGCCTTTATGACGATATTATTGTGGTAAAGGCATGCTTGGTAAAGGCAAGCGTGGGAATGACTCAAGCGTTGTAAGGGCAGCAATGGAAAGGCAAGTGTGTAATAGTATGTGTATTTACATCATACAACCTACTGAAACAGACTTTTAATACGAAAGGGATAAGAAAGATATGTGAGTCGATTTTATTCTGTTTTAAGGGCACTTCACCAAAACAAGTGGGACAGGCAAGGACATTTTGTAACTTTAGCAATTATGAGGTGGAATGTAAATCTTTGATGACTTAAATATGGGGACAATTAAACCAAAAGGAATTCCTTGTTATGCTTTTTTGTATATATTTATTAATTTGGGCAGATTGTCTGTATTTAATTGTTTGTTTTTTCTTTATTAATAAATGTGTCATATATTGTATATGGTTTTAAGTAAATGGACAAATAAAATATTATCTTATCTGATCGATAGGTTAAAAGGGGAGGCGTGGCTCACCGCCTAACATGGCGGTCATGGATTGAAGAGGCTTAAGAACGCGGGGATAATAATCCTGTCATGCCGGTGCATAAAGAGCTGTATAGGACCTCAGATCAACGGGCTGCCACTGCTGTGCACCTGTATGGAGGCTGCCCTGACCTCCCAGCCTCCAACAACCAAAAGTGTCGTGGAGAACACTTGAGGGAGAGCTCGCCTGGAGCTGTGGCTTGGCTGGAGAGTAGAGGCCTGTGCTGCTGTTCGGTGCCAATCACAGCACCATGTGATGCTACGAGCCAGAGGTCGGGGCTGGTGAATCGGCTGGACTCCAGTTGCTGGTTTCGTCGGACTGGCCTCAGTGGGGTGGCGCTAAAGAAGTGGGGTCACCTGGGCCCTGCCGAGCGAGCTCCGTGGCCTTTGGCGGGGCTTAGGTGGTTGCCTCCTGCTGGCTGCCTCAAGGGCGGACTAGATGGTGCTTGATGCTGACCCTCTCAACTTGCTGACAGTACTAGGGGGGGGGTGCACGGGCACCTTGAACTGCCACCGACCCTAATCGGACAGAGCCCTGCCCCAACATGCTCAATGGAGTGATCAGCGGACACACCCCAGGCGTGGAGGGCCTAACACCAGCACTGGGCCTATCAGACCGGAACTGATGTGACCGGAGTTTCTGGTCTGAGCTTGCTACCAAGAGAGTGCCTGGAATAGTGACGCTGCGGCTGCACCGGCAGAGTGCAGGACCTTACCTACCTCCCTCCCTTGCCGTTTTGCATGCCCCTGGAGATTCTGCCTGGCCTTGACACTCTACCTGCTGCTGAGCGCTGGCACCCGGTTGAGGAGGTCGACCCCCCGGGTCCCATAGGTGAGGAGAGGAGCGCTCGGGGGAGCCCTGACTTGCAACCTGCTTCAGGAGCATAACTCAGTAAATCAGCTGGGCTGCGGTGCCGCTCCCCCCTCCCCAAGCTGCCATTTTGACTGTGTTTTGCCTCTGCCTGAAATAGCGCTGGTCCTGATGAGGGGCAAGTACACAGTACCTTGCTCCTTTGCTCCCGCAATGACTCCAGCAGAGGATGCAGGGGAGGCTAACAATAGTGCTGCACCTGCCCCTACGCCCGCCTGCACCTGCCCACCAACACTTTCCGGGCAGGTCTGGTGGTGAAGCGCACCTCACCCAATATTATTGTTTGTACGGTGGAGGAGAATGGGGCACTGCCACCTGGGATCTGTCTGTTCAATGTGGTGACTGCACTGTAGCTTGCACAGGGCTAATTGTATAGTGTACTCACCTGTACAGTACTGATAGTAGTGCAACACTGCAGGCCTAAATTCACACAGGGCGCTCTGACCGAAATGTAAGTTGTGCAGTTTTTTTGCCAGGACTTTGCTACATCCCCCTGACCTGAATATACCTTCTCCAGGGGAGAAAAATGCGAGCCCGGAACTGTGGTGCCTGTCGCCACCCTCTCACACCTCTGGTCAGACGTGAGTGCAGGCACACACAATGTGGCGGACCAAGGGGAAGGTGCTGGAAACAGTCACAACCACTAATCACACTGGGGAGGACCCAGACAACTCTACACAGCCATCCTCGCCAAATTCAGTTCCTCCCTCAATGTAGAGAGGCCTCAGGATATGCTGGACTTCATTTTACAGGAGGTCAGAGACTCACGAAAGGCCATCGAGCAGCAGATAGTGTAGCTCACAATGGGCTTCACTCTGCTCAAAGCTGACCACATCAAGCTTGCTGACATGGTGAAATCACATGGGCGCACTCTGAAGGAGGTCAAACCCTAAGTAAAGGAACATACAACACAGATCCAACTGTTCCAATAGCAGGTAATGGCGTACAAGACAGGATTGAAGATGCAGAGGGTAGGAACCGTAGAAACAATGTGCATGTTGTAGGTCTTCCGGAACGCAGTGAGGGCCCCAACGCTGCAGTTTTTATGGAGCAATGGTTTCATGGATATGTGGCCCCAAAGGATCTTTCGCCCTTCTTCTGTGCTAGAGAACCCATCGGATCCCTACGGCTAAGCGAAAAGCTGTACTTCCGGCGAGACCCTTGATAGTCAAGATACTAAATTAGAGACCGGGACATACTTCCACAGAAGGCACATGAACGGACACAAATCCAATTTGAAAATCACCGGATGTCACAATACCTTGACTATACACTAATGGTGCAAGCCAAAGGTCTTTCTTCCAAACAGTAAAAAATAAGTTACGTGCCTTGCAAGTAAAATATGCACTGTTGTTTCCTGCCCGCTTAAAACTAATTCATGGGGCAAGATGGCGGCGTCAGGCTAGACGCCGGTAGCAGCTCCGAGTAGGACAGCGGAGCATGCAGTGAACACCCTGGGAGACGGACGTTTTTAAACCGATGGATAACATGCCAGAGCTCTAGGAGTCCGGTATGCGGCAAAAGCGATTGGAAACCTTACCATTCGAGGACCTCTCCTCTGCAGGAACACCGCACAAGCACATGCTTCTTGCCTCCGTGGTCGGGTTTGCCGTACTCAGGCTGCTGATCGGCAATCACCGAACTACGCGCGCACTGCGCTCCCTCTGCTGGCTGGCTGTAGCAGTGAACTCCGCAGCGAACTCCGTGGAATCCGTGATTGAGACGGACTATCAGAAACCCGACCAAAGTGTGACTGCCTCGCTAGTACCAATGGCCCCGAAAAATGTAGCAGCGGTAGCCTCGGCAGCAGCTAAGACGAGGGCTGCACGCCAGGCGCTGCGAGATCAAGAGATGAAGCGGGGCATTACCAGCGGGGGAGTGCAAGGGCAAGGAGCACAAATAGAAACAACAGCAGCGGCGCCTGAAAAAACAACTGAGAAAACACCGGCCCGGAGGGGGGCCTCCTCTAGTAAAACAACATCAATGTCCCAGCCTGCTAAAAATGCCTCAGCAAATATCACAACAGTGGCTACAATGTTTCGGGCCGCTAATCAAAGAACGATGGCTAAAGACATACAACAAAACACTGAGAATAATGGAAAACAACAAGCTGCTCCCCCCATTGAAGGTGGCAGTGTATCAGCAGACACTGGGGGTAAAGGAAGTGATAATGCAGCAACAGAAATACTGGTCACAACAAGCCCCGCGGCATCAATACAGGCAGATGATAGTGAAGTAATGAGCCAAATGGAAGTACAGGAGGCGCAGGAGATGCAACTGGAGCCAAATCGAGTGGCGGTCTCAGCGTCCAGTGGTGTAACCGAGAGACTCAGTCTTGTCGCAGGGCAGGTGAGCCACCTTATCCCTACTATTTCTATATCTGCATCTGCATTGAATAGTTCTGGTACCGACAGCCAGGCGAGTACAGATAACCCTAACGAGAATTTTGCAGATAAAAACAGTCTAGTAAATCAAGAGGTGGGCAGGAATAATAACTGCAATGTACAAAATGTATCTACAAATAAGAACATCCAACAACATGTCAATCAGCAAGAGTATACAAATCCTTCGACTTGTATTGAGAGCAGCACGAGCAAAGAGACTGTTGGCCAGGCTGTTGGTCGGACCCCCTCCGTGAATCTCCAAAATAATATAGAGATACACATTAATCCCTCACCAGAGATTGAAACAACAGCTATACGACTAGAATCACCCTTTGATGCAACCCATATATCACAAGGGGGGGCCAACATGGGATCCGAGATGAGGGAAGGGGAGACCCTAAAGCCTACGGAGATATTTAACCCTGACCTAGAAATACCACAAATCAGCTCTACAATAGACCTGCACCCTGTTGATGCTATAGAGGTACTAGAGATTGATAAAGACATAACTGACTTCTACTCTTTCTCCGAGGATATCAGTTGGTCAGGAGATACTGATGAGATAGACGAAGCTGATGACCTGGATAACGAATCAGATTCTAACCTAAGTTCAGATCTCGAACCTAATCCACCAAAAGAACAACGCGACAAAAAAAGAACAATACTTAAAAAGAAAAAATCTGGACACCACGGAGCTAATGAGCTATCATGGGACTATACCCCAACAGTTTTGGCACTGAACCAAAGCCACACTCCTAATCTAAGATCCCAAAGGCCAATTTTAGATCAAAATGAGAATAAAGAGACTCTGGAGGCCTCAGGAACTACCTTAACACAAGTCATGGAGACAGTGCTACAGGCCATAGCATCACATCGGGAAGAAACTTCTAAAGACAGCCGCAAAGCACGGGCCGGATTACAAAAGGTTCAAGGGGTGGTTCGTAAACTGTCAAAAACCATGGGTGCATTTACTGAAAGGTTAAATGATATAGAGGACCGTATTGTGGTCAATGAGACAGAGGCTGCGGCTACAAATGAGCGACTTGAAGCCACCGAAGCACAGGTTCATGACATAAGGTGGACGCTCGAAGATTATGAGAACAGACTCCGCAGAAACAACTTACGAGTACTGGGAATTCCAGAAAAAATGGAAGGCGAGGATTGTCGCACCTATATAATACAATTGTTCCGTGACACCCTGCCTGAGTTAAATACCTGGGATTGGGGATACGAGTTGCAGAGAGCACATAGGGTTCCAATATCCTTAAAACCCACGGCACCTACAGGTAAATATCCTCGCGCAATTCTGGTATACTTCGGAAATTTCCTACTTCGCCAGGCCATTGCGGAGAAAGTTACTCCTGATAAACACTGCAAAAAGGACTCAATCTCATACTTCGTGCGCTCTGACTTTTGTCAGTGGACTGTTGAAAGGAGGTGGCGGCTCAGGCAACTCATCAAACCCTTTCAAGAGAAAAAAGCAACAGTATATTTGAACAATCCCGCAAAGCTAAAAGTGATACATATAGGACAAACAAAATTTTTTACATCTGAAGTTAAGGCCAAGGAATATCTAGAGAGCTTATGAAAGAACAACTAAATCCACATAAGAGCAGGCAGGAGAGACAGTTGATTTAAACTAGAGATGGAAATACACCGAAGCCACTGATTTTTCATGGACTAATATACATTAGTTTATGTTGATGCAATTGAATATAAGCTGCGGCACTTGAAAATAGGAAAATAAGAAACTGAACAAGCACACTCTTATTTCCAATCAATTCCTAATCACTGATTTTTCTATTTTTTTTTCCTATATACTTATTATCTTATTATCTTTTCTAGTTTAAATATGTTTACAATAGGTAATATCGCTTTTTTCTTTTCTTTCTGTCTCCGGTAATTGTCACTACTGCACTTTAAAATTGCATGCTGCACTAGTCCTGTTCGGAGTAGGCTAAATCCATCACTGTAGACTCCGATGGAGTCTCAATGCCTACTCTGGGAAGGCAAGGGGTGGGGAGGGAGAAGAGGAGAAATGAGGTGGGGGGTGGGAAACAGGGCGCACTCCGTGCACCTGGTTTGGGGGGGGAGAGCAAAAAAACAAAAAAAAGAGCAAATTGACACTTGAAAGGGAACGTAGGCTGATGAATATTGATCCAAAAATAGTACTACCAAATGGGTAGATTAAACATAGGATGTTGGAATGTGGCAGGTTTAAACGACAGAGGCAAGAGAGCCCAATTTTGTCAAATAATTGCCCTGAGCACTTGTGATATCATCTGTTTACAAGAAACCCATATTCCATTCGGGGAGATTAAACAATTAAAAATACCTGGCTATCAAATATTAATCACAACAACTCAAACCACAAGAACTAGGGGAGTCATAATTTTAGCAAGAACCAGATTAGGCAGCCCGGTACGTAAAAAAGCCGATGACCACGGACGGTGGGTCATTGTCCAATTAGAACTGGGTATTACAATTTGCTCAATCTATGGCCCAAATCTTGACGACCCCACTCTATTTGTTGAAATGGAAATGGAATTAGCATCATGGCCAAGTACCCTGATTCTTTGTGGTGATTTTAATTTGACATTTAATCAAAACCTGTCCCCTCAGAATCAATATAAATATTCAGGTCGGAAACCCAGGGTGTTCAGGGCAGTATCGAACTTAATTCAAACCCACAACCTTCAGGATATATGGCTGCTTAAAAAGGGTAAATATCCCGGATACACCTTTTTTTCTTACCCACATCGAAAATATGTCCGTATCGATTACTTTTTTGCAACTACAGACATTGCTCCGAATACCCTGATTGTTAAAGACCCGAAAACAATCTCCGATCATAATGCCATATATATTACAACGGAAATACCGGGATATAATCGGGCCCACACACAATGGACATTTGATAGGAAACTATTAGTTAACCAGGAATATATAACTCACATAGCCCAATGGACAAAGGAATTCTTTGATGCAAATCAATATAGTGCTTCACGATTTAGCGTTTGGGACAGTTATAAGGCGGCACTAAGGGGGGAGACTGCCACATTCGTTGCCACCCGTAAGAAAGAACAAATGAAAACTCATAACCAACTAATAAATGAATTAACCCATCTAGAATACAAACATGCTAACCAAATACAACATAGTGAACATGCCGAGGATACCCTAAGAAAGATTCTAGTGCTCAAGGCAGAGGTAAATAACGAGTTAACTACTAAAGCCGCTGAAATTTTCCAAGCTCATCGAAAGAAATCCTATGAGGTGGGGGAAAACGTTGGGAAACATCTTGCCTTAAAAACACGGCAGACTCAATCCTATAACACAATAAAAAGTATTAAATACGGTGGTCACGAATTTACTACTCAAAAAGAAATCGCTAATTGCTTTAAAGAATACTACCAAAAACTATACCAAAATGAGGATGTACATACGGCCCAAGAGACTAATGAGTTTTTAGTCAACTGGCTTAGCGAAAACAATATGTCACAAACTGTTGATGACGATGCAAGGAATGAACTAAATAAAGAGATCACTGTAACAGAGGTTGAGTTGGCAATAGCAGAATTAGCCGCAGGGAAGGCAGCAGGGCCTGACAAGATACCTCTAGACCTATAAAAAATACTAGGAAAGACCATAACCCCATTTCTTCACGATTTATTCTTAGGCATCCAGTGGCACGGAAAATCCCCAGAATCATGGCGACAAACAAACATAGCAGTTTTCGGGAAAAAGGACAAACCCCCTGAATTAACCACATCATACAGACCAATCTCACTGATTAATTCAGATTCTAAAACCTATGCAAAAATTTTCGCTAACAGACTTGGCAAATATATTGAACAGTTAGTATCTCCCTGGCAACACGGGTTTATACCAGGCAAAAGCACCACTGACCACATATGCCGAGTAATAGCACTCTTTGATATAATGAAGATAGAACAAGGTCAAATGTCTCTGATTTTATTAGACGCTGAAAAGGCTTTTGACCGGGTCTCATGGCAGTACTTGTGGGAGCTTTTAGCCCTTAACAACATCGGCCCGGGGTTCATAAAATCACTGAAAGCCTTATACGTAGAACCTAGAGCCAAAGTCCTGACGGGAGGTAGCGAGTCTGAAAGTATAAACATTCAGAGAGGGACTCGACAAGGGTGTCCGTGTTCACCACTATTATTTGCCTTATATATTAATCCCTTAATCATTAAATTATTAACATCACCAAGGATAACCCCAGTCAAGACTAGAATATATAATACTAAAATACTTGCCTATGCCGATGACGTAGCGATCCTAACAACTAATCCTACTGAGGCTATAGAGGAAATAGGGGTAGTCACTAGAATATTCAGGCAGTACTCAGGGTACTCACTAAATAAAGATAAAACGATGGTTATCTGCACCGATAACACGTCATATATAAGTCAATACAGAGTCGGATATGCAAAATATTTAGGGGTCAACATCTCACCAAATACTAGCGAAATGATTACACTTAACTATGACCCTGTAATCACAAAAATAAAAAAAGATCTTGTCAGAGTTAATAACCTTCACTTATCCATAATTGGTAGAACTAACTATATTAAAATGACAATCTTTCCGAAATTACTATACTTATTTCGTGCAATCCCCTTCCTTATTGATAACACCTATATAAAGAAGATAGACCAGGTAATAACATCATTTATTTGGAATTATGGGAAGACAAGACGGGCTATAACTAAATTAGTGTCACCTACATCCCGAGGCGGATTAGCAGTTCCAAACTTAACCTACTACATGTGGGCCGCCATACTGCAGCAGATGTCCTTCTTAACCACTTCTAAAATTTCAGATCAAATAAGATCTCCTCATGACATTCCCTCTATCTATGAACTTACATTAGGAGATACAGCGCGCGGACTACTGCTAAGACAAATCGAGCCATCATATTATAAAAAGATTAAATTTAAAATAGTGACAGACGCATTCAAAATATGGACCAAAGCTACTAGAGTACTGTCAATACCTAAGTACACCAAATATACACCTTTATGGCGTAGCTCTATAATCCCGCAATATCTTAATGATAATATTACTAAGCGCTGGGAAAATTTAGGCATCGTTACTATTGGCGACTTCCTAAATTTAGATGGCAGAATTACTTTCAACGAGTTAAGCCTCAAATATCAGATTTACCCCACAGACTACTTTAAATTCATTCAAATTTCCACATCACTCAGACAACACGCCACAAATTTAAACTTACAGTCGTTAACATTATTAGACCTGATGCAAAAAATGTCGGTCAGAATTAGTGATATTTACGGGATCCTTATAAACAACCATCCAGATGACCTAGAGAAAATAGAGGAAAGTTGGGCTAACAAACTAAATAATTCCAACGTGGATATAGATATGGTGCTACAATTAACCTCTAAAGTCATACTCGCAAGTAATCTAAAAGCCCAAATTTATAAAACGGCATGTAATCTATACTATACACCGGCTAAATTGTTCTCATGGGGTAAGGCTAGTCATGACAAATGTCCTAGATGCGCGCTCGGTCCTGCAAATTTAATACATATGTTCTATGATTGCCCGAAACTCGAACAACTAAAAGAGAGTATAGGTAAATTCTGGGCTGAAATTTTTGGCCGGGAGATCCAAATATCAGCTACATTGGTTGTATTGGGTTATGATAGCTCTTTAGAACTTAATAATTCAGAAATATATACAATTTATCTGTGCACAGCTATATACAGAATTATGCTAGCAGCCCGATGGAAGGATACAGAGGCACCTACATTCCAGGGCTGGATGAATAGACTCCTTGCAACATATAAGCTCGAAACAGCAATATACAAAACTAGAGGGAAAAAATCCAGAGCTAAAGGGGAATTGATCTGGGCTCCTATAGCCAGTTGGTATAATCAGCAAAGGGCCTGACTTTAAACCCACTTGAACTTTGTAGAAATAATTGTCAAATTTATATAGAAGCATGGAGTAAGATAATGAGGGTATAGTGCATGTCGAATATCTATTCCAAAAAAGTGCCCTTCTTTATCATCTATATATCATTATACCTGTCACATACAACAAAAAGATAATTTGTACCATTAATTGTATTTATTGTATTATGTACAGCCTTTTTATGCGTTCCTTTATAATTTGGAAAGAATCCCACTATACTAGAATGTCGATATTATATATGTTTACTATTATTTACTGCTGTAAATAAAAAAAAATAAAAAAAAAAAAATAAAACTAATTCATGAACAAAAAACAAACTTCTTTGACTGCCCAGACGATGCAGAGGAGTGAATTGAGGTGATGAATCCAGTGTCAAGCTCTGGGGCCACTATCAGTGCCTTGCCAAACAGTCCTAAACGCAATCCAGGTCGCAGGTTCCACCGTAACACCAAGGGAATGAAACAATGACAAATCCCCAAAGCCACGTATTAACAGGCTCAATCTGGTAGGGAAGACGCTCTTGCAGCTGCAGCCTCCATCAGAGAAGGCAACCTTCAGATTGCAACTGATTCAATAGAAGACAGTACCATCCATTCTGACTCTGACCATAGTTTTACACTGTACCTCAGTGACAACTCAGACAGCGGACGATCTGCTGGGAGGAGCCAGATGGTGTGGTCTCACTGGGCCGGCCACTGGGACACATACGCAGTTAATGTCTGATTGGCACTTTTTCAACTGCATGTATCCTTTCTTTTATTTACTTTGCATGATGCTGACTGATATTGACTTAAAGTAGGGTCTCGCTGGGGGTTTGCAGACTATTTGACGTTAGCACCTGCAACTGTAGAGTGTGTTAGAGGGTCCTGTTTGTGGCACTGCAGGGGCTGCCACCCGGTATGAGGTTAGATTGACTAATGTATCATTTTCTATTCAAGTTACACTAATGGCGTTAAGCGATTTAAAAGTAGTGAGGCATCGCCCCGGGCTCTGTAGAGCTCTCAAGTCATTACTTGTCTGAAAGAACCATGATGGGCATTAGCGACCACCCGCACAAAGCAAATGTGCCATATACATGCATTGTTCTTTGCTTGTTTAAGTTCTTTGTTTGGCTCAGCATAGTTTAATGGCTGAGTCGTGTATTGTTCATTCAGAGGGGGTTGGGGAGTCTGGTCCACGATTAGTGATTGGCTCTAAGTCAGAGAGCGTGGCACAACAGCACCATGCTAGGCTCCAATAGTTTCATCACCAGGAATGTGCGGGGCTAGGCTCTGTGCACAAACTGCAAAGAGTGCATGCCCAGCTACTTAGACGCATGGCGCAGATAGTGTTCTTCCAGGAACCACACCTCACTGAGCCAGAAGCCAGCACAGTTTGCAAGAAATGGAGGGGACAGGTCTTCTCTAAAAAGTACTCGTCTTTGCGAGAGGGGCAACCATATGGATTAGGCATGGGGTCCCCTTTATAGAGTTGGAGAGACGTACCGATGACCAAGACAGATACATACTATTGCGCGGGACAATAGACGG
Organism: Lissotriton vulgaris; assembly: GCF_964263255.1. Lineage (NCBI taxonomy): Eukaryota > Metazoa > Chordata > Amphibia > Caudata > Salamandridae > Lissotriton > Lissotriton vulgaris. The sequence goes on along the minus strand of NC_141694.1, from coordinate 1,804,715,876 downwards.
TTTGCCAGTGGTATTGGGTAGCATCTATGCCCCAAACTTTGAGCAAGACACATTTTTCAACAGGTTGAGCGCAGTGCTGACTGGGTGAGACATGTAATTGTGGATTTTGGGAGGTGACTGCAATTCGGTGCCAGATGTATAACTAGACATGTGCACACCCTGCCCTGAACGGAGCAGGTACTGTAAAGCAAGCTGAGGCCATTAGCAGCTTAGCAGCTGGCCTTTTGGGTGGGCACTGGGGAACATATGGAGAATATTTTGCCCAACATACAAGGAATACTCCTTTTCTAGCCTGTCCACCAATTACATACACGCATTGACAGACTTTTTTGTTCCCTTAACATTGCAGCACAAATGACTCATGCCACATATCTAGGGAAGACCTTTTCTGATGATAATCCCCTGGAAATCTGCATTATATGGGGCAGAATACCTATCCCAGTCCCCACATGGAAGCTATGGCCCCAGATGCTAGAGGGTCCCCCCCTTCTGCAGCATGTCCATGACTATCACTAACTATTTTTTAGAAAACTGGAACACTGCCTCCTCTAACGTGATAGAGTGGGATGCGCTCAAAGTGGTTATCAGCGGTGCTGCAATAGGTGCTACTGTAGGGTCCAGGCAGAAAACACATAAAACCCTTGTCAGGGTCAAAAACGCAATGAATGTGCTGGATCAGGCGGCAGCAAACGACTCGACCAAACATGCCCCATTACAGGAACTGCACATACAACATGCCGAACTGTTACAAACCCTCCGGGTCATAGACCATAGAAGGTCCACACAGCTGAAACACACTGAGGCTGACAAATCTGGGGCAGTATTGGATAAAATATTGTGGGATGACCTGATACCTTCAGTGATTTATAACATTAACATTCCAGGGCTGGGTACGGCTTGCTTACAGCAGGATATAAATGACGCATTCTGAAACTACTATGGTGCTCTATACAGTGCACCCAGACACATTGACGCTTCGCTCATCAACACATTTCTGGAGGGCTCCCTTATCTGAAGTTAACTGTGGAGACGCAGAATAGTTTAACGAGACCAATTACAGAAATGGAAATAAAAGCAGCCACCAAAGGGCTTCCTCGAAATAAGCCGATGGAATTTTGTAACTCCTATTATGAGGCTTTAGTCTCTAAAATGGAGGAATTATATAATAAAGAGCTAGAACTAGGACAACTCCCACATACCGCAATGCAGGCATTGGTGGTATCGCTCCCCAAGCTGTGCCAGCTCAGATCTTTTGGGCTATCACCCACTCTCGCTTCTAGTGACAGAGTACAAGATCTTGAGTAAGATCCTAGCCAACCGACTTCTACCCCACCTACACACATTAATACATATGGATCAATGCAGGTTTTTGCCGGTGCGCAGCACGTTGTTTAATATCAGATGGCTACATCATGTCATAGCCACTGCTCCTGCAGTTTGGAGATGCTTGCTGCATAGCACTGGACTTGCGCCCAGCTTTTGATACTCTCACGTGGGGCTACATGCTCAAGGCCCTGGAGAAATTTGGATTGCCTCCTGAGTACCATGGATGCGTGCAACGGTTATACACTGGCCCTACTGCGAGAGCACGAACTGGCAATCACAGCTCACAGGAGAACACGGTGCACAGGGGCACGAGACACGAATGCCCCCTGTCCCCTTTGCTATTTGTGCTGGCCATACAGCCACTGGCACTTAAATTGCGTCAGGAAGCCGGCCTGTTGAGGATTCCGATAAAGGGCACAACACACTTGATATCAGCCTATGCTAACAACATTATTATATATTTACGGGACCTTTTAGGTTCCTTGGAAACTTTTCCCAGTATCTTTTCCAGTTTAGAACAGCTTTATGGACTAGCCATCAATGAAGGAAAAACAACCGCCTTTGTCTTGCATGAAGGCGACCGCCAAGATGGCATAGGCCTTGGACGATACCTTATACCGGTGGCACATAGCACATTTAAATACCAAGGTACTATAGGTCACAAGAAGATCAACTGGATGGCAACCTGATGAAAGCAATACGTGCAGGGCGGTCGAGGGTCGTATTTTGGTCCTCACTGCCGCTATCAGTAATGGGACGGGTTGCCATATCCAAGATGGTGGTCCTTCCCCGACTATTATACTACTTTACTAACTTGTCAGTACTAGTCTCCCCTCTGTATGCCGTACCTTAGACACAATGCTGTAAGATCTGCTATGAGGGTAAGCCTTACAAAACTACAACTAGAGGCGCACAAGGGAGGGCTGGGGGTACCGGAATTCAGAGCATATTATTACGCCAGTCAGTTGCAATGGCTGTCCTATTGGACTGTGGGTAGGAACCTACAAGAAATAGGATACAATTCCTAGGACATCGAATGAGGGATACTTCATACACTGTTCCTGCTGAAAAGCAAACTTCCCCCTGTACACCACCACTACATAAAACCGTGCTTCAGTGTTGGAAGACAGCATTGACGTACATGCCCCGCTCTATTCCCTATGCTGGAAACATCCTGTTCCTGGGGATTCCAATTCCGGGAGGAAGACTCACAAAGCAGAGGTTACAGGCCTGGACAGAAGTGGGTGTGGACACTGTGAGTGTCCTATATATTGACAGTACACTTCTAGATCATGGGAACTTCATGTCCATTACACGGGCGCCCGGACGCCTATACTTAATGCATGCTATGGTAATACAATATGTGAAGAAGACCTGGGCCCCTCAATGGACGGAGCACCCACCGCACAAATTAGTTCATTCACTATACTATATGGGAGTGGGACGACACCTCATAAAATGGCTATATTTAGGTATCCGCCCTCAGGCAACAACCCCCCTCACGGATCTGTGAGCAAAGTGGGCTTGGGCATGGGCATGCATATTAGGGCATCACAAAAGAATGTCTCGAAATGCAAAATTTAAATTCATACAGTGTATGATATTTCAGAGGCCCTAATTAACCCCACGCAGCCTACAATGGATGTTCCAGGATACTCCACATCATTGCCCACACTGTAAGTCTGAAGAGGAGGTTTCACGCATATGTTATGGGCATGTCGTCGCCTTAAAGATTATTGGGAGGGGGTAGGTGGCACTGTGACAGAGGTCACACACTTGCAGATCGCAGACAATGTAGAAGAATGCTTGTTTGGACTCCGCAAGCGCTTGAGCGCCCAGAAAGTGCAGCTTCGCTCTCTTGATCTCGCCCTTATAATAGTGATAAGAGCCATAACAATGAGGTTGAAATTTGTGAGACACCCTGCACTGTCCACAAGGCATGATGAGGTTATTCGATGGAGTAGCACCAAAAGTGTGGTAATGAGGGAGGCAAGAAGATGGCCGAGGGCTGCACAAACACCCAATCTATATGGAATAGGACGTCGTGCTAGTCTTTTAGGGCGATAGACCTCAACATGCAGCACGATACTCCAGTAACACAGTAGCTCACCCCTACAACAGCACTGCAACCAGAGGACCACAGGTGGGAGCATATCCCCGCGCAGGGCAAAGCAGAGTAAGATAAAATGAAAGGGAGCACTGTGCACTACCCGTATGCGCCATAGTTGGTTTACTATCTAGATTTGGTGGACCAGAACCAGGGCTGGCCTTAGGCATGTGCAAGCTGTGCACCCGCACAGGGCCACCAAACCCCAGGGGCCACCACGCCAATGTATATCCTTAATATAATAATCCTCTGAGGATGAATACATATTCGCGTGGTGGCCCCTGGCAGGGATTTGGCGGCCTCCGGCTCTGTTCCTCTTCCAAACACCCACACCTCCCCCTCTTCACTGGCCTCCGCGCTCTGCCACGCCCGAACCCCCTCTTCTGGGGCCCCCTACCTACACTCCCTGCCCAGGGCCACAATGAGCCTAGAGCCGCCCCAGCCAGAACACAGGTGGAGGGAGGCAGTGGGGAGGGTATTAATTAGCAGTTCTATTGATAGCCTTATCCTGCTTAGGACATGTTTTCTCTATTGTCATATTTCGCAGTACGACAATGTGTCAGTGTGTACTGTTGATGTGCGTATATATATATATATATATATATACTGTACTGACTTTGATACAGTGAATCAGCTGTATAAAGCTCAAAATGCCAAACAAAAACCTTTGTAACTACTACATATCGCTTTATGGCAATCAGTAAAGTTTGTGTAAAAAAAAATCAATAGGTTTAAAGGGGGCCAGAATCAATCAGGTTTACTCTTAGCGCAAGTAAACGTGTCACAGCATGACTTAGTAGGTGACTAATTCTTATAAGTATGTTTGGGCAGAAATCGAACTGTCAAAATATGGCCCAGTTCCCTGAATTGCATCGGATCTAGAAGTGCAGCAGCCATAAGTGCTAAAGATATACCCTGTGAGTGGAGCGGCATAAAGTAGTCTACTTCATATCTAGTGAGACAGTCTAGATCTCAATGGAACACAATTAATGCAATAAAGGAAATAATAAGTTGAACTCTTGAAAAGTAGGGTACAGCTCATAAACCAGTACAGATGGCCTGAAGAGTGCCTAATATATGAGATCTGCTTTTTCACATAATATTCATTTAAATTATGTATCTGGGACAGGAAATACCTAATTTCAAGTTAGAGCCTGCACGAATTACTCTCATCAAAAGGACGACTGAAGCTGCAAACGTTGGAATACAAATATCACGACACAGATCTAACTAACAAGCATCTGTTATTTATAAACTGTAACTAAAAGTGAACGAACTTTAACTTTACCCTTCATTGGTATTTCCATAGTTCGTCAATGAATTCCCAACAAGAATGTCTGCTCCATTCAGCCTCTCGGCAAAAGCATCCCTGTTGGTGATGTGAATGGCATAAATCTTCCGTGGTTTCAGTAAATCCACCCTCCACCAGGGACCATATTCATAATCTGTATGGGAGCAGGAGCCATGGGAAGCATTGGGATCCGGATTTCCATCTATGGCGTTGATTGCATGTGACAGGTAACCATCTTTACTCAATTCTCCAGCAACAATAGTTGACTGGGTGGCTCGACCACTCAGGGCCACATTCTCACCTGAAAGTAGACAAGCTCTTGAGGTTAGAAGAGGCCTGTAGAGGTTACGTCACTAGTATAATACCCAGCGCTAAAACGTGTTTATCTCACAGCATAGTTATTCATTAATTCCTTTACCGGGTACACAAGGGTGTTTAGAAATCGGTGCCCCTATGCGAGAGGTTTTTACATCATAAATACTGCAAACAATGATAGGCATGCAAGACATGCATAATTGACCAACGTGACCATTCACAAAGATATATTTACTTGAAAGACTTAAAACACTTTAAAGGCTTTTCACACAACACTTGCCACAGATACCTGCGCCAACTCCAATGGTCTCAAGTAACAGTGCATTGAACTCCATCCAAACTGGCCATGCTGTGGGACTGTTCCATTTTGCCAGCACATTCGAAATCCCAGGATAATCAGAATTACCCTGAACTCGTGATACATTTCCCACAACCTCCATACAATGGATTCAAGTATACATATTTCAGTCTATGATTAATTATCTCCTATCTACTGTTCGAAATATGCATTCATATTTTTGTGCAGCATTAACAGCATGCAGAAGGGGGTTTTACACTCAATGACATATGTACGCACAAATAATGTACTATTGTCTTTAAAACTAATTTCTCATGACATATAGAAGAGTGTTTTCCAGACCTTTGTTAAATAGGCCTCAATGTGGGCCTAGCGGTCATATTGTTCAAAATGGATGCCTTTTCCCTGCACATTTCACTATCTGTCACTTCTGCAGTACACAGTCAAGCAGAATCATGTTTGTTTATTTCCATGGGTATTTTTCTTCCTGGTCTCGATGAACCCTCCCGGGCCTAGTCTCCAAACTGTAACTTTATTTTCAAAGTTGTTCCATTAGCTCACTGTATACTATTCATTCATAATAACCTGCTGTTCATGGATCAAGTTTGTTCCACCATGGCATTAGTATAGAGTTTTCTGAATCAATATTTATGTAGTGGGATAGTGCTAAGGTTCTATGACAATTTGACACTTAATAAAGTTGTGCTCTGATTTGCAGAGAAATCAACACATTTGATCGTACCATGATGATCCAGCAGTTTTAGTGATTTCCAATTGAAGATAATATATAAAAACCCTCAGTTTTGGGGGGCTGAGAAAGCTTCCCTTAATGCTACAAGGGATGCTGTCTATTTCTCTCTTGATTTTGCTGCCCACTTGGAACTCAGAATATTTCTGAATTTGCATACTTCTCTGTAATGCCATATTTTGTGAGAGCCTTCATGGTGATTATTCTGTTCTGCATTTTAGATTTTTTTTAATAATTCATTTAAACTATTCTGCTGATGTAGAATTAAAAGTTGTTGAGTAGGCTGTTTTCATTGACTGACTGTAATTCAGATATTTGTGCTGTGTTGGGAGGAGCCTTAGCTCTGGGACACATTAACTCTTGAAATTGAGGTTTAACAGAGTCTCCAATTCATCAAATTGTTGGTGGTCAGTAAAGGTCGTATTGTAAGTATGTATGAAGTCACATGATTCTGGTGGCATTTTGGTGACTGAAAGTGTTCTGGTGTGGTACTGAATATTGAGGTCTGTGCGGAGTGATGGATTGTTATGCTTTGAGTGAGGTATTTGATCATGCAATGTTGATTCTGGGTTCAATCGGTGGTTTGATTACTGTGATTTTGATGTGCTATTCTTATTTGTGATTTGCGTCAGAGAGGTTTGGTTAATTATGTGTTAGTTTGATTATCGAATTCGACGAAATCCAAAATCTCAAAATACTATTGTTGAACTTATCAACAAAAAGATACTGTGACTTTCAAGACACCACATGCATACAGATAGAGCCTTTTTCTGAATTAACTAGTTTTCCTTTTTAAGGCATTGTGTGCCTAAGTTAAGTTGGGGAAATTTGCTCTTCAGTGTACAAGAGTAAATACACTAGCCAAAAGTGGATTGCTGCTGGACAGGAGTCTGCTTTAGTGTGACTTAAATTTGACAAGTGCCACAGAGGTACTGGTTTTATTTTTATTGTTATCTTTTAACTTAATTATGTTTTCTTATATACATTTTTATTTTGTTTATTTGTGTTCATTGACATGGCCTGTGCAATTGTTTTCTAATTCACGGTTAGTCAGCCGAGGGGTCGTGCTTGGATTTCTGAGATGTCACCACAGAAACATGCTGTTGTTGCTTGGTTGCTGTCAGAGTCGCTCTGCGATTGGCTGAACTTTGGCATAGCCACGCTGCGATTTGCTGTTGTATCCTACCTTGTCTAATGTAGTTTCTGAATTATGTTGAGTGAGAATAATGGATGCTATGTTGAAATAGCCTAATCTCCTAGCGAGGGACAGAATATTGCTGCTGAGGGTCTGCCTTCTTATGAAATGATGATGAGTATTGGTGTTTATGTGATCACCAGGATTTGTGAGAGGCATGAAAACGACTTACAGTTTTCTTTAGGAGGTACCTTTAACATTATAACGTTTCTTGAGGAAACCCACGATTGATACAAAGTTGTTACCTAGACCCACACAGTTTTCTGCAGGGAGACAATGGCTAAAGAGAAGGAAAGAAAGAAAATGAAGGAGCAGGGGAAGGGTTTATTTAGACAGTAGCTGGGATGCTGGTTGGATCATCATGAGAGATGCTGGATAGAGGATATGATAGAGGGAGTGAGAGTTTCTTTCACAATAGTCAAAGAGACAGCAGACAAATAGAAAACCATTGAGGGAGATATAGGTTCTAGACCTTCTCCATTCACTGATGGGATCCAACGACAGGAGCAGAGTTCGGTGGCACTTGATGTGGGTGCAACTGAGGAGGGTCTGAGTGTACAAGCACAGTGATTGACAGCAATCACTGTGCAGTTTCATGTGAATCACTGAGGGCCTCACCTGAAAATGCATTGGCATTTTTATTGAGTACTGGCAGAGAAGCGTATGTTTTCTCTCCATTTTCAAGTGACAGGTCTATTGATGTTACTGCTTAGACTCCGAAAAAGAGATATTGATATTGTATATATTAATATTGTATTTAATTATAGAATGATTTCGGAAAATATTGCAGGGATCAATTGACACAAATAGGTTGATGACAATGAAATAAATTATGGAAGAAAAGAGGTACTTAAACAAAGAACAGCAATGTGCATGAAACAAGCATATGATAGGCTTGAGTAACTAGCAAATGAGGGGGAGGTTGATATCAGTAACATTTTAAATGTGCAGAGACATTACAAAATGGTTTTGACCGATGATAACATAGAACAACTAAGCTTAATAATTTAACAAAGCCCACATTAAGGATCTGGTTGATAATGGACTTGAGGGAAGGTGGAAGAAGAAGATTGTTACTAAAGAGAACGCTTCAGAAGCAGGAAAGAACTCAAAGGGGTCAGTTAGTGGCAGTCCCAGAATTTCCACTAAGGGAAGTACATGGAGAGAATTATGTACATGTGCCTTGAAAGAGAAGTGTTTCTTGTACTTTTACAACATATTTTCCAGAATTGCAAGAGGAACAAGAGAAATAGTGCGAGGAAGTTCATAGATTTTTTTTTTTTTTATAAACACTTTATTGAAGTCAGTAAAGCAATCTACATTTACATCAATTCTATACATAGCTTGTACACTGGAATAGCATGTGGTGGTGTCAACAATACAAATTGAACCTGCAATTGTACAGTAAGATTGCATAGCAGAATAGCATGTATACAGTAGTGTTATTTTTCTAATAAGGCAACAGGTGTGGATACACTGTAAATCAAAATGCACGTAAATAACAGAAAAAGGTATAAAAAAACAGAAATCATACGGGATATCTTGCGAGAACAGCACCTTAAGTCAGTTAGTAAGACAATACACGTAACCATCAGTAACAACCATCCTAGGGCAATACAAAAAGCGATGATGACCAGCACCATCTTGGAAGGGGACAAGTACCCAGCAAGAGCCAACACAAGTGTCAGGGGACAGAACAAACCACGGGACGGATCAGTATCGCTCCACTGCCCACAGTTCCAGCAAGAGTATGTTCCAGTGCCAGGAAAAGAGAAGAACCACTGGTCCACCTGAATCAGGTCATCATTCACAAGGAAAGTAAGTGTGCCGCCTCGAGGGCGATCTCAAAGCGGGTGCAAGTAGGAAGAGTTCACGAACTAACCCACCCCGGTCGGATTGTCGGGATGTAGGGATTGAGAGGGCGCTATCTCCGCCTTTTCAGTTATATAATGGCGATAAGGGCCCCAGATATCCACGGGGCGGGAGGAGGTCGGAAGCTGTTCCGAATATTCCACGCTGTTCATATTACAGTGCGCCACGCTCCTAAGCCATGACGCAACCGTGGGCGCGCGACGCGAGCACCAAAGCAGCGCCACCTCTCTCTTGGCCAGCAGGAAGCAAATGGACGCCAATCTGCGGATTTTGTGAGGGAAATTGGACACATACCCCAGCAATGCAATCTCGGGCGTGACAATCAATGATAGTGTCAGTATTTCACCTAATGTTCTGTGTATCTCAACCCAGTAGGTGTATAATTTCGGGCAGGTCCAGGAAAGGTGAGCAAAGTCAGCCTGGAGGGGCGCCACATAAAGGACAGGTGTGGGATCTGGTGGGGTCGATCTTATGTGAAAGTGCCGGTGTGTGGTACAGTCTGCGGAGAAATTTAAAATGTATAAGCTTGTGTCTGGCATTTATGGAGACCTCCCTGGTCATGGCACAGCACGCTTCCCACTGATCGTCCGTGATCTGTATGCCTAGCTCTAGCTCTCAAGCGGTACGGACCGTTTCGTCTGACGAGGGAAGTGAAAGCAAGCATAGTTTGTAAAGTTTGGACACCATGTGGGCCCCTGATGTGTTCTGTATGATGTGTGTAAGGGCCGGGGTATCTTCAGGCGGGAGAGGAAATGTGTTGAAGGTAGCTCTCAGCATCGCTCGCATTCTTGTAAGAATGAATGTGTCCATGAATGTACTGTCTGCGAATCGGGGATCTTCAGTGATAGTGAATACGTGGCCATTGGGGAACAGGTCACCAATCGTGTGTAACTGGAACTTCGACAGCGTTCTACAGACCACCTTTTCGCTTGTTATGGGGAGCCAGTGGGAGTTGGGTAGTGGAAGGGCGGAGGAGTACAGTGTATCTATGCGAAGCAAGCGGTTAAGTTTGTCCCAGGCCCATGTCGTTGTGGTGATCGGGAGTATGTCCTGTTTTTTGCGGGGGAGACCCTTAGGAAGAACCGTCGCAAGGCTCACTGGGAGCGCCGCGTCAGCTTCAGGCCTCAAGTGCCGAATCCTGGCATCAGGATGATACCAAGAGTGTGCGTAGGAGCACTGGGCGGCCAGGTAGTAAAGGTGGAAATCCGGGACCCCAAAGCCGCCCCTCTCGTATGGTATTGTTAGCGTGCGCCAAGCGAGTCGTGGGCATTTGCCCCCCCATACCAATCTCAGCAAGGCAGTGCGTAATTGCATAAAAAAAACCTTGGTAAGTGGAATTGGGATATTGTTGAAGAGGTACAAAAAACGGGGGAATACAACCATCTTTACAATGGCAATGCGCCCAGCCATTGACAAAGGGAGACGCAGCCATCTGTCAGTGTTATCCTCCAGAAAATCAAGGGCTCTGCCATAGTTTAAATGAATAATGGAGACGGTATCAAGGTGTATGTGTATCCACAGATACTTAACAGAGTCCTCACACCACTCCAGTGGGAGGGAGCAGGGCCATTGCGTGGTGGCGGGGGTGAGGGGAAATAACTGTGACTTGTGCTAATTGACCCTAAGGCCAGAATATTCACCGAAGCGTTCAATCTCAAATAACAGGGGTCGCAGATTGGCCCCCGGAGTGCGGACATACAGGACCATGTCGTCCGCTTATAGCGAGACCAATAGAGGGCCCGTGCGGAACTGCAGCCCTCTGTGGAGATGTTTTTCCTGTATGTGCCGCACCAGGGGATCCATCGCAAAAATAAAAAGCAAGGGAGACAAGGGGCATCCCTGACGGGTACCTCTAGATAGCGTAAATTTGTCTGATATAGTGCCGTTTATGCGAATCCGGGCCGAGGGAGCAGTGTACAGCAGTTCCACTGTCGCGACAAACATCGCGGGCATGCCCATCCTACGCATCACATCTAGAAAAAAAGGCCATTCCAGCGTATCGAAAGCCTTTTCGGTGTCCAAAAAGACCGCAGCAGCAGGGGTGGCTGGATCGATTCTATGGAGAACCGAAAAAATTGTGCGTAGGTTCAGTGAGGTTGACCGCTGAGGGACAAAGCCTGATTGTGCCGGGGATATAATGGTGTTGACCAGCAATGCTAACCGCATCGCCAACGCTTTGGCCAAGATCTTACAGTCCAGGTTGAGAAGCGAAAGTGGGCGATAGGAGCTGCAGACCGTGGGGTCGCATCCTGGCATAGGCAACAGAACTATGACCGCTTCGCGAAGAGTCGGAGGAAGAATGCCAGAGTCTAAGGCCTCGGCGTACATTTCCATAAGAATGGGCAATAGTTCTTCTTTGTATTCCTGATAAAAATCCGCCGTGAAGCCATCAAGGCCAGGCGCTGAGGACCCTTTCAAGGAGACGATCGCTTCCGTGATCTATTCCGGCGTGATGGGATGGGCCAAAAAATCCTGCATGTATCTCTCTAGGTACACCATAGCGATCTCATTAATGTATGGCCCCGGATCGCGGCATTCCGCCGTAAGGGCAGATGAGTAAAGTTGCCGGTAGTAGGCCAAAAAGGTGCCGCAGATGGCGGGGGTGGTGACTTGGCGTTCACCTTGTGCATCAGTTATCTCAGTAATGTACGTCGCCTGACGGGGTGGGCGCAAGAGCTGAGCCAGCAATCTACCCGGCCGATCGCCCTCACCATACTGGCGTGCTATGTGGTATTTGCTTACATACTTCAGTTCCCTGTCTGCCATGTCTCTGAACTCCAGGAGCAGCTTGAGGCGACGTGCCTCATTGCCCGGGGAGGAATTGGTAAGGATCACATTTTCGACAGCCAGCAACTCCTTCTCAAGCAAGGCGAGACAGAGTGGCACGGATTTCTCGCAGCGCCCCAACATGTTTAGTGACGCAGACCCCCCTTATGGTAGCTTTGAACCCCTCCCAGAGTGTGGCCCAGGTGGTCACCGATCCATAATTCAGTTCAAAATAGTCCTCAATCGCAGTACGCACCACCTCTGCAAATACCGGGTCTGTTAAAGCTCTCCCAGGAAACCTCCTCTGCCGTTCGTAGCCACCCAATCGAGGAACTGCAAGGGACAGGACAACGGGGGAATGGTCTAAAAAGGTGCTGGGAAGAGTGCTATGGTCCATGACCCAACCCGCTAATCCCGGAGAAAGTAGCCAGTAATCTATCCTGGTGCTGGTATTGTGGTAGCCAGAGTGATGTGTGAAAACAGGCGAGTTAGAGTGTAGTTTAGCCTCAATGTCCAGAAGGGAGAATTGGGAGCATATGGACTGCATGAGTGAGGGGTTTGCGATCAGGGGAGGGGGACGTACTATCCCTATCGGCGTCCATCAGCAGGTTGAAATCACCCCCCATCACCAGCATGTCTATGTCAGAGCGTAAAAGGGAGAGGTACAGGTCCTCAAAACAGGTCGGGGAGTCGACATTCGGACCATAGACTACCACAAAAGCAATGTTATGGCCATACAGCTGTCCAGATAGCATTGCGTATCTCCCTTCGCTGTCGGTTTTGCTATGTAAAAAGACAAAAGGAATCCGCTTATGTATCAAAATTGCCACCCCGCGCGCATACCTGCTGTAGCATGAAAATACTCTGTGGGAACCCCAGCCCCTAGCAAAGGATGATGTGTCCGCCTGAGTCATGTGGGTCTCTTGTATCAAAAGGACATCCGTCTTATACCTCTCCACGTATTGCAGAACCTGCTTCCTTTTACGGGTGGAATTCAGCCCCCTAACATTCCAAGTCATCAATGTCAGCCCGATGGTCCAACCTGTAAGCCTACCCGGGCCATGGCTTCAGATCAAAATGCGCAAGCAAGAAGCAGTGATGCAACCAACCAACAATATGTGCCTCGCAAGCAAAAGACAATAATAATAATAAAAAGAAAAGAAAAGAAAAGGGGACCTGAAACAACACATACATTCCCCCCCACCCGCCACCCAGCCTCCCCGTACCCCAAGAGAGGCAGAACCCATCTAAGTTTCGAGCAACAGTGCAGAAGAACAGTGAACAATAATACAAAGCTTCGGAACATTTCTGCAAATTGAAGCGCAACGCGCCCCAGAAAAAAGAGCAAAACACGTAGGCATACGCCATGGGGGGAGGCAACGCCAACCCCCGAGCGGGCAACCCAATAGCACAAAATTGGAGATATTAGCAAGCATGGAAAACCGGATAAAAAAACACACCCCGGTTGACAACCAGAAAAAACCCCAGATGGAATGTCACAGGTGTTCAGCCTCGGCCAGAGTCAGCGAATAAATCAGCGCTAGCTTGTGTGTCCGGCTGCTGCGGAGATGTAGGCCTAGAGCCCGAGGCCGAACCCGGCCCCTGTTTGTAGGAGCGGCAGAATTCTTGAGCAGCAGCTGGAGAGTCAAAGATACGGAACCTCCCATGAACGTCCACCTTTAGCCGGGCAGGGTACAGCATGCTGTATTTTAGGCCGAGATTTCGGAGTACTTCCGACGCGCCTCCTGCACCATCAAAGTGTAGTCCGGGAAAAAGGATAGCTTATTCCCTTGCCATTGTACCTCTCCCATTTCCCGTGCAGCCCGGAGGGTGGCGTCGCGGTCGCGAAAGTTCATGATCCTGGCGATGATGGGCCGGGGGGGCAGTCCTGGGTTCAGCTTAGGCCCCAAAGTTCTGTGGGCCCTTTCTACCACGAAGCCGGTCGTGAAGGTGTCCTTGCCAAAGAGTTCAATGAGGAGCTTCTCTACAAAGGTATCGAATCGGCCTGTGGCTGTTGTCTCCGCCACGCCAAGAATACGGATATTGTTGCGCCGGCTCCGCGCTTCCAAATCCTCATTCTTGATGGCCACGTCCTTAAGAATTTTCTCGACCCGCTCCAGCCTTTTCAGAGCTTTGGATGACCCGTCCTCTAAATCAGATACCCTAGATTCCGCTAGATCCAGTCTCCGGTCGTGAGCCTGCACCGTGGAGCCGATGTCAGCCAGTTTCTTTTCCAAACTATCAAAGCGAGTGTCCAGCGACTTAAAGCCGGCGCGCATCTCCCCCATCATGGCGGACATCATGGACAATGCGTCGCCAGTATCTGGTGCCCCCTGTGCTCCCGATTTCGTGCCCGGCGGGGGATCCGCAGCAGGTGGTGGAGGTTTGTCAAAATTAAGTGTCCTCTGGGCCGGGTCTTTCTTCCCCATGACTGCAGTCGTGTGGCGGGGTCGCAAACGCAGCGACAATGGCGGAGAGCAGGGATCAATTGTAGTGCAGGTGGTCGGGTATAACCCCCACCCGGCAACTGCAGCAAGTAGTGTGGGCCCAGATCAGGAGAGAGAGTGCAAGGAGGCGCAGGTCAGTCACAGGTAGGGCCAAGGATCGCTTCTAAGCAGGCTCCATGGGGGGCGGAGCTAGCCAGCGTCGATGGCGGACGCGTGAGCTCTCGGCTCCTCGCCTTAGCCCCGGAATAATCCTGTTAATTTATCCTAAAACGTGTCCAGTCTACTATAGCGGGCTCTCCTGCACCCTCCGTCATCCCTAGATTCTGTTGGGTGCCTTTTGGACATTGGCTGGTGAGCCTCTCCGAGTGGTTTAGAGAGCGGCTCCTTGCGACTCGGCGGTGGAGAACTGGGCCTGAAGCCGCGTGCTATCCTGGAGAGAAGGCCGGGCGATGTCACCTGACGTGCAGCCTCAGAGTCGGGCGTGGGAGGACTGGTCTCCGGCCGGACTAACACTTGGATTTTTCCTTCGCCGGAGCGTCACCCGTTGGTCTGCGATTGCCCCACATCAGATCGACCTGTCCTCCCAAGCGGGGGGCCACCAACAGAGCAGACACTGAGCACCCGAACCACGAGGCGGAGCAGACGCCATTTCGGGTCGGTCATGGGATCGGATTCTCCCTGCGGCGCCCTGCTGTCCCCGTGTCCCCATGCCACAGATGCAGGACGATGCCCGGTGCTGACATTGTAGAACTAATAATACCTGTCTAGTGATTGTGGGTAGTGCCGGACTGTTCGTCCGCCATAACGGACGCCATCTTGGCCGCATCGGGCCTCTGGCACAGACCCAGTGTCTAGTGGCTGTGGATCGCTGACTGGTGTGTCTCCCGTAATACCCTTGCGGCCTGCGGACAACGAGGTGCCTCTTGGTCCTGGGTCCCACTGCGGCAGGAGCAGAGAATGGGGAAAAACGACGCCACTCAGGCGAAGCTCTCCTTTGATCGGCGCAGAACGAAGGGACCTGATGCAACGGCCCCGGAGACGTCCCCGAAGGGGGCCACTGCAACTGCCCCAGCGCCTACAGAGCTCCGAGACATGCTGGCAGCCATGGAGAAGGGCATCCAGGACAGCATTGCGTCTGTGGGCTCTAAAATAGACGCTCTGTCATACCGCATGGACCGCATGGCGGAGCGAGTGGATAAATATGCGGAGCGCCTGGACATGGCGGAACGTCGACTCACCGAAGCTGAGGAAGCCCAGACCGAGTGGGACAAAGATAGGAAGCTGTTTGGTAGACTTTTGCAGGTTATCGGTGATAAAACAGAGGATTTGGAGGCGCGCTCACGCAGGTCCAACATCCGTATAACAGGTGTGGCGGAAACGACGCAAACTGGAAAGATGGAGCTCTACGTCGAAAAACTGCTGAAATTACTACTCGGGGAGGAGGCTTTTTCCCCCATGTTCATCGTGGAACGGGCTCACCGTACGTTGGGCCCACAACCGCAGCCAGGCGCGCCGCCTCGCCCCATCATCGCGAAGCTCCTTAATTACCGCGACAGGGACATTGCTTTACGCTTGGCGAGGGAGAAGGGTAAGCTCCAACATGAGGGTATGGATATCTCCCTCTACCCGGACTTTACGGCCAAAGTGCAAGAGGAGAGACGACAGTTCGCGCCGTATAAAAAACAACTGCGTACTCTGGGCCTTGACTACGCGATGCTGTACCCTGCCAAGCTTCGCATTAACACAGGAGGGCGATCATATTTCTTCACGGATCCCAAAGAACTCCAAAAATGCCTGAAGGTATGGACACGGGAGCGAAAGGAGGCTAGGCAGAGTCAGGAAGACGACACTGGCTCAGCATCAAACCTGGAAGAACAAGACTAGAGGGGCTCTGCCGGAACATTTGGCTCTTCCTACCGAGGATGGACACGTTCCTGCTATTTGGTAACGCTGCACCACCCCACTAGGGGCGGTAAGTCTGGCTTACATGAGTGCTGCCAGTACTATTTGGAGGGGCAGCAGTCACTATTTTCGGACATGTGCTTAAGGGATTGGTGGGGAGGTCGTGGAGTACTGATCGGGGGGGGGGATCTGGACACTGTTGCATTGTTGGGGGATTGGTAGGGTTGGGGGGGGCTGTTATACTTGCTTCCCGATGGGCACTGGACCACAAGTGGGGCAGGGACGGGGTGCAGATCTGAACAATATCATTGGGACAGTTTGTGGTGTTGTACTATTCTGGCGCGCTTTGCCCCGGTGCCTTTGGTTGTGCGACTCTCCAGGGAGTTGAGTATCGAACTGACAAACACTCTGCTGTTTTGGGTTTGATGGGGGGAAGTTTTGGGACCTGTCTGACCTGGTTGGGGGTGGTCGGCTGTGGGTGGGCGGGGGAATGGGGGGTGGGGTCTGGGGACTGGGCTGTTGGGGGGGAGGGTTTGCCTTGGGGTGTTTGAGGGGTTTGTGTGTACTGAGTGTGGACTGCCTCGTGGAACTGTACCTGTTAGGGAATGCCGGCTGGTAATATGGGGGCAAGTGTACTGCTGTGTTCTGTTTTGCCCATCCCTGATGTTAAAATGGTTCATAAGCTCATGCAATGTCTAATGATGCACTGAATGTTCCCACACGTACCCCGCATACACTTAAATTGTTGACCTGGAATGTTCGGGGCCTGAACGACTTTCGTAAGTTGAGGAAGTTCCTCGGCTACCTCCATAGACATCATGTCGATCTGGCCTTGTTGCAGGAAACACATTTGCCACTCAACAGCAGGATGTTGCAATCTAGGGGGTTGGCGGGGAACATAGTTGCAGCAGGCTTCACGACACACGCCCGGGGGGTGTTAACCTGGGTCAATCCTACATCACAACTGAAATTGATCCCGGTACATGCAGACACTGAGGGCAGATACGTCCTAGCTAGATGTGTGGGTAAGGGACTTGACCTGCTGGTAGTAAATGTTTATGGCCCCAATTATGATCACCCTGAATTCTATGCGACTCTGTCCGCCCATTGCAGGTCACACGCTCAGCCTGGAATGTTGTGGGGAGGGGATTTTAATTTTGTGTTTGACCCCTCCAGGGACCGCTCCGCGGGCCCTGCTCGGCGCCCGGTGGCTTCAGCCACATATATGAAAGCAGAATTAACCAAATTAGACTTAGTGGATGTCTGGAGAGACAAGCACCCCACGAAAGGCGGCTTTACGCACTACTCGGCCTTTCACAACGTGCACACTAGGATAGATTATTGGTCAGCATCTCCTCCGGTCCTTGGTGGTATCAGCGCGTATGAGGTTCTCCCACGCACACTATCAGACCACTCCCCCATTCTATTACACCTCTCCACTGCCAGGAAGGGGATACCAGCCTTCACCTGGAGGTTCCCTCCTGTCGCTCTGCTAGACGATGCCTTCCGGGGGGAGCTTGCGGAAGACATAGAACAATATTTCGCTACGAACCTAGGCTCGGTTGAAGACTTTTTTACTGTCTGGGAGGCGTTCAAAGTGTTCATCAGAGGAATGGCTATGTCTAAGCACTCCAGTGTGCTACGCTCCATCAGGCGGGAACTCACTGCTCTTGAGACCAGGATAGCGGAACTGGAGAATCGACAATTATTGACTCTTAGTTCTGCAGATTGCCCGGCGCTCACCCAACTCCTGTCGGAGTATCAGACTCTGGCGGATAGAGAGATTCTCTATATTGGCAAATATGCCACTGCCCGAGTGTATGGTGAGGGGGATAGGCCAGGTGCCTTGCTGGCTCGCATGGTCCGGGGCTCTCGGAGGCCTCTGGTTGTTGAGGAGCTAAGGACCCCGGAGGGTGATACAGTCACGGAAGAGGAGCAGATACTAGGGACCTTTAGACGCTATTATTCCGAACTGTATCAGTCCAAGTCGCAGGGTGTGGAGAGCGAAATGGACGATTATTTGGATCGCATTGCCATGCCATTCCTCCGGATCTAGAGAGAAACTACCGAGTTGCGCAGGCTTCACACCTGCACTCGTGGATTCACGGTGACGCACGTACTCCGCACCTCATTCTGGAACGGTTGTTTGCAGACCCGCTCCCTCTGCCTGCCACTATAAGCCTTCCAACAGATCGATCGATCGGCCGGATGGACTCTCTTAAAGCGACCAATCATGCCTGGCACTCCCTGATGCGTTCTCGCGGCTGCGCCCTTTTGTACTCCCCATTGATGCCTGTAGAATGGGCCCTCTGGCTGGACCCATTGGGCGAGAGAGGAGTGGTCGAGGCCTTGCGTGCTCTCGGCATAGTGAAGATGGAGGATTTGTTCTCTGACGGCACTTTGAAAACCTGGGATCAGCTTCCTCCCACAGAATCGGGCCCTTCCTTGCTGCAGAAATTCCAATTTCACAGACTCCGCTCTGCGTTCCGGGAGGTCCTGGGCTCTTCCATGGAGGAGCCTGAGGAGATCCCGGAACTGACCCATATAATTAAATCCAAATCACCTGCAAATCTGATTTCACAGGTCAACAGGTTGGGAGTGGCGCATCAGCGCCCGCAACCCTCTAAAGCTAGAGCGGCCTGGCAGGACGATTTGCAAACCCCCATAGACGACGTCATGTGGCGATACTGCTGCTCCAGCACGCGCAAGATCTCCCTGAATGGCAGGCACAGGCTGGTGCATTTCAAATTTCTCCAGCGGGTGTACTATACCCCCGAACGACTGCACCGCTATGGCCTCCGCCCCTCTGCGGAGTGTGAACGCTGCCGAACATTGGTTGCTGACTTCTTCCATTTGGCGTGGCTTTGCCCCGGTGTACAAGCTTTCTGGGGGGAGGTGTTTGCGGAACTTGACCAGATTTTGGGGGAGACCCTGCCACGCACTCCTGCGCTGGCGCTCCTTGGTTACTCTAAGCCGTTGGCCCCTTCTCTGCACCGGCTGGTCGATATGGCCCTACTGTTGGCCAGGAGAGTGGTTGCGGCCTGTTGGATGCGTGGACCCCTACCTGCCAAAACGGGATGGCTGAGAGACCTACAATATTGTTGCACTCAAACAGAGCTGTACAGCGACTTATTACCGCCCAGGAGTAGGCCAAAGAATTTCTGGGACCTTTACAAGGAACACCTGCAAAAGGGGGAGGATGGTGACTCTGACACCTCCGAAGTAGTTGATCTCCATGACCGGGTGTTGGAATAGTGATTTGAGTGTATGTGACTCTTTCCACGAAGGGAGTGGGATGGGGCGTGAGACGGGACGGGAGGGGGCCACACTGAGGTTCTTGACTCTTGGGTTCGGTTTGGGGTAGCTCTAGGGGGGGACATTCACTTACGATGGGATGACACGGGACACATGGCAGGCACACCTTGAGGTATTCATGACTGGAAGGGGTTAGTAGTTCCACAGCCACACTCAGGGGGGAGGGAGTTGGGATGTAGTTGGGGTAGTTCCATAGACCTTATTTTGACACAAGACCTTCTTGCCGCGATTACTGTTAGGGATTGCCAGTTGACACACTGTTCTAATAAGCTGCACATGAAGGAGCATCGCACTTGGTTATACTGGAATAACTGCATTTTACATCGCCGCCGGGCCTCCGGGATGCCGGCAACTAGGCTGTGTACAGTTCTACTTGATTATTGCTCACATGTTCCTTGCGTTGTGTGGTACAGTGCGATGTGAAACTGTTGAGACTTGGTGATGTCAATGGCTTTGCTTTCAATAAAGGTCTTTTAAATAAAACAAAAAGCAGGCTCCACGTGCAGCACATCGCCACCTTAGTCGTGGGTGTGCACAGGGTACATATGTTGGAGCTCTTCAAGGCAGTTCAGTAGCATGAAACACAGAGGCACAGCGGGGCCGCCGGGCAGCACCGAATAAGGTTTCCAGCCCACCAGCAGCCGCGCGACCCCCCACCCCTCTCCCGGCAAGGCCCCGCAGGCACCACCCCCATGCCACGGGATCCCAAACCCCAGGCCCCGGCTCCCCTACACGCCCGGGCCGGAGGCCTCGACCGCAGCCAGGGATCAGGGAACCCGGGGAGCAGGAACCGTGCAGCGGCAGCGGCACCCACAACAACCCAGCAAGGGAGCGTTACCGAAGGGGGAGGAAGCCGCGGCCGCTAAGGCAGAGTGGGACTCACCCGGCGCTCCAGCGCAGAGGGAAGATGGCGCCGACGCCCGGAGGCTTCAGGACCCCTCCGCCGTGATCTCAGCATCCGGCCGCTCCAGCGGCTCAGAAATGGCTCTACCACGATCCGCTGTCGTCTGGAGGCATTTACAGGCTCGAGGAGTGTTCAAGAACACCGGTCTGCATCTCCGTGTGCCGTTACAGGGCTCCCGCTCGGAGGAGCTTCACTGCGAAGCCGCCATTCCGCTCGCCGCCGTGGCCACGCCCCCTCTGCGAGGAAGTTCATAGATGAACAAAACACTGGAAAATGCTTCAGACTGATTTGGATGCAGTGTTTGAGATTGTTGTTCCTAGTGATTTATGGACTGAATGTAAGGTTGCTGTTGTTTACCCAACTGAAGAACCAGCTAGGTTTGTGGCTGATAATGCTCCATCTGCGTTGATTGCTGACAAGTACAGTGAAGTGATAGAGCATTTGAAAAAGAAAGTCCCAGAGAACAAAATTATTCATGCAAAAATTTTGAGAGTAGTGCATGTAGTGCATGCTAAATATGAGAGGCTAGTTGTTTCGTATCTGCCTTTGTTATGGGGTTGGGTTCGGAGCTTAGTTTGCATATTCAGCAGAGTGCAAAGTGCAAGGAGACTTTGGGTATTGATGAGATACTGAATATGCTGAGTACAGTAGTGATTAGTTTGATGTGAAGCAGAAAAAGATTTAGAAGAAGCTGATGGCTGCCCAGACAATTCAGTTTCACAGAAATTTCAGTAATCAGATGATAGGTTCTGATATGGGTTTTATGTTGTCTACCAATTCTGGAATGACAGGAGTGCATCTGATTCAAGTAATTAGAATGGAAAATGAGATAGTGCATGTGCGAGGTCGCAGAGGGTGAGTAATGAATAATTTGGGAGTGAATGTTAATATTGATTTTCTGAACAACAGCACATTTGTTATTTCTGCAGTAAAATTGACCACTGGAAGTGGGCACGTAGACAGAATCCATTTCAAATCTGGTGTAGTCACAGTCTGTAGCACCAGTCCAACCAGCTTTTCTGCAGAATATGCAAAATGATGGTCTGTTCCATATGAATATGCCCAAAGCTCCAGTGGTGCAGCAAAACATGAGACACAAAATTCCATATAGTGCAGGGTTCCAGCAAAATCAATTGATTCTGAATTAGGATTTTCCTCTGTTTTCCCTAGAAAAGTAATCCCAATGACCCTGCCATGGGGGGAGGAGGATTATATATTTGGAGCAGTCCTGCTGGTAGACTAATGTGGCTCTTATGTAGGTGGTGAGGTGAATGGTAACATTGTGTCCTTCTTGATCGACTTGTGCTATAGTACATTCTTTGGAGGTTCTAAAACCTACTCATTTCGGAAAAGAAGTACAAGTTGTAGACATTAGCAATGAACAGATTGTTAGCCAGGTGATGGCATATATATCCCTGTTATAATAGGGTCAACAGAGAATAATCATCAGTTCATAATGTGTGATTTAAGTTCTGCCAATTTTGTGGCTAGAGACTTACTTTGCAAGATGAACTGTGTGATTTACTGTACACTGGTGTGTGTCGCAATTGAAATCCAAGAGGAAGATTCAGTGTTTAAATGCAAATCAAATATTTCTAGAGTTTAGTTGTTTTCAGTCCTTACTAAAGATGATTTGCCTCTAAAAGTACAACATACTTTTAAAGAAGAGGTATTGGACTTCACTGGGAAAGAGATAGTGCTGATAAAAAGTGCAAACACTGTTAAGATAAATGTAAAACTAGTTTTCCCTAGAATTAGACAGTACAAACTTTCAAAACAAACTTTTCCTTGATTGCAGAGCCTTTAGTAAGGCTAACCCACATTGATGTCAGGGACCTGGTACCATTCATTGACGATTGCTTAGAGATCATCCAAGTTTTGAGGGAAAAATTGTGTAATGCACACACCCTTGGAATGCCTGATTACAATATGGATTCTCTTTAATTTTACTGTCATGAGAGGCTAGTGGGCAGAGCATTCCAAAGCTTGGGTGCAAGGTAGGTTAAAGACCAACCCCCACTCCTGGTTCTCTCAATCCTTGGGACAAGGAGCAACTCAAGATAATCTGCCATCAAGTCTCTTTTGGCCTGATAAATAGTGGCCAATTACCAAAGGACCTGAGGACCTGTATTATGCTTTGCACAATAAATAATGCATAAAGCCTTAAATCGTATCCTGCAGCGTATAGGCACCCATTGAAGAGTCTTGACACAGCATCTGATGAACGTATGTTCGGGATACTCGAGTAGCGGTATTCTGAATAATCTGAATTTTGTTAATCACTGATTTGTACTGCCTAACGAAAGCAAATTTCCTTCATCATGGCGCAGCTGAATCAGGCCTTGAATCACGGTTCTATAAGCGTCTATTGGGAGCCATTTCAACACATTTTTCAGGGTTTTTAAAAGACCAAAAGCAGCTCCCAGCCACCTTATTTTTGCCTGGGAGGCCATGATTAGCTGATTGTCAGGAACCATCTGTTGACTTTTTACTTCTTACTTGGGTACTGGGCATTCACTTAGGGAAGATGACCAAACAATATGATATCAGAGCGTTAGTTTGTTCCCTAGTATCAAGAACTCATTAATCTTTAGGCAACTGCCTGCCATCCATTTATACACTTTTTCCAGACAGCGATTACTCCCAGCGGCAATGATGTCCATGTCTGGAGCCAATGTGAAAATAAACTGGGTATAGTCTGCGTAGGATACCATCTTCAGGCTGTAGTAACAAATAAGTTATAAATGTTAAAAGGCTTTGAGCCCTGCAGAGCTCGAACTCAAAGCAACTGATGGCTAGATGACATGAATGGGCCTTCACCTATCTGAAAATTGCACTTGTCCAAGAATGAGGCAAGCCACCTAAGGGCTGTTCCTGTGATACCAGCTTCTTCACGTCGATGGAGAAGAATAAGGTAGGAGACTGTATCAAAAACAGTCCTCAAATCCAGAACGATCAGTGCTGTTGATACACCATGATAATTTTTAGATGATAATTTCTACAGCTTCTGTGGCCCGAAAAAGAGCTGTTTCAGTACTATACACAGCACGAAAACCTGTCTGGGTAGGATGAAGAATGTTATACATTTCCAAATAATCTGAAACATTTTTATTGATTATGTAGCCTAAATTTTGCTAACCCCAGGTAGGAAAGAGATGGGCGTGTAATTACTTCTTATCTCTGGATCTTAGGGACTGATTATGGTGGCGGGCCGGATTCATGTCCGACCACCATTGTACCGGGGATAGGACCACCTGACAAGTTGTCAGCGGTCCGCACCCTGTATTACGATGCCACTGCCTTCAAGGTGGTCGCAAAGTGTATTTTTGTATTGCGGCATCTGCTGCAGGCTGCAGCAAATGCTGCAGTCCAAATAACGCATATTTTGCATATACCTGGAACTATGTGGTAGGCAACAAGCATTGTCTCCCACATGGTACAGGGATATGTAGCAGGCAACATAGGTGCCCCCCAGGTCCCATGTCTGTAGGCCAGGGAGTAAGGGGACCCACTAGCGTCCCCCAATGTTCCTTTACACCAGCCATTTCATGGTGAGTACACCGCCTTGAAAGGGCCAGCGGAAACTGGCATTGTAGTACCTACGGTGGTGCCTGAGCACGCACTTCCTCCATTGTAGGCATTACAGACCTTCCTACAATCCGAAGGGCTCTTTGAGCCCATCAGATTAGTGTTGGACGTCTTTCAGCCCCTGACCATCCTCCTGCCACATTAGGATGGTGGGCGGATGGTCAGGGGGCGGAAATATCGTAATTTCTTGTTGAAATCCAACACAGACTTCCCTGAGTGAATTGAGGGACCTTCAAGAGGAAGTCCCAGAGAATGGTAAAAATAAGGCGAGAAATATTGGATTACAAAAAGAATTATCAAGATGTTTAAATTACTCTTGAGTATAAATATTTTTTACCTGATTCAATGCTAAAATACATGGCTAGGTATTGATGTAATCCTTCACATCCAGGGAGAAATGCCAGGACTGTAAAACATTCAATAAGTGTTGATCACATTTAAAATTCAGAAGTATTGCAGACGATTTATCTGCCTATTCTCTAAATGGGTGGAAGCCTAACCCACCCCGGGATCAGATAGCATGACAGCTGCCAAGCTTTTCTTGAGTGCTGTGCAAACGATTGATGGACGGAAAGCTGAACAAATCAAGCATTCAACCCAGTCAAGAGCTCTGGGTTAACTCCATCATTCTTTTGCTCACCATGCCACCCAATTTGGACCCAGCCATATGCAAATCAGTCTTGGCCCTGCTCCTCATTGGAACAGTCTAGCTAAAACAGCCAAGCCAGGTACTGCCTTGAGCGGAAACAAGCTTCCTGGGACTGGTATCACCCCACATCAGCCAAGATAGCTTGAATCCAGTGGCATAGAAGGCATGGAACCCACACTTGGGCATACCCATCCCACTTAGGGTGAAAAATGCTGCGCAAGAAAATGATGGACAGAATGCTGAACAATGTATTTAGCCCAGATCTCTTCACTGGGAGTCAGTGTTTGCAATGTAACAGCTCTCTATCCATAATCTTGTTATGTTTGCTAAGCTTTTGTTAAGGGAATTCATTTTTCCCCTCCGACTTCAATGGAGACAAATCGTGGCTCCCATTATAAAAATAAAACTTTCAAATTGATTTGTATAGCTCCCGAAATTGATCAATGGTTCCATTGTAGTTCTCATCACCAATCATCTGCTATTGGGAAGCGGATCAATAGGACCATCAAAAATAGGCATCCAAAGTGCAAGCATCAACTAGTTTGAAAAGGCCAGATGCGATTTCTCGCGCCCCATAAAGTGTTAATTACCGTGCAATGAGACTGGCCTATACTCCCGCAGCTACACTTGGTTCAATGGCTGATGACATTGTTCTAGATTACTGCACAGGTCTTGATGATCTGATGAAATCTGTGGCACATTTCAAGTCATACTTGTGATTAACATTGCTGCGAAGTGTGCTGGAGTCCCGCAGTGGATGCACGCCACTCCCACAAGAAGTGGAGACAACAACCACTGAATCATAGAGTCAAGATCAAATTCACAGAGAAGATCCAGAGGGGTGTGAAGAAAATGTTGTTGCTGATGAAAGTAAGGATCCTGGTGAAGGTACCAGTAGTGGAGGCTAGTTTCAAACTGAAGGTCAAAATGAACAGTTGTTGCAAAGTCATGAGTGGTAGAAAGAAGGAATAGTCTTTGATCTGACCAGTGAATGGCTCCAGGTGAAAATTTGAGTCTTGAGATCAAATTACAAGTCCATCAGTGAGCAGGGAAGATTCAGCAGTAGTCACAAGTAAAGGTACAGCAGTTGAGGCACTAAATTCATTAAAGAAAACCTGCAAAGGAAAATATTGACTGAATAGAAGTCTAAAGTCAATTAAAGGAGATTTTGAAGTGATCAAAACTGATTCAGAGTAATGAAAGTTTGTCTCAAGCTGAGAAAAGACCAGTGAGAAAGAATTTCAGAGAGTATGGGTGTGCTTAGCATCTGTGTATGAAGAAGAAGAAGAAGAAGAGACAGATACAGTGAATTGAAGTCAAATACACTGTTGCCAATTCATTTTTGAAAATTAACTAAAATAAGAAGAACCATCTTGAGCTTTTGAAAACGTTTGACAGTGGTGATATTAGTCTGGACTTGCAAAAGAATCCAGCTTAAGAATTGAGTTTTAGGCTATGAACTGTGTAAAGTAATCCAAAATAGCTGATTAAAACAAATTTTTAAAAGTTTTTTTGATTTTTTAATTTTAATCATTACCTGGAAAAAAAGAAGAAAAGAAGAATAGTTGTAATATTGTTTTACATAAACTGTTTGCTGATTTTTGGAGTTTCAAGTTCTTTATGTTTTTGATCTTGATAGTAATTGTCATACAGCAAGTGCTGTGGAGACATCGGGTTGGATGTCTCCACAAAAGTTGAATTAACTACAGTTCATCATGGCGGTGATGAACCTAAAAATTCAGGGAACATTTCTGCACTTGACTGATGGCAAACATGCAAACTCTGCCATATATATGGTGCAGGTTGCAGACTGCATACATACCCGATCCCTGTGAAACAGAAATAGGAAGAGAAAAGAAGATGCTGTTATCGGATCTGGAGTGGGAACATGTTTTCAGTCAAATCTGGATAGTTTTGTGTAACACTATCTTTAAAATGATCCTACTTGAATACCTATTTTGGATTTATTTAACTCCTAAAATACTACACAAAATTAACCTGGACAGATTGAATCAATGTCCTAAATGTGAAACAGAGGATGGTGATTTTATTCATATGACTTGTTTGTGCAGAATAGCACAACGGTTTTGGGAGGCAGCGCTTCTGTAAGTCCATTTAGTGTTCAGCCCGTGTTACAAAGGAACATAAGGGCATTTTTACGAAAAAGTGACGGAGCGTTGCATTAGCCTTTTTGGCTTAACACTGCACTTCTGAAATGCAGGGCTGCACCGTATTCACAAAAATACGGCGCACCCCTGCATTTCCCACTGCATTGGCACTAAATGTAGCTGCCTAGCGCCAAAACAGGCACCTTTGCACCATAGTGCAAGGGTGCCTGCTTTGTGGGGAATAATTGTGTATGGCAGGAAGGTGTCCCTTTCTGCACATGAACAATTATAGATGGCGATTTGTAACATCTATGTGTGCTGCTTTGTGCAGCACACATAGAAGTTAGAACTCACCATTTTTAAAATGATTGTTTAAGTGCAGGAAGGCTAACCTTTCTGCACATAAACACTAATGCATGGTGTTTTGCTGTTTCTATGTGTGCTGCACAATGCAGCACACATGCAAACAACAACAACGAGGAGCAATAATGCATTTCTCCTCATGGTGCCCTGTTAAGACTATGTTTTCCCTGGTATCAATTTTAACACTGTGCCATATTTATGCCACCCTTGTTAATATTGGGCATCGTCAAAATCAATGGGTGTTGCTGTGGAACACCCACAGCAACACCATTGCCCACCACTTTCACACTAAGGGGCCGATTAAGATGTCAGATGGAAGTGCCTCCAAGGCCTTGTCGGGGTTGTCGGAGCGACCGATCTCGCTTCAGATGCGGTTGCTCTGACCACAGTATTATGATTCCCAAATACCCATTGCCTACCAACCAATGCAGTTATTATAACTCCGACTAGAAATTCCCACCACAAAGCTCTCGGAAAGGCTGAATGGAGCAGATCAGAGCCAGTTTCAACCCTGGAGCCGCCCGCCCTATTACAATACGTATTTCTGACGTGCCTTCTCTTTTGGTCCAACCAACTCATCAGAGCAGGCTAAGTATTTCAAGTCCAAAAATTGGCACAACATGCTTCGTACCACCTCTGCTGTGCAGCTATGGAGCTCATCACACATGTCATCCCTCTACTATACATCCTCGGTGATTATGAGAATCTGAACCAACGCGGACATCGTAGCCAGTTAAGTAAGACACCTTCCCCTACACATTATCGTAACTACCAAGCAAAAGTGAATAGAGTTTAACGTGTGCTGTATCATATTGAGCATGGCAAATCAAGGAATGTTATCATCAGATATCTGCAGTCTGACTGGGAAATACTGGGAGAAACACACACTTAAGGTTTGAACAGGAATGGCTATAGCTACATATATGTATGCTTAGCCAAATGTATGGATGAGTACACCGCAGAAAAAAAAACATTACATGGCAACAGACCATCTATGCACTCACAAAAGTATGTCCACACCAACATATGCACTGGCACCAGGTCCGCTCCTAGATATAATATTTCCCAGAGCAGAACCCGAATATATATAAAACACGTATTAATACGTTATGATGTCATGTCATAGAAAGTCACATTGCAGGAAGGGACATCGAGTTACCATAATTACCCTGCCATTGTACAACCAACTTTACAAGAAGCACTTTATCTAGTGTGGATAGCTGGAAAATATGTATAAATATCAATACAATACATCCACCTAATTGATGGAAAAGGTAGGCCTAGCTCGTTTCCAATCTCACATCTTTCTTCACCTAATGGACTAATTGTTGACAGATCTATACATGATTCTAAACACTAAATTGACTAATATAGTACAACCTGGCCTGCCACTCCCGCATCAGCCAAATTGCGCAGCTCCACATCGGGTGTCCTGATCAGTACAGCAGTGTTGGAGCAGGCATCCACCAGAGCCTCAGCTCTAAATGATCCCATCCTCACTGCAGGGCAGGTAGCCAGGTCACTATAGGGAGTCACAACCAGCAAGGGATGTTGTACGTGTCAGTTATGATAACATTTGAAGGATCCAGCTCATATCCAGAGCAGGACTCAGGCAACTAAATTCCTTCCATACTATCCCTATCATGCACCCAAGTCTGCTTGCACACACTCTACTTCAATACATTGGACCACGACTATCTTGGGGCCCCGTATGCTTTGTTAGGGCCTGTTTACATGTCCCAGGTGGACCTCTGGCATTCCCCCACCACTGTTTACTGAGGCCAGCCAGCAGGGCTTGAGGTAGGATCCCAACCTGTACAGTCAGGACTTTGGTCTCAAAATGTCCTACTTGGAGTTACAGTTGTCAAAAAGGTCTGGAGAATAAGAGTACACACTGAGCATGCTTCGATTCTACATGCACATGAAGGATAGTTCATGATCCAAAACCTTGGGAAAGGACGACACATCTCAAAACTAAGACAATGTCTCACATACAAAAGAAAGAGACAGGGAATTGTGTTTGGTGGCATATGGGTCAATGCATGTAGCTGCACACGAGTCACAAGACCTTTCAACATCACTTACTTTCATCACATGATCATTTCTTGGT
This sequence comes from Lissotriton vulgaris, assembly GCF_964263255.1. Taxonomy (NCBI): domain Eukaryota; kingdom Metazoa; phylum Chordata; class Amphibia; order Caudata; family Salamandridae; genus Lissotriton; species Lissotriton vulgaris. The sequence continues at coordinate 1,804,686,572 of NC_141694.1, read as the reverse complement.
AACAAATTGGTATGAATGTAAATCATCTTTTATTAAGCTGGCTATGCAGATCCCATCTCCTGTGCATAGCAAACATTCATCACTGAGTCAAGTATACCACAACAAGAGCATATGGTACAATATTGAACAAATTCAAAAACATGATAACCATAACAAAATAGATGAGCACAAAGGGATAACAAAATAGATGAGCACAAAGGGATCCTCGCATTCTATTTAGGGAACAGAACTTTCTCCGTAGAACTAGGAGAGGCAAAATCCAAATGATTTAGTTCACCATGTGGGGTTCCTCAGGGGTCCTCTTTGAGCCCCACCCTTTTTAATTAATATGTTGCACAACTGGCAGAAATTATAAGGGGTTGTGGCTTTACTCCAGTATCCTACGCCAACGACACCCAGATAGTGGTGTCTATCAGCAAGGATGTGAATGAGACGGCAGAAAAATTTAAATTGTGTATGTCACAGGTTAGCCAGTGGATGCTGAATAATTGCCTAAAGCTTGATGGGGACAAGAGCGAGGTGATGCTACTGGGGGTTGACGCAAACATCTGGTCCCCGGCCTGGTGGCCTGATAACCTGGGCATCTGTCCAGATCCGTCAGAAAAAGTGAAAAATCTGGGCATTACTCTTGACACCAAGCTTTCATTTGATGCCCAAGCCAGGAAACTGGCCTCAACAGTCTGTTTCTTCTTAAAGATGATAAAAAAAATACTGCCGTACTTACCAGAGGATTCACGAAAGACAATGGTGACAGCTCTAGCCTTGTCGAGGTTGGATTATGGGAATGGTCTGTACGCCGGGGCTAGAGTACAGATCCTAGCCAAACTACAACGTCTGCAGAATGCAGCCGCAAGGCTGGTGCTTGGCATCCCTAAATATGAGCCAATTGCCCACAAACTAAAAACCATACACTGGCTCCCAATAGTAAAAAGGATGCAGTTCAAATCGTTGTGCCTGGCCTATAAGGCGCTTCAGGGATCAGGCTCACAATTCCTGAAGACCCACTTGAAACTGTACGAACTGGCCAGACTTCTTAGATCCAGCCAACTGAAACTAATCAGAGTCCCGCAATTTAGACGGGCCAGGTGGGGCGGAAGAAGTTTCTTAGTGCACAAAGCACGGGCCTGGAACCGGCTGCCTCTATCTATAAAAAATTAGCCCATCTCTGGGGTCCTTTAGAAAAGCAGTCAAAACTTGGCTATTCACTGCGGTTATCTAGTTTGCCCGTCTCAGAAGTTTGCAGTCTGTCATAGCGCCAAGACGCCTCCGGGCATTCGCGCGCTTTATAAAATGGATAAATCAAATCAATCAAATCAAATCAAATCAATCCTGGGTGTTTAGAAGGTCAGCATCCCACAGACTTCACAGTCCAGACATGGGGGATGAGACCATGGCCTCTAGTACAAAAGCCATTGTTAACAGTTGACATTTTTGCATATGTGGATTCGAGGAGACCTCCCCTCCACGTGATAGAAGGAGGAGATGTCAGGCACCCAGTCTGTCTCACATGACTGAGCAGCTGCTTCATCAAGCCAGGTCAGTACCACCAAGATAGGTCGTGACCATGTGTACATGAGCTTGGCCCTTCAAAGTCCTTCACCCATCCAGTGTCTTCTGTAAGTCCTGTAACAAGTTGTCCTACAGCCTACCTATTGCAACCTGTGCAGGCACACAACTTACTCCCTCTGTAGTGCAGTTGCCTTGGCCCAAACCCATTAGAGAGTTGCTGCTACCAAGTGTTGCAGTGTTGGGAGTGCAGTGGCCCAACAATGCTTGCAAATGGCTTGGCATGCTATGAGCATTTACAAATCAATTCTTTCATTGGACACCTTTAAAACCTCATCTGCATGAATATTTCTAGCAGCATCCCCTCAATGGAAGAAGGTTGACCGAACCCGTCACTGCGTCAAGTACATCCGTGCCTCTGGACCTCAGGGTCACATCACACAGCCATGTCCAGAAAACATGTATCACATCCAAATTAGGTGCATGACATCGTGGGCACGGAGAGCAGGACACAAACTTAAGGGGTAGGATAGTGGGGGTGAGATATGCCCTGTACTGGATGTCGAATTGAATGTTCTGGAGTTTGGCATCATGAGATCCTGTACATCGGTAGAGCTTAGTGCATCCTTGCTCCAAGGCTGTGAGTGCCCGTACTATATCAGTGTCTCAAAGCTAGCAAACGGGTGACAGTCATCATGTGTGCAAAGCCATTGACAAACAAGGTCACCAGTCTGCGACCTCCACCCATGACATGCAGGCCGTGAGTTATGGTGTGATGCTACGATTCAGTGTCTCTGATTCTCGACCGGTATCCCATCTCAGCTATCATTGTGTCATATGCCAAGAAATGGCCCCCAGAATGTCGGGATCTTCCTGCAATGGGCCATAGGTAATGTGCTTCTGAACCCTGAAAAGGCCCCCCACTGAGGTCATGCTGTCAGTCCTTCTGAACCATGCTTGTATGGAACAGTAGTAAAAAGTTCAGACCAACAGAGAATCCGAGATCATGTCTGTCAGTAACCTTAGGCCTGATAGTTAAAATAAGCAACTTTCACCAGGCTGTGAGCTCCACAGGGGATCTGACTCCAAAAAGCAACATTGATTTTTCATCTCTTGTGCCCTGCATGTTGGGAACATGACCACTTCATACAACTGACTCCTAACCAAGCATCACACTATATATTGCAGTGGTGCTGCCACGTAACATTTCATAGAAACCGCACCCGGGACACACTTTCACAGTGGCAGCTGCAGCCTCTGCAGAGCCACACTTATCCTGCTCCTAATGCAGATCAACCCTCGCAGCATGCTGTCCAACTCCCTGGAGGTGGCACGAGGCACAACCATCGCTAGGCGATTTGAAAAATAAAAGATGCAGGGGAGCATTTCCATCTTGGAAAGTGATATACATACTTGGGCTGTAACTGGGAGAGTGCTACAAAAATCCATCTGTGGACGTAAGGAGGATATGGCCCTGGCCAGATTTACACAATGAGATTGTTTGCATCATGACAGTTACAGAACGCTAAGTACCTAAACATTCGAAGATCCAACATCACCCTCTGCTCAGCCCAATTAGCGCTTGTGGAGGATATTCCACACAAAAGGGGAAAAACACAATACTTGGGCCAGTTAACACCCAGACTCAACACACTTTGGATATCTGATAGTCTCAGAAAAATATCTGGAATTTCCCTGCAGATATACTGAATGTAGAGAAGCATACTGTCTACATCAATGGATGGTACATGTACCTCATTGCCTAGTAGAACTCCCCATGCTTACCACCCCTGACAAAGTGCCAGCGCAATGTGCAGTGGAAAAGGGCACAGCCTTGATAATTCACCCTGACCAATATAAAGAGGTTGACGTATTTTCAAAACCTGACTAGGACAGTTGGCTCGGTAGGAAAAAGACAAATATCTTGTAGCAGCTGCCACGCAATGGGCAATTTTGAAATTGTGGTAAACAGGTATTCACAATCAATGGTAGGGAATGCCTTCACTAAGTCAAGCACTAAGCAGGCTGCATAGTGCCACCTCCCCTGTACCAGCTGCAGCACCCTATTTTGCCTCTGAATATTAAGCGTTGTGGATCTATCAGGGATATAAACCTTTTGCACCCTATGCACTAGATGCTGCATATGTACCAGCAGGCGAGGTGCCACTACCGTACTAAGGTTTCAAAATCCATTGCTAGCATGGACAATGGATGGTAGGACATCAGTTAGGTAGGGTCACTGTTAGGTTTTACCAATGATCCCAAAAAGTACTTCCCCATGGATTGTGGATGTCTCCAATCACTAAAGGTGGCATGAGAAAGCCACAGTCCCCTTGAGGCAAGTAAAATCTCATTGGCCTTGTAGATCTTGGATGGAAGGCAGTCCAACCCCAAAGTGGTCAACCTGGCAGTGTGCATAATCACGCTGTGTATCTTCGGTAAAGCGAATGGGTTGTTGATCCCCGCACGTGCTGCAGGATCAAGTACAGACAGATTAAATACAATTAGGAAATACTAGCATCCCGTCCTGACGTTGTCCGGGAGCAGTTAGGCTTCAGGGCCCCCGCCCGCCCCGACGTTGTCCGTAGGAGCAATCAGGCTTCAGGGCCCCCGCCCTCCCTGACGTTGTCCGTGACTCCCCAGGAGCACACCCCCGGCTGCTTCACCTAACTCAGCCGCCGCTCCTCCCCGCGCTCCTGAGTTCATCACTCCTCCCCGCCTGTCCGCCGCTCATCGCCGCTCCTCACCACTCCTCCCCGCCTGTTCGCTGCTCTTCACCCTTCCTCCCCGCCTGTCCACCGCTCCTCACCGCTCCTCCGCGCCTGTGTTCCGTTCCTTCCCGCGCTCCTGATGTCAGCAAGCACGTCGCGGCCGGCGCTACTTCCAAGGGACTACATTTTTTTTATCGTAAATGTTTTAAAGAACGTATATTTTTTTATTTTATATAGCCTATGTCCATATGCAGACCCTGACAATTACAATGATGTATCGGGTGTTTGGATTGGCGCTGTGGTTCCCGAGTTTACCCGCCTCAAAGGTTCCCAGTTCTCTCTTTATAATAGTAGTATAGATATAGATCTACTTTATGCACAAACTACGGAGGGAATGTATTGGCCACAACAATACACCATGAAGGATTCATGGATGGCTGCATGAATAGTGCGCATAGGGTGCAGGTGATACCCAATTATCTTCATGTGCTGGGTTGTAGTTATACCACGGAGGAAGCAGGTCAGGAGTTTTCCTGACTGATTTCCCTCGCGTGCATCTCAGTTTGTCATGTTTCAAAGTAAAGGCAACGCAGTCGCTCGATGAGATGGATGTGGTGTACTTGAGCATCTGTCAGCGTGGTTAACATTCCAGGCTGCAACTGGACCGTAGTCTCTAGCCCCCACCAAATCCCAAAGCACACGCCACTCAGTGCTGCTTTCAGTACTTCCCACTCAAACAAACTAAAAGTGGCTGTGTCCCAGTTGTCAGTGAAGTAATTGGAGATGGATTCCCTCAATAATTCACAAAATGCATGGGGCAGCAGCAAAGCAGTATTGTGGTATAGGGGCCGTTGCACACTACACCCAAAGTGTATGTGTCTAGGGTTATGTTCTGAGAATATTCTTCACAGGTATTCAGCATCTAGCACCTCAGTCTGTAGTGTGTGGTGTTAACAAAGATTCCTATTCAGAATGTGCAAATTGTACTGCAGAGGGTCTCAGGATGTAGGATCCACCAACAATGTCAGAGGGACCAGTGCGCAATCACGTGTGTAAGGCACACTTCCAGCACTGGAGAGGATGGCAGGGGGATGGAGCAAGGTTAATCTGTGGCTCTTGGACACAATTGAAATTGCCATCCTCAAGTCAAGGGATATGGGTACACCTCGTGAGGATGTGAGATAGGTGCAGAATGAAGTTCGGTATGCCCGCATTCCGCACATAAATATTGCCCAATAATATTGGTAAACATCAAGGAGACCCTCTACAAGGACATATTGCCCTCAGGTTCCATGGCAGTGTCTAATGGACAAAATAGGACCCCTGTACAAAGCAAATAAGGGCTCTCCTTGTCAAACAAGAGTAGTGGATGCAAAAAGATTGGCTCTGCAAGAACTTCTGGAACTTCTGGAACTGGGTCTCACGCTCCCTTGTCACATGAGTCTCTCGTAAGAGTGCAATTATTTTGCCATTGCATCCTGATAAATCATCACAATGCTTGTCTCATTTCCTTGTTGTCCCCATACATCTGACATTCAAAGTCATAATTCCATGAGTACCCTTGCATGTGTAGTGTACTGGGAAGTATGGGGAGGGGTTTCTGGAGTAGTCTGCCCCCAGGTGGGCTACTAACACACATCCTGGAATTTTTACTTGGGGGGCATGGGCCTTAATCAGTGGTCTGCCCCTCAATGGATATGCTTCAGGAAAGAAAACATAAACCCTAAATATCTTCATGCCAGATCAGTATCCAAGAGGAAGACCGGGAAACCAGTAACAACATCAATCTACAAAGTAAAACCTAGCAGCCATGCCCACACACAACTCATCCAAGGCATGCAAAGTGGGGGATGTCCTGTGATGCCAATAGGTTTCACATTTGCTAGTGGACTCTTAGCGTCCATTTAAAAAATCTGTAATGAACAATCAGTGGCAGACAGCAGGCAGGAGCTAACACACACCACCTCCCTAACTTTCATCTGTCAACTGTTTTTGCATATTTACATCTACATATCCTCTCCATGGGTACCTTCCCACATTACCTCTTGGCCAGCATATTGTTCTACTGGCGCTGTTCTGACCCCTCTTACATCCACCTCAAAGTACATGCTCATCTCTCAATCTATCCTTTATCCAGAAACTCCTTACAATAATCCTCTGTTACTGCCATTCTTAAAACCATTTCTTGCCTCTAGGTTCTACACTTGAACGTTTACTATTCCACCCAGACTCTCACAATATCATTCTTGTGCTGCACCTTTACATCCACACCTACATTCCCTGCACCACTATTCACCTCTATGTACACAACAGCTCTCCCATTTATGCTATACACTAACCCTGGGCGAAGTACTACACTATGCTGGCGTAGTTTGCGCTACGTCACTCAACCCGAATTGCATGTAGTACAGTGCAAAAACGAGTAGCGTAGTGGTCATTATTTGCTTACTCGCAGTCCTTAACATCAAAATGACATCCCGGTGAAACGTTTTCCTCGTTGGCGATCACGAGCGTTGAAAATATACCTCTGGCGAGATTCTCAACGCAGGGAGGTCAGGTTTCTCATTGCGAGTGGTCGCGTTTGCGACCGCTCGTGATGAGAAACTACCAGTCCACTTTGAGAAAGCTGCTGCTAGAGTAGAAATCTACTCGAGCAGCAGAAACCGACCGCTTGCACTGTGCAAGATGCGGTTTGCACTGATTGCACAGTGCGGACAAGCATCCAGCACTGTGCAATCAGTGCGAACAGCATTTTGCACAGTGCACTACGCAGTTCGCGTAGCTCACGTAGTGCGAAGTGCAATTCACATAGCTACGCATAGCACTACTAAGCGAACTACACCCAGGGTTACTATACACACAATGTACTGTACTCATCACCTCCTCAGCAGACGATAACCGTATCACTTCAAATGTACCCCTCTTATTCACATCTCTTCCCTTTACACTGGCTTCGAGACTCTCATTCCTGCCACATTGCACCATTATATCCACCACTTACGTTCACACTTAACACCTAACCACATCTCTCACCCTCACACTTACATTGCTCAATGAATCTAGCCTTATTCATTAGCCTTTCACCATTCACTCACTCTACTCTGCTTAAGGGTTACTAATCATCATTTGACAAACTGGAGTATCCACCTATTCAAACACATCACCCATCTACTGGCCAACAGCTCGCATCTCTACATCCTGCATCCTAACTTACACAACTTGTGAATACCCTTGACCTCCACATATCCACTCTGTTTCCCGAAAAACCTTTTACCTTGTCTCACTATGTTTCTCGTTCATCCATATCTTAGTTCCATGCTCGATACCTCTATTAACTTCTGCATATTAACAACTACCTTTCTCAGTGAATCGGCCTTTATCACAGCCACCTTTCATCATACTGCCACATACTTCAGCATTCATCTCCTGCCAGCTTCTAACCTTGTCTAGCTGGTTCGACGTCTTTCACATCTATCTATTCCTTGCATACCTCGCCCAGGCACCCAGGCTTTAACAAAGCCTCGGCAGAGTGCAAAAAATCTCTGCCGTACTATGCAAATCTCATGGAGCAGCAAAGTGCGTTTGATAAATGCAGTTCGCTGTGATTTTCAGTGCCAGAAGCTTGTCCGCACTGTGCCATCATTGTGAATGGCCCCATGTGCAGCACAAGTGGGCAATGCTTTTTTTCTGCCACTCGAGTAGATTTTTACTCAAGCAGCAGCTTTCTCAACGCCAACAGAATGTTTCTCAATGCTAGGGGTTGGGAGCATACGCTACCACTTGCAATGAGAAATCTGAACACCTGCGTTGAGAAATATAGCAAAAAAGGTTGATATTCCATGCTCGCGCTCGCCAACTTGATGTTGATGATCGTGAACAAGGAAAAATCTTGCCAGGAGGTGGATTTTCCACACTTGTACTCGCCAACTTGACGTTGACGAATGCGAGCGAGGGAAAAAACTCTGCAAAGTGGAGTTTTTCAGAACTCTGCGTGCGCCGTGTAACGCGGAGTGCGGAAAACTCTGCGAGTGGAGTTCACCACCCAGACTTAGCTTTAACCAGTTTTTCAAGGTCCTACACTCTGATATCGACACCCCAGCATTTCCAACAATTCCCATTGTAATTATGAGGTTACTCTACGTATCCTATCCAAGAACGTCCTTTGACCATAACTCCTTCCTTTCACTCTAATCTAAATTGTTACTTGTTCTGGCTCTATTACGTCTGAGTCCCCCCTCCATTCACAAAAGGTCAACACAACTCATTCTCACCTCTCCCCTTGTTTATCGAACTCAGCCCCTCCAACATCAACTTCTCCAACAACATGTGCAGCTATGCTTCACATTTCAACACCCACCTACTCCTTTGTCTGTCAATATAGTGCATGGGTGAAACACAGGCTCCTGCAGTACCTTAACAGCAGACGGGCCCACAACACTTCTGGGGACTCACAGTCCACTCAACGGCCCACATGTAGCACAGGGCAATCCACTAGCCTTAACAACCCTCCAAGTTCATCTCTGTGTGATCTGGGCTAGCATCAAGCACTTCTCAAAACTCCTTCATTATTTTCAATACACAAATGACTACATACACACCTATCATATGCTCAACTCCAAATGATGTGTGGGTAAAATAGTATAGTCATAACTTTTACAAACAAAAGATTTGTTAGTAAAAAGTATGAATAAAACCCAAATCGCATCCCTTCTTCACTCTTCTTCCTACGCCCCCATCCCTGGTGAGCAGTGCCCATTGGGCTACAATGGCATAATGGCTGTCAGACCTAAGTTTTGTGGGCATCCCCTAGGATTCCCTGATGTTCTTTAGGCAGGGGCAGGTGCCAGTCATATCCATAGCATCCTCAAATGATGTGGCTATTTGCTGTCATGATGCCATTGCATTGTTTATGCCAAGTGAGGGGTGACAACAAGGAGAGCCTGGCAGGAGATGAAACTCAAATTGAACATTCTCATTGAAGTTTCTAAACTGAAAGGCTGTGTGTGCCAAACATATCAAACACAAGGAGATGATGGACAGAGTGCTGAAACTTTTCAGACACTCACCCACCGTCACAGATCTGGGTTGAATCCATCATTGTTCTTTAGCTCACTTCGCAACCCCAGTTCAGACACAGCTATATGCAAATCAGTTTTGCCCCTGTGCCTCTTAGGAACAGTCCAGCCCAAACAGCGAAGCAATGTTTTTCCTGGACCGGAAACAAGCAACCTGGTATCGGTTTTGGGGTAACACCCCACATCTGCTCGGCTAGCGAGGGACTCACGTCTGGCCATACCCTGACAACTTGGGGCAAACAAAGCAAAGACAAGGAGATGATGGACGGACTTAAAATATTTTAATACATTCACCCCAGTCACTGATCTGTGTTGAACCCATCATCGATCTTTAGCTCACTTTGCCACCCCAGTTCAGAATCAGCTATATGGAAATCAGTCTTGATACTGTGCCTCGTAGGAACAGTCCAGCCCAAACTGCAAAGCCATGTCTTCCCTGGACCGGAAACAAGCATCCTGGTACTGGTTTCAGGGTAACACCCCTCACCAGCCAGGCTAGCTTGAATCCAGTGGCAAAGTGAGCAAGGGATTTATTTCTGGACAAACCCTGCCGAGTTAGGGCAAACAAAGGAAACACGAGGAGATGAAGGACAGAGTGCTGAAACTTTTCAGACATTCCCAGTCACATATCTGGGTTGAGATGACCAATGTTTGACATTGGTCAGCATTCTGTCCATCAATTATTCTTTTTACATTTGTCACCCCAAGTGGGACGGGTATGCACAGACATCGGTCCTGTGAACTCCATGCCACTGGATTCAAGCTAGTCAGGCTGGTGAGAGGTGTTGCCCTGAAACCAGTCCCATGATGCTTGTTTCTGAACCAGGGAGGACCTGGCCTGGCAGCTCAGACTATACTATTCCCATGGGCAACAGGTGCAAGACTGATTTGCTTCTGGCTGGGTTTCAACTGGTAAGTCATGGGGAGCCAAAAAATGATGAATTTAGGCCCATATCCCTGTCTAGGGGTGAATGCTTGACACTGATAAGCATTCTGTCCATCAATTGTTCGTTATGCATTTGTCACCCCGAGTGGGACGGGTATGCCCAGACATTGGTCTAGTGCTCTCCATGCCACTGGATTCAAGCTAGCCTGGATGATGAGGGGTAACTGGTCCCAGGATGCTTGTTTCCAGTCCAGGGAGGCCCTACCCTGACAGTTCGGGCTGTAAGGTTCCCATGGGGTACAGGGTCCAGACTGATTTGTATATGGCTGGGTTTAAACTGGAATGAAATGGGGAGCAAAAAACTATTGATTTAGGCCCAGAACTCGGTACTGGGGGAATGTTTGACACTGATCAGCATTCTGTCCATCAGTTGTTCTTTTTGCATTCGTCACCTTGAGTGGGATGGGCATGCCCAGACGTGCGTCCCGTGCTCTCCATGCCACTGGATTCAAGCTAACCTTGCTGATGAAGTTTAATGCCCCGAAACCGATCCCAGGATGCTTGTTTCCGGTACAGGGTGGACCTTGCCTGGCAGTTCCGGGTGTACTGTTCCCATGGAGGACAGCAATAAGAATGATTTCCATATGGCTTAGTTTAAACTCGAATGGCATGGGGAGCAAAAACACACTGGATTTAGGACCAGATCTCTGTACTGGGTTGAATGTTTGACATTGATCAGCATTCTGTCCATCAATTGTTCTTTTTGAAAACATATTGACATCTCAGCTCATTTCTAAGGGACCTAAGTGAGGGGTGTTGTACATTTATTGTGCATCACCCTGCTGAACTATAGCTAAAAAAACTTGGGGAGGGGGCTGACCATCTGTAGCTCATAACTCTTACAGCCCACTAAAGGCAGTGCTCTGTTGCAAGGCCCTGTAGTGATTAGCATTTGTGAGGTCCTGGCAACTGTACATGGGTAGCGCCAGCCCAGACTGGCACACATCATCCACACTGAACTAAATATACACCAATCCTGTTACCAACTATTAAGGTTGAGTCTGCTTGCATGAACTGAGCCAAGAAGGAGATTGTTGCTGTGCATCATCATGCTGCAAAGGTATACCTTACCCTGTGTCACATGAGGGGCTAGAACCGGTACTGGATGACCAAGCATAGACGGATGTCGTTCACTCATAATTAAGCTGTCATGTTTTAGGTTTAAACCTATAATAACTGATAAAATCCTAGTGAAAGAAAAATAACCCTCACCAGTGTAAACAGATAAACACTGAAAAAAAACACCTGCATAACCACAAAATAAATATCATTCAATGAAAGGTAAAAGACAGTGAAAGAGTCATTTTGATTTCTTCCTGACGGGGCCAATACAATGTAATTTAGTTATACAAGCAAGGTAGCTGCAATGAAGACTGGGCTAACATTATTCTGCTTGAGTTTTGTTGTTCAGGGATGTCACTTACATTGTGTTTCTTCTTCCTTTTACAACTTTGTGGTCTTTGGTCTAAAGAAGCAGGGTTTAGAAGCCAGGTTTAGGTCTTGTTTAACCCCTTGGGTGCTCATGGCGAGTTTAGCTCGTCATGAGGCACAGTGATGCTGTGCTCATGACGAGCTGAGCTCGTCATGACCGACGCGGAACCCCCACGCGGGCATAATTCCCCTGCTGTGCTGGCCGTTTCATTAAACAGGCGTGGTCATCAGGAGCTCAGCTCATCATGAGCACAGCACCACCGTGCTGAGTGACGAGCCGAGCTCGTAACGAGCACCGCGGCGCTGCGCGCAGCCCTCCCTCCCCCAGCACTGCGGGGGAATTAGCCCCACAGCGAAGGGGTTTATTATTTCATAAACTGTAGAGGATCAGGAAATATCAAAATCACATTTGATATTTTGTTTATTTTTGATTCTTTCACTGACAGGTAAAATGGCTGCTTTCTCAATATGTACCATCACATTTATCCACAGAGAATGGGTAGAAACCCTTCATACATCAGCCCCCTTTTCTAGTGAGTCAGTATTGATAGTAGGTGAATTGACAAACACCCCAAGCTTTAAACAATCAATGCAAGTGACAGGTATATGTTAGAAGAATGCTGTCACCACACATCTAGGATAGTGTCACAGAAAATGCTGGTACAAAAAGATCTTACCAAGTTCAACAAAGATTGGAGTGATATTGTTTGTATTTGCAGTGATTCAGCTACGTATATGAAAAAAAGTGTGATGACCTGTCAAAATCGAAACCTGAGCTGAAGGGCTTGCCTATAACTTGTTAGATGGTATGCTGAATGAATCTTTACAATCTTCAAAGTGAATGAAGAATGCTACTGACTTTTTAGTCCATTCTGGTGCACTGTTTTGTTATGCGTGGTAACTAAAACGCAAATATTTTTCATTTTGTGCTTTGTGTGGCATTTAAGAAAAAAGAAAGACTCATCCAAACTGTGTCACTTAGCTGGTGGTTCTCTGTTTTATCTATGTTGCGACCGTTCACAGAATGTTTGCTGAGTGATGATGTCAAAGGCAAGACATGTGAAGATCTTTGGTCGCATATTGATAGTGATGTCGAAAACAGTACACTACTGCATTCTTAGATTTTTATAGGAAAACATGACTACTGTAGTGGATATAATAAAAAAACTAGATTCTGATAACACCCTTGTCTACCAAGTGTCCACCATAATTAGTGTAGATGTGAAACATCTCCTTGAGAGTAGGCCGGGCAACAATTTTAGTGACTTTGGAACTGCAACATGTTCCATGTTAGAGTGCTTGCCACTTGGTAAGCAAAGATATGTTTAGGAGCTATTCGGGAACTTTTCTTTTACAACACATGAGATTGGCTGGCAATGATGCATAAAAAATTTCCTTCACCAACCTTGGCATTTGAAGTCAATGAAGCCTCACTGTGAATTCCTCCCGGCCAAACGTATCCTTTTGCTAGCACAGATTCCATATTCCCTGTTGTATCCAGCCAAGCTGAAAGTCTCATTTGACGGTACAGCCCACTTTTTCGGAGATGCAAAGCCGGCATTGAAGTTTGCCAAACATGTCGGGGGTAAGAACAACCAAGGCACCTGGGAAGCTGAGAAGTCTACAGTCGACCACCTCAGTGACAATGACTAATATAGGTATCGTATTGCACATCAGCCTGCTAGACTGAGATGTTATGGTGCAGGCCAGGGGTGGTTTTGCTTAGCCTGTTTATATGGGTCCTGGTGTTATATAATGCATAGTTTTCCTCTGTTATTGGGTGCCGTGGACATGGGCCTGTAGCATTCTCCGAGGTACCCCCGGCCACCATGAGCAAACAGGGAAGTTTGCCGACCTTACTGCACCCCCATGGGAAGGTTCCTTTTATTGCTGTGTATTTTATTGTATTCCTTTTTGTTACGGGTGGGTATTCTGCAACCTGATTGGAAGGTTGGAGTGGGAGGTGGGTGGAGGGCAGGGATTGTTTTATTGTTCACGGCCAGTATGAATGCATCTCGTTGGTCAGACTGTCGGGTCTATAATTGGAAGAGGTCCTGTTCTCACTGTCCGTACGGCATTGGTCAGTGTGCACTACACGCACTCACGCTAATACACTAAATTGTCTCACTTGGAACATTAGAAGGCTTAATGACGGTAGGAAATCCAGACTTGTGAATGCTTATTTATCCAGACATACCATAGATATCTGTTTATAGTAGGAGACACATCTAAATGTTACGCCATCGTAGATGCTCCGACATGGGGAAATGTCTACTCCTCTATTTATTTCAACTATGCTCGCCGGGTAGCCGTGTTGATCAGGCAGAGAGTGGATTGGCGGGAGGGGTTGGTGCATCGCGATCCCGAGGGAAGTTTTATTCTCATCCATAAAGTTTTGAGTGGCGTCTCCTTGGTTATAGTCGCAGTGTATGGTCCTAATGCAGATTCACCAGAGTCCTTTTGTTATATTTGGACAAGGGTCCGAGCGACAGGCTGTAATACAATACTGTGGGGAATTTTTTTTAATGCTATCCTAGATGACAACATGGACAGGCGGGGAACGGCTCGGTCCTTACATACCTTTGCCAGTGTTGCACTGAAGGCTATATTCTCTGATGGAGTCTTACTCGACATCTGGCGCAGTAGACACCCCCTGTTTAGAGAGGGTACATGTATTTCTGGTCACCATAGTGCGTGGTCCTGACTGGACTTTTGGTTTGTTTCTTGTGATATAGCCACTTGGGCCTCTGAAGTCTTGCACCTGCCACGCTCCCTGTCGGACCATGCCCCATGCCTGCTAAAACTATCTTTTCCGGTCTCACCTCCTCGTGCATTTGCCTGGTGCCTTCCACCATATGCCCTACTCGATGAAGCCTTTAAGGAGAAAAATACGGACGGATATCACCGATTATTTTGCTTTGAATACAGTTTCGGTAGAGACTGAGGCCTCACACTGGGAGGCATTTAAGGTATTCAAAAGGGGTCAGTGCATTCCACACGGTGCCTGCCACTTGGTACAGTAAAATGTAGGGGGTACTATGGGTGCCCTTCCAGTGCACCCACACCTCCCCCCAACACAAGGGGGGCCTGCAATGGGCCCCAAAACCAATCCCCGCCAGCCTTTCCATGGCGGTTTTGATGCCATGGAAAAGCTGGATGAAGACGGCCCCCTAATTTGGAGGACGGTGCCTGCTAGGCGCCGCCACCATTTTTGCCTATCTGGACCGTCCCCCAGGCAACGTGACAATTGCCTATAACGATTCTGTTGCGGACCGTCTTTGCATACACCATGGTTGCAGCTCTGTTCCCCGCCACCGTAATGTGGCGGGGGAAAATCAAGGTCCATTGGCGGAAAGCCCACTACTGCACAGGTGGCAGTCCTTCCGCCTTTGTAATGAGCCCCTATGTTTCTAAATTGGTGTTGTATATTTCTTGTATTTCGTTTTCACTTTATTACAGGATGTGTGCTGCATAAATCACATTGCCTCTAAATTAAGCCTGACTGCTTTTTGTGAAAAGCTACTCGGGGTTAAGCACATGTTAATTTAATGCCCTTTTGTGATTCACTCTGCAAGGGTTTTCAGCTGTTGCTTAACTAGGGCTCGCACCAATGTCAACCAACAACTCAATGTCTCACACCCACTAACCAGTACAGGTGTCGGCTAATTTCTCAATTTGTTGTGTGGTAAGGAATTCGCATATGTTTGATGTAACAAAGGCCCCCTCAACCATTACCACATTCCTCTCATATACTTCTGTTTCCACTTGATGTCTGGGATTCAGGAACCCAACATTAAAAACATATGCAATGCCAATAGAATATTAAGCAATATCCAGGTCCATTCACAGAAAAATGTTTAGCTAATACAGAAGGGTCCTTCAATGACTTCCATGCTCACTACAGAGCAGTTAATCTAATTGTACTTTGCAAACGCCAGTGCCCACAAGAGAACTGTATCATATGTATATGCTAGGTCAAATCTTTTCATGGAACATATTTATGTATGCATTTATATAGGATTTTTACAGCATGAACTTAGCCAAAAGGCAGTGAATTGCTGAACATGGTCAAAGACAAGCTTCAAACCAGCAAGATGGGTTGCAGATCACTAATTAACTATGTTTAATCTTCTTTAAAGAGGTGATTCTTATGTCATACTCTTTTACATGCATCCCAATCCTCATTTTGGCCATAATTGCTCTCTAACTCTCTGGGTAATGATGTACGTGTTCTGCTGTTTACATCTCAAATAGAAACAGGGGCACATCCAAATTCCTTAGCAGCACACCAGGAGAGTCTTCCTATCTTCCCTGGGGTTCTGCAGAAAAAAGCAATGAGGTGGTTTCTAAACATGTGAGGCAGTGTGTGGTTCTCATACTTTTATGTCACCTACGAGCTCAAGTAAGTTGTGCTATGATGGTCACGAATTGTAGTTACCTTAGGATATAAGTTGTAGTTACTTGAGATAATGATAACTAGACTGCTGAATTTATATGGTTTGGTTTTTGGTATGTGGTATGACTTACTCCTGTTGCATGAGAAATAAAGGATTGACAGCAAGGTTCCCGTTCGAGTCTGCAACTCATTTGAGGTCACAAAACTTAACAAATGGACTAATATGGAACGGCATGGTCTTGCCGTATGATTATAGCAGTGAGTTATAGTTAGTGTTGTCTGTTTAGCAAGCTAAAAAGAGAGTGTACACCACTTACAATAATTTGAAGGTGGTAGATACATTGGAAAGTAAAGTTATAACTATACCTTTAAAAATGTTCATGGTTGTGTAGTTTCAACCTGGTTTTATAGGAAAACAAGTTTTCCTGACTATAACTAATCTGTAACCTTTGTTTTTTTTTCATTAAATGTCATTGTTTTTTAAAGGGTTTTAATGACAATGTGTTTCAAATCATAGAATCGGTGTCGCAAGTGGAGAGTTGTTATGTGGATTGTCAACAGTACAGTGGAAAAGAGTGTTACAAAGGCTGTTATCATAGACTGGAATATTGTAGGTTGGAATTTAATGGAGCAGAATAGAGTGTGGTAGAGTATTGTGCAGTGTAGTAAAGTGCTATATAGTGTTGTGGCATGGTGTTTCTCATAGTGGAATGAAGCAACGAGCTATACAGAGGAATGGCATGTCAAACAGTAGAGTAGGGTGGTGTAGGCTGTCATAGAGCAGAGTAAAGTGTTTGTTTTAGAGTGGAGTAGGGGTAAGTAGAGCATCATATGGTGGAGTATCTTCAAGTTGAGTGCCGTAGAACACAGGGGAGGAGAGTGTCATAGAGTGGAGTGCTGTGTCATATAATGGAGTGGCACATCACAGAGGGAAGTTGAGTGGCATGTTGTCTGGTGCCATATATTGTAGTACAGTGGCATAGAGTGGATGGGCATAGAGTGGAGTGCAGTGTCTCAGAGTGAATGTACAGTGCTTTCCCCTGGGGATCCACAGGGATCCTCACTCAGTCCAACATTATTTAATATTTATCTAACTTAGTTAGCATCCCAGATTCAAAACATTGGCTTGACACTGATGTCATACACAGTGAGCATACAAATAGTCGTGTCGGCTTTCACAAATTAACCATCTACTTCATTATGCTTCCATGACTGTATGCAGGAGGTACGTTCATGGATGAGCAAACATTGTTTGAAGCTTAACTCCGAATAAAACGTGGGTCATAATGCTTGCTAGCCTTTTGCCAACATGGGCCTCCCCCTGGTGCCTTGAAGAATTAGGCGCTTTATCTAAACCCATAACAAAGCTAGGAATTTAGGTGTCCTGATTGGCAATAAACTCACGTAAAATGAAGAAAAATCTTCCTTTTCTTCCAACTAACACTAGAAGGACCATTATCATATGCATTAGTGTTATCAAAGCTGGATTTTTGCAATAGTATTTATATGAAAATCCAAGCTCAATATCGAAACAAACTGCAGATGGTTAAAAATGCAGCTGCCAGATTATTACTAGGTTTACCCAAATTCAAATGAAGCTGCCAGAATATTGCTAGGTTTATCCAAATTCCAATCCGTCTCAAAAGAAATTCATAAACTACACTAGCTCTGAGTAAGAAACCTTATCAAATTCTAGGCTCTCTGCATTGCCTATAAAGCCTTGAATAATTCTGACTCTGACTTCCTTAGGCATCTTTTTAAATGGTACCAGCCCACCAGACTCCTTCACTCTGCTGGGGCAAAACTAATTGTTACACCCAGACTCTGAAAATTGAATTGGGGTGGGAAGAAGTCTGATCACGGAAACAGCTAAGCTGTGGAATACTTCCCCCCCATATTAGATCCCTGCCCTCACTGTTCTCCTTCAGGAAGGAGCTTAAATCATGACTGTTTTATACCTAATATCTTCATCCAGTCGTGTTTCTTCCTAGTCTCAGGGCCAAGACACCTCAGGGTATACAAGTGTTCAATACATTTTATTAACATAACATAGAGTGGAGTTGCATACAGTGCAGCAGAGTGTTGCACAGGGAAGTGGCGCAGAGTGGAGTATAGTACAGTGGCTTAGAGTGGGATAAAATGTAGTACAGTGGAGTATAGTGGAGAGGGGTACAATGGAGTGGAGTATGGTAGAGAGAGTAAAGTGTCATAGAGTGGAGTAACATGTAGACTATAGTGGCGTAGAGTGCAGTAGAGTTGAGTGGCACAATATACAGCTGAGTAAAGTGTAATTTATTGGAGTACAGTGTTATACAGTAGAGTGTAGTGGAGTGTCACACACTATTGGAAAGTAATGTACACTACAGTAGAGTGAAGTAGCATACGGTCTAGTTGATTTTTGTAGGGTGAAGTGGTGTCTAGTAGTGTTGCAGAGTGGTACGGTGGATTGGCATACAGTACAATGTCATTGAGTGGCACAGAGTGGAGTGGTGTATAGTGCAGTATTGGAATAGAGAGGAGTACTGTGTCAGAATAGAATGGAGTAAAGTGGAGTACAGTGCCATATGAAGAATTGCGTACATTGTCATATAGTTAAACAGAGTATCATGGAATAGAATGTTGTACAATGGCATACAGTGTGCGAAGGTGTTGTACAGTGAAGTGAAGAGGTATAGATAGAGTAAAGTGTCTGAGAATGGCGCACAGTGTAGTCGAGTGGAGTGGAGTTGCATAGATTAAGGTAGTGTGTGAAACAGAGTGAATTAAAGTATAATACAGTGGAGTACAGTAAAGTGGAGTGGTGTAACATAGTGTGGAGTAAAGTATTGTAGAGTTTATTAATGTGTCATAAGGTATAGTGGCACTCTGTGGAGTGTACTGGCATAGTGTAGGTAGTAAACTGTCATAAATTGGAGGGGGGTCTTGTACAGTAGAGTGGAGAGCTGGGTCGCATAGAACAGTGTTGTATAGTGGAACAGAGTGTTATACATTGGAGTGTATGGGCCTAGAGTGGACTAAAGAATTAGACATTGGCGAGTACAGGGATAGAGTGGAGTTGAATGTCATAGAATGTCATGAAGTGTGGTAGACTTTTAAAGCGTGAAGTTGTAGAAAGTAGAGGAGAGTGTCATACGATAGAGCGGATTACATTGGAATAGCGTACAGTGGATTGAAGAAGAGTGGGGTGAAATAGCGTAGAGTTGAGTGGTGTACAGTGGAGTGGTGTAGAGTGGAGTGGGGTACAGTGGATTAGCGTAGATTGGAGCTGCATGCATTAAAGTACCATAGTGTAGATCCGAGGAAGCTGTTATAAATTGTAATGGTGTCTCATACAGTAGGGTGGAGGGCTGCGTTGTACAGTGTTTGAAACTGTCAGTGGAGTAGAGTGTTGTACAATAGAGTGTACGGACAGATAGACGAGTGCAAATTTGGACAGCGGAGTGTATGGAGATAGAGTCTAGTAGCGTGTAATGGAGTATACTAGAGCTTTGTAGAGTGGAGTTAAATGGAATAGCGAAGAGTGCACTGAAGTGGCATAGAATGGAGTAGCATAGAGTGAAGTGGCATGAAGTGGAATAGCATAGAGTAGTGCAGACTGGAGTGCCATACAGTGGAGGGGTGTAAAGTGTAATAGCGAACTGTCTAGTGGTGGAGTGACGTACAGTGAAGTGGTTTAAAATGGAGTGGTGTATTGTGGAGTAGGATACAGTGTAATAGCACACAGTTGAGGGGTGTAGAGTAGAGTGGGATAGGGTGTAATACCACAGAGTAGAGGGGCAAAGACTGAAGTTGCGTACATTGTAATAGCATAGAATGGAGTGTCATACAGTGGAATTTCGTAGAGTGGAGTATAGAGTAGTGGTGTAGAGTAGAATAGCATAGAGTGGAGTGGAGTATAGTGGTGTGGTGTTGACTGGAATAGTATATATTGGCCTAGTGTACATTGCAGTAGTGTGCAGTACAGTGAAGTGCTGTAGCTTGAAGTGGCACACACTGGAATGGGATACAGTGTAAAGTATATCATGGAGTGGCGTACAGTGGGGTGTCGTACAGTGGAATGGCGTCCAATAGAATAGTAAAGAATGAAGTGGGTTAGAGCCCAGTGACCAATAGTGGAGTGGCATAAAGTGAAATGGCATTGAATGGAATACCATATACTGGCGTAGCATATAGCGGAATGGCGTACATTGGAGTGGTGTAACCTGAAGAGAAATAGAGTGGAGTTGCATACAGTGTGCTAGAGTAGAGTTGTATAAAACCTAATAACGTAGAGTGCAGTGGAGTAGAGCTGAGTGTTGTACAGCAGAATGGAATTGAGGGTAATAATGTAGAGTGGAGTACAGTACAGTGGAGTGGCGTATAATGGAGTAGTGTAGATCGAAGTGGCATACAGTGGTGTGGGGTAGAGTATAATAGCATACAGTGGAGTGGCATATATTGGAGAGGGGTCCAAACAAATGCATAGCAAGAACTGGCATAGAGTGGAGTAGCGCAGAGCTGAATGTTGTACAGCGGAAAGGCGTTGAGGGTCATAATGTAGAGTACAGTGGTGTGGTGTATAATGGAGTGGTGTAGACTGAAGGGCCGTACACTGGAGTGGCGTAGAATGGAGTAGCGTGGAATGGCATACAGTAAAAAACAGTACAGTGGAGTGGTGTACAGTAGAACGGCATAGAGTGGAATAGCTTATAGTGGAGTAGCATTCAGTGGATTGGTGTGCAATGGTGTAACATAGACTTGAGTGGAGTACGGTGGCATTGCATACAGTATAATAGCATAGAGTGGAGTGGCGTACAGTGGAGAGGCATAGAGTGGAATGGCATACAGTTGAATAGCATATAGTGGAGCGGGCAGAGTGGGGTGGCACATGGATGTATGTGAAATTTAGCAGCAGTGTAGATTATGGTGCTCAGAGTAACGCAAGACAGCAAATTACGCTGCCTCAAGCATCTCCAAATTTACCAATCAAAGCAGGGCCTTCCATGGTAGTCTTGCTCTCCTTGTGATGCAAGGGTACCATAATCCAATAATACAGCCTAGGCCTTAGTTATAGTTTGGGTGGATATACTTTTCATTAAACGTAGTACATGGCAGTGACAAGCCAGTATATAATTGGGTAATGGTTGTTTTCCGAGAATGAAAAGGCGGCTATATTCTTTTTAACTACCATTTGACTGTGTTCAGTGTTAGGGCCTTAGATCTAGGCAAGTGGGAGGTCCCTACCTACTACCACTTTATTAAAGTGGTAATATGTAGGGAAATTTAATTATAGATTTTTAAAAATATTTATAAATAAGTTTACGTCCACATACTGCAAACATTTGTGAAATTCTGCAAAAGTACTGCAGTGATAGCTATCACTAAGTTTAAATGCCTCATAACTTAGAAAAATACTTACCCTACTTAACTACAGTCACCAAAAAGCATCATCTCTGCACCATATAGTATAATTCTGCCAACTTTCATGTAAATCCATTCAGCTGTTGTTTCGCTCTAAATCAAATACAACAGTCTATGGAAAATGCATTAGAGGAAAAACGTGTTTTGGGACCTCCTTTTTTCTTTGCATTCTAAAAAGAAAGCACCACAAAAATGTACATCATCTAAAAATGTAGAAAACGCTGTAGGTTTGGAAAGGTTTGTGGTGATTCATCAAGTGGGTGGAAAGTTATTAGGGAGCTATTATGCAAGGAATTCCTATCTGAGCATACCAACTATAACTTCAGAGTAGCGATCAGATTTAATTTGATTTCTTTCTTTTTATCTATTGTATTTATTATGTATTTTGTTTATTATTTTTCATAAGCATGAGACCGTAAATGTGTATTTTAGTTGTGCATGTAGTAATTATGAAACTTTACATATGCATATTTTTTTTTTGGGGGGGGGGGGCTTCCTTGCTACCTTTATTAGGATTGTCCTCCAAATAAAGCCCAAACTGAATGAAAGGCAAACATTGTTACCATATAAAAATTATGTTTTTTTCCTAATGGCAAATTATCATGTTGATTACAACCAGAATGCTTTGGTCATTGATATTTTGCAATTGTGTCTCCAAAACACCTATTTCGAATGGAATGACTGCTTCTACTTACAATCAAACAGAGCCTCAGTGGGTTTTCCCGGCGCTCTATCATACGCCTATACTTTAATGGTGAAAATCGAGGAAGACTATATTCTAACTAACACCACAAGGCAGACTGGATTAGTGTTTTAGCATTGTTATATAGTTGAAATGTTTCTTATTTGGAACAACACCAAGGAAGCACTAGTAGACAACATCAGGATACTTAACACAAAAGATCAAAGAATGCAGTTCACATACAACATCATCCAATCTGGTATAGATTTCTTAGATGTATGGCTGGAAATAGATGCACAAAAGATCACCACAAAGATCTACAAGAAACCCATAGATCGCATTAACGCACTTATGTTTGATAGCTTTCACCCTCCATTGCTCGTGAAAATTTAACAATTTTTACAAACACGCCGTATCACACAGGAAACTGAAACAAAAAAGCAAGACACGGAAAGAGGTTCCCCATAATCTTGTTGACCAAACATGCAGAGAGTGCCATGTTCCACAACAGAGAGAGAGTTGTACAAAAAAAAAAACAGGAGCACAACCAATCGTGTGATTTTGTATCTCGATACTCAGCCCTTTCTTACTAAATAAAGAAGATAATCTAAAATCGATGGTAATTATTGAACAGAAGAACCAGATTTTCATGGGATTTTTAAAGACTAACCTTTATTTCCTCTCACACGATCACGCAACTGTAAAGCAATATTTACATCAGTGAAAACCAGGAAGACCACATGGATAACTACTGGCATGAGAAAGTGTTTAAATTGCATTCACTGCAATAATGTTATTGAGAGCCATACCCTCTTACACCCCAGAACAGGTGAACGTATTAAACTCTGTGATACTACCGACTGCAATTCCAAAACCATGGTTTAATCCATGAGCTGTCCCAGCGGTCTTGTTAGACCTGGCACCATTGGCGTGGGTCTCCCTTCCAATTTTTGCTGTTGCCTCATGTATTTTTGCTGGTGTTAGATGCTTTGGGCACTGTGCCACTGCTATTCAGTGCCACAGTGCAAGTGCTCCCTATTGTAAATGGACGTATTAATCAGTGGTTCCATGTTTGGCTATTTGGTTTACTTGTTACACCCTAGTCTAGTGCACTGAGTGTGCAGAGGGCGTGTAAATCCACATGCTGCTGGTGGGCTTGCAGCGCTGGCTGTGCCACCCACAGAAGCAGCCTTGTAATATGTGTTTAAGGTCTGCCATTGCAGAGCCTGTGTGCAGTCTGGTACTGTCATGGTGACTGGGCAAGTGCACCCACTTGCCAGTCCATAAACCTTCCCTTTTCTTCATATCAGTCACCCCTATGGTAGGCCCAAGGGCAGGGTGCTTTGTAAGTATAAGGTAGGACAAGCCCTGATGTGTGTGGCATGTCCTAATAGTGAGTTACAGCCATTTTTGTTTTCACTATTGCAAGACTACCTGTTCTCCATAGGCCAGAATGGGCTGTTAGAGTTATTACATTTTATATTCCTAACTGTCTCAGAGAATATGGTGGAAATTCGAGTTTAGTATGCCTGAACTCAGAATGATAAAATACATCTTTTAGTGAAGTCGGTTTTAACATTCTGTGTTTGAAAATGCCACTTTTAGAAAGTAGGTATTTTCTTGTCTAACCATTCAAACCTGCATCTGCTAGGTTGTGTATTCCTTTGTCTGCTTTTGTGAGTGACAGGGCTAGGGGATTCAAAGAGACAGGCTGAGTCACCCAGTGGTGAATAGAGAGATCTGCATCTAGATGGGAGGGAGTAGTTGCACCTGAACCTTGAATAGGGCTGTGCCTGTCTTCCACAATGGTCACCGTCGCTGCTGCTGCTGTCGCAAGTCTGAAGGAGGGTGTCGCCGCTATAGTTGTCGCACTGCACCGCATCAGGAAAAGAATCTCGCTGCCCTGCCTCTGGGTGATTGTACTACATGGATGTAAACAGAAGTATACCTATTCCATTCCTGGTGAGATACACCATGCTCCAAGTCTTCTTAAAGTGGCAGATGTCATAGTTTTCTATGAGCCGCACCATGCTACCTTGGGCTGGTGTTGTGCTTTAGTGACTGGCAATGGGGATGGGTTCCTCAGCTGCCATGTGTGTGTCCTCCACTCCCTCCACATTGGAGTCATCACTATGTACCTCAGGGAGATTTGTGGGAAATAATGCAAATCTGTTTACTCGCTGATATGTGGACTTGGACATAAATGTGACAATAGTAAAGAATTCACACTAAGGGGTCAATTGCGATGGCGGGCAAAGTCCGCCCACCACTGTAACGGCAAAAGGGACGCCCCGCCATATGTGCGGCAGTCGCGCGAATCAGATTAGGATGCGCCTGCCAGTCATGCCGCATTTTTACATTGCGGAGGGCGGTCCTTTCGGCAGCACCTGCCGCAATGTAAAAAAGGCTTGTTGTACATTTGCATGCACAACGTGGGAGGCACCGCACGGTGGACCTTTTTTGGCTTACTACAGCTGTGCTGGAACTGGCAGCTGCTCTCCACCTTGAGTCCACATCCACTTAGGTTGGGATCCAGGCAGGTACTGTGAGTTATTTCCTGCTTCAGAGGTGATTAGTCATGATCAGGAAATATTTTTTCTCCATTTGCAGTTATGTTTGCAATTACAACTCCTTTCACAATTGGCAACTACATTCGCAATTGTAGCCTCGAATTGTATGTACATGAAGAATTGCAATTTCCTCATTGCCCTTCCCAGTGATTTGCAATTAAGAAATTGCCATTTTTACATTTGTACATCTACCCCCACAGTCTTTAACCTGTCATTAAACTAAATGCATTAAATTATTTACATTTTGTAGCTCAAAAACCTATGTTGAGCTTGGTAGGCACTATGGGCCAAATTTTTAGAAGAGTTGCGTCGCCTTTGCACCATGCAAAGGGGCACCTGAGGGATGCAATCCTTATGTTAGATTTATCAAGCGATGCAAGGTCACCTTTTGTGGCCTTGCATGACTTGATAAATGTTGAGTAGCACAGCCTAAACCGCTGTGTTGCGTTACTCTGTCCCAGCGAGGCGTCCCCTGGGTGGAGCATGGGTTTTCCAATGCATCAACACATGGGTTTTGGTGCATTTCCAGATTTACCATTACTGGTAGATCTAAGAATGGGTCAAAATGCAACACATCACCAAGGGAGGCAAACAAGGAGAAATATCATAAGTTCTCCTTTGTTTTTTCCTCTTTCTATGTAAGTTGCATTCTGCAGCACATGCAGAAAGAGAAAATGTCTCAGGGGATTGTTTTTGTGCAGGAAGGTGTTGTTTCCTGTGCAAAAACAATCTTACTTACAATGTAGGCACCCTTGCACCATGGTGCAAGGGTGCCTGCATTGGCACTGGGCAGCACATTGTTCGCTAGCACAGGGAATAGACAGTAATGTGCTGTAAAATGTAGAATATGACGCATTCCTGCCCTGTCCCTATCACAACTTGTGGCGTCAGGGTGTGTCATCAGTCCAGGCATCATTGGGAACTGCTCTCCTAATCTGAAGCATTTTCTTGTCATATTGTACCACCTCCTCCAAATCCAGATACCAGATCCATCCACTATTTTAGCAGAATGCTTTATATCACATTTATATAGAGCTACGTTCACCCAAGAACTGGTTCTATTGATGCTATTAACTAGAAACTAAACTGAATAAAACTGAACTTCACATATCTGGGATAACTGAATTGCTCTAACTTAGTATATTGGGAAGACAATAACCAGATTGTTACCTTCTTCCAATAACTGAGTTGGCTAGCTTATTGCTTGGACTAAGCATGGGCGGAAAATCCGTTACGCTCGCGGATTTTGCGGATTTTTGGGAAATTCGCAATCCGCGAGATTTGCGAATTTCCCGCAAAATCCGCAAATTCGCACGCAGCGGATTTTTTTGGCGGCGCGCGGCGTTGGTGATACAATTTTTGCGGCGCGCGGCGTTTATCATCGTTTGCCGAGTTGTTTTTCTCGATAGTTTGCGAGTGCTGCGCCATTTTGGATCTTGCTGTGTGATCCCGTGGGAATTGGCGAGCGCGATTACGTCATCGCGGCTTGCCAGCGATAGTTTGTCACGCGAGTACGGCGAGATCACGTCTCACTGTACTTCGCAATTGCGAGATTTGAGATGCGGCGAGCGAAAATATAAAATTTGCAATTCTGCACAAAAATCCACCAGCAAGCAGCATAAACCTTCTAGAAATGATGATTTTTATCTGAATAACTCCTTAGTTTGACATTTGCCTGCACTTTTTTAGCGAGGAGTCCATTTTGGGGAGGGGGGCAGGGGGGTGGGAGGAAGGAAGTGCCCCACAGTCTTCAACTTCCTGTTCCTGTTCAGCAGGCTCCTCCCAGTGCTTTGTCCATCTCCTGGTCACTTTTCATTTGGGTCTGGAGCTGGAAGGATTACTTTTTGTGGATGCTGCTGGATATTTGGATTTGAGGCCTTTTTGACTCTCTTTGGATCACTGTTGGATTTGAAATTTTACAAGTAAGTTTGTTTGGGGCATTACAGTTGCTGCAATTAAAATTTTGGAATTTTCGATTTTTTGGCTGTTTTGGGGCCTTTTGCCCAGGGGTACTCAGTGGTGGGTGGACTGAGTCTTTCTGTGGGTTGTCTTGAACTTAAACATCATGGAGGCCATGGATGGATTGGGATTGTGCAGATTTTTCAGTGATTTTCGTTTTTTGGGCCTGTACTTGTGGCCTTTTCACCAGGGGTATTTGAGTCTAGCATGGGCCTAGTCTTTCTGTGGGCTGTCTTGAACTTAAACATCATGGAGGGCATGGATGGAATGGGATTGTGCTGTTTTTTCTGTGTTTTTCGATTTTTGACCTGTTGTTGGGGCCTTTCGACCAGGGGTAGTGAGTGGTGCATGGGCCTAGTCTTTCTGTGGGGTGTCTTGAATTTAAACATCATGGAGGGCATGGATGGCATGGGGATTGTGCTGATTTTTCTGTGTTTTTCGATTTTTTGGATTGTTCATGGGGACAGGCCATGTGGGTGGGGGCCATTTTGAGTGCTGGTACAGGCAGGCCCTGGCCATGTGCTAGGAGGCAAGTGGCCATTTTGAATGCAGGCTTTGTTCTTAGGCCTCCAACCATTTTGCCTACTTTTCAACCTTTATTTATGCCCAGGGGTAGTGAGTCTTGCATGGGCCTAGTCTTTCTGTGGGTTATCTTGAATTTAAACATCATGGAGGCCATGGATGGAATGGGATTGTGCTGATTTTGCAGTGTTTTTCGATTTTTGGGCCTGTACTTGTGGCCTTTTCACCAGGGGTATTTGAGTCTAGCATGGGCCTAGTCTTTCTGTGGGCTGTCTTGAACTTAAACATCATGGAGGGCATGGATGGAATGGGATTGTGCTGTTTTTTCTGTGTTTTTCGATTTTTGACCTGTTGTTGGGGCCTTTCGACCAGGGGTAGTGAGTGGTGCATGGGCCTAGTCTTTCTGTGGGGTGTCTTGAATTTAAACATCATGGAGGGCATGGATGGCATGGGGATTGTGCTGATTTTTCTGTGTTTTTCGATTTTTTGGATTGTTCATGGGGACAGGCCATGTGGGTGGGGGCCATTTTGAGTGCTGGTACAGGCAGGCCCTGGCCATGTGCTAGGAGGCAAGGGGCCATTTTGAATGCAGGCTTTGTTCTTAGGCCTCCAACCATTTTGCCTACTTTTCAACCTTTATTTATGCCCAGGGGTAGTGAGTCTTGCATGGGCCTAGTCTTTCTGTGGGTTGTCTTGAATTTAAACATCATGGAGGCCATGGATGGAATGGGATTGTGCTGATTTTGCAGTGTTTTTCGATTTGTGGGCCTGTACTTGTGGCCTTTTCACCAGGGGTATTTGAGTCTAGCATGGGCCTAGTCTTTCTGTGGGCTGTCTTGAACTTAAACATCATGGAGGGCATGGATGGAATGGGATTGTGCTGTTTTTTCTGTGTTTTTCGATTTTTGACCTGTTGTTGGGGCCTTTCGACCAGGGGTAGTGAGTGGTGCATGGGCCTAGTCTTTCTGTGGGGTGTCTTGAATTTAAACATCATGGAGGGCATGGATGGCATGGGGATTGTGCTGATTTTTCTGTGTTTTTCGATTTTTTGGATTGTTCATGGGGACAGGCCATGTGGGTGGGGCCATTTTGAGTGCTGGTACAGGCAGGCCCTGGCCATGTGCTAGGAGGCAAGTGGCCATTTTGAATGCAGGCTTTGTTCTTAGGCCTCCAACCATTTTGCCTACTTTTCAACCTTTATTTATGCCCAGGGGTAGTGAGTCTTGCATGGGCCTAGTCTTTCTGTGGGTTGTCTTGAATTTAAACATCATGGAGGCCATGGATGGAATGGGATTGTGCTGATTTTGCAGTGTTTTTCGATTTTTGGGGGTGTTCATGGGGAGGGACAGGCCATGTGGCTGGTGGCCATTTTGAGTGCAGCTACAGGCACTGGCCATGTGCTGGCAGGCAAGTGGCCATTTTGAATGCAGGCTTTGTTGTTAGGCCTCCAACCATTTTGCCTACTTTTCAACCTTTATTTATGCCCAGGGGTAGTGAGTCTTGCATGGGCCTAGTCTTTCTGTGGGTTGTGTTGAATTTAAACATTATGGAGGCCATGGATGGATTGGGATTGTGCTGATTTTGCAGTGTTTTTCGATTTTTTTGTGCTGTATAACTGAACTGATGTTCCTCTGTCTTCCATTTTTTTTAGGTGCACAAGACTCAAGAGAACCACCAGTGCCAGGAAGAAGTCCTGCAGCGGTGTGTGTGTGCAGCATAACGTCACGCGACGTCACGTCTGGCCTCAGACAACTCTACAATTCGTGCAACTGCGGCCTGCTGTCTGACCTGCTCTGAAGAAGATGGCCCCAAAGAAAGGTCTCCGTAGCTCCTCTAGCAAGAAAGTTGCTAGTAAGGAGCAGAAGAAGCAAGTTACCAAGGAGGCTGGTGTGCCACCCGCCACGTTTTTTGAGAGAAAAAAAAAAAGTACGCCTGCAGCAGCAGGATCTGCTGGGGACCAAGCTGGGAGCAGCACCCCTGCTCCATTGGGTTCAGTGCCTCCACCACCACGCCAACTTAAGTCAAAGCCCTTGAGTGCTTCAGAGGCAGTCAGTGTACTTCTCCAATCACCATCGACCAGTGATGTTGGCTCATCGCAAGAAAGTAGCAGCAATGTCCCTGAATCAACACAGGTTGTTGTAACTCATCTGACAAGTGTTGAACAACCACAGCCGCAACAACAACACCATGTGCAAGTACACGCCCAAGTACATGTGGAAGGAGAGGCAGCAAAAGGAGATGCGCAAGCAAAGGTGCATGGAGGTTCACAAGTGCCCACAATAGTTGTTCCTCCCGAAGTAGGGGCACATCAGGAAATCAACAATGAAGCCGAGGTATCATTGGAAGCCACTCCTCCTGATGATCATTCATTGTCTTCCACATCCCTAGCAAGGAAAAGATCAAGGGGGGTGTCTACATCTTCTTCAAGCCCACCTCGTTCTGATGCAAGTGATCTGTCTTGGGAACCACAACTGCGGTCTGACAGTGAGGCACACCATGATCTGACACCGGTACCTAAGCGTAAAAGGAAGGTCGTCCAAAAACTCAAACCTATGGAGTGTGATGAGGCTCAACAAGAAGTGACAGATACTGCTGGTGATGAAGCCTCTCACGATGACGACGAGCCAGTCATCACAAAGGTCACTGCAGCCCCACCGGGCATGCAGCAAAGAGACATTTTGACCCTATCCCGAGAAGCTGCTGAGCGTGATGATGATGTCGGCGAGGAGGCAATGGAAATGGAATCATTAGATTTGGAGTTAAGTAGTACACCAAAACCTACCGCTTCCATATTTCTTCCTCGCAAGAAGGTACCCACCTCGTCCTCGACCTCAATTCGTGGTGGTGAAAGTGCAAAACGTACTGAAGTTCGGCAATCCACATCCTCCACTTCATCTGGCATTAGCAGCAGGACCACCACCACCAGTATCGCCGCCTCCTCCGGCCCCCGAAGACATTTCAAGTCTCCAGTTTGGGACTTCTTTAGTGTTTGCCCAAAAAAGGAAAACGTAGCCATTTGTAGCATTTGTAAGCTTCGAGTTAGTCGTGGTAAGTTTGGTACCAACTATGGTACCGGAGGCCAGAGAGGTCATCTTAGGAGAACGCACGATGTCCAATGGTTTGCGCACCTACACGCGATCAAGGAAACCCGAATTGCACGCAATGAAAACGTTGATTTTTCATCTGATGATGACGAGGTGGAAGAAGACGATTCAAACACTTCACTTACACCCAGTTCCCCTGTCAGCAGCACACCCCATGGGAGCCACACTAAGAGTGTGGGAGAGAGTGAGACATCAATGCGGAAAAGTTCATCAGCGAGCGTAACTGGGTCGAAGAGATCATCATCATCCCGTAAATCCTTGGTCCAGGGCAACATTAAAAAGATGTTGTTTACAGAAGCGCAATATGAACGCAACCACCCAATGACCCGTCTGTATAACACTAAGCTGGCTAAAATGCTAGCTCTGGACCTTCTCCCTTTTTCTTTTGTAGAAGGGGTTGGTTTTCTAGAATTAGTGACAGCGCTCTGCCCTAAATGGAAGGTTCCTAGCCGGTTCTATTTTGCCCGAGTTGCGGTTCCAGCACTACATGAAGATGTTCTGAAGGTGATTGGGGCAGCTTTGCAGAAGAGTGCTGTTCACACTATACATCTGACAACAGACATGTGGACCAGTGGCGCAGGCGCTGATTACATGTGCATCACTGCACACTGGGTCTCTTTTTCAGGGGCTAAAGCAAAGCTAAACGCAGGTGTTGACACAAACATTGTTTTTAAAGGTGCTCGGAAACATGCAACACTAGCCATGTTTGGTTTGGAGAAACGTCACACAGCAGAAAACATTTTGGATGTCTTTAACACAAAGGTCCTTAACTGGCTGTCCCCACTAAAACGCAAGGTTGGTTATGTTTCCACGGACAATGGCGCCAATATAGTTAAGGCCATGAGGGACGGTTACTATTTCAGAGTGCCGTGTTTGGCGCACTGTATAAACCTGGTTGTCCAAAAATTCTTGGGTAATAAAGGCAGTGCAGCGTACAGTGTATTGGAGACCTGCAGAAAAATGTGCAAGCATTTCAGGCATTCTTTTAAGGCCCGGAAGCAGCTGAGGAGCCTGCTATATCAACGTCAAATGCCAGTGAAAGCACTCATCCAGGAGGTGGTAACACGTTGGAACTCAACCTTCTACATGCTTGAGCGTCTGTATGAGCAGTATACGGAACTCGATCAATATTTCCTTAAAGAGGGTACAGAGGAGCTGAGGATGGGTGGGCCGCAATGGAACATAGTTGAAAGCCTGACACGCATGCTTCGTCCTTTTGAGTTCTTCACGCGTGCAGTCAGCAAGGAGGACTCTAATTTGGGAAAAGCTATCCCATTGTTGTACATGCTGGAGGACCAACTGAAGGAGGTGTGTTCTGTGTTTGGAAAAGATGACAAAAACCAAGACTCTTTGCTTCTGGCTGAGCAATTATTAGAGCTCCTACAAGGTGATGAACGTCTTAAAAAGATCCACTCAGAACAGCATTACATTTGTGCTACTATTCTGGATCCACGCTACAAAAAGGCGCTGGCAGGCCAAGCATTCTTTCCTTTTGATGATGAACATGTTCCAAAGTACAAACGTTGGCTAGCCTTGTCAGCCAAGAGGTTTGAAACAGAACGGCTGGAAATTGAAGGAAATGGCAGTACATCAGCAGGCCATCCCCAGTCAAAACAATCCACTTCTGCACCTGTGGCTGTGGCACAAGTGACCTCTCAGCCGTTAAAGACACCGGCAACCGGATCATCTGCACGAAAGACAACAGAAACATTGGAGGCTGAAGAGGATTGGCTAGCTCTGCGTGGGTTTGGTTATCAAAAGGTCAGAGGCACAGCAAGAGCTAAGCAAAGTGGAGGAACCTTGGATGAGGACCTTGAGTCGATGGTGAAGGACTATCTGAATGACTCAACAGAGGTCTATGTTAATTCTGACCCATTGGCGTATTGGCATGGGAAAAAAGAATTGTGGCCACAGCTCACCAACCTGGCTTTAAACTACTTGTCTTGCCCACTCGCAAGCGTGTCTTCTGAACGGGTTTTCAGTGCGGCTGGTGGGATTGTAACTCCCAAACGGAGCCGCCTCTCGCCCAAAAATGTGGAGAGGTTAACAATGATCAAGATGAATCAGCACCTCATACCACCAGATTTCAGAGTACGAGAGAGCGTGCCGGATGAAGAGGAGGTGGCCAGCAACATAGATGAGGGAATTTCTACTCTGTCAGGTGACACTGAGCTCACCCTGCCTGAATTCGCAGAGTATGATGACGAAGCCTTATTCTTATTCCTGGACCGTGATACCGAGCCCTGAAAATGAGACAACGAATCAATAACTTTCTTTTTCATCCTTATTCACTTTTATTCCTGTGTGTCTTTCTTTCTTTGTTGTGCACAGTTAATATAATTCAAACTTTAATCAGATAATCACAAAAACAAGCCCATCAGCAGAACTGTCTTCACTTGTTTGCTAATTGATTTGAAGGTGCCGCAGTCTGCATTCCTCAGGTTCACAAGTTCAGAAGAACATGCTCCTCTATCCTCCTCCTCCAGACTCCTATTTCCATCAAAGCAGAGGGCTGGTTTACGCCCAATGAAGAAAGACTCAGCACTTGTGGGGGTGTTGTTCTACCTCTTTGCAGGTGAGTTGACGGGTCTGGGGCCATTGCTGGGAAGCACTAAAAGTGGTTTGGACCAAATCCGAGGCGGAAATTTTTTTGTGTTTTTGATGACTTGCTTGCCTTTGAGGTGCTCTTAGGGGGGGTTCCGTCTGTTTGTGGGTGAGTTTCGTGGTCTGGGAGCATTGCTGGGACACTCTAATCTTGATTGCATTTGCTTTTCAGGAAATCCGTCGTGCCAACTCCGACTTATGGCCTAGCTACGCAGCGCGTTTGGACCGAAGGCCCAGAAATATTGCAAGTATGAGATTTTGCTTTTGGCCTGTTTGGGGGTGTTATGCTTCTTGGCGGGTGGGTTGGCGGGTCTTGGGGCATTCCTGGGAAGGTCTAATACCGGGTAGAAGTGGTTGGGACAAAATCCAGGCCGATTTTTTTTTGGCTATTTCTGACATTTTGCTCTATGTAGCGTTTTCGGGGGCCTGTTTGGGGGGCTTCCTGGTGTTTGTGGGTGAGTTTCGTGGTCTGGGAGCACTGCTGGGACACTCTAATCTTGATTGCATTTGCTTTTCAGGAAATCCGTCGTGCCAACCCCGACTTATGGCCTAGCTACGCAGCGCGTTTGGACCGAAGGCCCAGAAATATTGCAAGTTTGAGATTTTGCTTTTGGCCTGTTTGGGGGTGTTATGCTTCTTGGCGGGTGGGTTGGCGGGTCTTGGGGCATTCCTGGGAAGGTCTAATACCGGGTAGAAGTGGTTGGGACAAAATCCAGGCCGATTTTTTTTTGGCTATTTCTGACATTTTGCTCTATGTAGCGTTTTCGGGGGCCTGTTTGGGGGGCTTCCTGGTGTTTGTGGGTGAGTTTCGTGGTCTGGGAGCACTGCTGGGACACTCTAATCTTGATTGCATTTGCTTTTCAGGAAATCCGTCGTGGCAACCCCGACTTATGGCCTAGCTATGCAGCGCGTTTGGACCGAAGGCCCAGAAATATTGCAAGTATGAGATTTTGCTTTTGGCCTGTTTGGGGGTGTTATGCTTCTTGGCGGGTGGGTTGGCGGGTCTTGGGGCATTCCTGGGAAGGTCTAATACCGGGTAGAAGTGGTTGGGACAAAATCCAGGCCGATTTTTTTTTGGCTATTTCTGACATTTTGCTCTATGTAGCGTTTTCGGGGGCCTGTTTGGGGGGCTTCCTGGTGTTTGTGGGTGGGTTTCGTGGTCTGGGAGCACTGCTGGCTATATATACTTTACTTTGCAAGAGGTTTGAAGCAAATCCATGGTGGCAGAGGGGAGTTAGGGCCTAGCTGCAGAGCGCGCGCGGAGTGATTTGGGAAATTTGTGAAAAATTGACTAAGTCCCCATTTTTGTACTTTTGCTCTTTGGCTGTTTGGGGGTCTTCTACTCGTTTTCTCCTGGGTTGACGGCTCTGGGGCCATTGCTGGGAAGCTCTAATACCGGATAAAAGTGTTTTGGACCAAATCCCAGGCCGAATTTTTTTGTGTTTTTGATGACTTGCTTGCCTTTGAGGTGCTCTTAGGGGGGGTTCCGTCTGTTTGTGGGTGAGTTTCGTGGTCTGGGAGCATTGCTGGGACACTCTAATCTTGATTGAATTTGCTTTTCAGGAAATCCGTCGTGCCAACCCCGACTTATGGCCTAGCTACGCAGCGCGTTTGGACCGAAGGCCCAGAAATATTGCAAGTATGAGATTTTGCTTTTGGCCTGTTTGGGGGTGTTATGCTTCTTGGCGGGTGGGTTGGCGGGTCTTGGGGCATTCCTGGGAAGGTCTAATACCGGGTAGAAGTGGTTGGGACAAAATCCTCGCGGAAAAGCCTTTTGGCACTTTTTGTAACTTAGGGTTCGTTAGGGTTAGCCCTAGCAGCAGGATTGCATGTGTTTCGGGGTGTTCTAGATTATTCCAACTGAGTTCTGGGGTCTTAGAGCACTCGTGAGAATGTGTAATTTTGGTTGCAAGTCATTTGAAGAAAATCCATGGTGGGAAAGGGGGGATTTGGCATAGTTAAAGAAAGCCTTTGCCACTATTCTTAACTTAGGGTTCGTTAGGGTTAGCAGTATTTCTATTGCATGTGTTTGAGTGGGGGGGATTTCGAGTCTTGGAGCGATGCTGGCTATGGCTACTTTTGCTTGGTTGCTTGCAAGTGGTTTCAATGCAATCCACGGTGGGTAATGGGTAATTAGGAAGGGGGTACTTCGGCCTACTTTTACTTTCAAAGTAAGTTTTGTCACCAGTTTTCTGCTAGGCCTCGTTTTTTGAGATTTGATTGGGGGTCTTCTACATTTTTGCGACTGGCTTTAGTAAGGGTCTGGGTGGGAGCACTGCTAGGAAGATCTAATTTTGTTCTAAAACACAGTTTACAGTACACCTAGCTTGAGGGGCAAGATCCGCTACATTAATTTGCCCATACTTATTTATCCTTCAAAAGGTGACTCAGAGTACGCACTTTCAAAAATATTGTACTGTCTACTAGGAAAATCAAATTGTGACTTTTTGCACTCCACAGCCTACATACCTTTATTTATTTATCAGTGGTGTTGTAATATTATATCACTTCCTGTTTTTCGTTGAATAATTACAGGCCGGGTTTCAGTCTCTGCAATGGGGAAAAAAGGATGGAGTCAGGCTTCACAGTAGCGAGCCACAATTCAGCATCAGGCAGGCAGTGGACAGGGTGTCTTCTGGTGACCAACATCGATGGACGAAGCGTCGGCTGCAATGGAGGAGTGCCGCTAATAGGAGGATTTTTTTTCTGCAGGCAACTTACTTACCACTTCCAACAGGACCACTACAACCACATAGATACAGTATCCCTTGCCTTTTTCTCTGACTGTGACTGCATTTCTTGGCTCTCTCTCGGCTTCTAAATTGATCCCTTAACACATCACTTAGTCCACTCCACTATCACATCTGCACCACACATAGTCATTTGTAAGTGCTCCTACGTAATTCGCAAGTCGCAGCACGCCCCAGCCCGTAGAGGACTGGGATGGCCCCAATGATGAAGCATGTCACCAAGGGGCAACCCTGGTGAGTGAGGGGACACCTAGAAAACAAGCAATTTCTCCTTTTCTATCTACTATACCTTCCAGACCAACCCCACTGAGTGTTGTTGTGAATGGATTTATAGTGACCAGCAAGGCTCTCGGGTATCTGGCTAAGTACAGAGACCTTATGTTGAATATCGTTATCAATAATTCCACACAGGCCCTGTACTGTCGCATTCTTTCTTCCACAGTTGTCGAATGTACTACTTACTTTTCACTGACATGCATGCAGTAGTTCCTGCACTTTCAAAGATTGATGGATAGGTTTGTACCCAAAGAATTGTTTATGTTCCATTGTTTGTCTATGCTGTGCTTTTTTTTACAGGGTGTCTTCTGGTGACCAACATCGATGGACGAAGCGTCGGCTGCAATGGAGGAGTGCCGCTAAAAGGAGGATTTTTTTTCTGCAGGCAACTTACTTACCACTTCCAACAGGACCACTACAACCACATAGATACAGTATCCCTTGCCTTTTTCTCTGAGTGTGACTGCATTTCTTGGATCTCTCTCGGCTTCTAAATTGATCCCTTAACACATCACTTAGTCCACTCCACTATCACATCTGCACCACACATAGTCATTTGTAAGTGCTCCTACGTAATTCGCAAGTCGCAGCACGCCCCAGCCCGTAGAGGACTGGGATGGCCCCAATGATGAAGCATGTCACCAAGGGGCAACCCTGGTGAGTGAGGGGACACCTAGAAAAAAAGCAATTTCTCCTTTTCTATCTACTATACCTTCCAGACCAACCCCATTGAGTGTTGTTGTGAATGGATTTATAGTGACCAGCAAGGCTCTCAGGTATCTGGCTACAGAGACCTTATGTTGAATATAGTTATCAATATTTCCACCCACGCCCTGTACTGTCGCATTCTTTCTTCCACAGTTGTCGAAAGTACTACTTACTTTTAACTGACATGCATGCAGTAGTGTATGCACTTTCAAAGATTGATGGATAGGTTTGTACCCAAAGATTTGTTTATGTTCACAATTGTGTGTCCATGCTGTGCTACTTTTTCTTGTCTCCCAAAACCTTTCCCAAAAACCCCCGTACCCATCCATTTTTCAAACCCTAACCCTCTTCCCCCGGGCTGTGTGGTTTTGATTGATGTGTGACTAAATTACAGCAATAAATCCACACACTTGCTGGGGAGGATAAGGTGATAGCAACAGGCTGGTGAAGAAATCCGAGGATATATTCTTACTCTGCTTGACAAAGACCCATGGCTAATGTCAAAGAACTTCAACCGAATTAGTTATACTTTAACATTTGTTAGGCTACAATGTGGCACTGTTCTAGTGTACTTCTGTCACCTGCTATATTCTGTATTGTACCTTTGTATTGCTCAGGAGGACAAACCAGATTTCATTTTCTTTTTTTTCATAGGCAAGCAACTGCCACTGTGTCACACCACTAGTACCACCGCTATGAGGAAATTTTATCCGCCCAGGATTGCCAACCTTATTTGCTGTTTCCCGTGGAGCCAGCCCTGGGCCTAGCCCTACTTGCAAACAGAAATTAAAGGTAAGATAGGCGTTTGGTTGGAGGTAGTATAATGGAGTATTAGGAGAGACGAGAGATTTGATTGACGGTAGTACTACTAAAGTCCTAGGACTATTCAGGAAAACAAACTTACTGTTATGTTAAACCCCCACCCACCAGACTCAAAAGCAGTAAAAAACAGGTATGGTCAGATAAAGTTTCAAAAAGTATATTTTTATAGCCCTAACAAAAGAATCTCCCGCAAGACCCTCCCTAACCCCAACGATTGTCCTTCAAAAGTCCCCAAAAATCACAACTCCCAATTCCCACCCCCCAAAAGTCTCTAAAAAAGGGGCAAGGGACACTATGGCAGGGTGCTGTTGGAATTAGCAGCCAGGGCATCATGCTCCTTGCGGAGGGTGGCAAGTTCGAAGCGGAGGCCCTCCACCACGTTCTTATAATTATGGACCTCCTGCTCCAGGTAGGACAGTCTGAGGGATAAGCGGCGCCGGTGTGCCTTGCAAATCCTGTGAGGGGCAGCTGCTTTCTTTGCTGCTGGGCGGTGGCGTTTGGCTTTGGTAGCCCGGCTCCGTACCGCTGGAGCACTGCGCTGGCTGGCAGCACGCACGGAGGAGGATGCAGCTGTCCCAGTGGACGTTGTTGTTGTACCAGACTGCGTCTCCTCCTCCTCCAGGGCCACCAGCCGCCGATATTCAGCAACAGTGGCATCCAGCCTCCGTTGCCGGGCCATTCGAGCCAGCTCCTTCCTCCTTGATGGTGTCTTGGATTTGGAAGGAGCAACTACATGAAAAAGAAAGACATAGTCTGTAACCAATGCTCCTTAAGATTAACACAAAATGATTGAGCAGAAAGTTGTCACAGTACAAGTAGCAAATTGAAAGCACAGTGCATAACTATTGAGGACAGTATCTATGTAACCTCCGACTTCTTCATCCTTGCTCTAACATTAGTGGGAGTTTAAGGAACAAATTCTACGAGCACTATGGACTTCTATTACAGTCGACTATGACAGTACACCACTCTTATTCTTCTTCTTCTCTCTTGTTTAGGAAAATTGGTACGTTATCTTATGCAAGCCGCCATAATGCCAGCGCAGTGAACTTGCACCCGAGAAAAACAGACGCACACCATGGTGAGTGAGACAGACTTGCGTTACTGTACCGGTCCAGTACATGCAGGTGGTGAAGCTCTTACTTTTCTATTACGGGTGGCACTGAGAATACTCTGTTAAAAGGGCTACTGCTTAATTAATTTAGCTTTCACCCTACAGTGCAAATGAGTATTAGAAAAGGAAAATGAAGAAGCTAAATTATCTGATTATCTATCACTTCACATGGGATGTATTTGATGACATATGGGATGACTTTAGGTGCTTTGCTTATTATTGAGTGAACAGTGATACCCCCACACATGAATGACGTACTACTACTAAACTAAAGTTATTAAGGGAGGTAGGGAGTGTCCACCGTAATAACTGGATATATGCTGTGCTTGCAGTTGCAATACAAACTACTGCTACTATTCATGGTAGTCTTTGGACAACGTTGCAACTTCTTTTCCTTGCCTTTCCTACACTGGAACGGACGTGCGGGTGCGGTGTTACATGCTCTTCAAAGTAACACTTAGTTCATCCAGTGACCGTCTATTCTCTCTAGATTCACATATGCTGTCTAAGAGTCAGATAGTACCATGAATGATCCAGGCATCCATCCATTCAAAGTATATTGCACACATACAGTTTCTGTCTCACCCACCCAGGCTGTTCTCCTTCCACCCATCCTTGCTTCATCATTCACCCAGCCATGCACCATACCATTTTCTTACCTTCCCAGCCACCTCGGGGACCAAGCAAACACATATCATTCTTCTTTGCCAGTCATCATTACATTTCTCGTGCTTCCACACTTACTTACACCCTTCTTTCGCTTTTCGTTCATCCCATCCATCAAGTTCACCTCAGATCTGATTGGGATTCTTCTCGCCAAAAACTTCACAGCTAAGTTGAAGTACATTTAGAGGAGGCTACTACCTGCTTTTTTTATAATACACCCATGCAGAAAGCACACTCTGCAGTCTTCAATCTCAATGACTAAGGAATGTATAGCTTACCTCTGCCCGCCACCACCGTGTGAACCCTCACAGGCATGTCCTTGTCCGGCACTTGCACCGCCTCCTCCCCAGAGTTGTCCTCCTCGTCCAATGCCACCACCACCTCCGCGCTGGCCCCGTCTCCAGATGTTCCACCTACAAAGTACATTTAATAATGTTAGAATACACCACTCACTACTATATAATATTTGGTCTAGGAGGAAGAAAGAAATGTGAAAAAAGTGTACAATTTAATAATTTTTGACTGTGTACTCTAGAGTACAAATGTCCCTTTTTCCAGGGAAGGCTGTTGTCTTGCTGCACTTTTTGGCACAACTGATGAATGTTTGCTTTTTACTTTTTAACACGCACCACTTTTTCTCCTAACAGACAGAACCTTGACTTCTAAGAACACGAGCAGGATCAAGTTCAAACCAGGTGAGAGCTCGGCTCGACCACAAGAAATGTGTCCAATTAATCGTCAGCACTAAGCACTTTTCCATTTTCAGTTACACGTTCACTTTTATGACAAACTTGAATTTAATAAATGTGTTTACTTTTAATAAAGCTTTTAAACTTAAGTAGACTCTGTGGTTTTTGGTCCTTCAGACTAGAGTGGATGAGCTAAAGGTTTTCGAATTTTTGCAAGCATGAGTCCGTGCCTCTGCCATCGGTGACTTTGGGAGCTAAATGACTCTGCCACACTATCTAGTCAGTAAGGAGATTGGGGGTTCAACTACAAAGTCTGTTATCACTGAGGTATGTGGAAAGTCTAACAGTTACAGCACCTATTATAATTGATAAGCTAAGCGATGCATTATTTAGTGTCCATAGTTCTGTTTGTGCAGATTTGTCCCTGCAACAGTAGTAGAATGGATTGTCCTCCTATCCAAACCAAAAGTAAAGTAGTATCTTATTATTTCTTGGTGGTGGTCATTCACCTTTTT
This sequence comes from Lissotriton vulgaris, assembly GCF_964263255.1. NCBI lineage: Eukaryota > Metazoa > Chordata > Amphibia > Caudata > Salamandridae > Lissotriton > Lissotriton vulgaris. Next base: position 1,804,646,126 of record NC_141694.1, on the reverse strand, counting down.
ATTGTTGGCAATGGTCAAAGCATAAACATTTAGAATACTTGAAAAGACATTATGGACAATCCCAGAGGACTACACTCAGTGCATACAGCTATTGCTGACTAGAATGGGAGTCCAATGGAAATGCCAAATGTGCAATCTTAGTTAGCTACACAGACAGACTAATAAGAATAATCTAGTAATACCACACGGAGTCATAGTCGAGGCAGGATAAGAATTTAGATCCTGTCTACAAGAAGATCAAAGACGATTTAGAAAAAATCGAATGAGGAACGCTAGGAAAAAATAAGTACTCTATATTAAAATTAAAACTTACTGGGGCCAGCAAAGGAGCCCTCGACTGCCCGGTCCTGGCCTGCATCGACAACAGCACCCTCCTCCTGCTCCTCCTGTGTCCTCCTCTTGCCCCTGGGGGAAGCTGATGTACAACATGAAAGAAAGAAAAACAGAAAACATGGATGATATTTCTCAACCAAATCAAACATTTAAAAAAGAACTAACAAAGTAACAAAATATTTTTGCGAAATATCAAATAGGGAACGACTCCACGGGATATATTATTGACCATTCTCATGTGGTCGACTACGTCATTACTTTAGTATTGCTTGATTTGCGGACCGTCGAATTGGAAACTACCCTATGTAACTCACTAAACAAAGTACTAAAAAGGTTTGCCTAGGATTGGCAGGCAGCAGTCCGCAGCACGCAAAGTGACAGCCAAAGTCCATCGTAATTGAAGATCAGCGACAACACTAATGTTTCCTACTACATTCACCAGTCATTAAAATACTCAAACTATTAATCCACCACCACTATTTCTTCTTATCGCCATGTGTACAAAGGAAGGACTGGACTTGAGTCTGTAGGGGCTGATTTAGAAGGCCCTTGCGGCTCTTTTGCTCCATTGTTGCGTGACTTTTGTGACGCAGCGACAGCACAAAAGAGGCGCAATGGTGCGGCGTATATTAACAACGTGACGCATCTGGGAGATGCATCACGTTGTAAAGCCCTGCGCCAATAGGGGTGTCCGGCGCAAGGGAGGGCGTTCCTGCGCAGGAACGCATCCTAAAAGTGGCTGAGGGAAATCTACAAGATTTCAATCAGTCACTTTGAGGACAATGATGCGTGACTCAAACCCTGCGCCTGCTTGAAGCAGACGTACGGCTTGACGCAGCATTGGGGAGATAGGGCACCCCAGAGCATTGATGGAGCTGCACCATCGTTGCGACTCAACTCCAGCAATGCGTCGCCTTTACGGCACAGATGCGTAACGCTTTGGTGACGTTTTGGGCCCATGGCGCGCCGCATTGTAAATACGGCGCACCATGGGTGATGGTGGCGTGACGCACAATTACTGGCGCATCCCTGCAACTTTGCAGGGATGCGCCGGTAATTAAAAATCTGAACCTTAGTGTGTAGCATTACGCAGTTCTTTCAACTACACTCATACATAATTTCACAGGCCAATGAAATGAACACAAAATCTAAAACAAATAAGCATAGTAGCAACACTACTGAGAAGAAGGAGAGCAGTGTACCTGAAATGCATAGAAGATTTTGAAATAAAATTTACCTACAATGTAATGAGCAGCATTATTGCTCTTGGTAAAAAACAAAAATTTGCAATATAATAACACAGCAGGAGAAAACATAGTAGTAAAGACATAGCTACTACTACTCACCAAGCCCGGGGATCTCAAGGCCAAGGAGGTCGAGCAGATCTCGCTCACGGGTCAGGACATCCGTCCAGCGGTGGGTGGCCTGGTTGTAGGTGCGCCAGACCCGAGAGTGGTGGTAAATGGCCTGGCACACCTTCTCCCACCGCTTCCGGCGCTCCCGGGCCCCGTACCCGGCACTGATCCTGCCGCCTCCCATGATGGTCCTGGGGAGGCGGCGCTGAACATAAAAAATGAGTTGGGCCACCTCCTCCGGGGTAAAGATCTCCCGTGGCATCACTAGCTCCCCCCTCAAACGCCCGCACGGGAGCCGGACCCTTCCCCTTCTCGGGATGCTTCCCGGCTCCCTTCACCATGGTCTGGGCGGAAAGGAATAAAGAAAATAGAATAGGGAAGAGAAGAAAAGAAAAGAGTTTACAAAAGTAGTTTAAAATTAACCAAAAGTAGCAGTAAACACAAAAATATAGGGCTAGAAAAATAGAGGGAAAGATAATAAGTAAAATAGATCAAAAAAAACTTCAAACAAGCAAAGGATGGCAGAGATTGACAGAGGATACAAAGACCATGCCCAGAACCATAGCAATGAATGAGAAACAAGATGGCCGCGCCCGTTCACGACCGTGCGGGTAAGTTCGCGCGAGATTTTCCTTGCGAACACGCGCAAGACTGTACTGGCAAGCCGCGGACTATGCGAGATTACACGTCGCGCCCGGAAACGGAAATACGTCAGGCAAACAAGATGGCTGCGCCCTTGAACGACCGCGAGGGTAACTTCGCGTCTTGCGCTACGAGCGGCTCGCAAAAACGCACAAAACCTTGCCAACTAACACGCCGCAAATTGCATATTCGCACGAATTTGCGGCTTCCGAATCCGATCTCGCGCGTGTTCGCACCCCGCGAACCCCGCGAAATTGCAGAAAAACAAGTTTTTCAAAACTGAAAGCACTCGGCAGGGGCAAGAGTTCAAACTCATCATTAGTAACAATTCCCGGTAGTGCTTCCTGACTGGGGCCCCTCCAGAATTCAGTTGCTAGTTGCAACAATTGTATGACCCTGCTCTGACCCTCACAGCAGGCTCATACAATAGCTACAAGTAGGCCACAAAGAAGGTCCTGACTCCTGGGGAAAAAAAATGCACTGCAACAGAAAGCAAAATTACAGATAAGAAAGCAGGTGCCAGACTGGAATTTTAAAACAGTGACACATTAATAAACTAACCCCAAATTAATTCATCTCAGTTGAAGCAGGGCTGGTGTGCTTGCTTTTCCCCCCCATAATCTACAGTAATGATGAACCAGAGGGTGGCATTGATGTAACAGAGGGTTGCAGTGGTGAAACAGAGGGTGCTGGGAACCTGTGATGATGAACCAGACGTAGAAACAACATAATTCGCGACCGTTGCGCGACGAAATGTAAGTTCGCAATTGCGAACTGGTACGAAACCCTCGCGAACTGGCAGAAATCCTTGCGAACACAAAAAAAAAAAATCCGCAAATTCGCAAGAATTTGCGGATTTTGCGGATTGCGAGTTCGCAAATCCGCAAAATTCGCGAACGCGAGATTCGCAAAATTCACCCATACTTAGCTTGGACTCACTGTGGACAGTGTTGTGTAGTGCTGCTCCATGTCTCCCAATTTAGTACACTTTTTCTGAGCTCCTCTGAAGGATATTTGGCAGTCTCTTTCTGGGATGCACATGGACAATGCTTACTAATCATTCTGCAAAAAAACAATTGATGGATAGAATGTTGAACAATGTCAAACTTTCACCCCAATACAGAATTCTGGGCCTTAATCCATTGTATTGTTTCTCCCCATGCGAGCAATTTTCACACTAAGTGGGATTGGTATGCTAGATGTGGGTCTCTTGCTCGCTGTGCCACTGGATTCAAGCTAGCCTGGCTGATGAGGGTGTTACCCTGAAAGTGGTCCAAGGATGCTTGTTTCAAGTCCGGGGATTACCATGCTTGGCAGTTCAGGCTGTACTGTTCCATGAGGAGTAGGGTCAAGACTGATTTTACTATGGTTGGGTGCAAACTGTGGTGCGTAGTGAGCAAATTAATGATGGATTTAACCCAGATCTCTTGACTGGAGGGTGAATGTTTAATTCATTCAGCATTCCGTCCATCATTTGTTGCCGCACACTTTTCTTCGTCCTAAGTGGGATGGGTATACCTAGATGTAAGTTTCTTGGTCGCTATACCACTGGATTTCCAGTTAGCCTGGCTGATGAGGGGTGTTACAGCAAAACCGGTCCCAGTATGCTTGTTTACGTCCAGGTTGAACCCGGCTTGGCAGTTCTGACTGGATTGTTCCCATGAGGAGCGGGGTCAAGATGAATTTGGATATAATTGCGTCCAGACTGGGGTGGCAAAGTGAGCAAAAGAACAATGGATTTAACCTGCATCGTTTGACTGAGGGTGAATGTTTGATTCTTGCCGCAGCACTAATCGTCTGGACATAAACCTGGGGGTCTGTCAATAACAAGCTTTGTGCATCATACCGGCCACCTCAAAGTTAATCCTTTTCAGTTTAGGTAGCCAGTGGAGGTGCAGTAAGAAGCCAGAAATGTGACTGGGTTTCCTTAAGACTGGTTCTGAGAACAAGGGTTATTAATATACAACTCTCTGTTATGTCTCAACATAGTTCTCTGAGGCTCTTTGCTCAACCCCTGGTAGCTGTAGCACAAGAAGCTGGCAATTCCCATGAGAAATATGCATGATGCAGACCCACCAATTTAGAAATCGAGAAAGCAACAAGATACAATTTCGAAACCAAGTAAGAAAAATAAAGACAAATGTAACTCCTTCCATGCTCATGACTGCTCCCGGCCGTCCGAACGTTGCCGCTCCGTCCACACGCGATTAATTCCCCACCTGTGCGGGCAAATTAATTAGTGGGCAGAATTCGGACGGCTCCCGGCCGTCAAGAACACATGCCTACTGGGACTCATGACGGCCGGAAGCCGTCATGAGCAGCAGGGCTCCACGGACACCCCCTGCGAGCTGCAGCGAAATTCGGGCAGCGGCAAAGGGGTTAATAAGGAAATATATACAAAACAATCAACATCCTATAAGAACTGGAACGTTTTTAGACAAAAATTGCCAAGAAACCATAAACTCAATGTAAAAATTCAGTTTGTGTCTGACCAAGACCTAGCTGCGATTTCAGACCATCCGTTTGGATGAGCCAAGTGGGTCACACCGGTCAAAGTTTTTATCTTAGGACTAAGGGCCAGATGTACTATATCTTGACTTAAGCCTAGTCCAACCCTAAATGTTATTTGTTTTAATGAAAGGTTACCAGATGAGGTAGACACTTTTCACACTCTTTACCAGACTTTGAATACATCTGACAGCCAGTTTCTCTCCTTAACTCGCCATTGATTCAGAAACTTAACTGTGACAAGCTGAGGGAAGAACAGGTGAAGTTTCAGACTGGGGTGAAATCAGACAGGTTGAGGGAGACGTGGGCAGGCTGAGAAGAGAAGGGGTCTACTCGAGCGAGAATAGGCAAAGTAGGAGAGACGGAAGCCTAAGTGGAAATTCAGCAGACTCGGGGAGGGAAGGGAAGACAGGGAGGAAACAGGCCTGGCAGGCTGAGAGGAAAGCGGGAACGAGGAAAGAAATTGCAGTCTAGGAAAAGAAATTGAAGACTCTGGGGGAAAGTGGGTAGACCAATGGGCAAGAAAACAAACAATTTGAGGAAAAAGTAGAATAATGTGAGGAGAAATGGGCAAAATTGGGGAAGAGCATGGAAAACAGAAGGGATATGAGGCAGCCTAAGGGCAAATAGGGAAATAGGCAGGTTCAGGGAGAGCTTGGAGACTGGTGGAAAACAAGAAGGCTAAAAGGGTAGTGGGCAGCTGAGGGGAAAGTGGAAATATTTTGAGGGGAGAAAGAGTAAACTGAGGGGAAAATGGGCAGACTGGGTGGATGACAGACAAAAAAATGGAAGGGGAGTTTTGTCAAAATCTGAGAGATGCAAGGGGAGAGCACACAGGCTTGGAGCAAGTGAGTGGCCCCAGGAAAAAATAGTAATAATCTGTGGAAAAATAGGGAGACCGGGCAAAACTGGGCAGGCTCAAGGGGAGAACAGGCAGACTTGCATTAAGTGGTTAGACTGAGACAGAGAGCAGGAAGATGGACAGTGATCAGACCTGTAGAAATTATCCAGATTCGGAGAGAATGGAAAAGCTGGGGTAAAGTGGGCAGACTTAGTGTCGAGAGTGGGCAGCTTGGGGAAAGCGGACAGCCTAAGAGGAAAAATGGATGCTTTGAGGAGTAGTGCCAGAATAGAGAACACAGGCAGGCTGAAGAGAAAGTGGACAGACTGGGAGACTTGAAACACCAGAGAAAAGAATTCAGGTGGAAGGTAAAAAGGGCAGACTTGGATGGAGAGTGGGACAGAATCTGAGAAAGAAGGAAGATGAAGGGAAAAAACTGGATCAAGGACAAATGACTATTGTTGGAAAGTGGTTTATTAGGAGTGATAAGTAGTGATTTACCACTAATAATAAGGCCACAAGCAGAATGAAGGGGTCAGTTAGGGTCTCAATGAATTAATCCCTTTCTCAACCCCTTGGTAGCTGGCAACAAGCTGGCAGGCACACCTGCATCATCTCCACCAAGAAGTCAGCATCAAAGAGTGCGTTTACTGGACTTTTGAGGATTTGGCCAGGTGCATTTGTGGGAACTGTGATCCCAGCATCCTGAGGACCATCTCAGAGATTGAAGACCCCATGGACCTGGATTGATTTTTGTGGACACTTTGAACCCTCAAGGAGAAGAAGAAGATCCAGACGTTTGGTGAAGATTGGGAACTTTGGGGTAAAAAGCTCTATAAAGTGATGACTTGATGTCGAGTCAAGCCGGCAATGGTGAACTCCAACCTGGACTGGATTTCAGGTGCCGTTCGAAAAGTTCCAGAGATCAAGACTTCGAGGAGTTGACCTGGGGGTCCGCTAGACCAAGCCAACAAATCCACTTCAAATCTATCCTGCTGGAGAGGCCTTCTCAACGTCGAGAGAAAATCCCCCGGAAAAGTTTCTATGTGCGAAGGTAACATTTTGACCGTGGCCTCCTTCTTAGTGTATGCGACCAGGGTTCCATCTTGGTGACCTCATACTTTGACTTTGTCTCCATTAAGCGTGACCAGATGTCCCGATTTGGGCCTATGGGTTTTTAAGCACTAGAAAGTGTTTATTAAAAAAAAAATCATATCTCCGGTTCCCTACTTTGGAGTTTTGTCGATTTGGTGTCTATTTGTTCATATAAAATATTCTATTTTTATAAACTGGTGTTGGATTCGTATTTTGTGTTGTGTCTTACTTATTTAATGTATTGATGTTTTTAAATAGTTTACACACCTGTCTCCTAAGTTAAGCCTTCCCGATTGTTGCCAGCTAGCAAGGGTTGAGCAAGGGATTCATTTATTGGGACCCTATCAGACCCTTTTATGTGGCCTTATTACTTGTACTAAGTTACTACTTATCACTACTAATAAACCACTTTCCAACAAGTATACTGGATGAAAATGGCCAGACTAGAGAACGTGACTGTAGTGATTTCAGTGACAAATGTGAAACATGTAGTGACACTTATATACAAGAACGTTAAATCAATACACTTTGCAACAAAGGGAAAGGGGAAGGGTAACGCGATGTGTATTTTTATCGTTTAGCGGCCAGCTTCATCACAGTAAAAGTTCCAAGGAAAGCAAGGGATTATTGTCCATATTCCTGGAATAATCTTGGCCAAGAGGAAGAGCGTCGACGTTTCGACCCAGGTTGCGCCCCAGTTGGTGGTCGCGGCGGGTCTTTATCAAGACAAAGGGGGGGATGGGGAAGGTTCAAAAGTTAATGCGTTCCAGAGGGTAGCCCGTTGGTCAACCCTCGATATGCAAACATCTGCGTTGGTGCCTCCGCGATGGGGGTTCAGCGATCCAAATGTGAACGCCTGAGCCGAGCTCTCTGAGTGAAAGCGCTCGTAGTACGAGCGCTTTCACTCAGAGAGCTCGGCTCAGGCGTTCACATTTGGATCGCTGATCCCCCATGATCCCCCATCGCGGAGGCACCAACGCAGATGTTTGCATATCGAGGGTTGACCAACGGGCTACCCTCTGGAACGCATTAACTTTTGAACCTTCCCCATCCCCCCCTTTGTCTTGATAAAGACCCGCCGCGACCACCAACTGGGGCGCAACCTGGGTCGAAACGTCGACGCTCTTCCTCTTGGCCAAGATTATTCCAGGAATATGGACAATAATCCCTTGCTTTCCTTGGAACTTTTACTGTGATGAAGCTGGCCGCTAAACGATAAAAATACACATCGTTTTACCCTTCCCCTTTCCCTTTGTTGCAAATTGTATTGATTTAACGTTCTTGTATATAAGTGTCACTACATGTTTCACATTTGTCACTGAAATCACTACAGTCACTGCACTTATGTTTGTTAGTAATGTAGTGGAATGAAGTAATTCCATTCTACTATTTCATTGGTCTTTTTAATATATAAAAACTTTGGATATCAGAGAGTATTGCTTATTTTGTGTTTTAGAGCTATCTTTAGCCTAACCCAAAGAGATTGCACACTACCCGACAGAACCACTTTTTTGTCAATCACATATACCCAGGTTCTGAGGGACACAGGGTTACCCCATTTTGTGAAAATAACAGACTAGAGAACGGGCAGACTAGGGGAAATTAAGTAGGCTGAAGGAAAAGTAGACAGAATTAGAGGGTGATTTGTGGAAGACTGATAAGACTTGCGTGAAAGCGGGGAGACTGAGAGGAGGACAAGCAAACTGTGGTGAAAGTGGGCAAACTCAGGGAAAACAGAAAGTCTTGAGTGTAGAATTGATGAACATAGTGACAGAGGACAGGGTCAGGAATGAGAGGGTACAGATAGGGAGAAAGCAGGCAGGCTCAGGGTAGAACTGGGAGACTTGGATGAAAAGCATTATCAAACTGGAAAGAAAGTGGGAGGACCTGGGAGGACTGAGACATAGGGGGGAATGTGCAGGCTGAGGGGAAGGGTAGAGACTAGAGGTGAAGAGGGGCAGACTGATAGGCAAACAAGCAGTCTCAGAGGAGAGTGAGCAGACTGCTGGCAAATAAGAAGACAGAGGGAAAAGTGGGCAGTGTTGGAGAGGGGAGAATGGACTGAATAGGGGAAGTGTGGGCAGGCTCTGGAGCAAGTGGCAGGCTCAACAGAGAAAAGACAGACTGGATGGAAGTGAGCGGGCTCAGGGGAAGTGAGCAAATGGTAGAGGACAGTTGGCAGACTCGGGTATTGACATGGAAGCTATTGAAGGATGTATGAAGGTGTGTTGAGAATTTCAGACAACCTGCAGTGAGGGTTTGGGGGTGGCAGATGGTAGCTCTGAATAGGTTCTTGAACACTCGCAGTTAGCTGGCTGAGGGGTTGCAGATGGGCTTAGGGGAGTTTCCTCATTATCAAGTGGTGTCTGAGATATCGGAAGTGTTCTTCATTGTGTATGCTAGTTGAATAAAACGCTTTTAACCTATTTACCTCAAGTAACAGCATGTCTCCAGTGAATACCCCAGATTTGAAATGTTTGTGTTGCTTTCCCCTCATCATCGACTATCTCGCACACTCTCATTTTTCTTTTTTAACCCTCACCACTTCCTCTGTTGCTCTGCCACTTTTCCACTCTCTCCCATTGTATTTCATCCTCCATGTATTCCTCCATTACATTTCCACCCTATCCCGCTGCTCCATTGATTTTTGTCACCCAACACCTTAATTCCTTACAGTGCTTCCCTCTGCGCATACTCCTGCAATCGACTTCCAATCTGCTGCTTTTTGCTTGCTTCAGTCCTGAACATTGGTCTCCCACCACTCTCCTTAATGCTTTTTCTTTTTCGTGAGTGCCCAACCGTTGCACTGATACATGATTGCTCACTCATTTTTCCCCTCCTGTATTTACTTTTTTCTAACCTAATTCACAGATTGAATAATAGACCTTCACTTATGTCTGAAGAGGACATTTAACTCAGACAAAAGTAAAAAATGTCTGCTGCTGCGTTACAAAATGAATGAATACCTTGCAAAGTCAAAAACACTGGTGGCCAGTTTGGAATGCTTTTTCTTTCAGAAATGCATTTCAAAATGACTGCCAATGTGTGTGCATGTGCTGTGCCATAGCAGCATTCATCTTTGAATGGGTTTTCTCATAAAGACAAAACATTTCAAGATGGCTGAGAATGCATCCATGTTTGAATTTTGTGTCTATTTGATGTTTTTCACTATGTTTTACGAACAAACACTACTATCATAGTCAATAGCTTATTAGGCATCACTTGTTCAAGGTGAGGCCTATGGACTTTTTTCAATGTTTTTTGCTCTAAGCTACTTCTATAGCAAAGAGGTTTAGAAACAATTATTTTTGCTTTTGACATTCACTTTAAGCACAAATATATCTGTACTTGATTCTTTATCTAAACTTACAGGGCATTAAATACAGCTATGCAGAGTCAAGTCCAGGCCTTTAAATGATATGAGTGACCTTCAGTTCCTGGGTGATTAAATGACTCTGGAGTGTGCCTGGAGTTGGAGAGTATGAGTTGGAGTGTTTGGTCCTTTTAGTTAGATCTATGATTCTTAGTGACATCTCGTTCATGAATGTTTCTGTTACGCATGGTGTATTAGTCTAGAATATCTAGGTTACTATGTTTAAATGACAGAGTTTGGGTGGCCTATTGCCTCCAGGAGTTGTTGTAAACCTTGATGTGCTTGGCTGGAATTTCTAGGTTATTTTAGTTAAACTTCTGAGTCTGAGTGTCCTCCAGTCCCTGTGTGTTGTTATAAAGCCTGTTGGTTTTTCTCTAGTATATGTAGGTTGCAATATTAAAGTAACAATTTTTAGTGTGCTATTGACCCCGGAAGTTGTTAGACCTGTTGTGTTTGTTAAGATATCTAGGTTATTATATTTAAATGTCTGATTCTCAAGGCATCTTTTTTGTGTTTAATGATGTATAGCCTGTTGAATATGTCTATGGATGGACCGTATGCTTTGACACTTTTAGGTTATTTTAGTTATTAATTCCTAATGGATTTCAAATGCATTAGAAGCCAGCAGTAAGGTCACTCCCTGCTGTTGTCAATGGGGTGCTAATAAGTAGAGTAGGTCCACCTGCACCACCTCAGGTCTGGCAGTTTCATTGGGAAAGAAGTATTACCTCTCTTATATTTGGTTTGAGAAAGACTTTATTATGGGAACTTAGGTGTCATTTTGAAATACAATAGTACAAGAAAAAGGAAAATAAAGAAATACAGTGAAATCAACAATCTGTATCAGTATAAATATGAAAAAGAGAAAAAGAAAAAGAACATTAGGGATCAGTGACTGTTATCATGAATAAAAACGGTAGAAATTTTATAAATAGAACCATAAACATTCACATAAGAAAATATGATTTAAGGAGGTTTGAGGACTTCTTGCTGGGAGGGTTGCAATGGGGAATGCGATTTAGCACAATTATCAAAAAACACTGTAATAGGTAACCAAAGTTGGATCCTCTTTGCATTCATAGGTGAAGGCAGATTAGAAAATGTATCCAATCCATGATTATGACAAACATCATACCACCAAGCTTTATATGAAATGTTAGAAAAATTCTTCCAATTTCTCGTTATTTGTTGAAAGGCAACTGCTAATAACAAATCAACAATTTTAAAATTGGTTACGTCAACCCAGGCTGATGAAAGGCTGCCTAAAAAATATTAGTTGTGGAAAATGGGATATGTGTGTTAAAAATTAAATTGATTTGGGCCCAAACACGCAACCAAAAGTTGCTCACTAGGGGGCAAAGAAATAACATATGAAATAAATCAGCATCAGGGGAGGCGCAAGACCAACAAATATTCGGTGTGTCAGGAAACCGTTTATGTAAGGTCTGTGGGGACAAAAAAGTCTATGATAAATATAAAATAGTGTTTGTGTAAGGCTAGCTGATCTCGAAGTCTTCCGAAGTTTTGTCCAAATGGCCTTCCAAACTGATGAAGCCCAATCAACGTTGAAATCCTTTTCCCATTGTTCTTCAACTGGTGTTTTGTTTCTAGGTGTAGGAGTGGATTGGAGAAAAGTATATAAAGTTGATGCTTTGGGTAGAAGGCGCAAAAGCAAGGACATGTTTGTATGCATGGATTCAGAAGGTTGAGCAGCAGTAGAAAGGAGTGAATATGCGTCTAAAACGGCTGTTCGAAGAGCATTGTATTTGTCTAGAAATGAGGTGGGCAAATTATACAGCTGACTAAGTGAGGAAAAAGAGAGAAACTCTTCATTGGAAAAAAGTTGGGAAATCCACATTAAACCTCGCTGTTGCCATGTTTTCCAATAAAAAGGTTTGTTCCTTATCAATAAACTTGTGTTATGCCAAATTGGAGAAGTGAGAAAGGAGGCTATATTAATGGGAGTTACAGGGTACAAAGGTCTAAGGAGTTTAGAGGTGAAATAAATTTGGAGTTTACGAGAAAAGGAAAGATACTCCTGAAACGAAAAAGGAGAGAGAAAGGAAAGTTCAACCGAGGCGAATAAAGGGGAATTATCAATAGAGTCAAGCAGCCAATAAGAAGCCTGCTGTAGTTGGAAGGCCCTATGATAAACTGAAAAGTGAGGAAAGTTAACCCCTCCCTCTTCTTTGGGACGGGCAGGTTTGAGGGTAGAGATATGTGGTGTCATCTTATTCCATAGAAAGGATGATAAAACGAAGTGATAGCCTTGAAAAGTTTAGTGGATATAGGTACTGGGATATTAGATATGATATATAAGACAATGGGTGAAAGCATCATTTTGATGGTATCTAATCGACCCCACCAGGCCAAAAATAAAGGATGCCATTTGGCGGTGAGATCCGAGAGTTTTTGAAGGTAATTATTGAAACACAAAGTAACTGTGCCTTTGATGGTTGGTGCAAAATGTAAGCCCAAATATTTAAAAGAGGAAGATTTCCAGGTAAAATTAGTGGATTTAAAGTCATCTTTGAAGGTGTATTTGGTTAAAGGTAAGATCTCGCATTTGTCAACCTCTCTTAAATTTGGACATACCCAGATCAGCTATTACAGTAGCACATACTTGGGGCATGCTGGTTATTTACACATACTTTGTAATGTTACAGAACTAATGGACTCCCTCATCTGAGTCACTCACTGGACCCTGGTCTTGGCCACAGTGCGACAAAGGTTTATACACTTTGGCATAATTCTCTCTTAAGGCCATGCAGTATGTTTTATTTTTTAATTTAGGGGACATTTTTGTCAATGCACTGAAAGTGTACCATACGGCACAGTAAAAATGATGGTGCCATTTGGCATATTTTCAATACAAAATCTTGAAAGTGGGATTTTCTGTTGTAAAATGTTTTTATTTTTACTTTATGCCACATTTTGGATGGCGCTGTGCGAAAGGAAAAACTGGGTAATTGTCCGCCCATTATGAATAGGGCAGGTGGAGAAACAGCCAAAACTCCAAAGGCCCTTACACCAGCAGTCATCAGAGGAGATTGTCAACCACATATTCAGTGTAGTCTCCGTTGCTGAGATACTTAAGTTCTGCTCAACTCTGAATGAGCTCAGTTTAGCAGAGAGGATACTCCATCGCCGGTGCAATAGAGTACCCTCTCTGCCGAACCCTTAATCAGGCCCTTAATCTTTTACTTCACTCTCTGAAACACTGAGATACTACTCACACATCCATGCATCAAATAGTGCCTTGTTTATTATATCTATTTCAGATAACATTTTCTAGTCTTCGGAATTGATGGCACTAAACATTGTGCACACACTATCGAAGGACACAATATCGCAAGGTAAGGTAAGTAGAGATTTTCTATACATAAACCTACATATATTACCTACAGTAGGTCTCCAGTAGGTAGTTATGGTTAGGACCTATTTTCCATAGGAAACACGTTTTTTGATGTGCCAATATCTTTGGCGCCGTTAGACAAATCTTTGCGAAATTCTCAAAGCTAATGGGGCACTCCGGTCAGCTCCTGACTTGAAAGTTTCGGGGTGATTCGTCAAGCGGGGGCTAAGAAAAAAGGGGGGTCCCAAAACACATTTTCCCCATGTTAATTTCGATAGGAAAAATTGACAAGGCTACAGCCCAAACATTTGAACGGAATTACACCAAATTTGGCAAAAAGGTAGCTCATAGTTCAGAAAGTGGTACAAAAGGGGGTGGTGATGGACGGAGCATCTGAATCAATCAAACACTCACATCCAGTCAAAAGATCTGGGTTTAATCCATCACCGTTTTTTAACCCACTCTGCCACCCCAGTTCAGACATGGCTATATGCAAATCAGTCTGACCCTGTGCCTCATGGGAACAGTCCAGCCCGAACTGCCATAGTTCAGAAAGTGACTTTTTCTTAAATGGTGTAAATCTGTTTGGTAGTTTCTGAGATATTAAAAAAAGAAGACATTCAATATCTGAGCACCGAGGAGGAGTCGCGACTTTATTCTAATTGGTTGCCAACACTCCAAACCAGGAAGTGTTGGCAGCAATCCCCCTATCTCACGCCTTTCTGAGTGGCTTTGAAATCAGTGCTGTACACTAAACATGGTCTGTGTGGAGTCATACTATCACTGGCTTTATCGAGCTCAGTAAATCAGCTTCCAGAGAGCACAAGTATGGTAGATCAGAGGGTGGTCTGTCATTATACATTTTTGTGAAACTGCAGGTGAAAATTGAAACAATAGTATTTCAAAAGATTTTTTTTTGTTGCAGTTTTATATAGTGCGAACTCAGTCGGAATGTATCAGAGCACTTTACATGAGCACCAGTTGCATTACAGACGGGCACAAACATTTTTAGGCATGGGGAGATTAAGTGATTTGCCAGATTTACAGGATGTTTGAGCCTCCTGCCAAACTCAAACAGGATTCCCCAGCTTCAAAGTCGGCCGTCCTAGCCAATCAGCCACACATTGGTTACAAGAATAAAAATTTGCAACTGGAAACCACAGCGCTCGCTTGTGCTGATTAACTTCTAAATCAATCTAAGTACAAGGAAGAAAAGGTCAAAACATAACCGGCTAATATTGGTCCTGTGTGACCTGGCCAGGGAACTTCTGTTAACCAACTTATTGCATGATAACAGGTGAGTTTAACATGAATGTCTTCCAAGATGCCCACAAGGTCAATGATGAGATCTCTCTGAGGGCTTCGGGAACATTGTTGAACAAATCAGGCCGAAGGGCTGCTCACGAAGCTCGCTAGGGGAATTCCTCATCCTGCAGCTCAGCAACATGGACTTTAAAGTACTAAATAGCCGGTTGTCAAAGGACATCTCCCCACTTGGTCAAGAACCGATGGAAAACTTGTTCCTATCTCAACTACACCATAGTGGATAGCTACTGCAAAGTTACGCCCACTCAGAGGGACCACGGCCTCCAGTACACAAGAATACATTCTTTCTGTACCACCACACCTCAACCTGTGACACAAGCAAGGTTATTTACACCAACAACCTCACGCTCCTCAAATGGAGAGATGACAATCAGCGGTAAAATCATGGCTGAATGTATAAGATCCCCCAGGGTCAGACTTACGTGACATCTCGCCGATTGTTGAATGGACACATTGTATTAACCAAGTTCTCATAAAATTTCCACTATCGGCTACAACATTTGTTCATTCATACAATCACACCAATTCATTTTCCCCTCTGACAACCTTTCAACGCCTAAAGAAAGCTCACAACACTGCCACGAGAGGAGGTAATAAAAAAAACAAGAATGAAGAGCAAATCAAAGTATTTAAGCTGGTGCAGAAAAAATATAAGCATGCTGTTCATGCAAAGAT
Source organism: Lissotriton vulgaris (assembly GCF_964263255.1). NCBI lineage: Eukaryota > Metazoa > Chordata > Amphibia > Caudata > Salamandridae > Lissotriton > Lissotriton vulgaris. Next base: position 1,804,630,623 of record NC_141694.1, on the reverse strand, counting down.
GTCTAGTCCCTCAAACCACTTCCTGGGGATTCTCCTATGTATGAGCAAGAAGTACAACTCAAGGAACTTATGAGCCTTGGTGAGTAGGCAAGTGGATGGGTCTGGCAGGACCGGCTGTGCGAACATCACTGAATCAGACGTTCATCTTTCCTCCACAGGCATTTCACATCAAGGGGTGACTTAGATCCCTAAATGGGCGGGAGGTTCCCTAGCCCAAATATACCCACCACCTCAGCTATGCCCCAAAACCAAGACTGCCTGTCCCTTGCCCACACGGATTCACCATCTTATTTCAGTTGGCTGCAACAGGTTGTGTCAAAGGCCAGGTCAGACGGAGACCCTGGGCCTAACGGCCGCCCTCAGGGCCTTTTCAAGCAGGACATCTCTTTCTGGGCCGGCAAGCTCTCGTTGCTTTTTGGTCACTGTGCGAGGAGCTCGGCAATCCTTTAGCCATGGTGTGGGGATATCATAACACCCATTTACAAAGGGGACCCTAAATCAGATCCCAGTAAATATAGACTGCGCTTCTGGACAACAAAGCAAAATGAATTGCCAGTCTACTGCTGAAGGACCTGTAGCAATTGGTGGAGATAAGCAAGCTCATTATGAAGAACCAAATGGGATTTCCAGCAACATCTGGTGCACTATCCAACTTTTTAGCCATAAAAACATCATGGGAACACAGGTGGGTAATCCCAGGAGTAAGGGAATAAAGAGAGGAGTACTGTTCCAACACATTGTGACAGTTCATCTGCTGTTTAAAAGTCAAAGTGGGGGAAGAATTACTCTTTCTACAGACCCATCCTTCTAATTGGAAGCCAAGCGGTCAGGGAAAGGTTCCCTCTCTTTTTTCTCAGCTCCATCCGTCACCATAATGAGCTCAGACTTCTCCAATTGTGTTTTGAGACGATTGATGTGAAACACCCTATGGGGTTGCACTGGGGTCTCAAGGTTCACCACATAAGTGTCCTTACCCTTCTTCACAATTACCTCATAAGGCCAGTCCAACAGTCCTGAAGAGCACTCGGCTCCGCAGGTTTGACGACCCTTATTTTTTTGCCCAGGCTGCAATTCCACAGCAGTAGAATTTTAGTCATTCCACTCCTTCATTACAGCCTGGCTGTCTTCCACGTTGTCAGAATCTTGCTTCCAAAATGTAGCCATTTGGCTACGAAAGGCAAGCATGTAGCTTACTACATCCTGGGGAAATTTCCTGGGAACTTGCTCCCACCCTTCCTTTACCAACCTGAGAGGCCTTCTGACAGGGTGACCATACAGAAGCTCAAAGGTGCTGAAGCCCACTCCCTTCTGTGGTACCTCCCTGTAGGAAAACAACAGCTGAGCAAGAGTATATCCCACTCTTTCCTCAGGCAGACCTCTGATCATACCTTTCAGGGTCCTGTGGAATCTCTCAACAAGCACATTGGTTTGCTGGTACAAAGGTATGAAAAACTTGTAAGTAACCCCACACTCTTTCCACAGTGACTGCATATATGCAGCCATTAAGTTTGTGCCCCTGTCAGATGCAACTTCCGTGGGAAAACCTACTTGGATAAAAATCCCCATCATAGCCTTTGCCACCGCATGTGCGGTAGTGGTCCTCAGAGGGATTGTCTTTCTGTACTGGGTTGCATGATCCACCAGGAAGAGGATGAACCTGTTGCCTGAAGCAGTCCATAGGCCCAACAATGTTGATGCCATCCTTTCAAAGGGGGTGCTAACGGCAGCCAGTGGTTCCAGATGAGCTTTAATTTTTTACTCTGCCGTCCCACTAGCCTTGCAGGTCACACAGGTCCTACAGAACATATCTGAGGATATCCTGGATCATGGGTTAGTAGAAATGTGGGGCAAGTCTTGTAATGGTCTTGTCTTGGCCCAGGTGTCCTGTTCTTGTGAGCCAGCTCCAGTAGGAAGACTCTCTAGCATTGGGGGACCACCGGGGCCCTCGATATCCCATGCAAAGGAGCCTTAAGCTCACTGTATTTGAGGTCATCCTCCCAGTTAATATGAGACATCATCTGCTGCTTGTGCTTTGGCATTGTGCCTTACTCCTTCAAGGAGTGGACACTCCCTCGGTGCCCTACAGAACTCCTCCCTTGTGGGAACTCTATCTACATGTCAATCAGCAGGTGTAGGCAGCTCATACAGGGTACACACTGTACAGAAAAACACACAAACACACAGACACAAACACATGCACAGGGAACACACACACAGAGGAAACACACAGGGAGCATACAGATACACACTAATAGATAACTTGTGCCCAACCTCCGGTAGCTTGGCACAGAGCAGCCAGGATTATCTAAGGAGGCAATGTGTAAAGTATGTGTGCAACACACACACACACAATAACACAATGAAATCACCACAAAAAGACTCCACACTGGTTTAGAAAATTAGGCAATGGTTTTATAAATAAATAAAACCCAAAATGATAAAAATCCAATGAGTAGAAGACGAGTAATGAATTTAAAAAAAATAAAAAGAGTTCTAGCGCTGAGAAGCAATAAGCGCTAATGGGGGTTATCTGGTCATATTGGACCCGGGAAAAGTCAAGAGTTCGGACCTACCACCATGGAGAGCAGGCCAGCTACCTGACCGACGCAGGCCCCAGTGAGCAAAGTACCTTATCCTGGTTGCAACAGGTGGGGTGCAGTCGATCAATGAGTCGATGTCGAACTTGCAGTGGTGGCTTTGCAGCGGTTCCGTTGAAGAAGCACCGAAGCCGAGATGCGCTGGTTCCGAGTGCTACGCTCTAAGTTTCTCCACGCATTCAAAGGATGTGTCCATTTCTGTAGACTGCTGTGGCGTCGATGCATGGTTCTGTGGATCTGTTTCGGCAGGCGCTGCGGCGGTTCAGATGCAATGTGCCAGGTTCTGCCACAGGGACAATTCGTTGATTCTTGCTCACACAGTCAGCGGATACATCAGTGCCTCTGAAGCAAGTATCTGGGTCCACTCCAGTGAACCAGGCACAAGAGCAGGGGCAGAGACTTTGATTTCCCGGAGTCTCAACATTAGGAGGCAAGTCAACAAGCCCATGAAGAACACTTTGGGGTGCAAGGCAAAGCCCAGCTCTCCCTCAGCAGGGTCAGACAGCAGCAGGGCGGCACAGCAGAAAAGCAGACCTTCTAGGTCGGCAGTCCAGCAGAGTGTCAGTCCTTGATGCAGCACAGAAGTTCTTCGTAAAGAGTCCAGTTGTAGGTCTAAAAGTGTCTCAGTTGGGTGGGTGTCGGAGACCTAGTACTGACATTGAAGGGGGTGTGCCTTCAAAGAAGGATCTTTGAAGTGCACAGAGGTATTTTCTTCCCATCCCTGGCTCCAGACTATCAGAAGGGGGCAATCAGCCCTTTGTGTGGGGACATGGCACTACCTCTTCAGCTGTAAGAGTCAGGCCCTCCCTCCCTGGCAAGCTAGAGACATCAGAATGCAGTTCAGTACTCAGACACACCTAATCTTCCTGTGTTTGGGGCTATCTAGAGGGAATGCATAAGTAACTGTCGCCCTCCCCAGACTTGTATTTAAGACAGACTGCAGGCACACAGTGCTGCAAGAGCAGAGAAATGTCCACCTTCTTAAAGTGGCATTTGTAATGTCAAATCCAATTTCATCAGCAAAGTGCATTCATTATTACCATTCCAAATATATAAAACAAGACATGGCTACACCTTCTCTAATCAGGAATTTCAGCTTAAAATTGTATTACGGAATTTCCAATGTTAACCTTTAAGAGGAGTAGGCCTCAAAGTAGTGAAAAACTAATTTGGTTGTTAAGAGGTACATGGCCTACCTTTTCCTTACACAAAACTCTGCCCCATGGGCTTCCTAGGGCCTACCTTTGGGGTGCCATATGTCTAAGGGGAATTTAAGCCTTGGCACAGGGTTTTAAATGCCAAGCCGAAGTGGCAGTAAAACTGCAAACACAGGCTCTGCAGGGGCAGGCCTGAGACAGATTTAAAGGGCTACTTGTGTGGGTGACACAATCAGTGCTACAGGCCTACTAGTAGCATGTATTTTCTATGCCCTGGGTATATGGTATACCACTTTACAAGGGACTTACAAATACATTAAAAATACCAATTTTGTATACACCAATGTGAACATGTTTAAGGGAGAAGAACATGCACTTCATCACTGGTCAGCAGTGGTAAAGTGCTCAGAGTCCTTAGGCCAAAAGAAAAATCAGCAAAAAGAGGAGGTAAGCCAGGAAAACATTTTGGGGAAGACCACCCTAAGGTAGTCAGGTCTAACTTGTACCTTGGTGATATATCTTCAAGGTCCATAGAAGTGGAGTTAGTAACTCTGCACTTCCTCTATAACCACTTACCTAATGTTTTCCCTTAATATGCTGTCCGGGATATTAGTGCTTCTTTATATTCTTAGCCTAAATATTCCATAATATAACACCTTCAGAAGAGCAACATACATCTGGTTTTCCAGTGTCTAGGAGAAGAACCAGATGCTTACCAGAAGAGCACTGTGGAGGGATATTCCAAGATATGCCAGTGCTCGATGGCTTAAAAAATGGGCTCAAGATAATGAAAATATAATGTGAAGATAATGAAAATGTAGCTTTGTACATTGCAAAGAAACACAATTACGACTGATCATGGATATTCACATTACCTCGCTGTGCTGAATCCACGACAAGCAGCAGCGCGCAGACAAACGCAGCTGTAAGTGCAGCTTTCATTCTGCGAATAGAAAAACAAATGTTTTAACAATTTAGATTTGATTGAAATTGGAGAGGAAACAGAGGCCCACCGTGATCATGGACGAGGCTAGTGAAACAGAAGAAAGGGTGGAATGGGAGGCAGGAGGCTCATTTGATTAGCCCACCATATATTATGACAATCACAGTTGTGATTGAAACTTACTTTCTCCTATATCGGTTTTCAACTTTTAAGCCTCACAGGAGTCAGAACGCTTTACAGAGTTTGAGGATTAGCTTATTGCAAGATATCACAGACATATAAGAACAGAAAACTATTTACATTTAATGTAAATGAACTATGGCAGAATTCCACCTGTAAATCGTCATTGGTAGAGGGGTTGGAGTCCCCCATAGTTTGTAAAGGAAGGTGCTTCTATGTTAACTATGTATCTCAATGCTTTGTCATCAAGTAGTCCTTGAAGGGTGCTTTATAGAAGGCTCATGCAGGGTGTACTTCCTGCTGATGTGTGCCTTTTAAATCAGACAGACTTCTGGTTTAGCAAAGACCTTTTGATTTTACTTAAATGATTTCCACTGGCTTACGTCATTGTGAGTGACAAGTCCTCTGCTCTTTCACATGAAGCACATCCACCTTAAAAGTAGTTCCCTTCAGTGCCAGGGCCTCCTCTGACAATGTATAATGTTGGAGAACCAAAGCTATGTTTGCTTTTAGACAATGTTTCAAAAATATTGGTGAGTGGCCAGCAGCTCTCACAGCGATCATATTTTACGAAAACTGACAAAACAAAAAGAAATACATTAACAAAGCCAAAAAGGCTTTCCTCCAGTGCCAGACCAGAGGCGTTTCGAATGCTTGTTTGTGTTTAAAATGAGGCTTGCTGCACAGTGTATGCAAACTTCAGGGAGTAAAGAATACTTTTGGAAGGCCAGAAGGAGGAGAAATCTACAGTCAATAAGGGAGATCACCAGAGTTTGCAGTACTATGTCAAGATCTTTTTTGCCCTGAATGTTTTAATGTGACTTCATTGTCTTGGTTGATATCCTGCACTCATGGCCTTTAGTCAAGAGAGTTTTAATGGTAAAGGTATGTAGTGGTAACAGTGTTGGGTGTAAGAGAAAACGTTGGATCTGATGTGATCCAAAACCTTTTTATTGTAATAGAAATATGTAAACCTTCAAATAGTTATGTACAGGGTTTCTTCAGGCAGCCCTCTTCATCCATTGTTCAGTTGTACTGCCAATACAATTTCTTCTGCCCACCATAGGACATACCAAGGGTCAGTGATTGAGTCCACTTCTGCTATTGGCTTCCTCATGTTTGAATGAATGCACTCTGCACAAGAACAATGTCCACCCCTCCCCCCCCCCCCCACACACACACACACAGAAAGTAGTCCTGTTAAATGCCACGGACTGGTGAGTCAATAGGTCATTTTGTTAAAAAAAGTATAAATATATACACTTTTTCATTTATTGTGCGTTTTATAAATAATGATGCTATACCATGGCACCCCAAACACTGCTACCAGGTCCTTGCTGTTGCTTGCAGCATGCCACATACCGTGCAATCACTAAAACCATGACCCATGTTTGACTGGGTGTTAAAACTATTCAAAGGTGGCTGCCAAACAATGAACATGATAGCATTGTGGGTGGCTTTGGGTGGAGCAGACAGTCGTTCAGTGGACTTTTCCATGGTCCACCTGATGCCTTCCATGCCTGAAATGTTTCTATTTTAAATGCAGCACCTATCCATTTAAAGGGCCAGGCTACTTTAAAAATCATGGCAGACCTCCATGTTTGTATTCACAGTCATTCGCAAGAGATTGCATCCTGTCATTATTAATAAAACAGGTGCTTTTGTTAAGTTCTGTAAACATACATTTTATGATGTGACTAACTAAGGCTTGAGTTAATTTCACCACTTACGATTGTTTGGGCCACATTCCAGTCCATTGTTTTTCGCCCACTGTGCCCCTCTAGATAGATAGACCTCATAGATATACGTAAATCAGCCTTGGTTATAACCATTGCACTTAGAGGGTCTACTGCACAAAAAACTGTGATGGAAGGGATGCACATTTGTCGGTGTGCAATTTGCAACCATGATTTCGTACAACAGGCCCTAGAGGGTGAATGGGGTGTAACAAAGAGCAAAACACCCCTGTATTTTCAGAGGTGTAGGGGATAGTGTTTACATGTGGAGAACAAAACATACATAACCATGCACATGCACATTTCTGCAATTTTACCTCCTGCAGATTATTCACACTGTAAACCATCTGCAGTGACAAATGCAGAAGACTAAACATACCTCTGGAGACCTACCGTCAGAGGGAGCCCTGGCTTATAGGTGCAATGCTTTGACTCTAGGACCCTTGTATACAGAGGTTACAAGAAAGACACTTCTCCTCTAATCAGATGAGCAAAAACCTAGCCCTAGGCTAGTCAAGAAGTCCAAGCAAGGCTTCCACCTACAAAGTGTGGTCACAAACCAGAAAGGTGTCCCGCCTGTAGGCAAGAAATAATTTTCCATTACTCCCAGCAGAAGTCCGATGGTAATTGCGTGGCAAACTGAGAAATCCAGTGGTCATATTTCAGAAAGTAGACTGCAGACACTACCTTCTGTGTTATGGATCCCAAGCAGGTGTCTCCATATTGGCATGGGGGCATGACCCCTTCAAAATGAGGCAATACCATTGCCCTTGATGGTATTACAGATACAGGTACAAGAGCAATAGCCATCTGGTGACTCAATAGTTTTGTGCCACCAATGAACTGGTGCCCAGTCAATGCATCCCATTGAGGATGCCCCTTAGCAGGACCTCATGGGGTCCCAGGGATCTTCCCAGTCACCCTTGCACTGGGTCCAGTGACGCGCTGCACTGCCTTGAGGAGGGTCCCCGCCTCATCCTCAATGTGGTCCCAGTCCCTCTGCATTGAAAGACAGAATGGCAGTCCCAAGCCTCTGACCCACATCTGACTGCTGCACCTAATGCAACAGAGGCGGAGTTTGCACCTGCAGCAGGGGCAGCACATGTTTATGCTGTTTGACACACTGCTGCTGTCTGCGGTGGGTGTAGAACAATGGGGGTGCATCTGGCCCAGACATGGATAGGGTGCATTTTAGATAATGTAAACCCAGATGGTATTGCTATTTTATAACCCTAAATGTAAATATAGTCTCTACCTCCAGATTTAATACCCAAACCAAATCAGTTCACTAGGTCCATGGGCACTAGGCTTGTTCTGAATAAATAAGCATTGTCATTTCTCACTTCGAGCTACTCTCTTTCCATAAGTGACACCAATGTACCTATTATTTTAGAGTTTTCTGCTTCATAAAGCCCCACACATGTACTGGTGCTTGTAGGATAACTTATTAAGGTATGTAAATGTTGATTATTGTTTAAGCCTACCCAAACTCCCAAAAACTAATCAGCAGATTGAGTCATTACCTGTATTGACGGTGAAGACGAATCTTCTGCAGAAGTCTTTGGTTTCTATTCCTCTTTAAACCTTAACACATGAAGCACACTCGTTTATATACTCCTCGCTGTCCTACACAGAGCCATACCACATCTGCATTGGCATTTTACCATCTATTGCCAGTTAAGACAGATAAAACATGAAGAAGTTCCTAATTGCGAAATCACTTGCATAGAGGAATTTAATTTATCAAGACTCAGTTACATAAAATGTTTTTATCTCGACCTGTCAGCCAGCCACTGATGAATTAAATGCGTAAACAATGTTACTCTGAGCCAAGAGTCTGAATGCTGTTACTGTGGGCACAGTAGAAATATAGCAGACAGGAAAATGAACGCTAAGGCAAAATATAAAGAAGGAGTCAGAGAGAGAGAGGTCCTAGGATTGCAGCACGAGAGCACTATTCATGCATGAACTGGGAAGCAAGAGTAGCTAAAATGTGGCATGTAACATAGTAATGATCAGCGTGACATTTATTAAAAGATAGGGCCCAATGCACAAAAGTAGTGGCAACGAAAGCACTAGATCACATAGGCACAGTCCCCTGGACTTAGCTGCGACCAGTCGTCTGACCGGCCAAGACCCTTGTGCCCCTGGCTCTAGCGGCGCGAGGCACCAGCCTTGACTCTCTCTTGCTCTCTCTCCCTCTCTTTCTCTCTGTGACTTTGTGCCACTTTTCTCGCTCTTTGAACCTTTTCTCTCATTTATTGTGTCTTTTTCTTTTGCTCTTTTTGCCTTTTCTTGCAGTTTGTGCTATTTATCTTGCCCCTTTTCCAACTTTTGCAAGATCACTCGCTCTTTGGGGACCTTTGTGACATGTCTCGCCATCTTCTCTGTGTGCAGTCTTCATGAGCCCATTTCCTGTCCTCTCTGCACCCGTCTCTCCTCCCCAACTCCTTATCTGTTTCCCACACCTCTATCTTCCGTACCATAGTGCACCTCCTCAGCCCCACCCACCACTTCCTGCGCTTGTACCCCTTTACAGGACATATGTACTGTCTGATGTAGCATGGTCACACAGTGTGCGTGCTGCTGGCATGTCGGTGGTGCGCCAAAGTTGAGCCCATCTAAACTCGTCTGCTCCTGGACTGGGGCGATCATCAGAAACCATTGCCAGCCCCGACTCACCTCTAACCCACCACTCTGCTTTGCACCATCAACTCCGGACATCACATCACCCTGTGTTGGTGCACCTAATCACACAATACAGAAATAGATTTCAACTGCACCACTGCTCTTGTAACTCCATCCAAGAACATACCCACACACCCAACCCTTCACATACACTCACACCTACCAGCAAACATACTTGCACCTCTCACACATCAACATCATTCATGTTGCTTAACACCTGGATGATCAGTAAGCAGCCCACGGAGATTTGGGACCTGACAAACGAAGCTCCGAACCTCCTCCTCCCCAAGAAAACATGAATGACCACAGCTTCAACGTCGGACGCTGCAATTGTTATCCCTGCTGAATACAACATCACTAGGCAAGACGGCCTAAACATGGCTGGATGAGGAATCTCCATCATCTACAAAGACATCTTCAACTGAACCCCCTTCTCTGAAGCCTGGGAAATCTGCATAGAACACCTCAAGAATTATATATCAGAGCAAACTTCACGCTGAGAGGACCCCTAGTCTATCTCCCCTGTGGGTCCATAAGCCAACTATGCTAGCAACATTGCAGACTTCTTCACCCCCTACTCCTCAACTCGAGTATATTCATCCTCCTAGGGGACCTAAATTCCCATCTAGAAAACCATACTGACCCCAACTATTCCGCCCTTCTTGTAAGCCTTTCAAACCTGGAACTAATCCAATGCGTCACTGTGCCCACTACGCCACCGGACAGATCCTAGATCATCTGTTCACATCCTTCATCATCATCACAATCAACACACCGAGACCGTTCACCTGGACAGAAAACAACGTAAACAGTTTCAAAATCAACTCCATCAACACAGACAAACTCCCACAGCAGGCCCAGCACATTGACACTGAAATAGACTTACAGAGGTGGATTGGGAGACCACCTTCCACGAGAGCAAAGAAGAATCTATGAGCCTCCTGAACATTTAAATTTTCAGCAATTTGATCACCAACTGCACTGAAACTCTGGCCTCCAAGAAGCAAAGCCACAGAGCAAAAACTAAAACACAAGCCAGCTGGTACATTGAAGACCTCAAGTGACTCTCCAATGATCTGGAACAGAAAGAGAGAACCAGCAGAGGGGAAGTATAAAAAGACACTTTTAAAGCTACTAGAAGTCTCCCAGTGACGAACAAAGACAGCACACCACATGGGACACCATAAACACAGAGGAAACCACAACAACCATGAAGACCATATACTCAAAGAAGGGATCCCATCAGTAGGGCCCTCAACCCTAACCGCAACACCTTCATTAGTATAGCCACCTTTGCGGAACAATAGAAACACCCAGCCATCAACACCCTCCTAAAGAAACCCTCGGCTGACCCGACCAAACTCAGAAACTACCAACTGTTAACCTTGTTTCCCTACCCATCCAACCGCAGCACAGAAACTGCTATCTTAGTAGCAATGGAAGATGTCTGGATGACCCTCAAGATGGCGGAAACCTCAGCCCTCATCCTTTTAAACCTATCAGTAGCCTTCAGCACTGTATACCATTCCATTCTGATCTGAATATTCCACGAAGCAGGTAACTAGGGACATTTCCTCAAATGGGTCTCCTCCCTCCTCACCAGAACAACCCAATCTGTGGCGTCCCACAGTGCTCCTCGCTCAGCCCAAAGTTCCTCTACATCTACATGACTCTTCTGGCTGATGGTATAAGGGACCACATCATAAACATCTTCACATATGACAACCACACATAACTGATACTGTCCCTCTTGGACAATACACCCAACACCGGGACCAAATTCACCACTTGTATGAATGAAGTGTCCACCTGAATGAAATCCAACTGCCTCAAACTGAACTAGGAAAAGACTGAAGCGGTGATCTTCGGGAAAGTTGCCTCACCTTGGGACTCTACCTGGTGCGCCAAGCCTTGCTCACAAGCAAGAAACCTCATAGTCAACAAATTGGACATGGCTCTCAAGTCTACACAAGAGTCATGTCCTGCTTCATCACCATAAGGATGCTGAAGATAAACTTCAAAGAAAATGGTCAACCAAGCCCTGATCACCAGAAGACTGGGTACGGGGACACTGTGTAGACAGGGATAACCAACCAGGTCACAAGAAGACTGCAGAACAATCCAAAACATAGCAGCCAGTCTAGTCCTCGTTCCAGGAATCCTCTGCCCATAACACTAATCTTGTCTGATGTATATATGTTCTTGCCTGAATAAGGGTACTGGTTCACCATGCGGTGCAATATAGGTTCATCATGCCTTGCAATGTAAACAGTATGAAATGACAACTGGGATAATGCTGTATGTACTGAATGAAGGGTGGAAACAAAACTGAACAAAACTGTGATGAATGTTACACTGTGTGAGGAAACATAGTAGGTCCATATGTTTCTACATTGCACACCATGAGCAGACAAATATAGATGCTTGTTATTTTACAAGTTAAATTGTCCTTGTCCTTTTTAGTTTTTAGCACCCCAGAGCATCACCCTGCACAAGTGCCTAGATCGGTGCCATAAAACAGGTCACGTCCACCGCATGGTCTGGATTATTGCCGAACCTTGGACAGGATACAGGTTGCGCTCCGGATGTTCCTTGTGTGCTGGTTTCAGAGATCGAATGGTGCAGAAGGCTGAAGTTCCCTGCTGCACGTTGAAGCAACAGGTAAGAGAGAGCTGTTATTGAGAACTTGTCTCAGTTCATTTGTTGGTTTTCCTCTCATTCTCTCCGGTTGCCGCGAGAGGAGAGTAGTGATACTTTTGCTAAGGGGATGCGCTCTAGACCTGAATGGAGCATTCCTGCCATATGTAGACAAGAAGGCAAACAATACAGTTGGTGTTTAAGTGCTTAATACCAGAGGCAATTTCCAGAGGATATAAACAAGTTGGTATTTTTAATAGCAGAAAACATTTTCCAGAGTTGCATGAATAAACAGTACAGAAAAAGGTGATTAATCCATACAAAGGATCTATTTGGTTATTTTAGAACTCTTCTTTAATGACTACCTCTTGGACACTATTATTGGGGAATAAGTGACTTCATCACTCTTCCTCATTGTAAAGGTCACAAAGAACATTCTTCATTTCTTTTCAGGTAATGACTATATCTCCTTATTTGATTGATATTAAAGAGAACTGTAATATGCATAACCAGAGGTGATACTGAACAAACATTCTCTAACTACGTGCTTCATTCACTTCCAGGTCTTCCTCCCATCAGTACCCTCCCTAATTCCCATCCCCTCATCTGACCACTTTGATCATCTTTGACTTTTCAATCTAGAGTCGAAGATGCAAGGAGGTGGACATCTTGATGGTACTGCTCCTGATGAACTAAATCTTGATACCTCAACCTCCCATTCTGAGCCGACATCACACAACCACTGGCTCCTGATACACAAGCCCATATACTTCAAACTCCTCAAACTACCTACAAAGCACTCCACGACACAGCCTCTGCCATAACTATAACTCACACCTTTTCCATGCACTGCTTATATCACTTTATATTATCTCACTTACACAATGTAAATTTATAGCATTTAGAAGAACAGTTATGAAATTGCAGATCAAATCTTTAGTGAGAACGCAGTGCATGGTAGGGTTGTGAGCTATAGTTAATGTAGTGTGGCTACTGAGTTGAATACACTGTGTATGGAGGTGCGTGAGTTATAATGGTTTTAAGGTGTTGCATACATTATAAATTAAAGGTATACGTTTAGTAATTAAACTGCACTGTCCTTTAACTTTTGTTTGTAGCTCAAGAATAAATAAAGTTATATTAATTTAAAGGAGATGCATAAATTATACATTTAACGTATAACTATAACTTAAGAATGTCTGATGTGTGTGTATTTTTGGTTTGGTCAAAAGAATAAAAAAGGTTTTCATAACTATAACAAAGGTTTAACCTTTGTTTTATTTATTTGAATTTATTTTTTTATTTTTTATTTCAGTACCCTCAATTTGAACATATACAGATTACATGAGGATTACAATACAGACAATTTACAATTTTCGAATTCACCATGTGGAAAGTAAAACAACAAAAATAAGGAAGCCACAGCTGTGAAGAGAAAGAAGTTACAACAGACAAAAAAAATAAAAAAAGAAACCTGAGAAAAACAAAAACATTGTGGCAAATTAAACAGGTTACAGGATGAGTATTTTGATTATAGGATGCATTTATGGGTGATATCATTTGTTGAACATCTGTCTTCTGAGGAAGTGTCAGTGAGATACAATACAATTTAAATTCATTCTCTCCCTCTTTTGATGAGGGCCCAGATGTTTTCCCCCAATATCCTTGCTCTCACGCCCTTTTTCCATAAACTCCTTTTTCTAAGTTATAAATGGCTAGTAGTCTCCCTAACCACTGCTGAAACCCAAGTGCCAAGGGATCCAGCTAGGCTGTTGCGGTGCATATTCTAACCACTGCCATGGCTATAAAGAAGAAATAGCGGTTATCTTAAGGAGCCTCCTCATTAGTTACTCTCATTATTATAAGTTGTGCAGAGAGGTTTGATTTTAAATTGAGGGATGCCCTCAGAAACTTTTCACTTTCACCTAGCCAGCCATGGAACAGAGGGCAGGCGGCGAACATGTGCAGTATATTGGCGTCGGTGCTGTTGCAGCGTGGGCAGGTGGTCCCATCCTGCCCACAACATTGCGCGATTTTTGTGGGGTATAGTATAGTAAAAATAATGTTTTATATTGTTGAGCTTGAAGGGCAGCAGAAAGGAGCACAGCCCTACTGAGTTCTAGTGAGTCTAAACATAAATTGTATGATATACCTAATTCCTGCTCCCATTTAGACCCGTACCTCTCAAGATCATCTTGGATAAAGAGAGTCAATTTTGAATAGATTTGACTAATAGTGGTCTCCTCTTCACACCGGACGGTTTACACAACCCTATTGTTCTTGAAACTGCTTGTACCTCCCTTTTTTGAACTTAAGTAGCTTTGGATTGGTAAATATTTTTTTAAAATAGCGGGTATCCCATATCTATCCTGAATTTCACTAAATAAGCATATTTCCGTACAATCTAGCAGATCTCCTATCATGCAAATACCTACGCCCTCTCATCTTGACATAACATTGTCCCTAAAGATCTCTGGCCTTGTTGGGTTTTTAAAAAGCTGAGTATAGTAGTTCAGCCTCCAAAGCCCAGTTTTTCTTTTAATGGCAACCTAAATCTTAAATGTAGCCTGAAGAGTCTAAAATCTGACCTTCTTACAGTAGCTTGGCTCACTGTAATTCAAAAAGCAACCCTTAGCAACCTCGCCTAAGAGTAGCTCATAAATATCTTCCATCCCATATGTATTTGCCTGCTCTTCCTTTTGTCCAAAAAGCAGCACCCACATATATTGCAAAGCTAACGCCCAACAGTACAGTCTTAAATTGGGAACCCCCATCCTCCTTCCTCCCTTGCTAATTTGTCATGAATTTTAACACTCTTCTTGTCTTGCCTTTTCACTAGATAAACCTGTTAAACAAATGGTCCATTTCTTTAACCCAGCGGCCCGTAAACTCGAGGGGAATTGTCCTAAACAGATGTAGTACTTTGGCTAAAAATAACATCTTTCTTAAGTTACACCTGCCTACTATTAAAAGGTGAAGATTGTGCCACTTTTCAAAATCGTTTCCCCCCTTGCTTATTATCGGAACAATATTTGCCTCAATAATTTGCCTGGTTAAGGATATACCCTGAAATGTCCTCAAAAGCTGCAACTTCCTCTATGGTTGCAATAAATGCGGCCTGCGGGTCGGGTGTGACTACAGCTAGGTGGTCCGCATATGCAGGAATTTTGGTTTCCAGCTCCTGAAATATCATTGGCTTAATTTTTTCACTCACTTCAATTCTTCGGAAAAGTGGGTCTATATATCAAGCGAAAAGTAACGGGGAACAGGGACACCCTGGCCTGGTAACTCTTGTAATCCGAATAGTCTCCGTATATACTCCATTTATTCAAATTCGGGCCACTGGATTCCTATATAAGCCCTTAATTGCTTTAATAAATCACCTATTCCATACCTCTCAGGAGTACCCCACAGGTAGCCCAGGAGACCCTATCAAACGCTTTCTCAGCATCTAAAAGTATCGGTGTCATACGGTCTCCTGAGACAGCTGCGGCATCGAAAAGTGTTACCACTCTGCGCACATGCTCTGTGGTTCCTCTGCCAGGTATAAACCCATGCTGTCGTGGGTGAATCACTCTACTAATATTTGAGCTTAATCTAGAGGCCAAAACCTTCGAGAAGATCTTGGAGTCACTCTTCATGAGGGTGATCAGTCTATATGATCCAGGTTCCTGCGAAGATATCCCTTTCTTTAAAAAAACAACTATTGCTGCCTGGCACCAGGACTCAGGTATAAAGCCTCCTCCATACGCCTGTTCAAATGTTCTTACCATGTCTTATTTCAGTGTATGATAGAACGTTTTATAAAATTCCAGGGGTAACTGCTACAAAGGAACAATGAACAAACAAGAAGCTGCAACAGAGAAGCAAATGAGGAATTACCAAAACATTTTTTAGCGTTTCAGCACCATTTCTTCAACCCCTTCCTTTTTGCATTATTGACTTGTTTGATAGCGAGAAGCCCTTCCCTTATCTAAGGTTCTAAAATGTCACTGAACCTGCTGACACACTCTATTTCCCTGTTGACTCTGGTTCCCTTAACTCTTGTAACTCCTTCAGGTAGTCTTGAGCCTTCATTTCAGAAGTCACAACTTTGAGACGCACAAGATTCATTAGAAAGGCCTTGGCATTGTTAGCCTCAAATGGTAAAATCAGCTGGTGGATTCTCCGGCCCCTCCCCACTGTGCTATGACAGAAGTAAGGCCGGGCGAAGAACGTGTGCCCACCGAATAATCGCTCAGCATCTGGTTTTGCCCCATCCGTGATAGCCTGGCACAGGAGAAACTTTCAGAAGAAAACTAAAATTGCCATAGGTCGATCCAGTTGCCCTGACGTTCTATTCTTCTTCGCATAGAGATTGAAACGGTGCGCCGGTTGAACCTCAGCACCCCAGTTCCAGTTCAAGAGCTCAGGGAAGGCACCCGTCAGCAAGTCCACCATAAAAGTTCTAACATCACTTCCTTCGCTATTGTTTGCTATTCCAAGGATTTGGAGGTTATTCTGGTGTTGCCTATTCTCAAAATCTTCGAGCTTCCACATCACATCAGTTGATTGCTTTGTCTGTTGTACCTTGTATTCCTGAATTTTTCCCATTTTGTTATCTACGGACATGCTTCTTTCCTCAACGTGTGTCACCCTTTCCCTCATCTCTGTTCACATTTTTGTCACCTTCCGGATAGATCCCTGCAGTTTCTCTGTGGCCTGGTGTGCCCTGCGGTTTTCCTGACGAGCTTCCCCCTCCATTTGCTTGAGGGTGGCATAGATTAAGTCCATAGAGGGAGGGTTACACGGTGTAGCTGTGGGGTTGACCACAGTTTCATCCTGATCCGATCTTCCTTCATTATATACCTGACTTGTAGAGGAATAATCCCAATTCAATCTTCGGGTAGTTTCATTGTTGCTGCTCATTCGCTGACTTGTTCCTTTTGATCTTTTTCTTCATTTTGGGTGGCTAGCTTGTCATGGTTTTAACTTGTCGATGATACCTCAGCTTCTGAGCCTTCCTCTTTTAGCCCTGGAGTGGATATTGAAAGCTCAGAATCATCTATGAGGGAAAAAACTTTCCCCCATAATATGGTGAGCCCATTATGTTTTTCAGCCAGGGGACAGCCATCGATCCCTGTGTCATTGTCCCCCCTTTAGTGGGAGATATAATGCTGTGCTGAGCTTTGTTCTTATTCCCTCCCAACATTTCACCTGGTAAGTCAGTACTTTTCAACAAAGTCCCACTTGCTAGCGCACTATCCACAGGAAGTTTGTCTTTACCTGTGCTAGCGAGTGTGCTGTCTTCCATCAGCTTCCAGGGCTGCTCATTCATTGCCTGAGTCCGCTCCCCCTTCGACAAGCCAGGCTGCTCCACCTTCTGCCTGACGCACCTACTGCCTTCAGGCTGCGCCATCAGGCTGATCCTCAGAGTAACCCTGCGCAGCTGTGGTTATCACCAATACTGCAATGGAGTCAGGCGGGTCGTCACCGGCAGCTCGCTCTTCAGGTAAAACACTCTGAGGTGTAGACACAGCAGGCACCTCCATCTCTGATCCTTGTACTGTCCCTGCAGGAAAGTCTCCATGATGAGTGGTTGCTTCGCACCGCGATCCGCAGCAGCCCCTCTCCGACGTCCATCTGTCCCGCGACCATTTTCAAATTTGCCTTCAGGCTCGTCTGCTCTTCCGATTGCACCCCCATGCCACTGGCCAGCCGCACCTCGGCCCACACGACCGGTCCAAAGATTTTTTGCTGCATCTTTTGCTTTAATTAGCTTGGGAGCCATCCTGCCGGCAGTAAGCAGTATCCCTTGAACAACTGCTGCTAAGGTAGTGGAGCTCTTAAAAAATGAAAGAGTCCCGCGCTCCAACCACCATAACATACCAAACCAAGCTGAGGACCTGTGGTTTACCAAGTGGACTACTGTTCCTTCGCTATCAGTTATTACTTGTGGTGCTCCATTTCATTGCGCGGAATTGCCGTTGGATTAGGAGCGAGGCACAGTAGCGGCTCTCTCCCGGCGGTCAGTCAGCTGCCATCTTGCCCTATTTATTTGAATTTCAATGTTTTTTTTATTTTTTATTTTAACAAATGTAATCATAAAGTTCATTGTCATGTAATGGAGTGTCACTAAGTGAAGTGTGGTACACTAGAGTGTAGGAGAGTATTGTAAAGTGTACTTTCATAGAGTATAGTGTTATAGAGTGGAATGTGGTACAGTGGAGTGGCATACAGTACAATATATTACAATGTAGTGTTTTAGAACAGGCTCACTCGGCGCGTGCTAATGACCATCTGACTTTTCCTGGACCCTCTGCCTCAATGAGCACACTATGCGACATGCCTGCGGGGAGTCCGACAGTACTAACCCCAATCTGCGATCACTGAGTGGCGGATACCATATTTCACCAACATCAGCACAAAAGTAAGGCTGCCCAAGAATATGAAAAAGTGAGACTCTAATAATAATTAATTAGTGCTTACCAACCCGTACTTGCCTGCCGGCTTGACTGACTCCAACATGGCGGCTAGACGTGATTTCTAGAAGCACAGTCACACACGGGAAGCCTGCTTCTTCAATTTATTCTAAGATCACCATACTCTGGGATGTTCTGGGATGAATTAGACTGTTTTTTTGTATCTACTAAACGTGTATTCCGGCCAATGTATGCATGACTCTAATATGGCGGATGAACGTAATTTCTAGAAAGACAACCTTAATCATCACATTGTTCTGACTGAAACACACAGCAGGCTGTGTGTCCTGAGAAGGTGCAGTGAGTTGGGTCTGATGCATTGAAGTGCGGGCGAGTGTCTGAGGCCTGCTACCCGAGGATAAATAATTTTTGCCTGCCACCCTACCTGAAAGATGTGCTGCACCGTTGATGCCAAGCCTGGAGATACAGGACTTTGTGGCAGTGTGAGATATAGGAGCTATTGGGCCTTGAACATCACACCCCTACTCACCAGGGCCA
Source organism: Lissotriton vulgaris (assembly GCF_964263255.1). Lineage (NCBI taxonomy): Eukaryota > Metazoa > Chordata > Amphibia > Caudata > Salamandridae > Lissotriton > Lissotriton vulgaris. Next base: position 1,804,611,726 of record NC_141694.1, on the reverse strand, counting down.
GGACGGACCTTAGGAAGTGGCAATCGCTTCCCCTTAACCCCCTTGGCAGAAGTGCCCTTTTCAAAATGATGGTCCTCCCCCGGTTCTTGTACATTCTGCAGAATATTTCCTTTCAACTCCCGGCGACCTGGTTTTGCAAGTTCAACTGTGTTTTTTACCCGTTTTTTGTGGGGGGGCGAGAGATCGCGGATGTCCCTGGCACATTGCCGAATACCTCCTTATGACCGAGTAATGGGAGTCACCGACCGTCATCTCTATTACCTTGCCACAAAACTTATTGTGGTCCACAACTGGTTCAAGGGTGGCTGGTCCAGGCGATGGACTTTCCGCGGCTTCAGGCTTACTTGTATGGAACCTCCGTGCTGCGAGACCTGCCCCTGGTCACTCGGTCGGTCCTGCTGGCTTGGCGCACTGCCTTGCGCCACACGAGGTGGTATCGGACATTTACCAGGCAGACCCCCCTGTGGTATGTCACATGGCTGCAGGAGACCTCAACCCTCCGGGACTTCCATCGGTGGGACCACATAGGGATTTCTATTATTGGGGATGTTTGGGTGGGGGACCATATCAGAACTTTTGCAGACCTGCAGCAGCGCTACTCTTTACACCCATCCCAGTTTTACAAATATATGCAGCTCAGTACTGCCCTGGGGGTGCACCTATCCTCTCCCTCCTCCCTTCTGATTTTAGTCCCCTTGAGGCCCAGGTGATTATGGGAAATCTGGGTAGGCGTGGAGTCTCCCTGATATACCGTTCCCTCGTGTACAATACCCTGCAACCTTAGACACAATGCTAGCCCATTGGGAGCATTGGCTGGGCCCCTTGGAGGAGGCAGATTGGGGGCACGCCCTAATAGCCCCTAAGACTCTGACGACCTCATCGAAGCTGCGCTTAGTCCAGGTTTACTATTTACATGGGGCTTATCTTACCCCTGAGCGCCTATAGAAAACCCAACTGCACCCTCCCCAACCTATGCACATTGCAACCAGCCCCCCGCGGATTTCTATCATATGGTGTGACCATTCTGGGCCGGTGTGGAATTAGAGCTCTCACAGACCCTAGGGTGGACCATTCCCCATGACCCGTTGCGCCTGATTCTAGGCGTGTTCGATGGCCTGGACGGCTCTCGGGCCGACACGCGTTTCCTCTGGACAGTGGTGACAGTGGTGAAGCGAGATATAGAAGCACTGTGGTCCCAGGCCTATCCCCCCACTGTTCGGAGGTGGAGATGGGGGGTGGACTGGTGTGGGCTTCAAAGTCTGGGGCGTCCCCGAACTTTTCCAAAAGAGATGGGTGCAAATGGTTCAACCTGCTATCTTGAGGAGTGGATATGTGTCAATGTCGTCTGGGTTAACCCTCTGTATGATTTTAACCTGCTAATTGATTCGCCGATCCTTGTCGCTCCACATGTGTATGTACAGTATGATATTTTGCTTGATCTTGATGTCTTGAATTTGTGGTTTAAAAAAATCAATAAACTTGATTGTCCCCCAAAAATATGTATGTACTCCCCACACTATTCCCCTACAACAGAAACCCCCCACACAAAAAATATAAACAAACACCCTAATTAAATATCCATTCATTAATTTATATTAATTATCAATTCATTTTCAATTAATTAAACATAAATTACTTCCCACCCTTTACCCCTATAAACCCAACAACCTGCACCTATAGTTAATTACACAAATTCCACATTTAATTTACAAATAATTAATTAAAAGTAATTAACAACTAATTATTAATTAATTAAACATAAATTACTTTCCACACTTTAACCCATAAACCCCACAATCCACACATACAAAAAAATCCCACATTTACCATAATTAATTATCCATTGATTGGTTAATATATACTAATTATTGATTAATTAAAAATAAATGACTTCCCACCCTTTACCCCTATAAATCCCACAACCCACACCTAAAATTAATTACACAATTTCCATAATTAATTTTCGATCAATTAATTATTATGAATTAACAACTAATAATGAATTAATTAAAAATAAATTACTTTCCACCCTTTACCCCTAAAAACCCCATAGCCCATTCCTAAAATTAATTACACAGTTTCCAAAATAAATTTCCAATCAATTAATTAATTAATATAAATTAACAACTAATTATAAATTAATCAAAAATAAATTACTTCCCACCCTTTGCCCCTATAGACCCAGCAACCCACGCCTAATTTTTGTTTTACAATTACCATAATTAATGACAATTAATTTATTAATATTAATTAGCAGCCAATTATTAATTAATTGCAAATACATTACTTGTACAATTAATACTATAAAATCTAAATTAAATAAATGAAAAATAATCATACATTTATTATAATTAAATAGCTTCCTACCCTTTTCCCCTATAACACACAACCTGCTACGGAACTAAAAATGCTACATTTAATTAAAATAAAATTCATAACTACTAAAAATGTAACACAGATATTAAAAACATAATACTTATGCAGAAAAACGTACATCACATATATTTAAAATATAAACTAAAATACATAGCACTAATTTAAAAATCAATATTTTAAACAACTATGGGGCCCATTAGGATGGCAAGCGCATTGCCCCCACCGGGCCGGCCTGGCGGGGGCGATCCCCCCGCCACATTAGGATGGCTGGGGGGTTCACGGTGGACAGAAAGACCGTCCGCCGCATTTCCGCCGGTCGACTCGTCAACCGGGCGGAAAACCTTAATAATATGGTGGCGGTGCAAGACACCGCCCTTCATATTACGATGCGGGCGGAGAAGAGCCTTCCCATGGTGGCATGGTAAGGCTTGTGGTCTTCGCTGTTGGGGGCCCGTAGCAGGCTCCCATGATGTTGGGGGGTGCATATGAATGCTGTCAGCACCGCCCGCCACAATGCTGGGAATGGGGGATGCCACCGTCACAGTGGCTGTGGCATCCTAATTGCAGGGGCGGGACCGCTGCACCCCTGGCAGACTGTCCCGCATTCCGTTACGGTGGAGGGCGGACTTTGTCCGCCCACCATCGTAATGGTACCGTTTATTTTTGCGAACAATATTAATGACTTCTATATTTTTAAAAACGATATTTCTTACCTTAAATTCGATATTCTTAATATGATTAAAATAGGGCATTTTATAAAGCACAACAGCTACTTTAAACAGAGGTGTCCCAGTGCTGATGCAGTCAAGCAAGAGAGATAGGATGTGAGGGGTCCAGCACTGGCTAAAGAGCCAGGTCTTTAGTGCTTTCTTGAACTCCAATTCAGATTGGATTAGGCTAAGTCTATCCGGAAGGGAGTTCCATAATCTGGTCATCACCACCGTAAAGGTTCTACCTCCGATGCAGGACTTTGCAAATTGAGGTACGCACGGAGGATTCTGGGAGTTCGATCTTAAAGAGCGTTTTTGTTGATAGGGGTGAATACGTTTCCTAATGTAGCTGGGACAAATGCCTCTCATGGCCCTAAAAGCTACCATCAGAGCCTTGAATTCTATCCATTTTGCTACAGGCAACCAATGAAGCTGTCTATATTCTTGACCGCGGTATTCTTGCTTTTAATATTTCTGAATCAGGATATTTCCAACTCGATATTTGTGAAAGTCAACATTTCCAACTCAATATTCTGTCTGAGCACCGCTAGAGAGTACTCATCCTGTCCAAAACCTGGACACTTAAAACTTTTTCACAAACGAACCAGAGGCTAGAACAGGACGACTATAGCGCTGCAGCCACTTAGTCAAATCGCCAGTGGGATTCAAATTGCTGGTTTGCATCGCTGAATGCTGACCTGAGTTCCAGAAAAATTACTAAATCTGAACGTGGAGGACTTCACCAGGATCGATGCCATCATTCTCAATGCCCATCTCAGTTGACCGTAGCGTGTTTCACCCACTCTTACCTTTCTGGGCATTGACATCAAGAGCCTCAAACTTCCCGTCAGAACACCAAGGATCCTCGCTTCACCAAGCCGCCGTTGACGAGCAGTACTTTGGATCCAGATTGCAGCTTGCCCCTGCAGACACCCAGACCACAAGTACTTTCTCCATAAAACTTCCTAACTGCATAGGTACATTTTCCAAAGAGATGAACTTTGGTCCTGCTATCTGGCAGATGACCTTCTCTGGCCTTCCTTAATTTTGACTTTGACCCTGTCTACCTTGATAAAGGCTCAAAAATTGGCTCTTTATGCTTTTTTGTGCTATTTTCACTGCACTCTTTAAAATGTCTTATCTCCCTTTCTATGATTTGGATTTTTGTCATTTTGGTTTCATTTTAATTATTAAAATACTGTCTATTTTTCTTATTTGGCTTGGGATTTTTCTTTTGTTGTGTTTTCAGAAACAATGGATAACCCAATTTCTTTCAAAGGGGAAAGGAGGGGCACATTTGTGGAGTGGTGTGGCTCACTGGTTAGAGGCGGCAGACCCGGGAGCAGAGGACGGCCCGGGACCAGGGTTCAATTCCCGACGCGGCAGGGTCGTGGACCAGGGTCAGCGGACTTGATAATTCTCACCTCGGTGCCTACTCTTGTTGTATCGGGTTCCCAAGGCCTACATGTTCCGAAGATAACCCACATACATTGGAAGAACTGTTGGCACGGAAACTGTAAAAGTCAAAGAACAAGTTTATTAAAACCCCATGGGGTGGTGGTACACTCATACAGCACCCTTCGGTAATGCAAGAGGTATCACACCGAACATCGGTGTGACCCCGATTTATATACAGTTTGGGGCAATAAAAGATAGGCGGCACAAGTTAGAACACATTTTAAGGACATATATGGTCATGTTTTGGAATACTGCCAGCTCATTGGAGGGGGCACAACTCCGCTGGTCAGTTTGGCGCACATTCCTAAAGACTTACTGGTCAGCTGGAACTGCGCATGTGCAGCTTGACCAGTACTAAAAATAGCCTGTTGCTGGGCAGAATGAAGTGGTCAGTGGGATGGACAACGGACTAAAGGGCACGCCGGCCACGAGGCCGCTTATGGTCTAAGATGGCCGCCGCAACATTCAAAATGGCGTTTTCATATATAGCCAAGTTAAGGAGGACAACGTGTAGATACAGCTAATCGCTAACGCGGCCATGCCAATTACGACAGACGACCCTTTTAGCGTTTAGCTGAATCTACCTCATAGTGAACATAATCAGGATGCTCGTCCTCGATGTCTATTAACATGATTTGTGTTACTTCTTTATGAAGCATCATTTTGTCATGAGCAAGAGCTCGTCTTGATGGTATGCAAGCTGATAGGCACATAGAACACAAGGCTGGGCCACATTGAATACATAGGCATATAAAAAACATCGCTTCCACAATTGTACATAGAATCGTCAACAGTTTCCAGCCCCAGGTAGCAAGCATAGACCGGAACCATCCTGCAAGTGTCCAAGTTCCATTGTCCGGATGTATTTCAGCTGCAATCTTGTGAAGCTTGGATATGGCATCATAAACAGATGGAGAATTATCCGGAATGTATACACAGCAGCTGCTTCCGATAATTCTACATGCCCCCCCACGATCAGCCAAAACTACGTCCAACACCATCCTGTTTTGGAGCGTGACAATTCTAGAAATCTGTAGTTCCTCAGTGATGTTTCCCAGGGCAATGGCAGTGTCATTCGCTACAGCCTCGACAACACGTGTCAGTCGTCTTATTTTCCGGCTGTTCAGTGCAGCCCCCACGAAGGAGAATAGTCCCAAATTAAAGTCCACATACTGTTGCAAAGCAGTATCAGTCTGGTCTATGTCATCCAGAGCAACAGTCCGCTTAACCCTATTCAGGACGAAATCATGATATAAAGTATAATCATTGTGATACATTGGTGGGGCAATGAATACAGGAGGTAACACAAACGATACGTAGCACGTGCCCAACCATCCCAATGGAAGCTGATGGTAACCCTTTGTTCCACAAATAAAATAAGTATTCTGTGATGCTACAAATGAAATGCCATTCGGGCTATCAAAAGTAGTGTTACATTCACTTTTCCCTACTGCAACCGAACCCTTATTTCTAATGCACAAATCGGCTTTAGTAGCAATGACATTAATAACATGTGCGCTGGATACATTAATATTTCTTTGGTTGCTGTACACACGTGGGGCAGACATATTATCGGGCCTGTACTCCTCCCATTCAAATCGAGTACCCTCAGCCCGTGGAAACCCATCCTTGTCATGGGAGCATACTTTATTCAAATGGAAAAGCACCCCCCCTTTGGTTGGCCATCTCAAGGTAAAGAGGAGGGTGTACCAGGCGTTGCATGATCCATTATGTGAAAACGGGAGTGGAATGAGTGGGGTGCCTCCTCTCTTCTGATGCCCTGGCAACATCCCACACACCCAGCAATTTGAGGTATTGGTCATGTTATGTGTGTGGTGAAGAATCTGAATAAAGCTAATATTTAAATACATTTGCCGATGTCGTTCTTCATGAAAGGGTAATGTAAAGTGAAAATGTTCAGACGGAGCCGGGGTAGTCGGCAGCAAATGTTCACGCACAGGCACCACAAGTTCAACTACCCAGGCTATTACAGCTATCACCACAATAGTCAGAACAAAGAGAAAGGCACCCAATAATTTTTTATCTCGCGATGCCGTTGATGCCATAGTTCAGAAATGTTCGTGCAAAAGTCTCAAATAGCACAAATTGTTCGCAGAGTCTCAGATACACGTGCGTGTATACCTAAAAAAAAGAAAAAAATACGGTGCTGAACTCCGAGGTAGCCGTTGTTTTCTTCTCCGGGCCAAGACGGGTGTCACTACACTGGCAGAACTGATCCCCCCCCCTTGGAATTCCCGGTTTCCGTTTCACAAACCTGGAGCGGTAACCAACCAGTCATTAACAAAAATGCAAAAAAAAAGAAATCTTCTTATCGAGGACGCAGGTTGTAGCGCTCTCGTCCGGCAATAGCGTGGTCTGGGAAGGCTCCCTCAACTTCGGCCGACGTCACAGCTGGGCTCTTTTCTTTCTCCAAGATCTCTTTGTAGTCGGTCAGCACAGCAGGAGTCACCAGATCCGGAGAGACACGGCGGCAGTGTGTCGAATGCACCCACCGCTTCCTGTTGGTCACTCGTACAGCGGTTTGGGTTGCAAGGAGGACCTGTTCGGGACCCTTCCACCTGGGCTCCAAACTGCTCGCTCTCTCAAACGACCGAATCATGACGTGGTCCCCAGGACGGAGATCATGGCCCTCTCCAGTAGAGTTGTCAGGGAGCGCTTCTCGAACCTGTTGATGAATAGAGAGTAAATCATTTGTTAATCGTGCCAAATAGTCGTTCATCATAACACAAGGCACATCATGTATTAATCGCGGCTTAGGCACCCCCCAGATGTTCATGGGGCGCACAAACACCACCTCATAGGGCGTAAGGCCAGTTCGAGAATGGGGTACTGATCTAAGAGAGAGCAGTGCTAGCGGCAAAGCGTCTGGCCACTTCAACGATGTAGACGCCACAATTTTGGCCAGTTTAAGTTTCAACGTAGCATTGTACCGCTCAACCAGACCTGCCGACTGAGGGTGGAATACAGCGTGGAACTTCTGCTGAATCCCTAACCCCTTCAGTACATACTCCACAATCTTTCCAACAAAATGAGGCCCATTATCACTCCACAGAAATTTGCAAACTCCAAAGCGAGGAAAGAATTCCTTAAGCAACACCTTAGCTGTTGTCAAAGCCGTATTGTCTTTCGTGGGGAAGGCCTCAACCCATTTGCTAAAGGCACATACCACCACTAGGACGTACTTCAGGTTGTTGCAGCGCTCGAGTTGGATGTAATCCATTTGGAGTACCTCAAATGGTGCAGAAGGTGGAACGAACCCTCCTTTCGGAGTATGGGTCCCCTTTCCAGGATTGTGTTGTAAACAAACGAGGCAGGTCTGCACTACTCTCTTCGCGGTATTAGCAATCTCAGGATGTTCCCAAACTCGTGTTAAGAGCCGAGTGATTGCAAGAGCTCCGACATGCGCCAGTCCATGTGTCATCTGGACCATCGCCTGCAAGTAAGCCGCAGGCAATTTCCACTTCTCCATGTCTTTGCTTCTCCAACAACCCTCGTCATCTAGTACCCCATCTGCTGCCCATGCCACAAGTTCAGATTCAGTCGCTGATTTTTGAATATCCAATATTTCTGCTCTAGCATCACTCCATCGTTCAGCCTGTGATTGTATCACGTACATGGGGGAGCTAGTTCGAGACATAGCCGTTTGTCTTGCTATGCTATCCGCAAAGGCATTTCCCTGACCCACTTTATCAGTAATCTTCTTGTGGGCGCTACATTTTATGATCGCTACCTTTTTTGGACAAAGCAACGCGTTCAGGAGATCACGCACCAGTTCTCCATGCATAATGTGTTCTCCGTGAGATGTCAAGAACCCACGTTCTCTCCAGAGTAGCCCGAAGTCATGTGCCACTCCGAAGGAGTACCGGCTGTCCGTGTATATGTTCACACATAGACCAGCACTCAGTTCGCAGGCTCTTGTTAAAGCTATCAGTTCTGCTGCCTGAGCCGACTTTTGTGGTATCCTAGCTGTTTCTACCACTGTCTTAAGTGTCGTGATCGCATAGGCTGCGGAAGTCGTGCCATCTGGCAGCCTTAAACACGATCCATCAACCCACAGTTCCCCATCCACATCTGGAAGTGGGACATCCTGTAAGTCGACACGACCCTTTGTCTGTTCCTCGGTCAGGAAAATACAATCATGATGTTTTTCTTCCTGACCCTCCTCGACCGGATAGGGCAATAAAGTGGCAGGGTTCAGAGTAGCACATCTTTTTAGTGTAATATGTGGCGCCAACAGTGTAAGCTCATATCCTGTTAAACGTGCACTCGTGAGATATTGGGTTTTTGTTTGGTTTAGCAGGGCATCTACCGCGTGGGGAACTAACACTAATAGTTTGTGTGATAACACTATTCCCTCACTCTGCCGTATGGCTACTGCCGTTGCCGCTACCGCTCGAAAACACCCAGGCAATCCTCGTGCTACAGGATCAAGAATGGCAGAGAAATACGCACATGGTCTCTGCTTACCCCCGTGTATTTGCACTAACACTGACAACGCACACCCATCATTCTCGTGCACGTACAATGTAAAATGTTTCGTGTAATCTGGTGTGCCTAACACGGGTGCAGAGCAAAGGGCCTGTCTCAACTGTTCAAAAGCCTTCTGACATTCATCTGTCCATTCAAGGGGCATTGGTGTAGCTTTGGACAGTAGCGCTAGCAGAGGTTTTATAATGTGTGAAAAACCCATGATCCATTGTCTACAAAAGGACGTCAACCCTATGAAGGCACGTACATCTCTCTGCGTGCGGGGGACTGGTGTGTCTAAAATTGCTTGAATTCGATCAGACGTTAATGCACGCCCCTCCTTAGACAACAGATGACCGAGGTAGGTCACCTGGGGTCTACAGTATTGTAGCTTCTTATTCGAAACCTTATGATTGTTCTGTGCCAAGAAGGAAAGCAACGCAATTGTACTTTCTTCACATTGTGCATAAGAGTCTGCAGCAAGTAGAAGGTCATCCACATACTGAATGAGAGCAACACCAGTCTGCAACTCAAAGGAATCTAGCTGTCTTTTCAAAGCCTGGCTATAGATGCTAGGGCTTTCGGTATAACCTTGGGGAACACGACAAAATCTATACGATTTATTATTTAACGTGAAGCCAAACAAATATCTGCTATCAGGATGGACAGGAATGGAAAAGAACGCGTTTTTCAAATCTATTACACTAAACGTTGTGGCCGTTGGTGGGACCAATGTAAGCAAGGTCGTAATATCGGACACCACCGGGTATTGGGGAATGACAATTTTGTTGATCTCTCGCAAGTCAATAATAAAGCGATAGATTTGTCGTCAGTATCTCTCTTAAGGATCGGAAGAATAGGACTGTTGCAAACATTATAAGGGACCTCCTCCACTACTCCTGCAGAAATCAAATCCTGAACAATATGTGTCAATGCAATTTCACCTTCTCTCGAGATCTTATACTGTGGCACTCGTGGTAGAGGGGCCCCTTTCTTAACAGTAATGTGAATAGGTGGAATACGCATCTCCCCCACATCCGTGTCTGAGATCGCCCATAACGTGTGCGGGAGAGAGGCCAAAGCTGAAATATCTTGTATTGTGTAAAACCTATTCGGGTCAGGATAATTGTCATTGAGAATGACCCGCACTCCCTCTGGAGCGCACCGTATCGTTGCTCGAAAATATTTAAGCAAATCAATACCCAGGATATTATCTGGTGTATAGGGTGATAACAAAAATGGGCCAAAACTGAAAAATTTGTCAAGACAAAGCGCTAGAGGTTTCGACAATGGGCTAGGGGAGGGTGTGCCATCAAACCCTACACATGTAATCATTTCGCCAGACAGGGGAGCCCTCGGAACCAACCTTTTAGACAAAGCGCTACGGGTAGCTCCGGTGTCAACTAGGAATTGATCAGTAGAACCCAAAATATTCGCTGTTACATATGGACCCTCCTGATCTACAGGCACTTCAATCGGTTCCGCACCACATCCTACGCAGTCCTATGCATGCACATAATCTTGGTGTTCCACATTCTCACCCTCCGAAATCTGATATTGATTCCGTCTATCAAACGTATTTCGTTCATCCTGGCCACGGCCCCTGTCCTCAAACCTTCCACGATCACTTCCGCCACCTCTTGCTCCTGTATAACCTCCTCTCGTCCTACCACCTTCTCGGCCACACTGACTACGCTGCTCATGAAGTACCGGACAATCATTAGCCCAATGCCCGAACTCCTTACAGTAAGCGCACTGATCCTCCGCTATATCCGTACGACCAGACGACGTAGTACCTCCACCCCGTCTTCCTCTATCACTCCCTCTATTCGGAGTCCCCCGAACCTGTGCCAACATTACCTTTGTCTTCAATTCCTTCGCTTTCTTATCAACACTTTCTTTAGCCTCTATCTCCTGTCGCTCATAATACTGAGCCATCGTTAACAAAGACGCAGGGGTCGCCGTGGCCCAGGAACTTTCACTCGTTTTTAATCGTTTTGCAATCTCCGGTAGGAGATTAGTCACATACTTATCTACAAACAAATGCCGGCCCGTATCGTCTGTTAAAGATTGACCACTGTAATCATGGAATGCCTCCTCGAAGCGTGTAAAGAAATCCGAAACCGTTTCATCGGGCTTTTGTTTGCACGAAGCTAACATAGTCCAATCGATCTTTTTAGAGGGAACAAGCGTCTTTAATTTTGTCAAAATAGCTGCTGGAAGATCTAAAATTAACTGGCAAGGCTTACACGCTGGTTCCCTATCTAAGTCAGCAGCATTTATTTCTTTCCATGTGCCCCCCAATATTGTTTCATCATTATTTTTACGAATTTGCCTCCACATATCAGGCGGAAGTATTAACCCAAAGAACAAATCTATATCTACCACAGTCATCACACAAGACGAAATAGCCCCTTCCACCCCTTCATAAAATGCCGCCGGATTCTTACGAAGATCAGGTAAATAATTTTTCAAAGCCATAACATCTGCTCTATTCCAGGGCGTGTACACCCAATTATATACAAAATACCCCTTCGCATCCTTTGACAATTTATCCTCATCCGTACCTTGCCCTTTAGGAGGGACATACAAAGGTGCGGCTTCACGCATAGGCATAACATGCATTGCAGAACTCTTATCTGAACCCCGGAGAGAGCACTGCTTAATTTGCTCGTCAGACTCCAACGCGGCCTCCTGTTGCCTCCTTTTCCGTTCCTCCCGCAATCTGGTCGTTTCATCCCGCAGCTGGATCAGTTGCTTGAAAAGGTCGTCAACATCTGCAAGATCAAACAAACCTTTATCCAAATTCTCACGATACACTGACACAGATTTAGGTTCTAACGTGTCTGAAAGATCACGATGCGCGACAACAACTTCATCCGCCAAACTAGACAAAAAATACATTAATTCAAGATCCGACCACCTACTCCTCTCCGCACTCAGCTCATCCTGAGAAACACATTTCCTATTCACTTTACGAGCCCAACTACGTAAATGTGCAGACCTCTCCGTAGTAAACCTGAGAGCAGATATACCCTTCTTTTCCGACTTATCCTGCCCCTCATCACCCGAATCTTCAGCTGGAGCCGTCGGTGAAACATACGGAGGCGGTGACCGATCTAGCAATGAAAAATCATCAATTTCATTATTAAGGACAGGATAAAGTGGTCGACGAATAGGGAATTGACCCGTCGTTTGCAATTTACGTTCCCGTTCCTCTCTCTCCCTTTTCTCCTGAGCCTCTTTTTCCTCAAGCTGTAAAGCCTTATCCCGAGCAGCCTTGCGCTTCTCTTTGTCCGCCAAGGCAACTTCACGTTTCATTCGCTCACGCACCGCTTTCTCCCACATTCGCACACAATCAAGCATGTTTTGTCTAGACCTACGTTGAAACAGACATTGTTCCACAAACTGCACTTTTTGCAAATCGAACGACCCATGTAGTGGCCATTGCAATTCAGGATCCGACTTGGTGTACTTGTGCCAGAGTTTACTATACATTATAGGGGGAAGGCCATGTTTAATATACATTTCACGATTTGGTGTTCCCTCTGGGGGAGCCGGCTGTGATTCCGCTAACCTAATTGTGGTACCATTTCTAAGACAGCACAACCCTCTAAGCGTGCTAAAAACAGGCATGTTCAAAGAGTATCACGAAAGCGTGACACCGTATAAAATGGCACTTACAGTACTTCACACAAATGTACCGCTCAAAGGAAAAAAAACAAAGTTAGAGAAACATCTCTACATGCCTGCCTATGTGAAGTGCACTACACATATAGATTCAAAGGTCACAAATTCACAAGTTCACAAATTCACAAGTGTTAGCTAACTCAAAACAAAGTCATAGGTCACAAAATTTCGATAAGCGTCCGAGGACTACCTTACCGATCACAGATCATAGAACTCCAGTAAGCGTCCGCAGACTACCTCACTGATCACAAATCTTACCCAAAGTCTCAAAGGTCCAGATTCCAACTGCCAAGGTCTTTTAATCGAATCAGCCAAACAGCACTTTATCCAGCAACACCAACGATCGAAAACTCAGTCGGAGACCGGCGCCACCTGGAAGGTCAGATCAGAAGGAAAGGAAAAAACACCGTGGGTGCCAAGACTCGGGTCGCTCAGTGGCAGCGCGCGTCCATGGCGAGTGTCCAAACCTTCGTCACGACCTCTCCTTCGGGCATCCGAGTCGCCGATGAGTCCCTTCGTGGTCGCCAATTTGTTGTATCGGGTTCCCAAGGCCTATATGTTCCGAAGATAACCCACATACATTGGAAGAACTGTTGGCACGGAAACTGTAAAAGTCAAAGAACAAGTTTATTAAAACCCCATGGGGTGGTGGTACACTCATACAGCACCCTTCGGTAATGCAAGAGGTATCACACCGAACATCGGTGTGACCCCGATTTATATACAGTTTGGGGCAATAAAAGATAGGCGGCACAAGTTAGAACAAATTTTAAGGACATATATGGTCATGTTTTGGAATACTGCCAGCTCATTGGAGGGGGCACAACTCCGCTGGTCAGTTTGGCGCACATTCCTAAAGACTTACTGGTCAGCTGGAACTGCGCATGTGCAGCTTGACCAGTACTAAAAATAGCCTGTTGCTGGGCAGAATGAAGTGGTCAGTGGGATGGACAACGGACTAAAGGGCACGACGGCCACGAGGCCGCTTATGGTCTAAGATGGCCGCCGCAACATTCAAAATGGCGTTTTCATATATAGCCAAGTTAAGGAGGACAACGTGTAGATACAGCTAATCGCTAACGCGGCCATGCCAATTACGACACTCTAACCAGGGACCACACTCGGCAACTCTGGGCATTAGCTTGCCTCATCTCCACAACGGCCCCCCACATACGCCGAGGATGCTTGGTTTAACCTTGGAGATACCCAGTAGGGACCATCTCACAGGGGAAGCCAGGACGGATTCCCCAGCGGTCTATTCGCGTCAGGATACTCCGGTAGTAATTGAGCGCGGTATAAAACAGCATATGACATATAACAAAACATTTATTTAGAGGGTGGTGACCCAACAATAGGTAGGGCACATTGAGGCCAATCAGCGGGTTTGAAGACCGATCCAAAAGGAATTTCTGGCTCGGTGCCGACAGGAATTGGGGTGGAGTCAAGAGAATGTAGGCCAGCTCTCCCCTAAATTAGCACTTTTTCTCTGCCAGTCCTCGAGATGAGATGGAACCGACAAAAGGAGAGATAACTTCCACCTTCTACCTTGCAAGCAAATCGATCCTACGGAAAAGCGAGACTAGGGAAGGGTATCAGAAAACCTTCGAAAAATTATGTAGAGGGATAAAATCGGAGTGACTGAAGGAGAATTGAGTTCCACCTTCTAACTTGCATAGGTCCATCCTCTCCACAGCACCCCTAATCCCATATCATATGACAAAGAAAAGTGCCCTAGCAGAGAATTGCGTTCTTCTTCACAATCTCTTTTGGTTGTCCCTTGTTTCAAGAAGAAGAGGTCAGGAGGAGTTAAATTCTCCACGCTCGAGCCTACCTTCTGGAATACTCTTTCCCCATTCCTCAGGCCCTCCCCCAATTATCCAGAGTTTCAGAAAGCTCTGAAAACATTTATTTTTGCCCAAGCCTTCCCACACTAGGAGTTCGTCCTTCCCACTGTCCTATGGTCTGCGTCCCTAGCGCCAAGAAACCGCTTGGTGGATGTGCGCTTTATAAATATTTTAATTTTAATTTCAATTTCTCATATCCACACATATCCCGACTAGCCCCAGCTGTTTTGACTTCCTTGTGACCACTATCAGAGACACCCAGTGTGTTGGACCTTTGACCTTCTCGATGATTCCAGCTTCTTCCAACTTGCACAGCTCCTTTTCAATGAGTGGTTGTAGATGAAAAGCAACCCTCCTGTGCCGAAGAGCAACCGGTTGTACCAGCGGATAAATGTGCAGGTGTATTTGGGTGTCACGCAGGCACCCGTGAATTCCTCCAGTATCTGGCTCATGCCCTCATGATGGATGCCAAAAGCGAAGATGATGATCCCTAAATCTTTGGCTGATTTGCAACCCAGCAACATGCCATTCTCCTTCTTCGGTAACCACACCAGAGCGTCCATCTCTTGCTTGTCATATGGTATTGTGGGTTTGAATTTTCCTTTTATGGCGAGCGGTGTTGTTTGGCCATACGCAAACACCTTTACCTTGGCCGGCATCAACACTGGAGGAGATGGCATCTCTCTGTACGCTTCCCAGGACATAATGTTTATGGTGGCTCCTCTGTCGATTGTTGCTGTTGATGGGTGCTCGGCCACTAGGACTTGGCGTTAGGGAAGGAGCGTCTGGGTGTGAGCTGCAGACCCCACAGTGAAGACTGAGTGTACCGTGTGTTCGTCTTGGTTATCATCATCCATGTCACTGACTTGTTCCTAAGACTCAGGAATCATGTTGACTTGAGACCTTCCTGCTCGCCTCTTACTGGATTGGCACACTTTCATAAAGTGGTTAAACTTTCTGCAGGCCGTACATCTCTTCCCTCTTGCTGGGTATTCAGATGGTTGGTGTGATGGCCCTCGACAGTACCCACACAACTTGATCCTGGGGCTTCTTGTGCGAGCCATCGATTCATTGGCAGTGGGGCTTCTTGTGCGCATCATCGATTCAGTGGCAGATGCTGGCGACTGCGTTGACCGGCTCTGTCTTGATTGGAGTTTGAAGAGCTGTGTCCATGTGTGCTGCCCTGGCTTTTGATAGTTTTTTGGTTCTCCCCAGGGTGAGTATGTCTTCTAGTGACATTCCCGATTCTTTCAGTATTCTTTACTTTAGTTTCGCTGACGCAAACCCCAGTATGATCTGGCCCCTTATCTCCTCGGTCTCATCTTGAAAATCACATGTTCCCGCCAGCTCTTTTAGACGTGCGTGGAATACCTCCAAAGACTCATCAGGCTTTTGCTGTGCCTGTCTGAACAACAAACCTTCGTAGTCCTGGTTTGCCATCAGTTCAAAATGGGCATTCAGGGCCGCAATGAGTGTGAGATGGGTCTTTGGTGTTGCCTCAGCTACTGTTGTCGCTATCTTGTGAACGTCTTTCCCTCCTATATGTAGCAGCATGGAGCACTTTTGGGCGTTGTTTACCTTAGTCGCCTCAAAAAATACGATCACTCGCTCCACCCACTCCTTCCATCTAGGGGCCTATGCAGAGTGGGCTCTCTCCTCTACAAATAGTTCACCTGCTGGGATGTGGGCCATGATGCCCACCCTGATAGGGTCTTGATGTTGTCCAACTCTGAAGTGGGTGTGGAGTATGTGGAGGAGTTCTATGGGACTGCCTGCTTCCTTATGAAAAGCCACTCACAGTTTGTAGGGCCCACTGGTGGTACTGGTGACACCAACAGCTCCCATGCCTGAGCTTGGGTGTCTGTAGCGTAGGCCTGCAGTACTGGATGTCACCAGAAGAGTCCGCAGCCTCCACAATGTGCCTCTGGCAGACGGCCTGGTGAGTAGGCAGCACGAGCACCGCGCACGAAGGATCGTGAGCACGGCCACCACCACAGTACCACATGAGTCAGGATACCCTTGTCGCCAATTTTGCATCTACCGCCGCACTCGTACTAATTGGGAGAGTGCATTGTATGGATGAGCTGCCAGCAGGGCATCACCGCGTTAGCTGTGCAATGTAGGCGACATAAAGACAGGATGCGGAGAGGTGGTTTACTGTGTCGGTTAAACATGATGCCACCGTTAGTTCACCAGAATCCTTCCGGGACCAAGGCATAGCAAATGGACTTGCCCAACACACAAGTATCCCATTGTGATACAACACTGAACTCTCCTTTCTGTCGAGAGTCCCGGCGGACTGGAACACCAAAGTTCCTAAAGAAAGGAAGAAGAAAAAGGATATTAATTTTGACATCAAAACACTATTTCAGCAAGAGAATTAAATAAAGCACATGAGTTTATTTTCTTGTAGAAGTTGTTTCTTGACCTTATATTCTCAGTAACTGCGACAAGTGGTGGAGAAAGTTGACAGTCCACCTCCATTGATACACAATGGATGCACTAATACAACATTTAGTACAAGGACAACATAAATTAGAATGGGCCCTAGAACGCCACATGTCTTCAGCTAAGGCTGATAGAGAAATATTTTGAGATGCCTAAAAGACTCAAACAGAAAATCTTAACACCTTGGCTGCTAGGGGGTTTTCCCGTCCTGTGCTGAACATACATGATCCCCATTGTTCATGACAAGGTCAACTCGTCATAAGCACAGGGCAGGTAAAACCCATGACGAGTTGTCCTTTTCATGAGCACTGAAGGGGTTAATAAACTGGCACTGGAACAACTGCAAGAATCGTCTTGATTGGTGAACAATAGGGCTCCTATAACCGCCACTCCTATGATAACTTTGCAAAAACTACTACCAGGAGAAGATCTTGATGCCTTCCTGGTAAATTTTGAAAGAACTGCTAGGTCTAGTGCTTGGCCTGTAAAACGATGGCCTTTTCATTTTGCTTCTTTACTAACAAGTGAGACTCAAGCTGCCTATCAAACAGAACATCCTCTCAGAGAATTCACATATGAGGAAGTAAAAAAGGTGATACTGGAAACAGCCGGACTGGATGAAGAAGCTTATCGTTTGAGGTTTAGATGAGAGAGGGGAAAACCAGGTGAGACACCAAAAGCCCTATACTTTAAATTGAAAACAGCTGCTGAGAAATGATTAAAACCAGAAGAACATACCAAGTAAGACATTATGGATAAAATAGGTTTAGAACAGTTTTAGAATCCTTACCCCATCATATACAAAAGTGGTTATGTTAATGGGCAGAAATGACTAACACTTTTTCATGAGTTCAACCTCGCTTTCATCAAAGACATTTTGAAAAGAATACAAGGACTCTTCCTCAACAGATGAATGCTCATAATGAAAGGAAACCTCAGAAAACTACTAACGAAGCAAAAGCAGCATATCCATCAAAACCAGAGCTGCAGATCCCTTCTGCTCCACAATGCTTTGAGTGTGGCGACTGGGGCATATAGCCCGCTTTTGTAAAAACAAAAAGCTCACAAAAAACCCATGGGAGTCAATTACTTGCCAACCTCCATTTATTTTACCCAGGAGATGGGCCCTTGTTTTTTTTTAAAGTGTACAAATTATTAAAAAGTGGAAAACTACTCTGTTGGATTCCGGTTGCAAGCAGTCAGTAGTACAAGGCGACTTAGTCCTCCCATTGCAAATTATACAAGGGAAATTCGTTAATATCAGATGCGTACATGGAGATACAAAAAACATATCCAGTGGCCCAGTAGGTAATTACTACAACTTTTGGTAAAACAATAAAAATCTCAGTGGAGACAAAGTCAGGTGGAGTCAACGGAACAACTCATGGCGAAGGCGTCACACTGGCTTGCTAAGACTACAAAAGGGTTTCCCCAATTACACAGGCAGAACCTAATGGTGAGGAGAGGTTGGTGGGTGGGCCCTACTACAAGAACATAATGGGGGATTGCATTCTGGTGAACCTAGACAGTCCAGCTATAGTGGGGCATATGTTAAAACAATTCCCATTTGCATCATCGCTAACCTCTCAGATTCTCGCCTTACCATTATCTCATTTCTATAAGCACCTCTTTAATACAGGAACAGGGGGAGGAAAAGTTAGACTTCCTATTCTTTCTCACCCCCTAAGCAATGTACAGATGATTGGCGATGAGATCCCTTAGTAATAGATATACCCCGTTGGAGAGCCTGGAGGATTGTGATTGACGAACCAGAAACTCTACCCCAAGGATGGATATTGACGTGCCTGAACCTGATTCAATGAGGGAAAGCGAGAGCAGAGGGCTGACAGCTAATGTTGGCTACCTGGAATTTAGCAGGACTCAAGAACAAAAAAGATAATCCTGAGTGGCTGAGGAAGGTAAATAAATACAATATTTTATGCCTCCAAGAGATGTGGGAGGTGGGCCCAGTCTTCCTGGACGGCTGTCGTTCTTATCAAACCCCAGCCCAACTGCCTACCTGAGGTCAAGCTAGAGATGGCATTTTAATTCTCTAAGCTAATACTATTAAGAATAATATTCTGAACTACTTAGATACCTCTCCCTACTTTCATGTCTTGATATGTGAGGGAAATACATACTCTGATATAATTTTAATCAATTTCTATATTAACTCCTTTGACGGGGCCATGTCATCAGTGGTTGATTCCTTGGACAGGTAATTGGTAAAATTATGGCTCAGTATCCTAAGCCCCTGTTTGTTATCTGGGTGGGGGATTTTAATGCCAAAAGCTGCCCAAAGTGGGGAAACCAGTCTGTGGTAACACTGTGTTGGCGACAGCATGATTCACTTTAAATACAACACCAATGGAAATGGCTTAAATAGGCTTAAAGTAATGTGGATTCTTAGGATTGTTAACAAATTAAACCCCTTAACAGGTGCATTGGAGGCAACAGGAGGGATTTCTAATCGGAGTCCACCGTAGATTTTATAATTGTAATAACCACCCTTAGTGGGAGAGGGAATAAGACCCAGTCAACGTTGTTGGGACTGAGTGATCATGTTGTCCTGGCCTGCATATTAATATGGGAAGGTAGTCAGAAGATCCATCCAGACATTATTACTACACCTCACCTATCAAGGAAAAATGGTTACATCCTGAAGTGGCATATAGTGGACATAAACAACCTGAGATCCTGGTCTGTCTAGACCAAAGCCTGGATTCTTGTTGGGCTAAAACCCACTTTATTCCACTACTGGATGAGGTCAACTTCATCTGAAAAGGTCCTTCCCAACTACACCATCCCCCTCTCAGTGTTGGTTTGACTCTTTATTTATCAAAGCTTTATCAAATCTTCATAAAGTAGTGCATTCGATCCCCAGAGATGTACATCTCATACTGAGTTTAAGGGCTAGCTATCGGGCAACTAGAAAGAATAAACTAAAATCCCTAAGCGAGGAGGCTTGGTTGAATTTGTGGCGTGCTTCAGAGGCCAAAGATTATAGAGGCTTCTGGAAATGGGTTAATGCACCCTTTCTCCAAGAAGATACAGGGCCACCTGTTGCCTTCCATATTGAGGAGCTAGGCTGCGTAACACACTTCGAAAAGATGTTTCAGAACTCTCTAGAGAACAATACCTCTAACAGTCCTTTAACAGTGAAGGCAAATTCCACCCCTTTAAAGTTTGAATGCATGAGTTCTCTCGGGCTTTTTAAAAGCTGCCGATCTCTTCCTGAGCCCAACAGATCTTTGGGTTCCACGTTTGATAAATGTGTTAAATGCCCTTTTAAAGGAGGGTCCCCCTCACTTCTTGGAAACATTCAACCATTATATCCATCTACAAAAAGGAGATAGGAGAGATCCTAAAAATAATAGGCCGATATCATTGCCAAGCTAATGGGTCACCTATTCCTAAATTATTTTATTTATTTATTTATAAAGTTTTATACAGCGCAAACGTGACCCACGAGGGTATCAGAGCGCTTTACAGTATAAGAACATAAATGGTTAAGGTGGTATACACACTTTCAAATGTGTCAATTCGTACAAAAGAAACATAAAAATTATGAATAACAAACATAGAGGACCTTGAATCTGCAGGACGTTGTACAGTAGAAAGTACAATAGATAGTTATTGAACATTGGGGGGCTCTGGGATTTTTCACTCACTACAGTGCGGGGACACGCCGGTGTGCGTGGCCAGCAGCTTTATAAGCTCCCTTATCATTATTATTAATATTAGGTGACTGTGCTAGCAAATAGCGAACATACATATAATAACCTCAATTGATTCACAATGGATATAAAGTGTATAGATGAACTAAGGGGGACCCACAGCCACCTAAGATTTACACTACACAGTTATAGAGCAATAAGGGCTGTGATATTAGTCTTACATAAAATGGTCTTGTCCATTCCACCTGAGAAAGGCAATGGTATTCGGATCATAAAGAGGACTCGGTGACATCCTAGAATTAAAACTTAGGGCATGAATGTTTTCATTAGTAGTATTTTTACTTCTTTTTTAATGTGGTAAGGGAAGTGATTCCACGCACTACTGGAGGTAAGGAGTTCCAATTCTTTGGTGCAACCCCAGAGAAAGCTCTACAACTAGTACTCTTCTTATGAAGGATTGAGTTTTCAGAAGGAAAGTGCTCGCACTTCGTAGTTGTCTGCAACCTCCAGACCTTTCCAGCTTTAGAGCCAAGTAACTGGGTGTATTGTTGTGAATTGCTTTGTGTGTCATGCAGGCCACTTTAAGGTGTCGTAAGGCAACCAATTCAGGGCTTTCAAGGTTGGAGAGATGTGACTTATTTCTTTTGGTTCCTGATACCAGTCTAGCCGCAGCATTCAGTGCTGCTCTCAGCGGAGCCAGATTGGAGGACTGGCTAGAGGAGAAACAATGTATTTCTAAGGTTCAATATGGCTTCAGCAAAAGGCAAAGGCCCCATTGACCAATTTCTAAATATGTTGGTTGCAAAATATACAATCGCAAAAAGGGTCAATTTTAGTTAGCGTTCATGGGTCTATCAGTCACATTCAAATGCGTGGCTTATAGTAAGCTATGGGAAATCATGATATCCATGGCATTTGACATTGCGATTATCAATTATATCAGGCAGCTTTATGTAGGGATCACAGCAAGTGGTAGGTGTGGCAGAGCTGGGGAATGCACTAAGCCATTTGGCCTTAAGCGTTGAGTGAGGCAAGGATGTGTAATTGCCCCATTTGCCCCATTTTTGTTCTTCTTGTAAATGTAAATGTAAATGTATGAAGCTTATATAGCGCATGCCTTACCCTGAGGCATCTCCGCGCTTGCTTAGGGAACCAGTCCTGGTATTCCCCTGTGAGATAACCCTGGCAGGGTATCCACAAGGTGAAAGCCAGGCATCCCACCGCGAGGGGCCGATGTGGAGATTAAGCAAGCTATTGCCCAGAGTCGCAGAGTGTGAACCCGTGAGTTGAGAAGGCACCGGAGCGAGAATTAACGAGTCCGTGGAATTATTGAGCCCAAGACCCGCCCAGGCGGGGAATTGAACCCTGGTCCAGGGCCGAACTCAAGCTCCAGGTCTGCCGCCTCTAACCCCTGAGCCACACTTCCCCTTCTTGCAGACTAATGAGTTAGAGAATGCCCTGGGAAATTGTACAAAGGATTTTCCCTATATCGAAGGGGCCAAACTCCCCATTCTCCTCTATACAAATGATGCAGTGCTCATTTCACGTACTCCTACCACACTGCAAAGCCTCATTTAAGATTTTGCTAGGTTCATGCCCTACCTGGACCTGCGTGTAAACCAGTTAAAATTAATCGCAGGCTCGCCGTCAAAAAAGTGTCCATCTTTTTATCTTACCCAGCACAGAGTAGAGATGGTTGATTCCTTTCCCTATCTTGGGGTCTTAATCAATTGGAATTCTTCTTGGAAATATATGGTGAGTAATAGAGCCCTGAATCTGGAGCGAGAGACGTTGCAGCCATCTTTACCTTCACAAAGAAAGTGGGGATTAAAATGTTTCCTGAAATGTTACATATTTATTCCTCAAGAGCCAATGCGGCAGCCACTTATGGGGCGGCAGTGTGGGGTACAGCAAAAATAGATTCTCTACAAGGTAAAGAAGATGCTTTGGCTGAAAGGCTACCTTTCTTGCCTCAAAATAGTTCTAATTTTTTTTATCTCATAATGAATTGGGACTATCTTATATTAGTGACACAATTAAAATAGCCCCCTGTTACTGTGGCTTTCTGTTTGGAAGAGTGAGGGCCTGACTCTAAACCAGGCAGTTTTAAAGGAGTGCCTTAAACTTGATCATGCCAAAGCAATACCATGGATAAGTTATATGGGATCCACACTGGCAAGCATTGGCTTGAGTGAACTGTTTGACTCCCTGCTAGCTTGTGCTACCTTCCCTAAAACTAAACCTAAGCCCATCTTCCTAGAGAACGCAGGTGCCATCAGATAGGAGGCACACAAAAATAAACCCACTGTAGCTCTGTAATATAGGGCACACATAGTACGATGTGATGTTAATTCTTATCTAACAATCAGCTCACCATCTACTGCTTTTTTTGTTCATTTTATCTCAACAAACAATATCTTTATTGATTTCATTTCTATGCTCAATGAATTTCAGACAGTATAAACAAGCAATTATCCGTCCGCAACAGCTTGATAGCCCTCCTGTCTGGTTGGTATTGGCAACATTTTTATGGGCTTTTGTTAAACACAGGAAAGCACTCAAGTGACTAGAAATAATGAGTTATTGTTGCACATGTTTACTGTTATTGGATTAAGGGCGCAGGGATAGACTATGTGTATGGCATTGTACTCGAATGTTTAATTTAATCATAAGCGTTGGAATAACTATTCTATGAAAATTGTAATCTCTGATGAAATTGTTTTTATAATTGAATTTTATATGTTCAAGAGTATCTTAGCTAGTTAAAAAAATTAAGAAATGAATGTATTTGTCTGCATTTACTTTCAAGCAAAGAAAATTGTGAGTAAAGTATAACTGAACTCATTCAAAAGATCTAGTAGAAGTTGAAACCCCGACTCCACAAAATGCCTTCCTAATTTCCAAACCTTGGATGATAGATTCCAACTTTCATTTTACACATATAAATTATACCTTTGTTTAATCTATTTGGGATAAGGCATGACAGAACGATACCCATACCTACCCTCATTTTCAAATAGGAAACTGACTCCTATATAGAATAGCAGATACCACAGACCCATCTCAATTGCTAGTTCCCAAAGATTTCCAAGATCAAATCATGTTTTATGTTTGTTCCCATCTATTAGCAGGTCTGCAAAAGGGCATCAATATGCCCTTGTGTTAGTAGACTACGCTACCCGATATCCAGAGGCATTCCCTATACGTAGCCCAGATAATTGATAGAATTTTTCTCTCGGGTTGGGCTCCCAAATGAAAGAATTCTAACAGACCAAGGTACTCCCTTTGTATCACGATTAATGACTCAGAGATGCAAACAATTAGATTTTAGACATATCAAAACCTCAGTATACCACCCTCAAATAGATGGTATAGTGGAGCGGTATCACACGTTGCTTACACCCATCGATCAGGGGAAGGGAAAAACTGGGACCAAATGCTTCCCCTAGCACTTTTTGTACTGAGGAGTCAAGTGCAGAGTAGCCTAGGATGCTCCTCTTTTGAGCTGCTATATTGACTAAACATTCACACCCTCTTAGAGATTACATGAGAGGATTGGGAAAAAGATATGAAACCTAAAGCAGGTAATATTTTAGAACATAGCCTCTGCCAAAACCTGTATTCATCATCAAACCTGAAAATAACACTAGTTCTACTCTAGATCAGCTACCTATAAATGAAGAGTTGTCCAAAGAACAAAGGGAGGAATTTAAATAAATATTCCATCCTTTCTCTGATATATTCTATGAAGTACCAATAAAGGCTTATCTGACACACTATTCTGACACCAGAAGGGAAAGTAGAACAATTAAAACCTTGCCGAATCCCTGTTACAAAGCGCAACGCTATTCATAGTGATATAGAACAAATATTAAAAATGGGTGTTATAGAAACTTCCCGGAGTAACTGGTCTTCTCCCACAGTTTTAGTTCCCAAACCCAATGGGAGTATATGTTTCTGTATAGACTTTTGTGCCATTAATAACATCTCTAAGTTGGATGTTTATCCACTTCCCAGGGTTGACAAACTTAACAAGAGGCTAGGAGATGCCAAATATATAACTACTATAGACCTTACCAAAGGCTATTGTCCTGTCCTATTAAAAAAAAGAAGATAGAGAAAAAACTGCCTTTTCCACAGTACTTTCCTTCGGACTTCATGGAGCCACTGCTACTTTTCAATGTCTGATGAATCTAGTACATGAAAACCATCAAGAGTATTCATTGCCATACCTAGATGATATTATTAGATTCCGTCCCATGTGGAAGGAGCATTTAGTACATCTAACAAAGGTCTTAAATTAAATGCCAAAATCCAACTTACATGTAAGTGCAAAAAAATCACGAGTATGTTATAACAAGGTAAAATACTTAGGATACTCTTGTAAAGGAAGACAGGATACTTTGGGGTCAAGAAAGGTAATCTCTTTTATTGATTAGGGAGCTTGTCGATGAAGGTTCCTGTTTAAACACTTACAAGGAACCTAGAAGAACGGGGGTTCCAAACACAATAGACATAAAAGACATAGAGAACAACTAATAAACATCAATTAATTTACAACAGACCGTTCTCCTTTCTACTAAATGACAAAATGACTTCTGAAACAAATGTGAAAGGCAAAGAAAAACAAAACACAAAATAAATAAATAAATAAATAAATAAATACATAATTACAGCTCAAAGTCTTCAAGTTAGGCTGGTGCCCTGCCGTTTCTGACACTTCTACCGCGCCTGAGAATATCCCCTCCCTGAATCATGGTGGAGCACTCCAATGTAGAATTCCCAGACCCACACCCCTATACTTGACAGACCTCATCGCTGGTTGTAAAATCTGACTCACCTATTTTATTCCCTAACACATACCCATCATTTCTTGACAGCATTTCTTCACCTGTCGCACTCTTTTTCTGAAACAACGCTACACGTCTAAAGTTCAATCTCTGACCCTTGTCCAGTTACACACCATACCTGAACAATTTTTTAACTTTGAAAGGTTCTAAAAAATTTAAAAGACCTCTTCCAACTGTCCCTACTTTGACTTTCACTAAATTCCCCACACAAATATGTTATGGACTACTTTGGAGAACAAGAAACTTTCCCTCTTTGCAGGATTCTTCACTCGCCACCTTTTTCCACCCAATCTTTCATGCACAACTGGAACAAAATTGTATCCAGGAGGCCAAACTCACATACGTTTAAAGGGACATTTAAGATCAGGAGGATGGCCAGGAGTGCAGTACGCAAACTACCCAAAAACCTGATGGTAATTTCTGTAGTGATTTCCTTAAAAAATGTTACACTCAACCACTTCAAGAAAACATCCACCACTCCTAGGGCAAACCGGTCACTTGAATTCAGCTCATGCATGGGACCAATAAAATCGAGGCAAATACTATGCCATGGCTTAGCTGGGTCCTGTTCAAATACTCACAAGGAACCTAGATGAACGGGGGTTCCAAACACAATAGACATAAAAGACATAGAGAACAACTAATTTACTGTAACTAATTTACAACAGTTACCTCTTAGAAAATGGAGTCATAGAACCCCAATATGAAAAGATTTAAGCTATTACTGAAGTACCTTTTCCTACAAATAAAAACAAAATCAGAGCTTTCTTGGAGTTAGCAGAATATTCCGGAAGGTATATACCAAGGTCGCTATAATAGCTACTTTTTTAACCAATCTTTTAAAAAACTGAACTCCTGACGTGACACTTCAACACCCTTTAGCAGATGCTGTACAAGTTTTCCAGACTCTCAAAAAGGCCATTACACCAGTTCTAATTTCTTCTAATTTTGAGAAAACCTTTGTATTACAGACAGACGCCTCAAATGAGGGTACCTAATCCCAGATTGATGTTGATGGGGTAGAGAAAGACATTCTCTATATCAGTCGAAAGCTACTATCCTGGGAGACTGCATATCCCACTATAGAGAAAGAACGTTTAGCTATTAAGTGGATGGTTGACAAACTCTGTTATTATCTTGAAGGCAAAGCATTCCTACTATACACTGATCATGCCCCGTTAATGTGGTTAAGTCAAAACAGAAGAAGTAATCCTAGAGGCATTAGACGGTTCCTTTTACTGCAACCTGTTCCGTTTGAAGTTCGGCATTGGACTGTAAAAGATATAGTGGGCGCAGACTTCCAATCTCGATTTCTCCTTTTCCTCAATCCTGAAAATCTGTGAATGGGGATGTGTCACAAACCTGGGGCTATAGAAGATATATTTGATGTCCCTAGAGCCGACTGCACCCTCTTCTATTGCAGGACCGGTGTGGTGTCAGAATACAAACAGGGCATCAGGCAATGTAGAAGGGACTAGAATTCCTTTGGGAATTGTGTGTCTTGGAAAGAAAAGGTGCAGAGTTTGACACCGTAGGGAAGGAGACAGAAGAGCTGGATTGCGCGCATCTGTTGGGAGCCACAGTGAGCCTGAGACCTGGTTTGGCAGTTCGGGCTGGACTGTTCCCAGGAGGAACAGGGTCAAAACTGATTTGTATATTGCTGAGTCTAAAATGGGGTGCCGAAGTGAGCTAAAGAAGTATGATGGATTCCACCCACATCTGTGATGGGGAGTGTCTGTTCGCCCTAAGTTGGCAGGGTAGGCCCAGACATTTGTCCCTGGTTACTTTGCCACTGGATTCAAGCTAGCCTGGTTGATGAAGGGTCTTACCCCGAAACCTGTCCCTGGATGCTTGTTTCTGGTCCTGGGAAAACCTGGCTTGGTAGTTCGACTTAGACTGTTCCCATGAGGAATAGGGTCAAGACTAATTTGCATCTGGCTGGGTCAGAATTGGAGTTCGAAGTGAGCTAGAGAATGATGATGGAATCAACCCAGATCTATGACTGGGGATGATTTTCTGAAAAGTTTTAGCACTCTGTCCATTCTCTCCTTGTGTTTGATCAATACAAATAAACACTTTTACAGAAATCTCATGGTCATTTAATACATGTCCTTGAGGGAATCAGCTCAATATGGACTTTGAGCTGAGGGGCTACTGGAAATGTTCGGAACTGGAACTTTTCATTCAAGCAGGTATGCTAAACCATGGCCAGCCCCACCAAAGCACTGTTAACCATTACAAATTCACAAAACAGATTTACAGCCTATGGACAAGAGTGTCGAAGTTATTTTACCCCATAGTTTGTGGTTTTTAATGTTATTCGAGGAGATTAGTCAGTCTTTGTTCCATGCCTTCGGCCAGACCACTGAGCAAAACTCAGCAGGCCAAACATTTTACCGGACCGCCAGCCGTGAGGGGAACGGCTTGTCCGCTACTTGCCACGCCGTGAGGGGAACGGCCACAGCAACCACACGCCAAACTACCCTTCCCAGCTGCCCCAGGGAGGCGTGCAGCACTCACACCACCAGCGCGCCCGGAGGCGCTTAAGTAGATGGAGAGCCTTGAGCTGCTGGGGGCCAAACATTTTACCAGACCGTCAGCCTTGAGGGAAACGGCTTGTCCGCTACTTGCCAGACCGTGAGGGGAATGGCCACAGCAACCACACACCGATCTACCTTTCCCAGCTGCCCCATGGAGGTGCGCAGCACTCACGCCACCAGCGCGCCCAGAGGCGCTTAAGTAGACGGAACGCCTCTCGCATCGTGAGTCACGCGCGGGAGCGCCCAGGAGAAGCCCGGGACAAGGGCGGGACCGTCTGTGGCCGTCCGTGGCAGGACGAGGCAGGGCTGGGCCATGGACTTTGGTTCTGGGACAGGCTCTGTGTCCTTTGAGGTAGCCCGTATTGGACCTGGTAATTGAGCCCACCACCTATTCATTTTTATATTGGGACTGTATATGTTTTTTCATTTGCATTCCTTTTTGTTTGTTACCAGGACTGCGTTCCTTTTAACAGTATTTTAACAGTATAAGGGAATATTATTTTGTTCCTTATTAAGGCTTTTCGGATTTTTATAATTTGTTATAAGCATTCTGAGAGAGTCAATTATGTCTAAAGGTAATAATTTCAACACCCGTCCTGCCTTTGCTACTCTTGACAATTACCTGGTAAAAGTGGTAGACAAAATGAATAAAGAACGCCGACTATCATTGGGTCGGGGGAGTCTCTCTGTTCCATTACCCAGTTGTTCTGACCGACTTTTTCGGCCCTCCTTGGAGGGAGAATGATTGCAGGTGACTCCAGCCTATTACCCTCCTAGTGCAGGGATTAGAACTATAAACAGGGCCTATTCATAAGGCGCAGTAGTGCATTTTCGTACCCTTTTCCTTACATCAGGGCTTATAAAATTAAGCTAGGGGATAGATTCATTACTATTAGTGTTAATCCGTCCTTTTGCAAGAGTGTTAGTATAACTTCTATGGAGTTATGCTTATTTCGGGCCTTGTAGGCCTCAAACGGGAGAGACTCCATCTTGCTTTCTGCCCCGGCAGCTTGAGATGCTTCTAGGCCAAGTGTAATGTTTTAGTTTCGAAGTGTTGTTCGCTTGGAGAGAACCGGCTCAGGCTGGCCCTTATCGAAAGACTGTATTTTTCTCCACTCCGAAGACACAACATCAGGCCGGCCGGCTGGGAACGTGTCCTTGGTACGGGGAGGTACAAGAATTTGGTGGGCGGGAGGTTACTGGCCGTAACTTTCCATGAAAGGACAAGCTTCCATATTAGCGAAAGTGTTAGGCAGTGAGTCAGTCAGTCTGTAGGCGGCAGCTAGCCGTTAGCATCAATGCCATTAATTATTTCCAGGCAGACAGTCGCCATCTTGAAGTCCGAGAAAGATCATGAAGCTGATACTCTCTCAGAAAGATTGAAGGAGAAGGAGAAGTAGCGCAGAGCGATCAGAGACAGAGAGAGACAGCAGCTAATAAAGAGGAAGGTTCCAGTGACTTGGAGGGAAGCAGAGGAGACAGAGCATAGCGGTGCAGACGTGTACTCGTGACTGCCGAGGTGTGATTCCGAGACGAGCCAAGGCACAGACGAGAAGGGAACCTAGATGACTGTTGAACCCCGACTTCGTGTCCACAAGGTGATGTCTGACCAGTACTTATAGTGTGCACATTCTAACCTTTCACTTTCCTTTGCAGAATATATGTTATAGTATAGTGCTGTGTTTATAATTATTGTAATAAAATACCCCAGTTCTTAGTGAACCGACATGTGCCTTGTATTCTTGTTCAATCAGGGTAACCTGGTCTTCTAGTCAGACATCGTTTTCATGAACGGATGTAAATCCCGGTCAGGTAAGAGGTGACTGAATAATGAGGGAGAAAGGGACCATTTGATGCTGAGAGCAGAAGGTACATGATTCAATTTGGAAAGCTGTGCTAATTCATGTTATTGTAGTATCATCCCGAGTAGCCAATGAGAGATTCCTTCCAAAGGTATTCATAGGAGAGTGATCGTCGTTGGTAAGCGGCGTTAATGAGAACACCAGGTGGGAGACTGGTGCTTAGATCCGCCGGATTGCGGATCGGGTTGTAAGTAAGCGAGCACTGGGAGGGAAACCAGTGTGTAGGTTCGCCGGATTGTGGACCGGATAAAAAGAGAGCACTGGGGCTGCAGCTCAGTGTGTATGGCACGCCGGATTGCGTGTCGAGTGAGCACTGAGGGTGATCAGTGTGTAGTGGTACATAATCAGAACTGCCCCAGGGTAGATTAGTCTGGGCCTAAGTGGCCGTGAGACTAGTTGGTATGAATGGGATATTGTAGAAAACCTATGCATGTGTATTGCTATTTTCCCCATCCTTAGGTACGAGATGTACATACATATACATATACCCATTGTAAATACGTTCTAAGGAGGGAGGTGATTGCGTTCCGACTGGGTTGGAGGGGCTCTCAGGAGCTGATCCCATCTGGTTCGAGAATCCGGTCGTTACATCTGGCGTCACAAACTGTTTACAAAGCCTGTGTGCGCTGTATTGTTTTGATCTTGTTGGTTTGCGCTCGGCTCGTACTTATTTTCTTTGTTGATAATTGTGTATATATTTTTTGTGTGTCAAAATGTTTTCGCGTAAATCGAAAGCTACTTTCAAATTGCCTGTTGAAATTCCCGCCTGGGAATCAACACCTTACGAGGCCTTGGCCCGTGAGTGGGCCGATTCTACTGGTTTGAGTGAGAATTGGACTTCTTGCTTAGAGCAGGCAGAGCCTGCTGATGTGGTTTCTTGCTTGCAAAAGGCTCCAGTAGTGAAGGGTGATGAGCTTCCTATTTTGGGACGCAGAGGTTGGATTGTGCTGACTGCATACAGAATGCTTCATGAGAAATTTGTAAAATTACAGAAGCGATTTGTGGATATGGAAGAAAAGTTTGTTGAGGTGCAGAATGCGCATACTCTATTACGATGTCAAAATAAATTGCTTGCCGACAAACTTGAGACGTATCAGACTATAGCCGAAAGGGCTGCTGTTCGAATTGCGAAATATAAATATAGAAACCGTCGTGGTCGTGTTTGTAAACGTAAAGTGCGTCTGGTCGTGGCGAAAGCCGGACTGGATTGGAACCCCGACGAGTGGGATGGTAATATCTGGGATTCAAATGATTCTGGCTCCTCGGTTGAGGAGTGTGACAAGCGCGAGTCTTCTCGCTCTGGACGTGATTGTAAATCTGCTTCTTGTGACAAAGACGATGGTTCTAGCGACCGTGGTCGCTCTTCCCGTTCTGGTGACATACCTAATCTTGATTCTTCCTCTAAATCTATGGACCGGGCTTCTTCGGATGCTCGTCCGGAGGTTTCTGCGCATCCGGTTTTTCGACGTAAATTACAACAGGCTCCTGGTAATCCGAATGGTGTTCATTGGATAGTATTGAAGATTTTACTCAACAGGAAGTTAGTGACATTTTGCAACGATTTCGACAACGGCCTGGTGAGGCTTTGCTTACGTGGATGGTGCGCCTTTATGAATTAGGTGCTGCAGGTATCATGCTAGATGCAGCTGATTGTTTACGTTTTTGCTCTTTGAGTTCCGATTCTACTGTACAAGACCATTTTCGAAATTATAATGGTGCTGGCCAAATTAGTCTACTCCAGCTCGCGACTGATGGCTGTAACCATAAATACCCTACTGAGTCTGATTGGCCTGTCAATGACAAGCCGTGGTATACTTTGCACGATGCGTCGCAGCGTTTGAAAGAGGAGGTGATGAAAACTGCGATTTTTCTCAGTACTGCTGACAGGTTGTTGGATGGCTTATTGACATCTTCTGTGCGGAATAGCATTATCCGTTCTTCCCCTGTTGCTTACAAGCAGGTTATGATGACTTTGTTGATTAATCAAACTGGTAATCCTCTGTCTATGGTGCTTGAATCTGTCCGTCAGCTTGGTGAGTTGGGTGACTGGTTTAACCTGAGAGACAATCTCGACTGGAGGGTCGTACTGATGGAGATTATATATTCTCTAGACGTGATATGTTTCTCGCACTGTTGGCTGATGGTATGAAAAAGGAAGACATTGACGGCGAACCTAATAATCGCTTATGGGACATGTTTCGTAAGCGTGGTTTGGATCGAAAGGAGGGTGCCCGTCGTGTGCGAAAGAATGATTGTGATCGTGGGTATTCTGATGATAGTGGTGACGACAGGCGTCGTGTGGATTCTGATCGCCGTGAAGGACGGCGCTATGAGCGTGATTATTCCCCTCGTCGTGAAAAAGTAAGGGGGAGTGAGGGGAAAAAAGAAAGGGGGAGAGATGATCGTGTTTACAACAGATATAGAGATGAACGGGATCAGTCCCCTGAGTTGAGGAGAAGGGAGGATCGTCACAGGCTTTCTGATCGTAATTCACAGTACTATGAGAATGACAAAAATCCATTTCGTAATGGAGATGGATATGAACAGGATATTTTGATACCCAAGAAACCTGAGAGCATTTACCCTGATTTGTCTTGGTTGACAGAACGCAGTAAAAATGACTAGGAAATAGGTCAAGCTCCAGTACGCAGGTGGGCTCACAAAGACAATAGACCCTATGTAGATATTGAAATTTTTTGGAAACATCGTAATATCCAAAGGGCCCGAGCATTGGTAGATACAGGAGCGGAGGCCACTTTAATTCATGGTAAATCAAGGAAATTCAAAGGCCAATTTTTCACAATTACTGGTCTAGGTGGAAAGGAGACTCCCGCAGTGCAAACTACACTTGAAATGAGAATAGGTAGAATTCCCGGAAGAGAATATTCTGTGTTGGTTGTACCACTCTTGGAGTATATAATTGGAATTGATATTTTAAAAGGAAAAACTTTGCATTTGGATGACGGTTGTTATCAATTTGGAACTAAACACTACATATCGGCCAGACCCGTACGGGTTGGCCGTTTACGAATGCCCCCCATAAAAATTCCCCAAGCTACAAAAGTGGTTTCTCAGAAACAATATCGTATTCCAGGTGGCCATGAAGAGATCAGTGCCACAATTCAGGATTTGGTTGATGCAGGAGTTATAACTCCGGTTACTTCTGCTTGGAATAATCCCGTTTGGCCCGTGCGCAAGAGCGATAATTCTTGGCGCATGACCGTTGATTATCAAGAACTGAACAAACACACACCCCCTTTGACTGTTGCAGTACCAGACATTGTTACTTTAGTTGAAAGAATCCAAAAGCATCCAATTACATGGTATGCGTCTATTGATATTGCTAATGCTTTCTTTTCAATTCCGATTGCCCCCAAGTGTCAGGAACAATTCAGTTTTACCTGGAATGGGCGTCAAATGACGTTTAGGAGTCTTCCTCAAGGTTATATACATAGTCCTACGATCTGTCACCGGCTGGTGGCGGAGCATTTGTCCGAAATAACTGTACACCCGCAAATTCAAGTGTGCCATTATATTGATGACATTTTAATTCAAGGTGAAACACAAGATCAAGTTCAGACTCAATTAGATCAAACCCTTGACTGTTTACGTGAAAAAGGTTGGGAAATTAATCCTGATAAGTTACAAGGTCCATCCCAAAATGTTAAGTTTTTAGGCATCAATTGGCATGAAGGTCACAGAGAGGTGATCCCGCAGGTTGAACAAAATTTTTTAGATTTTACAGTTCAGAGGAATAGAAAAGAAGCTCAGAGCTTCATTGGCTTGTTTGGTTTTTGGCGTCAACATATTCCCCATTTGAGTCAGATATTGGCTCCTTTATATCGAGTCACTCGCAAAAAGCATGCGTTTGAATGGGGTGAACCACAACAGAATGCATTTAATTTGGCAAAAGAAGCGATTCAGTATGCCTTGGATCTGTGGCCTGTGGGCGAGGGTGATGTGGATTTGAATGTGTCTGTACAAGGTCTGTATGCAAATTGGAGTCTGTGGCAAAAGCAAGGCAGACAAAAAGTGCCGTTAGGTTTTTGGACTAAAAAGTTACCTGAGGCTGGTGAGCGTTATACACCTTTTGAGAAACAGTTACTTGCGTGTTATTGGGCTCTGGTGGATACCGAACAATTGACTTTAGGTCATGATGTGATTTTGAGACCTGAAATTCCTATCATGCAGTGGGTTTTGAGTTTGTCGAAAACTCATCGAATTGGACATGCTCTAGAGGCGAGTGTGATTAAATGGAAATGGTACATTCAGGACAGGGCACGTGTGGGTCTGAAAGGTGTGGCAGCATTACATGAGCAAGTGGCGCAGGCGCCATCGAATGAGACTGGGAGTGATTGCTCCGTACCTGTAGTACAGGAATCTCCTGTCAAGTGGGGTAAGCCATTTGATGATTTGTCCGCGGAGGACAGAAAACATGTGTGGTTTATGGATGGTTCAGCGAGGTTCATTGGAGATAAACGGCATTGGAAGGCAGTGTCCTATAATCCTATCACACAGAAATTGCTGAGTACAACTGGTGAAGGAAAGAGTAGTCAATATGCTGAATTATACGCAGTTTACCAAGTTTTGAAACAGGAACTACCTGGCACATGTCATATTTTCACTGATTCCTGGTCCACAGCTAATGGACTGGCGGTATGGTTACCAACTTGGCATTCTCATAATTGGAAGTTGCATTCAAAAGAATTGTGGGGAAAAGAATTATGGCAAGAAATTTGGGAAATGCTCCCACAGAGTACTGTGACAATCTTTCATGTGGATGCTCATACCCCGATAGACTCCCTTGACAAATTCTTTCATAACATTGCAGATGAGAAATCTAAAATTGCTGAGGCAGTGGTGGACATGCAAGATTCTGATTTGGCGGGATTGGCGAAATGGGCCCACCAGAAAGCAGGACATTTTGGAGAGAGATCCACTAGCAAGTGGGCCGCCGATCGAGGAATTTATATTCCTTTAAATTACATTAAAGATGCCATTCTGCATTGTCCCATCTGTCAACATTCCAGACAACTAAAAGTACCACAAATTGTTAAAGGTCATTTACATCGAGAAAAATTGCCCGCTCAAATTTGGCAGATTGATTATATTGGCCCGCTCCCTATGAGCAAAAATTGTCAATATGTTTGTACAATTGTCGACACTTACAGTGGCCTTTTGGTGGCCTTTCCCTGCAAACAAGCTACCCAAGTAAATACCATTAAAACATTGGAATTAATCATATTATATTATGGTGTTCCATTTCAAATTCAATCTGATAATGCATCCCACTTTCGTGGAAGATTGGTACAGGAATTTTGTGCGGAAAACAATATAGAATGGGTGTTTCATATTCCTTATTATCCACAGGCACCAGGCCTGATTAAAAGGATGAATGGTTTGCTTAAAGAACAGTTGCGAAAGTTAACTGACGACCGATATAAAAACTGGCGGGATTATTTATTTCAAGCATTGTTAATTCTGAATAATCGTCCCTTGTTACATGCTGAATCTCCTTTGATGCGTTTGTTTCCCCCAAATGTTGATGTAAAACCCAACACCATTGGCAATACTGTAATGTACTGGGAAATTTCCCCTGGAGCTTTGGCTCCATGCAGAGCAACCCCAGGTTCCGCTTGGACCTGCATGCCATGAATGACACTGTACTTAAGAGTAAAGACCGAATCATTGTCGAGACTGGCGTTGGTGTCTGTATACCAGCTGGAAGTTTTGGTCTGATCGCCCCTAGATCGGGCCTTGCCTTAAAAGGTGTTCAAGTACTCGGAGGAGTGTTTGACAGTGATTATCAGGGAGAGATTAAGGTTCTCCTGCTGAACAGCAGTGAGGTTGATTTATCGATTCAAAAGACTGACCGAGTTGCTCAATTGCTAATCATGCCTTTTTTCAGTGGTGAGATTCAGAAAGGCACTGCCCCAACTTTACTAACTGTGCGAGGCCAAAAAGGATTTGGTTCCTCTGATAATCCTGGAGCAAGAATATGGGTGCAATCGCCTAAACATCCCCCTGAACAAGCTGAAATTATTGCAACCGGTCATGACAACACCCTTTTGGTGATGAGACCAGGGAAAGATAGCTGGGAAGCTGTCCCGGCTGACAAATGTTATTTACGAGAATGAATAATGCCTGTATTTGATTTTCTTTCAGATCATTCTCTGGACTGCTGCTGCAGGATGTGCCGGCGTTGGACTCCTTTTGGTCTGCTATGTCGGGAGAGGAGAGAACCCACAGACTTTGGTTGATTTGAGAACCCGAGTACCGCGTTCCTTCGCTGCGTGGGATTCATCATCAAACTTTTGAAACCCCCTAGCCAAACGAGTTACTAAATCTCCGCATTTTTGCCTGACACCTATGCGTTCCGTAACTGACATTTTAGCGACCTGTTTGGTTGCTGTCCCTGCCTCTCTGGAGACTTTAAAGCATATTTTTAATATATCAAATGCCCGACCCAATGTTATTCTGGGCGATTTCGTGGCCCATGAATTTTGTCCCTTATGTACTATTCTCTCAGAGTCCATTCCCCCAATTCATTCTCAGATCACTACGTATAATATCACGCAGGGTGATTTGTGCTTTTTCTTGACTTGTGATCCTAAGGCAATTACTGAATGTGTAAAGTTAAAATTGAGAGCCGCCACTTCTTTTCCGATTCATGAACGCTTGCTGTGCTAACGAAGACTCCCAAAATCATGTGTTTCTGTTAAAAATAACATGACCTGTAAAAGTATAGTAGTTGCTCCTAGCCATTACCGTACAATGTTGTTACCTCCTGGTTGGCTCTTCTCCTGCGGCAATTCCTCCTGGCCCTATATTCCTGCAAATATTTCCGGCGGCCCGTGTGCTAACACTAGACTGAGTTTATTAATGTTTTCCTCACATCCCAATACCTATTCCCGTATAGTCCGCGATTCTATGATGTTACATGAGGACTCTGATTCTTCCTTACATCTCTATTCCAAATCTGAATACCTTAGTTTAGCTATTTCAATCATTGGTGTCCCAGCGTTGGCCGTTTACAACGCAAAATCCATTGGAAAAATGGCCTGTTGGATGGTAAAATCGATTAACCAAACCTCTACCATTTTCTCTGACATGTTATTAGATGCCCAGGGTGAACGCAGAGCAATTCTGCAGAACCGCGCAGCTATCGACTACCTCCTGTTAAAGCATGGAAATGACTGTTCTGACTTTGAGGGTCTTTGCTGTTTTAATTTGTCTGACCACACCAAGTCGATCCAGGCCCATATTGACAAACTCCACGACTTGACTGCAGAGGTTAGAAAACATATTGATCAGGGCTGGTTTGACTGGCTCTTCAATTGGTTACCTGACTTACATTCCTTACGACAGATATTAGGGGGTATTATGATTTCTATTTGTATTCTAGTAGCTATTTGCTGCTTTATTCAGTGCATTCCTTCTCTATTCCAATATTGTAGATTTGGTGGGAGGAATAGATCAGTTAGTTTTGTTTCCTATTATTCTTCCACAGATGTTAGTTCCATATAGAGAATGGTTAATAGACTGGAGTCAAGGGTGAAGTGTTCTGACCGACTTTTTCGGCCCTCCTTGGAGGGAGAATGATTGAAGGTGACTCCAGCCTATTACCCTCCTAGTGCAGGGATTAGAACTATAAACAGGGCCTATTCATAAGGCCCAGTAGTGCATTTTCGTACCCTTTTCCTTAGATCAGGGCTTATAAACTTAAGCTAGGGGATAGATTCATTAGTATTAGTGTTAATCCGTCCTTTTGCAAGAGTGTTAGTATACCTTCTATGGAGTTATGCTTATTTCGGGCCTTGTAGGCCTCAAACGGGAGAGACTCCATCTTGCTTTCTGCCCCGGCAGCTTGAGATGCTTCTAGGCCAAGTGTAATGTTTTTGTTTCGAAGTGTTGTTCGCTTGGAGAGAACCGGCTCAGGCTGGCCCTTATCGAAAGACTGTATTTTTCTCCACTCCGAAAACACAACATCAGGCCGGCCGTCTGGGAACGTGTCCTTGGTACGGGGAGGTACAAGAATTTGGTGGGCGGCAGGTTACTGGCCGTAACTTTCCATGAAAGGACAAGCTTCCATATTAGCGAAAGTGTTAGGCAGTGAGTCAGTCAGTCTGTAGGCGGCAGCTAGCCGTTAGCATCAATGCCATTAATTATTTCCAGGCAGACAGTCGCCATCTCGAAGTCCGAGAAAAATCATGGAGCTGATACTCTCTGAGAAAGATTGAAGGAGAAGGAGAAGTAGCGCAGAGCGATCAGAGACAGAGAGAGACAGCAGCTAATAAAGAGGAAGGTTCCAGTGACTTGGAGGGAAGCAGAGGAGACAGAGCACAGCGGTGCAGACGTGTACTCGTGACTGCTGAGGTGTGATTCCGAGACGAGCCAAGGCACAGACGAGAAGGGAACCTAGATGGCTGTTGAACCCCGACTTCGTGTCCACAAGGTGATGTCTGACCAGTACTTATAGTGTGCACATTCTAACCTTTCACTTTCCTTTGCAGAATATATGTTATAGTATAGTGCTGTGTTTATAATTATTGTAATAAAATACCCCAGTTCTTAGTGAACCGACATGTGCCTTGTATTCTTGTTCAATCAGGGTAACCTGGTCTTCTAGTCAGACGTTGTTTTCATGAACGGATGTAAATCCCGGTCAGGTAAGAGGTGACTGAATAATGAGGGAGAAAGGGACCATTTGATGCTGAGAGCAGAAGGTACATGATTCAATTTGGAAAGCTGTGCTAATTCATGTTATTGTAGTATCATCCCGAGTAGCCAATGAGAGATTCCTTCCAAAGGTATTCATAGGAGAGTGATCGTCGTTGGTAAGCGGCGTTAATGAGAACACCAGGTGGGAGACTGGTGCTTAGATCAGCCGGATTGCGGATCGGGTTGTAAGTAAGCGAGCACTGGGAGGGAAACCAGTGTGTAGGTCCACCGGATTGTGGACCGGATAAAAAGAGAGCACTGGGGCTGCAGCTCAGTGTGTATGGCACACCGGATTGCGTGTCGAGTGAGCACTGAGGGTGATCAGTGTGTAATGGTACATAATCAGAACTGCCCCAGGGTAGATTAGTCTGGGCCTAAGTGGCCGTGAGACTAGTTGGTATGAATGGGATATTGTAGAAAGCCTATGCATGTGTATTGCTATTTTCCCCATCCTTAGGTACATACATATACATATACCCATTGTAAATACGTTCTAAGGAGGGAGGTGATTACGTTCCGACTGGGTTGGAGGGGCTCTCAGGAGCTGATCCCATCTGGTTCGAGAATCCGGTCGTTACACCAGTCCACCCAAGTCACCCACATCTTTGTCTACCTCTCTAGTAGACGTTATTAGCAACTTGGAGTTTCCTGTACTTCCAGCCATAGGCTACTCCTATAGAATCAGAGCCTAACTTAGTCACGCCCGAAGCTCCTCATGATACATTTGTATCAGGCTCACCGGCTCCAAGAGCCCAGAGGGTATTAAGATCCGGGAGGAGTTTTAGTAGGATAATCCTACCAAAACAGGGGGGGGAACATAACAAAATAGGACCCGAGCCATTATCTAACAGTGCTGTTAATGACTCAGTATCAGTTATTAATAATCCTTAGGTTAAACTCGCTCCCGAACAGTTAGAGCTCTTGATTAGCATTATTGATGCTAAGTTTGACAAAATTATTAAACCTTTAATGGACAAACTTGACACTATTTCAGGGGGGGTAGAGAGTTTGGGAGGCCTTCTGAGTTCACAGACAGGGTCAATTGTTAGCCTAGAAGCAGGTACAAGGGTTAATGGATCTATAACGGAGTCACCTAAGATACCCAAAGAGGGATCATGCCCAGTTACTGTAGCTGTATCCAACCCTGTGCCTACGGTGTGTTTAGATACTCCTACTACTATAGTCCCAGTGGATATGCCAGGGCTAATTAAAGAGAAGACTAAGCGATATGGTTATTTGCAGCCCGACTTACCCCCAGACTGTGCTCCATATGTGGCAGTTTTAACCAATGTCCCACCAGTCAGGGAGACGGGGCCTCATAGCAATCTGGAAACACATGAATCTTTGAAGAATAAAACCGTGGGTTGGCTTAACCGAGAGTGTGGTTTCCCAGTAGCTCTGTCTGATGAGATTCTAACCACCACAAGAACTAATTGGATAGGGAAATCACATAAAAATATCAGTGGTAACTGTGTAATAGTAAATTTTAAAAACCCACATCTTGCCACCACCTCTTTGATCAGAGGTACCTCTCGCCCACCGAATGACCAGGGAATTTCACTCAGACCCTTTGGGTTCTTCTATAGACATTTATTTGTCCAGCCTACCAATGATTCTGTGGGGAGTAGAGGTAGTGCCTCTAGTGTGTCTAGAGGTTTTGAGGTGGTAACATCTAAT
The DNA here is from genome assembly GCF_964263255.1 of Lissotriton vulgaris. Lineage (NCBI taxonomy): Eukaryota > Metazoa > Chordata > Amphibia > Caudata > Salamandridae > Lissotriton > Lissotriton vulgaris. The sequence continues at coordinate 1,804,571,385 of NC_141694.1, read as the reverse complement.
CGTTACCAATCTCTGAGCGGTTTAGATTCCAACGATTGACTGGACTCTGATCAAGCCCTCTCCCTGCCTGAAGTAGTAACAATTTAAGATTCTAAAATCATATTTTCAAACTGTGGACAAGAGCCTCGAAATGATTTGATCCCATATTCTGCAGTTTTGAATGTTATTCGAGTAGATTAGTCAGTCTTTGTCCCATGCCTTTGGTCAGACACCGAGCAAAACTCAGCAGGCGCCGCTTAGAGACCTCAGCAGCAGAAGGCCCGGCTCAAGGTTCGCCTTTCACTTTACAAACACTATCTGACATAAGGTGACGAGGCTTAGAAACTAATGACCTCTGAACTTTGGCTTCATGTCTAACTCATCCTCACAGGGGCGCAGATACTCCACGAGTCCAACAATCAATGCCACAGACTGGATTGGAGCAAACATGCTCTGAAGGGCGCTGGTGCCCACTTTGTAAGAAGAAGGGCCGCATATGAGCTGTTGGCCCAGTGTTCTCAGTCACTTTCTCCAAAGCTGTATGCATAGCGCTGAGAGGCTTACATTTCATATATAGAAGGGCTTCACTTAACTGTGTCCTGATGACATATCACATGGGTTTCCAAAGAAGATGCAAGCTGCCAGAATATGCAGTATCATTATTTATAAATGTACTTCTCGGGAACTCAGGCTGTTTGCCAACAAAAGAGAGCTGACACCTCGACTCCCAGCAAAATAAAAAAAATATATTCCCTGTCTCCACCCTGATAAGATTTCCTGCAGAAAACAGCTGCAAGACGATGTAAGAACGAGGTAGAAGCAGAGAGAGGGGGCTGAGTGAGGGAGGGAAGGATGAGAGAGAGAGGGAGGGAAATGGAGATGGGGTGAGAAAGAGAAAGAGAGAAAGAGAAAGAGAGTGAGAATGAGAGTGAGAGTAGGAGGAATAGATAAATACAGGAAATACATGGAAAGGGAGAAAGAAATACACAGACACAAGAATGTCAACCTCTGTGAGTCAGAGGTGCTCAGACCTCATCTACATTTCAGTCTTAAGGTCTTTTTGGGGCAGATCGAGACAGAATGGTCTGATCTGTCTGAGCTATCAAGGAGCAAACAGGGGTCAGAAGAAGGGTCCTGTACAAAGAATATTTGTAAATAAAAATACAGTTTAAAAGATGAGCCATAACATGAGATGCCAAACACCCATGGGCAACACATATTTGTATTTAAAAAGCATAAAGTCAGAGATATTTTAAGGCTTGGACAAAGTTGACACTTACCTTTTTAGGGACCTTATGTTAAAGCAATCAGGTCACTCTTGCTGTAATAATAAACATTGCAGGACCAAATTACAAAAGTTAACTTACATTGTTGTGTAAGTCTACTACTTTTCATTATTTACAAAGTTAAACTTAGACCAAAAGTCTAACTTTACTACTTTTCAGTATTCACAAAGGTAAACTTAGACGAAAGGTCTAACTTTACTACTTTTCAATCTTCACAAAGGTAGATCACTACTAGTAAAGCTGGACTTTTGGTCTAAGTTTACCTTTGTGAATACTGTAAAGTAGTAAAGGTCGACTTTTGGTCACAGTTTATCTTGGTAAATGCCGAAACGTAGTAAACTTACACAAAAGTGTGAGTTTACCATTGTGAATCGGGCCCTGCATGCTTAGTGCTTAGTTTACCAGCATTTGGTTAGCTTTCCCTCAAGCCTTTTGCCTTCATCCTCCTACTTTGATGAATAGTAGTTCACTATCCCTAGGAAACTGCACATTTCCGTTATGGGCCCTCTTTGATATCTCAAACTTTGTCTGGATCCGGAGCAAATCTTACCGTGGAGAAGACGTACCCAAATAATTGTAGCTTCCTTTGAAAAAATTCACACTTCTCTTTGCGCAAGGTAACTTCCGATTTTTGAATTCTCTGGTATATCTGTCTGAGTCGGGTGTTGTGTTCGACTACGGACTTAGCATGGACCAGAATATCATTGCTCACATTCACGATCCCTGGAAGACTTGCATAGAGCTCTTGGATAGTGTTCTTCAACACTTCAGCAGCGCTTGAGATTCCAAAGCTCAAACACTTATAGCGCTGCTTTCCGACATGTGTGGAGAATGTTGTTATGTATCGGGAGAGTTCATCATGGACTGACTGATGATACCCAGCTCAGAGACCGAGCTTAGAGAACCAGCTGGCTCCGCTGAGTTCCCCGATCAGTTCATCTATGGTGGGTATCAGGTGTCTTTCCCTCTTGATGGCAGTGTTCTTAATTCTCCCCTGGGTTCCCCTCACACCCCCTCCTTTTCGGTCAAAACCTTAGGGATTAAACTTAATGCTCACCTCACCTTGCACTCTCAGATTAGTTCAGTTGTTTCCTCGTGTTTTCTCACTCTCTGCACTATTCGAAAGGTGTCACGTTTTTTCTCCTTTTGTGCCCTCAAACTAATTCTGTCTGCAATGGTGATCTCCCGTTTAGACTACGGCAACGTCTTGTATACCGGTGTCCCCGCATACAACCTTCGGAGACTTCAACTGGTGCAGAACCAGGCAGCCCGACTTGCTTATAACCTGTCCAAGTCTCATCATGTCACAGCGCTGCTCAAAGCTCTGCACTGGTTGCCTATCCGGGAACGTGACCTGTTTAAGATGGGTTGTATCACCTTCCAGGCCAGGGCGGGGACAGCCCCTGGCTTTATTTCCTCTGAGATCAAGGCCTACCGTCTTAGCAGAGAGTTGCGTTCTTCTTCACAATCTCTTTTGGTTGTCCCTTGTTTCAAGAAGAAGAGGTCAGGAGGCGTTAAATTCTCCACGCTCGCGCCTACCTTCTGGAATACTCTTCCCCCATTCCTCAGGTCCTCCCCCAATTATCCAGAGTTTCAGAAAGCTCTGAAAACATTTCTTTTTGCCCAAGCCTTCCCACACTAGTAGTTCGTCCTTCCCACTGTCCTATGGTCTGCGTCCCTAGCGCCAAGAAACCGCTTGGTGGATGTGCGCTTTATAAATATTTTAATTTCAATTTCAATTTCTCATATCCACACATATCCCGACTTCCCCCAGCTGTTTTGGCTTCCTTGTGACCACTATCAGAGACACTCAGGGTGTTGGACCTTTGACCTTCTCGATGATTCCAGCTTCTTCCAACTTGCACAGCTCCTTTTCAATGAGTGGTTGTAGATGAAAAACGACCCTCCTGTGCCGAAGAGCAACCGGTTGTACCAGCGGATAAATGTGCAGGTGTATTTGTGTGTCACGCAGGCACACAATGCCATTGAATACTTACGTGAATTCCTCCAGTATCTGGCTCATGCCCTCATGATGGATGCCAAAAGCGAAGATGATGATCCCTAAATCTTTGGCTGATTTGCAACCCAGCAACATGCCATTCTTCTTCTTTGGTCAAATACACCAGAGCGTCCATCTCTTGCTTGTCATATGGTATTGTGGGTTTGAATTTTCCTTTTATGGCTAGCAGTGTTATTTGGCCATACGCAAACACCTTTACCTTGGCTGGCATCAACACTGGAGGAGATGGCATCTCTCTGTACGCTTCCCAGGACATAATGTTTATGGTGGCTCCTGTGTCGATTATTGCTGTTGATGGGCGCCCGGCCACTAGGACTTGGCATTAGGGAAGGCGCGTCTGGGTGTGAGCTGCAGACCCCACAGTGAAGGCTGAGTGTACCGTGTGTTCCTCTTGGTTATCATCATCCATGTCACTGACTTGTTCCTAAGACTCAGGAATCATGTTGACTTGAGACCTTCCTGCTCGCCTCTTACTGGATTGGCACACTTTCATAAAGTGGTTAAACTTTCTGCAGGCCGTACATCTCTTCCCTCTTGCTGGGCATTCAGATGGTTGGTGTGATGGCCCTCCACAGTACCCACGCAACTTGATCCTGGGGCTTCTTGTGCAAGCCATCGATTCATTGGCAGTGGGGCTTCTTGTGCGCATCATCGATTCAGTGGCAGATGCTGGCGACTGCGTTGACCAGCTCTGTCTTGATTGAAGTTTGAAGAGCGGTCTCCATGTGTGCTGCCCTTGCTTTTGATAGTTTTTTGGTTCTCCCCAGGGTGAGTATGTCTTCTAGTGACATTCCCAATTCTTTCAGTATTCTTTACTTTAGTTTCGCTGACGCACACCCCTGTATGATCTGGCCCCTTATCTCCTCGGTCTCATCTTGAAAATCACATGTTCCCGCCAGCTCTTTTAGACGTGCGTGGAATACCTCCAAGGACTTATCAGGCTTTTGCTGTGCCTGTCTGAACAACAAACCTTCGTAGTCCTGGTTTGCCATCAGTTCAAAATGGGCATTCACGGCCGCAATGAGTGTGAGATGGGTCTTTGGTGTTGCCTCAGCTACTGTTGTCGCTATCTTGTGAACGTCTTTCCCTCCTAAATGTAGCAGCATGGAGCGCTTTTGGGCATTGTCCACCTTAGTCGCCTCAAAAAATACGATCACTTGCTCCACCCACTCCTTCCATCTAGGGGCCTATGCAGAGTGGGCTCTCTCCACTACAAATAGTTCAACTGCTGGGATGTGGGCCATGATGCCCACCCTGATAGGGTCTTGATGTTGTCCAACTCTGAAGTGGGTGTGGATTATGTGGAGGAGTTCTATGGGACTGCCTGCTTCCTTATGAAAAGCCACTCACAATTTGTAGGGCCCACTGGTGGTACTGGTGACACCAACAGCTCCCATGCCTGAGCTTGGGTGTCTGTAGCGTAGGCCTGCAGTACTGGATGTCACCGGGAGAGTCCGCAGCCCCCACAACGTGCCTCTGGCAGACGGCCTGGTGAGTAGGCAGCACGAGCACCGCGCACGAAGGATCGCGTGCACGGCCACCACCCCATTACCACATGAGTCAGGATACCCTTGTCGCCAATTTTGCATCTACCGCCGCACTCGTACTAATTGGGAGAGTGCATTGTATGGATGAGCTGCAGGCAGGGCATCACCGCGTTAGCTGTGCAATGTAGGCGACATAAAGACAGGATGCGGAGAGGTGGTTTACTGTGTCGGTTAAACATGATGCCACCGGTGGTTCACCAGAATCCTTCCGGGACCAAGGCATAGCAAATGGACTTGCCCAACACACAAGTATCCCATTGTGATACAACACTGAACTCTCCTTTCTGTCGAGAGTCCCGGCGGACTGGAACACCAAAGTTCCTAAAGAAAGGACGAAGAAAAAGGATATTAATTTCGACATCAAAACACTATTTCAGCAAGAGAATTAAATAAAGCACATGAGTTTTTTTTCTTAAAGAAGTTATTTCTTGACCTTATATTCTCAGTAACTGCGACAAGTGGTGGAGAAAGTTGACAGTCCACCTCCATTGATACACAATGGATGCACTAATACAACATTTAGTACAAGGACAACATAAATTAGAATGGGCCCTAGAACGCCACATGTCTTCAGCTAAGGCTGATAGAGAAATATTTTGAGATGCCTAAAAGACTCAAACAGAAAATCTTAATAAACTGGCACTGGAACAACTGCAAGAATCGTCTGGATTGGTGAACAATAGGGCTCCTATAACTGCCACTCCTATGATAACTTTGCAAAAACTACTACCAGGAGAAGATCTTGATGCCTTCCTGGTAAATTTTGAAAGAACTGCTAGGGCTAGTGCTTGGCCTGTAAAACGATGGCCTTTTCATTTTGCTTCTTTACTAACAGGTGAGACTCAAGCTGCCTATCAAACAGAACATCCTCTCAGAGAATTCACATATGAGGAAGTAAAAAAGGTGATACTGGAAACAGCCGGACTGGATGAAGAAGCTTATCGTTTGAGGTTTAGATGAGAGAGGGGAATACCAGGTGAGACACCAAAAACCCTATACTTTAAATTGAAAACAGCTGCTGAGAAATGATTAAAACCAGAAGAACATACCAAGGAAGACATTATGGATAAAATAGGTTGAGAACAGTTTTAGAATCCTTACCCCATCATATACAAAAGTTGTTATGTTAATGGGCAGAAATGACTAACACTTTTTCATGAGTTCAACCTCGCTTTCATCAAAGACATTTTGAAAAGAATACAAGGACTCTTCCTCAACAGATGAATGCTCATAATGAAAGGAAACCTCAGAAAACTACTAACAAAGCAAAAACAGCATATCCATCAAAACCAGAGCTGCAGATCCCTTCTGCTCCACAATGCTTTGATTGTGGCGACTGGGGCATGTAGCCCGCTTTTGTAAAAACAAAAAGCTCACAAAAAAACCCATGGGAGTCAATTACTTGCCAACCTCCATTTATTTTACCCAGAGATTGGCCCTTGTTTTTTTTTAAAGTGTACAAATTAATAAAAAGTGGAAAACTACTCTGTTGGATTCCGGTTGTAAGCAGTCAGTAGTACAAGGTGACCTAGTCCTCCCATTGCAAATTATACAAGGGAAATTCGTTATTATCAGATGCGTACATGGAGATACAAAAAACATATCCAGTGGCCCAGTAGGTAATTACTACAACTTTTGGTAAAACAATAAAAATCTCAGCTGAGACAAAGTCAGGTGGAGTCAACGGAACAACTCATGGCGAAGGCATCACACTGGCTTGATAAGACTACAAAAGGGTTTCCCCAATTACACAGGCAGAACCTAATGGTGAGGAGAGGTTGGTGGGTGGGCCCTACTACAAGAACATAATGGGGGATTGCATTCTGGTGAACCTAGACAGTCCAGCTATAGTGGGGCATATGTTAAAACAATTCCCATTTGCATCATCGCTAACCTCTCAGATTCTTGCCTTACCATTATCTCATTTCTATAAGCACCTCTTTAATACAGGAACAGGGGGAAGAAAAGTTAGACTTCCTATTCTTTCTCACCCCCTAAGCAATGTACAAATGATTGGCGATGAGATCCCTTAGTAATAGATATGCCCCGTTGGAGAGCCTGGAGGATTGTGATTGACGAACCAGAAACTCTACCCCAAGGATGGATATTGACGTGCCTGAACCTGATTCAATGAGGGAAAGCGAGAGCAGAGGGCTGACAGCTAATGTTGGCTACCTGGAATTTAGCAGGACTCAAGAACAAAAAAGATAATCCTGAGTGGCTGAGGAGGGTAAATAAATACAATATTTTATGCCTCCAAGAGATGTGGGAGGTGGGCCCAGTCTTCCTGGACGGCTGTCGTTCTTATCAAACCCCAGCCCAACTGCCTACCTGAGGTCAAGCTAGAGATGGCATTTTAATTCTCTAAGCTAATACTATTAAGAATAATATTCTGAACTACTTAGATACCTCTCCCTACTTTCATGTCTTGATATGTGAGGGAAATACATACTCTGATATAATTTTAATCAATTTCTATAATAACTCCTTTGACGGGCCATGTCATCAGTGGTTGATTGCTTGGACAGGTAATTGGTAAAATTATGGCTCAGTATCCTAAGCCCCTGTTTGTTATCTGGGTGGGGGATTATAATGCCAAAAGCTGCCCAAAGTGGGGAAACCAGTCTGTGGTAACACTGTGTTGGCGACAGCATGATCCACTTTAAATACGACACCAATGGAAATGGCTTAAATAGGCTCAAAGTAATGTGGATTCTTAGGATTGTTAACAAATTAAACCCCTTAACAGGTGCATTGGAGGCAACAGTAGGGATTTCTAATCGGAGTCCACCCTAGATTTTATAATTGTAACAACCACCCTTAGTGGGAGAGGGAATAAGACCCAGTCAACGTTGTTGGGACTGAGTGATCATGCTGTCCTGGCCTGCATATTAATATGGGAAGGTAGTCAGAAGATCCATCCAGACATTATTACTACACCTCACCTATCAAGGAACAATGGTTACATCCTGAAGTGGCATATAGTGGACAAGGAGACTGTTTTCCCTTTGATTCTAGGTCATAAACAACCTGAGATCCTGGTCTGTCTAGACCAAAGCCTGGATCCTTGTTGGGCTAAAACCCACTTTATTCCACTACTGGATGAGGTCAACTTCATCTGAAAAGGTCCTTCCCAACTAAACCATCCCCCTCTCAGTGTTGGTTTGACTCTTTATTTATCAAAGCTTTATCAAATCTTCATAAAGTAGTGCATTCGATCCCCAGAGAAGTACATCTCATACTGAGTTTAAGGGCTAGCTATCGGGCAACTAGAACGAATAGACTAAAATCCCTAAGCGAGGAGGCTTGGTTGAATTTGTGGCGTGCTTCAGAGGCCAAAGATTATAGAGGCTTCTGGAAATGGGTTAATGCACCCTTTCTCCAAGAAGATACAGGGCCACCTGTTGCCTTTACAGTATAAGAACATAAATGGTTAAGGTGGTATACACACTTTCAAATGTGTCAATTCATACAAAAGAAATATAAAATATATGAATAACAAACATAGAGGACCGTGAATCTGCAGGACGTTGTACAGTAGACAGTACAATAGATAGTTATTGAACATTGGGGGGCTCTGGGATTTTTCACTCACTACAGTACGGGGACATGCAGGTGTGCGTGGCCAGCAGCTTTATAAGCTCCCTTATCATTATTATTAATATTAGGTGACTGTGCTAGCGAATAGCGAACATACATATTATAACCTCAATTGATTCACAATGGATATAAAGTGTATAGATGAACTAAGGGGGACCCACAGCCAGCTAAGATTTACACTACACAGTTATAGAGCAATAAGGGCTGTGATATTAGTCTTACATAAAATGGTCTTGTCCATTCCACCTGAGATAGGCAATGGTATTCGGATCATAAAGAGGACTCGGTGACATCCTAGAATTAAAACTTAGGGCATGAATGTTTTCATTAGTAGTATTTTTACTTCTTTTTTAATGTGGTAAGGGAAGTGATTCCACGCACTACTGGAGGTAAGAAGTTCCAATTCTTTGGTGCAACCCTAGAGAAATCTCTACAACTAGTACTCTTCTTATGAGGGATTGAGTTTTCAGAAGGAAAGTGCTTGCACTTCGTAGTTGTCTGCAACCTCCAGACCTTTCCAGCTTTAGAGCCAAGTAACTGGGTGTATTGTTGTGAATTGCTTTGTGTGTCATGCAGGCCACTTTAAGGTGTTGTAAGGCAACCAATTCAGGGCTTTCAAGGTTGGAGAGATGTGACTTATTTCTTTTGGTTCCTGATACCAGTCTAGCCGCAGCATTCAGTGCTGCTCTCAGCGGAGCCAGATTGGAGGGCTTGCTAGAGGAGAAACAATGTATTTCTAAGGTTCAATATGGCTTCAGAAAAAGGCAAAGGCACCATTGACCAATTTCTAAATATGTTGGTTGCAAAATATACAATCGCAAAAAGGGTAAATTGTAGTTAGCGTTCATGGGTCTATCAGTCTCATTCAAATGCGTGGCTTATAGTAAGCTATGGGAAATCATGATATCCATGGCATTTGACTTTGCGATTATCAATTTTATCAGGCAGCTTTATGTAGGGGTCACAGCAAGTGGTAGGTGTGGTAGAGCTGGGGAATGCACTAAGCCATTTGGCCTTAAGCGTCGACTGAGGCAAGGATGTGTAATTGCCCTATTTGCCCCATTTTTGTTCTTCTTGCAGACTAATAAGTTAGAGAATGCCCTGGGAAATAGTACAAAGGATTTTCCCTATATCGAAGGGGCCCAACTCCCCATTCTACTCTATACAAATGATGCAGTGCTCATTTCACATACTCCTACAACACTGCAAAGCCTCATTTAAGATTTTGCTAGGTTCATGCCCTACCTGGACCTGCGTGTAAACCAGTTAAAATTAATCGCAGGCTCGCCGTCAAAAAAGTGTCCAGCTTTTTATCTTGCCCAGCACAGAGTAGAGATGGTTGATTCCTTTCCCTATCTTGGGGTCTTAATCAATGGGAATTCTTCTTGGAAATATATGGTGAGTAATAGAGCCCTGAATCTGGAGCGAGAGACGTTGCAGCCATCTTTACCTTCACAAATAAAGTGGGGATTAAACTGTTTCCTGAAATTTTACATATTTATTCCTCAAGAGCCAATGCGGCAGCCACTTATGGGGCGGCAGTGTGGGGTACAGCAAAAATAGATTCTCTACAAGGTAAAGAAGATGCCTTGGCTGAAAGGCTACTTTTCTTGCCTCAAAATTGTTCTAATTTTTTTTATCTCATAATGAATTGGGACTATCTTATATTAGTGACACAATTAAAATAGCCCCCTGTTACTGTGGCTTTCTGTTTGGAAGAGTGAGGGCCTGACTCTAAACCAGGCAGTATTAAAGGAGTGCCTCAAACTGGATCATGCCAAAGCAATACCATGGATAAGTTATATGGGATCCACACTGGCAAGCATTGGCTTGAGTGAACTGTTTGACTCCCTGCTAGCTTGTGCTACCTTCCCTAAAACTAAACCTAAGCCCATCTTCCTAGAGAACGCAGGTGCCATCAGATAGGAGGCACACAAAAATAAACCCACTGTAGCTCTGTAATATAGGGCACACATAGTACGATGTGATGTTAATTCTTATCTAACAATCAGCTCACCATCTACTGCTTTTTTTGTTCATTTTATCTCAACAAACAATATCTTTATTGATTTCATTTCTGTGCTCAATGAATTTCAGACAGTATAAACAAGCAATTATCCATCCGCAACAGCTTGATAGCCCTCCTGTCTGGTTGGTATTGGCAACATTTTTATGGGCTTTTGTTAAACACAGGAAAGCACTCAAGTGACTAGAAATAATGAGTTACTGTTGCACATGTTTACTGTTATTGGATTAAGGGCGCAGGGATAGACTATGTGTATGTCATTGCCTTGTACTCGAATGTTTAATTTAATCATAAGCGTTGGAATAACTGTTCTATGAAAATTGTAATCTCTGATGAAATTGTTTTTATAATTGAATTTTATATGTTCAAGAGTATCTTAGCTAGTTAAAAAAATTAAGAAATGAATGTATTTGTCTGCATTTACTTTCAAGCAAAGAAAATTGTGAGTAAAGTATAACTGAACTCATTCAAAAGATCTGGTAGAAGTTGAAACCCCGACTCCACAAAATGCCTTCCTAATTTCCAAACCTTGGATGATAGATTCCAACTTTCATTTTACACAGATAAACTATACCTTTGTTTAATCTATTTGGGATAAGGCATGACAGAACGATACCCATACCTACCCTCATTTTCAAATAAGAAACAGACTCCTATATAGAATAGCAGGGACCACAGACCCATCTCAATTGCTAGTTCCCAAAGATTTCCAAGATCAAATCATGTTTTATGCTTGTTCCCATCTATTAGCAGGTCTGCAAAAGGGCATCAATATGCCCTTGTGTTAGTAGACTACGCTACCCGATATCCAGAGGCATTTCCTATACGTAGCCCAGATAATTGATAGAATTTTTCTCTCGGGTTGGGCTCCCAAATGAAAGAATTCTAACAGACCAAGGTACTCCCTTTGTATCATGATTAATGACTCAGAGATGCAAACAATTAGATTTTAGACATATCAAAACCTCAGTATACCACCATCAAATAGATGGTATAGTGGAGCGGTATCACACGTTGCTTACACCCATCGATCAGGGGAAGGGAAAAACTGGGACCAAATGCTTCCCCTAGCACTTTTTGTACTGAGGAGTCAAGTGCAGAGTAGCCTAGGATGCTCCTCTTTTGAGCTGTTATATTGACAAAACAATCGCACCCTCCTAGAGATTAAATGAGAGGATTGGGAAAAAGATATGAAACCTAAAGCAGGTAATAATTTAGAACATAGCCAACAGTTGAAAGCTCTTATAGGAAAGCTCAGAGAATTGGCGTATACAAATTTAGAGAAAAGCCAAAGGAAACAAATACAAATTTATAATAAGATGAAGAAATGGAGGATATACGACCAAGGCGACTAGGTTTTAGTAGTATTACCTAACCCAGCCCATAAAATGAAATCAGAATAAAAAGGCCCCTTTTAGATCACTGAAGATTTGAAAAGGTCTCATATACATTAAAGATTGGAACCCATAAAGAACAAACCTTTCTCATAAATCTTCTGAAAAAAATAGTTATGGTCTCTGCCAAAACCTGTATTCATCATCAAACCAAAACCTGTATTCATCATCAAACCTGAAAATAACACTAGTTCTACTCTAGATCAGCTACCTATAAATGAAGAGTTGTCCAAAGAACAAAGGGAGGAATTTAAATAAATATTCCATCCTTTCTCTGCTATATTCTATGAAGTACCAATAAAGGCTTATCTGACACACTATTCTGACACCAGAAGGAAAAGTAGAACAATTAAAACCTTGCCGAATCCCTGTTACAAAGCGCAACGCTATCCATAGTGATATTGAACAAATATTAAAAATGGGTGTTATAGAAACTTCCCGGAGTAACTGGTCTTCTCCCACAGTTTTAGTTCCCAAACCCAATGGGAGTATATGTTTCTGTATAGACTTTTGTGCCATTAATAACATCTCTAAGTTGGATGTTTATCCACTTCCCAGGGTTGACAAACTTAACAAGAGGCTAGGAGATGCCAAATATATAACTACTATAGACCTTATCAAAGGCTATTGTCCTGTCCTATTAAAAAAAGAAGATAGAGAAAAAACTGCCTTTTCCACGGTACTTTCCTTCGGACTTCATGGAGCCACTGCTACTTTTCAATGTCTGATGAATCTAGCACATGAAAACCATCAAGAGTATTCATTGCCATACCTAGATGATATTATTAGATTCCGTCCCATGTATAAGGAGCATTTAGTACATCTAACAAAGGTCTTAAATTAAATGCCAAAATCCAACTTACATTCAAGTGCAAAAAAATCACGAGTATGTTATAACAATGTAAAATACTTAGGATACTCTTGTAAAGGAAGACAGGATACTTTGGGATCAAGAAAGGTAATCTCTTTTATTGATTAGGGAGCTTGTTGATGAACGTTCCTGTTTAAACACTTACAAGGAACCTAGAAGAACGGGGGTTGCAAACACAATAGACATAAAAGACATAGAGAACAACTAATAAACATCAATTAATTTACAACAGACCTTTCTCCTTTCTACTAAATGACAAAATGACTTCTGAAACAAATGCGAAAGGCAAAGAAAAACAAAACACAAAATAAATAAATAAATAAATAAATAATTACAGCTCAAAGTCTTCAAGTTAGGCTGGTGCCCTGCCGTTTCTGACACTTCTACCGCGCCTGAGAATATCCCCTCCCTGAATCATGGTGGAGCACTCCGATGTAGAATTCCCAGACCCACACCCCTATACTTGACGGACCTCATCGCTGGTTGTAAAATCTGACTCACCTATTTTATTCCCTAACACATACCCATCATTTCTTGACAGCATTTCTTCACCTGTCACACTCTTTTTCTGAAACAACGCTACACGTCTAAAGTTCAATCTCTGACCATTGTCCAGTTACACACCATACCTGAACACTTTTTTAACTTTGAAAGGTTCTAAAAAATGTAAAAGACCTCTTCCAACTGTCCCTACTTTGACTTTCACTATATTCCCCACACAAATATGTTATGGACTACTTTGGAGAACAAGAAACTTTCCCTCTTTGCAGGATTCTTCACTCGCCATCTTTTTCCACCCAATCGTTCATGCACAACTGGAACAAAATTGGATCCAGGAGGCCAACCTCACATACGTTTAAAGGGACATTTAAGATCAGGAGGATGGCCAGGAGTGCGGTACGCCTAAACCATATGATTTACTAACTTACACACCATCAAACCATTAGCACACGCCATCTGTATCACTCCTTTACCCAGCCTGTTCACCCTCTCATTAATGGTATTCCTCTGTGGGTTGTATAGGTGGTACGGGTATGTAAAAGCCCACAACCTCTCAAAATGTTGTGCATCTCCCTGGAAACCAATTGTGTGCCACTGTCAGTGATGAGGACGGATAGAACACCTTCTTCCTGAAACAAACTACCCAAAAACCTGATGGTAATTTCTGTAGTGATTTCCTTAAAAAATTTTACACTCAACCACTTCAAGAAAACATCCACCACTCCTAGAGCAAACCGGTCACTTGAATTCAGCTCATGCATGGGACCAATAAAATATAGGCAAATACTATGCCATGGCTTACCTGGGTCCTGTTCAAATACTCACAAGGAACCTAGATGAACGGGGGTTCCAAACACAATAGACATAAAAGACATAGAGAACAACTAATTTACTGTAACTAATTTACAACAGTTACCTCTTAGAAAATGGAGTCATAGAACCCCAATATGAAACGATTTAAGCTATTACTGAAGTACCTTTTCCTACAAATAAAAACAAAATCAGAGCTTTCTTGGAGTTAGCAGAATATTCCGGAAGATATATACCAAGGTCGCTATAATAGCTACTTTTTTAACCAATCTTTTAAAAAACTGAACTCCTGACGTGACATTTCAACACCCTTTAGCAGAAGCTGTACAAGTGTTCCAGACTCTCAAAAAGGCCATTACACCAGTTCTAATTTCTTCTAATTTTGAGAAAACCTTTGTATTACAGACAGACGCCTCAAATGAGGGTACCTAATCCCCGATTTATGTTGATGGGGTAGAGAAACACATTCTCTATATCAGTCGAAAGCTATTATCCTGGGAGACTGCATATCCCACTATAGAGAAAGAACGTTTAGCTATTAAGTGGATGGTTGACAAACTCTGTTATTATCTAGAAGGCAAAGCATTCCTACTATACACTGATCATGCCCTGCTAATGTAGTTAAGTCAAAACAGAGGAAGTAATCCTAGAGGCATTAGACGGTTCCTTTTACTGCAACCTTTTCCGTTTGAAGTTCGGCATTGGACTGTAAAAGATATAGTGGGCGCAGACTTCCATTCTCGATTTCTCCTTTTCCTGAATCCTGAAAATCTGTGAATGGGGATGTGTCACAAACCTGGGGATATAGAAGATATATTTGATGTCCCCAGAGCCGACTGCACCCTCTTCTATTGCAGGACCGGTGTGGTGTCAGAATACAAACAGGGCATCAGGCAATGTGGAAGGGACTAGAATTCCTTTGGGAATTGTGTGTCTCGGAAAGAAAAGGTGCAGAGTTTGACACCGTAGGGAAGGAGACAGAAGAGCTGGATTGCACGTATCTGTTGGGAGCCACAGTGAGCCTGAGACCTGGTTTGGCAGTTCGGGCTGGACTGTTCCCAGGAGGAACAGGTTCAAAACTGATTTGTATATTGCTGAGTCTAAAATGGGGTGCCGAAGTGAGCTAAAGAAGTATGATGGATTCCACCCACATCTGTGATGGGGAGTGTCTGTTCGCCCTAAGTTGGCAGGGTAGGCCCAGACATTTGTCCCTTGTTACTTTGCCACTGGATTCAAGCTAGCCTGGTTGATGAAGGGTCTTACCCCGAAACCTGTCCCTGGATGCTTGTTTCTGGTCCTGGGAAAACCTGGCTTGGTAGTTCGACTTAGACTGTTCCCATGAGGAATAGGGTCAAGACTAATTTGCATCTGGATGGGTCAGAACTGGAGTTCGAAGTGAGCTAGAGAATGATGATGGAATCAACCCAGATCTATGACTGGGGATGATTTTCTGAAAAGTTTTAGCACTCTGTCCATTCTCTCCTTGTGTTTGATCAATACAAATAAATACTTTTACAGAAATCTCATGGTCATTTAATACATGTCCTTGAGGGAATCAGCTCAATATGGACTTTGAGCTGAGGGGCTACTGGAAATGTTCAGAACTGGAACTTTTCATTCAAGCAGCTATGCTAAACCATGGCCATCCCCACCAAAGCACTGTTAACCATTCAAAATTCACAAAACAGATTTACAGCCTATGGACAAGAGTGTCGAAGTTATTTTACCCCATAGTTTGTGGTTTTTAATGTTATTCGAGGAGATTAGTCAGTCTTTGTTCCATGCCTTCGGCCAGACCACTGAGCAAAACTCAGCAGGCCAAACATTTTACCGGACCGCCAGCCGTGAGGGAAACGGCTTGTCCGCTACTTGCCACGCCGTGAGGGGAACGGCCACAGCAACCACACGCCGAACTACCCTTCCCAGCTGCCCCAGGAAGGCGCGCAGCACTCATGCCACCAGCGCGCCCGGAGGCGCTTAAGTAGATGGAGCGCCTTGAGCTGCTGGGGGCCAAACATTTTACCAGACCGCCAGCCGTGAGGGAAACGGCTTGTCCGCTACTTGCCAGACCGTGAGGGGAATGGCCGCAGCAACCACACGCCGATCTACCTTTCCCAGCTGCCCCATGGAGGTGCGCAGCACTCACGCCACCAGTGCGCCCGGAGGTGCTTAAGTAGACGGAACGCCTCTCGCATCGTGAGTCACGCGCGGGAGCGCCCAGGAGAAGCCCGGGACAAGGGCGGGACCGTCTGTGGCCGTCCGTGGCAGGACGAGGCAGGGCTGGGCCACGGACTTTGGTTCTGGGACAGGCTCTGTGTCCTTTGAGGTAGCCCGTATTGGACCTGGTAATTGAGCCCACCACCTATTCATTTTTATATTGGGACTGTATATGTTTTTTCACTTGCATTCCTGTTTGTTTGTTCCCAGGACTGCGTACCTTTTAACAGTATTTTAACAGTATAAGGGAATATTATTTTGTTCCTTATTAAGGCTTTTCGGATTTTTATAATTTGTTATAGGCATTCTGAGAGAGTCAATTATGTCTAAAGGTAATAATTTCAAAACCCGTCCTGCCTTTGCTACTCTTGACAATTACCTGGTAAAAGTGGTAGACAAAATTAATAAAGAACGCCGACTATCATTGGGTCGGGGGAGTCTCTCTGTTCCATTACCCAGTTGTTCTGACTGACTTTTTCGG
Organism: Lissotriton vulgaris; assembly: GCF_964263255.1. Classification (NCBI taxonomy): domain Eukaryota; kingdom Metazoa; phylum Chordata; class Amphibia; order Caudata; family Salamandridae; genus Lissotriton; species Lissotriton vulgaris. The sequence continues at coordinate 1,804,554,653 of NC_141694.1, read as the reverse complement.
CCCTCCTTGGAGGGAGAATGATTGCAGGTGACTCCAGCCTATTACCCTCCTAGTGCAGGGATTAGAACTATAAACAGGGCCTATTCATAAGGCGCAGTAGTGCATTTTCGTACCCTTTTCCTTACATCAGGGCTTATAAACTTAAGCTAGGGGATAGATTCATTAGTATTAGTGTTAATCCGTCCTTTTGCAAGAGTGTTAGTATACCTTCTATGGAGTTATGCTTATTTCGGGCCTTGTAGGCCTCAAACGGGAGAGACTCCATCTTGCTTTCTGCCCCGGCAGCTTGAGATGCTTCTAGGCCATGTGTAATGTTTTAGTTTCGAAGTGTTGTTCGCTTTGAGAGAACCGGCTCAGGCTGGCCCTTATCGAAAGACTGTATTTTTCTCCACTCCGAAGACACAACATCAGGCCGGCCGGCTGGGAACGTGTCCTTGGTACGGGGAGGTACAAGAATTTGGTGGGCGGCAGGTTACTGGCCGTAACTTTCCATGAAAGGACAAGCTTCCATATTAGCGAAAGTGTTAGGCAGTGAGTCAGTCAGTCTGCAGGCGGCAGCTAGCCGTTAGCATCAATGCCATTATTTATTTCCAGGCAGACAGTCGCCATCTTGAAGTCCGAGCAAGATCATGAAGCTGATACTCTCTGAGAAAGATCGAAGGAGAAGGAGAAGGAGAAGTAGCGCAGAGCGATCAGAGACAGAGAGAGACAGCAGCTAATAAAGAGGAAGGTTCCAGTGACTTGGAGGGAAGCAGAGGAGACAGAGCATAGCGGTGCAGACGTGTACTCGTGACTGCTGAGGTGTGATTCCGAGATGAGCCAAGGCACAGACGAGAAGGGAGCCTAGATGACAGTTGAACCCCGACTTTGTGTCCACAAGGTGATGTCTGACCAGTACTTATAGTGTGCACATTCTAACCTTTCACTTTCCTTTGTAGAATATATGTTATAGTATAGTGCTGTGTTTATAATTATTGTAATAAAATACCCCAGTTCTTAGTGAACCAACATGTGCCTTGTATTCTTGTTCAATCAGGGTAACCTGGTCTTCTAGTCAGACATTGTTTTCATGAACGGATGTAAATCCCGGTCAGGTAAGAGGTGACTGAATAATGAGGGAGAAAGGGACCATTTGATGCTGAGAGCAGAAGGTACATGATTCAATTTGGAAAGCTGTGCTAATTCATGTTATTGTAGTATCATCCCGAGTAGCCAATGAGAGATTCCTTCCAAAGGTATTCATAGGAGAGTGATCGTCGTTGGTAAGCAGCGTTAATGAGAACACCAGGTGGGAGACTGGTGCTTAGATCAGCCGGATTGCGGATCGGGTTGTAAGTAAGCGATCACTGGGAGGGAAACCAGTGTGTAGGTCCGCCGGATTGTGGACCGGATAAAAAGAGAGCACTGGGGCTGCAGCTCAGTGTGTATGGCACGCCGGATTGCGTGTCGAGTGAGCACTGAGGGTGATCAGGGTGTAATGGTACATAATCAGAACTGCCCCAGGGTAGTTTAGTCTGGGCCTAAGTGGCCGTGAGACTAGTTGGTATGAATGGGATATTGTAGAAAGCCTATGCATGTGTATTGCTATTTTCCCCATCCTTAGGTACGAGATGTACATACATATACATATACCCATTGTAAATACGTTCTAAGGAGGGAGGTGATTACGTTCCGACTGGGTTGGAGGGGCTCTCAGGAGCTGATCCCATCTGGTTCGAGAATCCGGTCGTTACAGCAGTCCACCCAAGTCACCCACATCTTTGTCTACCTCTCTAGTAGACGTTATTTGCAAATTGGAGTTTCCTGTATTCCAACCACGGCTACTCCTATAGAATCAGAGCCTAACTTAGTCACGCCCGAGGCTCCTCATGATACATTAGTATCAGGCTCACCGGCTCCAAGAGCCCATAGGGTATTAAGATCTGGGAGGAGTTTTAGTAGGATAATCCTACCAAAACAGGGGGGGAAACATAACAAAATAAGACCCGAGCCAAATTCTAACAGTGCTGTTAGTGACTCAGTAGCAGTTATTAATAATCCTCAGGTTAAACTAGCTCCCGAACAGTTAGAGCTCTGGATTAGCATTATTGATGCTAAGTTTGACAAAATTATTAAACCTTTAATGGACAAACTTGACACTATTTCAGGGTGGTAAAGAGTTTGGGAGGCCTTCTGAGTTCACAGACAGGGTCAAATGTTAGCCTAGAAGCAGGTACAAGGGTTAATGGATCTATAACGGAGTCACCTAAGATACCCAAAGAGGGATCATGCCCAGTTACTGTAGCTGTATCCAACCCTGTGCCTACGGTGTGTTTAGATACTCCTACTTCTATAGTCCCAGTGGATAAGCCAGGGCTAATTAAAGAGAAGACTAAGTGATATTGTTATTCACAGCCGGACTTACCCCCAGGCTGTGCTCCATATGTAGCAGTTTAACCAATGTCCCACCAGTCAGGGAGACAGGGCCTCATAGCAATCTGGAAACACATGAATCTTTGAAGAATAAAACCGTGGGTTGGCTTAACCGAGAGTGTGGTTTCCCAGAAGCTCTGTCTGATGAGATTCTAACCACCACAAGAACTAAATGGATAGGGAAATCACATAAAAATATCAGTGGTGACTGTGTAATAGTAAATTTTAAAAACCCACATCTTGCCACCACCTCTTTGATCAGAGGTACCTCTCGCCCACCGAATGACCAGGGAATTTCACTCAGGCCCTTCGGGTTCTTCTATAGACATTTATTTGTCCAGCCTACCAATGATTCTGTGGGGAGTAGAGGTAGCGCCTCTAGTGTGTCTAGAGGTTTTGAGGTGGTAACATCTAATCGTTACCAATCTCAAGTCAAGTCAAGTCAATAAATTTGTATAGCGCGCTACATACCCAGAGGGTCTCAAGGCGCTTGGGGATGGGTGGGGAGTTACTTCTCGAACATCCAAGTTTTAAGTTGCTTTCTGAATGCTGGGTAGTTTTGAGTGAGGCGAAGGTGCAAGGGAAGTGAGTTCCAGGTTTTGGCCGCGAGGTAGGAGAATGATCTTCCTCCCATGGTGGTTTGGTTGATGCGGGGAACAGCAGCGAGGGCTTGGTTGGAAGAGCGAAGCTGGCGGGGGGGTGTAGAAGGAAAGACGTGTATTGAGGCATTCGGGTCCAAGTTCGTAAAGGGCTTTGTGTGCATGGGTGAGGAGGCGGAACGTTATCCTCTTATTTACGGGGAGCCAGTGGAGGTTTTTCAGGTGACCAGAAATGTGTTCTTTACGCGGGATGTCTAATATGAGTCTGACTGATGCGTTCTGGATGCGTTGGAGTTTTTTCTGAAGTTTTGCGGTGGTACCGGCGTATAGGGTGTTTCCGTAGTCCAGGCGGCTTGTAACCAGTGGTTGGGTGACCGTTTTTCTAGTTTCGGTGGGGATCCATCGGAATGTTTTTTTGAGCATGCGAAGAATGTTGAAGCAAGATGAAGAGACAGCGTTGACTTGTTTGGCCATCGAGAGTGAGGAATCCAGGATGACGCCTAGGTTCCGTGCGTGATCCGTCGGAATGGGTGCTTTTCCAAGGGCCTCTGGCCACCAAGAGTCGTCCCAGGCAGAGGGGGAGGTACCTAAGATAAGGACTTCTGTTTTGTCTGAATTCAGTTTCAGACGGCTTTGCTTCATCCATTCCGCAACCTCTTTCATTCCTTCATGTAGATATGTTTTGGCGATGTTAGGGTCTTTGGTGAGTGAGAGGATCAGTTGAGTGTCATCAGCGTAGGAGATGATGTTGAGGTTGTGTTGGCATGCGATGGTTGCGAGGGGGCTCATGTATACGTTGAAGAGGGTGGGGCTGAGTGAAGATCCTTGTGGTACGCCACAAATGACTTCAGTGGCCTCTGACTTGAATGGTGGGAGGCGTACTCTCTGGGTTCTTCCGGCAAGGAATGAGGTGATCCATTCTAGTGCTTTTCCTTGGATTCCGATGTTTCTGAGTCTTTGTAACAGGGTGTTATGACAAACTGTATCGAAGGCTGCGGAGAGGTCGAGGAGGATGAGGGCGACTGTGTCTCCGTTGTCCAGTAGAGTTCGGATGTCGTCTGTTGCTGCGATGAGTGCGGTCTCAGTACTGTGTTTGGCTCGGAAACTGGACTGTGAGGAGTCGAGGGATTTGTTGGCTTCGAGGAAGGCGGCGAGCTGGTTGTTGACAGCTTTCTCGATGACTTTGGCCGGGAATGGAAGGAGCGAGATGGGGCGGTAGTTTTTGAGTTCGGTGGGGTCAGCTGTGGGTTTTTTCAGAAGGGCGCTGAGTTCGGCGTGTTTCCAGCTTTCTGGGAAGGTGCCTGAGTTGAGGGAGCAGTTGATGACGTCTCAGAGGTGAGGTGCTATGATGGAGTCTGCTTTGTTGAAGATATGGTGAGGGCAGGGGTCTGTGGGGGATCCTGAATGGATGGAGTTCATCAGGCGGATGGTGTCCTCAGTGGAGATTGGGTTCCAGTCATTGAGGATGTTCAGGGGGGGTGAAGGTACAGTAGAGGGTTGGGTGAGTTGGTCTTCGGGTAGGTTGTTGAAGCTGTTGTGGATGTCAGCGATTTTGTCGTGGAAGAACAAAGCTAGGGAGTCGCAAAGGGTTTGAGAGGGGGTGATGTCGTTGGAGTTGGCAGTGGGGTTGGTAAACTCTTTGACGATGTTGAATAATTCCTTGCTGTTGTGGGCGTTTTTGTCTAGTCGGTCTTTGAATGCGGTTTTCTTGGCAGTTCGGATCAATCGGTGGTGTATGCGGGTGGCGTTTTTGAAGGCGTCCTTGGTGTTGGTGTTTGGGTCTTTTTTCCAGGCCTTCTTAAGAGATCGACAAAGTTTCTTGGATTTCTTGAGGTTCTCGTTGAACCAGTTTTGAATGTTATTCTAGTAGATTAGCCAGTCTTTGTCCCATGCCTTCGGTCACACACCGAGCAAAACTCAGCAGGCGCCGCTTAGAGACCTCAGCAGCAGAAGGCCCGGCTCAAGGTTCACCTTTCACTTTACAAACACTATCTGACATAAGGTGACGAGGCTTAGAAACTAATGACCTCAGAACTTTGGCTTCATGACTAACTCATCCTCACAGGGGCGCAGATACTCCACGAGCCCAACAATCAATGCCACAGACTGGATTGGAGCAAACATGCTCTGAAGGGCGCTGGTGCCCACTTTGTAAGAAGAAGGGCCGCATATGAGCTGTTGGCCCACTGCTCTCAGTTACTTTCTCCGGAGTTGTATTCATAGTGCTGAGAGGCTTACATTTCATATATAGAAGGGCTTCACTTAACTGTGTCCTGATGACATATCACATGGGTTTCCAAAGAAGATGCAGGCTGCCAGAATATGCAGTATCATTATTTATAAATGCACTTCTCGGAGACTCAGGCTGTTTGCCAACAAAAGAGAGCTGACACCTCGACTCCCAGCAAAATAAAAAAAAACATATTCCCTGTCTCCACCCTGATAAGATTTCCTGCAGAAAATAGCTGCAAGACGATGTAAGAACGAGGTAGAAGCAGAGAGAGGGGGCTGAGTGAGGGAGGGAAGGATGAGAGAGAGAGGGAGGGCAATGGAGATGGGGTGAGAAAGAGAAAGAGAGAAAGAGAAAGAGAGTGAGAATGAGAGTGAGAGTAGGAGGAATAGATAAATACAGGAAATACATGGAAAGGGAGAAAGAAATACACAGACACAAGAATGTCAACCTCTGTGAGTCAGAGGTGCTCAGACCTCATCTACATTTCAGTCTTAAGGTCTTTTTGGGGCAGATCGAGACAGAATGGTCTGATCTGTCTGAGATATCAAGGAGCAAAGAGGGGTCAGAAGAAGGGTCCTGTACAAAGAATATTTGTAAATAAAAATACAGTTTAAAAGATGAGACATAACATGAAATGCCAAACACCCATGGGCAACACATATTTGTATTTAAAAAGCATAAAGTCAGAGATATTTAAGGCTTGGACAAAGTTGACACTTACCTTTTTAGGGACCTTATGTTAAAGCAATCAGGTCACTCTTGCTGTAATAATAAACATTGCCGGACCAAATTACAAAAGTTAACTTATATTGTTGTGTAAGTCTACTACTTTTCATTATTTACAAAGTTAAACTTAGACCAAAAGTCTAACTTTACTACTTTTCAGTATTCACAAAGGTAAACTTAGACGAAAGGTCTAACTTTACTACTTTTCAATCTTCACAAAGGTAGATCACTACCAGTAAAGCTGGACTTTTGGTCTAAGTTTACCTTTGTGATACTGTAAAGTAGTAAAGGTCGACTTTTGGTCACAGTTTATCTTTGTAAATGCCGAAACGTAGTAAACTTACACAAAAGTGTGAGTTTACCATTGTGAATCGGGCCCTGCATGTTTAGTGTTTAGTTTACCAGCATTAGGTTATCTTTCCCTCAAGCCTTTTGCCTTCATCCTCCTACTTTGATGAATAGTAGTTCACCATCCCCAGGAAACTGCACATTTCCGTTATGTTGGTGGGAACTGGGCCCTCTTTGATATCTCGAACTTTGTCTGGATCCGGAGCAACTCCTACCGTGGAGAAGACGAACCCAAATAATTGTAGCTTCCTTTGAAGAAATTCACACTTCTCTTTGCGCAAGGTAACTTCCGATTCTTGTATTCTCTGGTATATCTGTCTGAGTCGGGTGTTGTGTTCGACTACGGACTTGGCATGGACCAGAATATCATTGCGCACATTCACGACCCCTGGAAGATTTGCATAGAGCTCTTGGATAGTGTTCTTCAACACTTCAGCAGTGCTTGAGATTCCAAAGCTCAAACACTTATAGCGCTGCTTTCCGACATGTGTGGAGAATGTTGTTATGTATCGGGAGAGTTCATCATGGATTAACTGATGATACCCAGCTCAGAGATCGAGCTTAGAGAACCAGCTGGCTCCGCTGAGTTCCCCGATCAGGTCATCTATGGTGGGTATCAGGTGTCTTTCCCTCTTGATGGCAGTGTTCTTGATTCTCCCCTGGGTTCCCCTCCCACCCCCTCCTTTTCGGTCAAAACCTTAGGGATTAAACTTAATGCTCACCTCACCTTGCACTCTCAGATTAGTTCAGTTGTTTCCTCGTGTTTTCTCACTCTCCGCACTATTCGAAAGGTGTCACGTTTTTTCTCCTTTTGTGCCTCAAACTCATTCTGTCTGCAACGTCTTGTATACCGGTGTCACCGCATACAACCTTCGGAGACTTCAACTGGTGCAGAACCAGGCAGCCCAACTTGCTTATAACCTGTCCAAGTCTCATCATGTCACCCTGCTGCTCAAAACTCTGCACTGGTTGCCTATCCGGGAATGTGAACTGTTTAAGATGGGTTGGATCACCTTCCAGGCCAGGGCGGGGACAGCCCCTAGCTTTATTTCCTCTGAGATCAAGGCCTAAAGTCCTAGCAGAGAGTTGCGTTCTTCTTCACAATCTCTTTTGGTTGTCCCTTGTTTCAAGAAGAAGAGGTCAGGAGGCGTTAAATTCTCCACGCTCGCGCCTACCTTCTGGAATACTCTTCCCCCATTCCTCAGGCTCGCCCCCAATTATCCAGAGTTTCAGAAAGCTCTGAAAACATTTCTTTTTGCCCAAGCCTTCCCACACTAGTAGTTCGTCCTTCCCACTGTCCTATGGTCTGCGTCCCTAGCGCCAAGAAACCGCTTGGTGGATGTGCGCTTTATAAATATTTTAATTTCAATTTCAATTTCTCATATCCACACATATCCCGACTTCCCCCAGCTGTTTTGACTTCCTTGTGACCACTGTCAGAGACTCCCAGGGTGTTGGACCTTTGACCTTCTCGATGATTCCAGCTTCTTCCAACTTGCACAGCTCCTTTTCAATGAGTGGTTGTAGATGAAAAGCGACCCTCCTGTGCCGAAGAGCAACCGGTTGTACCAGCGGATAAATGTGCAGGTGTATTTGTGTGTCATGCAGGCACCCGATGCCATTGAATACTTACGTGAATTCCTCCAGTATCTGGCCCTCATGATGGATGCCAAAAGCGAAGATGATGATCCCTAAATCTTTGGCTGATTTGCAACCCAGCAACATGCCATTCTCCTTCTTCGGTCAAATACACCAGAGCATCCATCTCTTGCTTGTCATATGGTATTGTGGGTTTGAATTTTCCTTTTATGGCTAGCGGGGTTGTTTGGCCATACGCAAACACCTTTACCTTGGCCGGCATCAACACTGGAGGAGATGGCATCTCTCTGTACGCTTCCCAGGACATAATGTTTATGGTGGCTCCTGTGTCGATTATTGCTGTTGATGGGCGCCCAGCCACTAGGACTTGGCATTAGGGAAGGCGCATCTGGGTGTGAGCTGCAGACCCCACAGTGAAGACTGAGTGTACCGTGTGTTCCTCTTGGTTATCATCGTCCATGTCACTGACTTGTTCCTAAGACTTAGGAATCATGTTGACTAGAGACCTTCCTGCCCGCCTCTTACTGGATTGGCACACTTTCATAAAGTGGTTAAACTTTCTGCAGGCCGTACATCTCTTCCCTCTTGCTGGGCATTCAGATGGTTGGTGTGATGGCCCTCCTCAGTACCCAAACAACTTGATCCTGGGGCTTCTTGTGCGAGCCATTGATTCATTGGCAGTAGGGCTTCTTGTGCGCATCATCGATTCAGTGGCAGATGCTGGCGACTGCCTTTACCGGCTCTGTCTTGATTGGAGTTTAAAGAGCGGTCTCCATGTGTGCTGCCCTGGCTTTTGATAGTTTTTTGGTTCTCCTCAGGGTGAGTATGTCTTCTAGTGACATTCCCGATTCTTTTAGTATTCTTTACTTTAGTTTCGCTGACGCACACCCCTGTATGATCTGGCCCCTTATCTCTTCGGTCTAATCTTGAAAATCACATGTTCCCGCCAGCTCTTTTAGACGTGCGTGGAATACCTCCAAGGACTCATCAGGCTTTTGCTGTGCCTGTCTGAACAACAGACCTTCGTAGTCCTGGTTTGCCATCAGTTCAAAATGGGCATTCAGGGCCGCAATGAGTGTGAGATGGGTCTTTGGTGTTGCCTCAGCTACTGTTGTCGCTATCTTGTGAACGTCTTTCCCTCCTAAATGTAGCAGCATGGAGCGCTTTTGGGCGTTGTCCAGCTTAGTCGCCTCAAAAAATACGATCACTCGCTCCACCCACTCCTTCCATCTAGGGGCCTGTGCAGAGTGGGCTCTCTCCACTACAAATAGTTCAACTGCTGGGATGTGGGCCATGATGCCCACCCTGATAGGGTCTTGATGTTGTCCAAATCTGAAGTGGGTGTGGATTATGTGGAGGAGTTCTATGGGACTGCCTGCTGCCTTATGAAAAGCCACTCACAGTTTGTAGGGCCCACTGGTGGTACTGGTGACACCAACAGCTCCCATGCCTGAGCTTGGGTGTCTGTAGCGTAGGCCTGCAGTACTGGATGTCACCAGGAGAGTCCGCAGCCTCCACAACGTGCCTCTGGCAGACGGCCTCGTTTGTAGGCAGCACGAGCACCGCGCACGAAGGACGGCCACCACCCCAGTACCACATGAGTCAGGATACCCTTGTCGCCAATTTTGCATCTACCGCCGCACTCGTACTAATTGGGAGAGTGCATTGTATGGATGAGCTGCCAGCAGGGCATCACCGCGTTAGCTGTGCAATGTAGGCGACATAAAGACAGGATGCTGGCTCCGCTGAGTTCCCCGATCAGTTCATCTATGGTGGGTATCAGGTGTCTTTCCCTCTTGATGGCAGTGTTCTTAATTCTCCCCTGGGTTCCCCTCACACCCCCTCCTTTTCGGTCAAAACCTTAGGGATTAAACTTAATGCTCACCTCACCTTGCACTCTCAGATTAGTTCAGTTGTTTCCTCGTGTTTTCTCACTCTCCGCACTATTCGAAAGGTGTCACGTTTTTTCTCCTTTTGTGCCCTCAAACTAATTCTGTCTGCAATGGTGATCTCCCGTTTAGACTACGGCAACGTCTTGTATACCGGTGTCCCCGCATACAACCTTCGGAGACTTCAACTGGTGCAGAACCAGGCAGCCCGACTTGCTTATAACCTGTCCAAGTCTCATCATGTCACAGCGCTGCTCAAAGCTCTGCACTGGTTGCCTATCCGGGAACGTGACCTGTTTAAGATGGGTTGTATCACCTTCCAGGCCAGGGCGGGGACAGCCCCTGGCTTTATTTCCTCTGAGATCAAGGCCTACCGTCTTAGCAGAGAGTTGCGTTCTTCTTCACAATCTCTTTTGGTTGTCCCTTGTTTCAAGAAGAAGAGGTCAGGAGGCGTTAAATTCTCCACGCTCGCGCCTACCTTCTGGAATACTCTTCCCCCATTCCTCAGGTCCTCCCCCAATTATCCAGAGTTTCAGAAAGCTCTGAAAACATTTCTTTTTGCCCAAGCCTTCCCACACTAGTAGTTCGTCCTTCCCACTGTCCTATGGTCTGCGTCCCTAGCGCCAAGAAACCGCTTGGTGGATGTGCGCTTTATAAATATTTTAATTTCAATTTCAATTTCTCATATCCACACATATCCCGACTTCCCCCAGCTGTTTTGGCTTCCTTGTGACCACTATCAGAGACACTCAGGGTGTTGGACCTTTGACCTTCTCGATGATTCCAGCTTCTTCCAACTTGCACAGCTCCTTTTCAATGAGTGGTTGTAGATGAAAAACGACCCTCCTGTGCCGAAGAGCAACCGGTTGTACCAGCGGATAAATGTGCAGGTGTATTTGTGTGTCACGCAGGCACACAATGCCATTGAATACTTACGTGAATTCCTCCAGTATCTGGCTCATGCCCTCATGTTGGATGCCAAAAGCGAAGATGATGATCCCTAAATCTTTGGCTGATTTGCAACCCAGCAACATGCCATTCTTCTTCTTTGGTCAAATACACCAGAGCGTCCATCTCTTGCTTGTCATATGGTATTGTGGGTTTGAATTTTCCTTTTATGGCTAGCAGTGTTATTTGGCCATACGCAAACACTTTTACCTTGGCTGGCATCAACACTGGAGGAGATGGCATCTCTCTGTACGCTTCCCAGGACATAATGTTTATGGTGGCTCCTGTGTCGATTATTGCTGTTGATGGGCGCCCGGCCACTAGGACTTGGCATTAGGGAAGGCGCGTCTGGGTGTGAGCTGCAGACCCCACAGTGAAGGCTGAGTGTACCGTGTGTTCCTCTTGGTTATCATCATCCATGTCACTGACTTGTTCCTAAGACTCAGGAATCATGTTGACTTGAGACCTTCCTGCTCGCCTCTTACTGGATTGGCACACTTTCATAAAGTGGTTAAACTTTCTGCAGGCCGTACATCTCTTCCCTCTTGCTGGGCATTCAGATGGTTGGTGTGATGGCCCTCCACAGTACCCACGCAACTTGATCCTGGGGCTTCTTGTGCAAGCCATCGATTCATTGGCAGTGGGGCTTCTTGTGCGCATCATCGATTCAGTGGCAGATGCTGGCGACTGCGTTGACCAGCTCTGTCTTGATTGAAGTTTGAAGAGCGGTCTCCATGTGTGCTGCCCTTGCTTTTGATAGTTTTTTGGTTCTCCCCAGGGTGAGTATGTCTTCTAGTGACATTCCCAATTCTTTCAGTATTCTTTACTTTAGTTTCGCTGACGCACACCCCTGTATGATCTGGCCCCTTATCTCCTCGGTCTCATCTTGAAAATCACATGTTCCCGCCAGCTCTTTTAGACGTGCGTGGAATACCTCCAAGGACTTATCAGGCTTTTGCTGTGCCTGTCTGAACAACAAACCTTCGTAGTCCTGGTTTGCCATCAGTTCAAAATGGGCATTCACGGCCGCAATGAGTGTGAGATGGGTCTTTGGTGTTGCCTCAGCTACTGTTGTCGCTATCTTGTGAACGTCTTTCCCTCCTAAATGTAGCAGCATGGAGCGCTTTTGGGCATTGTCCACCTTAGTCGCCTCAAAAAATACGATCACTTGCTCCACCCACTCCTTCAATCTAGGGGCCTATGCAGAGTGGGCTCTCTCCACTACAAATAGTTCAACTGCTGGGATGTGGGCCATGATGCCCACCCTGATAGGGTCTTGATGTTGTCCAACTCTGAAGTGGGTGTGGATTATGTGGAGGAGTTCTATGGGACTGCCTGCTTCCTTATGAAAAGCCACTCACAGTTTGTAGGGCCCACTGGTGGTACTGGTGACACCAACAGCTCCCATGCCTGAGCTTGGGTGTCTGTAGCGTAGGCCTGCAGTACTGGATGTCACCGGGAGAGTCCGCAGCCCCCACAACGTGCCTATGGCAGACGGCCTGGTGAGTAGGCAGCACGAGCACCGCGCACGAAGGATCGCGTGCACGGCCACCACCCCATTACCACATGAGTCAGGATACCCTTGTCGCCAATTATGCATCTACCGCCGCACTCGTACTAATTGGGAGAGTGCATTGTATGGATGAGCTGCAGGCAGGGCATCACCGCGTTAGCTGTGCAATGTAGGCGACATAAAGACAGGATGCGGAGAGGTGGTTTACTGTGTCGGTTAAACATGATGCCACCGGTGGTTCACCAGAATCCTTCCGGGACCAAGGCATAGCAAATGGACTTGCCCAACACACAAGTATCCCATTGTGATACAACACTGAACTCTCCTTTCTGTCGAGAGTCCCGGCGGACTGGAACACCAAAGTTCCTAAAGAAAGGACGAAGAAAAAGGATATTAATTTCGACATCAAAACACTATTTCAGCAAGAGAATTAAATAAAGCACATGAGTTTTTTTTCTTAAAGAAGTTATTTCTTGACCTTATATTCTCAGTAACTGCGACAAGTGGTGGAGAAAGTTGACAGTCCACCTCCATTGATACACAATGGATGCACTAATACAACATTTAGTACAAGGACAACATAAATTAGAATGGGCCCTAGAACGCCACATGTCTTCAGCTAAGGCTGATAGAGAAATATTTTGAGATGCCTAAAAGACTCAAACAGAAAATCTTAATAAACTGGCACTGGAACAACTGCAAGAATCGTCTGGATTGGTGAACAATAGGGCTCCTATAACTGCCACTCCTATGATAACTTTGCAAAAACTACTACCAGGAGAAGATCTTGATGCCTTCCTGGTAAATTTTGAAAGAACTGCTAGGGCTAGTGCTTGGCCTGTAAAACGATGGCCTTTTCATTTTGCTTCTTTACTAACAGGTGAGACTCAAGCTGCCTATCAAACAGAACATCCTCTCAGAGAATTCACATATGAGGAAGTAAAAAAGGTGATACTGGAAACAGCCGGACTGGATGAAGAAGCTTATCGTTTGAGGTTTAGATGAGAGAGGGGAATACCAGGTGAGACACCAAAAACCCTATACTTTAAATTGAAAACAGCTGCTGAGAAATGATTAAAACCAGAAGAACATACCAAGGAAGACATTATGGATAAAATAGGTTGAGAACAGTTTTAGAATCCTTACCCCATCATATACAAAAGTTGTTATGTTAATGGGCAGAAATGACTAACACTTTTTCATGAGTTCAACCTCGCTTTCATCAAAGACATTTTGAAAAGAATACAAGGACTCTTCCTCAACAGATGAATGCTCATAATGAAAGGAAACCTCAGAAAACTACTAACAAAGCAAAAACAGCATATCCATCAAAACCAGAGCTGCAGATCCCTTCTGCTCCACAATGCTTTGATTGTGGCGACTGGGGCATGTAGCCCGCTTTTGTAAAAACAAAAAGCTCACAAAAAAACCCATGGGAGTCAATTACTTGCCAACCTCCATTTATTTTACCCAGAGATTGGCCCTTGTTTTTTTTTAAAGTGTACAAATTAATAAAAAGTGGAAAACTACTCTGTTGGATTCCGGTTGTAAGCAGTCAGTAGTACAAGGTGACCTAGTCCTCCCATTGCAAATTATACAAGGGAAATTCGTTATTATCAGATGCGTACATGGAGATACAAAAAACATATCCAGTGGCCCAGTAGGTAATTACTACAACTTTTGGTAAAACAATAAAAATCTCAGCTGAGACAAAGTCAGGTGGAGTCAACGGAACAACTCATGGCGAAGGCGTCACACTGGCTTGATAAGACTACAAAAGGGTTTCCCCAATTACACAGGCAGAACCTAATGGTGAGGAGAGGTTGGTGGGTGGGCCCTACTACAAGAACATAATGGGGGATTGCATTCTGGTGAACCTAGACAGTCCAGCTATAGTGGGGCATATGTTAAAACAATTCCCATTTGCATCATCGCTAACCTCTCAGATTCTTGCCTTACCATTATCTCATTTCTATAAGCACCTCTTTAATACAGGAACAGGGGTGGAAGAAAAGTTAGACTTCCTATTCTTTCTCACCCCCTAAGCAATGTACAAATGATTGGCGATGAGATCCCTTAGTAATAGATATGCCCCGTTGGAGAGCCTGGAGGATTGTGATTGACGAACCAGAAACTCTACCCCAAGGATGGATATTGACGTGCCTGAACCTGATTCAATGAGGGAAAGCGAGAGCAGAGGGCTGACAGCTAATGTTGGCTACCTGGAATTTAGCAGGACTCAAGAACAAAAAAGATAATCCTGAGTGGCTGAGGAGGGTAAATAAATACAATATTTTATGCCTCCAAGAGATGTGGGAGGTGGGCCCAGTCTTCCTGGACGGCTGTCGTTCTTATCAAACCCCAGCCCAACTGCCTACCTGAGGTCAAGCTAGAGATGGCATTTTAATTCTCTAAGCTAATACTATTAAGAATAATATTCTGAACTACTTAGATACCTCTCCCTACTTTCATGTCTTGATATGTGAGGGAAATACATACTCTGATATAATTTTAATCAATTTCTATAATAACTCCTTTGACGGGCCATGTCATCAGTGGTTGATTGCTTGGACAGGTAATTGGTAAAATTATGGCTCAGTATCCTAAGCCCCTGTTTGTTATCTGGGTGGGGGATTATAATGCCAAAAGCTGCCCAAAGTGGGGAAACCAGTCTGTGGTAACACTGTGTTGGCGACAGCATGATCCACTTTAAATACGACACCAATGGAAATGGCTTAAATAGGCTCAAAGTAATGTGGATTCTTAGGATTGTTAACAAATTAAACCCCTTAACAGGTGCATTGGAGGCAACAGTAGGGATTTCTAATCGGAGTCCACCCTAGATTTTATAATTGTAACAACCACCCTTAGTGGGAGAGGGAATAAGACCCAGTCAACGTTGTTGGGACTGAGTGATCATGCTGTCCTGGCCTGCATATTAATATGGGAAGGTAGTCAGAAGATCCATCCAGACATTATTACTACACCTCACCTATCAAGGAACAATGGTTACATCCTGAAGTGGCATATAGTGGACAAGGAGACTGTTTTCCCTTTGATTCTAGGTCATAAACAACCTGAGATCCTGGTCTGTCTAGACCAAAGCCTGGATCCTTGTTGGGCTAAAACCCACTTTATTCCACTACTGGATGAGGTCAACTTCATCTGAAAAGGTCCTTCCCAACTAAACCATCCCCCTCTCAGTGTTGGTTTGACTCTTTATTTATCAAAGCTTTATCAAATCTTCATAAAGTAGTGCATTCGATCCCCAGAGAAGTACATCTCATACTGAGTTTAAGGGCTAGCTATCGGGCAACTAGAACGAATAGACTAAAATCCCTAAGCGAGGAGGCTTGGTTGAATTTGTGGCGTGCTTCAGAGGCCAAAGATTATAGAGGCTTCTGGAAATGGGTTAATGCACCCTTTCTCCAAGAAGATACAGGGCCACCTGTTGCCTTCCATATTGAGGAGCTAGGCTGCGTAACACACTTCCAAAAGATGTTTCAGAACTCTCTAGAGAACAATACCTCTAACAGTCCTTTAACAGTGAAGGCAAATTCCACCCCTTTAAAGTTTGAATGCATGAGATCTCTCGGGCTTCTTAAAAGCTGCTGATCTCTTCCTGAGCCCAACAGATCTTTGGGTTCCACGTTTGATAAATGTGTTAAATGCCCTTTTAAAGAAGGGTCCCCTCAATTCTTAGAAACATTCAACCATTATATCCATCTACAAAAAGGAGATAGGAGAGATCCTAAAAATAATAGGCCAATATCATTGCCAAGCTAATGGGTCACCTATTCCTAAATTATTTTATTTATTTATTTATAAAGTTTTATACAGCGCAAACGTGACCCATGAGGGTATCAGAGCGCTTTACAGAATAAGAACATAAATGGTTAAGGTGGTATACACACTTTCAAATGTGTCATTTCATACAAAAGAAATATAAAATATATGAATAACAAACATAGAGGACCTTGAATCTGCAGGACGTTGTACAGTAGACAGTACAATAGATAGTTATTGAACATTGGGGGGCTCTGGGATTTTTCACTCACTACAGTACGGGGACATGCAGGTGTGCGTGGCCAGCAGCTTTATAAGCTCCCTTATCATTATTATTAATATTAGGTGACTGTGCTAGCAAATAGCGAACATACATATTATAACCTCCATTGATTCACAATGGATATAAAGTGCATAGATGAACTAAGGGGGATCCACAGCCAGCTAAGATTTACACTACACAGTTATAGAGCAATAAGGGCTGTGATATTAGTCTTACATAAAATGGTCTTGTCCATTCCACCTGAGATAGGCAATGGTATTCGGATCATAAAGAGGACTCGGTGACATCCTAGAATTAAAACTTAGGGCATGAATGTTTTCATTAGTAGTATTTTTACTTCTTTTTTAATGTGGTAAGGGAAGTGATTCCACGCACTACTGGAGGTAAGAAGTTCCAATTCTTTGGTGCAACCCTAGAGAAATCTCTACAACTAGTACTGTTCTTATGAGGGATTGAGTTTTCAGAAGGAAAGTGCTTGCACTTCGTAGTTGTCTGCAACCTCCAGACCTTTCCAGCTTTAGAGCCAAGTAACTGGGTGTATTGTTGTGAATTGCTTTGTGTGTCATGCAGGCCACTTTAAGGTGTTGTAAGGCAACCAATTCAGGGCTTTCAAGGTTGGAGAGATGTGACTTATTTCTTTTGGTTCCTGATACCAGTCTAGCCGCAGCATTCAGTGCTGC
Organism: Lissotriton vulgaris; assembly: GCF_964263255.1. NCBI lineage: Eukaryota > Metazoa > Chordata > Amphibia > Caudata > Salamandridae > Lissotriton > Lissotriton vulgaris. The sequence goes on along the minus strand of NC_141694.1, from coordinate 1,804,537,637 downwards.
TCTCAGCGGAGCCAGATTGGAGGGCTTGCTAGAGGAGAAACAATGTATTTCTAAGGTTCAATATGGCTTCAGAAAAAGGCAAAGGCACCATTGACCAATTTCTAAATATGTTGGTTGCAAAATATACAATCGCAAAAAGGGTAAATTGTAGTTAGCGTTCATGGGTCTATCAGTCTCATTCAAATGCGTGGCTTATAGTAAGCTATGGGAAATCATGATATCCATGGCATTTGACTTTGCGATTATCAATTTTATCAGGCAGCTTTATGTAGGGGTCACAGCAAGTGGTAGGTGTGGTAGAGCTGGGGAATGCACTAAGCCATTTGGCCTTAAGCGTCGACTGAGGCAAGGATGTGTAATTGCCCTATTTGCCCCATTTTTGTTCTTCTTGCAGACTAATAAGTTAGAGAATGCCCTGGGAAATAGTACAAAGGATTTTCCCTATATCGAAGGGGCCCAACTCCCCATTCTACTCTATACAAATGATGCAGTGCTCATTTCACATACTCCTACAACACTGCAAAGCCTCATTTAAGATTTTGCTAGGTTCATGCCCTACCTGGACCTGCGTGTAAACCAGTTAAAATTAATCGCAGGCTCGCCGTCAAAAAAGTGTCCAGCTTTTTATCTTGCCCAGCACAGAGTAGAGATGGTTGATTCCTTTCCCTATCTTGGGGTCTTAATCAATGGGAATTCTTCTTGGAAATATATGGTGAGTAATAGAGCCCTGAATCTGGAGCGAGAGACGTTGCAGCCATCTTTACCTTCACAAATAAAGTGGGGATTAAACTGTTTCCTGAAATTTTACATATTTATTCCTCAAGAGCCAATGCGGCAGCCACTTATGGGGCGGCAGTGTGGGGTACAGCAAAAATAGATTCTCTACAAGGTAAAGAAGATGCCTTGGCTGAAAGGCTACTTTTCTTGCCTCAAAATTGTTCTAATTTTTTTTATCTCATAATGAATTGGGACTATCTTATATTAGTGACACAATTAAAATAGCCCCCTGTTACTGTGGCTTTCTGTTTGGAAGAGTGAGGGCCTGACTCTAAACCAGGCAGTATTAAAGGAGTGCCTCAAACTGGATCATGCCAAAGCAATACCATGGATAAGTTATATGGGATCCACACTGGCAAGCATTGGCTTGAGTGAACTGTTTGACTCCCTGCTAGCTTGTGCTACCTTCCCTAAAACTAAACCTAAGCCCATCTTCCTAGAGAACGCAGGTGCCATCAGATAGGAGGCACACAAAAATAAACCCACTGTAGCTCTGTAATATAGGGCACACATAGTACGATGTGATGTTAATTCTTATCTAACAATCAGCTCACCATCTACTGCTTTTTTTGTTCATTTTATCTCAACAAACAATATCTTTATTGATTTCATTTCTGTGCTCAATGAATTTCAGACAGTATAAACAAGCAATTATCCATCCGCAACAGCTTGATAGCCCTCCTGTCTGGTTGGTATTGGCAACATTTTTATGGGCTTTTGTTAAACACAGGAAAGCACTCAAGTGACTAGAAATAATGAGTTACTGTTGCACATGTTTACTGTTATTGGATTAAGGGCGCAGGGATAGACTATGTGTATGTCATTGCCTTGTACTCGAATGTTTAATTTAATCATAAGCGTTGGAATAACTGTTCTATGAAAATTGTAATCTCTGATGAAATTGTTTTTATAATTGAATTTTATATGTTCAAGAGTATCTTAGCTAGTTAAAAAAATTAAGAAATGAATGTATTTGTCTGCATTTACTTTCAAGCAAAGAAAATTGTGAGTAAAGTATAACTGAACTCATTCAAAAGATCTGGTAGAAGTTGAAACCCCGACTCCACAAAATGCCTTCCTAATTTCCAAACCTTGGATGATAGATTCCAACTTTCATTTTACACAGATAAACTATACCTTTGTTTAATCTATTTGGGATAAGGCATGACAGAACGATACCCATACCTACCCTCATTTTCAAATAAGAAACAGACTCCTATATAGAATAGCAGGGACCACAGACCCATCTCAATTGCTAGTTCCCAAAGATTTCCAAGATCAAATCATGTTTTATGCTTGTTCCCATCTATTAGCAGGTCTGCAAAAGGGCATCAATATGCCCTTGTGTTAGTAGACTACGCTACCCGATATCCAGAGGCATTTCCTATACGTAGCCCAGATAATTGATAGAATTTTTCTCTCGGGTTGGGCTCCCAAATGAAAGAATTCTAACAGACCAAGGTACTCCCTTTGTATCATGATTAATGACTCAGAGATGCAAACAATTAGATTTTAGACATATCAAAACCTCAGTATACCACCATCAAATAGATGGTATAGTGGAGCGGTATCACACGTTGCTTACACCCATCGATCAGGGGAAGGGAAAAACTGGGACCAAATGCTTCCCCTAGCACTTTTTGTACTGAGGAGTCAAGTGCAGAGTAGCCTAGGATGCTCCTCTTTTGAGCTGTTATATTGACAAAACAATCGCACCCTCCTAGAGATTAAATGAGAGGATTGGGAAAAAGATATGAAACCTAAAGCAGGTAATAATTTAGAACATAGCCAACAGTTGAAAGCTCTTATAGGAAAGCTCAGAGAATTGGCGTATACAAATTTAGAGAAAAGCCAAAGGAAACAAATACAAATTTATAATAAGATGAAGAAATGGAGGATATACGACCAAGGCGACTAGGTTTTAGTAGTATTACCTAACCCAGCCCATAAAATGAAATCAGAATAAAAAGGCCCCTTTTAGATCACTGAAGATTTGAAAAGGTCTCATATACATTAAAGATTGGAACCCATAAAGAACAAACCTTTCTCATAAATCTTCTGAAAAAAATAGTTATGGTCTCTGCCAAAACCTGTATTCATCATCAAACCAAAACCTGTATTCATCATCAAACCTGAAAATAACACTAGTTCTACTCTAGATCAGCTACCTATAAATGAAGAGTTGTCCAAAGAACAAAGGGAGGAATTTAAATAAATATTCCATCCTTTCTCTGCTATATTCTATGAAGTACCAATAAAGGCTTATCTGACACACTATTCTGACACCAGAAGGAAAAGTAGAACAATTAAAACCTTGCCGAATCCCTGTTACAAAGCGCAACGCTATCCATAGTGATATTGAACAAATATTAAAAATGGGTGTTATAGAAACTTCCCGGAGTAACTGGTCTTCTCCCACAGTTTTAGTTCCCAAACCCAATGGGAGTATATGTTTCTGTATAGACTTTTGTGCCATTAATAACATCTCTAAGTTGGATGTTTATCCACTTCCCAGGGTTGACAAACTTAACAAGAGGCTAGGAGATGCCAAATATATAACTACTATAGACCTTATCAAAGGCTATTGTCCTGTCCTATTAAAAAAAGAAGATAGAGAAAAAACTGCCTTTTCCACGGTACTTTCCTTCGGACTTCATGGAGCCACTGCTACTTTTCAATGTCTGATGAATCTAGCACATGAAAACCATCAAGAGTATTCATTGCCATACCTAGATGATATTATTAGATTCCGTCCCATGTATAAGGAGCATTTAGTACATCTAACAAAGGTCTTAAATTAAATGCCAAAATCCAACTTACATTCAAGTGCAAAAAAATCACGAGTATGTTATAACAATGTAAAATACTTAGGATACTCTTGTAAAGGAAGACAGGATACTTTGGGATCAAGAAAGGTAATCTCTTTTATTGATTAGGGAGCTTGTTGATGAACGTTCCTGTTTAAACACTTACAAGGAACCTAGAAGAACGGGGGTTGCAAACACAATAGACATAAAAGACATAGAGAACAACTAATAAACATCAATTAATTTACAACAGACCTTTCTCCTTTCTACTAAATGACAAAATGACTTCTGAAACAAATGCGAAAGGCAAAGAAAAACAAAACACAAAATAAATAAATAAATAAATAAATAATTACAGCTCAAAGTCTTCAAGTTAGGCTGGTGCCCTGCCGTTTCTGACACTTCTACCGCGCCTGAGAATATCCCCTCCCTGAATCATGGTGGAGCACTCCGATGTAGAATTCCCAGACCCACACCCCTATACTTGACGGACCTCATCGCTGGTTGTAAAATCTGACTCACCTATTTTATTCCCTAACACATACCCATCATTTCTTGACAGCATTTCTTCACCTGTCACACTCTTTTTCTGAAACAACGCTACACGTCTAAAGTTCAATCTCTGACCATTGTCCAGTTACACACCATACCTGAACACTTTTTTAACTTTGAAAGGTTCTAAAAAATGTAAAAGACCTCTTCCAACTGTCCCTACTTTGACTTTCACTATATTCCCCACACAAATATGTTATGGACTACTTTGGAGAACAAGAAACTTTCCCTCTTTGCAGGATTCTTCACTCGCCATCTTTTTCCACCCAATCGTTCATGCACAACTGGAACAAAATTGGATCCAGGAGGCCAACCTCACATACGTTTAAAGGGACATTTAAGATCAGGAGGATGGCCAGGAGTGCGGTACGCCTAAACCATATGATTTACTAACTTACACACCATCAAACCATTAGCACACGCCATCTGTATCACTCCTTTACCCAGCCTGTTCACCCTCTCATTAATGGTATTCCTCTGTGGGTTGTATAGGTGGTACGGGTATGTAAAAGCCCACAACCTCTCAAAATGTTGTGCATCTCCCTGGAAACCAATTGTGTGCCACTGTCAGTGATGAGGACGGATAGAACACCTTCTTCCTGAAACAAACTACCCAAAAACCTGATGGTAATTTCTGTAGTGATTTCCTTAAAAAATTTTACACTCAACCACTTCAAGAAAACATCCACCACTCCTAGAGCAAACCGGTCACTTGAATTCAGCTCATGCATGGGACCAATAAAATATAGGCAAATACTATGCCATGGCTTACCTGGGTCCTGTTCAAATACTCACAAGGAACCTAGATGAACGGGGGTTCCAAACACAATAGACATAAAAGACATAGAGAACAACTAATTTACTGTAACTAATTTACAACAGTTACCTCTTAGAAAATGGAGTCATAGAACCCCAATATGAAACGATTTAAGCTATTACTGAAGTACCTTTTCCTACAAATAAAAACAAAATCAGAGCTTTCTTGGAGTTAGCAGAATATTCCGGAAGATATATACCAAGGTCGCTATAATAGCTACTTTTTTAACCAATCTTTTAAAAAACTGAACTCCTGACGTGACATTTCAACACCCTTTAGCAGAAGCTGTACAAGTGTTCCAGACTCTCAAAAAGGCCATTACACCAGTTCTAATTTCTTCTAATTTTGAGAAAACCTTTGTATTACAGACAGACGCCTCAAATGAGGGTACCTAATCCCCGATTTATGTTGATGGGGTAGAGAAACACATTCTCTATATCAGTCGAAAGCTATTATCCTGGGAGACTGCATATCCCACTATAGAGAAAGAACGTTTAGCTATTAAGTGGATGGTTGACAAACTCTGTTATTATCTAGAAGGCAAAGCATTCCTACTATACACTGATCATGCCCTGCTAATGTAGTTAAGTCAAAACAGAGGAAGTAATCCTAGAGGCATTAGACGGTTCCTTTTACTGCAACCTTTTCCGTTTGAAGTTCGGCATTGGACTGTAAAAGATATAGTGGGCGCAGACTTCCATTCTCGATTTCTCCTTTTCCTGAATCCTGAAAATCTGTGAATGGGGATGTGTCACAAACCTGGGGATATAGAAGATATATTTGATGTCCCCAGAGCCGACTGCACCCTCTTCTATTGCAGGACCGGTGTGGTGTCAGAATACAAACAGGGCATCAGGCAATGTGGAAGGGACTAGAATTCCTTTGGGAATTGTGTGTCTCGGAAAGAAAAGGTGCAGAGTTTGACACCGTAGGGAAGGAGACAGAAGAGCTGGATTGCACGTATCTGTTGGGAGCCACAGTGAGCCTGAGACCTGGTTTGGCAGTTCGGGCTGGACTGTTCCCAGGAGGAACAGGTTCAAAACTGATTTGTATATTGCTGAGTCTAAAATGGGGTGCCGAAGTGAGCTAAAGAAGTATGATGGATTCCACCCACATCTGTGATGGGGAGTGTCTGTTCGCCCTAAGTTGGCAGGGTAGGCCCAGACATTTGTCCCTTGTTACTTTGCCACTGGATTCAAGCTAGCCTGGTTGATGAAGGGTCTTACCCCGAAACCTGTCCCTGGATGCTTGTTTCTGGTCCTGGGAAAACCTGGCTTGGTAGTTCGACTTAGACTGTTCCCATGAGGAATAGGGTCAAGACTAATTTGCATCTGGATGGGTCAGAACTGGAGTTCGAAGTGAGCTAGAGAATGATGATGGAATCAACCCAGATCTATGACTGGGGATGATTTTCTGAAAAGTTTTAGCACTCTGTCCATTCTCTCCTTGTGTTTGATCAATACAAATAAATACTTTTACAGAAATCTCATGGTCATTTAATACATGTCCTTGAGGGAATCAGCTCAATATGGACTTTGAGCTGAGGGGCTACTGGAAATGTTCAGAACTGGAACTTTTCATTCAAGCAGCTATGCTAAACCATGGCCATCCCCACCAAAGCACTGTTAACCATTCAAAATTCACAAAACAGATTTACAGCCTATGGACAAGAGTGTCGAAGTTATTTTACCCCATAGTTTGTGGTTTTTAATGTTATTCGAGGAGATTAGTCAGTCTTTGTTCCATGCCTTCGGCCAGACCACTGAGCAAAACTCAGCAGGCCAAACATTTTACCGGACCGCCAGCCGTGAGGGAAACGGCTTGTCCGCTACTTGCCACGCCGTGAGGGGAACGGCCACAGCAACCACACGCCGAACTACCCTTCCCAGCTGCCCCAGGAAGGCGCGCAGCACTCATGCCACCAGCGCGCCCGGAGGCGCTTAAGTAGATGGAGCGCCTTGAGCTGCTGGGGGCCAAACATTTTACCAGACCGCCAGCCGTGAGGGAAACGGCTTGTCCGCTACTTGCCAGACCGTGAGGGGAATGGCCGCAGCAACCACACGCCGATCTACCTTTCCCAGCTGCCCCATGGAGGTGCGCAGCACTCACGCCACCAGTGCGCCCGGAGGTGCTTAAGTAGACGGAACGCCTCTCGCATCGTGAGTCACGCGCGGGAGCGCCCAGGAGAAGCCCGGGACAAGGGCGGGACCGTCTGTGGCCGTCCGTGGCAGGACGAGGCAGGGCTGGGCCACGGACTTTGGTTCTGGGACAGGCTCTGTGTCCTTTGAGGTAGCCCGTATTGGACCTGGTAATTGAGCCCACCACCTATTCATTTTTATATTGGGACTGTATATGTTTTTTCACTTGCATTCCTGTTTGTTTGTTCCCAGGACTGCGTACCTTTTAACAGTATTTTAACAGTATAAGGGAATATTATTTTGTTCCTTATTAAGGCTTTTCGGATTTTTATAATTTGTTATAGGCATTCTGAGAGAGTCAATTATGTCTAAAGGTAATAATTTCAAAACCCGTCCTGCCTTTGCTACTCTTGACAATTACCTGGTAAAAGTGGTAGACAAAATTAATAAAGAACGCCGACTATCATTGGGTCGGGGGAGTCTCTCTGTTCCATTACCCAGTTGTTCTGACTGACTTTTTCGGCCCTCCTTGGAGGGAGAATGATTGCAGGTGACTCCAGCCTATTACCCTCCTAGTGCAGGGATTAGAACTATAAACAGGGCCTATTCATAAGGCGCAGTAGTGCATTTTCGTACCCTTTTCCTTACATCAGGGCTTATAAACTTAAGCTAGGGGATAGATTCATTAGTATTAGTGTTAATCCGTCCTTTTGCAAGAGTGTTAGTATACCTTCTATGGAGTTATGCTTATTTCGGGCCTTGTAGGCCTCAAACGGGAGAGACTCCATCTTGCTTTCTGCCCCGGCAGCTTGAGATGCTTCTAGGCCATGTGTAATGTTTTAGTTTCGAAGTGTTGTTCGCTTTGAGAGAACCGGCTCAGGCTGGCCCTTATCGAAAGACTGTATTTTTCTCCACTCCGAAGACACAACATCAGGCCGGCCGGCTGGGAACGTGTCCTTGGTACGGGGAGGTACAAGAATTTGGTGGGCGGCAGGTTACTGGCCGTAACTTTCCATGAAAGGACAAGCTTCCATATTAGCGAAAGTGTTAGGCAGTGAGTCAGTCAGTCTGCAGGCGGCAGCTAGCCGTTAGCATCAATGCCATTATTTATTTCCAGGCAGACAGTCGCCATCTTGAAGTCCGAGCAAGATCATGAAGCTGATACTCTCTGAGAAAGATCGAAGGAGAAGGAGAAGGAGAAGTAGCGCAGAGCGATCAGAGACAGAGAGAGACAGCAGCTAATAAAGAGGAAGGTTCCAGTGACTTGGAGGGAAGCAGAGGAGACAGAGCATAGCGGTGCAGACGTGTACTCGTGACTGCTGAGGTGTGATTCCGAGATGAGCCAAGGCACAGACGAGAAGGGAGCCTAGATGACAGTTGAACCCCGACTTTGTGTCCACAAGGTGATGTCTGACCAGTACTTATAGTGTGCACATTCTAACCTTTCACTTTCCTTTGTAGAATATATGTTATAGTATAGTGCTGTGTTTATAATTATTGTAATAAAATACCCCAGTTCTTAGTGAACCAACATGTGCCTTGTATTCTTGTTCAATCAGGGTAACCTGGTCTTCTAGTCAGACATTGTTTTCATGAACGGATGTAAATCCCGGTCAGGTAAGAGGTGACTGAATAATGAGGGAGAAAGGGACCATTTGATGCTGAGAGCAGAAGGTACATGATTCAATTTGGAAAGCTGTGCTAATTCATGTTATTGTAGTATCATCCCGAGTAGCCAATGAGAGATTCCTTCCAAAGGTATTCATAGGAGAGTGATCGTCGTTGGTAAGCAGCGTTAATGAGAACACCAGGTGGGAGACTGGTGCTTAGATCAGCCGGATTGCGGATCGGGTTGTAAGTAAGCGATCACTGGGAGGGAAACCAGTGTGTAGGTCCGCCGGATTGTGGACCGGATAAAAAGAGAGCACTGGGGCTGCAGCTCAGTGTGTATGGCACGCCGGATTGCGTGTCGAGTGAGCACTGAGGGTGATCAGGGTGTAATGGTACATAATCAGAACTGCCCCAGGGTAGTTTAGTCTGGGCCTAAGTGGCCGTGAGACTAGTTGGTATGAATGGGATATTGTAGAAAGCCTATGCATGTGTATTGCTATTTTCCCCATCCTTAGGTACGAGATGTACATACATATACATATACCCATTGTAAATACGTTCTAAGGAGGGAGGTGATTACGTTCCGACTGGGTTGGAGGGGCTCTCAGGAGCTGATCCCATCTGGTTCGAGAATCCGGTCGTTACAGCAGTCCACCCAAGTCACCCACATCTTTGTCTACCTCTCTAGTAGACGTTATTTGCAAATTGGAGTTTCCTGTATTCCAACCACGGCTACTCCTATAGAATCAGAGCCTAACTTAGTCACGCCCGAGGCTCCTCATGATACATTAGTATCAGGCTCACCGGCTCCAAGAGCCCATAGGGTATTAAGATCTGGGAGGAGTTTTAGTAGGATAATCCTACCAAAACAGGGGGGGAAACATAACAAAATAAGACCCGAGCCAAATTCTAACAGTGCTGTTAGTGACTCAGTAGCAGTTATTAATAATCCTCAGGTTAAACTAGCTCCCGAACAGTTAGAGCTCTGGATTAGCATTATTGATGCTAAGTTTGACAAAATTATTAAACCTTTAATGGACAAACTTGACACTATTTCAGGGTGGTAAAGAGTTTGGGAGGCCTTCTGAGTTCACAGACAGGGTCAAATGTTAGCCTAGAAGCAGGTACAAGGGTTAATGGATCTATAACGGAGTCACCTAAGATACCCAAAGAGGGATCATGCCCAGTTACTGTAGCTGTATCCAACCCTGTGCCTACGGTGTGTTTAGATACTCCTACTTCTATAGTCCCAGTGGATAAGCCAGGGCTAATTAAAGAGAAGACTAAGTGATATTGTTATTCACAGCCGGACTTACCCCCAGGCTGTGCTCCATATGTAGCAGTTTAACCAATGTCCCACCAGTCAGGGAGACAGGGCCTCATAGCAATCTGGAAACACATGAATCTTTGAAGAATAAAACCGTGGGTTGGCTTAACCGAGAGTGTGGTTTCCCAGAAGCTCTGTCTGATGAGATTCTAACCACCACAAGAACTAAATGGATAGGGAAATCACATAAAAATATCAGTGGTGACTGTGTAATAGTAAATTTTAAAAACCCACATCTTGCCACCACCTCTTTGATCAGAGGTACCTCTCGCCCACCGAATGACCAGGGAATTTCACTCAGGCCCTTCGGGTTCTTCTATAGACATTTATTTGTCCAGCCTACCAATGATTCTGTGGGGAGTAGAGGTAGCGCCTCTAGTGTGTCTAGAGGTTTTGAGGTGGTAACATCTAATCGTTACCAATCTCAAGTCAAGTCAAGTCAATAAATTTGTATAGCGCGCTACATACCCAGAGGGTCTCAAGGCGCTTGGGGATGGGTGGGGAGTTACTTCTCGAACATCCAAGTTTTAAGTTGCTTTCTGAATGCTGGGTAGTTTTGAGTGAGGCGAAGGTGCAAGGGAAGTGAGTTCCAGGTTTTGGCCGCGAGGTAGGAGAATGATCTTCCTCCCATGGTGGTTTGGTTGATGCGGGGAACAGCAGCGAGGGCTTGGTTGGAAGAGCGAAGCTGGCGGGGGGGTGTAGAAGGAAAGACGTGTATTGAGGCATTCGGGTCCAAGTTCGTAAAGGGCTTTGTGTGCATGGGTGAGGAGGCGGAACGTTATCCTCTTATTTACGGGGAGCCAGTGGAGGTTTTTCAGGTGACCAGAAATGTGTTCTTTACGCGGGATGTCTAATATGAGTCTGACTGATGCGTTCTGGATGCGTTGGAGTTTTTTCTGAAGTTTTGCGGTGGTACCGGCGTATAGGGTGTTTCCGTAGTCCAGGCGGCTTGTAACCAGTGGTTGGGTGACCGTTTTTCTAGTTTCGGTGGGGATCCATCGGAATGTTTTTTTGAGCATGCGAAGAATGTTGAAGCAAGATGAAGAGACAGCGTTGACTTGTTTGGTCATCGAGAGTGAGGAATCCAGGATGACGCCTAGGTTCCGTGCGTGATCCGTCGGAATGGGTGCTTTTCCAAGGGCCTCTGGCCACCAAGAGTCGTCCCAGGCAGAGGGGGAGGTACCTAAGATAAGGACTTCTGTTTTGTCTGAATTCAGTTTCAGACGGCTTTGCTTCATCCATTCCGCAACCTCTTTCATTCCTTCATGTAGATATGTTTTGGCGATGTTAGGGTCTTTGGTGAGTGAGAGGATCAGTTAAGTGTCATCAGCGTAGGAGATGATGTTGAGGTTGTGTTGGCATGCGATGGTTGCGAGGGGGCTCATGTATACGTTGAAGAGGGTGGGGCTGAGTGAAGATCCTTGTGGTACGCCACAAATGACTTCAGTGGCCTCTGACTTGAATGGTGGGAGGCGTACTCTCTGGGTTCTTCCGGCAAGGAATGAGGTGATCCATTCTAGTGCTTTTCCTTGGATTCCGATGTTTCTGAGTCTTTGTAACAGGGTGTTATGACAAACTGTATCGAAGGCTGCGGAGAGGTCGAGGAGGATGAGGGCGACTGTGTCTCCATTGTCCAGTAGAGTTCGGATGTCGTCTGTTGCTGCGATGAGTGCGGTCTCAGTACTGTGTTTGGCTCGGAAACTGGACTGTGAGGAGTCGAGGGATTTGTTGGCTTCGAGGAAGGCGGCGAGCTGGTTGTTGACAGCTTTCTCGATGACTTTGGCCGGGAATGGAAGGAGCGAGATGGGGGGGTAGTTTTTGAGTTCGGTGGGGTCAGCTGTGGGTTTTTTCAGAAGGGCGCTGAGTTCGGCGTGTTTCCAGCTTTCTGGGAAGGTGCCTGAGTTGAGGGAGCAGTTGATGACGTCTCAGAGGTGAGGTGCTATGATGGAGTCTGCTTTGTTGAAGATATGGTGAGGGCAGGGGTCTGTGGGGGATCCTGAATGGATGGAGTTCATCAGGCGGATGGTGTCCTCAGTGGAGATTGGGTTCCAGTCATTGAGGATGTTCAGGGGGGGTGAAGGTACAGTAGAGGGTTGGGTGAGTTGGTCTTCGGGTAGGTTGTTGAAGCTGTTGTGGATGTCAGCGATTTTGTCGTGGAAGAACAAAGCTAGGGAGTCGCAAAGGGTTTGAGAGGGGGTGATGTCGTTGGAGTTGGCAGTGGGGTTGGTAAACTCTTTGACGATGTTGAATAATTCCTTGCTGTTGTGGGCGTTTTTGTCTAGTCGGTCTTTGAATGCGGTTTTCTTGGCAGTTCGGATCAATCGGTGGTGTATGCGGGTGGCATTTTTGAAGGCGTCCTTGGTGTTGGTGTTTGGGTCTTTTTTCCAGGCCTTCTTAAGAGATCGACAAAGTTTCTTGGATTTCTTGAGGTTCTCGTTGAACCAGTTTTGAATGTTATTCTAGTAGATTAGCCAGTCTTTGTCCCATGCCTTCGGTCACACACCGAGCAAAACTCAGCAGGCGCCGCTTAGAGACCTCAGCAGCAGAAGGCCCGGCTCAAGCTTCACCTTTCACTTTACAAACACTATCTGACATAAGGTGACGAGGCTTAGAAACTAATGACCTCAGAACTTTGGCTTCATGACTAACTCATCCTCACAGGGGCGCAGATACTCCACGAGCCCAACAATCAATGCCACAGACTGGATTGGAGCAAACATGCTCTGAAGGGCGCTGGTGCCCACTTTGTAAGAAGAAGGGCCGCATATGAGCTGTTGGCCCACTGCTCTCAGTTACTTTCTCCGGAGTTGTATTCATAGTGCTGAGAGGCTTACATTTCATATATAGAAGGGCTTCACTTAACTGTGTCCTGATGACATATCACATGGGTTTCCAAAGAAGATGCAGGCTGCCAGAATATGCAGTATCATTATTTATAAATGCACTTCTCGGAGACTCAGGCTGTTTGCCAACAAAAGAGAGCTGACACCTCGACTCCCAGCAAAATAAAAAAAAACATATTCCCTGTCTCCACCCTGATAAGATTTCCTGCAGAAAATAGCTGCAAGACGATGTAAGAACGAGGTAGAAGCAGAGAGAGGGGGCTGAGTGAGGGAGGGAAGGATGAGAGAGAGAGGGAGGGCAATGGAGATGGGGTGAGAAAGAGAAAGAGAGAAAGAGAAAGAGAGTGAGAATGAGAGTGAGAGTAGGAGGAATAGATAAATACAGGAAATACATGGAAAGGGAGAAAGAAATACACAGACACAAGAATGTCAACCTCTGTGAGTCAGAGGTGCTCAGACCTCATCTACATTTCAGTCTTAAGGTCTTTTTGGGGCAGATCGAGACAGAATGGTCTGATCTGTCTGAGATATCAAGGAGCAAAGAGGGGTCAGAAGAAGGGTCCTGTACAAAGAATATTTGTAAATAAAAATACAGTTTAAAAGATGAGACATAACATGAAATGCCAAACACCCATGGGCAACACATATTTGTATTTAAAAAGCATAAAGTCAGAGATATTTAAGGCTTGGACAAAGTTGACACTTACCTTTTTAGGGACCTTATGTTAAAGCAATCAGGTCACTCTTGCTGTAATAATAAACATTGCAGGACCAAATTACAAAAGTTAACTTATATTGTTGTGTAAGTCTACTACTTTTCATTATTTACAAAGTTAAACTTAGACCAAAAGTCTAACTTTACTACTTTTCAGTATTCACAAAGGTAAACTTAGACGAAAGGTCTAACTTTACTACTTTTCAATCTTCACAAAGGTAGATCACTACCAGTAAAGCTGGACTTTTGGTCTAAGTTTACCTTTGTGATACTGTAAAGTAGTAAAGGTCGACTTTTGGTCACAGTTTATCTTTGTAAATGCCGAAACGTAGTAAACTTACACAAAAGTGTGAGTTTACCATTGTGAATCGGGCCCTGCATGTTTAGTGTTTAGTTTACCAGCATTAGGTTATCTTTCCCTCAAGCCTTTTGCCTTCATCCTCCTACTTTGATGAATAGTAGTTCACCATCCCCAGGAAACTGCACATTTCCGTTATGTTGGTGGGAACTGGGCCCTCTTTGATATCTCGAACTTTGTCTGGATCCGGAGCAACTCCTACCGTGGAGAAGACGAACCCAAATAATTGTAGCTTCCTTTGAAGAAATTCACACTTCTCTTTGCGCAAGGTAACTTCCGATTCTTGTATTCTCTGGTATATCTGTCTGAGTCGGGTGTTGTGTTCGACTACGGACTTGGCATGGACCAGAATATCATTGCGCACATTCACGACCCCTGGAAGATTTGCATAGAGCTCTTGGATAGTGTTCTTCAACACTTCAGCAGTGCTTGAGATTCCAAAGCTCAAACACTTATAGCGCTGCTTTCCGACATGTGTGGAGAATGTTGTTATGTATCGGGAGAGTTCATCATGGATTAACTGATGATACCCAGCTCAGAGATCGAGCTTAGAGAACCAGCTGGCTCCGCTGAGTTCCCCGATCAGGTCATCTATGGTGGGTATCAGGTGTCTTTCCCTCTTGATGGCAGTGTTCTTGATTCTCCCCTGGGTTCCCCTCCCACCCCCTCCTTTTCGGTCAAAACCTTAGGGATTAAACTTAATGCTCACCTCACCTTGCACTCTCAGATTAGTTCAGTTGTTTCCTCGTGTTTTCTCACTCTCCGCACTATTCGAAAGGTGTCACGTTTTTTCTCCTTTTGTGCCTCAAACTCATTCTGTCTGCAACGTCTTGTATACCGGTGTCACCGCATACAACCTTCGGAGACTTCAACTGGTGCAGAACCAGGCAGCCCAACTTGCTTATAACCTGTCCAAGTCTCATCATGTCACCCTGCTGCTCAAAACTCTGCACTGGTTGCCTATCCGGGAATGTGAACTGTTTAAGATGGGTTGGATCACCTTCCAGGCCAGGGCGGGGACAGCCCCTAGCTTTATTTCCTCTGAGATCAAGGCCTAAAGTCCTAGCAGAGAGTTGCGTTCTTCTTCACAATCTCTTTTGGTTGTCCCTTGTTTCAAGAAGAAGAGGTCAGGAGGCGTTAAATTCTCCACGCTCGCGCCTACCTTCTGGAATACTCTTCCCCCATTCCTCAGGCTCGCCCCCAATTATCCAGAGTTTCAGAAAGCTCTCAAAACATTTCTTTTTGCCCAAGCCTTCCCACACTAGTAGTTCGTCCTTCCCACTGTCCTATGGTCTGCGTCCCTAGCGCCAAGAAACCGCTTGGTGGATGTGCGCTTTATAAATATTTTAATTTCAATTTCTCATATCCACACATATCCCGACTTCCCCCAGCTGTTTTGACTTCCTTGTGACCACTGTCAGAGACTCCCAGGGTGTTGGACCTTTGACCTTCTCGATGATTCCAGCTTCTTCCAACTTGCACAGCTCCTTTTCAATGAGTGGTTGTAGATGAAAAGCGACCCTCCTGTGCCGAAGAGCAACCGGTTGTACCAGCGGATAAATGTGCAGGTGTATTTGTGTGTCATGCAGGCACCCGATGCCATTGAATACTTACGTGAATTCCTCCAGTATCTGGCCCTCATGATGGATGCCAAAAGCGAAGATGATGATCCCTAAATCTTTGGCTGATTTGCAACCCAGCAACATGCCATTCTCCTTCTTCGGTCAAATACACCAGAGCATCCATCTCTTGCTTGTCATATGGTATTGTGGGTTTGAATTTTCCTTTTATGGCTAGCGGGGTTGTTTGGCCATACGCAAACACCTTTACCTTGGCCGGCATCAACACTGGAGGAGATGGCATCTCTCTGTACGCTTCCCAGGACATAATGTTTATGGTGGCTCCTGTGTCGATTATTGCTGTTGATGGGCGCCCAGCCACTAGGACTTGGCATTAGGGAAGGCGCATCTGGGTGTGAGCTGCAGACCCCACAGTGAAGACTGAGTGTACCGTGTGTTCCTCTTGGTTATCATCGTCCATGTCACTGACTTGTTCCTAAGACTTAGGAATCATGTTGACTAGAGACCTTCCTGCCCGCCTCTTACTGGATTGGCACACTTTCATAAAGTGGTTAAACTTTCTGCAGGCCGTACATCTCTTCCCTCTTGCTGGGCATTCAGATGGTTGGTGTGATGGCCCTCCTCAGTACCCAAACAACTTGATCCTGGGGCTTCTTGTGCGAGCCATTGATTCATTGGCAGTAGGGCTTCTTGTGCGCATCATCGATTCAGTGGCAGATGCTGGCGACTGCCTTGACCGGCTCTGTCTTGATTGGAGTTTAAAGAGCGGTCTCCATGTGTGCTGCCCTGGCTTTTGATAGTTTTTTGGTTCTCCTCAGGGTGAGTATGTCTTCTAGTGACATTCCCGATTCTTTTAGTATTCTTTACTTTAGTTTCGCTGACGCACACCCCTGTATGATCTGGCCCCTTATCTCTTCGGTCTAATCTTGAAAATCACATGTTCCCGCCAGCTCTTTTAGACGTGCGTGGAATACCTCCAAGGACTCATCAGGCTTTTGCTGTGCCTGTCTGAACAACAAACCTTCGTAGTCCTGGTTTGCCATCAGTTCAAAATGGGCATTCAGGGCCGCAATGAGTGTGAGATGGGTCTTTGGTGTTGCCTCAGCTACTGTTGTCGCTATCTTGTGAACGTCTTTCCCTCCTAAATGTAGCAGCATGGAGCGCTTTTGGGCGTTGTCCAGCTTAGTCGCCTCAAAAAATACGATCACTCGCTCCACCCACTCCTTCCATCTAGGGGCCTGTGCAGAGTGGGCTCTCTCCACTACAAATAGTTCAACTGCTGGGATGTGGGCCATGATGCCCACCCTGATAGGGTCTTGATGTTGTCCAACTCTGAAGTGGGTGTGGATTATGTGGAGGAGTTCTATGGGACTGCCTGCTGCCTTATGAAAAGCCACTCACAGTTTGTAGGGCCCACTGGTGGTACTGGTGACACCAACAGCTCCCATGCCTGAGCTTGGGTGTCTGTAGCGTAGGCCTGCAGTACTGGATGTCACCAGGAGAGTCCGCAGCCTCCACAACGTGCCTCTGGCAGACGGCCTCGTTTGTAGGCAGCACGAGCACCGCGCACGAAGGACGGCCACCACCCCAGTACCACATGAGTCAGGATACACTTGTCGCCAATTTTGCATCTACCGCCGCACTCGTACTAATTGGGAGAGTGCATTGTATGGATGAGCTGCCAGCAGGGCATCACCGCGTTAGCTGTGCAATGTAGGCGACATAAAGACAGGATGCGGAGAGGTGGTTTACTGTGTCGGTTAAACATGATGCCACCAGTGGTTCACCAGAATCCTTCCGGGACCAAGGCATAGCAAATGGACTTGCCCAAGACACAAGTATCCCATTGTGATACAACACTGAACTCTCCTTTCTGTCGAGAGTCCCGGCGGACTGGAACACCAAAGTTCCTAAAGAAAGGAAGAAGAAAAAGGATATTAATTTCGACATCAAAACACTATTTCAGCAAGAGAATTAAATAAAGCACATGAGTTTATTTTCTTAAAGAAGTTGTTTCTTGACCTTATATTCTCAGTAACTTTGACAAGTGGTGGAGAAAGTTGACAGTCCACCTCCATTGATACACAATGGATGCACTAATACAACATTTAGTACAAGGACAACATAAATTAGAATGGGCCCTAGAACGCCACATGTCTTCAGCTAAGGCTGATAGAGAAATATTTTGAGATGCCTAAAAGACTCAAACAGAAAATCTTAATAAACTGGCACTGGAACAACTGCAAGAATCGTCTGGATTGGTGAACAATAGGGCTCCTATAACCGCCACTCCTATGATAACTTTGCAAAAACTACTACCAGGAGAAGATCTTGATGCCTTCCTGGTAAATTTTGAAAGAACTGCTAGGGCTAGTGCTTGGCCTGTAAAACAATGGCCTTTTCATTTTGCTTCTTTACTAACAGGTGAGACTCAAGCTGCCTATCAAACAGAACATCCTCTCAGAGAATTCACACATGAGGAAGTAAAAAAGGTGATACTGGAAACAGCCGGACTGGATGAAGAAGCTTATCGTTTGAGGTTTAGATGAGAGAGGGAAACCAGGTGAGACACCAAAACCCTATACTTTAAATTGAAAACAGCTGCTGAGAAATTATTAAAACCAGAAGAACATACCAAGGAAGACATTATGGATAAAATAGGTTTAGAACAGTTTTAGAATCCTTACCCCATCATATACAAAAGTGGTTATGTTAATGGGCAGAAATGACTAACACTTTTTCATGAGTTCAACCTCGCTTTCATCAAAGACATTTTGAAAAGAATACAAGGACTCTTCCTCAACAGATGAATGCTCATAATGAAAGGAAACCTCAGAAAACTACTAACGAAGCAAAAACAGCATATCCATCAAAACCAGAGCTGCAGATCCCTTCTGCTCAACAATGCTTTGAGTGTGGCGACTGGGGCATGTAGCCCGCTTTTGTAAAAACAAAAAGCTCACAAAAAAACCCATGGGAGTCAATTACTTGCCAACCTCCATTTATTTTACCCAGAGATTGGCCCTTGTTTTTTTTTAAAGTGTACAAATTAATAAAAAGTGGAAAACTACTCTGTTGGATTCCAGTTGCAAGCAGTCAGTAGTACAAGGTGACTTAGTCCTCCCATTGCAAATTATACAAGGGAAATTCATTAATATCAGATGCGTACATGGAGATACAAAAAACATATCCAGTGGCCCAGTAGGTAATTACTACAACTTTTGGTAAAACAAGAAAAATCTCAGTTGAGACAAAGTCAGGCGGAGTCAACGGAACAACGCTAAGACTACAAAAGGGTTTCCCCAATTACACATGCAGAACCTAATGGTGAGGAGAGGTTGGTGGGGGGGCCCTACTACAAGAACATAATGGGGGATTGCATTCTGGTGAACCTAGACAGTCCAGCTATAGTGGGGCATATGTTAAAACAATTCCCATTTGCATCATTGCTAACCTCTCAGATTCTTGCCTTACCATTATCTCATTTCTATAAGCACCTCTTTACTACAGGAACAGGGGGAGGAAAAGTTAGACTTCCTATTCTTTCTCACCCCCTAAGCAATGTACAGATGATTTGCGATGAGATCCCTTAGTATTAGATATACCCCGTTGGAGAGCCTGGAGGATTGTGATTGACGAACCAGAAACTCTACCCCAAGGATGGATATTGACGTGCCTGAACCTGATTCAATGAGGGAAAGCGGGAGCAGAGAGCTGACAGCTAATGTTGGCTACCTGGAATTTTGCAGGACTCAAGAACAAAAAAGATAATCCTGAGTGGCTGATGAGGGTAAATAAATACAATATTTTATGCCTCCAAGAGATGTGGGAGGTGGGCCCAGTCTTCCTGGACGGCTGTCGTTCTTATCAAACCCCAGCCCAACTGCCTACCTCAGGTCAAGCTAGAGATGGCATTTTATTTCTCTAAGCTAATACTATTAAGAAAAATATTGTGAACTACTTAGATACCTCTCCCTACTTTCATGTCTTGATATGTGAGGGAAATACCTACTCTGATATATATATTTTTTTTTTTGTCAGAAGCTTTTTATGGGGCTCAGGTCTCTTTTTTTTTTTTAAACAATTTTTATTACACAAAACTCTGATATATTTGTAATCAATTTCTATAATACCTCCTTTGACGGGCCATGTCATCAGTGGTTGATTCCAGTCTGTGGTAACACTGTGTTGGCGACAGCATGATCCACTTTAAATACGACACCAATGGAAATGGCTTAAATAGGCTCAAAGTAATATGGATTCTTAGGATTGTTAACAAATTAAACCCCTTAACAGGTGCATTGGAGGCAACAGTAGGGATTTCTAATCGGAGTCCACCCTAGATTTTATAATTGTAACAACCACCCTTAGTGGGAGAGGGAATAAGACCCAGTCAACGTTGTTGGGACTGAGTGATCATGCTGTCCTGGCCTGCATATTAATATGGGAAGGTAGTCAGAAGATCCATCCAGACATTATTACTACACCTCACCTATCAAGGAACAATGGTTACATCCTGAAGTGGCTTAAAGTGGACAAGGAGACTGTTTTCCCTTTGATTCGAGGTCATAAACAACCTGAGGTCCTGGTTTGTCTAGACCAAAGCCTGGATCCTTGTTGGGCTAAAACCCACTTTATTCCACTACTGGATGAGGTCAACTTCATCTGAAAAGGTCCTTCCCAACGAAACCATCCCCCTCCCAGTGTTGGTTTGACTCTTTATTTATCAAAGCTTTATCAAATCTTCATAAAGCAGTGCATTCGATCCCCAGAGATGTACATCTGATATTGAGTTTAAGGGCTAGCTATCGGGCAACTAGAAAGAATAGACTAAAATCCCTAAGCGAGGAGGCTTGGTTGGATTTGTGGCGTGCTTCTGAGGCCAAAGATTATAGAGGCTTCTAGAAATGGGTTAATGCACCCTTTCTCCAAGAAGATACAGGGCCACCTGTTGCCTTCCATATTGAGGAGCTAGGCTGCGTAACCACTCCGAAAAGATGTTTCCGAACTCTCTAGAGAACAATACCTCTAACAGTCCTTTAACAGTGAAGGCAAATTCCACCCCTTTAAAGTTTGAATGCATGAGATCTCTCGGGCTTCTTAAAAGCTGCTGATCTCTTCCTGAGTCCAACAGATCTTTGGGTTCCACGTTTGATAAATGTGTTAAATGCCCTTTTAAAGGAGGGTCCCCTCAATTCTTGGAAACATTCAACCATTATATCCATCTACAAAAAGGAGATAGGAGAGATCCTAAAAATAATAGGCCGATATCATTACCAAGCTAATGGGTCACCTATTCCTAAATTATTTTATTTATTTATTTATAAAGTTTTATACAGCGCAAACGTGACCCACGAGGGTATCAGAGCGCTTTACAGTATAAGAACATAAATGGTTAAGGTGGTATACACAGTTTCAAATGTGTCAATTCGTACAAAAGAAATATAAAATATATGAATAACAAACATAGAGGACCGTGAATCTGCAGGACGTTGTACAGTAGACAGTACAATAGATAGTTATTGAACATTGGGGGGCTCTGGGATTTTTCACTCACTACAGTGTGGGGACACGCCGGTGTGCGTGGCCAGCAGCTTTATAAGCTTCCTTATCATTATTATTATTATTAGGTGACTGTGCTAGCGAATAGCGAACATACATATTATAACCTCAATTGATTCACAATGGATATTAAGTGTATAGATGAACTAAGGGGGACCCACAGCCAGCTAAGATTTACACTACACAGTTATAGAGCAATAAGGGCTGTGATATTAGTCTTACATAAAATTTTCTTGTCCATTCCACCTGAGATAGGCAATGGTATTCGGATCATAAAGAGGACTCGGTGACATCCTAGAATTAAAACTTAGGGCATGAATGTTTTCATTAGTAGTATATTTACTTCTTTTTTAATGTGGTAAGGGAAGTGATTCCACGCACTACTGGAGGTAAGGAGTTCCAATTCTTTGGTGCAACCCCAGAGAAAGCTCTACAACTAGTACTCTTCTTATGAAGGATTGAGTTTTCAGAAGGAAAGTGCTCGCACTTCGTAGTTGTCTGCAACCTCCAGACCTTTCCAGTTTTAGAGCCAAGTAACTGAGTGTATTGTTGTGAATTGCTTTGTGTGTCATGCAGGCCACTTTAAAGTGTCGTAAGACAACCAATTCAGGGCTTTCAAGGTTGGAGAGATGTGACTTATTTCTTTTGGTTCCTGATACCAGTCTAGCCGCAGCATTCAGTGCTGCTCTCAGCGGAGCCAGATTGGAGGACTGGCTAGAGGAGAAACAATGTCTTTCTAAGGTTCAATATGGCTTCAGAAAAAGGCAAAGGCACCATTGACCAATTTCTAAATATGTTGGTTGCAAAATATACAATCGCAAAAAGGGTCAATTGTAGTTAGCGTTCATGGGTCTTTCAGTCACATTCAAATGCGTGGCTTATAGTAAGCTATGGGAAATCATGATATCCATGGCATTTGACATTGCGATTATCAATTTTATCAGGCAGCTTTATGTAGGGGTCACAGCAAGTAGTAGGTGTGGCAGAGCTGGGGAATGCACTAAGCCATTTGGCCTTAAGCGTCGAGTGAGGCAAGGATGTGTAATTGCCCTATTTGCCCCATTTTTGTTCTTCTTGCAGACTTATAAGTTAGAGAATGCCCTGGCAAATTGTACAAAGGATTTTCCATATATCGAAGGGGCCCAACTCCCCGTTCTCCTCTATACAAATGATGCAGTGCTCATTTCACGTACTCCTACCACACTGCAAAGCCTCATTTAAGAATTTGCTAGGTTCATGCCCTACCCGGACCTGCGTGTAAACTAGTTAAAATTAATCGCATGCTCGCCGTCAAAAAAGTGTCCAGCTTTTTATCTTTGCCCAGCACAGAGTAGAGATGGTTGATTCCTTTCCCCATCTTGGGGTCTTAATCAATGGGAATTCTTCTTGGAAATATATGGTGAGTAATAGAGCCCTGAATCTGGAGCGAGAGACATTGCAGCCATCTTTACCTTCACAAAGAAAGTGGGGCTTAACCTGTTTCCTGAAATGTTTGTTACATATTTATTCCTCAAGAGCCAATGCGGCAGCCTCTTGTGGGGCGGCAGTGTGGGGTACAGCAAAAATAGATTCTCTACAAGGTAAAGAAGATGCCTTGGCTGAAAGGCTACTTTTCTTGCCTCAAAATTGTCCTAATTTTTTTTAATCTCATAATGAATTGGGACTATCTTATATTAGTGACACATTTAAAATAGCCCCCTGTTACTGTGGCTTTCTGTTTGGAAGAGTGAGGGCCTGATTCTAAACCAGGCAGTATTAAAGGAGTGCCTCAAACTGGATCATGCCAAAGCAATACCATGGATAAGTTATATGGGATCC
This sequence comes from Lissotriton vulgaris, assembly GCF_964263255.1. Taxonomy (NCBI): domain Eukaryota; kingdom Metazoa; phylum Chordata; class Amphibia; order Caudata; family Salamandridae; genus Lissotriton; species Lissotriton vulgaris. The sequence goes on along the minus strand of NC_141694.1, from coordinate 1,804,514,732 downwards.
ACACTGGCAAGCATTGGCTTGAGTGAACTGTTTGACTCCCTGCTTGCTTGTGCTACCTTCCCTAAAACTAAACCTAAGGCCATCTTCCTAGAGAACGCAGGTGCCATCAGATAGGAGGCACACAAAAATAAACCCTCTGTAGCTCTGTAATATAGGGCACACATAGTACGATGTGATGTTAATTCTTATCTAACAATCAGCTCACCATCTACTGCTTTTTTTGTTCATTTTATCTCAACAAACAATATCTTTATTGATTTCATTTCTGTGCTCAATGAATTTGAGACAGTATAAACAAGCAATTATCCATACGCAACAGCTTGATAGCCCTCCTGTCTGGTTGGTATTGGCAACATTTTTATGGGCTTTTGTTAAACACAGGAAAGCACTCAAGTGACTAGAAATAATGAGTTATTGTTGCACATGTTTACTGTTATTGGATTAAGGGCGCAGGGATAGACTATGTGTATGGCATTGCCTTGTACTCGAATGTTTAATTTAATCATAAGCGTTGGAATAACTATTCTATGAAAATTGTAATTTCTGATGAAATTGTTTTTATAATTGAATTTTATATGTTCAAGAGTATCGTTAAAAAAATTAAGAAATGAATGTATTTGTCTGCATTTACTTTCAAGCAAAGAAAATTGTGAGTAAAGTATAACTGAACTCATTCAAAAGATCTGGTAGAAGTTAAAACCCCGACTCCACAAAATGCCTTCCTAATTCCCAAACCTTGGATGATAGATTGCAACTTTCATTTTACACAGATAAACTATACCTTTGTTTAATCTATTTGGGATAAGGCATGACAGAACGATACCCATACCTACCTTCATTTTCAAATAAGAAACTGACTCCTATATAGAATAGCAGGGACCACAGACCCATCTCAATTGCTAGTTCCCAAAGATTTTCAAGATCAAATCATGTTTTATGCTTGTTCCCAACTATTAGCAGGTCCGCAAAAGGGCATCAATATGCCCTTGTGTTAGTAGACTACGCTACCCGATATCCAGAGGCATTTCCTATACGTAGCCCGGATAATTGATAGAATTTTTCTCTCGGGTTGGGCTCCCAAATGAAAGAATTCTAACAGACCAAGGTACTCCCTTTGTATCACGATTAATGACTCAGAGATGCAAACAATTATATTTTAGCAGCGACGGCTCGTGGAGGAAGTTACAGTGGAGCAGGAGGGCGGGGAGGGGGAGGGGCAGGGTGGAGGTTGCTAAAAACCGGCATATGGATAATTGCAGGTAAGTAAACAATTTAATTAATAAAACAAATTTCGTAGCTCGCACTGCATTGCATTTTGTGATGCAATGCGCACTACGAAATTCGTTTTATTAATTAAATTGTTTACTTACCTGCAATTATCCATATGCCGGTTTTTAGCAACCTCCACCCTGCCCCTCCCCCTCCCCGCCCTCCTGCCCCACCGTAACTCCCTCCACGAGCCGTCGCTGGATCTTAGACATATCAAAACTTCAGTATACAACCCTCAAATATATGGTATAGTGGAGCGGTATCACACGTTGCTTACACCCATCGATCAGGGGAAGGGAATAACTGGGACCAAATGCTTCCCCTAGCACTTTTTGTACTGAGGAGTCAAGTGCAGAGTAGCCTAGGATGCTCCTCTTTTGAGCTGCTATATTGACAAAACAATCGCACCCCCCTAGAGATTACATGAGAGGATTGGGAAAAAGATATGAAACCTAAAGCAGGTAATATTTTAGAACATAGCCAACAGTTGAAAGCTCTTATAGGAAAGCTCAGAGAATTGGCGTATACAAACTTAGAGAAAAGCCAAAGGAAACAAATACAAATTTATAATAAGAGGAAGATATGGAGGATGTACGACCAAGGCGACTAGGTTTTAGTAGTATTACCTAACTCAGCCCATAAAATGAAATCAGAATAAAAAGGCCCCTTTTAGATCACTGAAGATTTGAAAAGGTCTCATATACATTAAAGATTGGAACCCATAAAGAACAAACCTTTCTCATAAATCTTCTGAAAAAAATAGTTATGGTCTCTGCCAAAACCTGGATTCATCATCAAACCTGAAAATAACACTAGTTCTACTCTAGATCAGCTACCTATAAATGAAGAGTTGTCCAAAGAACAAAGGGAGGAATTTAAATAAATATTGCATCCTGTCTCTGCTATATTCTCAGAAGTACCAATAATGGCTAATCTGACACACTATTCTGACACCAGAAGGGAAATAGAACAATTAAAACCTTGCCGAATCCCTGTTACAAAGCGCAACGCTATTCATAGTGATATAGAACAAATATTAAAAATGGGTGTTATAGAAACTTCCCGGAGTAACTGGTCTTCTCCCACAGTTTTAGTTCCCAAACCCAATGGGAGTATATGTTTCTGTATAGACTTTTGTGCCATTAATAACATCTCTAAGTTGGATGTTTATCCACTTCCCAGGGTTGACAAACTTAACGAGAGGATAGGAGATGCCAAATATATAACTACTATAGACCTTACCAAAGGCTATTGTCCTGTCCTATTAAAAAAAGAAGATAGAGAAAAAACTGCCTTTTCCACGGTACTTTCCTTCGGACTTCATAGAGCCACTGCTACTTTTCAATGTCTGATGAATCTAGCACATGAAAACCATACCTAGATGATATTATTAGATTCCGTCCCATGTGGAAGGAGCATTTAGTACATCTAACAAAGGTCTTAAATTAAATGCCAAAATCCAACTTACATTTAAGTACAAAAAAAATCACGAGTATGTTATAACAAGGTAAAATACTTGGGATACTCTTGTAAAGGAAGACAGGATCCTTTGGGATCAAGAAAGGTAATCTCTTTTATTGATTAGGGAGCTTGTCAATGAACGTTCCTGTTTAAACACTTACAAGGAACCTAGAAGAACGGGGGTTCCAAACACAATAGACATAAAAGACATAGAGAACAACTAATAAACATCAATTAATTTACAACAGACCTTTCTCCTTTCTACTAAATGACAAAATGACTTCTGAAACAAATGCGAAAGGCAAAGAAAAACAAAACACAAAATAAATAAATAAATAAATAAATAAATAAATAAATAAATAAATAAATAAATAAATAATTACAGCTCAAAGTCTTCAAGTTAGGCTGGTGCCCTGCCGTTTCTGACACTTCTACCGCGCCTGAGAATATCCCCTCACTGAATCATGGTGGAGCACTCCGATGTAGAGTTCCCAGACCCACACCCCTATACTTGACGGACCTGATCGCTGGTTGTAAAATCTGACTCACCTATTTTATTCCCTAACACATACCCATCATTTCTTGACAGCATTTCTTCACCTGTCGCACTATTTTTCTGAAACAACGCTACATGTCTAAAGTTCAATCTCTGACCATTGTCCAGTTCCACACCATACCTGAACCCTTTTTTAACTTTGAAAGGTTCTAAAAAATGTAAAAGAACTCTTCCAACTGTCCCTACTCTGACTTTCACTAAATTCCCCACACAAATATGTTATGGACTACTTTGGAGAACAAGAAACTTTCCCCCTTTGCAGGATTCTTCACTCGCCACCTTTTTCCACCCAATCTTTCATGCACAACTGGAACAAAATTGGATCCAGGAGGCCAAACTCACATACTTTTAAAGGGACATTTAAGATCAGGAGGATGGCCAGGAGTGCGGTACGCCTAAACCATATGATTTACTAACTTACACACCATCAAACCATTAGCACACGCCATCTGTATCACTCCTTTACCCAGCCTGTTCACCCTCTCATTAATGGTATTCCTCTGTGGGTTGTATAGGTGGTACGGGTATGTAAAACCCCACAACCTCTCAAAATGATGTGCATCTCCCTGGAAACTAATTGTGTGCCACTGTCAGTGATGAGGACGGATGGAACACCTTCTTCCTGAAACAAACTACCCAAAAACCTGATGGTAATTTTTGTAGTGATTTCCTTAAAAAATGTTACACTCAACCACTTCAAGAAAACATCCACCACTCCCAGGGCAAACGGGTCACTTGAAGTCAGCTCATGCATGGGACCAATAAAATCGAGGCAAATACTATGCCATGGCTTACCTGGGTCCTGTTCAAATACTCACAAGGAACCTAGATGAACGGGGGTTCCAAACACAATAGACATGAAAGACATAGAGAACAACTAATTTACTGTAACTAATTTACAACAGTTACCTCTTAGAAAATGGAGTCATAGAACCCCAATATGAAAAGATTTAAGCTATTACTGAAGTACCTTTTCCTACAAATAAAAAGAAAATCAAAGCTTTCTTGGAGTTAGCAGAATATTCCGGAAGGTAAATACCAAGGTCGCTATAATAGCTACTTTTTTAACCAATCTTTAAAAAAACTGAACTCCTGATGTGACATTTCAACACCCTTTAGCAGAAGCTGTACAAGTGTTCCGGACTCTCAAAAAGGCCATTACACCAGTTCTAATTTCTTCTAATTTTGAGAAAACCTTTGTATTACAGACAGACGCCTCAAATGAGGGTACCTAATCCCATATTGATGTTGATGGGGTAGAGAAACACATTCTCTATATCAGTCGAACGCTATTATCCTGGGAGACTGCATATCCCACTATAGAGAAAGAACGTTTAGCTATTAAGTGGATGGTTGACAAACTCTGTTATTATCTTGAAGGCAAAGCATTCCTACTATACACTGATCATGCCCCGTTAATGTGGTTAAGTCAAAACAGAGGAAGTAATCCTAGAGGCATTAGACGGTTCCTTTTACTGCAACCTTTTCCGTTTGAAGTTCGGCATTGGACTGTAAAAGATATAGTGGGCGCAGACTTCCAATCTCGATTTCTCCTTTTCCTCAATCCAGATCTATGACGGGATGATTTTCTGAAAAGTTTTAGCACTCTGTCCATTCTCTCCTTGTGTTCGATCAATACAAATAAACACTTTTACAGAAATCTCATGGTCATTTAATACATGTCCTTGAGGGAATCAGCTCAATATGGACTTTGAGCTGAGGGGCTACTGGAAATGTTCGGAACTAGAACTTTTCATTCAAGCAGCTATGCTAAACCATGGCCAGCCCCACCAAAGCACTGTAAACCATTCAAAATTCACAAAAAAGATTTACAGCCTATGGACAAGAGTGTTGAAGTTATTTTACCCCATAGTTTGTGGTTTTTAATGTTATTCGAGGAGATTAGTCAGTCTTTGTTCCACGCCTTCGGCCAGACCATTGAGCAAAACTCAGCAGGCCAAACATTTTACCGGACCGCCCGCCGTGAGGGAAATGGCTTGTCCGCTACTTGCCACGCCGTGAGGGGAACGGCCACAGCAACCACAAGCCGAACTACCCTTCCCAGCTGCCTCAGGGAGGCGCGCAACACTCACGCCACCAGCGCGCCCGGAGGCGCTTAAGTAGATGGAGCGCCTTGAGCTGCTGGGGGCCAAACATTTTACCGGACCCCCAGCCGTCAGGAAAAAGGCTTGTCCTCTACTTTCCACGCCGTAAGGGGAATGGCTGCAGCAACCACACGCCGAACTACCTTTTCCAGCTGCCCCAGGGAGGTGCGCAGCACTCACGCCACCAGCGCGCCCGGAGGCACTTAAGAAGACGGAACGCCTCTCGCTTCGCGAGTCACGCGTGGGAGCGCCCAGGAGAAGCCCGGGACAAGTGCGGGACCGTCTGTGGCCGTCTGTGGCAGGACGAGGCAGGGCTGGGCCACGGACTTTGGTTCTGGGACAGGCTCTGGGTCCTTTGAGGTAGCCCGTATTGGACCTGGTAATTGAGCCCACCACCTATTCATTTTTATATTGGGACTGTATATGTTTTTTCACTTGCATTCCTGGTTGTTTGTTCCCAGGACTGCGTTTCTTTTAACAGTATTTTAACAGTATAAGGGAATATTATTTTGTTCCTTATTAAGGCTTTTCAGATTTTTATAATTTGTTATAAGCATTCTGAGAGAGTCAATTATGTCTAAAGATAATAATGTCAGGCTCCTCATGATACATTAGTATCAGGCTCACCGGCTCCAAGAGCCCAGAGGGTATTAAGATCCGGGAGGAGTTTTAGTAGGATAATCCTACCAAAACAGGGGGGGAAACATAACAAAATAAGACCCGAGCCATTATCTAACAGTGCTGTTAATGACTCAGTATCAGTTATTAATAATCCTCAGGTTAAACTAGCTCCGGAACAGTTAGAGCTCTTGATTAGCATTATTGATGCTAAGTTTGACAAAATTATTAAACCTTTAATGGACAAACTTGACACTATTTCAGGGGGGGTAAAGAATTTGGAGGCCTTCTGAGTTCACAGACAGGGTCAAATGTTAGCCTAGAAGCAGGTACAAGGGTTAATGGATCTATAACGGAGTCACCTAAGATACCCAAAGAGGGATCATGCCCAGTTACTGTAGCTGTATCCAACCCTGTGCCTACGGTGTGTTTAGATACTCCTACTACTATAGTCCCAGTGGATAAGCCAGGGCTAATTAAAGAGAAGACTAAGCGATATGGTTATTCGCAGCCCGACTTACCCCCGGCTGTGCTCCATATGTGGCAGTTTTAACCAATGTCCCACCAGTCAGGGAGACAGGGCCTCTTAGCAATCTCGAAACACATGAATCTTTGAAGAATAAAAACGTGGGTTGGCTTAACCGAGAGTGTGGTTTCCCAGTGGCTCTGTCTGATGAGCTTCTAACCATCACAAGAACTAATTGGTTAGGGAAATCACATAAAAATATCAGTGGTGACTGTGTAATAGTAAATTTTAAAAACCCACATCTTGCCTCCACCTCTTTGATCAGAGGTACCTCTAGCCCACCGAATGACCAGGGAATTTCACTCAGACCCTTCGGGTTCTTCTATAGACATTTAATTGTCCAGCCTACCAATGATTCTGTGGGGAGTAGAGGTAGTGCCTCCTATGTGTCTAGAGGTTTTGAGGTGGTAACATCTAATCGTTACCAATCTCTGAGCGGTTTAGATTCCAACGATTGATTGGACTCTGATCAGGCCCTCTCCCTGCCTGAAGTAGTAACTGTACTTTGTGGAGGAGAGTCAGAAGGAAATAATACAGGGTTCCCTGTCAACGTAAGTGAGCACCATGATTGCCGCATGATATACAGCTCTGTGGGTGAATCTGATGGGTGTATTGGGGGTTTGCCTGTAGTTGATAGGCTAAGTGTAATCCTCCCTACTTCTAATGATACACTGGACAATCATTGTATTAGCCCAACCATTACTACCCCCGTTGAAATTATGCAAACACCCACTGGGCCCCCAAACTGTTTTATTGCCAGTTGGAATGTTGCAGGTTTAGCGTCCAAAGACGATTGCCTGGGGTGGTCAGAATTTGTTGATCTTTTTGATATCATCTGCTTCCAGGAAACTTGGTGTAAGCATTTTACTGGTTATAACGGTTTTGTTTCTTACCAATTACCCGCTACTGCATCAACATCTGGTAGAGCTAAGGGAGGGCTTTTGGTTTTGATTTCTGTTATCATTCCCATAATTGTTAAAAAAACATGTATTAGTGGGGGCCCATTCTCAGATTTTATGGTTGTCGCAGGAAGGAGGAAGAAACATCCTTCTAATTAATTTTTATAATTAACATTTTCGACTGCACCAGGCATCTGGTGATTAATGCTTTAGAGAGTGCCTTTGATGACATCATAGCGTGCTCGAATGTTATTTTTGAATTTATTTTGGCGGGGGATTTTAATATTGCAGTTTGTCCCCTCTCCTACCAAAGAACGTGTGGGGTCACCAATCGTTTTGGGGATGCCGATCTCCATTTTCCTCATAACAAGTACGGGAAATCCCTGAATAACTTCCTTGCGGCACATGACATGGAAATATTGGCGAATGAGAAGAACGATTTAGGTGAGAGTATCCCCACTTTTTCAGCTAGGGGGCAAATACTGGTATTGATTTCATATGTATGTCATCTAATCTTATCCCCTGGAGTTTGGCCCCCGGGGTCGTGGATATCATGCTTAGCGACCATAACTGTGTTATTATTGAGGCCACTCTCTGGAAAGAAAAACCTGTACCTGATTCGGATGTTATTGTTAACATTGAACCCCATAGACCTAACGGTACTAGGCTAAGATGGAAAGGGGATAAAGCTGAAATGACGTCTGCCTCAATTATAAATAGCTGCTTATTAGAAATTACCGCGATCCTAGAGCATGCCGACGTCACTGTTGATCCTATTGGATTGGAATTAATTCCATTATTGACAAAAAGTTTACCAAATCAGCTGGGCGTAAGTCCGACCAACGAAGGGGATGGTTTGACCACGCATTTACTATTACGCTAAACGAGCTTAAAAAGGGCACTGGCAGCCAAACCTAGAGCAAGGAGCCAGGTGTCCCAGCTTAGAATAAACTATAAGACAATAGTAAAGCAAAAGAAGATGGAGTTACAGCGTAAGGCCTGGGATAAATTGACACAGGCTGCAGAGTCGTAGAACTGTACATTATTTTGGGTTACTGTCAATTGCCCGTTTCAAGATGAGACAGTACCAGAACTAACATCTAAGGTCAACATGGAAACATGGATTTCTCACTTTTCTACTATTTTTGACTCAGACAAAGCCCTGGGTAAACCGTAAGGACTGTTGGCCCGTTGTCCCTTTGGATATTACCATTACAGAGTATTTAGACAGCATTAGCGCTAGTAAAGGAGGAAAGGCTCAGGGTCCTGATGGGGTGCCCATCGACGTTTATAAGATAGTCCCCGAGGTATGGGGACCAATGTTGGCTAAAGTCATTAATGCAGCTGTTTGTCATGGGATACCCCCAACCTGGGAGGAATCTATTATCATACCCATATTCAAGAAAGGCGATCGGGGGATGTGAAAAATTACCGTCCCATTTCCTTGTTGGATTCCTCTGTGAAAATTATGAGCCGGGTACTTTTGGTTAGACTGGAAGAATGGGCAGAAACCAACGGAATCCTGGCAAGCTGCCAGTATGGGATTAGAAAAGGGCATGGGACGATTGAGCAATGTTTAAATCTCGAACTTTTGATCGGGAAATACACCCAGGCGAAGAAGGGCTCTATTTATCTCTGCTTTGCAGATTTGAGTAGCGCCTTAGATATGGTGGACCACGCTATTCTTTGGGCATAATTGATTGAAATGGGGGCCCCTGAGGGTATTGTCTTTTTTTTGGCCCGATTCTATGTTAAATTACGTACCAGCGTTCGATATGGTTCTAACGGGGAGTGTACCACCAAATTTAAGATTGGGAGGGGTATAAGGAAGGGGTGTGTTCTCGCTCCCTTGCTTTTTACACTTTTCATTAATGAAGTGGACACCATTCTACAGACATTAGTGGCAGACGCTCCTAGAGTTAATGATTTCAACGTCCCGGTATTACTCTACGCGGACGATGCCGTGCTACTCTCCAGGACCCCGTTAGGCCTCCAACGCTTGATGGATGGGTTTTCACAGTTTCTCAAGAGTAGAAAACTTGTGATTAACAAAACTAATACCTATATTATGGAGTGTGGGCCGGGGCTGAGCAAGCCCCATTCTTATCATATAGAAGGACAAAGGGTCCAAAAAGTCGAAATTTTTTGCATTACTTTTTCAAAGCATTGCAGCTGGGCCTGTGAGCATAAGAATGTTAGGGCTAAGATGATGAGGAGTGCCAACGTGGTGTTTACTTGTGCCACCAAATTAGGGGACAAACGGATAAGAGACATGTTTAAGATCTATCAGTCTAGATGTCTCTCCATTGCCCTCTATGGGGCAGGGGTTTGGGGTTTGGCCCCACTGGGAGCCTTCAGGTGGAGGAGAATGTCTTTTTAAAAAGACTTTTGTGTCTGCCAAAATCTGCCTCTAACGATTTAGTCCACAGAGAACTTGGAATCCAATATTTAAATGATTTGATTCTCCTGAGACCACTACTGTTGTGGCGTTCCATTTGGCTGAAAGAAGAGACATCCCTAAATAGAGCCATCATTAACGATTGTCTCACTGTTGATAACCATTTAAAGATTCCATGGATTAAATATATTATCAACAGCTTTCAGGAGTTCTATGGCCTTAATATAAATACCGACAGATATGGGGCCTCAGACATATCTAAGTCTGAAATCAAGAACATCTTTTTAAATGTTAAATTAGAGAGGCGGGCCTGTAACGAAGGCAATTTATCCACCTGTGTGTTTTACAGTAGTATGAACGAAATAGAGGGCTATCAACCATATTTGACCCAAGTGACCAGAGTTTCTCATCAGTTTGTTCTAACAAGATTAAGGATAGGGATTGTGCATAACCTGGTTGCTTTCCCTTCCCTGAACAAGCACCCTGCTGGTCCTTGCCCATGTCACAATATCTCTGCACAAAGCACTATGCACTTTCTTTTAATGTGTCAATTGTATGGGAATTTTCCCAAAGCTTTTTTAAAACCTATTTTTGTGAAGTTTGGTGTCAGGACAGTACATGATTCTATGAAATTGCTTTTTAACTTGCACCATCCTGGTGTTTGTTTTTTTACTGCTACTTTCCTGCGTAAAGCAATTAATGTCAGGAAAAGTATGAGTTTTTAAATATTTATTCTGTCCTCGCCTGTATATTATGTTTTTTTCTTTTTAAACATTGGCTGTCTAATTGTAAATGTAATTGTATTGGAATTGGAATTCTATTTATTATATGTGTGCTTTTATTAACATTGTTTTTTGCTCCGAATAAAGCCTTATGAAATGAAATTAACTCAGCAGGCGCCGCTTAGAGACCTCAGCAGCAGAAGGTCCTGCTCAAGGTTCACCTTTCACTTTACAAACACTATCTGACATAAGGTGCTGAGACCTAGAAATTAATGACCTCTGAACTTTAACTTCGTGTCTAACTCATCCTCACAGGGTTACAGATACTCCACGAGTCAACAATCAATGCCACATACTGGATCGGTTCAGAAAAGGGGGTGGTGATGAACAGAGTGTCTGAATTAAGCAGACCACTCTTACCCAGTCCAAAGATCAGGGCTTGATCCATCACCGTTATTTAGCTCACTGCACCATCCCAGCTCAGAACCTGGCTATATGCAAATTAGTCTGTCACTGGCCCAGTGAATCATGGGAACAGGGCAGACCAAACTACCAAGCCAATTCTTCACCAGAAAGGAGACAAGCTTCCGGGGACCGGTTTCTGGCAATTCAGCCGTCGTCGGCCCGGCTTGCTTGAATCCTGATGGTGCAGTGAGCAAGGGACTCATGTCTGAGTATACCCTGCCACACTTATAGTGGCCAAAAACGATTCAGAAAAGGGGGTGTTGATGAACAGAGTGTCTGAATTAAGCAGACCACTCTTACCCAGTCCAAAGATCAGGGCTTGATCCATCACCGTTATTTAGCTCACTGCACCATCCCAGCTCAGAACCTGGCTATATGCAAATTAGTCTGTCCCTGGCCCAGTGCATCATGGGAACAGGGCAGACCAAACTACCAAGCCACTTCTTCAGCAGAAAGGAGACAAGCTTCAAGGGACCGGTTTCTGGCATTTCAGCCGTCGTCGGCCCGGCTTGCTTGAATCCTGATGGTGCAGTGAGCAAGGGACTCATGTCTGAGTATACCCTGCCACACCTATAGTGGCCAAAAACGATTCAGAAAAGGGGGTGGTGATGAACAGAGTGTCTGAATTAAGCAGACCACTCTTACCCAGTCTAAAGATCAGGGCTTGATCCATCACCGTTATTTAGCTCACTGCACCATCCCAGCTCAGAACCTGGCTATATGCAAATTAGTCTGTCCCCGGTAGCTTGTTTCCTTCCCAGTGTAAGAATTGGCTTGGTAGTTTGGTTTGCCCTGTTCCCATCATGCACTGGGACAGGAACAGACTAATTTGCATATAGCCAGGTTCTGAGCTGGGATGGTGCAGTGAGCTAAAAAACGGTGTTGGATCTAGCCCTGTTCTCTTGAATGGGTGGGAGTATTCTGCTGAATTCAGAAACTCTGTCCATCACCACCCCTTGTTGTTAAATATTTTGTCCACCCTAAGCGTGGAAGAGTATACTCAGATGTGAGTCCCTTGCTCATTGCACCATCAGGATTCAAGCAAGCCGGGCCGACGATGGCTGAAATGCCAGAAACCGGTCCCCGGTAGCTTGTTTCCTTCCCAGTGTAAGAATTGGCTTGGTAGGTGGGTTTGCCCTGTTCCCATCATGCACTGGGGCAGGAACAGACTAATTTGCATATAGCCAGGTTCTGAGCTGGGATGGTGCAGTAAGCTAAAAAACGGTATAGGATCTAGCCCTGATCTCTTGACTGGGTGAGAGTATTCTGCTTAATTCAGAAACTCTGTCCATCACCACCCCTTGTTGTTAAATATTTTGTCCACCCTAAGCGTGGAAGGGTATACTCAGATGTGAGTCCCTTGCTCATTGCACCATCAGGATTCAAGCAAGCTGGGCCGACGACGGCTGAAATGCCAGAAACCGGTCCCCGGTAGCTTGTTTCCTTCCCAGTGTAAGAATTGGCTTGGTAGTTTGGTTTGCCCTGTTCCCATCATGCACTGGGACAGGAACAGACTAATTTGCATATAGCCAGGTTCTGAGCTGGGATGGTGCAGTGAGCTAAAAAACGGTGTTGGATCTAGCCCTGATCTCTTGACTGGGTGAGAGTATTCTGCTTAATTCAGAAACTCTGTCCATCACCACCCCTTGTTGTTAAATATTTTGTCCACTCTAAGCGTGGAAGGGTATACTCAGATGTGAGTCCCTTGCTCATTGCACCATCAGGATTCAAGCAAGCCGGTCCGACGGCGGCTGAAATGCCAGAAACCGGTCCCCGGTAGCTTGTTTCCTTCCCAGTGTAAGAATTGGCTTGGTAGTTTGGTTTGCCCTGTTCCCATCATGCACTGGGACAGGAACAGACTAATTTGCATATAGCCAGGTTCTGAGCTGGGATGGTGCAGTGAGCTAAAAAACGGTGTTGGATCTAGCCATGATCTCTTGACTGGGTGAGAGTATTCTGCTTAATTCAGAAACTCTGCCCATCACCACCCCTTGTTGTTAAACATACTGGATTGGAGCACACATTCTCTAAAGGACACTGGTGCCCACCTTGTAAGCAGAAGAGTCGCATATTAGCTGTTGCCCCAGTGTTCCTAGTCACTTTTTCCAGAGTTGTATACATAGCGCTGAGAGGCTTACATTTCATATACAAAAGGGCTTTACTTAACAGTGTCCTGATGACATATCACATGGGTTTCCAAAGAAGAGGCAGGCTGCCAGAATATGCAGTATCATTATTTATAAATACACTTCTCGGGAACTCAGGCTGGTTGCCAACAAAAGAGAGCTGACACCTCGACTCCCAGCAAAAAAAAAAAAAATCACATTCCCAGTCTCCACCCTGATAAGATTTCCTGCAGAAAACATCTGCAAGACGATGTAAGAATGAGTCAGATGTAGAGAGGGGGCAGAGTGAGGGAGGGAAGGATGAGAGAGAGAGGGAGGGAAATGGAGATGGGAGAGAAAGACTATTTGTAAATAAAATACAGTTAATAAGATGAGACATAAAATGAGATGCCAACCACTCATGGCAACACATATTTTATTTAAAAAGCATAAAGTCAGAGATATTTTAAGGCTTGGACAAAGTTGACACTTACCTTTTTAGGGGCCTTATGTTAAAGCAATCAGGTCACTCTTGCTGTAATAATAAACATTGCAGGACCAAATTACAAAAGTAAACTTACATTTTTGTGTAAGTCTACTACTTTTCAGTGTTCACAAAGGTAAACTTAGACGAAAGGTCTACCTTTACTACTTTTCAGCCTTCACAAATGGAGGTTACTACTAGTAAAGCTGGACTTTTGGTCAAAGTTTACCTTTGTGAATGCCGAAAAGAGGAAAACGTACACAAAAGTGTGAGTTTACCATTGTGAATCGGGCCCTGCATGTTTAGTGTTTAGTTTACCAGCATTAGGTTAGCTTTCCTTCAAGCGTTTTGCCTTCATCCTCCTACTTTGATGAATTTATTTTTATTGGCCTTAGGACTCTGTCCACTTCTAATGTGTGCTAACTGCCCACTCCCTAAAACATGTTAAATTGCTTTACACTTGTTTGGCCTATTTAATTTACATATATGAATGCTTCACATGAGCCTGCAGCACTTATTGTGCCACTCACTTAAGTAGCCCCTTATAACATGTCCCACTGTCTGCCATTGCATCCTTAATGGTGTTTTAAAGTAGCAACTCAACATGGAAAATAAGACCATTGCTAAGCCTTAAACTCCCCCTTTATTACTGATACGACACCCCTCGTCCCTATGTAGCTCATAGGGCAGGGTGCAATGTAATTAAAAGGTTGGACTTTGTGTGTTTTGTAGATCCTGGCAGTGAAAAACTCTTAAATTAGTTTTAAGCTATTGTGAGGCCTACTTCTCTCATAGGATAGCATTAGTTTGCTGTATTTAATAGGTGCTATCATTTGACTGAGAACAAGTGAAGATTTCATGTTTGGTGTCTGAGAAACTGTAATTTAAAATCCTATTTCATGGTAAAGTCAGATTTTAAGTTACAATTTTGAAAATGACACTTTTAGAAAATTGGCATTTTCCTGGTCTATTTGGTGCCTGCATTCTGTTCCTGGGATACATGACTGGGTGAAGTTGGACTTTATTAATTCCTCAGAGAGAGCCACACAATAGAGGGATTGGCTGTGCCTGTATAGGCCATTACTGACCGGAGGGCCAGAGCTTGACACAGCCCCACTTACAAATCAATAGTCAGTACTCTACCTTCACAACAATGACTATGTACCACTGCATTGTTCATGCAGTCGGCGTTAAACCTGGGTAGGGGAATCAGAACACTTCAAGCACTTCAAAGGGAGTTCTCTAGAAACTTTTCGTACTTCAAAAAAGTCACCAGGTATAAAACTAAGACCCCCAGATCCATTCTTCTTCGGTTCATTTTTTAGACCTATGGAAGGATTCTCACAGGACTGCCTACTTTGAAAGACTGCTTTACTGTACCTAGAAGGACTGCTCTGCTGCTTAAAGCCTGCCTTGAACTCTCAGATGCCTGCCTTGGACTCTCAGAGGCCTGAACCCAGGACTACTAGAGGGACTCCAAGGGCTAGTTGCCTGGCCTCCTAAACAGAGTCTCAGGTGCAACTATCTTGAACACCCACTCGGACTGAGCCTGAGTGAGCCCTTGGTGGCGGTGTTAAAGTAGCACAGTTGGGACTAATAGAAAAATATGGCAATAGAACATTTTTGACTAAAGACTGCTCTGAGAACTGAGAGGAGACCTGGACCAATGTCCTTATCTATCTGCCCAAGGTGCACTTCCGAACAACCTGACTTCGCTGCAGCTCCCACTACGTTCTTCTTTGCAATAGCATATCCTGTTAAGCTGTTATTCACAGTCTGAATATGAAAATCTTCACTGTGACTTATCATGCAGAACCCCGTGCGACACATTCTCCTTGGACACTACCTGCAACTTTGCCCTGTGGAACTTCTACTTTCTCAGAACATTTTATATGAAAATACAAAGTTAAGTTCCAACCAGATCCAATCCACTTTTTGTATCTGACTTAACTTCATTGTGGTCGGTCATATTTTTCAACGTTGACCTGATCTCATGCGACTAGATTTCAACGGGTGGCGCTTTGATGTTTTAGACGCTAGTTTTTACCCTAATATTTAATAAATCATAACTATGTTTCTACTGATCGGAGTTCTGCAATCTTGTTATTGTTGCTCGAATGAGAATTTAATTTGAAAAATAAAACAGGGGTTTGGCAAAACACGAACAGTTAATTTAACAAATACTGGAACTCTTGGACAAACTGACTTCGATTAAAATAGGCTCTCTTGTTTCATTTCTAACTACGTTGATTAGTTGGCTGTTTTTCTTTCTTTGTGTTTGCTTCTATTGTTCTTGATGTCTTTCTCTTGAGGTTCCGTGACGATTTGAACCCGTGTTTTCAATATTGTCGGAAATACATAATATTGGTATCAGCGAACCGCAAATGATCCATTTAGCATATTCTGGTGTTGTCGCTATGCTACAAGCAAGAGTACTCCTGTTACAAACACATTTCCGATCTACCCATGGCATCCATCTTAGATCATGGCAGCCATTTTGTGTTTCTTGCCCTCACATACGCAATAACCTCTGATCACTGCATCTCGATTAAGGACACGTAGGCTTAGCCAGCGATTCACCTTTCCAGTGACACGTGCACCTTAGAACAGAACACGCTGTAACTGCATGACTCGACAAAGGCTACCTCCTCTGCCCGAGGCCAGTCCTGCTATACTGGTGTTCGTTGGCCTGATCATGATTAGGCGGCTGAAGCCGGTAGCCTTGCCCATTTACAACCCACAAACATCTCTTATCCTGCTTTTCTATCTTCTACACCTGGCTCTGCTCCTTTCCTTCTGGGCCTTTATTAGGGGGAGGTAACGAAATTTACGATGAGGCGGTCCGGGTCTTGAATGAAAAGTTGACATGAGATTATGATGGAAAAGTGGGAACCCCTCGTTCGTAATGTTTTGACATCAGATATTGTCGACGATTCCTGTGCAACGCCAAATATTTATTGTTTAGGACACAAAGGTTTGGGAATGTATTACATGTAAAGAATTTGCCTCAAGCTCAAATTTTAGTATATAAGGAGCAAACCCTTTTGTACAAATTGAACAGGCTCCTAGATACTGCCCGTGTGTAGTTTCTGTGACTTCTGTGTCCCTGCAGTAATAAACCTTTGGTCTTTGACGCCACCATCGAGAAGCCCGTGTTTCTGTTTGTTTGTGCACCGAGACAGGTGGAACTCCGGGGTCTTCGGGTGTTATCCCTGACACCTCTGGACGGAACCAAAAAGTCCAGAACTCCAATTGGCGCCCAACGTAGGGCGACGTCATTCGGTACCGGTCCAAAAGCCTGAAGAGTTCGAGAAGCTTCGTGTGAAGATTCCTGAGGGAGGCGCCCCACTTCATCGATCCCGGCATATCGCAAAAGTGGCCCGACGTTCTCTTCCACGAGGGTTCCCGTTCAGGACGGCTACAGTGGTCCGTTGCCTTGACCGTCGCCCTGTCTTGGACCCGAGGTGCAGTCCTTAGTACGGCGAAACGTGACGGGTTTCTCCTTGGTGACGTCTTCAGTGCCTCAGTTAAGTATTTAGTGGTTGCTAGTTGGTTACTTCGTAAGGGTTGTTGAAATCCTTTTGGTTCTTGGTTTGGTTTGGTTTCGTAAGATTATCACTAGTTGTACTGGTTAAGATAATCTATTGGTTTAGTTTGGTATCGATACATTGGTTCGCTTTTGGTAGGCCTAAGTTCTTGGTTCGAGTGCACATTCCTGTTTGTGTTTGTTTGTTCTGTGTTCCGGATTATAAAATGGTAAGTCGGAAAAATTGTATGTTGTCGTGCTTTGGTTGCAACAGTGATTCCCGCTTGGAGGACTCATGTCTGGTTCCTCCGATTGGAACTCCCCTATATGATCTTTATTGTAAGTTTGGAGTGGGTCCTATATCTTATAATGAGGTGTGGGTCCGATACACTGAAAAAGATGGTGTCCTTAGTTGGCCACTACATGGTAGTTTTGAACCTGAAGTTCTTGACAATTTAGAAGTGAAATTGTTTAAGAAGAAAGCCCGGCCGGCAATGTTTGATTCTTTCCGTTACTGGCGAAAAGAATCTAAACAGAGAGAAATTAAAAGGTTGAAAAAAGAACAGAAAGAGCAAGAGTTAACTTTAGAACAAGCGGCTAAGCAGCTGCAAGACAACGAGTGTGAGAAAGCAATGGAGATAGCTACTAGAGAGCGTAATTTGGCGATAGACAAGTGCTATCCTGCCTTGCCATCGAGTACAACTAAGATAGTAGAGGACCCTGAAAATGATCCTCTGTTGTCTTACTTGTTACGGTCACCCCCACCGTATGCACAGGGTGCTACGGCTCCACCTGTGCCAAATGTTCAATTGCCGGTTGCTGGACAACCTGGTATTCCTGCTCCTGCCCCTCAGAATCAAGCCCCTGTACCTCCTGTGGTTAATGTAAATGTTCCTTCGGCACCACCTCTTCCTGGGTTGCCGACTTCTTTGCCTATACCTATAGTGCTTACACCTACTGCTTCACAAGCTACCTCACTTGACACTCCTACTGTCCCTGTACAATCTGTGCCAACTGCTACTGTGTTTTCTACATCTGCTAGTATTATGACTCCGCTTTCTGTTCGTCGAAGAATCACTGATTCTGTCTCCAACATTCTGTCTCCTTTCTATAAATCTTTAATTAAGACCCCTACTTCTGAGTCTGTGCAAAGACGTAGTCAGCTTCCAAGTACTGAGGAACGGGGAATATTAGATTCCACGGCTCTCAGATGGATTTCGAAAAGTAGAAGATATAGTACGAGAGATGTATTAGATACATTCATGCAGTGGAACGAACCAACACAACGATATGTCTTCGACGAGATGTGCTCTCTTTTACGTGAGGAACTAGAAGAAGATGACTCTGAATTGAATTTAGAAGACTTAATTAAAGTTCAGAAAGAGTTCGCTGCAGGTATGATAGTAGGTCAAAATATAAAAGAAGCAATGGAATTGATTTTAAGCTATAGGAATGATCCATCACTTCGCTCACCGAGGGACTTAGAGAAAAATAGTACGAAGCAGAATCGCCAATATCCAATGAGGGAGGTTCCTCCAATTTGGCGTGATGCTGTGCAAGCTGATGCGGTCAATGGTATTGCAGCTGCTCCGGCACAATTCCAAAGAGTGTGGATACACATTCCATGGAAGCGAGCTGAAGTATTGGCAGTGAAACAGGCCTTGCCAGTTCCGCGTAAGAATCCTGCCGGATATTATAAGGAGTTAGCACAAACAGTTGAGGCTTGTGTAATGAATCTAGCGGACATTGACATGTTATTTGGGAATGTAGTTCGGCAACCAATTTGGGCTAAAATTCGTAAAGAGAATCACCCAGTTGCTCTAGGTGGTGATTGGGCGGCTAATATTGCAGCGGATGGTCAGCAAATAGGTGGTTCCAAACCCGAACCTATAATTGCTAATCTTCCAGGTAGGATAATCGACTTAATGAAGACTCTGATGCCAGCATTGCGCGTTAACTGGGACAAGTTGTCTGCATGCAGGCAGAAGAAAGACGAAAGTGTCTCAGACTTTTTCACGAGGTTTGAAGAGACTTTTGTAGATCACAGTGGTCAGGATATGAGCACAGAAGGAGGTCAGAGATTATTTGTCGATAAATTTGTACACAATTTGCTACCTGAGCTATGCAATAAATTAAAAGATTCCGAGAGTGCGTGGGCTGTCTCTACAACTGCGCAAATACTTGCAACCGCACAGTATTATGAAAATAGGGATAAAGAGGAGAAAGAGAAATCAGATAAGAAAACGAAAGATTTAAAGACTAAAGTTCTTCTGCAACAGGCATATCCGCCTCGCATGAATCAGAATAATACACAGCAAGGGTCGTATCAAAGGACAGATTATGGTTCTCAGAGACCACAATACCAATGGAATCAATGTGCATATTGTAAGAAAGAGGGTCATTATAAGAATGAGTGTCCAGTCTTAGCGCAAAATAACGAAGCAGCAGCTCAGAGAGGTCGGGGTGGTTTTGTGCAAAATTCTAGAGGTCGAGGACGAGGTGCTATGCCTCCACAAACGAACGATCACCCTTCCAATCACTTTGATCAGCGGAATGGACAGTCTGCCCAACAAAATAGATCTCAACAGTATCATGTTGAGGACTATTGTGAAAACGTTGAGGGATTTCAACAAAATGAGTACTAGGACAGCCATGGACAGAGAGAGGGAGTAGTATCAGTTCCAGTGGATCAGAGTGGGCCTTATGTCGCAGTAGCAACATCAGGTGTAGTCGAACCGTTTCTGTTGGATACTGGTGCCGCAAAAAGTTCGATCATGCATGCGAAACTCCCTGGCGCACCTTTGTCCGGCTTAACAAATGTTTCTGTAGGATTTTCAGGCGCCCCTGTTTACAACCCTGTATCTGGTCCTTTGTCTATTTCTGTTGGACCGTGTCAATTGAAAACACCCTTGATTTTGACGACAGGTTGTAATGAAAATCTGCTTGGTTTAGACTTGTTAAAACGCCTACATGCGACATTGTACTGTTCTCCGGAAGGAGTACAGCTAACGTTAGGTAAAAGAATCACCTCTCCGATGTACTTGTCAATGGATGCACTCCCGCCAGAGCTGCGTTCACTCCCTGATACTCTTTGGGCGACTGGTCCTAACCATGTAGGCCTTTTAGAAATACCACCATATGTAGTCACTTTGAAAGCAAATGTCAAATTTCCACGAATTCCTCAATACAGAATTTCTAGTGAAGGTGAACGTGCACTTCTATTGATTGTGCAAGATTTGATTAAGAAAGGTGTGGTTGAAGAAACTAGAGGAAATGTCTGTAATAGTCCTGTATTGCCAATTTTGAAACGTACTGATCCTTCAAAACCTCCAGTATATAGATTCGTTATCGATCTCAGAGAGGTTAATAAAATTGTGGTTCCACAGTTTCCCGTGGTTCCAGACATTACTGCCCTGTTAACATTGATTCCTGCAACAGCTACATGGTTTTCAGTCATCGACTTGAAAAATGCCTTTTTCAGCATTCCGATAGCCGAGGAAAGCAGAGATATTTTCGGCTTCTGTCTTGGAGGTCGAAGCTTCAGGTTTAAACGCGCTCCACAAGGCTATTGTGAGAGTCCATCCATTTACAGTCAGGCATTAAAAAGTCAGTTAGATTCCTTTGTACTTCCTCCAGGTTCTACTCTAGTGCAGTATGTAGATGACCTTCTAGTGGCAGCTGATGACAAGGAAACTTGCAAAGCAGCTACGATTTCGTTATTGCATCATTTGTCTAATTTGAATCACAAGGTGTCACCTTCGAAAATGCAATACTGCTGCCAAGAAGTGACCTACCTAGGTCATCTCTTGTAAAAGGAGGGAAGGAAGTTGACCCCAGAGAGAATAAAAGCAATTACGCAGATGAGTGTTCCTCGTACACAGAGAGAAGTACGTGCCTTTCTAGGTATTACCTCTTACTGTAGACAGTGGATCCCAAATTTTTCTCTTTTAGCAAAACCATTGGTAGCTTTGACTGGGAAAAATGTTCCGAGTCCGGTGCCATGGTCTGCCGAATGTCAGGAGAGTTTTTCTGAGTTACGAAATGCACTATGTTCAGCTCCTGTGTTGGGTACACCCGATTACAGTAAGCCATTCACGCTCTATGTTCACGAGAGAGAAGGTTGCGCATTGAGTGTTCTGACACAGAGATTCGGTGATAAACAACGCCCTTGTGCGTACTTTTCATCAACATTAGATCCGGTAGCTAGAGCGTTGCCTAGTTGTTTGAGAGCTACAGCAGCAGCTGCGGCTTCCATTCGACAATCTGCTGGTCTAGTGATGAATAATATGCTAGTGGTCATGGTTCCTCATGCTGTGGATACACTCATGAACAGAACCAAGACACAACACCTTACCAGTGCTAGATTATCTGGTTATGAGCTGACACTGCTAGCGAGTCATATTCAGATCAAAAGATGCAATGTATTGAATCCAGCAACACTGTTGCCGGCTAATCAAGAGTCGAGTGATTCCGAACCCCTTGACTGTTGTTTCAGAACCTAGGAAGAGACAAAAGGACGTATTGATTTAAAAGACACCCCATTGTCAGATCCAGATAGCACGTTGTATGTTGATGGGTCATGCTTCAAATTGGAGAATGGTGATGTGACTGCTGCCTATGCAGTAACGACTTTGAGTACGATTGTGGAGACTGCAAGAGTGAGTCAGAATTCTGCCCAAGCTGCAGAATTAATCGCTCTAATGAGAGCGTGTGTTTTAGCTGAGGGAAAGAGAGTGAATGTGTTCACAGATAGTCAGTACGCGTTCGGCGTGGCCCATAATTTTGGCCGTTTGTGGAAAGAAAGAGGTTTCATTACGTCCCATGGGACTAAGATTCAACATGGTCAGCTAGTTAACGACTTGTTGGAATCTCTAACCTTGCCGACTGAAGTTGCGATTGTTAAATGCAGTGCGCATAAAGCAATCACGGATGATGTTGGTCGGGGGAATGCTTTTGCTGACGAGACCGCTAAGCAGACAGCTAGAAATATGATGAGTAGAATGTATGTTGCAACGTCTGCAAGATGGATTTCTGAGTCTGGAATGTGTGAGGATACAGTGGAAAGTGTGAAAGAGATTCAGAAAGAGGCAACTGAGGAGGAAAAGCGTACATGGAAAGAAAGTACGGGCAAATTGGATTCGAGTGGGTGTTGGATTGACTTGTCGGAACAACAGCGTTGGATGTTGCCTGATGCGTTTGTGCTTGCAGTGGTGACAATGGCACATGGAGTAGCACATATAAGTTCTAAGGGGATCTGTAAGATGTTGGCTCCAGTCTGGAAGAATGATGGGATTGGTAAATGTGCAGAGAGAGTGGTGAAAAATTGTATGGTATGCCTGATGCATAATCCTGGCAAGGGAATCCCTACTCCTGCTGGTCACTTCACTCCTCCCTCTTGTCCTTTTGAAGTGATTCAGTTAGACTTTATTCACATGGATCGGTGCAATAACTTAAAGTACGTCTTGGTGGTAGTTTGTGCTCCAGATGGGTCGAAGCATACCCACTGAAGGACAATACTGCCTTGTCCACTGCCAAAATCCTTCTCAAAGAATACTTCCCCAGATTTGGAATGCCACGGATTGTATGGTCAGATAACGGAAGTGAGTTTATAGGGAAAGTTATGCAGAGTGTGTGTGCCGGTTTAGGAATAAAACAAAAATTCCACAGTGCAAACCATCCCCAGTCTGCTGGTTTAGTTGAGGGTTACAATGGCACCCTCAAACTAAAACTCGCTAAAATACAGGCATCCACGGGTTTATCCTGGCCAGACGCACTACCCTTGGCTTTGTTATCCACGAGAGCGACTGTGCATTCTAGAGTAGGGCTTAGTCCATATGAAATTGTCTTTGGCCGTCCTGCTAATATTTGGGGAGTGCCAAGGCCAAAGGAATTTTGTTCTCTGGAATATCCAATGTTGATTGATTACCTTTACGACTTGACTGCTAAATTGAGTCTTATTCATCAACAGGTTTTCGATGCGTTGCCAAAGCCACCGGAGAGTCCAGGTCATCAGCTGAAACCAGGTGACCACGTTGTGGTGAGGAACTTCGCCAGGACAAAGAACCTTCAGCCCAGATTTGTTGGCCCCTACCAAGTTCTACTTGCAACGAGAACTGCTGTTCGTATGGCTGGACGCAAGCACTGGATCCATACGACACATGTCAAACGTGTGCCTCTGCCATTACCTTATGACGACTGGATTAAGAAGGGAATTGGTGCCTCTGAGTCCGAGAGAACACCCAAGTTTGTCCCTTTTAGCGATGCCGAATTGATAACTGACACATCGAACTCTGACTCTCCTCCTGAAACCATTCCTTTGAACTCTGAACATTTGTCCTCTGCATCTGAAGAAACTCTGTCATCTGCGAACCTGAACATTGCAACATCCACTAATGATACACTGTTTCCTGATCAAACGGTTCCTGCAAAACTAAGATACAACTTACGGTCTCGTAATATGGACAAATAAAGCAGGAAACTGCCTATTGTGATATTTGAAATTTTGAACTTTTGCCTTCAGCCAGGAAGTTTGCTATTGTTTTATTGATTTTAAAATTGCCTTGCCGTCTGGGTAGCCGTAGGGTCGTGGCTGTGTGCCTAGTTGAATCTGCGGGGGTCAGACACAAGGTCGATCTTTCTGTTGGTTCTGGGAACTCCCAGGGCTGATAGAGGCATTTTCATCTACGTACACATCATCAGTGGTCGCGAGCGGATTGTAGAAGATGGAGCTTCCTGCGCTGCAACAAGAAAATGTGATTTATGTTCGCACAAACAGACTTTACAGAATCCTCCACAGCAAATGTTTTCTGATGCAATGTGCTATTACATTTTTAATTGTTTTAATAACGTTGGTGGGTGGAATCGTTTTTGGTATAAATTTAATCTTTGTACCAGTAACTACAGTACCTCCCCTTAATCCTGCTACCTCTACTGTTTCTTCTATACACTCTTTTCACTCATTTCCTGAACACGAGCAAGCTCGGCGCTCACAATTCATCAATAACACTTTCGTACAACTCTTACATCAACTGGTAGTTAACACCACAGACTGCTGGGTGTGTGGCTTGATACCCCACACTATGGATAAAGGCATTCCCTATCTGGTATTGCCTTTTAGCTATAATGGATCATTTCAGGCCTTTCAAACCATCTTTGCTTATGCCCTTGAAACCTATCCTCCGCGTCCACCACGTTCCACTAAATATAACTCTGCCAACAAAGCTTTAGTCCAGGGAATTATCGACATGATCAAGGACGTCAATAATACTCCATCTTACCCTAGAGACGAATTACGAGTATATTTGAGTTGGAATTCTTCAGAGTATCGCCTTAGTTTGGGAGAAAGCAAGCGTAAAAGCTCCACTCCAATCTGGGTTGTACCTCACCAAGGTCAGGTCTGTTTGCAAGGTAATGGGAGAAATCCGAGAACTCAGCTAGGGAGGAGTGAGTGCATTGAGACTTACGTGTTTCCGTCTAACTCCTCCCCCGCTTTTCTTACTGCTAGGGGTACCTACTTCATCTGTCAAGACAGAGCGTATACATGGTTGCCTGCTGACTTTTCAGGTTCATGTTATATTGCTCGTTTGTTGCCTCCAACATACACTGCTACATCTGATTATCACAAGACCAGAGTAGCAAGAGGTGTGTTCAGCAAGGAAGATACCGCTGGTCAGGAAGCTGGGGACTTCTTCAAAGGTTTCCTTCCGTTCTGGGGGCCTATGGCCAATAGTAGAAACATACGTCAGCTAACACGGGTAGTTGAATCTACTATTACCGAAACTGCTGGTGCCCTTAGCAATTTGACAGCTGAGCTTCAGGCGGATAGACTCATGACGTTGCAGAACCGTATGGTTCTAGACTTGCAGATCGAGGTGGGGTATGCAGAATGATCCAATCGAGCTGCTGTGTCTTTATTCCCAATAATGCTCCAACAGTCTATGAGGCGATCTCTAAGCTACACAAGATTTCCGACTCTATACACGTAGACAAGGGAGACTGGTCCTTCATGGAGTGGTTGTGGACTCTGATATCAGCGTGGGGATGGAAGGTTCTGATGGTCACTGGTGTCATCTTAGTATTCCTATTCTCATGCTGCCTGATTATCCAGTGTGGTCCCGCTTTGTGTAGTCTCTGTGCTGCAACCTGTTTCAGAAAACCACTTGCGTTTGGAGAAAAGGCATGAGAAAGGATGATGATACAACAGCATGTCACTGACCTGATGAGCATAGAATTAGACTCTGACATAGACTGAGTAATTGCCTATGTAAGGGCAAAAGGAGGGTCTGAGGTTCCGTGACGATTTGAACCCGTGTTTTCAATATTGTCGGAAATACATAATATTGGTATCAGCGAACCGCAAATGATCCATTTAGCATATCCTGGTGTTGTCGCTATGCTACAAGCAAGAGTACTCCTGTTACAAACACATTTCCGATCTACCCATGGCATCCATCTTAGATCATGGCAGCCATTTTGTGTTTCTTGCCCTCACATACGCAATAACCTCTGATCACTGCATCTCGATTAAGGACACGTAGGCTTAGCCGGCGATTCACCTTTCCAGTGACACGTGCACCTTAGAACAGAACACGCTGTAACTGCATGACTCGACAAAGGCTACCTCCTCTGCCCGAGGCCAGTCCTGCTATACTGGTTCTTGTGTTCGTTGGCCTGATCATGATTAGGCGGCCAAAGCCGGTAGCCTTGCCCATTTACAACCCACAAACATCTCTTATCCTGCTTTTCTATCTTCTACACCTGGCTCTGCTCCTTTCCTTCTGGGCCTTTATTAGGGGGAGGTAACGAAATTTACGATGAGGCGGTCCGGGTCTTGAATGAAAAGTTGACATGAGATTATGATAGAAAAGTGGGAACCCCTCGTTCGTAATGTTTTGACATCAGATATTGTCGACGATTCCTGTGCAACGCCAAATATTTATTGTTTAGGACACAAAGGTTTGGGAATGTATTACATGTAAAGAATTTGCCTCAAGCTCAAATTTTAGTATATAAGGAGCAAACCCTTTTGTACAAATTGAACAGGCTCCTAGATACTGCCCGTGTGTAGTTTCTGTGACTTCTGTGTCCCTGCAGTAATAAACCTTTGGTCTTTGACGCCACCATCGAGAAGCCCGTGTTTCTGTTTGTTTGTGCACCGAGACAGGTGGAACTCCGGGGTCTTCGGGTGTTATCCCTGACACCTCTGGACGGAACCAAAAAGTCCAGAACTCCACTCTCCTTGGTCTCTAAATGTTCGAATGAACCTCAATACAGCAATTCCACTCTTATAGCCAAACAAGATTTTTTCTGTGTATATATTTTGGTGTGCTCCTCTAGCCCTGCCTAACCATACTTCCCTTGTTAATATGTCATGTTTACTTGAACCTATGATTATTGCACATAATATGCTCAGTGACTTATTACTGCCTTGTTCTCGACTCCATAAAGTGCTCTGATACCTCAGGGTCCAGCTAGCGCTATATAAAACCTTAAATAAATAAATAAACAGAAGCAGTGCCCGGGACAACAGGCACCGGTCGGGGTCTGAGGACTGTTCAAAGTACATTGGTTTTGGACTTTATTTTATACATTACACAAAGTGTTATAAAACAAATGTACATTCTTTTAGAACAGGAATCTGGGCCTAGTCACAGGTCCAAAATCTTATCATTTGATAAGAAGCGCAGGTGGGTTTCAGCCTTGCATGGACACATTGTGAGAACAGTGAGTACATGTCCAGATGTCCGACATGGAGAGCGGGTCATCACTGTGCATAGTGTGCATGTGGGGTTCTGATTAGTTGAGTGTTCCTAACTTAGTGTGACATCTGATTTTCTGGTGTTTTGGGAACGTACTTCCCTTCAGCCCAACGTGTTTTATTTGGACCAATCTCCTAAGACCATTGTGGTGTAACTGTGGAATCGATCTGGGTTTTCTTGTTCATGCCATTGTCTAAGGGTTACATGTCCCTCCACCTGAGATCTGTCAATTGTTGCTTCAGGCTGAGGTTGCAGGGCCTGCATGACCGCATATTTTTGATTGCAGTTGATGGAGAGGTCATATCAGGTGGATTTGACTACAGTAATGCAAGTTTGTTGTTATAGGTACATTGACATTGTATTTTATAATATTAACAGTGTAAAATATTTTATAAAAATGTGCTCTGTTTTTCTAAATTATTGTGGGATTTTTCTTGTGTTAATATGTTGGCTGGTCATCACTGTTTGTGTGCTGCATAAATACTTCACTAAACACAAAGAGAGGGAGAGACAGGGAGCGTTAGAGAAAAGGTAGGTCCAGTACCATTGCTCCCAAGAACTGAAATGTACTCACTGGTTGGTAACTGTTCCTAAGAGAGAAAGGAATATCCTAATTGGTTACATAGAACATGAGTTAGAAAAAGGTCTCTATCTGTGATTCCAGTCTGATGAAGATGGGGGAATTTCTCCTTTCGAAATTAGTGCCCTCACACACTCTTGCGAGTGTCATTTTTCATCATCAGGTGTTGCTCCTGATGGGGGTGGCGCTGCTGTCCTCCACGGGCCCCGCAAGAGGGCTTGTTGCCAGAGATCTTTTAGGAGATGCCGCAGTTGTGCATGTGGGTGTGTGGGCCCAAATAGGAGGATAGTGCGAGTGTATTAAAATAGCCCCGCTGGTACCCTGAAGGTAGTTTTATTCGTAGATCAAGGTAAAAAGATAATTTGGGAAGGATGAGGCACCTTTATAAACAAATATAGTAGAGGTCGAGGTGTTACTCTGCTGCTCTCAGTACCTGTGGGCATTTGTGAATGTAAAGCCTGGTCAACATGTTTTGCGCTGAAGAGAGGTCCCTAGTGGATCCTGGTGCACTTTTTCAGGACAGTGTGATGTGAATTGATGCAATAAAATCAATTAAAATAGGAGCAGGGAAAAAGGCACCCCATAGTCCTATGGTACCTCTAGTAAGGCTCTGAATGAGTTAAAGTACTCAATGGAACATCTCAGTGGTGGTCCTGTTATCACCTCTATTAAGGCTCATAATGAGTTAAAGTATTCAATGGAATATCTCAGTGGTGTTCCTGTTATTACCCCTTCATACAAATGGAATGCCTCAACAGCGGGTCTCCGCGGTCTAGAGGAGGGGTCTGAGTTCGTCCCTGCGCAATGGCCTTGAACCTGCCTAACCGCTTGGTGTTAGAGGGTTGGTAAAAATCACTATTCCCAGTCCAACAAGTGCAAAAGTAGGGAAAATGTTGGATAGCCGGTAGGTAAAAATTACTATTCCCACTCCAGTGAGTGCAACAGTAGGGATAGTGTTGGATAGCAAGTGGGAATAATTTACTATTCCCACTCCACAAAGTGTAACAGTAGCAAAAGTGTTGGATAGCGGAGGGGAATAATTTAGTATTCCCACTCCGCAAAAGAATTAACATTAATGAACAAATAATACATTTTTTAAAAATAATTTACCTCCCACTATATTCCGCTAGAAACGTCACCACAATATTGTAAAATATTACACAACTAACATAATTATTTAATACTAAATTAATTAACTAATAGCAATTAACAAGCAAAGTAAAAACAATTAAAAAAGAATGAGTTCACCCAATTAACACTATAAAATTACTTTAAATACATATTGTATATATAAAATTAATAAAAATGTTATTAAAATTAAATTACTTCCCAAACTATTCCCCTATCAACACACAGAAAACGTATACAAAATTACACAGTTAACATATTTTCCAATTAATTAATATTGAATTGATAAGTCATTAATAATTT
Source organism: Lissotriton vulgaris (assembly GCF_964263255.1). Taxonomy (NCBI): domain Eukaryota; kingdom Metazoa; phylum Chordata; class Amphibia; order Caudata; family Salamandridae; genus Lissotriton; species Lissotriton vulgaris. Next base: position 1,804,485,829 of record NC_141694.1, on the reverse strand, counting down.
TTTTACACGACTAGCAATATAAAATATTAATTACATACATGTTAATTAATAAAAATGATTAATAATTAATTATAATTGAATTACTTCCCATCCTACTCCCCTATAAAACCAGAACCCACTGCTCAATAAATTAAACTAACATATTTACCAATTATTCATTAATAATTACTATCCAATTAATAAGTAATCAATAACAAATTGAGTACCCCAATTAACAATATCAATTATTAAATATGAAAATATTAATGAATAACACTTATTAAATATATTATAATGAATTACTTCCCACCCCATTCCCTTATAAACCCACACCCGCTACAGAACTAAAACATGCAAATATTTATTAACATCCATTACAAACATAAGATATATTTTTAATACATATACTAATATACAAAACACTAAAAAAATGATATTATTAACATCGATATTATTTAATTCGATATTTCTTACCTGGATTTCAATATTCTGCACCACTATATTTTTGACAGTCGATGATCTCTCGGCTCAATATTTAAAAATCAATATTTTGTCATATTGATATTTAAAATTCGATATTTGGACTGTTTACCCAACTGTGCGCCGTTTTGAGACTGGCAAGGGAGAAAGATGAATTGCAGTATCAGAATAACCGAATCTGCTTTTACCCAGATATTACGATGACGGTGCAATCAGCTCGCAGCGAGTTCATACCCATCAAGCACCAATTGCAGACAGCAAGCATAGCATACGCAATGTTTTACCTGGCCCGATTGCTTATAGAGCATAAAGGCAAGCAACACATATTCGGAAAGGCCGAAAGCAGCTAACGACAACTTGAAACAGCAGAATGGAAACCAGAAGGCTCAGAACACCGCAGATGTTGAAGTAGAAGAAAACTAAAAGGTGCAGTGATAAACGGCTTGGCTCAGGTGAACATATTAAACACCACTCAGTGGGCATAGAGTGCCAACTATCGCACAGGATATGTGGTAGAATATGGGCATGTGCACTAACCACATGACAACTGGTCATGGATTACCAAGATGCTTGGCCCGACCTGCCACCTCCGGTGTTTCGGCCACTGGCGAACCCCCCCGCGTGGGAGCACCCCAGATGAGTCCAGCACAGTGTGCTGCAATTGTTTGTATAAGATGTGTTTGTATATTTGCATAACTTTGTTAAGGGGGTATGTCTTCGGCTAGTTGGGATTGGCAAAGTGGGGGGGTGTGGGTATGTTTGAAAGTAACTAACCTTTACATAGGAGACATGTACCACAAGTTGCATAACAGACCTAGCACACAGCACATCGGTCAGTGCCACAGTGTCGTGATGATGTTGACAAGCCAATGGGAAGCAACATACATTTTTTTACACAGAATATACGTGGTATGAATAACCCCTGAAAAGTTAGAATGGTTCTACAGTTCTTAGATAGGAATAAGATTCACGTAGCATACTTACAAGAGACGCACTTATCAAACCAACAAGAGTGCAAGGTGGGTTCCCACTGGGTGTCATATCGTGCAGCATCCTCCTACTCATCTTATTCACGGGTAGTGTTAAAACTGATTAAACGAGGGACAGCTTTCGAACCTATAAAGTGTCACACTGATGAGCAGGGTACAATGTTGTTGGTGCAAGGGAAATTTTCTGGGAAGGATATTACACTTATTACATTTTAAGATGTGTAGCAACAAATACATTGCATTGCATACAAGCATGTTCTCTGGGGAGGAGATCTCAAAACATAACTGGACCTTAAAGTCGATAGCTCAGCGAATACTAATTGCTAAGGCAAGCAGGCAGCTAAAATAATATGGGGAGGGATGGAAGACTATGGCCTGGTGGATGTCTGGAGATTGCGGAACCCACAGAAATGTGAGGGCACATTTGTTTCATCCCTTCAATGACACCTGTTCCAGTCTGGACTACTGGCTGGTTTCAATGGAGTTATGTCAGTGGATGGCAGATGTTCACCATCTTCCCAAGACATTATCGGACCGTGCATTGGTCTTATTGCTATTGATGATTCCTGGGGTGGTCCCTAGACCTTTTACCTGGCGCTTCCAGCCGGAAGCCTTGCTGGATGCAGTTCATAAGGAAGAACTACGGATGGCAATAGAGGAATACTTCGCAAACGATAAGGGCTCAGTGGATAGCAATGGTTCCCTATGGGAGACCTTTAAAGTAACAATATGGGGAAAATGTATCAGTTCTTAAGTGGGTGTATTAAAAAGCATAAGGACCCAGCTAGGAAACTCAGAAAAATCTTTACACTCCCTGGAAGGGGAAAACGAACAGCAGCCCATGAAGTGCAAGCTAGCACACATTAGGGAACAATTGACTAATTTTGAGGAACTGGCGGAGCAAGAATTGAGGTTTCTTTCTAAGCGCCATGTGACTCGTGCATATGGGGAGGGTGGGAGACCCGGGCATACCCTCACTCAGAAGCTAAAGATACAGAAAGCGGAGGACTCAATAACTAAGCTCCCAGACGTGGAAGGGAGGGAGCACTATAGGAACCCTGACATAGTGAAGTTATTTACAACCTTTTATGCTAATTTATATGGGGAAAATAATACGGCCACATAGTAGAACTATGCCATTATCTAGACGATGTGACATTGGCCTGGTTATCCTCGGGGCAGAGGGAATATCTGGTGAAGCATATAACAGTAGAAGACGTTAAGTCTGCAATACAGGCATTACCAAATGGCAAGGCACCAGGTGTTCGCAGGTACACAGGGGAGTTTTATAAAGAATATGTTGAGTTGTTGGCTCCTCGCCTACATGCGATCTATGAGGAGGCCTATCAGAATGGCTTTCTACCACAGTCGCTCAGAGAGGCACTCATTATTACCTTACTAAAACCACACAAGCCATCTGACAAATGCGCCTCGTATAGGCCTCTATTCTTAATAAACATAGATGCCAACATTTTAGCTAAAGTGATAGCAATGAGGCTACAACCATTGCTACAGATTATGGTGCTACCAGACCAATAGGGATGCATCATTGCTAGATCTACCACCCATAATTTGCACACTCTCTGTGCTATGCTCCACTACCTTGAAACAAATATGCAGGCAGCAGCAGTGTTGTTAGATGCTACCAAGGCATTTGATTCAATTGCATGGCCATACATATTCACAGTGCTGGCAGAAGGGGTATTCCTGAAACTTTTCTCAAATGGATTTGGATACTATACGAGTTCCCGAAGGCGAGAGTGCGAGTTAATGGGCATATATCGGACCATTTTAAGAAGATGTGGAGGGACAAGGCAGGGTTGCCTATTGTCCCCTTTATTGTTTACACTCATAATGGAGCCACTGGCTTGTAAAATTAGACAGAAAAATGCAGTTGCAGCAATAAACTTTCAATTGTGCCCATTGATCCTATTGTTATATGCAAACAACATGACATATTGTTATATGCAAACAACATGTCATGTCATGTTAGGGAACGAGGGACTAAATTAGCGCCTATAATCCGAGAATATGTACAGTTCAAATATCACTCTGGACTAAGCATAAACTGGGCAAAGTTGGTGATCTTTCCTCTACGACAGTGCCTTGTGCTGTTGAATTACACCTGAAATGGGCAAGAGAGTTAATTAAAATTCCTAGGAGTGTGGATGCATAAAGATCCAGAAGTGATGCTCCGTGAAAACTATGGTAGGGCGATGTCCTGGTTAGCGGACCATGTGATGCGCTGGATCGCACTTCCACTGACCATGGAGGATAGGATAGCGGTTATAAAAATGATAATTTTACCACAATTCCTGTACCTTTTTGCAAATGTGCCTTTGATGTTAGCTGGAGCATGTTTTAGACAATTGAGAACATATTCGATACCTTTGACGTGGGCGGGCAAAAAACCAAGGGTAAGTTGAGAGGTATTGGTGCGGCCATATGCAGAGTGAGGATTCGGTGCATCAGACCTAAAGTTGTATTATTTATGTGCGCAGGCACAGTTCACGCACTACTGGTATAGGCCGCATGACTTTATACCACATGTGGCAGTTGAGCACGATACTGCAGCCCTACTACCACTCAACGCCTTATTCTGACATAAGTGCACCTCCCCTTCCCGCACATAAATACACACTGTGTATACCACGTGGAAGGGAAGGAAGGCGCTCACCATGAGTGCTGGTCAGGCTGTAATATATGCCCCTGAGATGTCTCTTTCACACCACCCAGACAAATCAGTGACACAGGAAGTAAAGTCACTTAAGATGCTACAAAAGGCAGGTCTGCAGACGATGGGGTATCTATATACTAAAGCAACATTCTTAACACTTGCTGAAGCTGGGGTGCCGGTTCTCCACTTTTTATGTTTCTATACTATAGGCTAAGAGCTGCAATACAGGCACACAATTCATGTTTCCCAGAGGAGCCACCCATTTTTTAAAATTCCAAACACTGCTCACCAGTAAAACTAGCAAGCACCTAGGGGCAGATTTATGTTAACTGGCGCATCCCTAGGGATGCGCCAGTTAACATGCGCCACAGTGCGCCACAGCTGCGCCACCCATGATGCGCCGCATTTATAATGCGGGCCACCATGGTGCAAAAACGGCACAGATGCGTGACGCATCTGTGCCGGAAATGTGGCGCATTGCTGGAGTTGCGTCGCAAGCGCGACGCAGCTCCAGCAAGGCTCGGGGGTACACCATGTGCACAATGCGGCGTCAAGACCTACGCCTGCTTCAAGCAGGCACAGGGTTTTGACGCAGCATTGCCCTGAAAGTGACTGAGTGAAATCTCATAGATTTCACTCAGCCACTTTCAGGAGGCGTTCCTGCGCAGGAACGCCCCCCCCTGCGCAGGAACGCCTCCTTATGGCGCAGTGCTTTACAACGTGACGCATCTCCTAGATGCGTCACGTTGTAAATAGGGCGCATTGTTTGCACCCCAGTTGCGTCAAAAAAAGTGACACAATTGCGGCGCAAAGAGGCGCAACGGCCTCATAAATCTGCCCCCTAGTGACTAGGCTATGCAATGCGGTACAAATGGAAGACAATCATGGAGGGGGAAAGTCGATGGAAAAATAAAATGCAATATTGGACGAAGTTGAATGGAGAAGATGCTGTGCACAATTGAGCATGTTAACATCAAATTGCAATCTACGGATTATTCATTTCAAATAATTGCATCAAATATATTACACCCCACTACAATTGTATAAGTACGGTCTGCAGAGTAACTCAAATTGTCCTCACTGCGGTGGGAGGTGGCTGATTATATTCACCTGGCCTGGTATTGCCTGAATGTAAATAGATTCTGGATGCAAGTTACAGAAGCGTTGACTGCCATGATCGACAGGAGGGTGGAATGTACGCCAAAGGTGAGTTTATTGAGCCTGCTGAATGATTTCCAGGAGACCGCAAAGAAGCTGACAATAGTATGTTTGATGGTTGCAAAACGTAGAGTGGCACTACATTAGGGGAGTAAGGTTAGTTCCACGGAAGCAGTATGGCTCAAAGATTTGGCTTATTGCAAGACACAACTGGAACTTTATGCAGAGGAGCTACCAACTGCATCGAGGCCTAAAGAATACTGGGGTCCATTGTTGAATTACTTGCACTCAAATGTTGGACATGGCGGATAGGCCGAACTGAACGATATATACATGCTAACTGTACTAATATATAAGAAACTGTATGTACATTGTAAAAGCTGGGACTGTTGGTGGGTAGGCACTGTAGCAATATCTCCAAGTGCTGTGTAAAGAAGTACAATCGATTCATTGCGCTGTGTGCTGGGGTAATGCTGTGGTAATTTTAAGCTCATTGAAATGTTCTACGTATGTAATGTCTTAATTTGCATAAAATTTAATAAAAAAAATTGAATCAATAGGATGTAAGAAAAAACAGATTCAAATTTGGCATGTTTACCCTAAGCACAAACTACCTAAAGGGTCAAAAAAGGGCTGAGCACGGAGGTCTTGGAAGACCCAGCAGCTAAGGGGTTAAGGGACTGTTAGACCTGGCTTGTCCAGCTGGTTTATCCCTAGGCTTTTTTGCATTTTGGCCTTCTGTTTTCGACCTGTTTTTGTTGGTTTTATGACTCTGGGCACTTTACCACTGCTGATCAGTGCTAAAGTGCATATGCTCTCTGTGTAAATTGTGTTTAGGGATTGGTGATTCCATGATTGGCATATTTGGTTTACTAGTCAGACCCTAGTACAGTGCACCGTGTGTGCCCAGGGCCTGTAAATCAAATGCTGCTAGTGGGCTGCAGCACTGATTGTGCCATCCACAGGAGCAGCCTTTAAAATGTAACTCTGGCCTGCCATTACAGAGCCTGTGTGTAGTCTAGGACTGTCATGTTGACTTGCTCTAAACCTTCTCTTTTATAAGCTAAGGAGGAACAGTGCCCCTGTGTTGTTTGCTGTCTGGCGTTGGCCTGCAGTAGCTGCTTGCTGCCAAAGAAACGAGAAAAAGGACTTTGCTGTTTGCTTTGTTACCTGCTTGAAGAAAAGATCCCCACAGGCTTGAAAGTGAGTTTACCTCCTCTTCTGAAGTCTCAGGGACACAAAGTCTTCACCAGCAGCTCCCCCATGCAGGGAGTTCTGACCTGCAAGAGGTGCCTGCTGTTGTTTTGGGCCTCTAGAGAACTGTTTCCCACAGGGAGCTGGAAAATCGATGCAACTTTAAAGAAGCGAAAGACATCCGCACCAGTTTCCGACTCATCACCGAAGAAACCCTCCCAGCACCTGCCGCAGCTTTAGAAATGACTGCAACCCGCAATGAGTGCTCCGATCTCTGAAGCCTGACACTGACACACCGATTCTGATGCAAGGCCTGCGGTGCAGCTGTAAGAGTTCACGTCGCATCTCATCTAGGTACCAAGTCTGTCGCATTATTGGGGGACGGAGTAAGAAATAGGCGCATTACCTATCCATGCAGTAAAAAATTGACGCCTCATCTCCTCTCTTGTAAGGAACAGACGCATCACCTACCCTGCGCTGCAGTAAGGAATTAACATATCACCTCCCCCGAAGCAAGGAATTAACGCATCACCTTCCCTGTGTGTAAGGAACCAAAGCATCACCTTCCCTGCGGCCATTTTGTTTGTTTTGCGTGACGCATCCAAGGTACTTTGTGAGAAAAGTGTTGCATTTACAACTTGCATTGAACTGAACTATTTCCACCATTTGAAAGCCTTATTTTTAATACTGTATTGTGGATTTTAGTTTGGTCTTGTTTTGGTTTAGATACAGATTTCTTATATTTCTAAACTGGTGTTGTGTCCATTTGTAGTGTTTTCACTTCATTACTGTATGCATTCACAAATCCTTTACACACTGCCTCTGATATACGCCTGTCTGCTTGTGACAAGCTACCTAGGGGGTGAGCAAGGGTTATTGTAGAAGTGTATCCCTCTTTTCCTGACTAGAAGCAAGGGTCCATGTTTGGACAAAGGTGCAAACCATTGCCAACTAGAGACCCCCATTTCTAACATTAGTGGTCAGCGGTGAGGATCTGGACTTACATTTGTGTCTTACATACAGTGATTGGTGTACACTACTAGTAGAGTGCAGACATTACTCAACCACATACTATCTTTCTGTTCTCTGGTTTCCTCCTTGAAGCATTTTTGATACTGAGACTCTGGTTAGTTGTTGCACCTGTAAAGTCTTGACAAGATGGGACTTGACTTCTGGCACATGTTCATGTATATGATGAGGGAGCTATGTGTGTTCTGCAAGGAAAGGTCACTGCCTGTGAAAAAAAGATCCAGGGAGGACCTAGAGACAGCCCTATTTCAGTACGAACTACCACGCTGGAGGCTAACACTACCAGATGAGTCTGAGGAGGAGGCATTCTCTGAAAGTGAGGGAGAGACTGATAAAGATGAAGGGCTTTTGGATTATGAGCAAAGGCTGAGAGAGCTTGATGGGAAGCTCAAAAGGGCTGAGACCAAGAGGGCCTTAGCCTGAGAAAACAAAATGTGTGTAGCTCAGGCAGTTAGCTTGGCCTGGCTGGAGGTGGAGCCAGCTCATTTGGTGGCAGCAACAATGTATAATTTACTGCTGAGAGAGCAGTACACACACCCAGAGATGGGGAGACTAACTTGAAGGAGGGGGGTTAACATACACCAGCAGGTTTAAGAATATGAGGTAGCTCCAGTGGTGGGCAGTGTCCCTTATGTGGATTGGGGAACTGGCACAGGGGTTCATAGTCCTAGTGGTGGGTGTGATACTCTACTGACTTTAGATGAGAGATGCAGGGAAAGGGGTTCCCCCATGGTAGAAGTCCTGGTGTGTGATTGGGGAGACTGACCAGAAGATTGAGGGTTGAGTGACAGAGACAGTCAGACACTGTCTTGCCAATCTCAGGAGGTGTGTGGTACTTGTGCGAGGCACTGGATGGAGAAGTAAAGGGCAACTTTGTTAAAACATGTGTGGGGCTGTATGATTCAATTGGTGGAGAGCATATTTTAAGTCCCTGTTTTCCAAAGCTATGCCAACACCTGGTGGAGTGTGAGTTCTGTGACCCCAGGTAGCTCATCCTGGGGACAGACCTATTGGTGGATTCCAGAGGATCTGAAGAAGCATCAGGGGTGATCCTAAAGGAGATGGCTCAGGTTTTCCCCAACCCAGTGTGGTGGGGGAGGGTTGTGGTAACCCAGATAGGTTCCAGAGTTGTGGGAGGGATGTAGGGTTCCATGCCCTGTCTCAGAGGAGAAGGACTGGGAGTGGGCTGTGTCCCGAGATGCCAGAAACCCTGTCCCAAGGCCTAGTTGGCTCCATGAGGGAACACCAGGAGGGGGGCCTGGTCTGTACCGGGAGGCTATTCCCTGAGGTGGATCCCAAGATGTCAGTTGAGGTGGGGAGACTGCTATAACAAGTATTCCACCAGCTCTGGTGTCTGGCAGCACGTCTCCAGTAGGGATAGGGCATGATTCCAGAGAGGGGATGAAAGGGGGACACAGTCCCCAATGGAAGGACCAATGGGTCATGGGTTTCCAGCTCAAAGGTCATGACTGAACCTGGTGAGGCCACTTCTGGCCTGGGGGGTCTTCTTGCTCTGTCAGGTGGACAGGAGGCTGGCGACCTGCGCCAGGCAGACTCTTACACAAATCCAGAAGGAGTGTGTTTCCCTTGCGGGGTTGGTGTACTCCACCAGAAGTCCTGGGTTACAGGCACAGGTCCAGCCTAAGTGTACAGACCCTAGGCTAGAGGCTCAGAGCCAGGATGTCATCCCTGACCTGACAGGAGGGAGAGTGGACAAAGGATGCCCAGCACCAGGGGCTACTGCCCCCACTCTCTGATGCCACAGAGGTTGGAGAACCATGAAGGCCTGTGGCATGGCTCTCATCACTGACAGCTGCCAGTGGCCACTGTGGCTTGCTGTCCTGTTGGACAGAGTTGTCCCTCGTAGGGGGACAGGGATCACACCGCGGGTGTGGACTGGGCCACACCACTGTGTTGGCCATGTGGGTACTGTCTGTCTGTTAGGACACACCTGTGAGCAAGCTAAGGTTAGGTGCCGCACAGATGGTGAGAAGAAGGGTTCCCAATGGGTTAGTTTAGGGGGCCCTGAGAATATGGACAGAGGGATCTAACTGGGTTCAGAAAGGTAAAGAACCACAACGTGCTCCCGCTGTTGTGAGCCATGTCTAGGTTCTATCGCCTAAACCAGGGTAGTCCATCAAGGGATTAATTAGTCTACCCTTGATTAAGGCTGGAAGGGGGTTGTGTTACACATGACTTGTCTAGCTGGTTTATCACTGAATCCTGGCTTTTTGACCTTCTGTTTCTGACCTGTTTTTGTTAGTTTTATGACTCTGGGCACTTTACTACTGTCGTGGGCATGACCCGTACATTCACAGTGTTAAGTTGGCATGGGCTTAATAGAAGTTTAAACGCCATTTTTACTTTCCTGCTCCGCTTTGCACACGACACGCACTGGCGCTATTGTTTAGAGAACACTGAGTATTTTGCTTCACATTAGAATAACTTGTTTTGCAGCATTTCTAATCTGCCTCGCTAGTTTAGTCTGTACAGTGTGAGCCGAGACCATCAATGTTATCTTAGACACTGGGGCTGTTGTTCTAACTGATCAGCGCACATTCTAGCCATAACACATATGCAGCTGTGGCCACCTCTGATATTGGCGCATTTAATAATGCACTGCTTAGGCATGATCACACACACTTGGAGAACATGCGTATGCTGGGAGCTTGTGCAGAATCTGATGTGATTCACTTCTGCTAAATACCAGAGGTATGGGGCCGCCTATATAAGCCTATGAGACCTTCTATTAGTTATAAAATAACCTACTAGCAAGGGAGGGTGAAATCTAGGTATCTTTAAAACCTGTTTCCATTTAGCATTATAACTTGCTTTCTCCCTTTGTATTCTATGGAATAGTAACTATGCTGACAATCTTGTTTCTCATAATATGTCTGCTTGTATTAGCTAAGGTACTGTGCCTGAGATCACGGCGTTAGAAATACATTTTTCAAACTAGCTCGTGTCTCCATTTACTCCCTGTTTTGGACTGGTATGAGAGTGTAACAAAAGAGTGCTCCTGTTTTCCACCTTACATAAGATATCCTAAGCCGCATGTTCTGGGTTGACTAATCATTGGTGTATTTGCTATAGGACGAGGAACCAATGAGTCACTGATGCTAGTCTGGTAGGGGATATTGGGTACTAAGGTGAGTTTTTGCACACCCTAATTCACTAAGGTCCTAAGTCTCTGTGCACAGTCCTGTGTAAGAGCAGAAATCCCTGCAACATGGCGCCCAACTTGGTTTGGTCGTATTTACAAGACACTTGAGTAGTGCTTATATCAGTCCTTAACCCCCTAACTATTGTTTCCGGTTAACAGTGGTGACGGATAAACCTATCCATAGTTATATAGGTCTGTTCAAGCTTGAATCTTTCAAACCGGTTTCCTTTTTGAATTACTACCCAGTTGTGCTACAATTTATTGCATTGTACTGCTTCTTTCTGTGTCATAATGCCTGACATTGACATACCGCAGCATAGTCGCATTGTGGTACGCAATCATTTGCAAGCTTACATTGTCGGCTTGGATGGCATGGCAGTAATTTTTGATGTGGGTGCTGCGGTAGTTTTTTATTTTCATCGGCATTGCTTACAATACATTTGGACAATTGCAACAACTGGAATTCGTTCCCCACCCCCTCACTAACTTTCCCTGTTGCGCCTCGCTCCAGGGTCGGATCAATGTGTCCATGCCAGCCATTGTGGGCCTTATGCTTCTTACAAATGCCAGCAACAACCCAAAAACCCAACAGTCCCCAATCACGCCTCTCCCGGTCCCCCTTCCACCACCCTCCCTGTCCCCCCCTCCGGTGTGTTCCTCATTTCCTCTGTGTGGTGTTTTTCAAGTATGTCGTCATGGGCCTTTACCTGTGTCATTTGATGGCTTATGGAAGTCGTCAACTAGGCGGAGTACCCCAAGATATTTCGGGCAAGTCAGCTCGTTGAATTCTTGGGTCAACAGGGAGATCAGTGGCTGCCATGTGTCATTGAAGGAGTCCGTCGACTGCGTGAGGGAGGCTTGAATGCGTTCCATGCCCATAACATACCAAAGTCTATGGAGCCATCCCTTGTGTGTGGGTTTTCTCGTGGTGCCCCATAGTGAGAGGATGTGGTGTGTCGCCGCCCCGATTGCCAGCCCCATTTGCCTCCCCCGTATTGACTTGAGTGGGAACGTGAGTTTGTTGGGGAGGCCCAGTATTGTGTATGCGGGAAAGCGGGGGATCTCCGTGTCAAAGTGTTGGTCTATGTCTTGGAGCATTCTGTCCCAGTATTCCTGCACCTCTACGCAGTCCCACAAGAGATGTGTCATGGTCCCCATTTGACCAGACCCCCTCCAGCACGTAGAATTGTGACGCGGGTTGCCCTGATGGAACCGCGCCGGGGTTAAATGCCAATAGTAGGCTATCTTAACGGCTGATTCCCTGCTTGCTACATTCCTGGCCGTGTGGTGGGCTCTGTAATAAATATCTGGCCATTCCTTAGTTGTGAAGGAGCGATCCAGCTCCCGCTCCCATCGTCGCTGAGCCGCGGAGCGTGTAGTAGGCGGAGAGGGGCCCAGCATTTTATACAGCTCCGTGATTGCTCGTTTGTCAGTGGTCTTTGTGACGAGACACTTTTTGTACACCGTGAGGTGCCGGCTGACTTGTGGCAATGTGTCCCTGTCTGTGAGCCAGTGTCAGAACTGGAAGTATTGGAATCACTGCGGGTGTTTCACATTGTACATCTCCTGTATAGTACCTAGTTGCATGAAGACCTCTGCGTTGAACAGGTGACCGGCCGACCTGCAGTCTGTTTGTCGCCGTTGAGGGAACGATCCGGCAGCCAGCCCCGGCGGAAAGGCTAAATTGTCCAGCAGAGGAGTCAGCAGTGATGGGAGGGAGGTTAGTCCCCTTGAGACCGCCACCGCATCCCACACCTGGAGCAGTGTGCGGGTGATAGGCGATTTTTTTATATATGCAAGCCTGTCAGGTCTCCGCAGGAAAGGAACCTTCCATAGCGATGTACAGGCCATTGCCCGGTCCTGGAATAACCAGTGTTTTTCTGATTCCGGACGGGACCATTCTAGTAAATATCGAAGCTGTGCCACTTGGAAGAACCTCTGGAGGTCAGGAATGCCTATGCCGCCCTCCGCGTGGGTACACCTAGCCAAATCACGGCGGAGTCAGGGGCGCTTCCCAGCCCAGACAAACTGTCCGATTGCATCCTGCAATTTCTTGACCACCCCTATAGGTGGTGTGACCAGGATAGTTCGGAAGAGATATAGCACCTTAGGTAGCAGAGACATTTTAATTGCTGCCACCCGCCCTAGCCAGGAAAGTGGTTGTTGTCGCCACCTCTGTAGGTCCCCCTGCACTTGAGCGTGGAGCCTTGCGTAATTGTGTTCAACCATTTGCACGGTAATGGGTGTCAGGGTAATACCCAGGTAGGGCACCGACATGCTGGTAGAAAGCCCTCCTATTTTCAGCCGGCCCCAGTGGGGTGCCTGAACGTTGCGCCCCAAGGGCAGAATCACTACCTTCCGACGTTCATGTTAAAGCCGGAGACCCTCCCGAAAGTCACCCTTTCCTCCAGGAAAGCAGGGATCGAAGACATTGGGTCCTCCACTGCCTCCAGGATGTAGTCCGCATATAGACTTATGGTCTGCTGTGCCCCCACAAAGCTGATGCCTGTGATTGCCGGGTTGTCTCGTATGTGTTGTGTGAAGGGCTCTACATAAAGGGTGAATAATAGCGGTGAAAGCGGGCACCCCTGTCTGGTACCGCGCCTGATGTCAAAGGAAGGCGATCCCACTCCATTCACCTGGATGGTTGCCTGGGGGGCTGCATAACAACTAGCGACCCATGCCCTGAACCACTCTCCCACCTCACCAACGTCCTGTCTAAGTACCTCCAATCCACCTTATTGAACGCTTTTTTGGCGTCTACCGCTAGAAGGGCCGCGTTCGAATCGTTGAAGTGGGCTTTATCTATGACCTGTAGCAAGCGTTTGGTATTATCTGCGCATTGTCTGTTTGGTATAAAAAACCTGCCTGGTCAGGCTCTATGATACCTGGTAGGCAGGGGCCCAGTCTCGCTGCCAGGATCCCAGTAAACAGTTTGAGGTCTATGTTGAGCAGCGAAATTGGTCGGTAGGCCGCGCATTGGGTCCCGTCCTTGCCCGGCTTCGGCAGGATGACTATGTCCGCCTCCAGCATGTCTTGGGGAATGGAGCCCGGTCCTTGGAAGGAATTGAACAGCCTGACAAGTATCGGGGCCAGCAGGGGGCAAAAGGTTTTGTAGAGCCCTGCCAAGAATCTGTCCAGTCCCGGCGCCTTCAGCGGCTTGAGGTGTGCGATCGCAGATATTTCTTCCTCCTGCCGAATCGGGGCGTCTAGAGACTTTGCATTGGCCTCATTGAGGGCTGTGACTGATGCCTCACTAAGGTATGCCTCCCCGGCTGTCATATCTAGGGTCGGGTCCACCGCATATAAGGAGGCGTAAAAGGCTCGTAAAGCCTCTGCTATTTGATCGTCCTCCCGGACCTCCCGACCATTGTTGTCCTGGATAGCGGAGACTTTGAAGCGGAGGACCTTGGGTTTGAGCTTGCTAGCCAGCAAACGCCCAGTTCTGTCTCCACCCTCATAGTATGTGTGGCGAAGGTGCAGTGCTGCGTGTTCCGCACAGTCTAGGTCAAGGCTCGCGAGTAGAGCCCGAGCCGCTTTGAGCTTGCGCCATATCCTGGGGGCCCCTGTTTGGCTATGAGCTCGTTCAAGCTCCAGCACCTGTTCCGACAGCACCTGTCGCTTGTCCCTGTGCTCCTGAGTCTCCTCTGCAGCTATGGCGATCAGCTCCCCTCGTACAACCGCTTTGAGTGCCCAGCAATCGCAGTCAATGCAACCTTTTCATTGTTGTTTATGCGTATGTAATCCGTAATGCATTTGGTGAGCTGTTGTGTGACCCCCTTGCGTTGGAGTAAGTTTTCCCATAGGCACCATCTGCCTTTACGTGTCTTTACCCGTGGAACCTCCAGTTGGATCATTACTCCATCGTGGTCTGAAAGAGCTGCCGGGACAACCTCGATATCTTTGACTATAGGGGCTAGGTCCGTAGACCCAAAGAAGTCATCAATCCGGGCATAAGTGTGGTGTACATGTGAGTAAAAGGTGTACCCCGGAGTATTGGGATGGGTCCCCCACCATGAATCTAGAAACCCCCTACTGGCCAGCCACTGTCCCCCTGCCTTGGAAATCGCCCCCGCAAAGCCAAAGAACTGTCCTGACCTGTCCATCCCGGAATCCATCACCATGTTAACATCGCCTCCCACCAGCGTGTAGCTTGTGTTGGACGCCATGACATCTGCCAGAGCCCCCATGAGAAAGGCTTCCTGTTTGGTGTTGGGAGAGTATACTGACCCTATAGGAAATCGCCAGCTCTCCTATGTGGATATTGTATGCTAGGAGCGTGCCCTTAGTTTCTGCAATCTTGTCTCCTACCCGGCCCTTGAAATGGCGTGCATAGAGTAAAGCAACCCCAGCTTCTTTTTCTGTGGTGGAGGTGAAGAATTGCTGGGGAAAAGCTTTGGACCTCATGCGGTGCCAGTCTTTAGAGAGTAAATGCGTCTCTTGTAACAAGCATGTGGCTGCCCCTGAGTTCTCTAAATAGGATAAGACCGCCCTAATTTTTGATGGGGTTATTAAGCCCTTTCACATTCAAGGTAATAACCTGAAGTGTCGCTTCAGCCATGGGTGTACGTAACTTGTGTCTCGCTGTGCCTTGAGCAATCGTTGTCTTTTCGTGCCCCGTTCAAGCCCCGTTTGGATGGAACACACCAGCATCCGCCCCCCACCCCCCTGCCCCCCCCTCCAGAGCCCCCCAACATCCCCTCACCCCCGGGCTCCAACCCCCGCCCCCTCCCACTCCCCAACTACCCCCCCAATGGCCCCCACCCCCCAACTCGGATGCCCCCACTCTAACCCCAACTGAGAACTCACCAGATCCCTTGGCCTCTCCCTCGACCCCAACTCCCGCCACCCGCCATCCACCCTCCCCAACCCCAACTGGACATTTAGAGATGTCATAGTCCCAGGCCTATCTGTACACAGTTCAGGCCTACAGAGTCTTTACGTGGAGGAGTATGTGGCAGTGGCGACCTCTTCGGCCCCCACCCCCCCCGACCCGCTGATGCCAAATGCAAAGAAAACCCCTTCGTGGTTGTGGCACTAGTCCAATGTGTTAGGTCATGATGCATGTCCTGGAAGGCTAGTCCGACGTTGCACTAGCCCAGTGCCGCTGTGTCTTTGTGCCCGTCCTGAACGGCTGCTGCTTGTGCCTGCACCATTTTTTTCGGGTCCAGCTTGAGGGAAGCTGTGGGCGAGCGTCTGCTACACTCTCAATGCCAACCATCCTGTGAGGATCTCAGTGATTTCTTCTGTGAAGACTGTAAAGGTGCATCGTCCTTTCCAGAGTCCTCATCAAAGTCAATGCCCAATAGCTTACATGTGTCCCGCAGGGACCTGAGTTGCTGTAAGGCTCCGTTCCATTTGAAAATGAGCTGCAAAGGGTGACCCCAGGAGTATGGAATCCCTTTGTTGCGCAGGAACGTTGTGGCTATTTGGAACGCTTTCCTCTTCTGCAAGGTGATGGCTGAGAGATCTTGATATAGTGCTATCGGGTGGCCCTGATACTGGAGGGGTTGTTTCCGACGCGGCTCCTGCAGGATCTGTTCCTTCAGCAGAAAGTCAGGCAAGAAGGCTAGGATATCTGGTGGGGGAGCAGGCGCGCGGCCTGTCAGATCCACCCTGTGCGCCCTGTCAATACGAAAGTCGAATTCCGTCGACTCTCCTAGAATCTCCCGAAACAGTCCCTGCAAGAATTGAGCGACATTGTTCCCTTCTGTTTTGGATGGGACGCCCCGGACCCGTATGTTGTTTCTGAAGGAGCGGTTCTCGAGGTCCTCCGCGTGCACCTGGAGGTCGCTCCTGGTCTGATCTGATTCCTGCACCGCCGCCACGCGTTCCCCTAGTCCATCCACATTGCGGCGCAGTTCGCGATATTCCCCAGCCATGTCCTGCTTCAAGGTTTGAAAATCTTCCCTCAGGGAGTTGAATAGGGTCTCTAAAAACGATTTGGTAATGGGGGCCCCGCCATCTTCCTGCCTTGGGCTGTCCTTCGCCGGTGCCGGGGGCGGTGGGCTCTACTCCCCTTTAGGGGCACCCTTCTCTAGCATGTCCGTGATGGTGCGGCGGTTTCCCCGTGCCCCCGTCGCCATGATGTGCTCAGTCCTTTTCCCGGGAGGGGCCGCAGGGGTACGGAGAGTGGGTGGCGGTCTGTTGCATGGGGGTGTGTTTTCCAGGCACTGTAAGCCACTTGAAGGGGCTCGGTCCACACCCAGGTCAAGGCAGAACGTTATGTGCTCCGGATTCCCAGGTGCAGCTCGGATGTGGCCCACTCTCACCTCTGTGCACCCGACAGTGCCCCGAGCAGTCCAGGCAGATGTCGCCGCCCCTGGTGTGTGTTTCGTGGTATTGTCTGAGGCCCAGGGCCCCATCTGTGTGCGGGTCTGCGTACGCGGGCTAGGCTCAAAGCGCTGTGTCCCGTGGATTGTCCCTCGCGTGTAATCAGAAGCATGGGCCTGCCACTGGCGTCTTCAGCGCTAATGCTTGGGCCTTGGAACCAGGCCTCAAGGCCGGGGGCTTGATTTTCGCGCCGTAGGAGCAGCATTGTCTCTGTCTGCAACCTCCCGCTTCGCTGCTGGGCGCACTCACCGGTCTGCCAGGTCATCTGCCATGTCGTAGGGGCCAGGCGCAGTCGCTGTGGTTGCACTGTTCCCCCTGGGTAGCCAGGAGCTTGGGTTGCCCCTGTTTTCTCCGGGTCCAGGCCACGGCAGCAGGCCTCAAAGCAGGGGCCTCGATTTTTGCGCCGTCCAGCTTGGCGCGGTCACCACTTGCGGCTGCCAGCCTCTTTTCTGGCCGCGCCCGCCAGGTAACCGGGTCATCCGTTGCTGCTCCATGGGGGTGCTTGGCGCCGTCAACGCTCTGGGGTTGGTCGCTGTCTGGCAGGAGCCCACTGCTGGCGGAAAGCGCGGATCACGCCAGAGCCCCAGCTGCCATTTCCCTGCTACGGTCGGCGTGCTCCGGCATGTCTGGGCAGGGGCACCGTGTAGAGCAGATCCGCAAGCTCTCGCTGGCCCAAAGTGCGAGCAATGGGTGCCCCTATTGTGCTGGGCACCTATCACGCTTCTGGTGGGAGTATTATGGGCGGATAAAGGGTCAGGACGGTGGCCCGTGCCGGGAGCCTAACACGCCTACGTCCGCTGCGGTCGCCATCTTGGCCACACCCCTAGCATTTCCTTTTGAGATTTTCTACTCATGGGTGACGTTTCCTGCTGTGGATGCGGCTACTCAGGTGTTTCACACTTATACTCACACTGTCATGTCGGTGGAACATGTTCCTTATCAGACACAGGAGGTTCCGATTTCTGCTGGGCAGCACCAGGTTTGGTTTAATGGCGCTCTTCCCCACATTTTAAAGGAGATTAGATTAGGTCCTTTGTCCATTCCTGGCGCTTCTTGGCCTGTTTTGGCTGGATTTACCCCGTATCCTCGTGCTGGGGCAGCGGCTCCTCTATAACTCTGTGATCAGGGTTATTAGGGCCCTTGTCCAATATATCACCCGCAATTTCCAGGTCGGGGCCCCTGGGATTGCAGCCCTTCCAGCTGGACCGAGCGGAATGAAGCTTAGTCCCGTGATGGCTAACGCAGTTATGGGCAAGCGTCCCCAGGATAAGGATGATATGCCTTTTTGGCTTGCCGAAAAGTTTGACCAGCTGGAAGCTGTATTTCCTAATTCGAGTCCTGTAGAAAAACATAGGATTCTTATAATTAGTTTGCCAAAGGACTTAGTTCCGAAAGCCAGTGACTGTGAGTCATGGGGTAGAATTTTTGTGGCAGTGTATACAATGTGCTTCGGCACTCCGTCGATGGCTGTCCTTCCAACGGTCATTAAGCGTGTTTAGGATGAGCACGGACCTGAGGCTGCGGTTGAATTGGGAATGAGACTTGTTTGCACATTTGACGTAGTTTCTGATCTCATCCTTTCTAATATTGAGGGAGATGCAGTTAACTTTCAGGTGTCGAATGCATTGTGCGAGGTTCCCGATGCCTATAAACCCCGGCAGTTACCTAGAATCATTACGGAGGCTTATAAGACCATTGGCCGTAATAGTTTAGGTCTCAAGCTTTTTTCTACGAAAGAGAAAAAACAGACTTGGGCTGCTAAGTCTGATAAGGTTGATCAACACAAATCTCAAAAGCAGAATTGGAGTAAGAACAAAAAACAGGGTAAACAGCACCAGAAACAGGAGTCACGTCCCGCATCACCTGTGCCTGCGCCTACTGAACGCGTATATGGTTTGCGCGACCACACCAATCTTCATCGTCGTCTTCTCTCAAAAATGGTCTTTTGAACATCTTTAACTGGATATCAACTAACCAGTTAAAATTAAATGGAGACAAGACGGAGATCCTCCTTCTGGGCAAACAGCCAGAGCTCTGGAACATAACACACTGGCCTACATAGATGGGTGATCTTCCAACGCCAGTGACCCATGCAAGAAATTTGGGAGTAATTCTAGACAACATCCTGTCCATGAAGCAACAGGCAAGCAAGGTAGTGGGTCTCTGCTTCACCATTATCAAATGGCTCAGGAAGATTCCGTGGATGCTGCCAGTCCCCATGCAAAAAACAGTAGTCAATGCCCTAATTACATCCCGGCTTGACTACGGGAACATCTTGTATTTGGGGGCAAATAAAGCAGTCATAAAAAGACTACAACTTGTTCAAAACACGGCTGCCCGACTTCTCTGCCACATCCCCAAAAATACTAGCGTGTCTCCTTACTTACGGGAACGACATTGGTTGAAGGTAGAAAATCGCATCAGATTTAAGGCCTTAAACTACATGTTTAAAATTAAATCAGGTACCGCCCCGAAATATCTTCAGGCACTTGCACTTCCCTATGTCCCTACAAAAAACTTACGGTCCCTACCAGCTGAAAAGTTCTGCGTGCCAAGATTCAAGCTCTCCAGGATGGGAGGAAGATCCTTTTCCCACTTGGGCCCCACTATATGGAATTCACTTCCATTTCACATACGAAAGGAGGGAAGCCTCTCCAAGTTCCCTAAAGGGATAAAAACCTGGTTGTTCGATCAGTAACCTGAATGTGCCAGCTATACTCGTCCATCTTTGATGCTGTGCTCTCAGGCGTCGGGAAACCCTTTTTGGGTAGCTGTTGCGCCATACAAGCTTATAAAATAAAATAAAAAATAAATATGATTAAGTCACCTGATCATTTTCAGGTTTCTGATCAACGTTCTCCAAGTTCTTTACAGGACACATCGGCCTCATTGTCTGGTGGTGGAGGCGGTGGCAGAAGTCGGGGTGGCCAGCAGAGTCGCGACCAGCCCTGCCCGAAAGAAGGAAAAGGCAAGCAGGATGATTCTACACCGAAAAGACCCCAGTTTCAGAAAAAGAAAGTTGCCGCTTTAACAGCGAGATATGCAACAGATAGTGAGAGCACAGCTTCGCAGTCTGACGTGAGCCCTGACGCTGTTGGACAGCGTGGCGGACATTACCATAGTTCGCGAGGCCCTGCGCCACTACTGAAGGTGACAGCGACTGATAAGTTTGTTGTTGAGACAGCTGACACTAGAGTAGCTCCCCCTGGCAGGCTTTTCGAGATTGACCTTTTAATCGAAGGTGACATACAACGTACCATTAAAAGGTTATTTTGGGAAAATCTTACGACTACCTATGACATTTTGTTAGCGGAGGCTGACTGGCCCCCACCTTTTGTTCTCGCGGCTCCGAGAGGGGAGGAGGTAATCCTCCCTAGTTTCGTGCACACAGTGTCAAAAGAGCTTGCGCTGAATTTTGCAGAAGAGTGGGCGACGGCCTTTGCGCCGCTTTGTACCATACTCATTGTAGTTGGGATAAATTATCCCCCCAACACGAGATTCCCTTACGGTCTATGCCGCAGCCTCAACCTCAATATCCATGCGGCATGTAGCGAAGACTTCCGTGACAGAAATCCTTAAACAATTGGAATATCAAGGAGTGATTGAAACGTGTGTGTCTCCGATGAATAACCCACTTTTTACTGTGACCAAGCCTGGCGGTTCGCACCATTTGGTATTGGATTACCAGCACTTGAACTCGCATTGCTGTACCTGTGCAGTACAGACTACCCACGGCTCTGCTTTAGTGGATGGTCTTGTGCGAAAAAGGTTTAAAACAACACTTGACATTTCCAATGTTTTTTTTGCCCACAACCTAACCGGTCTGAGTTCCCAGTGGACCAGTTTTACCAGTGGCGGTAAAAAACGCCAATTTTGACGCTTACCTATGGGCTATAAAATAGTCCTGGTGTGTTTGCCGCCCGTATAGTATCTCTTTTAGAGAGAGTTGACCCAGATGCGTATTCGAATGTGGATGACATATAGCTCACTGACGACGAAATATTGGCGCATCTGTGCCGCGTTGACCGCATAATTTGTTATCTTGCGGACTTCGGTTACAAATTCAACTTTACAAAGTCTCATATTGCAGAGTAGACAGTGTTGTTCCTGGGCTATGAGCTCAACAAAGAAGGAAGTGGATTGGCCCCTCACTTCTTGGAGAAATGCGCACAATTGCGCCCTCCGACAACACTGAAGAAATTATAATCTTTGCCTGGATTTTTACATTTCGGACGTACTTACATTCCCAATTATGCCCAGCATATCAAGCCACTGTATGCTTTGATACAGCCTACTTTTACCAAATCGTGCTGGCTGCCTGAACATTCAGCCCTTTTACAATCTTTGCAGGCTGATCTTCTAGAATCTAAATTCTTATTGACTCGTGATAACCACACCAACCTGGTGATCAGAATCGTCCCTGGGGCGGTGTGTTTCACGTACCTTACTTTTAACGAAGGTGACACAGTTCCTATTGCTTACAAGTCACACGTGTACACTTCCGCTGAATTGCTGTTTTCCACTGTGGAAAACATTTTAACAGCAGTGCAAATGGCGATTCTGAAGGAACGTGCATTGTTGCAGGGAAAACACATGTTGGTTGTTACCCCGTATCCTGCCCTAGAAGCAGTCACAAAAGCCAGTGTACCTAATTCTAAAGCTTGCACCCATGGTCGATACAATGGGCCACATCTTTGACGTCTCCGGATTTCACGTTTATTTTTGATGCCTCCTTGCAGTCGCAGGAGTACTTACAGTACGAATTTGTTCATCCTACTCCTTTACTATGCGTCCTTTGGAGGATTTCCATTGTATCATTTACATTGATGGTTCTGTGCAAGTTGCGCATGGGTCTAAGCACGCATATATCTCAGCCTGTGCTATTGTGGTCTGTACTATGGTGAATGGAGAGTTCAAGTCTGATGTTGTGCATACACAGACATTAGGGGACTGTACCGCCCAATTGGAAGAGCTCTGTGCTCTTTTGCTTGCATTGAAGTACGCAGATTCTGGTGTGACTACTCTTATTGTGAGTGACTCTTTTTTTTTTTTTTTTTAAATCCTTTATTTCTGTTATGCGCAGTACACAGCCTCTGCCTACAACCCATCGGGCCGGCCGCTATGACAAACAGTATTATAACAGTGTACATTGAAGCTTCTATCTTTCAAGTAGATCAACCACTTCTCAGTGTATCAGGCGCATAATGCAGTATCAGAAAAAGGACGGAATAGGTTTCATTTGAAAGTTTTGATGAAGAAACGTACAACAAACAAATCACACAAACACATGGCAAGGGGCAATTGCAGGGACTCTAGAGGAGGGGGCAAGGAAACCAATTTCCATAGAATAATGAGACATATGGCTAGGGTCGGAAAGTGGCGAGCTGCTCGATATATACAAATTATGACAGACAAACGTCTGGAACGTCAACTACGGGGACAGTGAAACATCAATGGAATAGTCCAATGGGGGTGTGCAGATATTCCCACGGTAAGCATTCCATTGGGACCAAATCCTGCTCCATTTCTTAGGTCGGCCCCGGGCCACATAGACCGTCTTTTCCCTGAACATGCACCAGTCCATGTTCTCCTTCCAAGCAGTTACCGTAGGTGGCCTATGGGAACCCCAGAGTTGAGCAATATCCCTCTTGGCAACCATGTTACCAAGAGTAGCCCAAAAAGTCTGAGCCGTGGTATAATCCATATGTTCCCAGACGTTAAGCAGGCATCGGCGGGCCTCAGGCAAAAGGGAGACCCCGGTGACCCTTGCCATAGTTGCATGCACTCTGGACCAGAAGGCAGACACCTCCGGAGATTCCCAAATGATATGTAAAAAAGTGCCACTCATACCACAGCCACGCTTACATAACCCATCAAGGGAGTAACCCATTCGCACCAGACGCGTACCAGTCATATATACTCGGTGGAGGAACTTCAACTGCACAAAACGAAGGCGGACAGATAACGCGCCAGTATTCTGTGATGCCGTTTTCGTGACAATTGGATCGACCCAAAAGGTAATTACCACAAGGAGATATTCATTTGGGTTTTGGAAAAGAATAAGAGGTTGGACCACTTGACTGCGTTGAACCACTTCGTAAATATAAGAGGTTAATTCCTTACCTGATACTAATAAGAAAACAAGATTGATATTTGGAAATCTTTGGAAGTACTTAAATATGTGGGCCCACCGTAGCCGGATATTCAATATTATAAAAACGTGCCGATACGAGAATACATTGGATAAGGAATACTGTTTGAAAATACCCCACGCCTTGAAAAATCGATTGCGTCCTGAAGAAGTTCTGGTGACAGAACGAAACGCGTTGGCTGGTGTCTATGAGTGGATTATTAAAAGGAATATTGAACTTTATAATATCACGACTCAGCGTCTTTATAAGAGGACATTCCAAAGACGTATTAACCTCCTGTGACTAGTGGAGATGTACTTTCGCAGTGGTGCTTTTTCATCTATGATAAAAAACAAAACGAAGGCGGGCTGGTATGGCCACCTCCTTTGGGGAGGAGACGGCCATTTGCCAATCCTCGTCATCGAGTTCCAGGCCGTCAGCGGTCCACGAAGCCCTGAGTCGCACGAGAAGATCGATCCTGTTGTTGCTGAGTTTTTTATAGATCAGGGATATTGTTCTGTCTGGCACATAGCCATCAAGAATCTGATCCTCAAGCGGCAAGGACTGGGGAATTTCCGTCCCTGGGAGAAAAACGGAGAGCAAGGCATGCCTCACCTGAAGGTACCTAAAGTGCTCCCTGTCACCGAGTTCATATTCCACTTTAAGAGCCTCAAAAGACTTAACAGTGCCCGTGGACCAGAGATCCTCCACCTTGCTAATACCAATCGTATCCCATTTATCGAATCCTTTCATTCTCCACAAGGTACCCAGTCTATCAGAGTCATACAACGGCATCATTCGTGTCAACCTGTCACTCCATCCCATAGCAGCACTTGCATCACTCCACACTCGTACAGCACTTTTCATAGGACCAGTCAGGGCGCGGAATGGCTCCTTGGAATACAGTGCCCTATTAAAATTCCCACCCGGCAGGAGGAGCTTGTCCATCGCAAAAGCAGGAGCAGGACCAGGGGAGTAGGTTACATGATTAACCGCGCTCAGCTGCGAGGCCCAGTATAATAATAATAATAATACTTTATTGTATAGTTAGTAAAAACCATTACAAAGTATAAATACGACAATATACTAAAACACAGAAAGTTTACACTGCTCTGCGAATGATAAAAAAGTTATTAAGATGAAAAAGTCTTTCAAATTTGAATATTAACATGTTCCGGATTCAAGACTTTGCCAGTATTCTTTGGTTTTTCTCAAAAATGTCAATGAATTTGACTGCCCTACAAATGAGTTGCGGATCTACTGAGCATAAAATTTGTATGATCGCAGACCGGCAGGTACGTATTCCATATTCCTTAAACTTGGTTTTTAACCCACTCCGACGTTCCTGGATCAGAGCCGGGCAAATACAAATCAGATGGATAAAGTCTTGTCTTCCTGCGCCACATAAACAGCATCCGTCACATTCTTGGGACTTCCACTTTGGTGTCTCGGCATTTGTTGGAAAGTTACCCAGCCTTAAATTGAGGTATTTACGTTTGATGAAAGGCGAGAAAGCAAGGTCTAGATAGGCTGCCGGTACTAATTTTTTATAAGATTGAATTGTCATCCAGGCATGGGACCGACGACTGAAGGTTATTTTATCGTCGAGCAACGAATGCCTGTTGGCAGCCTTCTTTACCAACTGTTTAAAGGAAAGTACTGGAAGCTTGGATTCCCAGAGAGTAGCCAAGTCGGTTGATTCTAATGACAATTTAAGGTATTTGGCGTAGTGAGAATTGGGACTTTTGCTAATTGTTTCCCACATAGCACGATGGACCGCTATCTCTTGATTCATCCAGACATTGTACCAAAATGTTATGGTCTCGTACTTTTTCAGCAGTATTTGGGATTGCAGACCAAATTCAAGCCTTACTTGTGCGGGTGATGCGTTTCTTGGTAATGCGAATACTCGCCTGTAGATTTTCATTTGTGCTTTGTCCAAAAGTTGTACACTCTTGCCATGATGTAATACGCTCCCATAAGCTATTGTTGGGAGTAACTTAGCTTGCATAATTGTTAGCAAGGGGGAGACCAAAGGACCTTTAAGTTTGGTCGCTAGGGTATTAAAGCGTGCAATAGTATTGTGCCCTTCTTTTCCACGCTATTAAATTGCATGCTGAAATCGAGACGCTTGTCCAGTAGTATCCCGAGATACTTGTAACTTCCAACCGCTTCTAATTTAACATTGTCTATTGAGAAGGTTGGTGGCAATTTGTGTCGTCGGGTTATAACCATGGTTTTTGTTTTTGTACTGTTTATTTCTAGCAAATTCTGTTTTGTATAGCGGGTCAATTCGTTTAGAAGACGTTGCAAGCCTATTCTTGTCTGGCTTAGTAGGACCACATCGTCGGCATAGGATAGGTGTGTTACACGGAGATTACCTAGCCGCGGCGGATGAGCATTAGTCCGGTCAAGGCTTACTGTTAGGTCGGCCATGAATAAATTAAAGAGTCCTTCAGATGTGTTGATCTTCCGGGTTAGCCTCTGTCCATTGTCGATCTTTACCTGCATCCAGGTGTTACTATACAGGTCGATGATCGGCGTTAGGATTGAGTCTGGCAGGCCCTGCTGCTTCAATTTAGTCCATAGTAATTTTCTGTTGACACGGTCGAAGGCCGCCTTAAAGTCAATGAAACAGGTGTAAAGTTCCTGATGGTTTTGGAGGCTTTTTTCACCCATCAAGCATAATGCCATTGCATTTGCCATGGTGCCTGTTCCGCGAGGAAACCCTGTCTGATTTAACAGGATTTTGCTGTTCATATCCGACCATTGTGCTAGATCAGCTAGCACCAGGGATGCGTAGTATTTAGCTTCCGCATCGATCAGAGCTATTAAGCGATAATTGATTGGATTTTTGCGGTCTCCGCCTTTATAGATGGGATTGATGATGGCACCACTCCAGCTTTCCGGGACCCAACCTGAGTCGCTAATTGACCGAAACAAGAGATTAAATTTGCATGCCCAGAACTTGGGGTCCTTTTTATAGATTGCCTGCGGGATGCCGTTTGGTCCTGGCACACTCTCTTGCTTGCCTTTCTTGATTATTAGTAATATTCGGCGATCGTCATCTGTCCACATTGGTTGACCCATATCTTCCTGGCGGTAGATCATGCCATTAGTGCTAGAAACAGCCATGCTTTCCTGGTCCATTGCTCTTGATGTTTCAGATGCCGTTATTGACGTTATAATCTGGTGTGCCGAAGGTTTTGTCGAGAATGTGTCGACTATGTGTTGGGCCCAGTCGTTTTCATTGATGCATGTCATACTTATAGGTTGTGCTGTTCTATTAATGGAATTGACTTGCATCCAGAAAGCCCTGGAGTCTGATATTTTTGTGTTATGCAACAATTTAGCCCAGAATTCATTGGCTTTGTTCCTATTTTCCATCCATACCAGCTTCTTGTAGTCTCTCCTTATAGATCGGACTTCTTGCCAAAGGCTTGGTTTTATCTTTGGACCTTGTGCCCGTCTTGTGAGCTTCTGAAGATGTTTCTTCATAGAAAGTGTAGTTTTTGTGAGTTTGGTATCAGACATAGGATAGGTCTCCCTTTTAGCATTGCTACTGGACCTTGGTAACTTTTCCAGGAAGTCAGACCAGGTTTCTGAGCATAAATCTTTCTCTGCGATAGATGTTTTAAATAATTTCTTAGCGTCCAACGCTATTTGAGGCAGTGTATTGCTCATCCACTTTAACCGCTTCAGGTTAATTGTAGAGATTATGCCTGGCATGGTTGGCGCCTTTACGTACCTAGAAGAATTCAGTTTCATCTCGATATGTTGCATTGAATGATCACTGTCTAATGAGCAGATTATTTGGAATTTTTTAATTAGACTCAGCAGGGGTAGTGTTACCAATGTATAATCCAAGATGGAACTTGTATTATGGCCTATATAGGTTGCGGCAGGGGGTTTGTCGTGAATGGCTCTACCGTTTATTACCCGTAGGCCAAGGCGTTCAAAGTCCCACATCAGCTGCCTACCCACTTTATCTTTCTTCATGACCGATACAATCTCCTGAGGTTCAACGTCCCACATTTCGTTTGCTACTGAGATGCTGTCCTCATCTTCCGGTTGATGTAAAAGGTTGGTGTTGAAATCACCCGTAAAGATAATCTCCCAGCTTGGTTGTTCAAGGCGGGTGTTGGTTACAACATTAACAACACGTTGGAAGAGTTCTTTTTTGGCTGATTTTTTCGGGTGGGCGTATAAATTAATTAGGATGATTGTTCTCGTCTTGCCTTTTGTTGTGCTCTCCAGTTTAATGATTTGCATATCTGCTGCTGATACATCCATTTGCGAGGTGTTGATCTTCAGTGCAGTGGATACATATATTGAAAGTCTCCCCCTTGCGCGCCCATAGCGCTGGGGACGCGTCGCACTTTCATGGAAACATAGTCTTCCTGGTAAGTCAATTGGTTCCATTGTCGTTTCCTGAAGTGCTATGATGTCATATTGGTCCCAGGTAGTTGTTTTTCTACTATGGTTTAAGATGTTTTTCGCTCCTGCGATGTTCCAGGAAAGTAACTTTATTAGGATTTCTTTGGTCTTGCCTGCCTCGCAGTGGGTTCAGTTACCATTAATGCCCAGTGCCTGTCTCTGGTGATTGTTGATGGGAGTTTCCGCCCCCCTGGCACCCTGTAGTACTGAATGAGTGGTTCGATTTTTGCAGTCAGCTCTTTTGTCAGATGGAGCTCTTTTCCCACATCTTCTCAGCAGGGGTGACGGATAGCCCTTTTTTGTTTCTTCTTTCAGCGTGATTCCCCACTCTTCAAATTTACGCGTTTCAGTTAGAATGCTCTTTACCACTTCTACATTCCTCCAGGTGGCACATGTGCCTTCCCTAGCCCCATTGTCCCCTAACGTGATGAATTCAATTGATAGTAAATCGGCGGATGTTAGGTGGCTTAGGCTTGGGATGGTAGATGTCAGATGGAGAATATTCCCTCGATTTAAGAGGTCTTGTGTGCCTTGGGGCTCGTAGTTGGGAATAAAAAGTATCTTTCCTGCTGTGACTGGTTGCATCTCAGTAGGTCGGTCACTGCTACTCTGTACTTTTTCATTTGATGAGGGTTTTGTAGACTTGTGATTGTCGTAATCCTTTGCATTAAGATGGAGATATTGCGCTATTTGATTATACGCATCATTCTGAGTTTGTGTGAGTGGCATCCTCGCCATGGCCTTTACTTCCCGGCATGATCGTTTAAAGCCAGCGTGTGCTGGGTGGTGCCCACTGGTTGCAGTGGCAGACCTGGGGCATGGTCCTATCCTTTCCACATTTGCGATTTCTGTAGTTTGTTGCATACCATTGTTGCCTGTAAATATCGTGAGTTGTATTTGATCGTGCATATTTCTATCCGCCTTAGTTCTTACTTGCCTATTGATCTTTTGATCACTTTTCTCTGAGGTTTGATTATCGGTCGGTGTAGTGACACTTTTCCCTTCTATTGGGTTGTTGCTTGGTATAGTGACACGAATAGAGGGCACTTTTTGATTTTTGTCCGTGCCTTTGACTACAACCCAATGGGGCCCCTGATTGCTTTGTTCATGTTTGTTGTGTTGCTCAATCCTGTTTGCAGGGAGCCTTGTTTCTTCATAAGTGGTGCTCCCTTTTTGGCGAGAGATAGACTCAGTATTTTGCGGCTCATCTGGCAGACTATCTGAAGTTTTATTTAGTTGTGTGGTGTTGCTGGGCCCTTGATCCGTGCTCCAGCCAGTGCCACTTATGGCAGTCATTGAACTAAACAGATCAGTGCTACTGGGGTTCCTGGCTTCTGGAGTTTTAGCAAGAATGACCCCCTCTGTATGCGTAGATTTTTTTGATGTTGTCAGTTGGGTCATGTCCTTAGGGCTTGTGTTTAATAGCATTTGTCCCTCTTCTGGGTTTTTCCGATTTTTGTGTTCTTTTTCTGTCCCGAGAGATGACTGGTATGTCCCCTCTTTAATGTTGGGGTCCTGTTTTAGTGTCCTTTTTCCCTGATTAAAGATAGGGAAAGTAACCAACATCTGCTTATTTGCAGGTGGGCAATTTGGCAGCTGATTCCTGTTTTTTCTTGCCCGTTTTCTTTGCCGCTTGGTTAGACCTTTCGGGTCGTTTGGATTTCTTACCCCATCTTGGTTTGAATGCTCTATTCCTAATAGTTTGGAACCATTGTTTTGTATGATGAAAGGCGTTGCACCTATTATTTTAGGTTCCTCTATTATATTGTCAGATATCGTTGTTAGTTTGTTTTGTTTGTTTTTTTCCACTGCTATTTGCCGTGCTGATTCGTCTGCTTGGTCTGCATTAAATTTAACTGGATATTCCTTTTGTGTGCTTTTGCAATTTCCGAGGGAAATAAGGTCACATCCGATTGGTGTACTGTTGTTACTCTGGTTAGCGTGCTTGCATTCCTGTAGTATGTCTTTAAGAATTGATGGCAAATCCTTTAGGCGAGGCCCAGTAGTAGCGCCTGATATCGGGGAGGGCAATGCCACCATCGTACCAAGGCAGAGTGAGTTTGGGTAAGGAGATACGAGCTCGCCCATCCCAAATCAATTGTCTCTGAAGGCTCTCGACCTCCCGGAAGTACCCGAAGGGTATAGGATCGAAATTTTTTTTAAGTGCATACAAAAACCTAGGGAGCGACATCATCTTAAAAAGAGTCGCACGCCCTAACGGGGATAGGGGCAAGCGACACCACCGCTGGACATCAAGTTTAAGACGCCGGAGAGGAGCATGCAAATTGCGGTCATAACGGACGGAGGAATCCAAGGAGACATGATTCCCCAGGTACTTGAAACCAGTCTTGACCACTTGAATCGGGAATCTACGAGGCAACGGAGGGAGATCCCCGGCCAGAACATAAACGCAGGATTTGGTCCAGTTGATAACGAGACCCACATTTTTCCCGAAGGAGGTGAGGACATCAAGAAGCACATTGAGAGACTTCCGAGGTGAGGTGAGGTAAAGGAGAATGTCATCAGCATATAGCGAGACACGATCTTCAAAGTCTGGAGCCCACTGGATGCCCCTGATCGAGGGCTCCCAACGAAGCCACTCTGCCAACGGCTCCAGCGCTAGGGCGAAAAGCAACGGAGACAACGGACAACCTTGTCGGGTGCCACGCCCAAGTGCAAACGAGCCAGACACCCTGCCATTTACCACCATCTGGGCCAGTGGTTGTGCGTAAAGGAGTTAGACCCATGCAATAAAATTAGAGCCGAAACCGAACTTCGAGAGAGCTGCCCAGAGATAAGGCCATTCGATGGTATCAAAAGCCATAGTGGCGTCAAGAGAAGCCAAAATGGCAGGTTCAGTCAGAGTTCCAGCTCTCGCGAGAACTCCATTAAGCCTCCGAAGATTAAGTGCAGTGTTCCGATGCGGGATGAAACCGGATTGATCCGGATGGATCAGGTCGCCGATGACTGTGAGCAAACGAGTGGCAAGCACTTTAGCCAGTATCTTGGGTTCAGCGTTAAGCAAAGAAATTGGGCAATAGGAAGCACATCGGTCACGAGGTTTACCTTCCTTGTGTATGACAACGATAGTGGCCAAGCGCTGATCAAGAGGAAGGAGGCCGATTTCAAAGGCCTCAGTGCACATATTTCGCAAATATGCCGCCATCTTGTCAGGCCGCAACTTGTAAAGCTCGATGGGCAAACCGTTGGGCCCCATAGCCTTACCGGATCGAAGGGCACGAATGGCACCAGCGACCTCGTCCACCGTTATAGGCGCATCCATAAAGGACCTGTCCTCATCAGAGAGGCCGGGTAGCTCAATATCACGCAGGAGCAAGCGGGAGTCGCACTAATCCCTATCACTCACCGATCGATAAACCGTCTGAAAGTGATCCACAAAGCAATCTACAATCCCAATTGGGTCAGACACGCAATCACCATTCAACATTTCAATCACCGGTACAACTCGATTCGCTCTTTCAGACTTGTCTAGCCACGCAATGAGCTTGCTCGCCTTATTACCCACATCATAGAATCTGCCCAGCTGGTTTCGATTCATTACTTTGGCCGCATCAGTCAACAGGGCTCTGTAGTCCGCCTGCTTCAAAGACAGGGAATGTAAAATAGCAGGAGTATCATTACCACCCAACTCACTTTCAAGCAAAGTTATATCATCCTCGAGGCGCAATAAGTCCTCCTGCTTAGTTTTATTATTAGCAGCAATCAACGACAATGCAGAACCCCTTATAACAGTTTTAAAAGCCTCCCACAAGGATACAGAAGAGGAAACAGACCCCACATTTTCATCAAAGTAGCAATCAATGGCCTTGAAAAGCTCAGAGCGCATCTTGGGATTTCGTAGGTGCCAAGGATTTATAGGGGCGATTCTGCCCTCGCTACACAAACCCACTGAGACCCTGAGCAACAAGGGCGAGTGATCCGAAATGCCCCTAGGGAGATGACGGATTTCTCGCACCAAAGGAGAGTGGGCAGACAGCATTAGGAAATAGTTGATTCTAGAAAGGCTGCCATGTGCTCCAGAATGGAACGTATACTGCAAGTGCGAAGGGTGTAGTAGCCTCCAAATATCAACCAACCCAAAGGTCTCCAGCAGTTCAGAGAGCCACAACTGGGAAGTCGGCAAGAGTCTGGGGGGGTATCGGTCAAAGTCGCCAGCAACCACAGAGTTAAAAAAAATCCCCTCCCAGGACAAAGAGACCATCTGGGAGCCCTAGCAAAGTCCGTCCAAGGTCGGCATAGGTAATAGCCTGAAGACCCGGGGGGACGTAAACACTGACGATTAAGAGCACCTTCCCCTCCCATCTCCAGGAAATAGCAGCATATCGATCTCTATCATCAAGTGTAACGTCATCTATTTCAATGGGCAGAGAGGACTTAATCAGTATGCCCACCCCTCTGGAGCCGGATGTAAATCCAGCTTGAGCTACCACTCTATAACCGCGTCTATCTAGGGCCTTGCACGCATTCCCTATCAGATGTGTCTCCTGTAACAAGACAACGTCAGGGGAGTGGCGTCGGAGAAACTGGAGAACAACGCCACGTTTTATCTTGTCACCCAGACCATTAACGTTGTAAGACAGCAACTTTAACACCCCCCATCCCGGCAAAGAACCACAACCCTCTCTCCCCAGGAGCCCAGCCACAGTAGGATAAAAGCAAAGCATATTGTGCCATGTGAAAAAACAAATACAATAACAAAAACAGACCCCCTCACCCCCCAACAACATCCATTACAACACCCCCCACCCTGCACCCCTGCATACGACTAAAAAGCCACTCCAATCTGCAGTGTGCCTGTCGCCCTCTTTTAATACACTACACAAAGAACCCCGGAGGAGGAAAGAGAGACTACCCGCACCCGAACCACCCTTGGGCCAGCCTCACTAATATGGAAGCAAATGGCATCACTCAGCTGGCAAATAGGAACAAGAAACCAAGTGTCAAGAACCGAAATGTCACTCCTGTGCCGATGCCCCCCGTCCGCTCCACCAGGGCTGCCGCTCCTATCGTCTCTTTTCGGCAGCGAATCAAGCCAGTCACTGGCACTGTCTGGTCGATCAAAGAAGAATGTTCATTCATGGTATTCGACGCGCAGTCGAGCCGGAAACAGCATAGCATACTTGAGTCCCAGGTCCCGCAAGCGTCGTTTCACTCCCTGGAACCCCATCCTTTCTCGCTGGACTTGAGGAGTGAAATCCAGGTAGATGGAAACAGAACTGTTCTCGTATTTCAATGGGCCATGGCCACGAGAGGCCTGGAGGATAGCGTCTCGATCCCGAAAGTGGAAGAGCCTAGCAATAATAGGCCTCGGGGGGCCCCCGGTTTTGTCTGTCCACCCGGGAAGCGATACGCACGCTCAACCGCAAAGAATTTGCTGAGTCCGGCGGGAGCAAGATGGGTGAGGATCAGATCCTCCACAAGCAGGTAAACGGTGGCGGCGTTGTGGTTCTCAGGAACTCCCACCAAACGAATATTGTTGCGCCGAGCCCTATTTTCATAATCGTCCAGTCGTCTGGCCATCATGTTGTGCGATGATCGCAGGTTACCAATCTCCGATTGTGCGTCCGCCATATCAGTGACGAGACTGGAGGCCTTCAGGTCCAAATCCTTGACCCTCTCATTAGTCTTGGCCAAGTCCGCTCTAATAAGTGTGACATCAACAGCCACCGTATCAATCTTGGAGACAATAGCTTCATATTGTAGCCCCATATCAGCCTTCATCCCAGTGATGGCACTCATTAGGTCTTGGAGCGAAACCTCCGATGGCGCTGTGGGGTCCGTCCTGGAGTCAGCAAGAGTACGGCCGGCACCATTGGGGGAACCCTTCGGTTGCGTGTAGCGATCCATAATATTAGTCTGGACAGGTCCCCCACGGGTCGGCGTCTTCGTCTTGCGCTTCTCGGCTCAGGTTTGGACGCCATATTGGAAGCCGCGCCCCGAAGGGGCCCTGTGGACCTGGTGAAAATGGCCGATGTTATTGAGTTGCCAAATCAGAATTTCAGGCCAATATTGTCGAATGTGAGACGAGGGATATGGCAAGAAAGCACAGCGGGTCAAAGCCACCTCAACTTGAGATCCGGATCACTCTTAGAACAGTCAATTGAGAGGTCGAGGAGAAATCAAAACCAAAAGCAACAATGCGGCCGGCCGGGAGGATGTCCCTAAACCGTTGTTGTTGACTTACTCCTCGGCCCACCAGAGCAACAGAGTCCCCGGTCTCGGTCGGGGGCAGGCCAGAAAGTTGGAGTTGATGCAAAGTCGGTTCCCGAAATCCGATTTCAATTCTTTATTATTCGAGTCAGCAAGAGTAGATCTTCAAAAGCCCATAATAAAAACCAGGATATTTCAAGGATAGTTGTAGGAGGGCGGCGTGGGTCCCGGGAGCACTCTGCTTACGCGACCATCTTGGATGCCCGCGTAGCTCCTCCTCCTGTAGTGACTCTTATTACTGTGTCCAGTCTTACAATGACAATCTGTTCTTTTGGACTCAAAATGAATATCGAGACTCCAAAGGTAGCACAATAAAACATAAAAAGATCTGGGTCTGAGTGGCTGAACTTAAAGAGTGACTGCCACTCGCGTATGTAATTAATACTCTTGATCATCAACATGTGGGAGTTCATGCTGTTGGCAACAGTTTGGCCGATGAGGCCACAAAGTCAGCAGTATCGACATATTTAGTTGCAGCAGTTACACGTTCCAAAAGTAAGATTGATGATGACATCTTGGCAGCAATTGCCTCTACTTAGAAGGGAAGTAAATGTCCTGCGGGATTTCCTTCAAAGCATTCTTATCACTTAAGTCCTGATAAAGTTCCTTATATGAAAATACCTGACGTTGGTGACAGATTGATTACCAATGCGGACCGCAGGCCCTCACTGATTACAGCTGCCTATGAAGGTGTTGCGTTCGCACATGCAGGCATTGTAACTCAGCTACAACTACGTTTCTGGTGGCGGGGACTGTACAAACAGACGTGTGATTATGTCCTTCAATGTGACATTTGTCAGCAGATCAAACTTTCGAATGCTACGCGTTTGCCTCAGACACAGTTGTACATATCTAATAAACCACTTGGGTGTGTTTACTTAGATCACTGTGGTCCTTTTTCCTCTGATACTGCGTATAAGTACATCTTAGTTGCAGTTGATTCTTGCACATGCTTTGTTTGGATGTGGCCACACCGCAGCGCTGATTCACAAACTGTCATAAGAGACTTGCGTGTCTTTGTCGGAATTTTTACCCGTGGCACCTTCCATTCGGACCAGGGTCCAATGTACGCCTCTAAGGCGTACAAGGATGCCATGAGTTCATTGGGGGTCCAAGTCAAAAGTTCAGCTCCATACCGGCCTGAGGGCAATAGTGTTGTGGAGCGAATGAACTGTGATTTAAAGCAGCCATTGACAGCCCGGGTTATAGGCACTGGTAGGAACTGGCTAGCCCATCTCAATAGGGTACAACATGCACTTAATAATCTCCCTAGAAGGTCTCTGGGTGGGCAGACCCCATACAAAATGCTCTTTGGTATCAAAATGTTCGCCCCAGACCTTGAAGGACTAGACCAGGCGGCGGCAGCTGCCCCCTTTGACGTAGATGAACATTGTCATGTTTTACAAGTTCTACAAGAGACGAGAGATAGTCCTGCAAAGGAACACTTGCCCTCCACATCTGATGCTGCGTTGTAGATCCCGATAGTTGGCTGGCTACCCCGAGTTGGGGAACTGGTCCGAGAGAAGATCGAGAACAAGAAAGAATTTGGCCCCTCGTATCGAGCTCCAGTTCCTGTGCTTCGTGTGCAGGGCACAAGAACAGTCATTTTATCTCCACTTCCAGGTCGTAAAGAAAAAAGGTATATCTCCATTGACAATGTCAAACTACACAGAATGGCCGATTCTTCTTAGTATGACACCTGCGGTCTCCTGTCCGGCGGATTTCTGTTTTGGTTCTGGCTCCTAGGAACAGGCCTGATGTTGCTTTCGAGATGCCTGCAATTTCTAGTCCTTTATTGAATACCATTCCTGTTACTAATCTTGATGGTACTGCATATACATACCCCACTGACTTATCGATGCCCGATTTACAAACCTGTGTGGCCAATGAGTCCAGATTTTCATTTGACAATAACTCTAGCACAAAGAAAGTCCCCTTCAAAAAATTCTGTTTTTGCTCACTGGTTTAAAACAAAAATTTTGATTCCTCCTTGGACTTACATCTGGTTGGTCCTTTTTTCGATTTTTTTGTTCATGTCGATTGGATTTGTGTTGTATTTTTTCCGCCTTGTAAATGACCACTACGTTGAGGAATGAACAGTGATTCGACCAATTAATGGAACTTTGGCACCACACTCTTCATCTCACATCCACTGATTCCGGAGAGACTTGGCCTTTGTGAATATTACTGCTCGGCACGTTTTAGATGGGATTGAAATTTCAAATCCATGGTCCCACGGAGGTTATACATGTCCCAAATGTACTGAGAGTTTCCATGGGGGATGTAAATAAACAAAATATATGTGCTGATGATTGGGATGTACAAGCCGTAGAGGCTTTGTTTTCAGATTTGAAATACTATGCTGCCTTTAATGCTGAGGATCTATATTTAGATTCTGCTAATTATGGTGATTTGTACTGTTACAAGCATTTTGGAAATCACTACCTGCACAAGGCAAACACAAGAAGTAATGTTGTTAATTATACCCAATGGGAACATTGTCCCGCTCCTATAGAAGGCAGCTCCAGCGCTCTTTTAAAGAGGTTCACATACTTTACTGATTTCAATCAGTCAAATCCTAATGTGTTTTATTTTAAATTGACAGAAAGTCCTCTTCCAAAGTTAGACTAACCCACACTAAATTGTTATATTTCAAGTCCTTCCTTGACCAATTGACTATTGGGGGCTATGAACTGTGGAAAGCTACTATTGATCTTAAATCTGTTTGGGGTTCTAAAAGTTAGCAAGTGCAAGGCACTGAGGCTTTGCATCGTGCATGTCTCATCCCAAACCATATGTTGTTTTTGAATTTGACTATTTCACAAACCACTTGCTTTGGATTGGCTACTACTAAAAAATTAAATGCACCTTCTTTTCCTGAATTAGATGAATATCCCGGCTGGTATAATTATACTAGTATATACATTAGAGAATTACAGACCATGATGCTGAATTCTTCATTTAACATTTCCGGCTTAGATCTGAAAGGTTGGTTGCTTTTGCACAAAAGTGCTGATTCCTGTCAACATCGTTTTTTGGGTTTGTCCCCTGGGTATACACAGATTAGGGTGGATCCCCGCTTTCTGAGTGACCATTCTGTAACTACCTAGTCTGTGGGAAAGCTGTGTCAGAGTTGGCTCAAACACTCCACATTAACGTTGGTTAAACTGCACTTGTCTAAACTGACATTCGATGTTGATCTGAATGACTTTGTAAAAGGTCCTGCAACTGGCAGATCCAAAAGTTGGATTTATGCTGTTTACAACGAGGTTTGGAAAATGTCTCAGATTGAGGCTGCTTCACGTTTAAGAGCTATTGATCAAGCTAATTTGGGAAAAGTGCTTGCAATTGTTGATAATAGAATTAACACGCTTTCTTCCTGCATTTACACATTAGATAATATAGTTTCATCTCTGGTTGATATTGTGCAAGAAGATGTGTCTGTTTTATTTCATGGACAAAATCAGCTGCTTTCCATCATGCAGTTTGCATGGACTTTGGAAACGTTAAAGGCTGGTCGAGTGCCTTGGGACTACATGAACACGTCCTCCTTGTTTGCTTCTTTTAATTTAACGGAAGAGCAACAGTTTATGTCAATGAAAGATGCAACGTTTTCTATGTTACATATTGAAAAGTTAGAGCCTTTACCCTTTTCTGTGGCCAAATATAATTCTGCTGTGTGGCTTATCCACGGATTGATCACACTCCCTTTTCGTCTATTCAAATTTGAAGCTTATATGAAGTATTATGCCATAGGCAGATAGGAACCTTTAGGCAGCGCTCATCTCCATGAAGCTTGGTCTCTGCCATTTACATACGGATGCCTGAGGAAGGGTAAAGATTTATTTGAATGGGGAGGATTGCACAACGACACCTGACCGCTCATTAGTGTGTAGGAATATTCAAATCCATTGGTCTTGCAACCGGAACGTGCCTAATCTGGTGTATGTTTTAAAAGGCACACCTATACCTGCTATCACACCAACATTCACATTACTAGCAAACAGTAGTTATTTACTATTAAATAATGAAGACTATTGTGTCATGCTCTCAGGAATTCCTTACGTAGTTACTGTCTCCGAAAGAGTAGTTTGTTGTAAAAATGTTGTTTCCTCCTCCACATGGGAAGCTGGATGTTTCCATCTGGCCGTCGATTACGACCTTGAAGGCAGAGTTCAACAAGCTGAGTCGAATCAGAGCTCTTTTGTCCCAGAAAGAAGTTGCCCTCACATCTGCTCATGACACATTTGTCCTTCGTGTGGCCAACACCCGCACAGAAGTACATGCTTTATTAAATACAGATTTGCCCTTGCATTTTGGGGAGTTAATACATACTATCTTTAATGCTTCCTTGACCACGGGGCTGGCTCATTTTTTTAAAGTTGTTAGTAGTGGCCTCGTCGCTACCTTCCAAACTATATTTGGTGTGTTTCCGGCATTTTTTCATTCGATTTTCTCCAGCCTCTTTGGTGGATTTCCCTTAATGCTCGCTCTAGTGGCCGGAAGTGCTTCTATTACTTTTTTTATTTGAAAATGGATGCACATCCTGTGGCTCACGACAATCTGTCCCAACTGTTGTTGCTGCGCAACCGAATGCTTAGCTATTATGGAGCACTGCCACTGGCTACGTTGAGTGCGGCTTATGGATTATCGTTTCGATTTTCCTTTTTAACATGTGTCCAGCCTGTCTTTCATTGCCTGAGCTGCGATTTCGACTGGTCCCTGGATTTGTGTCTTTGTAGTACGGTGTCTCCCGATGCGGACTATGATCAGCTGATGAGCCCCTTAGTTGCTCATGAATTGCTTTGTTCTGGCGGAGGGATTATGGTCTTTGCAGGGACGCATGGAGTCTTGGGACGTTGGAATGTTTTTGCAGCGGCGCATGATTTCTTGGCACGCAGTTACATTGAAGAAAACCCGAGTTGTCCTCTGATGGTGCTAGAATCTCCGGTTATTGAAAAACATGTACGTTCATTCCCATTATTGACTTGGATGGCTGAAATGTTTTTAGATGAGAGCAATGACTTCCTATTGGAGGCTGTTGCAACGTATTGTGCATACATGCTGTTGAGACAGTTTTACTTTTCTCTCTCTCTTCCCTGACTGACGTCAGTAGTTGAACAGCAGATTTTTTTTCTCTCTCTTTTCCCTCCTTGTTTTGATTAAATCCCAAGAGAGTAATTTAATTGGTGGAACTATTTCCAGATTCTGAGTTTGCTCCCGTTTTTCCCATTGTGCCAAATTTGAACTTGACTCTGACTCTCGAACTTGAACTCTGCGTTCATGATTTGACCCTATTACTTCCACATGCTCCGATCAAGGGAGGGTATCGTGGAGATGACCCGTACATTCACACAGTGTTAAGTTGGCATGGGCTTATTAGAAGTTTAAACGCCATTTTTACTTTCCTGCTCCGCTTTGCACACAACACGCACTGGCGCTATTGTTTAGAGCACACTGAGTATTTTACTTCACATGAGAACAACTTGTTTTGCTGCATTTCTAAGCTGCCTCGCTAGTTTAGTTTGTACAGTGTGAGCCAAGATCGTCAAGGTTATCTTAGACACTGGGGCCGTTGTTTTAACTGATCAGCGCACGTTCTAGCCATAACACATATGCAGCTGTGGCCACCTCTGATATTGGCGCGTTTAATAATGCACTGCTTAGGCATGATCACACACACTTGGAGAACATTTGTATGCTGAGAGCTTGTGCAGAATCTGATGTGATCGACTTCTGCTAAGTACCAGAGGTATGGGGCCGCCTATGTAAGCCTATGAGACCTTCTATTAGTTATAAAATAACGTACGAGCAAGGGAGGGTGAAATCTAGGTATCTTTAAAACCTGTTCCATTTAGCATTATAACTTGCTTTCTCCCTTTGTATTCTATGGAATAGTAACTATGCTGACAATCTTGTTTCTCATAATATGTCTGCTTGTATTAGCTAAGGTACTGCGTCTGAGATCACGGTGTTAGAAATAATTACTTCAAAGTAGCTCGTGTCTCCATTTACTTCCTGTTTTGGACTGGTATGAGAGTGTAACAAAAGAGTGTTCCTGTTTTCCACCTTACCTGAGGTATCCTAAGTCGCATGTTCTGGGTTGACTAATCTTTGGTTTATTTGCTATAGGACGAGGAACCAATAAGTCACTGATGCTAGTCTGGTAGTGGATATTGGGTACTAAGATTAGTTTTTGCACACCTTAATTCACTAAGGTCCTAAGTCTCTGTGCACAGTTTTCTGTAGGAGCAGAAATCACTGCAACATACTGCTGATCAGTGCTAAAGTCCATATGCTCTCTGTGTAAATTGTGTTTATGGATTGGTGATTCCCTGATTGGCATATTTGAGTTACTACTCAGACATTAGCACCGTGTGTGCCCAGGGCCTGTAAATCAAATGCTGCTAGTTGGCTGCAGCACTGATTGTGCCATCCACAGGAGCAGCCTGTAAAATGTAACTCTGGCCTGCCTTTTCAGAGCCATTGTGTAGTATGGGACTTTCATGTTGACTTGGCAAATGCACACACCTGCTAGTCTCTAAACCTTCCCTTTTCTACATGTAAGCCACCCCTAAAGTAGGCCCAAGGTACCCATGTGGGTAGGGTGCATTGTATGTAAACGGTAGGACATGCTCTGATGTGTGTAGCATGTCTTGATAGTGAATTACTGCCAATTTCGTTTTTCAATATTGCAAAGCTACCTACTCCCATGGAACGGACTGGGGAGTTTCTTTCAGCTTATAAACATAACTGACCCTAGGAACAGGGTAGAAAAATAAAGATTTGTATGGCTGAGCTCAGAATGTTAAAGTGCATCTTTAAGTGTGGGCGATTTTTACATTCTGTGTTTGAAAATACCACTTTTAGAAAGTAGGTATTTTCTTGCCTAACCTCCCAGTGTGCCTCTGCTAGGTTTGTGTATTGGCTGCCTGGATGTTGGTGTGACATAGGCTGTGGAGGTGCAGTGGCTCCAGAGAGTCTGGATGAATCAGCGCTAGGCTGAATAGGCCTGGTCTGCATTTGGAGTGGTGGGAGGAGTAGCACCAGCACCTGAATAGGGTTGTGCCTGCCTTCTACAATGATGGCTCCGCCTCCCTGTTGTGAGTCTGATGAGCCAGGGCTGGCCTGAATTGACATGGGTTGCTTTTAGAGTAGGAGGTGGAGATTTCCTTTTCCCTGCATGTGCCTAGTCTGCCT
The DNA here is from genome assembly GCF_964263255.1 of Lissotriton vulgaris. Classification (NCBI taxonomy): domain Eukaryota; kingdom Metazoa; phylum Chordata; class Amphibia; order Caudata; family Salamandridae; genus Lissotriton; species Lissotriton vulgaris. The sequence goes on along the minus strand of NC_141694.1, from coordinate 1,804,444,828 downwards.
TTAACAATACTGTCTCCACCTCCTGCCAGGAAGCTGCAGCAGTGAGGACAGAACTGGTTCTGGCTGGGTACAGACACTCTGCCTTCAAAGAACAAAATATTTTTGTGTATACCAAGAGGGGCTCAGAACCCAGACTTTTAGATCACTTTTGGGAAATCAAGAGGAACCTTTTCCAAGGCGAAGAGCTGGATAAGATGAGGAGGAATACTGCCCTTGTGTTCTTTGCTGCCTGGGGTTGGCCTGCAGAGGCTACTTGCTGCCAAGGAAAAAGAGGACTTTGTTGGTTGCTTTGTCACCGGCTTGAAGAAAAGATCTCCTGGGGCTTGAAGCTGAGCTTGGCTCCTTTTCTGAAGTCACAGGGACACAAAGACCTCATCACCAGCTCCCCTGAACTTCCCTGCAGGGAGTTCTGACCTGCAAGAAGTGCCTGCTGTTGTTTTGGGCCTCTAGAGAACTGATTTCTGCAGGGAGCTAGAAAATCGATGCAACTTCAAAGAAGTGAAACCCATCCACACCAGTTTCCGATGCATCACAGAAAAAACCATTGCAGCGCATTTGGCGGCTCGAGAAATCGCTGCACCCCACATTGAGTGCTCCGATCTCTGAAGACCGAGACCGACACACCGATTTTGACGCAAGAGTTCACACATCATACCAGATCATCGCATCGCATCAAGGCGCCAAGTCTGTTGCATCGTTGGGGGACACTGTAAGAAACAGACACAGCACCTATCCATGCAGTAAGAAATCGATGCATCATCTCCTCTCCGGTAAGGAACAGACTCATCACCTCCCCTGAAGCAAGGAAGTTTTGCGTGACACATCCAAGGTACTTTGTGAGAAAAGTGTTGCATTTACCTTTTGCATTAACTGAACTATTTATACCATTTGAAAGCCTTATTTTTAATACTGTATTGTGGATTTTTGTTGTTTGGTCTGGTTTTGGTTTAGATAAAGATTACATATTTCTCTAAACTGGTGTGGTGTCCATTTGTAGTGTTCTCACTGTATTACTGTATGTATTCACAAATGCTTTACACACTGCCTCTGAGATAAGTCTGTCTGCTCGTGCCCAGCTACCAAGGGGGTGGGCAGGGGTTATTTTAGAAGTGTATCCCACTTATCCTGACTAGAAGCAAGGGTCCCTATTTGGACAACGGTGCAAATAATTGCAAACTGGAGACCCCCATTTCTAACAGGGATTAAAGCCATAAGCTGAAATATTTCACTGGCAAACCTCGTTGGTGCATCATTTGCAGTCAATATCAAGGATCCTGGTTCCCTGCAAATTGGGCGCCTTGCACTAGCACTTTGACACCGAAGGGTATAGTACGCTCTATAAGTTCCAATACATGTATGCATGCATACATACCTACATACATACATACAAGTTGCACCTATGTCCCAGTGTACTGCATCCATTGACTATCATTGGCACTTTATGTTTGTGCTATTCCTACTCAAACTGTTTTAGATTCACATATCCAGTTTCCCTTATCTAATTTTGTCTTTTTGGTTTAATTTTGTTTATTAAAACTCCTTTATTTTTCTTAATCGGTTTGACATTTCTACTTTATTACTGTTTTGGTACTGCATACATAGTTTACATATTGCCTTAAGTTAAACCTTTGGTCTCTGTGCATGCCTTAAGTTAAACCTTTCTTCTCTGTGCCATAGCTTCCAGGGGATTGAGCTCAGGTTAATTTAGTGACTTTGAGGGTTTACTCTGATGAGGATTGTGATTATTCCTTGAAGTGGGTTGTCACCACACCAAATAATAATTCAATTTCCTACAGCCTGCCAACCCTACGGGAGTTGTGACTGTTCACGAAGTGCCTGGGCCCACTTTGAAAAGCCATATTCGGATGGGCCGGGCCAACTGAGGTAAACGGCCTCAGCCCCAATGGTTGAAACCCAGTCGCCCGTGCATGCCCTGTGCTCGCCATATGCCCAGAAAAAGTATAGAAGAGGAGATTAAAAAATAAAGAGAGACACTATTGACAAGAGTAGTTTAGGTGTTAAACATAGAATTAGGGCCAGAAAAAGGATACAGAGACTGCCTGCTAGAGCGAAAGACATTTGGAGACAGAAAAAGAGAGAAAAGGAGGGGGATAGAGAAAGATTGAATGAAGTGCACAGAGAAAATGAAAGGTATCTTTAAGGGTGCTGCCAATAGGCACTCTGCTTTATGGCAAGGTGGAAGAACCCTGACTTCTATAAAAAGGTTATTATGTCCATGGGTTTGAACACAGCAAGTAAAGCACAGGTGAAACAAGAGACTTATCAGATTTTAGAATACTTTTCAGCAAATAGCTGAGAATGGCAAGTAAAAAAGTCAGAAGTGGAGTGAAAAAAGGAGAGCCAAGGAAAGACAGGGTAAGAGAGACAGAGAGAGCAAACAATAGTAAGAAAATAGAAGAAGTACCAAACAGAGAGACAGGGATAAAGAGAATTCTGGAAACAATTGAAAATTATTTAATTAGACATTAAGGGCCAAAGATGCATAATCACAGCCACAGCAAGGAAATAAATGCAAAACATAACATATTACAAGACAATATCTAAAGCTAATCTAAACATGCCTATGCACATATCACGCATGTGGCATACAAAAGGCAAACAATAAGACATTTAGGAACACCAGAACAATGGAAACAAATGATAGAAATTGACAGAACATAATGCACATGCTTACCCACAAGAATATTACCTACACTAGAAAGGGGTGTAGATGCAGCTCACCACAGTCCCGTACAACACAAACCACACAAACTTGGGGACAAATAAAATGGGGTCGTAGGTGATGAAATGTTCTGGACAGAGATAAGGTTGCTGTCACAGTCACTGAGCAGTATATAAACATTTTTCTACCATATAGTTTGGTATACCTATATACAGGTAAAATGAAAACCATAAATATTGGTGTGACAGCTCAAGCACCATTATTGGGGTAATGAAATCATTCAATGAAATCTTAAATCCATATGGAATTTTCTAATGTTCAGTAGATCCAAATACATCATATGAAACTCTATCCCAATTGATACCATCCGGTACTAAAACTGCTGTAATGTTCACTAGGGACAGGTTTCTCTGGTCACGGTGTGATGACGTGTGTGGTTTCAGGACCAAGTTCACAGGTTGTACTGCAGAGCATTGTGGGAGGTAATGTCCATTCAGTAGTCGCAAAAAGACAGTTATCTTACCAATCCAAATTAACAAGAAAGGGATCCCTAATGCAAACCAAAAATGCAACCTAGGGTACACAAAGTAAGTCTTTTTCATCCATAGATAGAATTGTATAAAGTTTTCTTTTTTGGAAATGGGTGGCGTTTGCTCAAGTTCACTTTGATCTGAAGAAAAGTCATTGAAGCTGATGAAGTAGAAATACATAGTTTGATCTATCTTTGGGAGTTTGGCAGTGTTTGTAGAACTGGCAGTTGCTTCTTGGGAAGGCACGTTGATGCGCAGTTGTAAATTTGAGCCAAATTGCAATTTGCGTTTCATTTGGATGTTGTTCTGTTTTAACAGGTGTAATTCGTACTCTGTTATTTGCAACTCCTGCATCTTGCGCAAAGGAGTCTTAAAACGTTATTAGTCTTTTCATCTGAACTTCCTGTATAGAAGCGAGAAGAGATCTGCTGCTACTCAGGATTCCACGCGGCCTGCTGTTGAGAATCAGCCACATAGTGTGGTTTGTTCAGATTAAGCATGGGCGGAAAATCCGCTCCGCTCGCGGATTTTGCGGATTTTCGGTAAATTTGCGATCCGCGAACGCTCGCGAATTTACCGAAAATCCGCAAATTCGCACGCAGCGGATTTTTTTTTATTGGTGATATAATTTTGCGGCGTGCGGCGTAAGTTCGCAATTGCGAACATGTAGGTGCGGTGGGCAGCAACAATCTCGCACTCGCGGAATTACAAAATTTGCAATTCTGCACAAGAAATCCACTAGCAAGCAGCATAGACTTTCTGAAAATGATGATTTTTATCAGAATAACTCCTCAGGTTGACATTTGCCTGCACTTTTTGGGATTTGAGGCCTTTTGATTTTCTTTGGATCACTTTTGGATTAGAAATCAACTTTCACAAGTAATCTTGTTTGAGGCATTACAGTTGCTGTAATGCTGTTCTGCAGAAAAACGAGTTTTGCAAAAGTGAAAGCACTCAGCAGGTGCAAAAGTTCAAACTCATCATTAGTAACCATTCCCTGTAGTGCTTTCTGACTGGGACCCCTCCAGAGTTCAGTTGCTAGTTGCAACAATTGTATGACCCTGCTCTGACCCTCACAGCAGGCTCATAGAATAGCTACAAGTAGGCCACAAAGGTCCTGGAAAAAAAAATTGCACTGCAACAGAAAGCAAATTACAGATAAGGAAGCAGGTGCCAGACTGGAATTTTAAAACAGTGACACATTAATAAATCAACCCCAAATTAATTCATGTCAGATGAAGCAGGGCAGGTGTGCTTGTTTTTTCCTCCATAATCTACAGTGATGATGAACCAGAGGGTGGCATTGATGTACCAGAGGGTGGCATGGGTGAAACAGAGGGTGGCAGTGGTGAAACAGAGGGTGCTGGGAACCTGTGATGATGAACCAGACGTAGAAACAACATAATCGCAACCGTTGCGAGCCGACATGTAAGTTCGCAATTGCGAACTGGTACAAAACCCTCGCGAACTGGCAGAAATCCTTGCGAACACAAAAAAAATTAAAAATCCGCAAATTCGCGAGAATTCGCGGATTTTGCGGATTGCGAGTTCGCAAATCCGCAAATTCGCGAACGCCAGATTCACAAAATTCGCCCATGCTTAGTTCAGATCAATGGAGACACATCTTTTCGGTAATAGGCTATATTATTACATTAGAGAGGCTGTACATGGCCCTGGGAAATCCCGATTGCGTCCAGTGTTATTGCCTAGAGCAACGGCCTTGCGCATCATCCACAATTTCTTACTTCATCACAGACCTATGATCAGAGGCTGGACCCGGCTTTGTAAACTGCCTACATTGCACCCTTTTGTACTTATCTGGAGCGCAACTTGGTGTAGCAACTCTTCCTTACTCGCATTTATTTAGACCTATGACTAGAGGCCTGACTTGGTTTTATGAACGTTCTACACTGCGCCCAGTGTACTTAATTGGAGCGCACTTTCTATGTTGCAATATTTCAGTATCTTGAAAAAACTCATCTTATAGTGCCCTGATGAAGTTCTCCATGTGAGAACGAAACACGTTGGCTGAGTGTAATGCTCCCATTTCGTGATAATTAATCGATTGGAAATAAAGACTATTTTGAAACCTAACACTGATTCTCTGGACTTCATTACCAGGTGCACACCCACCCCTTGCTTCATTTAGGATCTGAACTAAAGAGGCATCACTTGACGGCTGGTTGCAAAGGTTCTCTACTGCTTTTAAAACGAGTGTGAGTTGCAGCAGCAATAGTCTGCCGTGTAAGTGTCTCTCTTGTTGTATTGAGTGAAAGAAGTTGGCCTGGTATATGCTGTGCACTAGTTATAGTGGGCTCCTTGCACCAGTCCAAACGACCCATATGGATGATTAGGGTAAAGACAACCTTTATTGAAAGCTATCCTAGTGGTAGCTAAGAAGAGCAGCTTTCAGGCTAAGTCTTGAAGAATGTAAAGCAGCTTGTTTTACCAGATTGTAACCTCCTGAATGACCAAATGAAAGGAGAACCACACAAGTGTTAATATTTAAATATATATTGATTATTAAACACTCTCTACTAATCTCTTTACGAGATTAGAGCACAAAGTACACAATATTAAATCACTAGAACAACAGTAAATAGCACAATACACAGTATGCTTTAGGGGGAGACTAACCCATATACTAAGAAAGTGGTATAACAACCACAACTTGACTATACACAGTGCCTAGAGCACGTAGAATCACTGGGACCCCAAGGAACCACCCAAGGTAGTGACACAGAGGACCCACGGGGGATGAGTGCAGTGTGTGAACACGGATGCGAGCTCCGTACAACTCTGTGGGTAAGTCTTGGTTGGAATTTTAAAGATTAAGGACACTTAAGAAAGGACTTCGAGCAAAATGTAAATGTAAATTCAGTACTTGTATAGCGCACAAATCACCCTCAAAGTGGTATCTCGGTGCTGGGGGCCGTTGGGAAAATTAAGCGAGCGATTGCCGCGAGTCGCAGGGTGCTTGGCAGACCGCTGCCGCCGGAGCCAGGGATCGAACCGTGATCCCCAGCGTCAGTCACCCTGGCCGCGGCGCCACATCTCTTCAACCATAGAAGGTTCTAAGGCCAGTCCATGTGAGCCCATGAGTACTTGTGTTACCTAACACAGGGAAGCCGGGTGCATATATGTCGAATGGTGTTGGGAATCTTTGTTGTTTTCAATGGCATGATGCTACAAAGTGCTGCTGCGGTGAAAAGGAAAAGTGTCCGATGTGATCCAAGACTGGATCCAAGCTGAGAAGAATCTGAAAGCAGAGGTGACAGAGTCTGGGTCACTTTCCAGTGACTAAGGGCACGACAAACGAATGCCCACCGATGTTGGTTGTTTCAGGTGAAAAGAGGTGAAGCTTGACTCTGAAGCCACGGGGACCAGGAGACGGCAAGGATGACCAAAGTCCACAGGCGAGCTTTCCCACAGCCCCGTGTAGGCACTTTGGTTTGGGGACTTTGTTTGTGCCTGGGTCTCCCAGCGGTTGCTCCCTTAATCTGGGGTTTTGTTTCCAGACTAATTTTGGGAGCGAGATGGCTTTCCCCCGAGGCCCTGGCTTTCTTCCCTGGGGAGGGGTGTCCCTGCTTGGGAGGTGCCCTTTGTTTTACTTGGTCCGGTTCGGCTGGGCATTTTCTCTGCTGAAGGCAAGGGGGCCTGGTGGTCTGTTCTGCAGTCCCGACCGCGCCTCTGTGTTCCTCATGCCATTTCCATGGCCTAGAGTATTTGCTGGTTTCTACGGGCTACAGCCGAGCACCGGTTTCCTCTTGTGTCACCGTACATGGTACATGATGGCATCTCTAGGGAGTTACCGTTCCAGTCGGTGTTAGATGGCCTTCACATTGCTGCTGTGTTTGTTTGCTATGTGGGCTTGATGCTCGATAGCTAGATGGCTGGGAGACTGTTTCGAGGGCAATGACTTCTACGTGCTCCCCGGAGCTCCTCTGTCTTACCTGCTTTTTTCACTGGTTAGTTATTTTCATGCCTTTTCTGCAGTCCCCAGGCCTCTCCTGAGGGTCTTCTTGGCGGGGCGGGTGCTCTTTTCGGCAGCATTGTGGTCTGTGTTCTGAGGGGCGGGTCCGAACTCGTCCGGTGTGCCATCGTTTTGATCTCCCCATCTGAATGATCTCCCCTTAGCATCTGGGCATGCGTACTTCACTGCTCTTGCCCATTTGCAACAATGTAACTTTCTCCCCCTCTGAATGATCTCCCCTTAGCATCTGGGAATTCGTACTTCACTGCTCTTGCCCATTTGCAACAATATAACTTTCCCCTGTCTTTCTGAGCTCCCCCTAAAAATCGATTTCATTTTTCCTCTCACCCCTCTTAAAGCTTTTCCAAGCTGCAGTCACACCATGCTCACTCATGTCTGTAAAACGATCAGTAAAATGAATATTAGTTTCTTATTTTGCTTTAGTTGCCAGGTGAGTTTTTATTCTTTTATTTGTTTTAATGTTCAAATTGTTAGCCTTTCTGTTGCTTGAAATCATTATCTGTGAAACAAATATTACTTTCTTATTTTGCTTTAGTTGCAAGGTGAGTTTTTATTATTTTATTTGTTTTAATGTTCAAAATGTTAGCCTTTCTGTCGCTTGAATTTCTAGATTATACCTGGTGCTTTTTGTCTGATGTTGCCAGTAATGTGAGCTTATTCATACTATTACTTTCTTATTTTGCTTTAGTTGCAAGGTGAGTTATTATTATTTTATTTGTTTTAATGTTCAAAATGTTAGTCTTTCTGTCGCTTGAATTTCTAGATTCTACCTGGCGCTTTTTGTCTGATGTTGCCAGTAATGTGAGCTTATTTATACTTTTTAGTCATGTCGCATTTTAGACAGGTGACTAAGGGGGGGTCCCTCTAATTAGACTTTGGCTGCACCATTGATCTTGGCCCTCCTTGCGCTACCCCATAACTCCCCCTTTTCTGCAGAGGACATACTGTGCCCCATACGGTTGGGCAGAGCTCAAGTGGAGGGATGGGCATTGTGCTGACTACGGTAAGGTGTAGACTGTGGCAGAGTCTCCCCTGATCCGCTTGAGATACCAGCCAGCGCTGCTGGAAGGAAGACTGCATGAATCTATTGAATTGCTCTGCGATTTTTAAACGGACGCATTTTAAAACTTAAGCATTATTGCTACATTTTATTTTCATTTACTCACACGCACTTAGATTTCCAAGGAGTCTGGCCTCAATTGGTAGCCTGCACACCTCGTTCCGACTCGGTGATTAGCACCGTAGAGCGGAGGGCGGACAGGGAAGAGCCAGACACACTTCCGCCTCACGAGCGGTTAGCGCTCTAGCTTCCCCAAGTGCGAGGGACATAAAGCCCTCCCACCACACTGAGCGCGCAGCGGTTGCGCACAGGGGAACGCCTAAGGGATCGCCCTAGATGGGTCTAGGGGCTATGGGCTCTGCTCCTCGAAGATCCTCTACTACTATAAGGACGCCTAGAATAAGGTATTCTAGTAATTTTTTAAAAGAACTATCTACTGCCCCTCTCAAAGGATGTAATAGAGACTCTTGGCCATGCCCAGAGGGTTCGTTTCCTTGCATAAATTGTCAGTTTCAGGCATCCCACATTTTACCAACTGTTAGGGATAAGCAAGTAAAACCTTTGTTAGAATGCGGCCTGAAGAGCTTTTTATTGAACGTGCTTTCTTTGCCTAAGCACCATCTGGAAGTATGGGACCTTGTGTTTTCTCTCCAGCCTGATATATGCTTCTTAACTGAGTCCTGGATGAAACCCCATACTGTTCCCACTATAACGTTAGGGGTTCCTTCAGGCTATGAGTTTTTGAACTTTGACCGCCCTAATAAAACCGGGGGCTGATCAGCCATCTTACATAAGGAAGATTTGAAGGTCGCTATACTGGAGCAAATCCACTGTTTATCAATGGAAATTATGATTTTTAAAATAAGCTCTGATGCTAAAACCTTTTGGAAAGGAGCCCTAGTGTATCGGCCCCCAGGACCTATGTCGGGCTTTACCTTATCCCTTGTGGAAGTATTGGCACCGCATTTTAAAGCGAAAGAAAATGTCATTCTTTTGGGTGATTTTAATATTCATGTTGATATCCCTTCGCACCCAGAAACCTTAACATTTTTAGCCGACCTTTCCACCTTAGGCCTTGAAATGCATAATAAGGGCCCCACACATATAGGAGGTCACACATTGGACATACTCTTCTCCAACTGCCCTAATATACGATGCTATCCTGCTACCCAAATAAGTTGGTCTGACCACTACTTAGTGGAATTTTCCTTACTGGGTGTATCTATACCCTCCCATAAGCCACCGCTCCCACTAGTTTGGCGACGACAGTGGCACAAAATAACAGTAGAAGAGCTAGAGAGGGTATGGAAGAGACCAATCTTCACTGAGATAGATAGTGCGGATTCGGCTCTCTCCAAACTTATTGACTCCCGCACAAAGGCAGCAGATATACTAGCACCGTTAAAACTGCATAAACAACATCCCACCTCTAAGCAATAAATATGGTACACTGAAGCACTTAGAGTAGGGAAACAGGGATGTAGAAAGATTGAGAAGAAATGGAGAAAAACTCGAACTGAGGGGAATAAAAAGGCACATCAAGAGGCCCAATCGAATTACTATAAAAACATTAGGCTGGCAAGGAAAAACAGTCTTATCCAGAAACTTGATGAAGCACGCAACTCCTCTAAACGACCATTATAAAATACTACAGACCTTTGTAAAACCGACGGCCTGTGAAAGTTCGGATGATTTTTCCGAGTCTCTCTGTGATGACATCTCCCTGTTTTTTGAGAACAAAATAAACACGATCTATGATAAAATCATGACAGCCTCCAGTTACACGAACAGCTCTCCTGATCCACCCAAATCATCCATACTTGGGGACCATTCATTTACCACCTTTCCATCAATTAATGATACTGATCTTTCCAATCTTATCAGTCATATAAAATCTGGGTCTCTATATGATTTTCTACCCGCCAAAATGATTGCTCCCTTGAGTACTTTGATTGGACCTGAGGTCAAATTTGCATTAAATCTCTCTCTCAAAGAAGGGCGGGTACCTATGGAGTGGAAGAGAGCGGTGGAGAACCCTATTCGTAAGAACACGGCACACCCATGGACGGATATTTCAACCTCCGACCCATCTCCCTCCCGCCATACTTTAGCAAGATGGCCGAGAAGCATGTAAACACCTGTCTGTCAAAATACATCGAGTCAGCGGGAGGTCTGGACCCCTCTCAATCGGGGTTTAGACCCAATCACAGCACCGAATCTGCCCTCCTCTCAGTGACCGATACGATCTGGATGGCACTAGATGGAGGGGGCTCGATGATTCTGGTGCTGTTAGATTTGTCCGCTGCCTTCGGCACGGTGTCACATGAGATTCTTCTCGGCCGCCTGTGGGAGGTGGGCATAGGGGGCGTGGCGTTGTCCTGGGTAGAGAGTTTTCTCACAGGCCGGTCACAAGGTGTCAGATTGGGCTCCCTTCAATCCATCTCTAGGGAGCTCACCAAGGGAGTGCCACAAGGCTCATGTCTAAGCCCTACACTATTTAATGTGTATGTGGCACCCTTGGCTGGCATTGTGAGAGAATATGGGTTCACCCCGGTGTCCTATGCTGACGACACCCAGCTCCTGTTCCCTTTCCAGTCCCTCACTCCAGCAATAAGAAAATCTTTTGCGGATGGTATGAGAGCGGTCTCAAACTGGATGGCTACAAATTGCCTTCAATGCAATGTAGGCAAAACAGAGGTGATGTTATTCGGAGAGGCCCCGCTTTTGTGGTCCCCAGAATGGTGGCGTCTAGATCTTGGGCCAGTGCTAAGTCCAAAACAGACCGTTAAAAATCTTGGTGTGCGTCTGGATCAGGCACTGGTGCTTAAAGAACATGCCAATCAAGTTGCTGGTCTATGCTTCCACACCATCGGAATCCTGCGACGTGTTTTCCATTCCTGCCTGATTATCATCGTAAGACTCTGGTCCAGACGTTGGTGGTCAGTAGACTGGACTACTGCAATGGCCTGCTCATCTCGGCCAATGAGGAACAACTTAATCGTCTGCAAGTGGTCCAGAACACCGCAGCAAGACTGGTGCTCAATGTTTTGCCCAGGACTCCTTCCCGCCCGCTTTTGGACAGCCTTCATTGGCTGCCTGTTCGGCAGCGGGTTAAATACAAAATCTGCTGTACCATACACAAATGTCTTTTTGGGACAGGCCCTAAGTACTTAACGGACAAGTTCATCCCCTATAGTCCTGGACGTTCCTTGCGTTCAAGTAACCAGCAACTGCTTCAGGTCCCTAGGATTAAGATGGCAAGACAGGGAGGGCGTGCCCTCTCCTATAAAGGCCCCATTCTCTGGAACTCACTTCCACTTGCCCTAAAGACTAATTCAAATTTCCAATCCTTTAGGAAGGTCCTTAAAACTCATCTATACTCAACCTTATAATCTGCTGGTAGTTTAATTATTCAGTTATCAGTCCAACATCTGTACCTATGCGCAAGCGCGGAGATACCCCTTCAGGGGTCGAATCCTGTGCTATATAAGAAAATAAATAAATAAATACCCGGGTGTGCTGGTTGGTGGCCCAGGTCAACGTCCATGCACTCTAGTTCGAGTGGCGCCTTATGCTCTGGAGTGACAGAGGTCTATAGAGCCTGTGACTGCTACTACGAGGATTGCCCACACCTTACTGGACTGATGCCTCTGCTGTGTGGACTCTGATTGGGATAGTGCGTGAGAACTTTGTGTGACACCCCTGATGGGTTTCGTGCGGACTGCGCTGCAACAGTGAGGACTGGGCATTCTTCCTTGTTTGGCCACTTTGATGCCCTGTAGTGCTTCACATGTTGGTGCCTACCTTCTACAACACGGTCAAATATTAGTGCTTTAAATGGGCCCGGAGAGTGTGGGCAGTGGGAGGACCCCCCCCTCCCCACTACCACTGGTGCCACTCTGCCTGGTGGACATCCAGGCTGGCTGATGGGCTTTCCCCTGTGAACAGGTTTGAGGAGCTGCTTTGGGCCATTAAGGACGTTAAGGCTACACTGGTCCCGAAACTGGGTGCCCCAACAATCAAAATGTGTTTTCTTAGGGCTAACTAGACAAAGTTGAGAGATGGCTTTGAATCTAATTCATCTACGTTGGCTGGACTGCGTCCTTCAATGATGGACATGCAATTTCAGTTGAAGGCACTCCAGGCGGAGCTGGCTGTTTGAAGCTGGGTGAATGATGTTAAGGGTCGCTAGAGGTGCAATATTATCCGCATAATTGGGTAGGGGCCCCAACATGGACCTTTTTCTTGAGGACTGGCTGCTTAATAAAGTGCTGGATGAACGGAGGTCCTCTTTCTTCTCAGTGGAGCGTGGACAGAGTCCCTGGTTGGTCGCCTTCCCCCACGGCTTTGCCTCAAACAGTGGTGGTGTGCCTCTTCAATAATCTGTACCACACCCTACAGGTTGAAAACATGAAGGGCCCAGGGAGTCTCTTAACCTCTCCTAAGCTCCTTTCCACAGTCCTCTATTCATCCCTGCTGCCAATACAGCCCCGCCCTGACAGGGGTTTCTGACCTGACCTGACGACCCAGTTTCTCAAAGCACATGAAGGGCCCATTGCAGGTGGAGAGCAGTCCCAGCGCCTGATAAGCTGGTTCAGGCCCCTCAGCAACTGATCACTTCTCTGTATAGCCCAGGGAGTCTATTAACCTCTCCTAAGCTCCTTTCCACAGTCCTCTATTGATCCCTGCTGCCAATACAGCCCCGACCTGACAGGGGTTTCCGACCTGACGACCTGGTGTCTCAAACAGCATCCAACACCAGCCTGCTCCTGTTGCTGCCCAGAGCCCTTCTACCTGAATCTACAGGCTATGAGCACGGGTCACTTAGCAAGCCCAATCGCACAGGTTTTGTGGAGCGATCTAGTCTCTCGCTCCAACTCTGAACCCAGTTTGTCTTCCAGGGTAAATCGAGATATGTCTAAGCTTCCCATGATGGGGTAGTTCTGGGCCCAGACTGGAACAGCTTCCTTATGGGTTGTGGCTGTTATCTTGGTGGTTATGATATACCCCTCTGTATGATTATTTAGTGTACAAAGAATACACTCTCCTGCCCTTAGCAAATGTCTCCGCATCCTGGCGCTCGGGCCCTCTGCTTCTGTTGGTTACATAAATAGTCTGCCTGACTTAAGTTTGTGAAGCTTCCCTGGTATAGCACAGCTAAGGAGCTTTGGCCATTGGTTGAATATTGCCAACATCTGTAAGCTTCATATTTTGTTTCCAGCCACCATTTGGAGGTTTATTCAAGGCGACGAGGGGGGCCAAACCAAAGCTGCCACATTTTCTGCACAGTAAGTTATCGTTGGCCTTTTCAAACTTTTTCTGAAGCTGTCTTCAGAACAAAAGTGGGCAAAATACACCTCAAGCTTAGAGCAGTGAATTCTGTACAAGAAGAGAATAGGGCGTAATAGCCAAACCTGCTTACTTTGTAGCTGGGGAACCAGGTTTGAGTCTCAGCGTTGGCTCAACATCCTGTGATTCTGCTCATATAACTAATCTCCGGCTGATACAAAAAAACAACTCTGGGCCCGCAGTAGGGTTTGAATTTGATCGCTGTTGTACCTTGTGTGTAGAGCAATGATATGTCATGCAGTCTCATGACTCTCTTCAGAAGGACGCACAGTGGAAGGTATTAAAAAGGAATCTTTGATATGTTCCTAGTCCACGTGGAGCCACAAGGAAGGTCTACTGAAAGGGCGATATTAAAACTATTTTGTGTTGGTTACAGATACGTTTTGCCAAGTGTATAATTCATAGAGAACATGTAGAGCATCGGCTACATAGCAACATTTTTGGGGATTCCTTGGTTAAGTTCTTTAGACAACTTTTCAAAGCCTCAAAGGTTTACATTTTCTTTACATATACATATACGTGATGTTAAAGTTGAGAGGAGACAAGTAAGCAACCCCCAAAGAACTGTGGGGATGAATCTCTGATCTTGCCTATAAAAGGTACCTAGGCACATTCTGGGAAATATTGTTTACTTCTTTTTCCTACTGTTTAACCCTAAATAAAATTATTTGTAATTCCCTTGCCCACAGCTTACACTCTGCAGTAATATTGATGCAGTGACCCAGCTGGGGGGAGGGGGGAGGAGTTGTCCTAACGGCTAGGGCGGTAGACCTGGAATCTGGGGAACTGGGTTCAAGTCTCGGCAATAACGCTGAACATCATGTGATACTGGGCAAATTACTTAATCTTCCCTTGCTTAACCATAAATGTGTCCTAATGTAACGCAACAATGCAATGTAAAGCGCTCTGATGCCCGATTCGGGTCAAGTTCGCTCTATCTAAAACTCCGTAAAATAACAAATACTTATGTTTAAAAATCTATGTTTTGCATCTTTTTTCCTGTCAACTGCACTACTTCACCGATCACAGAATCATGTCTGTAGACCTGGCTAGACGTGAGGAAGGTAGTGAAAAAGAACATGGTTCCCTGGATTAATTCAGTGTTTGCAGAGTGTAGTCAGAGGTCGCATATCAGAGTAGGTAATCAGAGGTTCAATGTCTCCTTAGGATATAATGCTTATCGTTATTCTTGCTGCAGGCAATCTAGTACAAACACATACTACCTAATTTCTAATTAATGTTAATTGAGGCAGTTCCTGCTTAGTAAAATGTAAAATCCCCAGTGTTTTCCTGTTTACAGCACACTACCAACTGTCAGGCTATTGGTTGTTGGTATGCGGTTACATCTTGGACTAATAAATCTATGTTGTTTACCTTTTGTGAGGCTAATAATTACCTCCCCGATACTTTGTGTTCACTAAATATACCAAAAGCACAAAACATGCTGTCTGCCATCACACTGTCTGCTTTTGGGCTGAGCGTGTTTTAGGGTGGGATGGGGGTGAACAGCTGTGAACAGCTAGTTTGTGATTATTTGAAGTGCAAGGTCTTGAGGTCCATTTTGAACTGGTGTAGTTTTAGTTCTTTCCAACTCTTGTCTGCGAGGTAGGTAAAGGATCTTCCCCTTGCTCTTGGCCTGTAGAAACGAGGGACGGTGGTTACTTCAAGGTCAGTTGAGCGGAGGTTTTTTTGAGAGGGGTTGATGGAGGTTAGCTGATTCAGCTATTGTGGTCTGTTGTTATGAAAGGCTTTGTAGGCATGAGTGAGCACCTTGTGTCGTAATTTGACGATGGCTGGGTTAGCGCTTAGCTTTGCTACACGTTATTACTCTTATCTTGGCCTTACTTGAAAACGCCATCTTGAATGTTATGGCGGCCATTTTAGAGAATGAGCGGCCTCATGGTCAGCGTGCCCTTTAGTCCTTTGTCCGTGCCACTGACCACTCGAGTTTGCCCAGCAACAGGCTATTTTTAGTAACGGTCAAGCCCGCACATGCACAGTTCCGACTGACCAGTCACCCCTTAGGAATGTTCCGCCAAACTGACCAGTGGTGTTGTAACCCCTCCCATGAGTTGGCTGTGTTCCAAAAATGACCATATATGTACTTAAAACTCTGTAACCATGTACCGCCTACCTTTCTTATGTTTGAAAACTGTATAAAAGAAGGACTCGCACCGATGTTCGGTGTGATACTTCTTGCATTGCCGAAGGGTGCTGTAGGAATGTACCACCACCCCATGGGGTCTTAATAAACTTGTCTTTTGCATTTTCCAGTTTCCGTGCCAACAGTTCTTACGGTGTAGTGGGTATTCTGTGGAGTATGTAGGCCTGAAGAACCCAATACCACAAATTGGCGACCACGAAGGGACTCATCGGCGACTCGGATGCCCGAAGGAGAGGTCGTGACGAAGGATTGGAAACTCGCTATGGACGCGTACGCTGCCACTGAGTTACCAGAGTCTTGGCACCCACGGTGTTTTCTTCCTTTCCTTCTGATCTGACCATCCAGGTGGCGCCGGTCCCCGACTGAGATCCTGCTCGTCTGTGTTGCGGTACAGTGCCTGTTTGGCTGATTCGATCAAAGACCTTGGCAGTTGGAACCTGGATATTTGAGATTTGGGTAAGATTTGTGATCGGTAAGGTAGTCTGCGGAGGCTTACTGAAGTTCTCTGAATGTGACTATGATTTGAGTTAGCTAACATTTTGACTTTGTGAATTTGAACATATGTGCAGTGCACTTCACATAGGCAGGCATGTAGAGATGTTTCTCTAAGTTTGTTTGTACTCTGAGCGGCACATTTGTGTGAAGTATTGTAAGTGCCATTTTTATGGTATCACGTTTTCGTGGTACTTTTTGAACATGCCTGTTTTAAGCACACTCCGGGGGATGTGCTGTCTTGGAAATGGTACCACATATAGGTTAAACGAATCTCAGCCGGCTCCCCCAGAGGGGACCCCTAATCGCGATATGTATGTGAAATTTGGCCTTCCCCCTATATTGTACAGTAAATTATGGAACAAATATACCAAATCTGATCCCGAGTTGCAATGGCCACTACATGGGTCGTTTGATTTACGAAAGGTTCAGTTTGTGGAGCAGTGTTTGTTTCAGCGTAGGTCTAGACAGGATATGTTTGATTGTGTGCGAATGTGGGAGAAAGCAGTGCGTGAACAAATGAAGCGTGAGATTGCCTTGGCGGAAAAAGAGCAGCGCAAGGCTGCTCGAGATAAAGCTTTACAGCTGGAGGAGAAGGAGGCGCAGGAGAAGAAAGAGAGGGAGGCACGGGAACGTAATTTGCAAACGACCGGTCAATTTCCTATTCGACGTCCGCTTTATCCTGTCCTTACTAACGAAATTGATGATTTTTCATTACTAGATCGATCTCCGCCTCCGTATGTTCAGCCTACGGCCCCGTCCGAGGATTTCGGTGATGACAGTCAGGATAAGACGAGTACGAGGTTAACAGCGCAGAGAGCTTCGGATTTACGAGGGTTTGCTAGAAAATTAAATTTGAATAGAATTACTTTGTCAGAACTTAATGCTGAAAGGAAAATGTGGTCGGAACGAGAACAGATGTGTTTTTTAGGTACTTTTGCGGATGAAGTTATTGAGCGGTTTCGTAAGAATTCAGAGGAGTTAGAATCTAAGGATGAATCAGTTTTTCATGAGCAAATGCGCAAAGGTTTATTTGATATTTCAGATGCGGATAACTTTTTCCAACGATTGGTCCAGCTACGGGATGAGGCGTCCAGATTGCGGGAAGCACAAAAAAAGGCAGCGGAGGAGTCCTTGCCAGGGCTGACTGGATACACCAAAGAGTGTTCTATCTTTGGAGCAGATAAGAGTTCTAAAGTGCATGTTATGCCTATGCGTGAAGCTGCACCTTTGTATGTTCCTCCTAAAGGGCAAGGTACAGACGATGATAAAACGTCTGCAAATGCGAAAGGGTATTTTATATATAATTGGGTATATACGCCTTGGAACAGAGCGGATGTTATGGCATTGAAAAATGCTTTACCCGATCCCCGTAAAAATCCGGCAGCTTTTTATGAAGGGGTGGAGGGGGCTATTTCCTCTTGTGTTATGACTCTTGTTGATATAGATCTTTTCTTTGGGTTAATTCTTCCCCCTGATATGTGGAGAGCAATTCGTAAGTTTGATGATCAAGCAATGTTTGGGGCAACGTGGAGAGATATAGGCCAGGCTGATTTAGACAGTGAGCCTGCATGCATATCATGCCGGTTGATTTTAGATCTTCCAACAGCTATTTTGAATAAATTAAAAATGCTTGTTCCGCCTAAAAAGATTGATTGGACCATGTTAGCATCGTGCAAACAGAAAATAGATGAATCGGTTTCTGACTTTTTCACACGTTTTGAAGAAGCATTTCATGATTATAGTGGGCAATTGCTAACAGATGATACGGGTAGGCATCTGTTTGTAGATAAGTATGTGGCTAATCTCCTACCGGAGATTGCAAAAAGATTGAAAACAAGTGAAAGTTCCTGGACCACAGCGACCCCTGCGTCTTTGTTAACTATGGCTCAGTATTACGAGCGGCAGGAAATAGAGGCTAAAGAAAGTGTTGATAAGAAAACGAAGGAATTGAAAACAAAGGTGATGTTGGCACAGGTTCGTGGTGCGCAATCCAGAGGGAATGATAGAGGTAGGCGAGGAGGGGGTAATGCGTCGTATGGTCGTACTGATATTGCTGAGGACCAATGCGCTTATTGTAAAGAGTTTGGGCATTGGGCTGATGATTGCCCGGTGCTTCGTGAGCAACGTAGTCAGTGTGGTCGAGGAGGTGGAAGGTCGCGGAATAGTTATTCGGGAGCAAGAGGTGGCGGAGGTGATCGTGGTAGGTTTGAAGCGAGGGGTCGTGGTCAGGATGAACAAAACACCTTTGATCGACGGAATCAGTATCAGATATCGGAGGGTGAGAATGTGGAGAATCAGGATTATGTGCATGCATAGGATTGCGTAGGATGGGGTGTGGAATCGGTTGAAGTGCCAGTAGATCAAAGAGGTCCATATGTATCAGCGGGCATTTTGGGTTCTACTGATCAGTTTTTAGTTGACACAGGAGCTACTCATAGTGCTTTGTCTAAAAACTTGGTTCCAAGGGCTCCCCTGTCTGGCGAAATGATAACATGTATAGGGTTCGATGGCACACCCTCTCCAAGCCCATTATCACAACCTCTTGCATTTTGTATTGACAAATTTTTTAGTTTTTGTCCATTTTTGTTGTCGCCCCACACTCCAGATAACATTATGGGCATTGATTTGCTCAAATATTTTCGAGCAACGATACGCTGCGCTCCTGAAGGAGTGCGCGTTATTTTGAATGACAATTACCCAGATTCAGGCAGATTTTGTACCATGAAGGAAATTGAAGCATTAGCCTCTCTCCCACACACGTTATGGGCGACCTCGGATACGGATGTGGGACAGATGCTCATCCCGCCTATTCGAATTACTGTCAAGGAGGGAGTACTTTTGCCACGTGTACCGCAGTACAAGATATCTAGGGAAGGTGAAATTGCCCTGACGCACATCGTTCAGGATTTGATTACTGCAGGAGTAGTGGAGGAAGTTCCTTACAATGTCTGTAACAGCCCTATTCTTCCGATCCTTAAAAAAGATACTGACGACAAAGTCTATCGATTTATTATTGATTTGAGAGAAATTAACAAAATTGTCATTCCCCAGTACCCGGTGGTGTCTGATATCACGACATTGCTTACCTTGGTCCCCCCAACTGCAACAACCTTTTCTGTTATTGACCTTAAAAATGCGTTCTTTTCTATTCCCATCCATCCTGACAGCAGATACCTATTTGGCTTCACGTTAAATAATAAATCGTATAGATTTTGTCGTGTTCCTCAAGGTTACACAGAAAGTCCTAGCATTTATAGCCAGGCTTTAAAAAGACAGCTCGATTCATTTGAATTGCAATCTGGAGTAGCTCTTATTCAATACGTTGATGACCTCCTATTGGCTGCAGACACCTGTGCACAATGTGAGGAGAGTACACTTGCTTTGCTCTCCTTTTTGGCTCAGCATAATCATAAAGTTTCTAAGAAGAAGCTACAATACTGTAGACCAAAGGTGACCTATCTCGGTCATCTTTTGTCTAAGGAGGGGCGTGCATTAACATCTGATCGAATTCAAGCGATTTTAGATACACCAGTCCCCTGCACTCAGAGAGATGTACGCGCCTTCATAGGATTAACGTCCTTTTGTAGACAGTGGATCATGGGGTTTTCGCACATTATCAAACCTTTGTTAGCGTTATTGTCCAAAACTACACCAATGCCTTTTGAATGGACAGATGAATGTCAGACTGCTTTTGATCAATTGAGACAGGCCCTTTGCTCTGCACCCGTGTTAGGTACACCAGATTACACGAAGATTTTCACGTTGTACGTGCACGAGAAAGATGGGTGCGTATTATCAGTGTTAGTTCAGACACACGGGGATAAGCAGAGGCCATGTGCGTATTTCTCAGCTATTCTTGATCCTGTAGCGCGAGGGTTACCTGGGTGTTTCCGAGCGGTTGCAGCAACAGCAGTAGCTATACGGCAGAGTGAGGGAATAGTTTTGTCGCACAAATTGTTGGTGCTAGTTCCCCATGCAGTGGATGCCCTGCTAAATCAAATGAAAACCCAGTATCTTACGAGCGCACGTTTAACAGAATATGAGCTCACACTTCTGGCGCCACATATCACACTGAAAAGATGCGCTACCCTGAACCCTGCCACTTTATTGCCATATCCGGTTGATGAGGGCCAAGAGGAAAAGCACCATGATTGTGTTTTCCTGACCGAAGAACAAACAAAGGGTCGTGTCGACTTACAGGATATGCCACTTCCAGATGTAGATGGGGAACTGTGGGTTGATGGATCGTGTTTGAGGCTGCCAGATGGCACAACTTCTGCAGCATATGCGATCACGACACTTAAGACGGTGGTAGAAACAGCACGAATACCACAGAAATCGGCCCAAGCAGCGGAGCTGATAGATTTGACAAGAGCCTGCGAATTAAGTGCTGGCTTATGTGTGAACATCTACACAGACAGCCGGTGCGCCTCCGGAGTAGCGCATGATTTTGGGCTACTCTGGAGAGAGCGTGGGTTTTTGACTTCGCATGGAGTACACATTATGCACGGAGAGCTAGTGCGTGATCTCCTAAACGCGTTACTTTGTCCAAAGAAAGTGACGATAATCAAATGCAGTGCACATAAAAAGATCACTGACAAAGTGGGACAAGGCAATGCTTTTGCGGACAGTATAGCAAGACAAACAGCTATGTCACGAAACGACTCCCCCATGTATGTAGTGAAGTCGCAGGCCGAGCGGTGGCATGATGCTAGAGCAGAGATATTAGACATTCAGAAATCAGCGACTGAAGCAGGACTTGTAACATGTCAGCAGAGGGAGTACTAGATGACGAGAGTTGTTGGAGAAGCAAAGATATGAAACGATGGAAATTGCCTGCAGCTTACTTGCAAGCGATGGTCCAGATTACGCATGGGTTGGCACATGTTGGAGCTCTTGCGATTACTCGATTGTTAACACGAGTTTGGGAGCATCCTGAGATTGCCAACACGGCTAAGAGAGTAGTGCAGACCTGTTTGATATGTTTACAGCACAATCCTGCAAAAGGGACTCATACTCCGAAAGGAGGGTTCGTTCCACCTTCTGCACCATTCGAGGTACTACAAATGGATTACATCCAGCTTGAGCGTTGCAATAACCTTAAGTATGTCTTAGTGGTGGTATGTGCTTTTAGCAAATGGGTTGAGGCCTTCCCCACGAAAGATAATACAGCTTTGACAATGGCTAAGGTTTTGCTCAAAGAGTACTTCCCTCGATATGGAGTTTGCAAATTTTTGTGGAGTGATAATGGTCCTCATTTTGTTGGGAAAATTGTGGAATATGTGTTGAAGGGATTGGGGATTCAGCAAAAGTTCCATGCTGTGTTCCACCCTCAGTCAGCAGGTCTTGTCGAACGGTACAATGCCACTTTGAAACTAAAGTTGGCTAAGATTGTGGCATCCACGTCTTTGAAGTGGCCGAATGCTTTGCCGTTAGCGTTACTCTCTATTAGATCAGTGCCGCATTCCCGAATTGGCCTCACACCTTATGAAGTGGTGTTTGGAAGGCCAATGAATATATGGGGAGTTCCTAAGCCACGATTGTTACATGATGTGCCTTGTATAATGATGAACGATTATTTGGCACGATTAACAAATGATTTACTTTCCATTCACCAACAGGTTTGAGAAGCGCTCCCTGACAATTCCATTGGGGAGGCTCACAATCTGCGTCCTGGTGATTTTGTGATGGTCAAATCCTTCGGGAGAGCGAACAGCTTGGAACCGAGGTGGCGTGGCCCGAGCAAGTCCTGCTTGCAACTCGAACGGCTGTGCGAGTGACCAACAGGAAGCGGTGGGTGCATTCAACTCACTGCCGTCGTGTCTCTCCGGACCTGGTGAATCCTACTGTGCTATCGGACTACAGAGATATCTTGGACGAGGAAAAGAGCCCAGCTGTGACGTCGGCCGAATCGGAGGGAGCCTTCCCGGACCACACTGTTTCTGGACGACAACGATACAATCTGCGGCCACGATAGGAGGAAGATTTTTTTTTGGTGCGAGACTGGTTGAGTTACCGCTCAGGGGTTTGTGAAACGGAAGCCGGGAATCTCAAGGGGGGAGGATCAGTTCTGCCAAGAGTAGCGACACCCGTCTTGACCCAGTAGAAGAAAACAACGGCTACCTCGGAGCTCAGCACTCACATTTTTATTTTTTAATTGTATATTTGAGACCTTGTGAACTCTTTTGAACTATGGCGTCTTCTGCATCACAAGATAAAAGAATTATTGGTGCTATATTGTTTGTATTGACAATTGTTTTGATAGCAGTGATAGCCTGGGTAGTAGAACTTGTGGTACCTGTACGAGAACATTTGTTGCCGACTACCCCGGCTCCATCTGAACATTTTCATTTCACCTTACCCTATCATGAAGAACGTCACCGACAAACTTACTTGAATAATAGTTTCATTCAAATTTTGCATCATACTCATAATATGACGAACACTTCTAATTTTTGGGTAAGTGGGATGTTGCCTGGACATCAGAAGAAAGGAGGCACACCGCTTATCCCGCTCCCTTTTTCCCACAATGGTTCTTGCAATGCCTGGTATACTCTACTTTTCACTTTGCGATGGCCAACAAAAGGGGGGGTGCTTTTCCGTTTGAATAAAATATGTTATCATGATCGGGATGGTTATCCACAAGCTGAGGGTACTCGATTCGAATGGGAGGAGTACCGCCCTGATAACGTGTCTGCACCTCGAATTTACAGCAACCAACGGAACATTAACATGTCTAACTCTCATGTTATTAATGTTATAGATACTAAGGCTGATCTCTGTATACGTAATAAAGGTACAATCCCGGTTGGCAAAAGTGAATGTAACACCACACTTACCTTTGACAGTCCGAATGGCATCTCGTTTGTAGCATCCCGAAATACATACTTCATTTGTGGCAATAAAGGTTATCATCGTCTCCCGTTACGATGGTTAGGCACGTGCTATATCTCTTTTGTATTGCCCCCTGTATTTATCGCCCCACCAATGTACCATAATGACTACGTCTTATACCATGATTTTGTGCTGAACCGAGTTAAAAGAGCTGTAGTCTTTGAAGACATTGACCAAACCGATACTGCACTGCAACAATATGTGGATTTTAATTTGGGTTTGTTTTCTTTTGTGGGAGCTGCTTTAAACAGTCACAAGATATGACGATTGACCCGTGTTGTTGAGGCTGTTGCTAATGATACTGCTTTTGCATTTGGGGAATATAACTGAAGAACTTCAAATATCTAGAATTGTAACGCTCCAGAACCGGATGGTTCTAGATGTAGTTCTAGCCGATCGAGGGGGGGCATGCCGAATTATCGGAAGTAGCGGCTGCGTTTACGTGCCAGACAATTCACCATCTGTATATGATGCCATATCTAAATTGCATAAAATTGCTGCTGAGATACATTCGGACAATGGTACATGGACCTTTTCGGGGTGGTTCTGGTCAATGCTTAGTACATGGGGCTGGAAGCTAATGACAATTTTATGTATCATAGTTGGGACATTATTCTTCCTATGTTTATGTATACAATGTGGCCCTGCATTATGTTCTATGTGTTTATCAGCTTGTATTCCATCCAGACGAGCTTTTGCCCAAAATGAAACAATGCTTCGTAAAGAAGTGGCCCAGATTATGTTGATCGATATAGAAGATGAGTATCCTGACTATGTCCATTATGAGGTAGCTTCAGCTAGAGGCTAAAAGGGTCGTCTGTCGTAATTTGACGATGGATGGGTTAGCGCTTAGCTTTGCTACACGTTATTACTCTTATCTTGGCCTTACTTGAAAACGCCATCTTGAATGTTATGGCGGCCATTTTAGAGAATGAGCGGCCTCATGGTCAGCGTGCCCTTTAGTCCTTTGTCCGTGCCACTGACCACTCGAGTTTGCCCAGCAACAGGCTATTTTTAGTAACGGTCAAGCCCGCACATGCGCAGTTCCGACTGACCAGTCACCCCTTAGGAATGTTCCGCCAAACTGACCAGTGGTGTTGTAACCCCTCCCATGAGTTGGCTGTGTTCCAAAAATGACCATATATGTACTTAAAACTCTGTAACCATGTACCGCCTACCTTTCTTATGTTCGGTGTGATACTTCTTGCATTGCTGAAGGGTGCTGTAGGAATGTACAACCACCCCATGGGGTCTTAATAAACTTGTCTTTTGCATTTTCCAGTTTCCGTGCCAACAGTTCTTACGGTGTAGTGGGTATTCTGTGGAGTATGTAGGCCTGAAGAACCCAATACCACACTTGAAGATTATTATTCTTTCTATGGGTAGACAGTGGATGTTGTGGAGGAGTTGGTTAATGTGGTTGTGTCGTGAAATATCGATGATGAGCTGTGGCGTTTTAGAGAGTCTGGAGTTTGCGGAGACCGTTGCTGTAGTCCATTCTGCTTGAGAGGAGTGCATGGGTGATATTTTTTCAGGAGTCAGCGTTATCCACTTGAATGTTTTGCAAAGTATGCCGAGATGTTTGAAGCATGCTGAGGATACGGTGTTGATCTGGCTATTCATTGTTAGTGAGGAGTCAAGTATGATGCCAAAGTTGCATGCCTGGTCTGTTGGGGTGGGTGGTTTTCTAAAGGCGGATGGCCACCAGGTGTTGTCCCATGTGTAGGAGGTGCAGCAGAGTATGATGACTTCTGTTTTCTCTGCATTAACCTTCAGCCACCTGTTGCTCATCCAGGTTGGAATGGCTTTTATCCCTTCTTGGAAATGGCTCCTGGTTATGTTGTCTTCCTTGGTGAGTGTGTGGATGTGCTTTGTGTCATTTTTGTATGAGACAATTTTCTTTTTTTCTGAGGATGGTCCTGATGGTGTCTGTGTAGATGTGGAAGAGTGTGGGGCTGATGGAGGATCCTTGTGGTACTCTGCATCTGATATCTGTCGTTTCTGAGACGAAGGGCAGGAGTCGGATTCTCTGTGTTCTGCATGAGAGGAAAGATCTTATCCAGTCTAATGCTATTTTTCCGATGCTGGCGTAATGGAGCCTGATGACTAGTGTGTGGTCCGAGATGGGGTTTTAAGCCTGCTGAGAGGTCCAGAAGGATGAGGGCTGCCGTGTGGCTTTAGTCGAGGATCCTGCTTATGTCAGTAGTGTCAGTGATGAGGCTGTTTTTGGTGCTGTGGTTGTTGCTGAATCTGGATTTAGAGGTGCCTCTGATGTTTTATTCTATATAATGTACTGGCTGGGTGATGATGTCATTTTCGATAAATTTTGCAGTGAAAGTGAGCATAAACATGGGCCTCATGTTTTTGTGATTTGTTTGTTCTGCGGTGGGCTTCCTTTAGTATGGTGTTGAATTTGGGATTCTTCCTGTTGTCAGTGAATGTGGCGGTCTTCAGGCAGCAGTTCCTATTTTTGCAAAGTTCTGGTTCGAAAGCAGTGTATGCTCTGTCTAAAATGTGTGTCTGGCAGGGAACAGTAGGTGCTACGGACTGAATGTTCTTCATTGTCTTTAAGTTGTTTTTGTGGTGAGAACTCTTCAGGTGAGAATGGTCTGGCATCGTTTGTGGTGTGGATTGAGGCAGTGTTGTCGTCTTTTTTCTCAAGGTTGTCTTAGAGCATTTTGATCTTCTGGTGAAAGAAGAACCTTGCAGCGTTCTTGCTATGGAGGGCCGTCGGTTCTTTTGCTATTGTTGTTTTTGTATTTCGGTATAATGGCAAACATTTCCGTTGAGTTGTGGGCATTGGAGAGCATTCTGTCTTGGATGAAGTTTTCTGTGTTCATTTGGTGAGTGCTGACTTGGTGGTGTGCTGTGATACCTGCTTTGTAGGCGGGTGTCATTCTGGTGTTTTTTATGTTTCTCTTCTTCTACAGTCTTTGGTATGAGTGCTTGGTTTCCACTTGATCCATTTTGAACCATTTTGCATTCATGTTTTGTCGTCGCTTGCTGTTCTAGATGGTGGGCGAGGGTGTTGGCGCATTTGGCGATTCATTGGTAGAGTTTGCTTGCCGCTGTATTGCACTCTGTTGTAGTTGGTGAAGGAGTGCAGACTTTGTTACTGTTTCTGTATGGGGTGGAACGTGCGGTTTGACATTGAATCAATATGTGCTGGACTGTCCATTTGTGTAGTAAGTTAGAAAGCATTCTCTTACGCCTGATTATATCTTGATAACTCTATAGTGTTTGTCACGTTATTTCAATAATAATTCAAAGAGTGAAAAAGTTTACTGGGTTTTGCATGGACAAATGCTATTGTGTAGACTAATTTGTTACCCAATTTGTTTGTTCCATATACTGTTGTAATTCATTATTTGGGAGTGAGCTTTTGTCCATATTTTTTAAATACAATAAGATTGGGAGTTTCCTGGCCTGTATCCTTTATGGTGGTTTGCTGGACAGTTATGAAGTTTAGATCCCCTGTTCACTTTGTTGCCTTGCTAGATTCATTTTCCCTTTTTTCTATTATTGAATACTTTATTAGTCAATTTAAACCATAAATTTAGCTAAGGACATACATAACTGAACATATAAATTAAAAAGAAATTCTAAAAATGTTTTGCCATCAAGCTCCAACCATATAATTTCTTTCCTAGCAAACAAATAAACAATGTTAATACCCATCTTGTTATTTTGTTTTTCTTAAAAAGTACCATTATGTAATGTTTTGTCAATACTCCAAAAGATGTTTAATAAACCCATAACCCTTGCAATAGACATACATAATACGAATTTCTGACAAAATATCGATAGACAAAAAATTGACATACAAAAATATCTGAGCAATAATATTGAAGTAAAAAATATTGACATCCCACCTAAAACATGGTAAGTACAAAAATATCAGGAAAAAAAATTGATGTAAAAAAATGCTGTTATTTAAAAATTCTTGTTTTTTTAATTAAAAAATATGTAAAATAATATAAATAATACTTATAAATATAAAAAAACTGTTACAAATATTGTATAATATTTAAAATTAATAAGTAATATGCATAATTTAATATAAAATGTACTAAACATATACATATAATATATAATATATATATACTTACTGAATCAGTTTTATTAATTATTTATTTTATTACCTTATAAATAATTAAACATATCATAAAATACAAATTCATCTATACAAATAAAATAATAACATGAATGAAAATTAAATAATTATGTGAAACTAATAACAAAAATTTAATTTACTTTTAATATTTTTAAAGTTATTTATATACTACATTAGCTAAAATAATACAAAAAATATCAAATAACAGAGGTAATAAAACTACTATTCCAACTCCAATAAAAACAACAGTAGGGAAAGTGTTGGATAGCGTAGAGGTAAAAATTACTATTCCAACTCCACAGAGTGCAACAGTAGGAAAAATGTTGGATAGCGTAGGGGTAAAAATTACTATTCGCACTCCAGAGAGTCCAAAAGTAGGGAAAATGTTGGATAGCGTAGGGGTAAAAATTACTATTCCAACTCCGGAGAGGGCAACAGTAGGAAAAGTGTTGGATAGCGTAGCAGTAAAAATTACTATTCCTACTCCAGAGAGTGCAACATTAGGGAAAGTGTAAAAATAACATACTTATACATAAATTATTATTTTAAAATATGTAATAAATTAATTATTGAATACATCTAAAATATTTGCAAACACCAATAAATAATTATTGAAAACATTGTTACCAATGAATAATTAAGTAACAATACATTAATAATAGATACCAATTATTCCTAATTAATAAATATTAATTACCAATTATTAAACATTGAATAACATGTGTTTATAACAAAAGCATATTAATTATTATAAAGTAATTACCAATTAACTAATATTGAACAATTAAATCTTTTGCTAAACCATAAAAATTAATTATCAAACATTAATTGTCAATTAATGATTACATAGTAATATATTAATTAAAAATATCAATACATATTATTTAGTCATATTTAATTAGCAATTAATGACTAAACAACAATAAATTCATTTTCATAACCAAAAAATTAAACTTTTAAATAATTACCAATTAATAATTAATATCCCATAAATTAATATTCAATACCCAATTACAAATGTAATATTTACTTAATTACATAAGAATCACTTTACACACTATTCCCCTATAAACGCACAACTCCAATAATAAAATAATACACTTAACATAATTATCAATTAATCAATTACAATGAATTACCAATTAATAAAAAATAATTACCAATTAATAATTAATTAATTAATATATAATTAGCAATACCTATTAATGAATATAAATTATTACTTAATTACATTTAAATGCCTTCTCACACTATTCCCCTATAAACCCAGAATCCGCTACAGAACTTGCACACAAAATTAATTAAAATTAATTCATAATTCATAAAAAATTTAATAATTTATAATAATTAAACAACCCGCTACAGTATTAAAATACAAAATTAACTTAAAATAACTTAAAAAAAAATAACACATACATATTTAATACATAATAATGTACATAAAATCATATAAAAATCCATAATAGTAACCTCAATATTACTAACATCTATATTACTTGCATCGATATAAAAAAATCAATATTACTTACCTTCGAAATTCTGTCCCTTTGATATAAAAAAAATCGATATTACTTACTTTCTATATTCTGACCCTTCGATATTATTACATCAATTTTATTGTAGGTCGATATTTAAATTTTGATATTTTGGCACCATATAATACGTCATGTACCTATAAATTTAAAAATAAGTGTTAATCCTAAGTACACAGTTGTATTTCTGATTTAGGAAGCACTTAAAAATTTACTACATAGTTAATTCAATTTTTTTTAAATAAAATGCCAGTATTCAAGCTTAGGGTGCAGCCCTGGAAAAGCTTTACCATGAGCAAAAATTACATTGAGGAAAGTCTATTATGCCAAATTCTGCCGAGAAGTGAGGGGTATGCAGGATGTTCGGAGATACTGCTCCAGGCTTTACCAGATTATGTGATTTTGTTAATGTATTTATGCTGATTGCACTAAAAGTACCAAACTTCTGCGAGCAGTCCTAAATGAGTTTTTATTGATAGATTGCTCAATGTAATAGGGGGCAGGTTAATTTGATTGACCAAGAAAGGCTATACAATCAGCATTTGTTAAATTGTGTAAAGCATATTGTGGATTTTCATGTTTATGAAAAAAGGCGTTGGGGGCTATGGTAACACTGGTATAAGCATTACTAACTGACTGGATTGTCTTTATGCATTTATCCAGATTGCACTTAAAGTGCTAAACCTCAGCAAACACAATTAAATTGACTTCTCATTGGTACATGTTTTAAAGGGATAGTCATCAACTTAAGTTTGTTTCCCTATCAGGTGTCAATGCATATTGAAGCACCTCATACGTTCCTGTCAAGAAACCTTTTTATTACTTTATTGGGTACCATCTATAAAATGTACTAATCAACACATTGAAAATATTGGATAAATTGCCAATGTGCGTGGTTATGTTAACAGGCCAAACATTATGTAACGCTTACATTTGACATAGAAGATACCATATTGTGCAAATACATGCCCGGAAAATGGTGTATGGTGATACTGGTACAGGTTTTCAGAGCTGAGTTAATCGTGGTAATGCTTTTCCGCAAATTGCTTTTAAAGTGCTAAACCCCTGTGAGCAGACATAAATGATGTTTTAATGTCATACGGCTTGACAGGTTATGGAGCAGCTTATGCCCATTTTTGTAGCAGCCTGTTTATACATGAAGAATCACACCACAGATTCCTTTCGGGACCTCCTTTTATCAGCCCTCTCCAACACCATGAATGTCAGATCCTTTACAATAACTATGGTTTAAACAAGGCCAGGAACTGTACGTTTGTAATGTTTATCCTTGTGTTTCTTGCGTTCAATGATTCCATCAGTGTGTTTCTATAGCTCCTGACTCCTTGCTTGTTAAAGTCTTTGCCTAACAAACCTCTTCTCTGTTTTGCCATAGCAGGTCATATTAATTTGACATGTGGTATAGTAACATCTCCTTGGTGATATAGGCTGCAAATGTTGATTTTTCTTGGCCGCTTTACCTCCATTTTGGTAGTAAATCTGATTTGTGTCTCTCACCGAGTCCAGTGCAGTGTATGCCTGTTTCATTTTCCAATGGTATTTTGTTCCCAGTACAGTCAATTCTGTTTGGGTGGTGTATCATTTGAAGACCAACCACCCATGTAATCGCTTCTAAAACTTTTCTTTATTTGTTACCCAATTAGCAGTTTAATCAATTGTTTTACCACTCTTTTGAAAGTTTGCCCATATCTATTGCCATTATACAAAGTGGCTACTTCAAGCCTCACAATGCTTCTTTCAAGATATTTCGTATAGCCTCCATTATGCCTTTTAAAGTTGTTTTCAGTCTAAAATCCTTGTGCCACAATATATAATCTGCAGTTGAGCGCAATTTGTTCTAGAGCATCATAAATGCTGTAGATATAGGGACTGGATATTTTGTTCCGGAGATTTTCAAACAAACGTTGTCGGGCGATGTTGATCTTGATTCATTTCGAAAGTTGTTTATACAATCTTATCACCATTCATTCAAGTATACTGGTCTCTGCATCTTACATTATTTCCCATCCATATGCACGTGTTTCTAACAATTTGGCCTTAATTTCTGCAATGAGTACTTTACATTCACCATTTTCATTTGCCTAATATCTTTCTCCTTTGCTCTCTTGAAGCATTGTTATATTTTACATCCTTGTGAGATGGCAGTTTGTTCTTTCTAACGTTGCTCGTTCCCTATTTTCAGCTTATCACAGTTATTATTTTCTTCATATTTTATTTCAGTAAGGTGTTAGTAGGGACTGTGCTTTTGCTTTTGTTTTCATTCCTGTTAATCCACTCCCACATATCAAAAGTCGCCTGGGCAGAAATACGTTTTCATATCCTCCAAACTCAACAGTATACATATTGCGCATTGATCAATGTAATCAAAGTAGCATATTCCACTCACCTTTGTATTAGTGAATACAGTCAGGCAGTAGGACCCCAGCAAGTCAAGTTTGGAACATCTTTAGAGTACCTGAAGGTAGGATCTTTTTCAAGCTGTGAGTTAAGGATTGTTCACTGTTTTTTTTTTTAAATTATGCAATTCACCCATTTTATTGCTAGCTTTGTTGCTTTCATGTGTATTGCCAAGGTGTTATACCTTACTTGTCCTCCTATGTGTACCTTGTGGATCCATGAAGACTATCCAGGTTGCAAGCCTCAGTTGAACGTGTGGTTCCTGATGAAAGTCATTCAGCATCCTCATCCTTTTCTCCTACAGTATTGAGTATATATTCAACTTTATCGGACTTTATCCTTTATCTGTTAACACCTTAATTTATATTTCGAGTGGTTTGTTCATCGAATCACTCATTTCAACTTTTGTCTATTTTTTATATTATAGGTGGTTTAGATACTGGGGGCCCCATTAGGATGGTGGCGGATCGCCCCTGCCAGGCCGGCAGTAGCCACCACCGGCCTGGTGGGGGCGATTCGCCCGCCATCTGTGCAATAATGACCCAAAAATATTAATATGGCTGGGGGGTCCACGGCTGACGGAAAGACCGTCCGCCGCTTTACCACCCTGTCGATATGTCGACCGGGTGGAAAAGAGTTCTATATTGTGGTGGTGTCTTTTAGACACCGCCAGCCATATTAGAATGTGCTATGGTGAATGCCTTTCCGTGGTGGCATTGCTGCCACGGAAAGGCATGCAGAGTCTGCTACTCCGGGGGGGTGGGGGATGCACATGGGGGTACCTATGGTATCCCCCTGCCTTTCAAAGAACAAAGTGGCAGACACCATACGGTGGCTGTCACGTTGTGCTTTGAAATGCACAACATGTATTTTTCAGCACCGCCCCCCGCAATGTTAACAATACGGGATGCGCCCTCCACTGTGGCAGGCGCATCCTAATTGTCCCCACTGGACCCCTAGCCCTTATGGCGTGTGGACTCTGTCCGCCCGCCATCCTAATGGGGCCGTAAATTACCATGTTCATGTGTTTACCAATTTTTCATTCTACAGCCTGACCTTTTGTTTTTCAAGTTGCTCTCTATTACTTTAAATTTGAAGAATCAGGCTATTGAAATAAAGAATGTCCTCAACATAAGTCAATTTGTTAGTGCGGGCTATTCGGGAATATTACATGTTTATTATTGGGTTACAACCTTCAATTTACCCATTACAAAGCTCTCTCTTTCTTCTTCCTTTTATCACTAGGGTTTTATATTTTTTATATCCTTTACATTTTTTGCACAAGATTGCAAAGCATGGATAGCACATGGAAACTACATTTAAGATTAGTGTTTGTTTGGTACTTGAATTTCCAAAGGTATATCCTTTACATTTTTTGCACAAGATTGCAGAGCGTGGATGGCACATGGAAACTACATTTAAGATTAGTATGTTTGGTACTTGAATTTCCAAAGGTGCCACAATGCTGTGTCTGATTCAGGCTTCTGGTGGGAGATATAAGTGGCTCGTTCACTTTTGTCATATTCATTTTCAATGCATTTTCTCTTAACCTAACATTTTATTGCCAGTTATATTTGCATTTTTCAACTACTAGTTCATATGTTTGATGGTCTTTTTCTCCTTGGGCCCGATTCACAGAACTAACTTAAGACAAAATCCTAAACTTACTACTTTTGGTATTCACAGAAGTTAGGATTTTATCTTAAGGCAAACTTAAGATAGACTTAAGACAGACTTGAGACATACTTAAGACAGACTTAAGACAGACAAGACAAGATCCTAACTTAAGTCTGTCTTAAGACAAACTTAAGACAAAATCCTAACTTCTGTGAATACCAAAAGTAGTAAGTTTAGGATTTTGTCTTGAGTTAGTTCTGTGAATCTGGTCCCTTGCCACTAACCCCCTTAACTTTTAAATTTGGCACTTTTAAAATGTGATATCCTTACACAAATACAAACTGTGAGTATAGATTTGCCATCTTTCCAAATTTATTGTAAGTCTATCTATAACGCGTTGTTCCATAGAAATATTTTTTTAATAATGTTTACCAAAAAAGTATAAGTAATCCATCTTTCCATCAAGTCATGCTTTTCCCATTATTAACAATCTTTTTCATTTTTAGTTCAAACTGTTTTTCAATTTGCTTAATTAGTATGCCAATCATTTGTTCTAGTGTGATTTTTAAACATGTTCTTTAACAATATAAATCATATCTTAACATATTTAAAATGTCTATAAATTTAATGCAAAAATAAACCTTTTAAAAATAAGAGATAGATAATGTTATGCTACATCTACCATTTTATCGGATATTGAAGCTACATCAGTAGCTAAAGTTTATATTGTGTCTAACAATATTTTAAATTCACTATGCTATGTGCAAATATGTAGAAACATTCAAAACCCCAATTATGTATTCATCTGTACACTGACCAACACTTTACATGTAAATAACCAATATATAATTAGAAAATAAACAAACCCCCACAACCATAATGGAGTACATTTCACACTGACGAAGGCGGCAACGCCGAAACGCGTTTATAACCTTGCTATCTGTAAATGCTGTAATGAAATATGGCTAACCACGCTGGAGCGACTTTGAGTGCTCTTTTTTGAAGACTAGTCTCGAGGATTGAGGGACTTAGCATTGGGAAAGTATTACGCACACCACAGTGCGGCAAGAGGCACCCGTGGAAGAAGTGGAGCGGCGGTTGGTGGAACTGGTGTGGGTCGCCAGTAGGTAGTTATAGTTAGGATTTTTTTCAACGCAAAATCTCAAAATTCTATTTGGAATAACTTTGGGGCCGGTTGACGAATCTGCCTGACAATTTCCTCAAAATGGCCTCGTCAAGCTCCGGTCCTTCCCTGAAAGTTTGGGGGGGATGCGTCAAGCGGGGGCCGAGATAAAAGGGGGGTCCCAAAACGCGTTTTCCCCATGTTAATTTCCATAGGGCTGTCGACCTCACTTTTAGCCCGAACGGCAGAAGGGATTTCCACCAAACTTTGCAAAATTGTAGGGACTGGTAGCCCGATGTGCCTTTGCTATGTCTCAAGATATGTGCTCTAGTGGATTTTGAGTAATTTAGGTTCAAAAAAATATATATATCTATAGGCGCGCCCCGGTACGCGCACCGGGGAGCGCACCGGGCGTGCTACGCGACTTGCGCATGGAAAGCTGATTGGCTCACGGGTGTCTGTAAACATTCGAAACAGTCCGGAGCGGCGGCCATCTTGTGTCTCGGTAGGATCGAGACACAAGATGTGGCATTAAAAAAAGGGGGAAATGACTATAAGGGGGCAGGGTAGACCCCCCCTGACCCCCTAGGTTTGATGTTGGGGCTAAAATAGGGTCCTGCGGGGCATTAAAAAAAAATCGATTTGCGCGGGGGGGGGGGGGGAGCGCCCGGTACGCGCACCGGGGAGCGCACCGGGGAGAGAAGCATGGGGAAAATCCAGGGCCTTGTTTATGAAGGCCTTGCGACAGTTTTGCGCCGCCGGTGCATCACTTTTTGTGACGCACCAGCGGTGTAAGAAATGCGCCTCATTGCGCCATATTTAAAAAGTGACGCATCTAGGTAGATGCGTCACTTTTTAAACTCCTGCGCCACATTATACCTGCGTCAGGTATAATGTATGCAGAGGGGGTGTTCCCCCGCAAAAAGCCTCGTAATAGTGACGCAGTGAAATCTATGAGATTTCACTGCGTCACTTTTAGGATGCTGTTGCGTCAAAATCTTGCGCCTGCCTCACAGCAGGCGTAAGACTGATGCAAACCCTTTCACATGGGGCTTTCCCCATGTGAAAGGACGCACAACTGGAGTTGCATCACTTTTGTGACACACTCCAGCAATGCGTCACTTTTGCGCTTTTAGATACGTCAGAAATACTGACGTATCTGTAACTCCTTGCGACATGATTCGTCATACATTAAATATGACGCATTAGGAATGTCGTAAGGAGTGCGCACTGACAAGTGACGCATCGCTGTTTTCACGCAGCGATGCGTCACTTTTCATAAATGAGGCCCCCAGTTTATTCACTGTGTCACCTCTACGACCCTTTCTTGAGTCAATCCGTCCCTTTTGCATACATTACACCTGACGTAGGAATAATGTGGCGCAGGGGCTTACAAAGTGACGCAACTACCTAGATGGTCACTTTGTAAATATGACTGAATAAGGTGCATTTTTACAGCATTGGTGCGTCACAAAAAGTGACGCTCTGGTGGCGTTAAAGTGACGCATGGCTTCATAAATGAGGCCTTCAGTCTTCAACTCCAGCAATGCATCTTTTCTTAGCCTTCCACACCCCCGTTCCTTTTCAACATTTTCTTTGAATATCCACATTCGCCATATTAACTCTTCTTCTCCTTACTTTCCTTCCCAACACTCACCTTCTTTCAGTCCCCCTACTTCACTTCCTTTCTCCTCTCATACCTTTCTGTGCTTTCTTACTCATTTTCCTTTCCATTATCAATGCACTCCATTTCACTTACTCTTTTTCATTTTTTTAAGAATATAGCTCTTTGATGAGAATTGGAGGTAGTTCTGAAAATAACTTTTTTTTTCTTCTTTTTTTAAGAACAGAAACAAAAACAGGGAATGGAAACTGCTCAACAGGAGCAAAAAAACAAAACAAATTAGGGATGGGACCGGCAGTGATGGTTCTCCAATGCTCAAACCATGAGCAGGACACTTTGCTCCCCATAGGTAAGGAGTTGATCGCAGTACCTGCATTTCAGGACAGCATTGTTGAAAGCAGGATGAATATTTGGCACGAGCTCCTGCGATCGCCCCCTCCCAGAAGTAGTTGCTCCTCCGGTGGATGTAGAGGCCCCATCACTGGGAACCTCTTGTGCCAGAGCCCTGACACTTTCCCGGGCAAAATTCTGGGGGTGCTTCCTATCCACATGCCATATCATTGTAAAGTTCCCAAAAGAATATTTTTTTGGGGGTCACCCCGTGACAGGACTTGTTTGCAGATCCTGCACTCCACTTTTGGAGCATTCACCTTTTTCTGGTTAGGTGGTATTTGAAAAAGTTTTCCAAATGAAATGCTCCTTCACCTTTGGCTGAGGAGGCTCTTCATCGATGAAATCACGCTCTTCATCACTGCTGGATTCTCTGGCAGCCATGGTAAACCAAGAAAGATCCAAGAGCAAAAAACAGGTCTTTCAGACACAAAAGTGAAAGAAGGAGTGAAGGAAATGGGTGGGGATTTCATTCTTTGTAAAAAAACTGTTAGCAACCAATGAAAAGTGTTATTTTAAGGTCACATGACTTGACGCGCTGACGATGCGCGCACCGGAGCGCTTCCGGGTGCGCATACGCGGCGCGATCGTAGGCGCTTCCGGGGGTGCACACACGGCGCGAACGTAGGCGCATACGCAGCGCGAACGTAGGCGCTTCCGGGGCGCATACGCGGCGCGAACGTAGGCGCTTCCGGGGGCGCTTACGCGGCGCGCCGAAGTGACGTTTTGATAGTTTCACGGAAATGCAAAATCATTTTCATTTCCTTATAAAAAAAAAATGCTTTTATATGTATGGTACGAAATGTTTTGCGTTATTATTTACTTTTCATTCATGTTTTTTTCACAAACGAAAGTAGCGCTCTGGGTGCGCTTTCCAGAGAGCTTACCGGAGCGCGCATCCAGAGCGCCCAGGAAAAAATGATTAAAAAAAAATAAAAATTAATACTTACACAAAACAGCAAATTAAAAAAAAATCATAGGTTAGAAACTCGATATAGAAAGGAATTAGCATTTAAAAAACCTATGAAATTCACTGAAAAAAACATAGGTTTCACACCAGTTATAGTCATGAGTGATGTCACTGACCATGTCATGAGTGATGTAATATGTGACGTCATCAGCAGTGCATTGCAGGCGCGCAAGTTATAGTGAGTCCAACTAACTACAACATGGGAATTTCAATGGTTTTATGTCAGTAAAATTTCCAGCTAACTATAACTGGTGTGAAACCTATGGCTTTTTCAGTGAATTTAATAGGTTTTTAAATGCTAATTCCTAACTATAACTGGTGTGAAACCTATGTTTTTTTCAGTGAATATATATATATATATATTCACTGAAAAAAACATAGTTTATAGGCCATATATAGTTAGGAATTTGCATTTACAAAACCTTGAAAATTCACTGAAAAAAACATTGGTTATAGACCATATATAGTTAGGGATTAGCCTTTTCAAAACCTTATTTTACTCACACAAAACCATTGAAATTTCATATATAGTTAGTTCCACTAACTATATATCGCGCACCCGCAATCCACTGCTGATGATGTCACATATTACATCATTCATGACATGGTTAGTGACATCACTGATGACATCACTGATGACATCTCAAATGACATCACTGATGACATCACTGATGACAA
The DNA here is from genome assembly GCF_964263255.1 of Lissotriton vulgaris. Classification (NCBI taxonomy): domain Eukaryota; kingdom Metazoa; phylum Chordata; class Amphibia; order Caudata; family Salamandridae; genus Lissotriton; species Lissotriton vulgaris. Next base: position 1,804,407,196 of record NC_141694.1, on the reverse strand, counting down.
CATCCAGTGACTGTATGTTTCTGTAAAGTTAAAATATGTCTTACATATTGAAGAATGAGTGGATGTATAAGTGTCTGGATGAAGGATTTAGTAGGTGCATGACTGACTGTATGAGTGAGTGATTAAGTGAGTCTCACTGAGTGCATGGGTTACTGACTAAACTGTTTTAATTTGTGCATCATTATATCTGTTGTTCTACAAACTGCTGCATATGTTGATCAGTAGCTATATGAGTAACTGTATGGGTTATTCATTGGTTGTCCAAGTATTTGTATGGGAAACTGAGTGTGTGTGTATGGGTGGCTGGGAGGTGTGTGACTCTGTACATAGATGTGTGAGTAGTTGTTTCACTATATGTATGGGTTCAAAAGTGCATGTGGAAACAGCTGTATGGGCGGTTGACTGTGTGCATGAGTGTATTAGTGAGTGAATGGATATCTCAGTGCTACATGTCAAAGTAAGTACATATGTAAAACACAGTACATGTGAGAGTTGACATCTATAAATAACTGTGCATAAGAGCCAGTGAATGTGTGCGTGGCTGTATGGATCATTGTGAACATGTATCAGGGATTGTATAAGAGAGTAAAGTAAATATGTGTTAGTATATGTTTGAATAAGTAAGGTGTGTATAACTGTATAGTTGAGAAAATGGAGGTGTGATTGATTGTTTGCATAACTGACCAGGTGTGTGAGTAACTCCATGGATGAGTGACAGTCTGTGACTGTCTGTTTACACTGATTGTATCTAAGGTTATATTAGAGTCTGAAGAGGTTCATGGTATTATCACATGAATGATATCATCAGTGATGTGATCAGTCATGTCAAATGAGATGTTATCAGTGATTTTATCAGTGATGTCATTTGAGATGTCATCAGTGATGTCATCAGTGATGTCACTAACCATGTCATGAATGATGTAATATGTGACATCATCAGCAGTGGATTGCAGGTGCGCGATATATAGTTAGTGGAACTAACTATATATGAAATTTCAATGGTTTTGTGTGAGTAAAATAAGGTTTTGAAAAGGCTAATCCCTAACTATATATGGTCTATAACCAATGGTTTTTTCAGTGAATTTTCAAGGTTTTGTAAATGCAAATTCCTAACTATATATGGCCTATAACCTATGGTTTTTTCAGTGAATTTCATTGGTTTTTTAATAGCAAATATCAAAAGCTGTAAAATGTCAAGTACGTCATAGGTAAAAACTTTTTCGTGTTTATGCACGCTGATGTGCTTTGAACGCTGCCCCCCTCCCCTCTTTTCTCTTAGTAGTACTCTCTCTTTGCAGATAGTGAAGAGTAGTTAACGCAGGCCTTTACCCCCGTTGTAATCCGTCGTGCCTGCTTGTCTCTCCATTTGATTGATTGTTATCCAAGCATTTACTGTTTTACAATTGATTCTCTTTGGTCCATTCTCTATTTACAAACAAGCACAAAGTCGCAATACTCTGTTTAGTCTTTGCAGATAGTGAAAAATCGTGAAAAATCGTGTAAAAAAATAAAAGTAATCGAGCAAAATCAGTAGGCCACTAATTGGATCTCTTTTTGACCTCGCTAAAATAGAAATATTAGGAACAACCCTTCATGAGAAATACGAAAATAGTGAGATGAACTGAGCTCCACACCATGAGGGCTGCAAGACAGCTCGGCTCCATCACCCAGCCCACCCAAAATAACGACAAACCCTATGGAAATAATAAAAATATAGACAACACACCAGCAAAGTAACAGGGTAAAACTATTTACATTACGTTGGTTTATGACATGATGTCAGTAGTGGACCGATGTGTGAATAGGTCGGAAGCAGCACAAGGCGCCAAGATCCGGATGGCAAGTCCTGGATGTTGGGTGCCATAGTTCAGAGTTCTGAGCAGCGCTTGTAACACTGTCTGAAGCTTATTTCCACCTACTGCAGCTTCACTATTCTCAAAGTAAGTGAGGGTCGTTTGTGGACCTGACTGCATCTGAAAACAATGTTATATGGTACCTCCCTAAACCGCTTGACGGAGGCCCCCGAGGGGCGGTGTGATGGCACGGACTCCGAGAAGACGCTTGGCTCCGACCCCCTCCCCAAGTCTTATAGCACTGGTGTAGCCTGAGATCGTCCCCGACATAGGCGGCCGGCTCCCGGGGTCCGGCAGAACTTTTTGCCTTTTGATGACTCTTCTATTCTGGACTTTGTCCCACAATCCATTTGACCTGAAGACACGCTGTAGTGGGGCGCCCCTTTACCGTTTTAGTTGCCATTCCGCCCGCTTTTGCTACACTGTGCCTCTTCCACCATTCAGCTGTTTACCGCTCGCTCTTGCGACTACAGCGTCTCGCTCACCATGTAGTTGAGTTGCGCCCACTCTTGCGGTGCAGCGATAGGCGACTGCCACAGGACTCTCAAAATGGCCGCCGGCTCTTCAGATTTGGGCGTGGTCCACTAAAATGGCCCTGGGACACCTTGGAACATCGGACGCTTCCCTGATAGGGCTTGGGTCCCATTCTCGAAAGCGTCCCCTCAGCCGTGAAGATTCTACAAAAGTCTTGGGGGCCCCCGACTCCCGCAGGCTTCTGGTGGGGAGCGGCTGCCATGTCTGCTCGTGGAATGGCCACGACGGAGCTACGAGATGGTAGTGCTCTCATGCTGACGCCAGCTTTAGTCTGAAACATCCAGAAACACTGTAGACTACCAATTCGATCAGATCCGGTAGCGCCCCAACATGACCCGGTAGAGAAGAACTTGCCCTCCCCTCTTTGACTGATGGTTCTTGTTGCCTGTCCCCTCTGTTGTCATTTAACAGAACTTTTTGGACTGCTTAAAGGGGTTGTGTTCCGAACGCTGGTTGGTGGAGACATTGTGACTATATTCTTGACCTACGTTGTCGCGTAATGCGTTATATGACACGCCGCGTTAGCGCACCCGGAAGTGATCCGGGGCGCGGCGCGCAGCACGTAACGTAAGCATAACAGGTCATGTGACTTGTTAATAAAACTTTTTATTGGTTCATTTTACTTTTGTTATTTTAATAATGAAAAGCTTGGTCATATGACCTAAAATATACGATTTTTTTTGATTTCGATCTTTTTTTTTAAAAACATATATGTTATAATATTCCAGGCTAATGTACTTTCCCGGAAAATTTACAACTGTCCTGCAAGTAAAGTATATTCCTTTTTCTTGAAAAAGGGCGTTTCTTCGTTCCATGACGGAGCCGTTGAGTAAAAGAGACTCGGCCTGCTGTCTTAGTCGCCGATACGCCTGATTATCAGATTCTTATCGATCACTTTATGTTGCAGGAGTGGAAAACACAACTGCCCTTGACCATTTATCTTTACTGCGTTCCTACGTATTATACCTTTTATCCGTCATGTAATTGGACTGCTTTATTTCACTTGCCTTTTACTGATTCGAAAACAGTGACTAAAAGTAAAAACTTTACCAATGTAAATACTACTACCATGTTTTGTTTTAAAAACCTTTATTGTGAAAATGTCAGCATACAAATACGGGCCTATAACCACGTGGGCCGGCCACGGAGCAAACTGAAATTCGAACTTTCAATAGTACAGTGATCAATAACACATCAGAACTTAATATCAATAGGGATGTCGAAATATTCAATCAATTCTCGTCCCCGCCCGCCATGAGCATCAAAACTGCATTCATATTTCGTGATATCAAGGTTGTTCAACCAGTACACAACAAGGAGTTACAAGTCCCATTTATACCGGCGCCATTTTGGGCGAGACCGGGCAGGTCCAAGATATAGTCAAAATGTCTCCACCAACCATCGGCCAGACCAGAACCCCTTTCGGCCCTTTATGCTACAAGATGGTGTCTTCCATTCAGAAAATATTGTTGGCAGCATTTTGAAAGGAAACATAAACAGCCGTTCTCCTAGTGAGTCTCACATTGTTACATTTAGGAAGAATGTTGAAGAGTAGTATGTGGAAAATCTGAAGCCATTTTTCTACAAACTCTCAATCAGCCTTGGATGGAAAAAAAAATCCTGAAGAATGTACAAACTGAAAACCAATTTTTGTCTGTATAGCATCAACAGCAACGCTTGAGTCAGCTTTGTGTCAAGCCGCCATTTTGATTCAATCAATAACGTCCCCCTGCACACATTCAGGGACCTGGTCATGTCTTCAGATGAAACGGATTGAGGGACAAGAAGCAAAAAGGAAAAGGAAAAAAGTTCCGCCGGACCTCGGGAGCCGGCCGCCTATGTCATGTGCGACCTTTGGCCACACCAGGGCAATAGTGAAGCTGCAGCAGGTGCAAATAAGCTTCAGACAGTCTTACAAGCACTGCTCAAAACTCTCAACTATGGCACTCAACATCCAGGACTTGCCATTCGGATCTTGGCGCCTTGTGCTGGTTCCGACCTATTCACACATCGGTCCACTACTGACATCACCTCAAAAGCCAACGGGGCACCCCACGCCGACTTTCGGCGCAGCATTGTAGGATGGCCACACCAGTGCGGCAACTTGCTGGACACCACCTCGGTGCCATCCGGATCTCGGCGCGTTCGAGTCACTGTACCGCAAAAGTGACCGCAACTCAGCTGGACACGCCGTCTTTCGGCGCAGCATTGTAGGATGGCCACACCAGTGCGGCAACTTGCTGGACACCACCTCGGTGCCATCCGGATCTCGGCGCGTTCGAGTCACTGTACCGCAAGAGTGACCGCAACTCAGCTGGACACGCCGTCTTTCGGCGCAGCATTGTAGGATGGCCACACCAGTGCGGCAATTTGCTGGACACCACCTCGGTGCCATCCGGATCTCGGCGCGTTGTGCTGCCTTCGGCCTACTGTAGCCGCAAGTGCGGACACAACTAAGTTGGACGGCGAGTGAAACGCTAAGGGGCACCGCACTGCAGCCGAGGAGCCTCCATCTTGGGGGAGACGCAAAGCCCCCACTGACTGACGCGACCTCACAGGCCAACGGGGCGCCCCACGCCGACTTTCAGCGCAGCATTGTAGGATAGCCACACCAGTGCAGCAACTTGCTGGACACTAACTCGGTGCCATCCGGATCTCGGCGCGTTGTGCTGCCTTCGGCCTATTCGCACATAGGTCCGCTACTGACGCCGCCTCACGTGCCAACGGATTTTCTACGCTTTTTGTAGCCCTATGCCGCATAACAGGTCATGTGACTTGTTTATAAAACTGTTCATTGGTTCATTTTACTTTTGGTTTCATAAAGATGGAAGGCTTGGTCATATGACCTAAAAATAACACTTTTCATTGGTTTAGAACATTTTTTTTCCCAAACGATGAAAGCCCCACCTTGTTTCTGGATGATTCAGACTGAAGCTGGCGTCAGCTTGAGAGCACCACCATCTCGTGGCTCCGTCGTGGTCATTCCGTGAGCAATCATGGCAGCCGCTCCCCACCGGAAGCCTGCAGGAGTCGAGGGCCCCGAAGACTTTTGTAGAATCTTCACGGCTGAGGGGACGCTTTCGAGAATGGAGCCCAAGCCCTAGCAGGCAAGCGTCCGAGTTCCAAGGTGTCCCAGGGCCATTTTAGTGGACCAGGCCCAAAACCGAAGAGCCGTCCGCCATTTTAAGAGTCATGTGGCAGCCGCCTATCGCTGCACTGCAAGAGTGGGAGCAACTCAACAACATGGTGAGCGAGACGCTGTAGCCGCAAGAGCGGGCGCAACTCAGCTGGATGGCCGCCACCTGGGGAGGCCCGTTCACGCCGCCTCCCCCACGCCCCCCCGGGCCGCCCCACGCCAATTTTCAGAGCAGCATTGTAGGATACCAAAACCAGTGCGGCAGTTTACTGGACATCACCCGGGTGCCATCAACATCTCAGCGCGTTCTGCTGCCTTGGGACTATTCGCACAACAGACCGCTACTGACGAGGTCTCCCTCCGCACCACCCTGGACGCCCCACGCTGTTTTTCTTTGCTGCATTGTAGGATCCCAAAAACCAGTGCGGCACCCAGGTGACATCACCTGGGTGCCGTCCAGAACTCAGCACGTTGTGCTGCCTTGGGACTATTCGCACAAAAGACAGCTTGTGACCATTGTTGCTTTTTTTTGTCAAAATTTTTTAAATGTTTTTACAGTTTTTGTTCCGTTCGTTATATTTAAAAGTTAATAAAGTTTTATAATCCTACTTTGTTGGAGTGTTATATATTTTTTTAAACAACAGGTGAATGGGGCCTTGAATCGGGTTATTGTCATGTGTGGGCTTTGCAAGTGTACTGCTACAGGATCGGACATTTCAAACTCAAATGCACATTCTTTTTCTTACCTTTCCGAAGCATGGAACGCAATAGCAGGCAGAGAAAGGGTGATGCAAGTGTTGAACACTGCCTGGCCTGGAAGTTGCTGGCAGTGCCCCCCCCCCCCCGCCCGCTCCTGAAAGAGGACACACACACACCGCTGCCCCGAGTACTTCACAGATCTTTAAAAGACCATGCGCTTGTTCATGAGGCTTAAATGGTTTATCACCCCTTCTAGAACCCCTGCATCGACCCTCTGACGTTTCCTGGAAAAATTACCACGTAACACAATACCAAGCCCTGTCAGCTGAAACCCCCGAGGAATCGTGGGGCATATTATCAAGGGGGTTTATCTCCGCTTTTTTGGCTTTAAAAGCCAAGAAAACGGAGATAAAATTATCTCCCTATTACCAAGCTGTCGCTAACACCAGTTAGTGACAGCTAAAAGGAGATAGCGACCATCTTGGGCCCCGCTTTGCATGTCAGTGATATTTATCACTAATGACATGCAAAGTGGGCGTGCCAAGATGTTACCGACTGGAAACAGTCCCTAACATCGCTATCTCCTATTACCAGCTTTTGGAGATATTCGCGCTAAGCGCGAATATCTCCAAAAGCTAACACCTGACCTGAGCAGTTCTTAGCCATGTTATCCAATGGGAGGTGGATAACATGGCTAAGAACATTTGCTCGATAATGCATGAATATCGCTGACTTTTCAGCGATATTCATGCATTGCGGCCGTTTTTATCGCATTTGCGATAAACCTTGCTAATAGCAAGGTTTATCTGCGATAAAAATCGCCGATGTGCGGCGATAATTTTTGTCTCTAAACAAGTTAGAGACAAAAATTATCGCTAGTTGTTGGTAATATGCCCCCGGGTTTTTGCTTGCAGAAATCGGGAGGCGGGAGACTAGCACTGAAATCAGTAGTCTCGCGCCTGAATCGGGAGGGTTGGCATGTCTGGATTCTCTACAGCTGGGGCCATAAACTATATCCGCAGGGCTAGGTGATAGCCTGGGACCGGCCTGGCATCTAAAATGGCTGCCGTGCACGACAAAATTGTGGCATTCGAAAAAAGGCAAGATGGCGCAGAAAATGTTTATCAATAAGGATTCATTTATAACAAAATATTTTATCGCACTGACAAATTGGTGGTCAACACTTCCTGATTTCCATCGAATCGAACGTTAACAGACGTCACGCAGCAAAAAAAAAAAAAAGCTCACGCACAGCCGCTGGAAGACATGTATCAACATATATGAGCCTCCTCAGCCACCCTCAGAAAACATAAGGGATTAGGATACGTCTCCCGCACCCCCTTATACCTAGTAATTTAATTAAAACGAAGCACAAAATGGTCTCCCGCACCCCCTTATACCTAGTAATTTAATTAAAACGAAGCACAAAATGGCGAATTCCCGTTTCGCTACCAGTTTGCGGCCCAGTTCGCGGCCCGGGAAGCGCTTCTACCGTGAAAAATAATTTTTTTTTTATTTTCCCCACGGGACCCTTTAATAACCCCAACAACATTCCTAGGGGGTCAAGAGGGGTATACCTTGCCCCCTTTCATTAAATTCCCCCTTCGTTTTTCACCTCTTCTTCTCTCTCGATCCTACCGAGAGATAAGATGGCGGCCGCTCCGGACTGTTTAGAATGTTGACAGACACCGGGGAGCCAATCAGCTTCGCATCGCAAAGTTCCTTTTCGCGAAAAGTAAGCGGACCGGAGCGCAGCCCGGGGCGCTGTTACAGATATATATCTTGTTTTGAACGTTAATTTCTCAAAATCCACTGGAGCACATATATTGAGACCTAGCAAAGGCACATCGGGCTAACAGTCCCTATAATTTTGCCAAGTTTCGTGCAAATCCATTCAGCCGTTCGAGCTAAAAGTGAGGCCAAAGGCCCTATGGAAATTAACATGGGAAAAACGCGTTTTGGGACCCCCCTTTTTTCTCGGCCCCCCCTTGACGAACCCCCACCAAATTTTCAGGGGCTGCTTAGAAACAAATTGTGCCATTTTCCTGAAAATTTCAGCCGATTCCGTCCACAAACGCCAACGTTATTAGACATAGAATTTTCAAAAGTTCCATAGAGAAAAAATCCTAACTATATATACCTACTGGTGACCGCCAGTAGGTAATATATATATATATATTCACTGAAAAAACCATAGGTTATAGACCATATATAGTTAGGGATTTGCATTTACAAAACCTTATTTTACTCGCATAAAACCATTGAAATTCCATATATAGTTAGTTGCGCTAACTATATATCGCGCACCCGCAATCCACTGCTGATGATGTCACATATTACATCATTCATGACATGGTCAGTGACATCACTGATGACATCACTGATGACATCTCAAATGACATCACTGATGACATCTCAAATGACATCACTGATGACATCTCAAATGACATCACTGACGACATCACTGATGACATCTCATTTGACATTACTGATCACATCACTGATGATATCATACATGTGATAATACGATGAACCTCTTCAGACTCTAATATAACCTTAGATACAATCAGTGTAAACAGACACTCACAGACTGTCACTCATCCATGGAGTTACTCACACACCTAGTCAGTCATGCAAAGAATCAATCACACCTCCATTTCCTCAACTATATAGTTATACAAACTTTACTTATTCAAACATATACTAACACATATTTACTCTCTTATACAATCCCTGATACAAGTTCACAATGATCCATACATCCACTCACACATTCACTGGCTCTTATGCACAGTTATTTATATATGTCAACTCTCACATGTACTGTGTTTTACATATGTACTTACTTTGACATGTAGCACTGAGATATCCATTCACTCACCAATACACTCATGCACACAGTCAACCGCCCATACAGCTGTTTCCACATGCACTTTTGAAACCATACATCTAGTGAATCAACTGCTCACACATCTATGGACAGAGTCATACACCTCCCAGCCACCCACACACACACTCAGTCTCCCATACAAATACCTGGGCTACCAATCAATAACCCATATAGTTACTCATATAGCTACTTATCAACACATGCAGCAGTTTACAGAACAACAGACATAATAATGCACAAATTAAGACAGTTTAGTCACTAACCCATGCACTCAGTGAGACATATTTAATCACTCACTCATACAGTCAGTCATGCACCTACTAAATCCTTCATCCAGACACTTATACATCCACTCATTCTTCAATATGTAAGACATATTTACACTTTACAGAAACATACAGTCACTGGATGTTGTCATCAGTGATGTCATCAGTGATGTCACTGACCATGTCATGAATGATGTAATATGTGACATCATCAGCAGTGGATTGCGGGTGCGCGATATATAGTTAGCGCAACTAACTATATATGGAATTTCAATGGTTTTATGCGAGTAAAATAAGGTTTTGTAAATGCAAATCCCTAACTATATATGGTCTATAACCTATGGTTTTTTCAGTGAATTTTCAAGGTTTTGTAAATGCAAATTCCTAACTATATATGGTCTATAACCTATGGTTTTTTCTGTGAATTTCATTGGTTTTTTAAAAGCTAACATCTGTAGCTGTAAAATGTATTCTTCTTTAAATCCCAAAATATATTTAGATGTTTATTGATAAATTTTTTTTAAATATTTTTTTTCTTCGCTTTCGGTTCGCGAACCGGGAAGCTTTCCGTTAGCTCATCTTGATGCCGCGATCTAGTCCGCGAACCGGTCAACGTTACGTTAGCGGAACTGTGACGCGTCGCGGAAGCGCGACGTATCACGTTGTCGCGTAATGCGTCTAATGACGCGGCGCGTTAGCGCTCCCGGAAGTGCTCCGACCCGCGAACCGGAAGCGATCCGGGACGCGGCGCGCGCCGCGTAACGTAAGCGGAACAGGTCATGTGACTTGTTTATCAAACTTTTCATTGGTTCATTTCACTTTTGGTTTCCAAATGATGTATGACTAGGTCATGTGACCTAAAAATAACACTTTTCATTGGTTCAGAACTTTTGCTTTTCCCAAATCATGTAAACCCCTCCTTATTTCCTCACTCTGACTTTCATCTTGGTGAGAGAAAGACCATTTACCTACAATTGAGCAATGGCTTCTGTACTTGCTGCAGCTGGTGGACCCCCACCACCACCTCAACCTCCTCATAAGAAGAGAGGACCACCTAGTCAATTTATCTCTAACAGAGAGGAGGAAGAGGAGGAAGAAGAAGAAGAAGATAGAGAGCAACCACAATTTATCCAAGAGTTGCCCCGTGTTTCAAAGAGAAAAACAAGTTTCATCTGGCAGTTTTTCTCCATCCCTCCTGGATCAAAGAAGGTGAATGCTAAATATGCCACCTGCCTCATCTGTGATTACAGATTGTCTAGAGGCACAGAGAAGAAATACAGTATGGGCAACTATACGATGCATCGACATATGAGCAGGTGGCATCCCTTAAACTACAGCCGGGCTGAGTTAAGGGACCTAGAAGACAATCCCCCGACAACTCCTGTGGCCAGATCTACCTCTACAATGTCTTTGACAGGAAGAGAGGCACAGGAAACTGTGCCAAACATCCAACCAAATTTCCAACATATCAAGTTTACTTGTATATACTGTGGTGCTATGCTGTCGTATGGCAACATGAGCGTCAACCTGATTAATATGGCGTTCAATAACCATAAATGCCCTAATGCACCCAAGAAGTAATTTTTTTTTTGCTCCTGTTGAGCCGTTTTCAATGCCTGTTTTTTGTTGTTTCCCCTCCATAAAAAACACAAAAAAAACATAAAACAGTTCTAAAAATACAAAAAAATCAAAAAATGTTCAGAAAAAAAAAATAAATAAATAAAACAACAAAAACAAAAAAAAACAGTTCTTTTCAGAACTACCTCCCCTTTCAAACAAAATTGCTAGAATGTTTATCACTCTGGCAAGCTCTATTTCTTTTGGTTCGCTTCAAGTTCGCTGACCGGTTCGCGAACTGGAAGCGAACCAAAAAAAATATTTTTTTAAAAAAAAGAAGAGTTAGTATAAGGGAAGTAAACAGAGAATAATGTAAAAAGAAAGACAGCTATAGAGAGTAAATGAGAGATAGTGTCAGTGACATCATCAGCAGTGCATTGCGGGTAAAAAGAGTAGAAAACATTTACCTTATAATTCTTGTTACCTTTTTAAAATATTTTTTCATACTTTCAATCTGTAAAACAGAGAACAAACATTTCCAAAAATATTAAAACATGTATTTAAAAATTAGAAAAGACAAGGGAAAAGGTTCAAAAACAAACAGTTTTTCAACAACTTTGACATTTACAGAAGTCTCTGCTTCTCTACGTGCCCTACACAATCCTAAAGATATATATTTTAAAGAAACTGTATCTTGATGTTGATGAACTGAGGCCTATTTTGGAACATGGTGTTTTTTTTGCACTGCTAATGTCTCACAATAGTGATGCAATAGCAGCGCAAAAAAGATGTAAAGCCATCATAAAATTGTGTCTAACATTTTAAATGATTGTTTTAGGATGCAAATAAGATGTGTGCTTTCAAGAGCTTTCTTTGAGGTGAGGCCTCTTTTCTTTTTTTAAAAAAAACACTACCCAGAAGTACAGCACTGTAAGCATTAAAATAGATATTTACAGAACTCAGTTTACCCATATGTACCTCACATTTCTAAATGTATATCATAAGGACAAAAAGCATAACATTAATTATACATGTTAAATGGTTTATTTTTGCTGTTCTCAGAATTTATCAAATTTCACTTAAATCAGTGACTTGAAGGTATTCATCATGTAACAGCGGGGAAAAAAAAACACAATCAAAATGACTGTGTTTAAAAAACCCATACAACCTAAGAAATCTGATTTCAAAACTCCTTAAAATTAACTTACTTTCAATGACGTCGAACGATCTCCTATAAACAGCATCCACTCTGTTGTGCTATAAATATTTTCAGCCCGCCACTTTCTGAAAGAAAACCTCCATCGATACGTAAAATATGTTACATAGAAAAAAAACTTCTCTCATTATATCACATGTTTCCACTAGGCCAAATCATGTTGCCGCGATTCGCAAGTCTTGTAATTCTTCCAATCAAATCCCGACATTTTCTATTTTCGCAACTTTCAAAAATAAAATATTTGAGATTATTTTCACAATCCTGGACTACTAATATCTTACTCTTCTTTGTCACTCATGTTCTCCTTTTCCTATGACACTGATACTGCTTACTATGAAGCAGACTTACTTGCATCAGGTTTATATAGTTGGATTTTTAATCTAGACAGCATTGCAGACTTACATTCCCTCTACTTAAAATTTTGGTTTTAAAAACACCAGGTAAGAATTTTTAAGGTCAAACGGCAATTTTTTTTTTAAAGTTACAACGGAATCATTACAGAATGACCAGCCGTTTCCAGACTTTAAGTAAGCTGTATAATGTCCTGATGTTGTTGATGGACCATCGTGATAGATAATTGCTACAGTAACAAAAGTCCTCCCTGATATTGACAGCTGAGAAGCCACAAAATTTTTTATTAAAGTTGACAATTTTGATCCATCAGGCCTACAACGTTGGATCATTAAAATGACATACTGGCTATATCTACGTATAAATAATGTTGACATCATATCACATTTACATTGGCTACACTCCATGTTGTGATCCGCTGCATTTACTAGCTTATTAAAGGACACTGATTTACTGTCTGGCAAAGTTAAATATATAAATCTTTCTGAGTCTACACTAGTAGTACTTGATACCATACAGTTCTCGCAGTCATGCTGCCATTGATAAGAAAGCCCAAACAGGTGATCTACATCTACACCCTCATCTTGCAATACATCAAGCATATACATTAAAAACTCCTGACAATCTTGCTGATTATTTTCAGAGAAGTCTGTTTGACCTGAACATTCATCTAACAGATAACGAACTTCAGACACACTTTCTACTTTTGTTCGATCAGTGCTACATTTCTCTAACACAGAATTCAACAAGCAGCATAAACTTTGTTCTGAATTGAACACAATCTGTTCTTTTAAACTCTCTAGTGAAAAGAGAACATTAACAACTACATTTGCATAGCAGTTGACACCAGAACTGTTTTCAAATTGAAAACCAACAACATCTTCAACAGAATCCACTTTCTTTCTGCTAACAACTTTCGGTTCATTGACTTTTAGTCTTTTTGCAACAACCTCCCTACTATTACTGATATTTCTACGTTTCTGTCCTACCACACGTTTCTCAAACAAAGGATATTGAGGCAAATGTGGCGCATACTCTCTTCTTAACCTATTGTATTCCTTAACACAATCTAGATCCGCACAAATGTTTGTGACATCACAGTCAATCAAGTACAATCCCGATAAAGTTCTAACTCGTGACAATGCCACATATGCCATACCCTCCTTGAACACAGAACTGCCAATATTCACCAATGCACAGTCTACACTTAAACCTTGCGATTTATGGATTGTCACCGCATATGCCAAGCAAACAGGAAACTGTTTACGGCGAACATATAAGTCTTTAACAAGCAAAAACCTAGCAGAACAACGACCAATTTGCTGTACTTCCTCAATGCCATCAAATTTAATTCTTAAAAATTCTATTCCATCTCTATTTTTGTATTTCTCAAAATCAACAACATTACCCATTGATCCATTTACCAGACCTCTTTCTACATGTAAATTCCTTCTCAAAATGATTCGGCAATTTAAACACACATTCAAAGTCTTTTCAAAACCCGCTGTCTTAGATATAGTCTTCTCTAATGAATCCAATTTTGATTTCAAATTGTCTGACAAAATAATTGTTGATCCCATATGCTCTAATTTGTCGATAGCTTCAAGTTTCACAATCTCTTGCTTTTCTAAATTCAACATTTTGTTGTTGAAGATGGCACATTCTGCAAGAGTTGGCATGAGACATATCCCGGATTTCTTCTCAGTAATTTTCTGAAAAATATTCTCAGGCACAATCTCTTGTTTGGGATATAAATTTGACAGTAATCGTGCATTTAAAGCTTCTTTCCCATGCTCGGTCACTTTTCCAATTCTAATATCTTGTAGAATATTCTTGTAATCTTCATCCTTTGCCTGACGCATATTTTGATGCAGTTCTGCATAATTGAAGTTTAACCATATATTGACGTTGCCAATGCTCCCTAGGCACTTCCTGGTATCTTCATGCGTGAGTATTTTGAACACAGGTTGACCTTTTACTGGTGTCAGCTGCAGAAGATCTCCGAAAACAATGATGTGTTTCCCACCAAATAAGACATCATATTCAGTTTTAAGTACTTCTTGCATTCTCAAATGCACAAAGGCAAGCATGACATTGGAAACCATGCTTACTTCGTCAATGATAAGTAGTTTCATTTTCCTCAAGACTCTTGAAACTTCACAGCAAGCATCTCCAGATAACTTGTTGTATTGTAATTTGTTGTCATGCTCCACCGGCAGCATCAGTAGACGATGCAAAGTAATACCTTTAATGTTATGTGCTGCCAGTCCAGTAGGAGCGGTGACAACACAAGACAGCGATGACTCAGTCCTTTCCTGCAAATAACAAGAGATTGCTTTAATGAGGAAACTTTTTCCAGTTCCCGCTTCTCCACTCACGTACAGTCGGACAGGCTTCAACGATGTACATGAGCACTTGTTCTTCTCATGACTTAATCCGTGCTCAATTTCCTTGGTAACTTCATCATATATTTTCCTCTGCTCAACGTTGAGTTGTTTTTCCAAGTCTTCTAAGTTAACTGAATCCTCCTGAGCATGTGCCATGGCTCTTTCTACTTCATTCATAGCAGTGGCAGCTTCATTTTCGATAATAGGTCCTCCAAGTGGATCTTGACTCAATGAAACAGAACTCTGACTGTCCTGAGAACTGTCTCTGGCAATCTCGGCTGCAATCGTTGCTTCCTGCTCAATTTCCAAAGTTAGCATTTCTTGATATTTAGAAAAAGCAGGACATTCTATGGACTCCTTGGCTGCATTGAAAGAGTCTTCGTAACAGAGGAAATCTCCAAGCAGTTCCTCTTCTGCACGCCAAGGCTTGAAAAGTTGCAAAAGTGCTAAATAGAAAAACTCCCTTTTTTCTGGAGATTCACCACTCAATTTTCGATGGTTTACTAATTGGCATTTTCTTTGCTTGACCAGGCATCCCTCACTTCCAATTACAGCATACACTCCTTTCTCAATATCTTCTTTGATGTTCCTCTTGAATATATAATTTTGGAGAACCTCATATAAACAAACATTCTCAAGGTGACTGCTTCGATTTGGATAATATGTATCCAACATGTTGGTCTTCAAAATGTCGGTACTGTTTGGTTCCTTTTCTGCCAAATACTCAATTTCCCGGACAGGTTTTAGAACTCGATTTCGCGTTGCAGCAACACCAAGACTCGCCCAAACGAGACTCCTGGATTTGGCATAGAGACTTGCTGAAGACAATCGATCAGAACATTCGTAAGCTCCGATTTCTCGATGCGACAACATCTTCAGACTGAAACTGTACAACTTCTTGCTGAGGCTCTTTTCATGGGAAATGTCCTCCCACATATCCTTCAGTTCGGTCTTTTCTTTTTTGGTGATGTAAGATGTCACATACCGAGCCACAGCCATACAGTTGTCAGCCACAAACTGTATATCCATGTTGGCATTCCACATGGACAAAATCACTGGGTTGTAGTCATTGATGTACTTGGACTCTTCATTCCTTTTCAAATTGTATGTATTCTTGGGTGATTTCCTCGTCACATTATGTCGCAGCGAAGACATCAAACTGTTTACTCTTCCTTTAGAAATCACCGGTCGTGGAAAGTTGAAACGACATTTGGTGTAGAACTTGTCCTTGTTTCTGAATTTACGACGACAGTACTTTCCACAACGATGGCTTTGGAAACGTAGAACTTGTTCTCTTAGACTTTTCTTCTCCGTTGCGTTTGGAACAGCACACGTAGAATACTGTTCGATGAAATTCATCACTAAGTCATCCGGATCTGTTCCAAATTTAGGTGCATCCTTGATCCACAGCAACATATGTATATGAGGGGCACCTCTTGCTTGGTACTCCTTTCTCCAGAAGAAATCCAACACCTCTCCAAGAGGTGGATTCTTTTTATTTGTGATGAAAGACATCATAGCTTCAAATCTATGATTGAAGTACCTGCATACATTCACTGGATCCAAAGAACACAGTTCTCCAGGTGTCTTGAATTCAATGTTTTCAATATTTCCATTTGCCTCTCGTAGAAATTCAAGTAAGTCTTCCCAGCCATACTCGGCACAGCTCAGAGTGAGGAACCATGTTGGAGTTCCTAAGTTCCTCAGCATACATTTTAAATCACCATGACGACGGTACCAGTACTCATTAGTACCACGCTGACACGCCATGAGATTAATTAAGTGAGAATCCAAAATACTGTCTTGGACATTGACTTTATGCATAAAGTCACTTGCCGAGATGTTTCGCATCTGTATACCACTTTTTAAGATGTGGTTCACTGCATATGACAGTCCAGACAGATCGCTTTCAAACAGGAGATGAAACAAATAGGGAATGCATTGCCGAAACCTAGGATCTTCTGCATACAATCGTAAAGTCCGGTATTCAGACGCAGGAATTTGATGAGGTCGCTCATCATATCTTCCTCCTTGACCTGTGGGAAATAGCTGTGGGAAACACCGAGCTTCCAAACTTTCCTCCCAAACACTAATGGGACTCCCTTTGGCTTGTTTCATTTGAAACAACTCAATAGCATTCCCCATGACTTCCTTGGAATGCAAAGGATGAACACTATAATGTTCATATATTTCTTCACTTTTAGAGGCCTCTACTTTCTCAATTTGGCCAGCACACAAATCGCTATCCTCTTCATCACTTACTTCCTCTTCTGCAACATATACATTCTTATAGTACTTATTATTTTTCTTCAAATACACTGTTGCCTTTTTGACTTTCCTAACATCCACTAAATCTTGCCATATTTTCTTATTCTTTGTCGGAACCCCATTAACCAAGATAACCAGAGGTTCCTCTTCCACTTTTTCTATTCCAATTGTGTTAATGTTTTTCTTCAAATCTAGAGGCAAATAAACAACTCTTCCCTTTAATCCTCTCTGTAAATCTGCTGGAGGCAACTTCCCTGTCTTTGGCTCCATTCTTACAATAGCCTGAAAGGGATGGATACTTTGAATCAAAATAGATTCATAAGTATTTAAATCCTTCAATTCAGAAGGAATCTCAACCAATTCCAGATTATTATGAACTGCCCTAGCAGGCATCTGGTTTTGGTTTAATTTATTACAACAATAAGTACACACACGTTGATCCGATCCCAAATCAAAATAATTTTCTACCATCAAGTATGTGGCAAAATCCTTCCATTCACTATTATTTTGCCTTTCACTTTTTGCATATAAATCCACTACCTTAGTCTGATTCTTATAATAAGTGCGTCGACAACATACACAAGTGAAATTAGGCCTCTCACTTGATTTCATCTGAAACGTGGCAATTTCCTTCTGAAAATTATCTGTACTGGAAACCTGTACATTATCTTCCACATTACCCTCTACTTCAGGGTCAATTTGAACATTCTCATCTTTACTACCAAAGTAACAAAACTCAATTTCTTCACAAAGATTCTTCACATCTATTTCAGAACCATGCAAAAGAGCAGCACATAATTGTTTAAGCATAATTGCTGGACTCTTAGCATAATACAACATTCTCACTAATTTTCTCACTTTATTATGATGCACTGCTAGCATCCTGAAATGATGAAAAACACTCTGGCATACTCTCCTGGAAAGACAAGCCAGTGAATAACCACGCAAACCTGTCATTTGTCTCACTCTGCAAGGATCTAAATCTTGCAACAACTTCATTTTCTGCTTCAAACTTTTCTTATTAAATGTCCGTATAAAATCACAAAGCAAATTGATGGAAACCTGTCGCACACTGCAAATAGAACTACACTTCCAAATGTACACAGGACCCTTAGGACGTCTTCCTAAAACCTCATCACTTAGCGCCTCTTCTGTCTCTGTTGTCACAAGTTGTTCTTTTTCAACTGGACAACCATCCTTCACTTCATAAGCTCGACCACTGATGTCAACTGCATGCACCAAATCATTATCCTGAAAATAAGTCTCCTCATTAAAAAATGCCTCAGAACTTGAACTATGCATCCATTCTCCGGAAAAAACTTCACAAAAGTTAGTATGATTTACTACTCTCTTCCATCTACTTTTTGTTTTGAAATCAGAAATTACCTTGCTTAGTTTCCTAATTCTATTGATTACCAAAATAAACAACTTTCGCTTAATTTCAAAAGCATGATCAATAATTTTCTCTACATTTTTCTTCTTCTTATAAAATGCCGCTTTCTGTTGGCCTTTCTTTTTAATATTTTTCAATAAATTAACTAATATCCTATTACGGAACATTCGATTTCGAATGTCCCTAAACTGTTGTTTCCTTCTACTATCATGCACAGAGTTATCTCTTCCTCTACCAGTAACATTTGTGATGGGTCTCTCCTTTCCATTTAAATTACTTTTCTTTTTGTGAACTGAAACATTTTTTTGAGCAAAACTTTTTTTACTACAAATATTTCTTAAGAATGATTTCATGCTCTTACCCGGACCTTTCTTGGTGTTTTGACAAGTATTTGGGGAAGAGGACTGCTGCAATAAAACATCATCCTGCTGTCTTTGACGTTTTCTAGCCTTTCGTATTCTACTTTTGGAAGGCATTTTCCAAACTATGAAAGAATCTGCAGTTGAATCTGTGGAAAAATATAATATAAAATGTTATTAACCACTATTACCAAACAGTAAATAAATAACAGTCATCTAAAACTTAATGCCGTACTAATTATTTAACATAGCAAATATTTTCCACCAGCACTGCATCACAAAAATGACACTCAATGGTACAAAACAGGCATACAACACTCATAAATCACTCCCTAATATTTTAAATCATTAATTCAGGATGACGATAAGATGTAGCCTATCTAAAGATTTGTTTAGGCCCTGATATTTAGACTGGGGTGAATGTGTGTCATTGATCCACATTCAGTCCATCACCTGTTTTGTTTATTTGAGGTGAGGCCAACACATGGTTGCAGATAAGATTTTCACTGAAAAAAACCAAGGTAAAAAAACATGTGATGACCTACCAATGAAGTAAATCATTAAATGAAAACCAATACATTTCTAGAAATATGCACTACTAGTGCTTCATAAGATGTTTTGGGTCATATTTATAAGTCATTTGAGTATCTAGTATGCTATTTTACGTTCTTCATGGTGCAAATTTATTGTAAATACGCTCCCACCTGCGGTTGGCAAATTTAGATTTTGATTATGGGAGTTAGATAGGCATGTTAATAATTTCCCAAAAATGGTGTATAACCCCAAACAACCTTTGAAGCAAATGCTCTTAGCCATGTTATCCACCTCCCATTGGATAACATGGCTAAGAAGTGCTTGCAAATGTGAAAAAAAACGGCCGCAATGCATGAATATCGCAGAAAAATCAGCGATATTCATGCATTTTCCAGCAAATGCTCTTAGCCATGTTATCCACTTCCTATTAAATAACATGGCTAAGAACTGCTCAGGGCCCCATGAGGAACGCTTTCCATTTAAAAAGGGAAAAATAACATCAAAGACACTAAAATGCCTTCTAAATATGAACCCAAACAACCTATGAAGCAATGTGAAAAAAAACGGCCGCAATGCATGAATATAGCAGAAAAATCAGCGATATTCATGCATTTTCCAGCAAATGCTCTTAGCCATGTTATCCACTTCCTATTAAATAACATGGCTAAGAACTGCTCAAGGCCCCATGAGGACGCTTTCCATTTAAAAAGGGAAAAATAACATCAAAGACACTAAAATGCCTTCTAAATATGACCCCAAACAACCTATGAAGCTCTAACAGTACATATCCTGAAATTTAATTGATTTCAAAATTCGTTTTTAAACACAACATATAAATCAATTGTATACCTGCATTCATGAAGAAATGACTAAAAATGTCCTTGAGACACATGAAAGTGTTTTCTGGAATGCCCTAGCACCATTTTTGGGACACTATTAACATGGCTAGGTAACTCCCATAATGAAAATCTAAATTTGCCAAGCACAAGTGGGAGCGTATTTACAAGACACTTGCCCCATGAGGAACATTTTACATTTTGAAAGGTAAACATAACATCGCAGAAAAGTCAGCGATATTCATGCATTTTCCAGCAAATGCTCTTAGCCATGTTATCCACTTCCTATTAAATAACATGGCTAAGAACTGCTCAGGGCCCCATGAGGAACGCTTTCCATTTAAAAAGGGAAAAATAACATCAAAGACACTAAAATGCCTTCTAAATATGACCCCAAACAACCTATGAAGCTCTAACAGTACATATCCTGAAATTTAATTCATTTCAAAATTCGTTTTTAAACACAGCATATAAATCAATTGTATACCTGCATTCATGAAGAAATAACTAAAAATGTCCTTGAGACACATGAAAGTGTTTTCTGCAATTCCCTAGCACCATTTTTGGGACACTATTAACATGGCTAGGTAACTCCCATAATCAAAATCTAAATTTGCCAAGCACAAGTAGGAGCGTATTTACAAGACACTTGCCCCATGAGGAACACTTTACATTTTAAAAGGAAAACATAACATCTTAGACACTCAAATACCTTATAAATATGGCTCAAAATAACCTATGAAGCTCTAGCAGTACATATCCAGAAATGTAATTGATTTCTTAAATCGTTTTTAAAAGCAACATATCTGTTTCAGCTTACATAACAGACCATGAAATGGGCTCCATGTATCACAATATCTTGTGTTACTGCATGCCAGAATGTTACACCAAATATGCAATTACAATTTCTCTATGAAACTAATTCTATTAGTATATCACTAGAGACAAAACCAAATTTTATAAACACAGCTTTTTTCATCATTTTCTCCTTAAATCATACTATTCTCTATCTAAATTAAATAAATCTTTTCTCACCTTAGCAAATATTTTTTGAGTTTTGAAAACAGTCTCAGAAATACACCAAATTGTCTTCAGCAGAAGAAAAAGGATGCACTCCAAAGGCTGCAGCTATTGAAAGCACAGAAATACAGATATTCATTTCACATATCTCTCATATTAGCCAATCATACCTCTTCCCTCACTTTTTTCAAATCAAAACCCTTCCCCCCTCTGCCCTGTCTGCCTTGTTTCCATAGCAACCACCTCCTGGAAGACCTCTCATGTTTGCAAATTCACACAACAATGTTTCAATTGAACTCTGAACTCTCAGTGCACCTGCGTATCCAGTGCAATCTTTCATTAAATGTTTCTTCCTTGACCATTCAAATGACATGTTTCAAAGAACACATCCATGCACCCTAACTTTCTGTTTTCAGAAATGGAAATGCACCAATCACTGCTAATGAATCATTAGCATTGTAAATCCACAGTTTTTTTTCTTTAGAAACTCCTACTGTTTCAACTGCCCTTTCATTACCACACTTCATCTGACTGCAGAACAACCTTCTCCCACCATGTTTAAGGTCTGGATTGTTGGACATAGTTACATCCACTGGGCTCAAAGGTATGCTGAGAACAGAAATTTACCTAACCTCAATTTACAAGATGTGGAAATTAAGTGGTTGGGCCAAAGAGGATTAAAATGTCACCAATTGATTCCATTGGTGAAAACCTTTATGCATTTGCCAAAACCTGACCTGTTAATTGTGCACTGTGGAGGTAATGATTTGGGCACTTTGACAGGGGTAGGTCTGGAAATGCTTTTAAAGGACACCTTTGAGCAATTAATGGCACTTTTTCCTCAAACTGCCTTGGTATATTCCAATATATGCCAAAGACAGAAATGGAAGTGGTCCAACCAATTTTGTCCACAAATTGAGAAAGCGAGGAAGCATGTAAACAAATCTGTTTCAGCTTTCATGAGAGACCATGGAATGGGCTCTCTGTACAACAATAACTTGCGTTACTACATGCAAGATATCTACAGAGGAGATGGAGTTCACTTCTCAGATGAGGGCAACAGAATTTTCATTCTGAATTTAAGACTGTGCATTGGTACCTACTTATAAGTACCTAAATGTACCATAAACCCAAAAGCTCTTCTCAGAGCTACCCTTCATCTGATCACTCACAATTATTATTTTTTTCTAATTTTTTTCATTATTTTTCCACAAAATTCGCTCCCCGGGGCGCTACCCGTTCGCGAACCGAAAGCTAACCTCGCGGAATTTTTTAAAAAAATGTTTTTTTCCGCACATATAAGCCTCCTCAGCCACCCTCAGAAAACCTAGAGGGTCAAGATAAGTCTACCATGACCCCTTCTACCCATTCTAAACATTATTTGCCCTCCATCTTGTATCTTAATGCGCCCGAAACACAAAATGGTGGACTCCCGTGACGCTTAAGGTTCGCGAACCGGGCCGCTTCCCGGAAAGCGGTCCAAAAAAAAAGGTGGGAAAGTAATTTACAGAAAAACGACTAGAGACACTCTCACCAAATATAGATTAGCTCATACTACATAACAATCCCTTCCATTCTCACAAATTTCATTGAAATTTCATTTAGCCATTTAGCCTGTAGACCTCTCCAAGTACCCTGAGGTAAATTACTTCACAAAACACATCTGAAGTGTTGGAATTGACAACCAATGAAAATGTTACTTTCATTTTCTACTTTTATTACCTGACATTTGATTGGTTATATACCTGAATATATATAAAGGAAGAGAAGGAAACACAGCCATTTTGACTACTACTTGTTGTTGTATATATCATTTAGAATATCACTAATAACATCAACTTGTTTCTAAAGGTAAGTTGTTATTTTTAAAACTGAAGTATATTGTGCACTATAAGTAAATATGGTAAACTTTTTCAGATAGTTATATACTATCCCTCTGTAAGAGTTAGACATTGAGAAAGGCTTCTTTATCATAATTATGGACTGATTTAGGTTTCCGTGGTATAATTATGAATTTACTTAGGCTTCTTCACAGGCACTTTTTAATAGTACTACTTCACGCCTGAAACCATACAGTGCCCATAGATTACTTCTCTGTTATAAACTCACAAGTGCCTGTCTGAACTTAAACCCAACAGTGCCCTATCTCTACTGATATATTTATTTTTTATGCAAATTACAGCAATAAAATGGAAGGTGAGCAGAATGTTTCCTTCGAAATTGTTCTGGAGAACAACACAGAAAAAGTTAATGAGGACAATGATGACTCAGATTTCATGGATGAATCACGGGACCATGAATTAGTTCAATGTGTAGAATCTGTGGATCATTTACTTTATTATGATGACGGTCAAATGTTGGAACTTATGTTCACTGAACAAGAACACATATCAGACAGTGAAATGCTAGACGTTGTATTAAATTTTGAAAAACAATCCGAAAAATAAAATTGTATGTAATATTAAAAAATTGTTTGAGTCTTTAATCATTTTTATATGTAATTCATAAACTAGTTAAATGTTAGAAATGTTATTAAATTTTGAAACACAATCACAATAATAAATAATTGCTTAAAAAATAAAAAAATTAAAAAATAATCAACAAAACCAACAAATAATTAACATACAGTATTAGAAAAGTCTTTCATTCTTTTATCCATAAAGTTCGCTGCCCAGAACGCTTTCTGGTTCGCGAACTTGGCGCTTACCACGCAAAAAAAATTTTTTTTATTTTTTTTTTTTGGACCCTCCTAGGCCCTTTTAAAACCTCCACATAAAACCTAGGGGGTCAACGAGGATCTACTATGCCCCCTTATGGTAATTTCCCCCTTTGTTTTGGCCTCCTCTTGTCTCTCGATCCTACCGAGAGACAAGATGGCGGCCGCTCCGGACTGTTTAGAATGTTGACAGACACCGGAGGGCCAATCAGCTTCGCATCGCAAAGTTCCGATACGCGAAAAGTTCGCGAACCGGATCGCTGCCCGGAGCGCTGTTACAGATATATATCTTGATTTAAACGTTAATTTCTCAAAATCCACTGAAGCACATATATTGAGACCTAGCAAAGGCACATCGGGCTAACAGTCCCTACAATTTTGCCAAGTTTCGTGCAAATCCATTCAGCCGTTCGAGCTAAAAGTGAGTCCAACCGCCCTATGGAAATTAACATGGGAAAAAGGCGTTTTGGGACCCCCCTTTTTTCTCGGCCCCCCCTCCACAAAACCCCCCCAAATTTTCAAGGGCTGCTCAGAAACAAAATGTGCCATTTTCCTGAAAATTTCAGCCAATTCCGTCCACAAACGCAAAAGTTATTAGGCATCGAATTTTCAGAAATCCCATAGGGAAAAAATCCTAACTATATATATATTCACTGAAAAAACCATAGGTTATAGACCATATATAGTTAGGGATTAGCATTTAAAAAACCTTATTTTATTTGCACAAAACCATTGAAATTCCATATATAGTTAGTTGCACTAACTATATATCGCGGACCCGCAATCCACTGCTAATGATGTCACATATTACATCATTCATGACATGGTCAGTGACATCACTGATGACATCTCAAATGACATCACTGATGACATCACTGATGACATCTCAAATGACATCACTGACTTCTCATTTGACATTACTGATTACATCACTGATGATATCATTTATGTGATAATACATCTTCAGACTCTAATATAACCTTAGATACACTCAGTGTAAACAGGCACTCACAGACTGTCACACATCCATGGAGTTACTCACACACCTAGTCAGTCATGCAAAGAATCAATCACACCTCCATTTCCTCAAATATACAGTTATACACACCTTACGTATTCAAACATATACTAACAAATATTTACTCTCTTATACAATCCTTGATACAAGTTCACAATGATTCATACAGCCACTCTCACATTCACTGGCTCTTATGTTCAGTTATTTATATATGTCAACTCTCACATGGACTGTGTTTTACATATGTACTTACTTTGACATGTAGAACTGAGATATCCATTCACTCACCAATATACTCATGCACACAGTCAACTGTCCATACAGCTGTTTCTACATGCACTTTTGAACCCATACACCTAGGGAATCAACTGCTCACACATCTATGCACAGTTATATACCTCCCAGCCACCCACACACATACTCAGTCTCCCATACAAATACTTAGGCAACCATTCAATAACCCATATAGTTACTGATATAGCTACTGATTTAAACATGCAGCAGTTTACAGAAGAACATAAATAATGATTGCCAAATTAAGACACTTTAATCACTAACCCATGCACTCAGTGAGACACATTTAATCATTCTCTCATACAGTCAGTCATGCACCTACTAAATCCTTCATCCAGACACTTATACATCCACTCATTCTTCAATATGTAAGACATATTTTAACTTTACAGAAACATACAGTCACTGGGTGTTGTCATCAGTGATGTCATCAGTGATGTCATTTGAGATGTCATCAGTGATGTCATCAGTGATGTCACTGACCATGTCATGAATGATGTAATATGTGACATCATTAGCAGTGGATTGCGGGTCCGCGATATATAGTTAGTGCAACTAACTATATATGGAATTTCAATGGTTTTGTGCAAATAAAATAAGGTTTTTTAAATGCTAATCCCTAACTATATATGGTCTATAACATATGGTTTTTTCAGTGAATTTTCAAGGTTTTGTAAATGCAAATTCCTAACTATATATGGTCTATAACCTATGGTTTTTTCTGTGAATTTCATTGGTTTTTTTAAAGCTAATATCTATAGCTGTAAAATATATTCTTTATTAAGTGACGTATCACGTAGCCCGTGAGACGCCTCATGATGCATCGCATAACCGTGACGTATCGTCTCTGCAGCGCAAACCAAACCCGAAACGTAAGCGCGCCAGAACACGCTTAAAGATATATATATATTTTTTTAACCTTAATTAGACAAAATCCACACGTGCACATATCACAAACGTTCAAAAAACACAATATGTCGAACTCCCGTTACGCTGCCGGTTAGCTGCCCGGTTAACGTACCAGGAAGCACCTTTACCGCGAAAAATCGCAAATTTTTTTTTTTCACCCCCCAGGGAACTTTAATAGCCCCCTCATCAATCCTAGGGGTTCAGGAGGGGTCTGCCTTACCCCTTTCATTCATTTACACCTTTTTTTTTTCCACCTCTTGTCTCTCGATCCCACAGAGAGACAAGATGGCGGCCGCTCCAGACTGTTTACAATGATAACAGCCAATCAGCTTCTCCTCAGACTCCCGTTACACTGCCGATTAGCTTCCCGGTAGCTGCCCGGTTACCTGCCCAGTTCGCGTACCAAGACGCGTCTCTACGGCGAAAAAATCGGATTTTTTTTTTGTTTTTTTTTTGGCCCCACGTGGCTTTATAATATCCCCCTCATCAATCCTAGGGGGTCAGAAGGGGTCTACCTTGCCCTCTTTCCTTCATTTCCCCCTTTGTTTTGGCCTCCTCTTGTCTCTCGATCCTACCGAGAAACAAGATGGCGGCCGCTCCGGACTGTTTACAATATTGACAGCCAATCAGCTACTCCTCAGACTCCCGTTACACTGCCGGTTAGCTTCCCGGTTAGTTGCCCGGTTAGCTGCCCGGTTCGCATACCAAGACGCGTCTCTACGGCGAAAAAATCTGATTATTTTTTTTTTTTGTGTTACACTGCCGGTTAGCTTCCCGGTTAGCTGCTCGGTTAGCTGCCCGGTTCGCGTACCAAGACGCGTCGCTACGGCGAAAAAATCGGATTTTTTTTTTTTTTTTTGGGTTACACTGCCGGTTAGCTTCCCGGTTAGCTGCCCGGTTAGCTGCCCGGTTCGCGAACCAAGACGCGTCTCTACGGCGAAAAAATCGGAATTTATTTATTTATTTTTTTGGGTTACACTGACGGTTAGCTTCCCGGTTAGCTGCCCGGTTAGCTGCCCGGTTCGCGAACCAAGACGCGTCTCTACGGCGAAAAAATCGGATTTTTTTTTTTTTTTTTTGGGCCCGGCGTGGCTCTATAATATCCCCCTCATCAATCCTAGGGGGTCAGAAGGGGTCTACCTTGCCCCCTTTCCTTCATTTCCCCCTTTGTTTTGGCCTCCTCTTGTCTCTCGATCCTACCGAGAGACAAGATGGCGGCCGCTCCGGACTGTTTAGAATGTTGACAGACACCGGAGAGCCAATCAGCTTCGCTTCGCAAAGTTCCGATACGCGAAAAGTTCGCGAACCGGAGCGCTGCCCGGAGCGCTGTTACAGATATATATCTTGTTTTAAACGTTAATTTCTCAAAATCCACTGAAGCACATATATTGAGACCTAGCAAAGGCACATCGGGCTAACAGTCCCTACAATTTTGCCAAGTTTCGTGCAAATCCATTCAGCCGTTCAAGCTAAAAGTGAGTCCAACCGCCCTATGGAAAACTCAATGCAAAAAACGCGTTTTGGGACCCCCCTTTTTTCTCAGCCCCCCCTTGACGAAACCCCACCAAATTTTCAGGGGCTGCTCAGAAACAAAATGTGCCATTTTCCTGAAAATTTCAGCCGATTCCGTCCACAAACGCCAAAGTTATTAGGCATAGAATTTTCAAAAGTTCCATAGAGAAAAAATCCTAACTATATATACCTACTGGCTATCGCCAGTAGGTAATATATATATATATATATATATATATATATATATATATATATATATATATATATATATAGTTTCATCACTTTATCATGCATTTTGGTAATACACATTTAATTTTCATTTACTGGTTCAGCTTCCTAATTGCTAAAAGTTGTTACTGAGAGAGAACCACTCATAATCTTGAGGTACAAGGAACGAGCATGTTCCTTACTGATGAAATCAATGAATTTCATTTCTTTGCATACAGATTTTTTTTTAAAGGTAGTTGCTTGTTAGACTACCTAGCAAGGAAGACTAGTCTCATTGCAATCATACTTTTTTTTTTAAATATAGTGATATCCACTTTCCAGATCTACTGTGCCTGAGTCCAGAATTTCTATAGGCACGGATCATTAAATGTCTTTTTTAGCACCCATATTGGTTTCTATTCTCCCTGCATTTGCCAAATTAACATTTTACATTCCGTCCTTGACATGTCACAATGTGTTTCTGCTCCCTATTTGTGTGGTTTAACAACTTTATTGGCAATATCTCTTGAATTCCCTGATGCAAGTGGAAAATAATTTGTTGATTGCACTTTTGTAGACACACCAGCCTTTTAAGTTATATTTTATAATTTCTGATTAGTGCAGTACTGTTTTCATGGCCCCACAGTTCTTTGATTTCCACTGCTTGCCTTGCAGTCGTCCACTTTTTTTAAAAATAGATGTTGTATTACAACAGGCGGCTGTTTTATAATTAGTGTTTTTAATACCTGTCAGTCCCTGTAGCCTAACTTGTTTAATGTTATTCACAATCATTCACAATCCAGTACTATTTAGATCTTTAGTTATTACCCTCACAAACTTGCTCACCCTTCCCTTTTCTGTGTAGTAATCTACTTGGTCTTGATTATGTACATTAGACGAAACCAGTCACTCTAAAATGTATTACAACTATCACTTTTTCTAGTCCCCCTCAGGTTCTGGACAACCACAACATGCCCTCATAAAAGAAGATGTATCGTTTTTTTAACTTTCGCCAACTGAGAGCTACTTAGTAACACAATTTGGTAATGAAGCAATACATTTCTAATTGAATGAAAGGACCAACTTTGTACCATGGAGGCATACCTTGCGTTGTTTCCTTTACTTTGTAACTTAAAATCGGCCGAATCCCCACCATGTATCTCCGTTCTACGTAAGTAATCACTGACAAACTATCAAAGGTAAAAAAATTGACCTACAAAAATATCAGAGCAAGAATATCGATATCCTATCTAAAACATGATAAGTAAAAAAATTATTGGAAAAAATATTGATGTCAAAAATATTATAAAAAAATCTTATCAATATCATAAACATAGTAAAAAGTAATATATATAATTTAATAAAACATTAACTAAACATATACATATAAATATATATACTTAATCAGTTTGAATCATTATTTTAATAACTTATAAATCATTTTAAAATATTATAAATTACAAATACATCTATGCACCTAAAATAATAACATAAATGCAATTAAATTAAATATGTAAAACAAATTAAAAATTGTTTTACTTGTAATATTTTTAAAATTTATTATATACTACATTAGCTAAAATATTACCAAAAATATTAAATTGCAGATGGAATAAAACTATTGTCCCAACTCCCAAAAAAAACAGTAAGAACATTGTTTGATAGCGTAGGTATAAAAACAACTATTCCCACTCCAGAGAGTGCAACAGTAGGGAAAGTGTTGGATAGCGTAGGGGTAAAAATTACTATTCCAACTCCAGAGAGTGCAACAGTAAGGAAAGTGTTGGATAGCTTATTACTATTCCCACTCCAGACAGTGCAACAGTAGGAAAATGTTGGATAGCGTAGAAGTAAAAAAATACTATTCCCACTCCAGAGAGTGCAACAGTAGTGAAAATGTTGGATAGCGTAGGGGTAAAAGTGACTATTTCCACTCCAGAGAGTGCAACAGTAGGGAAAGTGTTGGATAGTGTAGAAGTTAAAAAACATACCTATCAATAAATTAATGTTTTCAAATAATTAATTATTAAATAAATCTAAACTATTTACAAATACCAATAAATAGTTATTAAAATCAATGAATAATTAACAATAAATGACTAATAAATACCAATTAATATTAATGAATAACTGTTAATTACCAATTAATAACAATTGAACAATAACATAGTTTTTTATAACAAAAACATATTAATTATAAAAAGTCATTACCAATTAACAAATAGTAAACAATTAAATAATTTTGTATACCAAAAACATGAATTATTAAAAATTAATTTCCAATTAATAACAACGTATTAATATATATAAAAAAAAAAAAAAAACATTTTTAGTAATATTTAATTACCAAATAATTATTAAACAATAAATAAATGTTCATAACCCAAAACATTATACTTTTAAATAATTACCAATAAACAATTAATGTCCAATAAATTATTTATCATTACCCAACCATACATTTTATAATGATTAATTAGATATCAATTACTTTACACATTATTCCCCTACACATACATAACACACTCCAATTATAAAATAATACGCTTAACATAATGATCAATTAATCAATTAATACAAATTAATTGCCAATTAATAAATATTATTACATTAATAATTAAATAAAAACTATAATTATCAATACCAATTAATGAAAATAAATGATTACTTAATTTTATTTAAATTACTTCCCACCCTATTCCCCTATAAACCCACAACCCGCTACAGAAATTACACACAAAAATTAACTAAAATTAATTTATAATTCCTAAAAATTAATAATTAATTTAGTATAAATAAATTACTTCCCACCCTATTCCCCTATATACCCACACCCCGCTATGGTACTAAAATACAAGATTAACTTAAAATAACATTATTAACATATAAAAATTGTATACATATATTTTAAAACCAGAAGAACCCTTTACCAAGAAAATATAACACATAGATATATGTATAATGAAATAAATAACAATCATATAAATATCGATATTTGTAACATCGATATTAGTGACATCGATATTAGTGACATTGATATATTTGATATAGATATTACTAACTTCAATATGACTTACATTGATATTTAAAAAATCGATATTTCTTACCTTAGCGTCGATATTCTGTCCCTTCGATATTATCACCTCAATATTATTGTAGGTGGATATTTTATTGTCGATATTTTGACTGCTCACCCTACGGTAGTGCAACGGTTAGCAAAGAGAAGAGATTTTGGAAGGGCTCAATTTGTAGGTCTCTTCAGAATACTGAAGAGTACATTTCCCCCCACCATATTAGAATGGTGGGGGGACAGTGGCAACCGCAAGACCGTCCACCGCTTTTCCACCCAAGAAAAATGGTTTCATATGGTGGCGGTGTCTGCTAGACACCGCCATCCATATCAGGATGCAGGCGGAAGAGAGCCTTCCTGTGAGGGCGTTGCCGCCCCAGAAAGGCATGCGGATTTGGAGGTTGGGGTCCCGTTGCGGGCACCAAGGATGTTGGGGCGTGGGGGGTACCTATGGTACCCCCTACATGTGCATGCATGTGTACTGCATGATGCCTGCCACATTGTGCCTGCACCTTCTTTCAAGAATTGGGGGCCCATTAGTATATTGGGCCTATCGCCAACGTCCGCATGTTGGTGGCGCTCTATCCTACATATTCCCCCACCCGCATGTAAATTTCCCCCACCACAATACCATGGCGGGGGGAACCCGGCGGATGGCAAGACCATCCGCAACAATGTTAGAAATGCGGGATGCGCCCGCCAGTGTGGCGGACGTATCGTAATGGGATGTGCGGGACCGCCGCAGGCTTTTTGGGCAGTCCCATTTCCCAAGGGTATGGTGGGCGGACAAAGTTCACCCGCCATGTTAAAGACCCACTTGGTGTTATTATCTTGAAAAATGTTAAATGGTGAGTATAAATTCCTTATTCATTAAAATGCATTGTACGTATATGAACAATTCTCTAGTGTATATGACCTCTTGTGTACTGATGGTGACAAATATTACAATTAATCTATTTGAAAATTTGTATTTACTATAAGGATGAACTTTAAATTTGTATAAAAGTATTTCCTTTGGTTTAGTGACAAAGGGGGTCATTAGGATGGGGGGCGGAATTAGTCTGCCCGCCATCCTATTGGGTATTGGGACCACCCGCCATAAGGGCAGGGGTCCCGTGGGGGAAATTAGGATGTGCCCACCACTGTTGCGGGTGCATCCTGCATTTTTAGCATTGTGGCGGGCGGTGCTCTCAGCACCGCCCGCCACAATGCTAGAAATGCACGAGCAGTGCCTGCCGCTTTATTAATGCAAATGCAGGGGTTACCACAGGTACCCCCGTGTGCACCCCCACCTCTCCTTCACCCCAGAGTGAAGTCCCATGCCTTTCCGTGGCGGCAAAAGGCATTTAACTAAGCCCATGGTAATATGGCTGGGGGTGTATAATAGACACCGCCACCATATTAAACCTTTTCCGCCCCTGCCGCAAGGCGTCCGGGGCGGAAAAGCACGGACGGTCTTTCCGTCCACCGCATTCCCCCGCCACATTAATATGGCGGGGGGTCATTTATGTGAGGATGGTGGGCGGATTGCCCCCACCAGGCTGGCAATGGCTACCGCCAGCCTGGCCGGGGCAATCCGCCCGCCATCCTAATGGGCCCCAAAATATCAAAAATAAGTATTTATATAAGTATTGACTTCCAAAAATGTTTCTTTATTAAAAAAATTGTGTACCAAAATGATATTCGGACCCTAAATTGCATGTATCTAAAGAAATTCTATTATTTATTTATTTTTAACATATTTTTCAATTTAATAATACATGATAAAAAAATCCTAAATATTAATATACTTCCGAATTTTTTAGAACAATGATTTAAAACTATCTGTTAAGTCTTTTAAAAGTATTATTAAAAATCTTTGTATATTATTTGGTAGCAGCATTCATGTTTAATTTCAATATTTTATGTTTTTTTTTATCATCGTTGGGCATTTTTGTGTTTATAAGGTTGAAATTCTGGTTTATTTTTAATTAGTAATTCAATAATAATTCATGTTTATCTTGAAATTTAAAAGCAAACTTGACAGAACTTATGTTTATTGTATCATTTCTTTTTTTTACATGTTTGCTGGTTGAAATGTGAGTAGTACTTTGAATACAATCACATGCTATTCATACTGTTAAATGATATTATGGGCATTATTACAATGTCAGACATTAAGGGGTCCATTAGGATGGCGGGTGGAAAAAGTCCGCCCGCCACCCTAACGGACATCGGGACCGCCCGCCTAAAGGGCGGGGGTCCCGACATTGGCATTAGGATGCACCCGCCACCGTGGCGGGCGCATTCCTCAAATTAACATTGTGGCGGGCGGTGCTCACTGCACCGCCCGCCACAATGTTAAAGACCAATGCACGCAATTGCATAATCGCACGGTGCCTGCCGCTGCGATTATGCAAATGCAGGGGGGAACCACAGGTACCGGGGAGGAAAACAGGCGGGCGGTTTTTCCCACCGCAGAGGTCCCCTCCGCCATCGTAATACCTCTACCCTGGCGGAGGAAATCCGGCCGACATCCTAAAGGGCCCCTATGCCTCCAAATGCAGAATTGTAGCCCGACATGGCAGCTTTACAGTGTGAATTTGGGATTATGATGTTGTCTCTTTCAGTGTAAAATGCCTGATCGTTCCGACTTACTTTCAACGTGATTAAGCGGCCAGTTGGCCAGTCGGAAATGCAGTCTAATCCCCTTAGGGTAGAGTTTTTATTATCAGGATTACAATGTTTGGCAATGTTTTCCATTCAGGCTTTTCTGACATTAAAAGGCTTGCAGAAAGTTGCTTTTGTAGCCTATGGCAGGGCTACCTTTACTTGGAGGTGTACGGTTTTTGGTCATGTGCCCCTCTTGAAATCCCTCCACTGTCTGGCTGGCACCCGATGGTCCTATTCACACATTGCCGATATTCCCACAAATTCCCATTTCTCTATGAGACATTCTGCTATGCCGTGTTTTTGAACACCGTTCAATCTACTCTATGGATGTAGGTTTTTGCATCCTCACTATGGGCCCCATTAGGATGTCGGGTGGGTCGCCACTGCCATGCGGGCGGTGGCGATCCGCCCGACATCCTTCCCCACCCGCCACTCATTTCCCTGCCATATTACTATGGAGGGGGGACCGCGGCAGACGGAAAGACCGTCCGCCGCTTTTCGGCCCGGTCAAGGAGTTGACCGAGCGGAAAAGGGTTTCGTATGGTGGCGGTGTATGTTAGACACCTCCATCCATATTAGGGTGAAGGCAGGGACATGCTTGTCCATGGCGTGCGGTCCTGTTTTACGTTGGGATGGTGGGGACAAGTCCAAATGGCCCTCTATGTGTGCTTGCTCTGTACTCAGGCAACCAGAACTGCCGATCTACGGTTGGCCGGTTCACACACTAGGGACCCCATTAGGACTAGGGGCCTGAAATGTAAAATGGGACCACCAACCATAAGGGCGGAGGTCCCGTGGGGGCCATTAGGATGCGTCCGCCACACTGTCGGGCACATTCCGCATTTTTAACATTGCGCCGCCACAATGCTAAAAATGCAAATTGCGGGCTTCAATGCACAACGTTACAGGCACCATGCAGTGCCTGCCACGTTGTACAGTGAAGTGCACCTCCCACCCCCCGGAGTCCGTAGGGGCCAACTATGGGCCCCCACAGGACATTCCTGCTTGCCTTTCTGTGGCGGCAACACCGCCACCATATGAATCCCTTTTCCGCCCGGGCAACTCCTTGAACGGGCGGAAAAGCGGCCATAGTAATATGGCGGGTGGAAATGGGTGGCGGGCGGGGAGGATGTCGTGCGGATCACCACCGACCGCATGGCTGTGGCGATCCACCTGACATCCTAATAGGGCGCTATAACGTTGTCAGTCAAAGGCAACTCTGACCCACATCAGAATAGGGCCATATATATTTTATGTATACTTAGTTATTTTATTGTTAAAAATAAATATTTGTGTTTAATTTTTTAGGTGCAGGTTATATCTATTGTAGGTGTATGGTGTTGAATCTACATAAGATATTAATGTAATTTTTATTCTTTAAATTTTTTAAACTTTTTTAAAATTAAGATTTAGATCTTGTTTGGTACTATTTTATAACTGTTAAATACTGTTTAAAAATGTACTAATATCAATTACTTCAAGAGTGAGATAAAAAAATTCTGTTTACTATGTAATTAATATATAGTTTCTTATATGCAGTAAGTGAGTTGTACCATTTGTTATAGGAAAGTGTGGAAATCTAATGGACTACACTAGATTTATCATAATTAAAAACAATAAAAAGAATGTACACTAATCATGGTGGTCAGATTTGTTTTACTTTATATTTTGGGTGTGTTTGTTATGTTTTATCAAACGGTCTTTTTGTACATTACATTCACTTATTATAGTAAAAATCTAATTTTGTAACTATTATTATTAATATTCCATTCAGTTACATGTACATACAATTATTTTTTGGTGGGATGGGAATGTGTTATATGGTTTGTTATATGGTTTATTGTACTTAAGTACATTTTTACAATTGTATTTTATTTTGAATTTTTATAAATGTTAAAAATATGGTACTTATTGGCAGTTTCTATTTTCAGAATTTGAATTTTTAAAAATATCAATATGAATACATTTATATGTTTTTGAAACTTGTTATTGGTGTTCAGACATTCTATCAAGTACGAAATGTCGAGCAACATAAATATTGAGTACTAAGGGTACCTTTACGATGGCGAGTGGACTAAGTCTGCCCGCCACCGAAACAGTAAGCAGGCCCGTCCACCAGGTTTGCGGCTGTACCGCACCTGCAATTTGGATGGCGAAGCCACTGTGGCGGTGCCATCACCCATTCCCAGCATTGTGGCGGGCGGTTCTCACAGCGCCACCCGCCACAATGCTGGGAATGCATGTTGTGCATTGACATGCACAAGGTGACAGGTACCGCCCGGTGCCTGCCAGCTTGTCCTTGCCAATGTAGGGGGTTAAAACAAGTACCCCCCAAATGCACCCCCCAACACTCAGTGGGCCTTCTACCGGCCCCCAACATTGAAAACCGCATGCCTATCCAATCCGACGTGGTTGCGGGGGTGAAACATTGCAGGATGGCGTTTGGATTGCCCCTGCTTGGCTTGTTTTGGCGATCCGCCCAGCATACTAATGGTCCCCTAAATGTTGGTTGTAATTTTATAAATATAGGGGCTGATTACGATGGCAGAAAATCCGCAACCGCCGGCCCGGTGGTGAGGCCCACAGGCCCGACAGTCGTGGATTTACAGCCATCACCCTTAGGATGATGGCGCGCAGGGGAAAGGTATCTCAGCGGATGGAAAGACCATCCGCTGTGGTCCTGCAAGGCAGGCCTTTTCCGCCCGCCTTCAGATACAAGGGGTCAATGGAGGTGGTACCGTGCAGGTACCGCTGTGGTCATTTGGATGCCTGTCTTTTGCGGTGAAGTTCCCGCTGCAAAAAGACAGGTGGAAATGCCTATGGGGGCCTGTTGTGGGCCCCCAGGGGGTTGGGGGTGTGGGTTGCTGCATGTGGGCGGTACCTATGGTACCCCCCTACATTTGCATGTACAAGGTGGCAGGCACCACACGGTGCCTGCCATGTTGTACATGCAAGTGTAAAACATGCATTTTTACATTGTGGCGGGTGGCAGCACCCGCCACAATGTAAACATACAGGATGCGCCCACATCCTAATTCGTTGTGCGGGACCACCGCACCTATGGTGGGCGGTCCCTTTTCCACCAGCGAGCCATAGCAATCGGCCCCTCTGTTTTTAAAAATATAGAAATCTTCGATATTACTTTTTTATATGTGCTATTTACATTTCTGAACTTCTAATTAGTGTTATGTGTTTTAGTATATATTTTACATGTAAATCCCTTTTTTGTATAATCATTTTTTGGGGTAGATAATTTTATTAATGTATTTTTTTGTATTTTTCTTTCAGTTTGCGTACTTGATTTAATGGTGGAATAGGGTGTGAAGTAATTTCATTATTATAATGTATGGATTATATTTTGATGTTTAATACTTTTTAAATTAAGACGTCATATTGTGAATATTTTAATTATTTTTTTATTAATTACTTAGAAAATTATAGTTCGCCAATATTAATTAACTACTTGCTAATTATAATGGTCATTGTGTAATATTTTTTAGATACCCATTGTGTGGTTTATAGGTAGTGAAGTGTGTGAAGTAATGTTTTTATGATTAATTACCAATTCGTTGTTCATTGCTATTAATTAATTAATTGAAAATGTATTACGGAAATTGTGTATTTAATTTTAGTCACAGCTTAAGCGTTTTATTGGTGTAAATGGCGGTAAGTAATTATTTTTCATTAATTACTAATTATTTCTGAAGTAATAATAATTATTGCAACATTAAATACGGAAATTATTAAATGTATTTTTTTGTGTGGGTTGTGGTGTTCATATGCCTTACGGTTGGAAAGTGAATCATGTTTAATTTTGTAATAATTTTTGATCGTTGATATTAAATATTTATGGATATTTAATTAGTGTAATTCTTTATATTTTTGGGGTGTGTGTTGCATTTTTATTGTGTAAAGGGTGTGTAGTCCATTAATTTGACCTCCTTTCAATTAGTTTTTTAATACTGTTTTTCTTCAATGAAAAATAATTTTAATTGTATTTCTTTTTATTTTAAAACTTTAAATTTAAATGTGGTTTGTGGTTTCGGTAGTCTTAAAGTTGGTTAAGATTAATGATTTAAAAGAGTTTTATTTATTACTATTTTTTTAAATAATAATTATATATCCTAAAAAATAGATTTTTTTGAATTTTTCATTTAATGCTTTTATGTTAATTGTGTGTTGTTATACTTTAGGAAATATAAAAAGTAAATTTATGTAATAAATAAGCTTACATTTGTAAATCATTTCAAAGTAAATATATGTACTTTTAAATTTTGTTTTATTTACAAAAATATCACAAGGTTTGCATTATATGCTTTGCACATTATAATATTTTGTATTTACATTTCAAAAATAAATATATTTATACTTTAATTTTTAACATATTTATATTTTTTTGTTATAAGAATATTTGGGATGTTAATACTTTGCTTATATTTATTTGAGAACTCACGGTATTGAGAATATTTATTGCTACCCCTCAGCAACCAAATACTGTTGCACTGATTGCAGTATGAATTCTAACTTTTACACCTCCACTATCCATAACGTTCACTAATGTTGCACTCACCCATGGGTGAATATTACTTTTTAGTCCTCTGTATCAAACAGTTTCACTATTGTGGCGCAAGCTGGAGTGTTAATAGTTAGTGGTATTCCTCCGGTAGCCAACACTTTCAATACTGTTACACTTATTGGAGAGTCAATATTAGAGTTTAACCCTATGATATTCAACACTTTCCCGATTGTTGCACTCACCGGAGTGTGAAGAGTTGATTTTACCCCTGTGCTATCTAACACTATCCATATTATTGCACTGACTGGAGTAGTTATAGTAATTTTTATCCCTCCACTATCCAACAGTTTCCCTACTGTTGCACTCCCTGGATTGGGAATAATAATTTTTACCTGACCGCTATCCAACACTTTCCCTACTGTTGCACTCACTTTAGTGGGAACAGTACGTTTTATCCCTCTGATATCAAACACTTTCCCTACTGTTGCACTAATTGCAGTTCTAATAATAATTTGTACACATCCAATATTCAACACTTTCCCTACAGTTACACACACTGGAGTGATAATAGTACATTTTACCCCATAGCTATTCAACCTTTTTACTACTGTTGCACACATTGGAGTTGGATTAATATTTTTTGCCCGTCCGCTATCCAACACTTTCACCACGTTTTCAATCACAGGAGTTTGAATGCTAATTTTTACACCTCCGCTATGCAACACTTTCACCATTCTTGCACTGACTGTAGTGTGAATACTAATGTTTAGCCCGCTAATATTCAACAATTTCCCTATTGTTTTACTTTTTGTGAATGCAAATAGTTTTTTGGTATCCATCCACTATCCAACAGTTTTCCTACTGTTGCACTGCCTGTAGAGGTAAATATAATTAGAAAGATTGTTTAAATAGATTAAGGCTTTAAAAAAAAGGTTTTTGTTAAAATGGCTTTTGTGTAACTGGAGTATTTATATATACAGTTTTTTTTTAAAATAAGAAAAATTACATGTTACGTTTGTTACAATGTATAGTCACTCAATAGTTATTTTAAAATATTATATTTGAATCATTTAATACTTATTATTTAATTATATATATTTCAATTTATAAAACAATATTTTGGATTTACCTGCTTAATATTTATTAGATCAACATTTTTTAACAGTATATTATGATATTTAACCATTTTAAGCTATGTTCAATGTATTTATATTTTATGACAATATCTGGTAAATTACCAATTAGATATATATTTTTTGTTTTACAATGTATTTTATTATTTTTTAATAATTATAAGTGTATTAGTCATTTAATGAATCTGAATTCAATGGTGGATGAATGTTACATATTAACATTCCGCATCACGAACATTTATATACTATTGGCCTCAAATTTGTGTGAATAGAAAGTATAAACTCATTTACAGGTCAAAAGTT
The DNA here is from genome assembly GCF_964263255.1 of Lissotriton vulgaris. NCBI lineage: Eukaryota > Metazoa > Chordata > Amphibia > Caudata > Salamandridae > Lissotriton > Lissotriton vulgaris. Next base: position 1,804,367,567 of record NC_141694.1, on the reverse strand, counting down.
TATCCTTCTCAGGCACTAACTATAGTTAACATTTTACCCCTCCCAATCCAACACGATTGTTGCATTGAAAGGATGTGTGAGAGTTAATGTTACCCCTCTGCAATGGAATACTTCAGATAGGACATAATTATGATATGGGTTATAGTTGCCTTACAACGACACCTTCACTGGTTACGCGCACAGGATTATTATGCAAACGCAAATGTGGGCTCAATAGTATGCCCTTTTGACTGCCACCGTGAGCCTGTCAGGGTCTGGACCAACTCCATCTGACCCTTCAGGATAGCAAAAATGATTATGATGGCTTGCGGAGAGAGGGCTGCCAGATACACTGACCTCCATGCATCCAACAGGATCAATGAGGTCATCAGAGGGATTGCAATCCCTACAACAGTAGCAGTGACTGATCGATCAACACCGGAGCGAATATAATGTCCCATACACAGAGGTAGCTGTTGACTAGCGTATGTGAGCGGTCTGCTCAATGAAGGGCTACTTCGAAGTTTTCAAAGCTTTGTCAAATTTCCTCAGGGATGTAGAAAACTTTAGCTTGCAATGTTTAATTTTCCGTAACTATCCAGCAGGGTAAAGAGTGAGAATATCGAGTAGAAAAAGTCGACTTTCAATAATATCAAGTGTAAAATATTTACATTCCTAAATATTGACTGCAGGAAAATGGTGGTCAAGAAAATCAAGGTTCATGTAAGAAATATTTTTTTTTCAATATCGAGCTTAATACAATTGTTTGTAATTTTACTTTCACATTTAACTGTATGTGCTAATTTTTTTGTGTGTAATTATTGCTTTGGTCGATTACTATTTGTAATCAAACGATATAACTTATACAATTTAAAAAAATAATATTTTGCATTTTAAATGTGTTGCGGGTTGTGGGTTTAAATAGGTATAAGGGGGAGGTAATTTAAATATACTAACATTAATAATTCTTTTTAAATACATTTTATTTTTAAATTTATAGTGTTCTTTTTGGGTATTAAGTTATAATTAATTTATTTATAATTGTTTAATTTGTATTTATTATTTAACTGTTAAAAATGTTTTTTGTCTAATTTTAATAAGAGAGGGCTGTGTGTTTGCAGGGGAATATGGTGCTAATTCATTTAATTTTAAATAATTCAATACCAATTTTGAATTAGGATTGCTAATACTGGTAATGTGTATATTAACTTTTTTGTTATTTTTGTTATTTTGTTTTTAATAATTATTATTTAATTAGCAATTATTTTATTTGTGTCATTTTTTTAAGAGCGGGTTGAGTGTTGATAGGGGAGTAGGGTGGAAAATAATGTATTTATTAAACCAATTATTAATATTTAAAAGGTAAAATTAATTTCATTTTATTTTACTTTCTCTAATGTATAAATTAATGTATTAATAATTAGTTATATTTGAAATGTTAATTGTTATTTAAAAATGCAAATTGTTCCATGTTTTACAAAATTGGTGGTAAAATTTATTTTTGGCATATTGTGATAGTTTTATTATTAATCAATAATTATTTAATAATTTATATATTTATTAATTAGGGGGCCATTAGGAGGACTTTTTCCGCCCATCATCCCATCATGAAATGGGACCGCATGCCATAAGGGTGGGGTTTCCCGTGTGGGCCATTCGGATACGCCCGCTCCATAGTGGTGGGCGCATCCTGCATTCCTGACATTGCGGTGGGCGGTGCACTCAGCACCGTCCGCCACAATGCCAGGAAGGCTTGTTGTGCACTTCCATGCACAACATGGCAGACACCGCCCGGTGCCTGCCATGTTGTGCATGGAACTGCAGTGGGGTACCATAGGTACCCCCATCTGCACCCCCCACCACCCGAGTCCCCTGGGGCCCCCAACAGGAACCTACAAGCAATTCCTGCATGCCTTTCCGTGGTGGCAATGCCGCCATGGAAAGGCATGATTCCGCCCCATGGTAATATGGCTGGCGGTGTCTAACAGACACTGCCACCATATTAAACTCTGCCCGGTCGACTTGTTGACTGGGCGGAAAAGCAGCGGACGGTCTTTTCCTCTGCTGCAGTCCCCCCTGCTATAGTAATATCGCAGAGGGGGAAATGGGTAGCGGGCGGGGATGGATCTCGGGAGGATCGCCACCGCCATGTGGGTGGTGGCGATCCACCTGAGATCCTAATGGGCCCCTTTATGTTAAAAATAAATTAAAAAAATGAAGATGTAAATGCTTAAAAATTTGTGATGTGTGAGATGTGTGGCTAACAGTTGTAAATGGTGTGAAGAAAAATTGATTACATTATATAATGATTTGTTGCTAATTTATATTAATTCATCAATGTAAAAGTATTTCTTAAAATTGTGAAAATATTTTATTGTGGTAGATGGGGGTAAGTAATTCAGTTTTCAAATAATCATTATTTGTTCATAAATCGTCATTTAATTGTTGTTTCATATTTTTGTCAATTGTTTAATTATTATTTTGTTTGTGGATTTAGGTCATAAAGCGGTAACGTTTGGTTAGTACAGTAAGTTTGTCCTTTCAATTTTTTTAAAAAAGTATTATTATTTGTTTGATTGATATCTAATTATCTGAATTATGGAGGTTTACTTTTTGTATTTCATTTAAATCTGTGTTGCAAATTGGCTGGTAAATGCCAGGTTGGTGTGATTAACCTGATGCAGCTCCATGTTGATTTTCTGGTCCCATTGCTGACCCTAAATCTACCATGAGGCATGATCCACAAGAGGGGTGCAGGAGCCAAACTGCCTCTGATTCATTATCTCCAAAATCCTGTATAGAGGTTCAAACATCAGTCTCGTAGACTTAATATCATTGAATTGCTGCTATGGATGATAAACCTTAAACTGCACAGTGTTCAGAACTGATACAATGAAAGTAAGCGTTGAGTGTGAAGCAGGTGTGACTTCATGCAAGTTTAAACTGTACCCTAGCAAATGCAGGTGGTTTGCTGTAGTCTGGGCGGTTCAGGACTGATATGAATGAGAACATATTCAACTAGCAATCATCAAGTTGAGGCAAGAATTGAATACTTGTCTACACAATTGTGCTGTGATCACCACTATCTCCATAGTGCATTTTGTTAAACAAACTTCCATTTCTCTATAGGAGTTTGTGAGACAGACTGTTTCATGCCTTAGCTTAAGCTCACATACATAATTGGGAGTTTGCAAACGCAGCATGTGTGGTCACATCCTAAATCAGTGTGTGGAATCCGAGGCTTATGGAAGGCCGATTCACAAACTCACACGGTTTTGGTTGTAGGCAATTCAGACCAACAGTGAAATCCGGGCTCTAAGTTTGTTTTGCTCGATTTGTAAGAGAATCTTGTGGGAAGGTATTTATTTGTGTAATAAGAAATTATCACATTTTTTAATGTTATATTTATTAAGTAATGTTTTTTTATTTATATATTTTTGTTTACAAATTCATCTGAATATAGTGTTGGATTAATTTGGGATATTAATAAAACAAACATGATTATTAAACATATTAAATACGAAGTATAATTGTTTACATTACTTCTCAAAGATCTCCACTCAATTGTAAATTGAAGAATCTTACATTGTTGCCAATTAAATTGAGTTTCTAACATGTGTCAGTTTCTTTTTATTTACTCTATCAGCAATGTTGCACAGAGTAAGGATGAGTATATTATTCATTATACCCCAGTGATTCAATGTTGTTGCTACTCTATACATCCTACTTTTTGTAGTATCTGTCATATTCACAGATGTCACTACATTTTTCTAATTATTAAGATATGTTTAAAAATTATTTTTGTATATTTAAAAATGTTGTTGTCTAAATAATGTTAGTTTTAGGTGGTATTTTAGTTGCCTTCATTTTTTTTGTCTGTATGTTTCATTGTTAATGTTATTATGCTTCAAGATTTATTTGTTCACATAAAGTTATACTTCATTCATTTTAAATTTTGTTCTTTTTGTATTTATTTATAAACCATCTTAAAGTATCTAAATATGTGTGATCGTAATATTATGTCCCTTATCCAAAATAATTTAAACAAGTAGATCTTTGACAAAGTGATCAACGACATTCAAGATAAGTTTAGCAATAATTTAACCCACCCCCATCCAATACAAGGGTCTATCCCCATTGTGATCACCATACAACAACCACTCCTTCCGTCACCTAACCTTCACCACCCTCCTGGCAATATTCCAATGAGCCGCATTTACACAGTACAGAATATAAAATCTCCTACACAAGCTAACATCTCCTTGACTACTCCGATCCACAATTAGAAATGGAAAATATTTTTCAAATCTGCACGAAAATTAACAACTCAAACGATTTTCTGACATCATGAATCAGTTTGCCATGCCAACCGATGATAAACTTCCCACAACTTAATTTAGTACACTTTGCTTCCACGACAATTCTCACGCCAGTCAGAAAAAAATCCAGACCACCCTCATTTCACATGGTGCAGAGATTTACACAAACTTCTATTCCTATATATGAGGTAGTGCTGCGGTCTGGTTCCAACTGCAGCACAAGCTCCCATATGGGAAATGGTCATTTGCAATCACACCATGTGCACTCGCATCCATATAACAGTGTCGTGACCAACAAATGCTGATCAGTCCACATTGCGCTCAGGTCCACCCGACATTGTAATATTCACCTAAGTAAGAAAAATAGACTAATAGTAATCACCGATTGTTTAAATATAAGTAACATATAATTATTCAAAAATACCATTTTTTGAAATAGTAAATAGAAGACATTATAATCACAAAATCAAAATAATGTTATTAAACTTAGTAGTGACAAAGAACTTAAAAATATTCACCTCACAAAAGTATGTCTTTTTTAATATACATTTTTTTACACTTTAAGTCAAAAAATGTAATAATAAAAAATGTAGTATTGACGATAATAAAAATAAAATACTGTACCTTGGTTTCTTATTTGATTTTTTAATATATTATTTAAACAACCTGTCATATATAAAATCTGAATGTCAACTATTCAGACCTATTAATGTAACAACTATATCCAGAACTTAACTATGGACATATTTTAATATTAGTATTTTGTAGCAACATAAAATACAATTTTTTATTACATTTTAATAAAACACTAAAAGCAAAAACATCTTTAGCACAACAATTCAAACATTTTTTTCCCAAAAATATAATAAAAAAATGAATAAATGTAACAACAAATTTTAATTGTAAGCAACAAATATCACTACTTCAATATAATGAAACAACATCCCACTCTGTTATTTCAACAAAATCTATATACTTGTAAAAATGTTCAATGAAATGTGTGTTCATCTTTACACACATTGTAATCATTTATTTAATTACTACCGATGCTAATCCACTATAAATCCAACATCCCAGCACAAATGTTCTCAAATTCTATTATTAATTACTATAAGAAATGCATATATCTTATTCCACTTTTTCTAAAGCTTTGACAGTTTTTATCGACACTTATTAACGTTTAAACCCAACAGTCTGTTGCTTTAAAAAATCATTAAACATTAGAAAAACAAATAGTTGTACTATTTACATTGTTTTCAAAATCTAAATTAGAAACCCAAAAATTATATATTTTTATTAATTTAACATAAATAAGAAAACATAACAAAATTAAAAGTAACTTTTTTAAAATTTCAAAATCAAAAATTAATTTTAGGATATTTTTAGAAAGACATATAACCCATAACAACTATGAGCTCATTACAATGTCAGTCAGAAATATTGCACCCAACACCGTTTCCTATTCGGTATTTTAACAACTAGTGTTCGATGTGAATCTGACAGAATACTATGCTTCCAAACACTGTCTGGAAGGACTCCCATTCCCTACTAAGGGAGCCTGTGTTCGCACCAACAACACAAACTCCTGTGGGGGAAATAACGTTCTGCGGAAAACCTTACACCATGCAAAGGAGCCCCGTAAGTCAGTTTCCATCAGCCTTTTTATGTGTTGGACAGAGTAAGAAAGACTGTCAGAATACAAAATTGGAATGGGTCAGTTGGAAAACATATCTGCAGAACTGCGTAGATCCCCTCCGACCAACTTGGTGTCTTCGATTGCCATTTGTGACTAATTACAAATGACCAAACAGTTACCCTTCACACCGCGATCATTGTAATTGGTCTGGCTGATTTGATCACAACTCACTCCAGCAGATGGGTTAGGACTTAGGTGATCGGAACCCGACTAGGCCAGAGGATTTCAGACCTACATAGTAATGAGGCACTTAATTTAGATTATTTTTACATTCATATTTTATACCACAATATTTGAACATCGCGATATTGAAAACACTATATTTATATCACACAATATTTTTTCAGTAAAGTTTCTTAACATACGAATTTCAGGCTCAACTCGTATGATAAGACTGATTCACATTGACTTGCACTGTGAAGCAAATTTTGTTTTTGAAAAATTGCATCCGTGCGGCCTATTGCCACTGGAAGTAAACTGATGCTGCCATGGAACTAGCCCATATTAAACTTAAAGAAAGCAGATTCTGTTGTAAGTTACATCAAAGCCCTTATATGCCATATCTGTTTCTCCTCTAGGACAACTTTTAGAATATGTAAACTGCATTCTCGACATTGTAAACGTAAAAATGGTTATCTTGCAAACAATACTTAACTGATCCTATTGATTCTTGGGCAAAAATATATATAAAGGTACATGTCTTTGTATACATTCGTATAGATCTCCCTGGGTCTTGTAAATCAATTATTGAATAGTGTGTGTGTTTGCAGTTGTCTAACACTCGTTGGTCATAAGCATTAGGATACTCAACAACACTACCACGTAAAAGAAACGTTTGGATTGGTAAAGCAACCCATGCCTAATAATAAGGGAATACTAGGACTCTTTGTTCAGGATATCTATTCTAAAAGGAAGGCGCAAGGCAACCCTCGCCTAAGCCATGAACAAGGCAAGAAGCACACCAAGTACCCTTCTGCTGAGAGTGGCCTGGACACGGGCCAGCATGTAATTCCCAACATCTGTTTGGCAAACTATTGTATAAAGAGCCTTAGTAGACATTTAGACAGGCCACCCTTAACCATGTGGATAAAAAATGTTTAAAGCATTTGTGAGTACCTTGAAACGTGAAGGCCTCTTCTTGGGGACACCAGCTATTGTATCCAAACAGCATGTCAAGCGCCTAGGGGCTCTGAGGACAGTTGTAGACCACAGCTGGAGCCGCTTGGCTTGTTAACTGGCAATCCCCCTCTGAAACAACATGTAAGGGAACTGCAGGAATAAGGTTTTCCCGTCTTCAGCCACCACACATTGCATTGCCCTAAAGGTCTTGCAGATTTGATAAAAGATAAAAAATAATAAAATATAATAAAAGATTAAAATAATAATACAAAAAAATAAGTATTAATATTTAAAAAAATATAAATTCCATATTTTTTACAACTCTAAGATCAATGGGGCGAATTATAATATCGGTAGGAGCGTTGGTGTCTTTAGTACTGAGATCTGTACAAGCGGTCAGCCAGATCCATTTTAGGTTTGCTGGAATTGCAAAAAGGATAAACCGAGCAACATCTTCCAATATCCTCAAGGAGCACGATGTTCGGTCCGATTGCATTCCACCACAATGGATTACGATGCAACATTCCTCCAACCACTTATAAAAAGCTGGTAGAAAGATTTTTGTTTGGGTCACGATCAGTGGCTCTGCCACCCATACACCTACGCAATGGTGAAATCCTTCCATGGTGCACCACCTAAACATACTTGCATGCTGTGCCTTCCCTGGGCTGCAGGACTGTTTAAAAACATGCCTCTTAGGATTAAAGCTTGTGATGTGGGCCTTTACCAGGCAGCTGCACAAGCCTTTATAAAATAGACATGTTTACAAATGACTTATGACAAATTTGGTGGGTGGGACTACTGACTACCTGTCAGTCAGTCACATTCTTCCACAATGGCGGTAGGACAGTCTTCCAAGTGCAAAACTAATTAGAACAAATGTTAGTTACATTCAAAAAGCAGAATACAATTAAAAAATACATTAACATAAAAAAATAATTTGTAAAAAATGAAATGACTATTAATAAATGTAATATTATAGCAACAAAGAATAGAATAACAATTCAGACCAAAACTAATATTTATAATTACGATAATATTCTGTTTTCTTTTGATAATTGTCAGATAAACACTATTTATAAATGATTAAGTATATAAATTAAATTATAAAAATGTACTTAATTCATTTATTCATACAAATGCCACAAGTCACAGCAATGATATCAAATAAACATTATCTCAAGTGCATATTAAGCATAAATGTTTAACTTATCATTACTTATTATAGATTAACATTCTATTTAGGGGCCGATTCCGATAAGGGTCAGAAAGCACCCCGACTGAGCAGGATCAGGGCTGTTTCCCGACTGATCTGGACTCCTGTAGTCTGACCAAGCGAGTATGATGCGGCCGTATGCTGTCAGACTCGGTTCGGTCGGACTCCGATAGCAGTCAATGGGAGCCGGTCATACAACGCGTACATGGGCTCCCATTGACTGAATGGGTACATTGCGGACAAGTGCCCCCCTACAGTGGGTACACATCTCTGCCATCCGCACCGTACATGCCTGTGTTGGGGAGACACATGGGTCTCCCCCTGTGTCCAAGTTGTAAGGCTGCGGGAAACAGGGGGTCCGATGCGGACCCCAAAAGTCCAACTCTGGGAGCTATTGCGAGCCGGAACCTCTGACTCGATCCGGCTGTCTGAATCGAGCATCGTACTAGCTTGGTCGTGAAACGTCTACATTGCGCGCCATGGTTAGCTTATGGCCAAGACGTAAGGGGTGGTTCAGACCCGGAAACGATTCGGATGGAGATTTTGCGTTTGTTCGCATTGTACTTTGACGTCCGGACCCGTGTACGAACCGGATGGAAATTCAGCCTCCGAATCGATCCGCTAATGCCGAACCGGATTCGGTGCCCTTCCGACCGAGATCGGAATTGGCCCGGAATTGGACCCTAGACGATTAAAAATACATCCAATCACAGGGTTTAAACATACAGATCTGATCAACCAGAAATAACATATTGTATTACAGAATAAACAAAATTAATTGCCAAATTAATATTAATAAACAACTAACAATTATTTAATTAGAAATATTTTACTGCACATCATATAGCACTGCACAAAAGAAGCAGCTCAGCTATAACATAGGGGTCTACTAGGATGGTGGAAGGATTTCCACCGCAGGCTGGCGGTGGGAGCCGCTGGCTCGGCGGCAGCCATCCATCTGCGAATGAAACCATGAAAACCGCTGGTCGCATTACCATTGCGGTGAAGACCGCAGGGATGAGAAATCCCACCGCAACTTTTCCGTCTGTAGAAGTACTCATGCTTGCCTGCTGGGCAGAGCTGGACATCAAAAAAAGAGTCCGTGCAGAGCCAGTCTACACCTACCAAATTATGATGCCGGCAGAAGCCAGCCTTTCCTCTGCGTTGGAAACGCCATTGAAAGGCTAGCTTTGGTTCCGGGAGCCCATTGCGGACCCCCAATAGGTTGGGGGTATGTGGGTGCACTGGGGGGGTACCCCTCGTAACCCCCCTACCCTCTACATGTCCCTGTACCAGGTGGCAGGGGCTATGCAGTGCCACACAGTGCAGGGAAATGCAGGACATGGTCTTTTGACATCGCAATGGTGCTGCTGGCAGCAACAACCGCCACAATGTTAATGGCTGTGATTGTACCACCGCAGTTGGATTTGGACGGTGGAAAATACTAATTAGACAGGCGGGTATGTCGTGGCCCTTGCGGTTGGTCTTTTCCCGCTACCATGCCGATCGTGGTGATTATCGACTGCAATCCTAATGACACCCATAGTGCTAAAATTGTAGTTACAATTGACTTACATCTTTGACAAATAATAAAGAAGTAATAATAACCAAAACCTAATAATTAATGATAATTCATTCATTTCCTTAACTGTCTATGCACAAACAAAACATATGATGCTCCATAATCTTACATCTGAAAAGACATCTAATTATAAAATCAACAATTATTAGTTATATTTATAAATTATTACATATTAATTGTTTGCTGATGAATTATAATGTATTTAATTACCACCATAAATGCTTATGAAAAGCAAAACACTTAGGGTATTGTACATTTTTAAAAAAACATATTTTATTTAAAAAAAATAATAACATTTTAAAAACGATAATAAAAGAGATCCAAATTAAACAAACATCTTGGTGCCGTTTCCGAACCTGAAGGAAATATTTACGTACAATTCGTATGGTCTGCCCTTTCCTTACGAATCGCACAAATCTGTACAATTCACGTAGTACGATTCGTACTGAGCAAATACGTATGAATCTGTGCGATCCGTACAAGAAGCAAGAGAAAATCAGTATGAACCGTACACCCACAGTCTTCCGTACGAATCGTGCAGATGCCGTATCACCCGACAAGTACAAATCCAGATCGGGGTAGGAGGACGCAATTTGTACGGTCCACGTCAGGTAAGGGCGAATCGTACAGACAAACACACAATCATGCACACACAGTACAGTGCGTACACCCCAAGACCATAGGGGTACGCACCGTACCCCTGCGATCATGGGGTGTACTCACCGTACCCCATGATCACAGGGTGTACAGTGCGTACACCCTGCGATCATGGAGTACGGTGCGTACACCATATGATCGCAGGGGTACAGAGCGTACCCCTACGATCTTGGGGTGTACGTATCGTACCCCTGCGATCATGGAGTGTACGCACCGTACCCGGGGGGGCATTCCGTACCTGTTTCGAGGGGAACTCAGCATCTCCGGACGTTTTCGGCTCCCGTAGGAAAAGCGTTGTACGGTGCATACCCGAAATGGATCGTACTTGCTGGATCGGGAATCCCTGCTTCGAACCGTACGGATGCCGCGTACAGCGGGTTCACATGGTGAATCGTGTGGAGATCGTGTTGTACTGTCTTTGTACGATTCGTATGGAGTCCGGCTCTTGGTACGAATCGTACTTGATCGTACATACGGGGATCTTGAAGGTTTACGGGAAAAACGCTCCATACAGCTAGTCGGAGTGGTTTTTCCCGAATCGGAATCAACCCCTTTAAGGAAGAACCAATTTAACTAGAATATTCTTAACTGTGATATTTCTGTAAAATATATTAATACATTCTTTAATACTAACAACTGTATTACTTACATCAAAATCGATATTCTTGATTCGGATAATGTTGCACACTTTATATCTGTGTGAGAATATTTCATACACAATATTTATGGATGGCAGTATTTAATGTAACAATTTTTTTTTTAAAAACAAGATCTACTGACTGCCCCGTTTGTCCTGAAGCATACATCTCACAAAGTCAGCGTGTTGCTATACCTTGACCTCTGTCTCCTGCAACACCACCAGGAGCCCTGGCTTATAAACAGAACACAGTACAAGGTCCCTGAGGAGAACCATCGGTTGTGCCACTAACTGTGATGCAATTTATATGAGAATGCTGTATCAGTTTCCTCTGAACAGGTACTCTGGACAGACAGAAACTAATCCATGAGAGGAACGTTGCTGAGAAAATCAGCAGCCTTTAAGCACTGTTGGGTGAAACAATGCAAGTGGTTAAAGGGCATGATCATTTGCCTGACTCATGCACATAACACTTCACCAACACCCCGCACATATATATTACTTTTTCTCACCATGATCAATATAATCCCTTATTACAAGGAGAAATAAGAGAAAATGTTTTTTTTCTTAAAGCAAAGACAGTTAAAGAATAGATAAAGGCTGGGTGCTGATTTGATGCGCAGTTGCGTCAGGCACAGTCACATGCAATGATAACGACAATCAAATCTGCATGTGATGTGCCACTCACTGGCCAGCACAACATATTGCAGGATAATGGACATTTTAACCCCTTAGATGCTGATGACGAGCTCAGCTCGTCATCACCCACGGGTGGCGTGTGCTGATGACGAGCTGAGCTCGTCATGTATTGCGGTAATTTAAAAAATGCCGCACAGCGCAAAAATCACCGCAGCAGCGATGCGGTTAACAAGGCACTTGCCTCCTTAACCCCTTGGCGGTGGGGGTAATTCCCCCATGGCATGGGGTGGGAGAGGGGACCACGGTGCTCGTGAGCTGCTCTCATGATGAGCTGGGCTCGTCACGTCTCCTCCCACTAATTGATTCTCCCCACAGGCGGGGAGTCAATTACCATGGAGTGCCAAGGCTGTTATGACGAGCCCAGCTCGTCGTGAGCACAGCTGCACTGTGCCTCATGACAAGCTGGGCTCGTCATAAGCAGGCAATGGGTTAAATATGCCGGAACATTATTCCACAAAACAGGTGATTCAATAAATTGCACAGGTCATTTACAAGATGACAACTGTGCAGTTTTCCAATTGAACTCAAAAAAATCACTTAACATGATAATGCCTTTATTTAATCTAACTGATATGTGTATATCCAGCATCACAGCTCCTCTCGTGTTATTCAGTAGGGGGCTTATTTTCATTATTTTGACGACTGTCAAAATATTGATTTAAAAAATACATATGGAAATAATATAGTTATAAAAATGTTGAATGCAAAAATATTAATTACCAATACTTTAACTGATCAGTACCAAAAAATTGAGAATAAAAGTAATCAAAGTTAAAAAGAGAGTTATACAAAATATATATAATAAAATATATATATGTGTGTGTGTGTGTGTGTGTGTAAAATTAATTGTTAAAAAGAAATATACAAAATTAACTTAATGAAAAAGTTAAACAAACATACATAATAAATAAATATATACTTTTTAAAAAAAGATTGCTTTTATACTTTTAAAATTATTAAAAAAACATAAACACACACTTATATGTGTATATCTATTTCTATATATGTATTTATATATAGCAATGACCTAAAAGATAATAAAATGAAACATTTTATTAAAAATCAAAAAATTGAATGATTTACATTTTTTTTTTATCTTAAATCTTGTACTCCAGTCAGTGCAACATTCGGTAAAATGTTGAATAGCTTCGGAGTTAACATTACTTTTCCCACTCCTGTGAATGTAAAAATAGTGAAAGTGTTCTAAAGCCTAGGTATAAAAATTACTGTTCCCACTCCAGTAAGTGTAACAGTAGGGAAAGCATTGGATAGCGTACAGGTAAAAAAAAACAATTCACAATTCAATGAGTGCAAAATTTGGCAAAGTGATGGATATTGGAATTGAACAAATTACTTTCCCCACTACAGTTAGTGCAACAGTGGTGGAAGTGTTGGATAGTGGTGGAGTAGAATTTACAATGTAACACTAGAATGAGTGCAACCGTAGTTTAAATGTTGTATAGGCTAGGGATAAAATGCACTATTCCGACTCCAATAATTGTAACGGTAGGGAAGGTGTTGTATAGCGGAGGGCTAAAAATTAATATTACAAATCCAAAGAGTGAAACAGATGGGAAAGTGTTGGATAGTAGACAGGTAAAAATGAATATTCCCACTCAAATGAATGCAAAAAATCTTAAAGTGTTTGTTAGGAGAGAGAAAAAATGATTGTTCCAACTACAGTGAGTGCAACAGTAGGGAAAGTGTTGGATAGTAGAGGGGTAAAACATACTATTCCAACTTAAATCAATTATTAGAATTAAGATTCTCGCTACAGTCATTACAAAAATAAAACATTAAAAAATATTAACAACATGAAACTAAATTTAAAAAAGAGAGTATGTAAAAAATATGATACAAATTAAATTAAAAATATATTTAATATAATATATTGAACAATAAAGATCCTAATGATAAATGCATATGACCCATAAAATTATATTAAATGTTGTTTGTTAATTTTGCTTTCCAATTGTTTTAGAAAAAAATACATTAATTATGAACTAAATTGACTTATTTTTATTTCCTACCCTACAACACCACGAAATTCAAAACCTACATCTAAATTAAAGAAAAGATGTACTTACCAAATGCCATAGGTAATTAACAATTAAAGAAATATTATGAATTACAAAATTATTAAAGAATTATGAAAATTATGAAAATTCCCACTCTTATAATCGGCTAGACCCCTCCTGGCCAAGCTGCACTGGCTGCCCATCGAACAAAGGGCTGCCTCCAAAATTGGATGCCTAATCTATAAAGCCCGGCATACCAAATGCCCGGCCTTTCTGAAATCCCTCATTAACCCACACTTCCCCACTCGCAATCTCCGCTCTGCCCATCTTCACCTTCTCACCGTTCCAGCGATCAAGTTAAAAAAACAGGGTGGCCGGAGATTTAGTTTCCTGGCACCCAAGCTGTGGAACTCCATTCCCCTACACATCAAAACCTCTGACACCTTGCTGAGCTTTAGAAGGAGCCTAAAGACCTGGCTCTTCTCGAACTCCCATTAGCTCTCAGTTCTACCTCAATTCCAACCTCAGCGCCAGGAAACCTCCGGTGTCAGTGCGCTCTATAAATTTAGCCTAACATTAACATTATAAACGCGAAAAATCTGAGCTAAAATTAAAATGTAAAAAAAGTAACAGAATTAAAAATAATTGTAATTATTAAAGCGAATAGTATTTAAATAGTGATTGTAAGGTAAGTAAAAGTCATATACTTCAAAACCTTTACCCCTATAAAAGTAATATGCAAACAACAAATATATAAAAACGATAACGCAAAATAAATATCAATTAATTAGTAATAAAAATAAACTAAATAATATGTTAAAAACTTACATACTTACCAAATTTAAGCCCATATAAACACCACAACCAACGCCTAAAAAAACGTACACAATTTACAAATGTAATTTGAAATTAATTAGTGATTATTCATTAAGAACTTATTATTAATGAATTAAAAATAAATTGCTTCACACACTGTCCCCCTAGAAACCACACAATCATGCATCTAAAAAATGTAGACAATTACAAAAAGCACTATGAAAATCTAAATTAAGTAATAATACGAAATAATACATAATCATGAATTTATAAACATTAAATTAATTCCAAAACTACTCAACTAGAAACCCACTAGGCACTATGGAAAATAAAATTGCAAAATGTATTTAAAAAACAATTCATATCCACTAAACATGTAACACATATGTTAGACAACGTAAAAAATTATTATAGAAATGGCAAAAAGATATTTTTAAAACAAGTTCATTTAAGAAAAAAAACTAATGTTTAAAATGCTATTTCTTGTTTTATAACCGATATTCTTAAAAACAATACTCTTAACATCATGATTTCTGAGTCACGGTATTTAGAAATAAATATTTTGGTGGGGCGACATTTAAAAAAACATATGTCTGTCTGCAAACAACTTAATTTAACAAACCTGGCAGTGACCTTCGTCAATTAGCAAAATACGAACCAATATTGATCATAAATGCAGATATAAAGATCATGGTGAAGGTTTTGCACAATAAACTTAAGGTCTATATTACATAATTATTTAAGCACCAAAGGTAGGGTTAATACATGATCACACTTCAGCGAATCATGTTAGGACAAACTCCCATCTACAGTTAGAGACGCAGAACGATGAGGATAAGAAGGTGGTTGTCTCTCTTGAAAGCAAGAAGGGGTTCAAACGTATAAAGCGGACATACCTTTATGGATGATGGAGATCATGGTCAAAAACACACGAGGGTCCCTGAAAATAAGTATTAGTGGGAGGAGGCAGGGAAAAACTATAATCAAAAACAGGAGGACCCCCCTAAGACTAAATCTATTAAATGGCGAACACTCTAGTCCATAACAAACATCATTGTAGTCCCACACATAGTATTTATTTCAAAAACATATATATCTATTTAATATTATTTTCCGAAGTTTTCATTTATAGGTCATACAATAATAAAGGCACAAATAAAGGAACAAACATACACAACTGAAACAAAGCAAAACAGAAATAGAAGAAAGGCGTGTTCTTTTTCTGTTTTGCTTTGTTACAGTTGTGTATGTTTGTTTGTAATGATGTAAATTTTTTTGTAAAGTGTTTGTACTTTTTTGTATATATTGCTGATTGGTATGACTGATGATGGTTTGAATGGGTGTGATTGGTGGTTGCTTTGAAGATGTGAGAGGGTATGTGCTGCATACATTTTGATATGTAAATAGATTTTGTATATACATTTGTGCGTTTATTATTGTATGACCTATAAATGAAAACTTCGGAAAATAAGAATAAATAGACATATATGTTTTTGAAATAAATACTCTCTGTGTGGGACTACAATGATGTTTGTTATGGACTAGAGTGTTCGCCATTTAATAGATTTAGTCTTAGAGGGGTCCTCCTGTTTTTGATGGAGATCATGGACCTAAGGGACGTGTGCTTTGCTTAAAGAACAGTGAATATAAAGTGCTACTACGGCCTGAGTGACCAGTGGGTGCTACTCATCCACCTTTTTTGCTCTCCTTTGTTGCACAAGGCAGGGGTTCCCAATATTTCCGCTGTTTTTTTTTGTAATTTGCAAAAAGAAAAGGGTAAATACATCTGCGAAAAATTTAAAGCTAAATATCTAATCATCTATAGCGTGTAAAGAAAAAAAATATTACAAATAGATCAACAGAAAGAAAAGCTTACGGATAGCAAAAAATATAAGAAAATGTAAAATATTTATTAAATTTATAAAAAAAAAACACATTTAATTAAAAAAATGGTAACCACATCGTCCCTGGAACTGAAGATCAGGAAGAATTACACCAGTTGAAAATAAAATACCTCCCCCACATAAATATATTAATAGCATTAGAGGACTTGTGATGGGGAACGGCACCATAGCGGAAACATGACCGGCCAACGTCCAAACGGCGGTCCCGAACAACTGATTACAATAAGACCACGCATGGTGTGGTGCAGTCGCATTCTCAAATTCCAATATAGGAACATCTTCTACAGCCGTAAACTGGCCTTAGCTCAAACTCACATAGGGAAATAGGAGATGGAGTTTATCCATGCATCGTGTACCAGGGAATTCAGGGTGTTTGCCACACGGTGCAGGGATCAACAAGTGGGCATCCCTGGTATCACATTAGGCACCAACCGTAGGCCGCAGGGTGAAGTATGTTTTAAACATGCTTTCCGTGTGTGAAAGCAGGATATTAAAAAACACTACCATAAATAGTGCATCGTAATCCAGACGGCGTAGAATTGCCATACATATAAATTACATGCCAATTCAGACTGGACAGTAGTTTCCTGGAGCCCGTTGGAAGCCAGCGTGAATAACCGACCAGTTTCACTTCAGACTGGCAGTATAATGATCAGACAGTCATAAGTGAAAATGACGGTTTGAGTCAGAAAGCCTCCGACCTAAGGTCGGAGACTTTCAGAAAAAGATCATAATGAAGGCCTATGTATTGGACTTAAAACAAATGAAATAATTCTACATATACTAATGTGAACATAACTTAGGTGGCTGATTACGATGATGCGTGGACTTTGTCCACCCACCACTGTAGCAGTGATTGGTACCGGCCGCCAGACATTCAGCGGTCCCACCACTGCCATCAGGATGCGCCCGCCAAACTGGCAGGCGCATCCTGGGCCTTTAACATAGGCAGTGCTGGGGGCTAAAGCGCCGTCCCCAATGTTAAAGGTGCTTGCACCACATTACCCTGCACCACATGGCAGGCACCACAAAATGCCTGACAGTCGGTGCATGGAAATGCAGGGGGTACCATGGGTAGCCCCCAGTACAGCTACCACCCCCCCCACAAGAGGGGCCCACAACTAGCCACCAAGTTCAATTCCCGACAGCCTTTCCATGGCGGCACCGCCGCCATGGAAAGGCTTCCTACAGGACACAAACTAATAAGGCACACGGTGCCTGCTAGGCACCGCCAACATATTAGTGGACTTTTGCCGTCCACCAGGCAATAGGTGCGATTTCCACCAGTGGAAAAGTGGAGGACGAACTTTGCATCCGCCACAATACCCTCTACCATGCTAATAAGGTGGTGGGTAAATCTGTATGTGATGGATATCATAATGAGCACCTAATATACTACATATTGCTAAGCCTTAAAGGTTATCATGGTAGTAAATATATAACTGTACCTATCTATTACACCACATATCAAAATCATCAAAAAGACAATACAAATGATATATAAAACTTAACTAACTCCCCTCTAATGTTAAAGCAACTGAAATTAATTTTTTCAAATAAACTTACCTTAACCGATAACTGTAGCTAACAAATGCAAGCTTCTTTCCCCAAAAGCGTCCAAACAATAACAGAGCTAGATGAAAAAATCTACTTGGACACCAAATAAAAATTGGAAAAAATAATGTGTACCTTTGAAGTCAATATAACACAATATTATTCTAAAAATATATGTGTCAAAAATATCTTTATTTCTAAAAAAAATTATGAAATAGTCTAACGAAATTATACAATATATAGTAATTAATATTATAATATACACACATTTTTAACTATATATTCAAACTAGTTTGGTTAATTTGTTGTTGATTATTTGTAACAAAAAAAATACACAACAGTTCAAAAATGTAGGAAAAATCATTGAAAATATAAAAAGATAATGTATAAAAAAATATTATGTATAAAACTTGATTTCAGGTTGAAGTTGTAAATTAAATAATAATATTTTAAAATATTCGATTATTAAGATGATTATTAAGATGCAGCTGTACAAGTCTCCGACCCTTGATCAGAGCATTTACAGCGGCATCATAATATGGCTGTAAGATTACTTTACGAGTGTCTCATTTTCATGATAGCAGTCGTAAAGGAATTCAAACGGTCATTCCGTCTGGCTTCGAGGCGGCAAAAAAAAGTTTGAGCCAAATATGTATTGGACACTAAACAAAGTGAAGGATCATTCTCTTCTGGAGACTTAGGAGGATGGTGTGTGGTAGGATCACAAACAAAATATGTGGAAAAAGTGATTTATAAAACGAAAAACTAAGTTTGCACAGAATTCTGGGTAGGAAAGTTTTTGGGGGATAGACGCAAGCCAGACCTCCATGTACTGGCCAAGATGTCTAGTTTACAGAAATGTGTAGGTTTGGTAGGTTCCCATAGATGGCCACTGAGCAAGGGGCCAAAAACCCTGGTGACACTCTTTAAAAAGCAGGCCATTTTGTGATAGGTCATTTTGATGTCTCCTCTATACAATTTTGGGCCTTTGCATGACACAGTTAATTGGCACACCCACATGAGTGAGGTAGCACTTTTAATATGAGAGTTTGGAGAATGAGGGGTGGGTGGAAGTTTGTGGAACAACGCAGATTGCAGAACTTTCCATCACAGGAATGTGATGGAAATATTTTTTTATTTTTTTAAGCTTGAGGTAAAAGGGGATTCTGGATAACAGAACATGGTAAACAACATACAAGTCACCCCATCATGGAATTGCCTGGATGTCGTGTTGTCGAAAATGTATATGTTTGTTAGGATACGCTAGGTGCCAGCAGAGCTAGGATTCTAAATACAAAGGTATGTACTTTGAAAAACAAGGATCAGTTTTCACTGTAAAAATGTGGTGGGTCCTCGTTAAATGTTGGGACTTTTCCTGCTGCAGGCACTTGGCCTACCCACACAAGTGAGCTACCGTTTTTATCAGGAGACTTGTGTAATACGGGGTGGGTAGAATTTTGTAGATACTGGCAGATTTCCATCACAGAAATTAGAGGAAAATGTGTAGATTTTTTTTTAAGTTTGAGGTTTGCAAGGGATTCTGGAACACAGAACCTGAAAAGAGCCACACAAGTGACCCCATACTGGAGTTCACGTGGGGGCTCATTAGGATGTCGTGACGTTCACCACACCACATCGTAACGATTGAAACCCCCCTTCATATTACAATGGCGAGGGGTTTCACAGCTGACGCAAATTGCGTTCGCCACTTTTCAGCCGGCAATCATTCTGATTGCTATCCGGACGGAACTAGTATGGTGGCGGTACCAAGCACCGCCCTCTATATTAGGAAGGTGTGATGTGAAGGCCTTTCCATGGCGGCTTCGCTGCCATGGAAATGATGGCAAGAATTGCTTTGGTGGCCTGTTGTGAGCCCCCAAGTCGGTTGGAGGGGTGGAGGGCTGCGCCCATTGCCATCCAGAAGGTGGCAGGCACCACACCGTGCCTGCCACTTGTTCCATGGCAATGCACGACATGCCTCTTAGGCTTTGCGGCGGGTGCTGCTAACAGAAGCGCAAAAGAGCAAAGTCAAAGATGCAGGATACGACCGCCACGGTAGTGGTCGCTACTAATTGGCAGTGTGGGACCTCCCCTAGCTGGCAGATGGTAACAACACTGCTAGGGTTGTCCGCCTGCCATCCTCATGGGTCCCTTAGTGTATAATTTTCAAAAATGTATAGGTTGGCAAGGTTTTGCTTGGGGGCCGGAAGAGCGAGGATTCAAAATCCATAGCTGGGCAAAATAAAAGGGGCAGTTTTCATTTTAGAAATGTGGTGGGTCCACGTTGACCTTTGGGCCAATTCTAGGCATAAGTAAGGTAGCATTTTTATACGGAGAATTAGGGGAAAACAGATTAGTAGAAGAACTGTTATCACCAATTAACTTTCCTTGCAGTTAAGCCTTCCTAATGTAAAAAATGGGAAATAATAAGTAATTTTAAAAAATTGCATCTAAATTACATGCTTGCATGGGTAGCCACAATTTTGGAGATATGCAAAACACACTGCTTATAAACTCTATATTTTGTTTAAGAAATATATTGCTTTCCTTTGTACCTATTTTAATCTGTTTATATTTACCAAAAGAATTACGAGAAACACAGTACACAATAAAAACCCAGTGCAAGACGCAGCTCAGTTTTTGTATCTGGGTTGCTCAGGTTCTTGGTGAACCTATGAGTCCTATATATTCCAAAAAAAGAAGGATCATGCTGATTCAAGGTTATATTGTTAGGCAAAATTACAAAAATTACAGGTGAAAACGTTAACATAAACTGCTATTTTTTTATACTTTACTGCAATATTTACTATAGTCAAATGTACATTTGTATAGGAACTCGTTAAAGGATTGACACAAATGCCCCTATTACTGAATTCTAATTTTTGTCTAGTTTTTAAAAATGTATAATTCTCTTAGATCCATTATTGTTTTGAAACCAATTCCTAACACTAACTGGAAGGAGGTTGAAAGAAAAAATAAATGCAACAATAGACTATGTCACAGTAAAAAATAAAAACTGCATAGAAAATGTTGGTTTACTGTCAAGTCAAGTCAAGTCATAAGCTTTTATTCGATTTGAAAATACAAATCATACAAGCATAAACTTATAAAACAATTCATTACATTCAAAGTTATTCTAAAAAGCAAAGTGACTCAAGTGAACTCCAGAATATTTCATAAGGGGGGGGTACATATACTAGCAGGCACTGGGCATCAATACATAATTGGGAATATGATAAAAAGCTAAAAAGGTAAGGGGATCATTCATGTACAGTCAGGAAAAATGATACGTTGTTAGTTACGAGATATTGTTAAAAAGAAAAAGAAGACAAGTAAGTACAGACAGGGGTGTATAGAATTATGGCAACACTAGACACTTCCTGGCAGCTGTACATTTCAAGATGAGAGTAACAACAAAGGGAACAGTATCCACGTTTTCTAATGATAATA
Organism: Lissotriton vulgaris; assembly: GCF_964263255.1. Lineage (NCBI taxonomy): Eukaryota > Metazoa > Chordata > Amphibia > Caudata > Salamandridae > Lissotriton > Lissotriton vulgaris. The sequence continues at coordinate 1,804,345,921 of NC_141694.1, read as the reverse complement.
ATGATAAAAGTAATAAAATATGATAAAAAGCTAAAAAGGCAAGGGACTCATACATGTACAGACAGGAATAAAATAGTTATCGCACAAAGTGCTCTTCCTGGCAGCTGTACATTTTAAGACAAGCCCAAAGCAAGAAGGCCTAATACGTGGTTAGTTGCAAAATACTGTTGAAAGACAAATAGGTACAGACAGGAGTATATAAAATTATAGCAGCACTATACACTTCCTGGCAGCTGTACATTTCAAAATAAAAGTAGCAACAAAGAAGCAGATATCCACGTTCTCTAGGGATGATAGTAACTCTAGAGCACTCTCAAAGGACCGTATATTATATTTAATAAAAATGGGTTTTAGGTACCTTATTCTTAGAAAGTGATAACATTTACAAAAAAGTAGGAAATTACAGCAACTCTGACGTGAAATGTTGTCACATGGGCAGGGGGTATCTGATTTTAATTTCTGTAATGGAAACGCGACAAGATGATGTACAATACCCAGCCTAACTCGGGTTAATACAAATTGATGTGAGGGACGAGAAACAATCGAAAGGTAGGCTTGAAACCCCGGTGTTAAATTTAGTTCCTTGTAAAACTTCACGGTGGCCAACTTACCATACGACTCTTCTCGCCCTTTCTTTTTATAATTTAAAAAAGTTTGTTTAATTTCTTTTTTGGGGATTTCAACCGCCAGTTCGGGGTCAAGGAGAACATCAATTTCAAATACAGTTTTATTCCAGAAATGGATGTATTTCAACCAGAGGAGGCGTGATGAGAAGTCCAATCCTATACAATCAAGAATAATTTCTTGAGTGAATCGAGTCTCTGACTTAGCCCAAATAGAGCGCCACAATAAGAGTGGACGAACGGCTGCTAAGTCAGAAATAAACTAGATCCCCACCTCGTCATGGATTAGTTGAACAGAAGCGGAAGGGGGGACACATAACAGTCTTTTTAAGAACTTATTTTCATCTTTTTGTAAAGAAATGCCATCAATGTGACCCCACACACCCGCCCCGTACAATGCAGAGGAAACACAGCGTATATTGTATATATTAATCATATCTCGGATGCTTCTTGATCCGAGCTTGGATGCAAATCGGAATACGCTGCTGGTGGTTCGCAACATTTTCATCCTGATATTGTCAAGCTCGGGTTTCCAAGACCCGTCGTTGGCAAAGGTGATTCTCAAGTAGCAAAATGATTTGACATGTGTCATTTTATCGCTATCTAAATAAAAACTGGACTTCAATTTGTTTGCAGACTGCCCACACAACATTACATAAGTCTTGGATTTATTCACGCGGAGCCTCCTGTTTTGAATAAACAGCATAAATCCATCGATGAGACGCTGTAAACCAATCTGGGTACGGGATAAAAGAACAGCGTCATCCGCATATAGTAGGATTGGGACAGATTTACCTCCAATCAGCGGAGCATCTGCTGGTATAATGGCCAAAGTGCGGTCAATACAATTAATAAAAAGGGAAAATAAAAGAGGGGCTAACACGCATCCCTGGCGGATGCCCCGTGAGACTTTAAAAAACGGCGTACATTCGCCTAGGGTACCATAGCGAACTTTACAAGAAAGTTTCTCATAGAGCCTGGCCAGAAAGTAAACTATTTCTTTCGGCGCCCCTGACTCCAATAAAACCTGCCAAAGAATAACGTGGTCAACTAAATCAAACGCGCTGCTCAGGTCAGCAAAACATAAAAAAAGGTTGCCCTTTTTGGCTACTGTGTATTTATTAATTAAAAGATCCAAGTTTACACATTGCTCCAAAGTGCCCATGCCTTTCCTAAAACCATATTGCACTTTAGTTAAAATATTCATATCTTCAGCCCAAGTTTCTAGTCTTTTGAGCAGGATTCTGCTCATGACCTTTACTGAGGCGTCCAACAAAGAATTGGGACGGTAATTGGAGGCCTCGGATTTACTGCCTTTTTTAAATAGGGGGATAATAACCGATTGGCCCCAAGAAGGAGGAATGTTACCTTCAGCTGCACAGTTAAAAGTCCTCACCAGAATAGGGGCCCACAGGTTAGGTTCAGCTTTTAGTAAATCAATGGGGACCCCATCGGGCCCGGGGCCTTACCCCCCTTACTATTAGCGAGCCCTTCAAGTCCCTCTTCCAGGGTTATCCCCAAGGATAGAGGTATCCATGAGGACGATTCGGTGGAAGGTAAGGTTAATGGTGTCCCTTCTGGGTTAAAGATATTGGTAAAGTGGATAATCCACTCATCACATGCAACATAGGAAGTAATTTCCGGAATGCCGTCAGTGTTTAAAAAGGGGCTATTGACTGTTTCCCAGTAGAGTTTGCAGTTTTTAGTCTCGGCTGCTTCATTCAGCTTATCCCAGGCTTCTCTCTGTAAGACCTTTTTCCTGTTAAAAATAGCCATTTTGTAGTTAACCCTTGATTGTTTTATTCTATTGCTATCTCAGGGTTTGGACCCTAGGACTTTCTTCAATTCCCGTAAGGCTGCTGTACAGGAGTTATCAAACCATCCCAGTTTTGCAGTTTTGTTAGATGATGATTTCTTGCTAGAAAAATACCCTCGATGATAATGTTGATGTTGATAAATTGTAATAACAATAGATCAGGATTAATAACATCTTTTAAGCAGTAACTGATCTCAGTTTTACAACTGACTATGACCACCCTTTGTTTGGCCATGGAGTTGGTCCCTGACCATTTAATCTTCAGACCATTTGGTCTGATCGGGACTATATCAGTGGTACAGGTTTCTCCGGTCTCTAGTTTGGCACCCCGTCCGGGTAGGGTGACACAGATGCTGTTATGGTCACTAAGACTTTCTTCTCTGATATACAGATTTAGATAGTCTCCGTTGCTAGAGAACAGGATATGATCAATAAATGTCCCAGCGTCCCTTCCTGTAAAGGTAGGGCAGATGGCATTCAGATTATTTTTATTACAGTTTAGCAGGTGTAGATCTAATTTAATTAACAATTTATTTAAGATAGAGCCATAGTGGCAATGTGGAAAATGAGGAAAGTCTTCGCTCTCACCCGCACCCCCTCTACGATTAACCAGCTCCATTCCAAAACCACATGGATTCCCTTTTGATAGATGGCATGGCTGCAGGTTAAAATCTCCAGCCCATAGGATATCCGCCCTCTTGTTTGAGATGCCCAGGACCTTTACAATTTCCTTTTCCAAAGGGAACAGAATATTCCCTCTGGTGGCATCAAAGATGTTGTTATAAAAATTGACGAGGACCAAATTGTTTCCCTTACCGCATTTGACCCTCAGTACCTGACTATGAACTCCCACAGTCGTACTGCTCCTGACTTTGCAGTTACACAATCTGTTGGATAAAAGTATCAGAAGGCCCCCCTTGGCCCTACCTGAGCTGGATTTGGTGGCATTAAGACAATAAGATGAATAACCTTCTATATTTATTTGCTCTAGGCTCCAGGTCTCTTGGAGGAGGACTATATCAAATCCTTCTCCTATAAACTTGGGCCAGAAAGGGGTGTTTAATTTCCCTGCAATTCCAGCAATATTCCAGGAAATAAGGGTAAGACCAGCAAACTCAATTGAGTTATTAGTAGAATGCTCTGACTTAGATGCCTGGGCTATTATCCGAGTATCTAAGTTGGCACTCACACGTAGGGCGGCCTTAGGGATACCGGAGGCCACATTCACTTCTTTGCTAATGCATGGAATGTCTCTCTGAGGATGCCCAATTACTGGCCTCCTAGTAGGAGTCTGGGTGTTGGTGAGATGGTGACTAGGAGGGAGGGATTGTGTGGAGATACCTTCCGGTACAGAGACCTTCTGTGAAATGAGAGATACGCAATCCATAGGGACTGCTTGTGCACTAGCAAGGACAAATTGCATACTTAAATCAGATCCTGACTGCCTATTATCTGGCTGATTTAATGGTGATAGGACATAATGTCAGTCAACCATCTCCAGGCAATCAAATCTGTTATTTGTCTGAATACCTTGCCACCCATTGCCCGAAAAGTGGCTATTGTTGGAGTACCAAGGGCGAGATACCCATTCCCTGCCCCTATTCTGTTGAATTTGCCATGGGTCTCCACAATTCCATGGTTGTTCTCGGGGCATGGCCCAGTTTGGTGGTGGAATTGGGTGATGATAGTTAAATGTGGGGGGGTAGAAAAAAGAAAGTCGGTGTGTGTCAATGCCCCCTTTCTTCTCCAGATCTGGCCATGAACAAATATGGTTCACAGTGAACGCATCCTCGCAGGTAACGATGACACAGTCCCCCTGGATACTCTTGGGGCTCTTCCCCACCCAAGGTACTCTGCGTACGGATGATATTCTGCTGATGTTGGGGGGCTTTAATGGCCTATTGATACAGAGCCACTGGAGGATTTTATTCCGGAGGGACCAGTGGGGTTCATCTGTTCCTACTGTCAGTTCAGGTACTCCTGTTAAAATCACAGTAAATGGAGATGCCTCAGGAGCCAGATGAACTGGACGTTTAGATCTAGTCCCCCTCTTACCTTCTTGGGGATGAGTTTTAGGGGGAACCGGGGGTTTAGTATTAGATAGCTGTGAAGACACATTAGCCGTAATATGATTAACGGCAGTTGACGAGACTAAAGGGGTGGGAACAGAGGGAATTTGATGACTTGATGAAGGTGTCTGGGATAAGGATTTGGCTTTAGACTTGGATTTTGCGCAATTTGCACAGGTATTTGAAGCAGGTAATAAAGGGGTTATGGGCTCTTTTGTTTTAGGCTGGACATTAGACGTAACAGGCGGTTTATCAGAGTTGGCTGGGAGAACCCCCAGGTTGACCGTTGAGGATGCCCCCCCAGGTTTGAAAGATCCTGCCCTGATCTGATTGGGTGTTTTAACAAGAAGTATGGCAAGTTGCTTTTCAATTGCCATAATACTCCGTTCCAACGGTTGAAGATGGTGTTTAAGTAAGTCCCTAAATCTTTCGAAAAGCTGGGAAAAATCACAGTCCATCTGGCGGGGACCACTCTCCTGAGCGTTAACCAATGTAGAACATTGTAAGTTAGGTAAAACAGGAGGTACAGAATTGATGCTAGAGGGAGCATTCATATTTGATGCTACTGTTGAACCTTTCTTTTTCTTGGTTTTAGAATGTTGGTTAACGTTATTCCCCTTCTTCTGGGGTACTGGCTGCTTGAGTACGGCACCTTCTCTCACCCCCTTGAGCCGGGTTACTTGTACAGAATCCTCAGCCAGAATCTGCTCAAGGTCTGGAGTATTCTCAAGGTTCCCTGTCGAATCCATTTCCAGTGACAAGTTCGTGGCCGATAAATCAACAGCATTAGGAATAGAATGTACCTGTGCTACTGCAGTTCCAGACTGAATTAAAATTGGGATAGGAGAAGCTGATGGGAGCGGGGTTAAAGCCGCTGCTATAAGGCCCATTGAAGATCTCCTGGCGATCGCAAGGTCCTGGGATACCCTGCGTTCTAAAAGGGAAATATTTTGGTTAATGGCCTCAGTAGTTGTTAAAATAAACTTATCAATAGGACCTGTAATCAGTGCAGTTCTAAGGGCAGTCTTACTTCTAGAGCCCCTTGTTGATGACATTGTGGTAGGGTTATAGGGTTCAGGGGCTAGTTCCAAAGTTCACGAATAGCAAAGAACAGTACCTTTAACAAGAAAATGCAGCGCCTGGCAAATAAAACCAAGGGTGTAGGCCCAGCTCAGCCTGGATCAATCTGGAACGGGCTGAAACGGGCCCGCCCTTGGCCTGGGCTTCGCCCGGCGTCCCGCTCGCGTCCCACGAGGGAGGGTAAGCGCGACTTTTATGCGCCTCCTGGCGCTCCTTGAAGGTGGTGCTGTCGCAGGGCCTGTTGGGGGATGTAGTTCCCCGGCCCCCGCTCTCCGATCGGCGGCAGTCTCCCAGAACCAGCGGGAGTCGTGCGGCGGGAGGCGGGGGTAGTCCTGTGGCGATCCGGCGGGTTGGCGGTAATTATCTTGGACAGCCAAACAACTCGCAAGAGACTTGATTCAGCAAAGGTTTCCCCCGCTCTGCAGGGTAAGCGCGACTTTTATGCGCCTCCTGGCGCTCCTTGAAGGTGGTGCTGTCGCAGGGCCTGTTGGGGGATGTAGCTCCCCGGCCCCCGCTCTCCACTCAGCGGCAGTCTCCCAGAACCAGCGGGAGTCGTGCGGCGGGAGGCAGGGGTAGTCCTGTGGCGATCCGGCGGGTTGGCGGTAAGTATCTTGGACAGCCAAACAACTCGCAAGAGACTTGATTCAGCAAAGGTTTCCCCCGCTCTGCAGGGTAAGCGCGACTTTTATGCGCCTCCTGGCGCTCCTTGAAGGTGGTGCTGTCGCAGGGCCTGTTGGGGGATGTAGTTCCCCGGCCCCCGCTCGCCACTCGGCGGCAGTCTCCCAGAACCAGCGGGAGTCGTGCGGTGGGAGGCGGGGGTAGTCCTGTGGCGATCCGGCGGGTTGGCGGTAATTATCTTGGACAGCCAAACAACTCGCAAGAGACTTGATTCAGCAAAGGTTTCCCCAAAAGTCAAAAGTCTACTTTCCCCAGAAATCTGAGATGATGGTAATTTCATCACCACAAACACTTTGTTGATGCCATTTACGAGAAACAAATCAGACACTTTCTACTGCAGCAATTTAGAACAAGTGTTTTAGAAAAAGGCAAATTTTAGAAAATTTCTGGGTCTTTTCCAGGGGAATACACAAACCCTGGGTACCTTTAAAATCATCAGGGTGTTGGGAATAAGGGCACAAATTTAACATTAAAACCTTAAGTGGAGAATGGAGGGGGCGTGGCCTGAGGTGTCAAGATGGCAAACGCACTCTAAGAGTGCTCAGGAAACCCCATCCATCATCTGCCTCACTTCCACCGCCAACAGCCGCTACTCACCTCTTCTATTTTCCCACGGTGCATTCTGAGTTCACTGGCTCAGCTCCCGTCCCTTTCCTGGGAGGATCGGTGCTTCGGCAGGCTGGGGAGGCTCTTCGAAGGCTGGCAGACTCAGCTCCACGAAATGGCAGACCCAGAGTTGCCCCGATCCCGGGCCTGACGATATCCCTGTGCGGACTGGTCCTCCGCATATGTGTGGGGCTCCGTAGATCGGGGCTAGAATGGTCTGATAAATTGATCTGCTGGCCCCCCTGGAGTTGCTGCGAAGCACCTCAGACCTTGGCTGCCGTTGTCGAGCGGCGGCGCGGCGGTCGTCTTCAGTCCTCCCCACGTGTGTCTCCCCCCCTCTTTGCAAGCCAGTGGTGGATGCCCTCTGGACCTGGGGAGGGGTGCCGCTTATAGGCCTTCTTGGGGCCACCTGCGGAGCGGTGGGCCCGCATCGCTGTGACCTCTGGCGGCACCTCTCCGGGTCCGGACACGTGGACCGCCCTGGGCCTGGTCATCCTGGGTCCCGCCCTACCCGCTAGCTTGTGCCGATATGGGATCGGCAGCAGCCTGAATTGGGGGCACCTGAGACTTTCAAGCAGAGTGGCTGTACTCGTGAGTGGGGCCTGGGATGGGTGTCAAGCCATCTTGTCGGGTGGCAGGGTGGAGGGGTGGCTAGGTGCCCCGCCCCACAAACTCCATCATTCTCCTTACTCCCCCCACGGTTTGGGCCTATTCCTCAGGTTCTCTTCACTGTTGGCCACTGGCCTGTAGTTACTGGACCGCTTGGAGTTAGGCGTTGCGTTGGGCTGTGGCCCCCCCATCTTTGCGGCCTCTGGCGGGCGCCCCCTGGTAGCCGATGCTTGGGCTGCTTTGGGCATGAACCATCACACCTCCTAACCCCACGAGGACACAACAGCTTCACTATTGCTGTCGGGCGACTGGGCCTTGGACGGGTGAGAGCCACCAGTGAGTGCGGTTGGGGAGTGGGAACTGGCCACCAAGTCGGGTGGCGGTGCAGGGGGCTACAGTTGGTGCCTCTGCCACCTCTACTGCTCCCTCGTTGCCTACTCTCCCTCCTTCATACGCCATGCTCCTCGTCGGAGAGTGCCTCCCTGAGAACAGCTGGGGCCCTTCTGTTCCGGCTGACCGGTGTCAGCGGCGGACCCACCACAGAACTTGGCTCTTCCCTAACCCCTATTCACTTCAAGCTACCGTCTCGGGAGAGAGGCCATCTCTGCCGGACAGGGAGTCCGAGCGTGGGATTTGTCTTTGTAGATACTAATTGACCCGGCCCAGCAGCCTTCCACTGGTGTGCCCCGCGCGGACCCGGCCCTGCATCTCGCTGCTCATAGTGGGCTTGAAGGTGGACCTGGATGCCCGGACCTGACCCCCTCCTCATCTGCAGGACCGCTGTTCTCTCCCCCTGCCCGGGCCGAGGTCAGATCCCATCCTTGGAGGCAATGGGAAGGACTCGCACCTTACAGAACACTGCCCCTCCAGCCCACACCACAATGGATCAATTTACCACATCGGACCGGGATCCTGAAGGTGGGGCATCCAAGGCCCCTGCCCCCTATGTGGATGATCTCTCCACCATCCTTCAGGTGATAAGCATCTCGCAGGCCTCCGTCGAGAATAAGATTGGCGAGGTTAGGGTGGATGTGGCTCTTATCTACCAAGACCTGCGCAATGCCACGCCACGAATTATGGAGGCAGAATCCCGCATTTCCACGGCGGAGGATGACATTGTCCAACTTAACCCCTTCAGTGCTGATGACAAAGCCAGCTCGTCATGGGTGTTACCTGCCCTGTGCTTATGACGAGCTGGCTTTGTCATGAACAATGGTAAATCTGAAAATCCAGCACCCAGCGGGAAAACCCTTAGCAGCCAAGGTGTTAAGACACAGGTGGCCCGCCTCCAGACCCAGACCTCAGAGCTCCACCGACGGGTGGATGATGCCGAAAACAGGTCGAGAAGGAACAATCTGAGACTCATAGGCTTTCCCGAAGGAACGGAGCATGGTCACATGGACACGTTCGTGGAAGAATGGGCGCGTTCAGGGATGCCCAAGGAGTCCTCTTCACCCTGGTTCGCCGTTGAGTGGGCACATTGCTCCCTGGCCCCTAAGCCTCCACCGGGGGCTCCTGTCAGACCCATCATCCTGAGGTACAAGCACAGCGTCAAACCTATGACGAGGTGAAGCAGAAGCTCCGCAACCTGGGTCATCAATATGGTCTTCTCTTCCCGGCTCAGGGTGGTCTTTCAAGACAAGGCATTCTTGTTTGACAACCCCCAGGCGGCATGGACCCGGCTCACGGAAGACCAGCCCCTCCTGAATCGGCCGACCCCCTCTCCAACCCGGCTGGCCCCCGCGCAGCCCTACCAAACCTTGCTTAAGCCCCAAAGACGCTGGACTAGGTCACGTAAGAAAAACGACCATCGGGGGAGGCATCCCGCTCACCAGGTGCACCGTCTCAGCGCCCTCCCTCACACGCTTCAACTCAGAGGTCCACCACTCCTAGCCCTACTAACTCTGTGATTAACTTGAGCCGTGTCCTGGACCCCTCCAAGGCCTTGCGCTCCTCCCTATCTGACTCAGACCTGTCTAGGATCCCTGCGCTTCATGGATCCGGAGATGATGGAAGAGCTTGAACTGCTGACTAAACAGGAACTCTTGCTTTGTTTCCAATATGGCACCTACACTTATGACTGTTTGCCAACCTCTATAGTAGGTGCGATCCATCTTCACCGTAACCACGGGTCGTTGAACTGTTTCCTATTCCAGTTCCTGAACTTATGTGTACTTCTCGATGCATATTAGTTTAAACGTAATTACAGCTGTTGATGTATCTCTTATCCAGCTATATGGATAGGGGTACATCTCTGCCACGTTCATGTTCAGTTAACCATTTTAACTTAGCATTTAAGATTCACTAGTGGGTTGTTGTTTGTAAATGTTTTCCTTTTCAGGGCAACAGATGACTTGTCTTCAGAAGTGTAGGGTGGGGGGAGTTGGGGGGCAAGCGAGAGTGGGTAGACCATTGTCTCTCGATTGTTTGTTGTTTTTAGCTGCCTATGGGCCGCTGTTCCTTGTTTTCCTTGGTAGCTACCCACGCATGTATGCTTCTGACAATGACATGAGACTTACCAGAACGCACAACTTTTACCCAAAGACCCAGGCCATGACACGTTTCTTCCCTTGGGAACCAGGCCATTCTGAGCTTGCATTACCTCTTCCACGCACTTTCCACCCCAATGACGTCCACCCTATATATACCCCTCCACATCCTCTCGTGGAACGTCAACGGCCTCCTAGAAAGCTTAAAAGGCAATGCTGTCCTTTGTAGCAACCAGCAACATACACCAGATGTCTTGTTCCTACAAGAAACAAACCTTCTGGGCACCCAATGCAATTTTCTCGACCGGTATGGGTTCGACAGGGTCTATCATTCAGGTTTTATGCGGGGTTCCCGGGGGGTTGTCATGCTGCTCCAGAAGGGCCTTTCCTGGCGCAGGCCGAGATGGACTCACGAGGCCATCACGTGGCCCTGACGGGCAAGATCGAGGGAAACCCAGTTAATCTCCTGTGTACTTACATTCCCCCACCACCATGGCCTCTGCCCTTTGCCGTCTCACACTCATGGTATCCTCCTTTACTCAGGGTCTGACGGTCATTGGAGGGGATTTCAATGCTGTTCTGCAACCCTCCAACCCTCGCACAACACAACAGGTGCCCCTTCGGCATCCCGCCTTGCCTTCGCTAAGCGCTTGTATGACTGGTCCTCTTCTTTGGGTCTTTGCGTCGCTTGGAGGGTGTGGAACCCTCGCAGAAAATAATATACTCAGAGATCAACGGCCCACCACTCTCACTCTTGCATCGATCTGTTTCTACTACCTGCCCCAGACTGTCAACTGATGTCCGGGGCCTCTGTTTTTCCCAGAGGCATCTCGGATCACTCCCCATCTCCCTGCGTCTCGGGAACCCGACAGCATGGCAGATGAACGCCTGGTTTCTGCAGGATGCGGAATTCGTTGAGTCACTCTGTCAGGAACAGAGGCATTACTTTAAGACTAATACAGGCTTGGTCTCTCCGCCGGGAACGTTATGGGAGGCCAGCAAGGCCACCATGCGAGGGGTGGCTAGAGGTTTGGTCCACGCAAAGCGCATGGAGCAGACCGCCGGACTCATACAGCTGGCGGCCCAGGCAGCACAGTTGTAGGGGGCCCTGGTGGGCAGGGACTGCAATAACTCCGATTGTCGGCTAACATTGATCTGGGAAGAGATCTGCCAGATCTCACTGGAGTCCGCTAAAATGCTCTTGCGCTCCTCTGTGGCACGCGTGTATGGCTGGGGCGATAAAAACGGCAAATTAGTTCACAAAATTAGGGGCATATTTACAAGCCCCTTGCGCCACTTTTGCTTCACTTTTAACATGTAAAAAGTGGCGTAAGGGGCTTGTAAATCTGTCTTTTAGTGTCCTACCCTAAAGCCAACCGCATTATCCCTGAAATCTGTGACGAAACCGGGGCTTGCCACGCCACCTCCCAAGCTATCGCCTGAACTTTCGCGGGCTATTATGCTGCCCTTTATGCGGCCCGACCTCCCAGGACCACCAGGACCACCTTGGCTGACTTGCTATTTGAGACTGGGACTCACCTGCCCTGTCTCTCCCAAATGGTCTCGGAGAAGCTTTATCTCCCCCTCACCCCAGAAGAGATCCACGGGCCATTACACTGTTGCACTCCGGCAAAACGCCCGGAGTAACGGTGGTTACTCGCAAGAATACTATGCAACTTACTGTGAAACACTGGTCCCATATTTAGTGGAGCTGTTCAAACATATAGTGGGCAAGGGGTCCTTCCCACCAGAGACCAACATGGCCCTCCTAGCCTTTGAACGTGTCTCCGGCATCCGGCTCAAACCGGCGAAGTCCACATTGGTTCCCCTACATCCATCCGGGCGTGCTTCGACTGGCAAACAACCATCCCCCTGCGCAGGCAGTCGTTTAAGTACTTGGGGGTGTGGGTCGCACTCCTCCCAGACCTCGAATGGGCCCTGAACATCAAGCATCTGGTCATCAAAGCCAAGGCGGACCTGAAGAAGTGGCAATCCCTCCACCTTAATCCCCTTGGCAGGAGCGCCCTTTTTAAAATGATGGTCCTACCCCGTTTTTTATACATTCTACAGAATATCACCCTTCATCTCCCCGGAAGTTGGTTCTGAGAAATAGACAGTGCCCTTACCCAGTTTCTGTGGGGTGGCGGGAGGTCACGATTGTCTCTGGTGCAGTGCTGCATACCTTCCTAAGATGGGGGTAAACAATCTTCACATTTACTACCTGGCCACGAAGCTCATTGTGATCCATGACTGGTTCGCGGGCAACTGGTCCGAACCGGCGTACCGGGTGGGACTCCAGTCAATGGATTTCCCACAGCTCCAAGCCTACCTTTTGGGACACCCGTGCCACAGGCCCTCCCCCCATCACCCGAACGGTACTTATGGCCTGGAGGACGGCCTTACGCCACACGAAATGGGACCGGAAGATCATCAGGCAGACGCCTCTGTGGAGTGGTGTTTGGCTGGAGGAGGTCTTGTCACTCCGAGACTTCCGCTGATGGGACCACATCGGGATTTTGTTGCTGGGAGATGTCTGGGTAGGGGACTACATTAGATTGTTTGCAAAACTACAACACCACCACACCCCCCACTCCTCCCAATTTTACAAATATTTACAGCTAAGGCATGCCCTCCAAACATGCATTCCATCTCCCACCTCCCTCCTGGAATGGCCCTGCATCCCTGGACCTGATGCATGCCCGCTGGGATGGATGGCTGGGCCCCCTAGAGGAAGTGGACTGGAAGGATGCCCTTATGGCTCTTAAGACCCTGAAGACCTCCTCCAAGCTGCACTAGTCCAACTTTACTACCTCCACACGGCATACCTCACCCCAGCGCGCCTATACAGCGTCCATACTTAGCCGTCCCCATCCTGCACGCGATGCAACCACGCTCCTGCGAACTTCTACCACATGACATGGAAATGCCCTGCTCTTGCACCATTATGGGCAGGGGTAGCGCTAGAGCTTACACAGATCTTGGGATGGGAGGTTCTCCATGATTCCCTACGCCTCATCCTGAGTTTGTTAGAGGGTCTCTATGGTGTTCGGACAGATAAGCGCATCCTCGGAACGGCAGTGACTGTGGCAAAATGCGATATAGCAGCGCTTTGGTCTCAGGCCAAGCCACCTACTAAGCGAACATGGAGACAGGGAGTGGATTGGTGTGGAACTCAGCAGGAACCACTCTTTGAGGCCCGGGCCGTCCCAAGCTTTTTGGTAAGATATGGGGCAAGTGGTTCAACTTGGTGCCCTGAGGGGCGCAAATGTGTCTTGTATAGGATTGTTTACACGCAAGTGCTTTATTCATTCCCAAAGTGTTGTAAGAGTCTCAGTCGTCCTTCTTCCAAATGTAATGTATCTCTATAACATGTCTGATTGTGCTGCCATTATTTTTTGTGATTTGTTCTCAAAAACACCAATAAACTTGAATATCCCAAAAAAACCTTATGTGGACAAAAAGTTACAGAGGCCTAAGTGCAAACTACCACAAATAAACAAAATAAAGCTGAGCACTGGGTTGCGGGAAAGGCCCGAGCAGCAAAGGCATTAAAATACAAATGCTACAATCTGTACATAGTGCTTCACGCTAGACTTATAAAGTGCTTTAAAAAAAAATTCAAATGATCAAATGAATGGCAGTCTAGTTTATTAAATTAGCACAGTTGATTAAAACTAATGCAATAAAATGTCATCATAGCGCTGTTACAACGTTAATAAGCATAAACTAAGCAAACATCAATATTTAAATTGATACACATATTAGTGACAAAGCAGTATTGTGGTTACTATTGTAATCGTGTAACTGGTTTCCAAAACCAAGGATAAAATAGTTTGGAACAGAGACGCTATGGCAAAGTGCAAATAAAGTCGGTGATGAGTTTTTGGGGAGAGGGGGGGAAATGATAGGGTGCGGACAGAAGAGGGTGAAAGCAGACTGTCCAGGAGTCTCACATATTTTCCAGACCATGCAAGCACTTGAATATCTGGGGGAGTAAAGCAGAGAGCAGATGCCTCCCAAGATGTACTGAATCCCCTTTTTAAATATAAGGGTTTTAAAATAAGTCTTCTGGCAGTGTCAAGGGCGGGATAACAAAAAAGAAGATGCAACCATGATTCAGACATGTAGTTGCATAGTTTGAAAGCCCCCTCCTTAGGTTTTTGGAGCAAATAGGTTGAAGGCAGGGGAGCGCAAAAGTAGAAGTACACAAATTATCAACAAATAGCATATTAATTGTACTTTGCTGGATTCATCTTTCTCATTGTTATAAGTATTGTGATATATATGTAGGTATAAATATATGTATAAAACATTTTGGTATTCTAACAAAAAATACTTCTTTGTCAAAATCTAAAAATTCTTTAGAAACCAAAGAATTGGTGAAAACAAAAATGTTCTTTTACCGTATGCATATGCTACATACGAAAATATATTCACAATTATTGTCTTCTAATTCTCTTGACCTTTCTGCAGCTTTTGACACTGTCAATAACAACACTCTCCTCATCACTCTTCAACAGAGAATGGGCTTGGAGGGCACTGTGCTTAAATGGTTTGCTTCCTTCCTCTCTGATAGATCCCAAATGATCAAAATAGCCAACAGTCTATCATCTCCTTTGGCAGTAGGTCAAGGTGTTCCTCAAGGCTCTAGACTTGCTCCCACACTGTTCAATCTCTATTTAGAATCACTGGGAGATCTCCTAAGCAAATCTGGGGTCCACTATCATCTCTACGCAGAGGACACTGAAATCTACCTCAAGGTTGCCTCCACTCACGATTTCTCTGTCCTAAGCTCTACTCTGGACTCCATTCAAAACTGGATGTGAACAGATCAAATGATTCTGAATACCCCCAAAACTGAATTCCCCCTCCACTTCTCCTCACTCTCTCCTCACCCGGTTCAATCATGGATGGATCAGATGAATCTACCTAACAATACACCCATCATTGTCGACACCGCAAATCCCTGGGTGTCATACTTGACAAAAACTCAATCTAATCTCCCACATCAACTCCATTGCAAAGTCTGCTTGATACCAACTGCGCTTTCTTTGGGGAATTTGTCGCTTATTCACGGAGCAAGACCTCAAAACCCTGGTCCAATTGCTGGTCCGCTCCAGACTGGACTACTGCAATTCTCTTCTCACTGGCCTCCCCAAATCCCACCTGTCCCCCCTTAAATATGTTCTCCATTCAGCAGCTCGCTTCATTTATGGGGCCAAAAGAAGTGACCATATCACTCTCATGCTATCCACCCTATGCTGGGTTTCCATCGAGGCATGATCTATCTTCAAGACTGCCTGTATCACACACAAAGCCTTGCACTTCTCCTCTCCTCGCTAGCTGGCGAATAAACTGAAACTCTCTGGAGGCTCTAGACCATCATGTAATGCGGAAAATGTACTTCTTGAACCTCCCACTTTCAAAGAAGGAAAGATCTATGGCCCAATCCTTTTCAGGCAATGCAGTGAGAATCTGGAACTCACTTCCGCCACAGCTTCGGACCACCACCTCCCCCCAGGCCTTCAAAACTCCCCTCAAAGTTCTCCTCCTTCAAAGACACTTCCAAATGTAATTCACACCCACTATATTATCTGAATGAAGACCTTCCATTATAGAGATTCCTTTTCTCCATGACTTTGGAAGTGCCTTCCCAGTGTGTTCTTGTGGTTGGAGTGTCTGCCATTCATTGCAGTATTATCCTTCTACCTGTGTTTGGTACTCTTTTATAACATGCATACGTCACTTTTCTCTTGTAACACACTGTTTGCTACCTCTTACATTTTGTTTGCTTTAGATACTTGCGCAAGTGCCACCATTGCCTACGTAACATTTGTTCTTGTGTCTGAGTGTTTGCCATATATTGCAGTATTATACCACTACTTGTACTTAGTACGCTTTTGAAAACCAGCACACGTCACGTTTTCCTCATGTAATGCACCGTTTGCTTCCTCTTGTATTTTGTTTGCTCACAATTGTCACTTTTGCCTCATGTAACTTAACGTCTGCTTTTGCAATTTGTTCAATCTAATGTTGTCCTCATGTATCAGATCTGTTCCTTTTGTGAAGCCCTCTGACACCATCGGGTAAAGTCTGCGCTATAAAAAATAAACAACGCATAAAATAAATAAATAAATAAATAAATATATGCCAACTTTACACATGCCATAAGAGGCATGGACATAGGACCAGGCAAAAAAAAAGCAGCTTATAGCTGTATTTGTGAGCCCCGTAGGGGGAGACCAAAAATACGGGAGCGGAGCTAGTTAGCTTAAGGCTGTAATTGTAGTCTCCCCTATGACAGGGGGAGACCAAACCGACGGGGAAGAGAAAGTAGTTAGCTTCAAACGGTATTTTTAATCTCCCCTCTGATGTAGGGGGAGATCAAACCAATGGGGGAGATCATCTAGTTAGAACACCGGATCTCCGAGAAACTGCCTACAGCAGCATCTAGTGGCAACTCATGACACTGCAGCCACTAAAGACCACATAAAGGAAGCAGTCCTGGAAAAGGTTCTGCAAGCGACATGCCATCCATAGGCGGGAGATCTAGCAGAGCCCCACTCTCTCTGGGTTTTCATCTCTGGGTACGGGGGGTAGCATTCCCACCCAGTAAGTGACAGGTGCACAACAGAGAAGTGCTAAAGTCTGCAGAAAGTTGGCTGCGCCGCCACCGAGAGAATATATGCTGTCAAGACATATGAGAAAGGAGGAAATGCTTTTTTTAGCCAGCAGTGCACTCTTTATATTGTTAAATTTTCATCAATCTTCTTTTAATTGCTTAACTCTGTGCGACTCCCTTGTGAGTGTTTTGTCTAAGAACACTGTCACGTAAATTGAGATAGGTGAGAGCAGGGGTACTGCCCTCAGGTTCAAGGTGTGCACACACTTTATCATGGACCAATGTCAGTCCTCTTGTTACATTATCATACTTCAATAAAGAATCCTTAGATGCATTATCCTTTGTACCATCTTTTTGAATGGTTTTTAATGATGTTTTCTCATTAAATACGTTTTGTTTCAAATATTAGCAGGTTCCATTATTTCAACATTTCACATTCACCCAATGCATTTCGGGTACAAATGGACCCTTCGTCGGGGGTCTCTACGAAAAGAACAAAGAATACATAATGAGCCCAAAGCTATGTTCATATTGTCTAAATAACATATCTCATTCTTTATTGAAGTATGATAATGTAACAAGAGGACTGACATTGGTCCATGATAAAGAGTGTGCACACCTTGAACCTGAGGGCAGTACCCCTGCTCTCACCTATCTCAATCAAAGGAGGAAATGCAGCACTGCTAGCTGCACGCTGACCTGCTGACAAATATGTCAGCTACATGAGCCATGCAGCTACACTGAGTCTAAGAAAGACAAAAATGGAACGACTTGGGCAAGCCCACACACAGTGTGCCACACTGGCAGTCCATGAGTGTCTGAAGGCTGCGTCAAAAGCCCTGCGGCACTGACTCCCTGCCTCAACTTTGCCTCCATGTCAGCGGGAAGACCAAGAAGGTGAGGTACAGCCAGATGAGCACAGGAAACACAAAACCTGTATCTCCACAACCACTGCAGCAAGGAAGCTGCCCTCAACCTGCACGGTGTGACTGTTGCTACTCTACTTGGTAACTTGTGCTCTACAGCTGCCTCAAGGGAACTCCAACACAAGGCCCTCCAGCGCAACTGTGAACGTCTTTCTGCCCCAAATCTAAGCACCTGGACAGAGAAAGAGCGAGAACACAGCGCCAATGAAAGTGCAGTCCACAGAACTAAGAGTGCCAAGAAGCCCAAAGCGGCCCCAGCACAGAGAAACATCAAGTGACCAAGGGCAGCAAAACCTATTGAGGCAGCAAGCTCCAGGCGAGGCACAAGAAGGATAGGTGCAGTGTGCGCAATCCCAGTGGCTGTCTGATGCCACCACAAGAGGGGAAATTGGTCTACTTGCTCCCACCAGTGTTTGAACACAACAGCAAGCTACAACTAAGCATGGGCGAATTTTGCGAATCTGGCGTTCGCGAATTTAGCGAATTTGCGAACACGCAATCCGCAAAATTCGTGAATTCCCGCAAATTTGCGGATTTTTTTTTGTGTTCGCAAGTGTTTCTGCCAGTTCGCGAGGATTTGGTACTAGTTCGCAATTGCGAACTTACTTGTTGGCTCGCAATGGTCGCGACTATGTTGTTTCTACATCTGGTTCATCATCACAGCCTCCCAGTACCCTCTGTTTCACCACTGCCACCCTCTCTTTGACCCATGCCACCCTCTGTTACATCATTGCCACCCTCTGGTTCATCAGCACTGTAGAAGATGGGGGGGAAAAGCAGGCACACCTGCCCTGCTTCAACTGACATGAATTAATTTGGGGTTAGTTTATTAACAACACCTGCCCTGCCCCAACTGACAATAATGAATTAGGGGCTAATTAATGTGTCACTGAATTTGAAGTTCGAGCCTGGCACCTGCTTGTCTGCTCCCTTAGCTGTAAATCAGGACCTTTGTGGCATACAGTTAAGGTCAGAGCAGGGTCACACAACAATAGTTGCAAGAAGGCAACCGAATTCTGGAGGGCCCCCTCAGGAAGCACAACAGGGAATCGTTACAAATCATGAGTTTGACCTTTTGCACCTGCTCATTTTTTTTGCTTTTGCAAAAATTGTTTTTCGGTAATTTCGCGCTATTTGCGAGGCTCGGCGTCGTGCGAAACCGACCGCGGAAGCCGCCAATTCATGCGAATGAGCTTTATATTTTTTTTGCGGCGTGTTATTTCGCGAGTTTTTTTGCAGTATTCGCGAGCCGCTTGCAGCGCAACATGCAAATTTACCCCAAGGTCGAGTATGGGCGCGGCCATTTTGTTTGCGTGACGTATTTCCGTTTCCGGCCGCTATGTATAATCTCGCGAAGTAAGCGCATTGCGAGTACAAGTTCGCACGAGATCGCGAGGAAAATTGCGTGCAAACTTACTTTTGCGCTCGTGAACGGGTGGCCATCTTGTTTTTCATTCATTTCCTGTGTCTGCGCATGGTGTTTATCCTCTTGCTATCTTTGCCATCCTTTGCTTGTTTTCAGTTTTTTTTCTAACGATTTTGCTTCTTATCTATCCCTCTCTTGTCTTGTCCTAGCTGTATATTTTTGTCTTTTCTGCTATTTTTGTTTACTTTTAAACTACTTTTTTAAACTCTTTTCTTTTCTTCTTCCCTATCCTATTCTTTCTTAATTTTCTACTTCCTACCTTACCTGCCCAGACCATGGTGAAGCCAGGCGCCGTGAAGCTGCCCAGGCACTTGAGGGCCGCAGCGGAGGCGGGGAGGAGGAGTCCTGGACCCCGTGCCAGGACAGCATGCGGGCGATTGAGGGGGGAGCAGGTGACGCGACGGGAGATCTTCAGCCCGGACGAAGTGGGCACGCTGGTCTACTTCGTCCAGCGCCGCCTGCCCAGGACCATCGCGGGAGGCGGCAGGATCGCGGCCGGCGGCTACAACATCCGGGAGCGCCGGAAGTGGTGGCAGAAGGTGTGCTGGGCCATGTCCCAACTCTCCGGGGTCCAGCGCACCTACAGCCAAGTCACCCACCGCTGGACGAACCTCCTGGACCGGGAGCGCGACCTGCTGGACCAGCTCGGCTTGGAGATCCCCGGGCTTTGTGAGTAGTAGTAGCTATTTCATCACTCACTACTATGTTTTCTCCTGCTCTGTGTTGTTGTATTGCAAATATTAGTTTTTTACATGGAGCAAGCCAATAATGCTGCTGACGATTACATTGTAGTTAAATTATATTTTAAAATCTTCTGTGCATTTCAGGTGCACTGCTCTCCTTCTCAGTGGCGTTGCTACTATGCTTATTTGTTTTCTATTTTGTCATTGGCCTGAGTAACTATTATGTATGAGTGTACTTTACAGAACTGCGTAATGCTAGACTCTAGGGGGCAGATTACATTTACAAGCCCCTTGCGCCACGTTTACGTTGCCTTGCGTGACGCAACAGCGGCGTAAACGTGGCACATCCCTGCGAGTCATTTACAGCGTGACGCATCTAGGGAGATGCGTCACGTTATAAAGCCATGGGCCTGCGCCACAATGGGTGCGTTTCTACTACGCCGGGTGGGCGGTCCGGCGGCTGTGCGCCTCGCAAAAGTGCCTGCGTGAAATCTACAAGATTTAACGCAGGCACTTCTGCGACGCTGCTACGTCAATTCAATTCCTTATGCCTGCTTGAAGCAGGCGTAAGGACTGACACAGCATGTTAAGTATTGGGTGGCCCTGAGCATTACTGGAGTTGCATTGCATTGGCGACGGGACTCCAGTGATGCGCCGCTCTTACGTGATGAGATGCGTCACGCAAGTGCCTACCCTTGCGCCAGGGCGCGCCGCATTGTAAATGAGGCGCATCTGCCGTGTCGCGAGGGTAGTTTTGCGTGACGCATTTGATCTGGCGCATCTCTGGAGATGCGCCAGAACGCGTAAGTAAGTATGCCCCTAAGGGGCAGAATTGCAATTACCATCGCATCCCTGCAAAGTAGCAGGAATGCGCCAGTAATTGTGCGGCCCGCTACCACCACCAAACATGGTGCGCCGTATTTGCAATGCGGCGCACCATGGGCCCAAAACGTCACTGAAGCTTTACTGCTGGAGTTGCGTCGCAACGATGGCGCAGCTCCAGCAATGCTCTGGGGTACCCTATCTCCCCAATGCTGGGTCAAGCCGTACGTCTGCTTCAAGCAGGTGCAGGGTTTGTGTGACGCATCATTGTCCCTCAGCCACTTTTAGGATGTGTTCCAGCGCAGGAATGCCCTCCCTTGCGCCGGAACGTCCCCTGATGGCGCAGGGCTTTATAACGGGATGCATATCCCAAATGCGTCACGTTGTTATAATATTATAGGCCGCACCATGGCGCCTCTTTTGTTTAGCTGCTGCGTCACAAAAGTCACGCAAGAACGGAGCAAAAGAGCCGCAAGGGGCTTAAATCTGCCCCTTCCTTTGTACCCCTGACAATAAGAAAAATAGTGGTGGTGGATTGATAGTTTGACTATTTAAATGACTGGTTATGTAGCAGGCAACTGTTAGTGTTGTCACTGATCTGACTGAAATCACAATGGAGTTTGTCTGTCACTTTGCGTCTTGCCTGCGGACTGCTGCCTGCCAGTCCTAGGTGAACCTTTCAGTACTTTGTTTAGTGAGTTACGTGACTTTCGAAGTCGCAGGTCCGCAAATCAATGAAAACTAACCCTAATCAATATAATTTCGCGGAAATATTTTGTTATTGTTGTTTTGAAATGTTTGATTTGGTTGACATTGACAAGCAACAATCATACATGTTTTCTGTTCTTTCTTTGATGTTGTACGTCAGCTCCCCCCAGGGGCCAGGGGACACAAGAGCAGCAGGCGGCGGATGCTGTTGAACAGGGCCAGGATCGGGCAGGCGAGGGCTCCTTTGCTGGCCCCAGTAAGTTTTCATTTTAGACTAGTACCTATTTTTCCTAGCGTTCCTCATTTGATTTTTTCAAAATAGTCTTTGATCTTCTTGTAGACTGTATCTAAATTCTTATCCTGCCTCTACTATGACTCCCTGTGGTATTACTAGATTATTCTTATTAGTCTGTCTGTGTAGCTAACTAAGATTGCACGGTTGGCGAAACTCCCATTCTAGTCAGCAATAGCTCTATCAACTTAGTGCAGTCCTCTGGGATTGTCCATAATGTCTTTTGAAGTGTTCTATCTGCTTTGGCATGGAAATTCCCAACTATAAAATGTGAATGACCACCAAGAAAGAATAAGATAGTACCTTTTGGTTTGGATAGGAGGACAATCCATACCACTACTGTTGCGGGGACAATTCTTCTGCAGAAATAACTATGGACAATAAATAGTGCATTGCTTATCAATTATAATAGGCGCTGTTAGAGTTTCCACATACCTCTGTGATAACAGACTTTGAACCCCCAATGTCCTTACTGACTGACTACATAGTGTGGCACAGTCATTTACCTCCCGAATTCATCGATGATTGATCCCCAATGATGATTATCCAACGTAGCTCAAGAGTACGAGTCAGAGTCAATAAATGTCAGAGGCACGGACTCATGCTTGCAAAAATTGCAACACCTTTCGCTCAGTCACTCTAGTCTGGACCAAAAAACACAGAGTCTATTTAAGTTTAAAAGCTTTATTAAAAGTAAACACATTTATTAAAATGAAGTCATAATAAAAAAACTAAACGTTTAACTGAGAATGGAAAAGTGGTTAGTGCTGACGATTAATTGAAGACATTTCTTGTGGTCGAGCCGAGCTCTCACCTTGTTTCAACTTGATCTTGTTGTTAGAAGTCCATCTTCTGTCTGTGTGGAGAAAAATGGTGCGTGTTAAAAAGCCAGCCTTCATCAGTTGTGCCAAAAAGTGCAGCAAGACAACACCCTTCCCTGGAAAAAGGGACTTTTTTTTTACTTTAGAGTACACAGTCACAAATTACATTGTTTTCACATGTCTTCATTCCTAGACCAAATACTAGTGAGTGGTTTATTCTAACATTCTTAAATGTACTTTGTAGGTGGAACATCTGGTGGCGGGGCCAACGCGGAGGTGGTGGTGCTCGACACGGAGGCGGAGGGCAATTCTTCAGGGGAGGAGGCGGCGGTTCCAGTGCCGGCTGTGAGAGTTGAGACGGTGGTGGTGACAGGCAGAGGTAAGCTCTTATGTATTCCTTACTTATTGAGATTGAAGACGTGGCTGGGAAGGAAAGAATATGAGATGCATGGCTGAGTGAATGATGAAGCAATGATTGGTGGAAGGACAACAGCCTGGGTGGATGACACAGAAACTGTGTGTTTCCATATACCTGGATCATGCTACTATCTGACTCTTAGATAGCATATGTGTATCTAGAGCAGGGGTACTCGTAGTACGGCCCGCGGGCCGGTGGCGGCCCGGCAAGCCTTCCTTGGCGGTGCGCAGACCTTGCAGACAATCACTGCTCCCCCGGCCCCCACAGAGCAGAGTGGAGATGCAGGGCCACAAAGAGGTGAAATAGAACAAAGCCTCTGCTCTGTGGGGCCGGGCAAGCAGTGATTGTCAGGGTGGAGATGCAGGGGCGCTACAACAAACAAAGCCTCAATAATATGTTAATGGTCTTTTAAAGATCTGTTAAGTACTTTGGTGTGGCTGTCTGTGTGTGCGCGTTGAGGAAGCTGTCTCAGCCCGGGCTGAAAGCTGACACAGACAGACACACACACAGTGAGATGACAGAGGGGGAGGGAGAGGGAGGGCAGGAGGGAGAGAGAGATGGAGAGGGAGGGCAAGAGGGAGAGCAGGAGGGAGAGAGATGTATGTAAATGCTGGGTCTGGTGGCTCAGTGGATGAAGGCATCTGCTGCAGGGACCTGTGTGCAACCTCATGGTCACAAGTTTTCGTTTTGCTTTAGCCCCGCCCCCTCTGACTCCGCCCCCACCAGTGCGGCCCTCGGCCACAAACTACACTGTAAATTTAGCCCCTGAGAGAAAGTTTGTGAGTACCCATGATCTAGAGAGAGTAGACGGTCAGTGGATGAACTAAGTGTAACTTTGAAGAGCATGTAACACTGCACCCGCACGTCCGTTCCAGTGTAGGAAAGGCAAGGAAAAGAAGTTGTAATTTTGTCCAAATACTACCATCAATAGTAGCAGTAGTTTGTATTGCAAGCACAGCATAGATCCGGTTATTACGGTGGCCACTCCCTACCTCTCTTAATAAGTTTAGTAGTACTCAGTCATTCATGTGTGGATGTATCACTGGTCACTCAATAAAAAGCAAAGCACCTAAAGTCATCCCATATGTAAGCAAAATCATCCCATGTGAAGTGATAGATAATCAGATTATTTATCTTCTTCATTTTTCCATTTCTAGTACTCATTTGCACTGTAGGGTGAAAGTTAAATTAATTAAGCAGTAGCCCTTGTAACAGAGTATTCTCAGTGCCACTCGTAATAGAAAAGTAAGAGCTTCACCACCTGCATGTACTGGACCGGTACAGTAACGCAAGTCTAGGTCACTCATCATGGCGTGCGTCTCTTTTTCTCGGGTGCAAGTTCACTGCGCTGGCATTATGCCGGCTTGCAGAAGATAACGTACCAATTTTCCTAAACAAGAGATAAGAAGAAGAATAAGACTGGTGTACTTTCATAGTCGACTCCAATGGAAGTCCATAGTGCTCATAGAATTTGTTCCTTAAACTCCCACTAATGTTAGAGCAAGGATGAAGAAGTGGGAGGTTAGATAGATACTGGCCTCAATAGGTATGTAATGCGCTTGCAAGTTGCTAGTTGTACTGCAACACAAATTTCTGCTGAATGATTGAGTTAATCTTAAATAGCATTGGTTACAGACTATGTCTTTCTTTCTTCATATAGATGCTCCTTCCAAACCAACAAGGAGGAAGGAGCTGGCTAGAGCGGCCCGGCAACGGAGGATCGATGCCACTGTTGCAGAATATCGGCGGCTGGTGGTCCTGGAGGACGACGAAAGTGTGCAGTCGACCACGACAACAACATCGTCTGCATCGGCCTCCGTGACCCCACGGGCTGCCACCCAGCACAGTGCTCCAGCCAGACTCAGCCGGACTGCCAAAGCCAACCGCCGACGCCGAGCAGCAAGGACAACAGCTGCCTCTCACAGCCATTGCAACTGCAAGGCACGCCTGCGCCGCAGTACCCTGAGGGTGTCCCGCCTTCAGCAGGAGCTCCACCACTTTACAAAGGTGTTGGAGTGGCTCCGCGTAGAGCACGCCTTGCTCCACCAGGAGTATGATGCCCTGGCCCGAAAAGTAAACAGCATCCACCCATAGTGTCCCTTGCCCCTTTTTTAGAGACATTTGGGGGGTGGGAATCGGGAGTTGGGTTTGGGACTTTTAAAGGACAACCGTTGGGGTTAGGGAGGGACTTGCGGGAGATTATTTTGTTAGGGATATAAATATACTTTTTCAAACTTTATCTGAGCATACCTGTTTTTTACTGCTTGCCTGGTGGGTGGGGTTTTAACAGTAACTTTGTTTTCCTGAAAGTTTAGTTCCATTTTCTTCCTTTAAGTGTAAATGCCCAAATGTTTTCAACACTAAGTGCCTCTCACAGAGTAAGTGAAGTGAATTCAAGAGTCCTAGGACTTTAGTAGTACTACCGTCAGTCTCTCGTCTCTCCTAATACTCCATTATACTCCCTCCCACCAAACGCTTATCTTACCTGTAATTTGTGTTTGAAAGTAGGGCTAGACCCAGGGCTGGCTCCACGGGAAACAGCGAATAAGGTTGGCAATCCTGGGCGGATAAAATTTCCTCATAGCGGTGGTACTAGTGGTGTGACACAGTGGCAGTTGCATGCCTATGAAAAAAAAGAAAATGAAATCTGGTTTGTCCTCCTGAGAAATACAACGGTACAATAGAGAATATAGCAGGTGACAGTACACTAGAACAGTGCCACATTGTAGCCTAACAAATGGTAAAGTATAACTACTAATTCGATTGAAGTTCTTTGACATTAGCCATGGGTCTTTGTCAAGCAGAGTAAGAATATATCCTCGGATTTCTTCACCAGCCTGTTGCTATCACCTTATCCTCCCCAGCAAGTGTGTGGGTTTATTGCTGTAATTTAGTCACACATCAATCAAAACCACACAGCCCGGGGGAAGAGGGTTAGGGTTTGAAAAATGGATAGGTACGGGGGTTTTTGGGAAAGGTTTTGGGAGACAAGAAAAAATAGCACAGCATGGACAAACAATTGTGAACATAAACAAATCTTTGGGTACAAACCTATCCATCAATCTTTGAAAGTGCATGCACTACTGCATGCATGTCAGTGAAAAGTAAGTAGTACTTTCGACAACTGTGGAAGAAAGAAGGCGACAGTACAGGGCGTGTGTGGAAATATTGATAACTATATTCAACATAATGTCTCTGTTGCCAGATACCTGAGAGCCTTGCTGGTCACTATAAATCCATTCACAACACTCAATGGGGTTGGTCTGGAAGGTATAGTAGATAGAAAAGGAGAAATTGCTCTTTTTCTAGGTGTCCCCTCACTCACCAGGGTTGCCCCTTGGTGACATGTTTCATCATTGGGGCCATCCCAGTCCTCTACGGGCTGGGGCGTGCTGCGACTTGCGAATTACGTAGGAGCACTTACAAATGACTATGTGTGGTGCAGATGTGATAGTGAAGTGGACTAAGTGATGTGTTAAGGGATCAATTTAGAAGCAGAGAGAGATCCAAGAAATGCAGTCAGTCATAGAAAGAAACAATGGATACTGTATCTGTATGTTGTTGTAGTTGTCCTGTTGAAATTGGTAAGTAAGTTGCATGCAGAAAAAAATTCCTCTTATTAGCGGCACTCCTCCATTGCAGCTGACGCTTCGTCCATCTATGTTGGTCACCAGAAGACAGCCTGTAAAAAAAACACAGCATGGACAAACAATTGAACATAAACAAATCTTTGGGTACAAACCTATCCATCAATCTTTGAAAGTGCATCCACTACTGCATGCATGTCAGTGAAAAGTAAGTAGTACTTTTGACAACTGTGGAAGAAAGAATGCAACAGTACAGGGCGTGTGTGGAAATATTGATAACTATATTCAACATAAGGTCTCTGTTGCCAGATACCTGAGAGCCTTGCTGGTCACTATAAATCCATTCACAACACTCAATGGGGTTGGTCTGGAAGGTATAGTAGATAGAAAAGGAGAAATTGCTCTTTTTCTAGGTGTCCCCTCACTCACCAGGGTTGCCCCTTGGTGACATGCTTCATCATTGGGGCCATCGCAGTCCTCTACGGGCTGGGGCGTGCTGAGACTTGCGAATTACGTAGGAGCACTTACAAATGACTATGTGTGGTGCAGATGTGATAGTGGAGTGGACTAAGTGATGTGTTAAGGGATCAATTTAGAAGCAGAGAGAGATCCAAGAAATGCAGTCACAGTCATAGAAAGAAACAATGGATACTGTATCTGTATGTTGTTGAAGTTGTCCTGTTGAATTTGGTAAGTAAGTTGCATGCAGAAAAAAATTCCTCTTATTAGCGGCACTCCTCCATTCCATCTGACGCTTCGTCCATCAATGTTGGTGACCAGAAGACACCCTGTCCACTGCCTGCCTGGCGGATGCTGAATTGCGGCTCGCTAAGGTGAAGCCTGACTCCATTCTTTTTTCCCCATTGCACAGACTGAAACCCGGCCTGTAAATATTCAACGAAAAACAGGAAGTGATATAATATTACAACACCACTGATAAATAAATATAAGGTATGTAGGCTGTGGAGTGCAAAAAGTCACACTTTGATTTTCCTAGTAGACAGTACAATATTTTTGAAAGTGCGTACTCTGTCTGAGTGACCTTTTGAAGGATAACTAAGTATGGGCAAATTAATGTAGCCGATCTTTCCCCTCAAGCTAGGTGTACTGTAAACTGTGTTTTAGAACAAAATTAGATCTTCCCAGCAGTGCTCCCACCCAGACCCTTACTAAAGCCAGTCGCAAAAATGTAGAAGACCCCCAATCAAATCTCAAAAAACGAGGCCTAGCAGAAAACTGGTGACAAAACGTACTTTGAAAGTAAAAGTAGGCCCAAATACCCCCTTACACACCTTGGATTGTATACAAACCACTTGCAAGCAACCAAGCAAAAGTATCCATAGCCAGCATCGCTCCAAGACTCGAAAACCCCCGCACCCAAACACATGCAATAGAAATACTGCTAACCCTAACGAACCCTAAGTTAAGAATAGTGGCAAAGGCTTTCTTTAACTATGCCAAATCCCCCCTTTCCCACCATGGGTTTTCTTCAAATGACTTGCAACCCAAATTACACATTCTCACGAGTGCTCTAAGACCCCAGAACTCAGTTGCAAAAATCTAGAACAACCCGAAACACATGCAATCCTGCTGCTAGGGCTAACCCTAACGAACCCTAAGTTACAAAAAGTGCCAAAAGGCTTTTCCGCGTGGATTTTGTCCCAACCACTTCTATCCGGTATTAGACCTTCCCAGGAATGCCCCAAGACCCGCCAACCCACCCGCCCAAAAGCATAACACCCCCAAACAGGCCAAAAGCAAAATCTCCTACTTACAATATTTCTCGGCCTTCGGTCCAAACGCGCTGTGTAGCTAGGCCATAAGTCCGGTTTACCACCACGGATTTCCTGAAAATGCAAATGCAATCAAGATTAGAGTGTCCCAGCAGTGCTCCCAGACCCCGAAACCCACCCACAAACAGCCGGAACCCCCCAAAGAGCACCTCAAAGGCAAGCAAGTCAGCAAAAACACCAAAAAGTTTCCGCCTCGGATTTGGTCCAAACCACTTTTATCCGGTATTAGAGCTTCCCAGCAATGGCCCCAGAGCCGTCAACCCAGGAGAAAATGAGTAGAAGACCCTCAAACAGCCAAAGAGCAAAAGTACAAAAATGGGGACTTAGTCATTTTTTTGCAAATTTCCCAACTCACTCCGCGCGCGCTCTGCAGCTAGGCCCTAACTCCCCTCTGCCACCATGGATTTGCTTCAAACCTCTTGCAAAGTAAAGTATCCGTAGCCAGCAGTGCTCCCAGACCCCGAAACCCACCCACAAACACCAGGAAGCCCCCCAAACAGGCCCCCGAAAACGCTACATTGAGCAAAATGTCAGAAATAGCACAAAAAAAAATCGCCGTGGATTTTGTCCCAACCACTTCTATCCGGTATTAGACCTTCCCAGGAATGCCCCAAGACCCGCCAACCCACCCGCCAAAAAGCTTAACACCCCCAAACAGGCCAAAAGCAAAATCTCCTACTTACAATATTTCTCGGCCTTCGGTCCAAACGCGCTGTGTAGCTAGGCCATAAGTCCGGTTTACCACCCCGGATTTCCTGAAAAGCAAATGCAATCAAGATTAGAGTGTCCCAGCAGTGCTCCCAGACCCCGAAACCCACCCACAAACACCAGGAAGCCCCCCAAACAGGCCCCTAAAAACGCTACATTGAGCAAAATGTCAGAAATAGCAAAAAAAATCGCCGTGGATTTTGTCCCAACCACTTCTATCCGGTATTAGACCTTCCCAGGAATGCCCCAAGACCCGCCAACCCACCCGCCAAAAAGCATAACACCCCCAAACAGGCCAAAAGCAAAATCTCCTACTTACAATATTTCTCGGCCTTCGGTCCAAATGCGCTGTGTAGCTAGGCCATAAGTCCGGTTTACCACCACGGATTTCCTGAAAAGCAAATGCAATCAAGATTAGAGTGTCCCAGCAGTGCTCCCAGACCCGGGAACTGACCCACAAACAGCCGGAACCCCCCCAAAGAGCACCTCAAAGGCAAGCAAGTCAGCAAAAACACCAAAAAAGTTCCGCCTCGGATTTGGTCCAAACCACTTTTATCCGGTATTAGAGCTTCCCAGCAATGGCCCCAGAGCCGTCAACTCTCCCGCAAAGAGGTAGAACAACACCCCCACAAGTGCTGAGTCTTTCTTCATTGGGCGTAAACCAGCCCTCTGCTTTGATGGAAATAGGAGTCTGGAGGAGGAGGATAGAGGAGCATGTTCTTCTGAACTTGTGAACCTGAGGAATGCAGACTGCGGCACCTTCAAATCAATAAGCAAACAAGTGAAGACAGTTCTGCTGATGGGCTTGTTTTTGTGATTAGGTGATTAAAGTTTGAATTATATTAACTGTGCACAACAAAGAAAGACAGACACACAGGAACAAAAGTGAATAATGACGAAAAAGAAAGTTATTGATTCATTGTCTCATTTTCAGGGCTCGGTATCACGTCCATGAATAAGAATAAGGCTTCGTCATCATACTCTGCGAATTCAGGCAGGGTGAGCTCAGTGTCACCTGACAGAGAAGAAATTCCCTCATCTATGTTGCTGTCCACCTCGTCTTCATCCGGCGCGCTTTCTCGTACTCTGAAATCTGGTGGTATGAGGTGCTGATTCATCTTGATCATTGTTAACCTCTCCACATTTTTGGGCGAGAGGCGGCTCCATTTGGAAGTTACAATGCCACCAGCAGCACTGAAAACACGTTCAGAAGACACGCTTGCAAGTAGGCAAGACAAGTAGTTTAAAGCCAGGTTGGAGAGCTGTGGCCACAATTCTTTTTTCCCATGCCAATACGCCAATGGGTCAGCATTAACATAGACCTCTGTTGAGTCATTCAGATAGTCCTTCACCATCGACTCAAGGTTCTCCTCCAAGGTTCCTCCACTTTGCTTAGCTGTTGCTGTGACCTTTTGAGAACCAAACCCAAGCCGAGCTAGCCAATCCTCTTCAGCCTCCAATGTTACTGTTGTGTCTGGTGGTGCAGATGAACCGGTTGCCGGTCTCTTTAACGGCTGAGAGGTCACTTGTGCCGCAGCCACAGGTGCAGAAGTGGATTGTTGTGACTGGGGATGGCCTGCTGATGCTGATGTACTGCCTTTTCCTTCAATTTGCTGCCGTTCTCTTTCAAACCTCTTGGCTGAGGAGGCTAGCCACTGTTTGTACTTTGTAACATCTTCATCAGCAAAAGGAAAGAATGCTTGGCCTGCTAGCGCCTTTTTGTAGCGTGGATCCAGAATAGTAGCACAAATGTAATGCTGGTTTGAGTGGATCATTTTAAGACGTTCATCACCTTGTAGGTGCTCTAATAATTTCTCCGCCAGAACAAAAGGGTCTTGGTTTTCTTCATCTTTTTCAAACACAGAACACACCTCCTTCAGTTGGTGCTCCAGCATGTACAACAATGGGATAGCTTTTCCCAAATTACAGTCCTCCTTGCTGACTGCACGCGTGAAGAACTCAAAAGGACGAAGCATGCGTGTCAGGCTTTTAACTATGTCCCATTGCGCCGCACCCATCCTCAGGTCCTCCTTCTGAGCTGTACCCTGTGTTAAGAAATAGTGATCGAGTACCGTATACTGCTCATACAGACGCTCAAGCATGTAGAAGGTTGAGTTCCAACGTGTTGCCACCTCCTGGATGAGTGCTTTCACTGGCATTTGACGTTCATATAGCAGGCTCCTCAGATGCTTCCGGGCCTTAAAAGAATGGCTGAAATGTTTGCACATTTTTCGGCAGGTGTCCACTACCCTGTACGCTGCACTGTCTTTATCACTCAAGAATTTTTTGACAACCAGGTCTATCCAGTGCGCCAAACACGGCACTCTGAAATAGCCACCCAGCTGCATGGCCTTAACTATATTGGCGCCATTGTCCGTGGAAACATAACCAACCTGGCGTTTTTTTGGGGACAGCCAGTCAAGGACCTTTGTGTTAAACACATCCAAAATGTTTTGTGCTGTGTGACGTTTCTCCAAACCAAACATGGCTAGTGTTGCATGTTTCCGAGCAGCTTTAAAAACAATGTCCGGGTCAACACCTGCGTTTAGCTTTGCTTTAACCCCTGAAAAAGAGACCCAGTGTGCAGTGATGCACATGTAATCAGCACCTGCACCACTGGTCCACATGTCTGTTGTCAGATGTATAGTGTGAACAGCACTCTTCTGCAAAGCTGCCCCAATCACCTCCAGAACATCTTAATGTAGTGCTGGAACCGCGACTCGGGCAAAATAGAACCGGGTAGGAACCTTCCATTTAGGGCAGAGCGCTGCCACTAATTCTAGAAAACCAACCCCTTCTACAAAAGGAAAAGGGAGAAGGTCCAGAGCTAGCATTTTAGCCAGCTTAGTGTTATACAGACGCGTCAGTGGGTGGTTGTGTTCGTATTGCGCTTCTGTAAACAACATCTTTTTAATGTTGCCCTGGACCAAGGATTTACGGGATGATAATGATGATATCTTCGACCCAGTTAAGCTCGCTGATGAACTTTTTCGCATTGGTGTCTCACTCTCTCCCACACTCTTAGTGTGGCTCACATGGGGTGTGCTGCTGACAGGGGTACTGGGTGTAAGTGAAGTGTTTGACAGGTCTTCTTCCTCCTCGTCATCATCAGATGAAACATCAACGTTTTCATTACGTGCAATTCGGGTTTCCTTGATCGCCTCTAGGTGCGCAAACCATTGGACAGCGTGCGTTCTCCTAAGATGACCTCTCTGGCCTCCGGTACCATAGTTGGTACCAAACTTACCACGACTAACTCGAAGCTTACAAATGCTACAAATGGCTACGTTTTCCTTTTTTGGGCAAACACTAAAGAAGTCCCAAACTGCAGACTTGAAATGTCTTTGGGGGCCGGAGGAGGCGGCGATACTGGTGGTGGTGCTCCTGCTGCTAATGCCAGATGAAGTGGAGGATGTGGATTGCCGAACTTTAGTACGTTTTGCACTTTCACCACCACTAATTGAGGTCGAGGTGGATGGAGGTCCCTTCTTGCGAGGAAGAAATATGGAAGCGGTAGGTGTTGGTGTACTAGTTAACTCCAAATCCAATGATTGTTGTGTTTCCATTGCCTCCTCGTCGACATCATCATCACGCTCAGCAGCTTCTCGGGATAGGGTCAAAATGTCTCTTTGCTGCATGCCCGCTGGGGCTGCAGTGACCTTTATGATGACTGGCTCGTCGTCGTGAGAGGCTTCATCAGCAGCAGTATCCGTCACTTCTTGTTGAGCCTCATCACACTCCATAACTATGAGTTTTTCGACGACCTTCCTTTTACGCTTAGGTATCTTTGTCAGATCATGTTGTGCCTCACTCTCAGACTGCCGTGATGATGGTTCCCAATCTTCATCCAGATTAAGATCATCGGAAGGAGGTGGGCTTGAAGAAGATGTAGACACCCCCCTTGATCTTTTCCTTGCTATGGATGTGGAATACAATAAATGATCATCAGGAGGAGTGGCTTCCTCAGATGATACCTCGGTTTGATTGTCAATTTCCTGATGTGCCCCTACTTCGGGAGGAACAACTATTGTGGGCACTTGTGACCCTCCATGCACCTCTGCTTGCGCATCTCCTTGCGCTGCCTCTCCTTCCACATGTACTTGGGCTTGTACTTGCACATGGTGTTGTTGTTGCGGCTGTGGTTGTTCAACACTTGTCAGATGAGTTACAACAACCTGTGTTGATTCAGGGACATTGCTACTACTTTCTTGCGATGAGCCAACATCACTGGTCGATGGTGATTGAAGAAGTACACTGACTGCCTCTGAAGCACTCAAGGGCTTTGACTTAAGTTGGCGTGGTGGTGGAGGCACTGAACCCAATGGAGCGGGGGTGCTGCTCCCAGCTTGGTCCCCAGTAGATCCCGCTGCTGCTGCAGGCGTACTTTTTTTTTTGCTCCCAAAAAACGCGGCGGCAGGCACACCAGCCTCCTTGGTAACTTGCTTCTTCTGCTCCTTACTAGCAACTTTCTTGCTAGAGGAGCTACGGAGACCTTTTTTTGGGGCCATCTTCTTCAGAGCAGGTCAGACAGCAGGCCGCAGTTGCACGAATTGCAGAGTTGTCTGAGGCCAGACGTGACGTCGCGTGACGTTATGCTGCACACACACACCGCTGCAGGACTTCTTCCTGGCACTGGTGGTTCTCTTGAGTCTTGTGCACCTAAAAGCAATGGAAGACAGAGGAACATCAGTTCAGTTATACACCCCCAAAAAATCGAAAAAAACAGAAAAATCAGCACAATCCCATGCCCTCCATGATGCTTAAATTCAAGACACCCCACAGAAAGACTAGGCACATGCAACACTCACTAGTCACTACCCCTGGTGAAAAGGCCACAACAACAGGCCAAAAAAACGAAAATCACAGAAAAATCAGCACAATCCCAAGCCATCCAGCCCCTCCATGATGTTTAAAATTCAAGACAACCCACAGAAAGACTAGGCACATGCACCACTCACTACCCCTGGGCATAATGGATGAAAGCTAGGCAAAATGGGTGCAGGCCTGAGAACACTGCCTGCATTAAAAATGGCCCCCTCCATCACAGCACATGGCCAGGGCCTGTAGCAGCACTCAAAATGGCCCCCAACCACATGGCCTGTCCACAACAGGCCAATAAAACGAAAATCGCAGAAAAATCAGCACAATCCCAAGCCATCCAGCCCCTCCATGATGTTTAAATTCAAGACAACCCACAGAAAGACTAGGCACATGCACCACTCACTACCCATGGGCATAATGGATGAAAGCTAGGCAAAATAGGTGCAGGCCTGAGAACACTGCCTGCATTCAAAATGGCCCCCTCCATCACAGCACATGGCCAGGGCCTGTAGCAGCACTCAAAAAGGCCCCCAACCACATGGCCTGTCCACAACAGGCCAAAAAAATGAAAATCACAGAATAATCAGCACAATCCCAAGCCATCCAGCCCCTCCATGATGTTTAAATTCAAGACAACCCACAGAAAGACTAGGCACATGCACCACTCACTACCTCTGGGCATAATGGATGAAAGCTAGGCAAATGGGTGCAGGCCTGAGAACACTGCCTGCATTCAAAATGGTCCCCTCCATCACAGCACATGGCCAGGGCCTGTAGCAGCACTCAAAATGGCCCCCAACCACATGGCCTGTCCACAACAGGCCAAAAAAACGAAAATCGCAGAAAAATCAGCACAATCCTAAGCCATCCAGCCCCTCCATGATGTTTAAATTCAAGACAACACACAGAAAGACTAGGCACATGCAATACTCACTACCCCTGGGCATAATGGATGAAAGCTAGGCAAAATGGTTGCAGGCCTGAGAACACTGCCTGCATTCAAAATGGCCCCCTCCATCACAGTACATGGCCAGGGCCTGTAGCAGCACTCAAAATGGCCCCCAACCACATGGCCTGTCCACAACAGGCCAAAAAAACGAAAATCGCAGAAAAATCAGCACAATCCCAAGCCATCCAGCCCCTCCATGATGTTTAAATTCAAGACAACCCACAGAAAGACTAGGCCCATGCACCACTCACTACCCCTGGGCATAATGGATGAAAGCTAGGCAAAATGGGTGCAGGCCTGAGAACACTGCCTGCATTCAAAATGGCCCCCTCCATCACAGCACATGGCCAGGGCATGTAGCAGCACTCAAAATGGCCCCCAACCACATGGCCTGTCCACAACAGGCCAAAAAAACGAAAATCACAGAAAAATCAGCACAATCCCAAGCCATCCAGCCCCTCCATGATGTTTAAATTCAAGACAACCCACAGAAAGACTAGGCCCATGCACCACTCACTACCCCGGGGTGAAAAAGCCACAACAGGCCAAAAAAATGAAAATCACAGAAAAATCAGCACAATCCCAAGCCATCCAGCCCCTCCATGATGTTTAAATTCAAAACACCCCACAGAAAGACTCAGTGCACCCACCACTGAGTACCCCTGGGCAAAAGGCCCCAAAACAGCCCAAAAATCGAAAATTCCAAAATTGTAGTTGCAGCAACTGTAATGCCCCAAACAAACTTACTTGTGAAAGTTCTAATCCAAAAGTGATCCAAAGAAAGTCAAAAAGGCCTCAAATCCAAATATCCAGCAGCATCCACAAAAAGTAATCCTTGCAGCTCCAGATCCAAATGAAAAGTTACCAGGAGATGGACAAAGTACTGGGAGGAGCCTGCTGGACAGGAACAGGAAGTTGAAGACTGTGGGGCACTTCCTTCCTCCCACCCCCCTCCCCAAAACGGACACCTCGCAAAAAAAGTGCAGGCAAATGTCAACCTGAGGAGTTATTCAGATAAAAATCATCATTTCCAGAAGGTTTATGCTGCTTGCTGGTGGATTTCGTGTGCAGAATTGCAAATTTTATATTTTCGCGAGTGAGAGATTGTTGCTGCTCGCCGCATCTCAAAGCTCGCAATTGCGAAGTACCGCGATACGTGATCACGGCGTACTCGCGTTGACAATCTCTCGCTGTAAAAGTTGGCAAGCCGCGATTACGTAATCGCGCTTGCCAAATTCCCGCGGGATCCCGCAGCAAGATCCAAAATGGCGCAGCACTCGCAAAATATCAAGAAAAATAACTCAGCAAATGATGTCTGACGGGAAGTAAACGCCGCGCGCCGCAAAATTGTATCACCAAGAAAAAAAAAATCCGCTGCGTGCGAATTTGCGGATTTTGCGGGAAATCCGCGAACCTCGCGGATTGCGAATTTACCGAAAATCCGCAAAATCCACGAGCGGAACGG
Organism: Lissotriton vulgaris; assembly: GCF_964263255.1. Lineage (NCBI taxonomy): Eukaryota > Metazoa > Chordata > Amphibia > Caudata > Salamandridae > Lissotriton > Lissotriton vulgaris. The sequence continues at coordinate 1,804,309,910 of NC_141694.1, read as the reverse complement.
ATTTTACGCCCATGCTTAGCTACAACACAGGTACGCCAGGTGCCCAAAGAGAACGCCCAAGTAGAATGCGGAGCTCGATAAATCAGAGGCGCGCAGAAGGTCGCATCAGTGAACCGGACAGCACGGGCAGGCACCCGGGATTAGAGACATCTCAATGAAGAAGCACTGCTGAATGCCGGAAGGAGAGCATCCGCATCTCCATCGCACCAGTGAAGCCCCACAGTGGACCGAAGGCAACACAGTGTCCTCCCTCACACTGCCTCAAGACGGAGTCAGCAAGGACCCAGAACAGGCAAGAGAGGGGTTGCATACTCCATTTGGCAGGCCCCAATGGCGACAGGCGCTCCAAGAGCAGGGCAACTCGTGACAGGACGTCACAGCACACAGCAGACAAGGAGCCCGTCACGCAAAGTGATTAGTTGGACAAGCGCACCAGAAGGAAGAAAGAAGCAGCCGCCACGATGGGGCAGCCTCGAGGGGCAAGCAAGACACCCTCAAGCAAAGAGAAGAGGGATACCGTGAAATCCCTGAGGAGGGAATGGTGCCACTGGAAGTCCCCAAGAAGCACAGGCAAGTCCTAAAGACAGAACAGGCCTGCAACAGGCCCGCAAAAGGAAGGAGAGAGACCGTCACAAGAACAACGCGACCAGGGAGATGTTCATGTGGCGCAAACATGAGACAGGTGGCAGGACATCACATCCAAGGGAAAACCTGGTCGGAAGAAGAAGAGCATGGCACAACGCCACTGAGCAAATGAGGAAAGAACAGTTTCATGACGCCACAGGGCAGACAACCACCACAGGCGCGCAAGATGGAACAGAGAAGAGCGACAGGACCGAGGACTCGCACCAGCACTGAGGAAGATGTTCATCCACTCAGGCCAGCCACCGGGTGCAGAGATGGCACTGGAGACAGCTCTGCAGGAGGACCTACTGTAAGCCTCTAGCAGGCGCGATCTGCATCCTGGCCCCACGCTTCGCAGTTCGACCATCCTCTCACCTATCACCGGCTGCTTGGTATCGGTAGCACCACACCTTGCAGTGCACCGGCCTGAAGACAACAGAGCGGTGCCAACGAAGTCTATCAAGTCCTCCTCACTCCCCAAGTTCACCGCAACAGAAGGTTGACGACTGTTTGCCCACTTAAGCAAACCAACATTTTGTTATCACCATCCAGGTGCATCATAAGCAAGGAGCATCACACCACCCGAGTGAATCCACACACACTCTGAACAACCAGAGTTCAAGGAGGTGAACCAACTAGTAACCTTCTGTGCACCTCAGTCAACCTACAGCCTGCCGAAGTCGAGCACACCCAACCATTGGAAGATCCGCCCTTGGGGACTACACTAGACTTGGCCGTGGCCCTGTTGGGTGTTCCGCACCAACCCCTAGGTGTGGCCTATGCAACGGCCCACACAGCCCACGCCGTCACGTGGCAGTCCAGGGGACAAGGGCCTCGACGGAGTTCCAGTGCGAAAGAAGTCCGAGTAGGAGAGATGTGTTGGGCGCAGCCCCATGCCAGGTGCAGAAAACACAAAGGTCACGGTTGAAGACTGGTCACCCACAAGATCGCAAGAGCAAGGCGCAGAACCCGATTCCAGGCGACGACGTCCAGACAACGACACCACCCACAGAGGCTACATGAGCGAATTAGCTGTGAAGCCTTTGCGCGGCTCACGCGAAGCCCCGCATGGTCCACACGGTCCCATGACAGCCAGCAAGGAAGGCCATCCAAGAGGTGCCAGTGGGCAGAGGAGTCCAGGCGAGAGAGGCAAGTCGGAAGTCGCTCAGTAGTCCGGAGTAAGGAAGGTCACCGAGCACATCACCCCACAGGAAAGCCTCACTCACAGAGATTGTCTCCGAATCCAAAGTGGATTTTCACCACAGCTCCAGATGCATCAACAATGAACTTTTACATATAGACTTTCTACACCGCGAGACCAGGCTGGTCTAAAGAACATCACCAAGGCAGATGAAAGCATCCTGACCATGCGGTCCAGAGCTCCAGCGCTGCCTGGATGACGGCCTGAAGAGACCCATTAGATGCTGTATATTATTTATTTGTTTTCTTACAGGTTGGACTCTGCTTTTTTTTGTTTTCATTAAAGTTTGGGAGGGATGTAGTATCCAGCTGGATACATTCTAGTGTTCCACCAGGATGTGACATACATTCTACACCCACCCACCACAGGCGTCACCAGTTAGGTGACCCTGTCAATAAAATGGGCCGGGCGCACCTGCCCTGGGCAAAGTTCCAGTATAGCACTGCAGTGTCTGTGTGGTTCTTTTATCCAGCATGTGGACCTAAGGCCCAGAACACCACAATTGTCAGCTGGGCGCAAGAATCTTCTCCAGTTTATTACCTTTAGGCCTTGTTGCGTGCATGTGTTTTGCCCTGCTACTAATATATTAGTAGAAACACGCCCTTTCTATTGGGACCCAGACCCATGGCACCCTGAGTGGAAGAAGCATGGACATGTGCTGTTGTGGCCAACTTAATCTGACTATGGTCGGTAATATAGGAAGCATCCGTCCGTGGTAAGACTTGTACCTTTCATTCATGTGCAAGGTTCTTTTCAGTTTGTGGCGTGCGTTACCTACAGGGTCATTGAATGTGTGTCAAGGACGGAAGGTGAGCAGAGGGTCAGTGAAAGCTCGAATCCTTTTCCTGGCCTCTCGGTTTGTAGGTCTGCAGCGCATAACTGTATCAGCAGCTTTTTGTTGTGGTGTAATGTGGCTTCTTTTCACTGTCCTGTTTGTGTGTGTACTTTACATTTACCCCAAAACTTTCATGTCTGGAGCTGACAGGAGCGCCCCATGAGTGTCCTGTTTGTGTGTGTACTTTACATTTACCCCAAAACTTTCATGACTGGAGCTGACCGGAGCGCCCCATGAGTTTTGAAAGTTTAGCGAAGATTCGTCAATTGGCGCCAAAGTTATCGGGAATAGAATGTTGCGATTTTCCTATGGTAACTAGGTCCTAACTATAACTACCCTCTAGCGACCGACAGTAGGTAATATATATATATATATATATATATATATATATATATATATATATATATATATATATATATATATATATATTACCTACTGGCGTGTCGCCAGTAGGTATATATAGTTAGGATTTTTTGTCTATGGAACTTTTGAAAATTCTATGTCTAATAACTTTGGTGTTTGTGGACGGAATCGGCTGAAATTTTCAGGAAAATGGCACCTTTTGTTTCTGAGCAGCCCCTGAAAATTTGGGGGGGTTTCGTCAAGGGGGGGCCGAGAAAAAAGGGGGTCCCAAAACGAGTTTTTCCCATGTTAATTTCCATAGGGCCTTTGGCCTCACTTTTAGCTCGAACGGCTGAATGGATTTGCACGAAACTTGGCAAAATTGTAGGGACTGTTAGCCCGATGTGCCTTTGCTAGGTCTCAATATATGTGCTCCAGTGGATTTTGAGAAATTAATGTTCAAAACAAGATATATATCTGTAACAGCGCTCCGGGCTGCGCTCCGGTCCGCTTACTTTTCGCGAAACGGAACTTTGCGATGCGAAGCTGATTGGCTCCCCGGTGTCTGTCAACATTCTAAACAGTCCGGAGCGGCCGCCATCTTATCTCTCATCTTATCTCTCGGTAGGATCGAGAGAGAAGAAGAGGTGAAAAACGAAGGGGGAATTTAATGAAAGGGGGCAAGGTATACCCCTCTTGACCCCCTAGGAATGTTGTGGGGAAAATAAAATTATTTTTCACGGTAGAAGCGCTTCCCGGGCCGCGACTCGGGCCGCAAACTGGTAGCGAAACGGGAATTCGCCATTTTGTGCTTCGTTTTAATTAAATTACTAGGTATAAGGGGGTGCGGGAGACCATTTTGTGCTTCGTTTTAATTAAATTACTAGGTATAAGGGGGTGCGGGAGACGTATCCTAATCCCTTATGTTTTCTGAGGGTGGCTGAGGAGGCTCATATATGTTGATACATGTCTTCCAGCGGCTGTGCGTGAGCTTTTTTTTTTTTTTGCTGCGTGACGTCTGTTAACGTTCGATTCGATGGAAATCAGGAAGTGTTGACCACCAATTTGTCAGTGCGATAAAATATTTTGTTATAAATGAATCCTTTTTGATAAACATTGTCTGCGCCATCTTGCCTTTTTTCCAATGCCACAATTTTGTCGTGCACGGCAGCCATTTTAGATGCCAGGCCGGTCCCAGGCTATCACCTAGCCCTGCGGATGTAGTTTATGGCCCCAGCTGTAGAGAATCCAGACATGCCAATCCTCCTGATTCAGGCGTGAGACTACTGATTTCAGTGCTAGTCTCCCGCCTCCCGATTTCTGCAAGCAAAAACCCGGGGGCATATTACCAACAACTAGCGATAATTTTTGTCTCTAACTTGTTTAGAGACAAAAATTATCGCCGCACATCGGCGATTTTTATCGCAGATAAACCTTGATATTAGCAAGGTTTATCGCAAATGCGATAAAAAACGGCCGCAATGCATGAATATCGCTGAAAAGTCAGCGATATTCATGCATTATCGAGCAAATGTTCTCAGCCGTGTTATCCACCTCCCATTGGATAACATGGCTAAGAACTGCTCAGGTCAGGTGTTAGCTTTTGGAGATATTCGCGCTTAGCGTGAATATCTCCAAAAGTTGGTAATAGGAGATAGCGATGTTAGGGACTGTTTCCAGTCGGTAACATCTTGGCACGCCCACTTTGCATGTCATTAGTGATAAATATCACTGACATGCAAAGCGGGGCCCAAGATGGTCGCTATCTCCTTTTAGCTGTCACTAACTGGTGTTAGCGACAGCTTGGTAATAGGGAGATAATTTTATCTCCGTTTTCTTGGCTTTTAAAGCCAAAAAAGTGGAGATAAACCCCCTTGATAATATGCCCCACGATTCCTCGGGGGTTTCAGCTGACAGGGCTTGGTATTGTGTTACATGGTAATTTTTCCAGGAAACGTCAGAGGGTCGATGCAGGGGTTCTAGAAGGGGTGATAAACCATTTAAGCCTCATGAACAAGCGCATGGTCTTTTAAAGATCTGTGAAGTACTCGGGGCGGCGGTGTGTGTGTGTCCTCTTTCAGGAGCGGGCGGGGGGGGGGGGCACTGCCAGCAACTTCCAGGCCAGGCAGTGTTCAACACTTGCATCACCCTTTCTCTGCCTGCTATTGCGTTCCATGCTTCGGAAAGGTAAGAAAAAGAACGTGCATTTGAGTTTGAAATGTCCGATCCTGTAGCAGTACACTTGCAAAGCCCACACATGACAATAACCCGATTCAAGGCCCCATTCACCCGTTGTTTAAAAAAATATATAACACTCCAACAAAGTAGGATTATAAAACTTTATTAACTTTTAAATATAACGAACGGAACAAAAACTGTAAAAACATTTAAACATTTTTGCCAAAAAAAGCAACAATGGTCAGAAGCTGTCTTTTGTGCGAATAGTCCCAAGGCAGCACGACGTGCTGAGTTCTGGACGCAATCCAGGTGATGTCACCTGGGTGCCGCACTGGTTTTTGGGATCCTACAATGCAGCAAAGAAAAACAGCATGGGGCGTCCAGGGTGGTGCGGAGGGAGGCCTCGTCAGTAGCGGTCTGTTGTGCGAATAGTCCCAAGGCAGCAGAATGCGCTGAGATGTTGATGGCACCCAGGTGATGTCCAGTAAACTGCCGCACTGGTTTTGGTATCCTACAATGCTGCTCCGAAAATTGGCGTGGGGCGGCCCGGGGGGGGCGTGGGGGAGGCGGCGTGAACGGGCCTCCCCAGGTGGCGGCCATCCAGCTGAGTTGCGCCCGCTCTTGCGGCTACAGCGTCTCGCTCACCATGTTGTTGAGTTGCTCCCACTCTTGCAGTGCAGCGATAGGCGGCTGCCACATGACTCTTAAAATGGCGGACGGCTCTTCGGTTTTGGGCCTGGTCCACTAAAATGGCCCTGGGACACCTTGGAACTCGGACGCTTGCCTGCTAGGGCTTGGGCTCCATTCTCGAAAGCGTCCCCTCAGCCGTGAAGATTCTACAAAAGTCTTGGGGGCCCTCGACTCCTGCAGGCTTCCGGTGGGGAGCGGCTGCCATGATTGCTCGCGGAATGACCACGACGGAGCCACGAGATGGTGGTGCTCTCATGCTGACGCCAGCTTCAGTCTGAATCATCCAGAAACAAGGTGGGGCTTTCATCGTTTGGGAAAAGAAAATGTTCTAAACCAATGAAAAGTGTTATTTTTAGGTCATATGACCAAGCCTTCCATCTTTATAAAACCAAAAGTAAAATGAACCAATGAAAAGTTTTATAAACAAGTCACATGACCTGTTATGCAGCATAGGGCTACAAAAAGCGTAGAAAATCCGTTGGCACGTGAGGCGGCGTCAGTAGCGGACCGATGTGCGAATAGGCCGAAGGCAGCACAACGCGCCGAGATCCGGATGGCACCGAGTTAGTGTCCAGCAAGTTGCTGCACTGGTGTGGCTATCCTACAATGCTGCGCCGAAAGTCGGCGTGGGGCGCCCCGTTGGCCTGTGAGGTCGCGTCAGTCAGTGGGGGCTGTGCGTCTCCCCCAAGATGGAGGCTCCTCGGCTGCAGTGCGGCGCCCCTTAGCGTTTCACTCGCCGTCCAACTTAGTTGCGTCCGCACTTGCGGCTACAGTAGGCCGAAGGCAGCACAACGCGCCGAGATCCGGATGGCACCGAGGTGGTGTCCAGCAAATTGCCGCACTGGTCTGGCCATCCTACAATGCTGCGCCAAAAGACGGCGTGTCCAGCTGAGTTGCGGTCACTCTTGCGGTACAGTGACTCGAACGCGCCGAGATCCGGATGGCACCGAGGTGGTGTCCAGCAAGTTGCCGCACTGGTGTGGCCATCCTACAATGCTGCGCCGAAAGACGGCGTGTCCAGCTGAGTTGCGGTCACTTTTGCGGTACAGTGACTCGAACGTGCCGAGATCCGGATGGCACCGAGGTGGTGTCCAGCAAGTTGCCGCACTGGTGTGGCCATCCTACAATGCTGCGCCGAAAGTCGGCGTGGGGTGCCCCGTTGGCTTATGAGGTGATGTCAGTAGTGGACCGATGTGTGAATAGGTCGGAACCAGCACAAGGCGCCAAGATCCGAATGGCAAGTCCTGGATGTTGAGTGCCATAGTTGAGAGTTTTGAGCAGTGCTTGTAAGACTGTCTGAAGCTTATTTGCACCTGCTGCAGCTTCACTATTGCCCTGGTGTGGCCAAAGGTCGCACATGACATAGGCGGCCGGCTCCCGAGGTCCGGCGGAACTTTTTTCCTTTTCCTTTTTGCTTCTTGTCCCACAATCCGTTTCATCTGAAGACATGACCAGGTCCCTGAATGTGTGCAGGGGGACGTTATTGATTGAATCAAAATGGCGGCTTGACACAAAGCTGACTCAAGCGTTGCTGTTGATGCTATACAGACAAAAATTGGTTTTCAGTTTGTACATTCTTCAGGATTTTTTTTTCCATCCAAGGCTGATTGAGAGTTTGTAGAAAAATGGCTTCAGATTTTCCACATACTACTCTTCAACATTCTTCCTAAATGTAACAATGTGAGACTCACTAGGAGAACGGCTGTTTATGTTTCCTTTCAAAATGCTGCCAACAATATTTTCTGAATGGAAGACACCATCTTGTAGCATAAAGGGCCGAAAGGGGTTCTGGTCTGGCCGATGGTTGGTGGAGACATTTTGACTATATCTTGGACCTGCCCGGCCTCGCCCAAAATGGCGCCGGTATAAATGGGACTCGTAACTCCTTGTTGTGTACTGGTTGAACAACCTTCATATCACGAGATATGAATGCAGTTTTGATGCTCATGGCGGGCGGGGACGAGAATTGATTGAATATTTCGACATCCCTATTGATATTAAGTTCTGATGTGTTATTGATTACTGTACTATTGAAAGTTCGAATTTCAGTTTGCTCCGTGGCCGGCCCAAGTGGTTATAGGCCCGTATTTGTATGCTGACATTTTCACAATAAAGGTTTTTAAAACAAAACATGGTAGTAGTATTTACATTGGTAAAGTTTTTACTTTTAGTCACTGTTTTCGAATCAGTAAAAGGCAAGTGAAATAAAGCAGTCCAATTACATGACGGATAAAAGGTATAATACGTAGGAACGCAGTAAAGATAAATGGTCAAGGGCAGTTGTGTTTTCCACTCCTGCAACATAAAGTGATCGATAAGAATCTGATAATCAGGCGTATCGGCGACTAAGACAGCAGGCCGAGTCTCTTTTACTCAACGGCTCCGTCATGGAACGAAGAAACGCCCTTTTTCAAGAAAAAGGAATATATTTTACTTGCAGGACAGTTGTAAATTTTCCGGGAAAGTACATTAGCCTGGAATATTATAACATATATGTTTTAAAAAAAAAAGATCGAAATCAATAAAAAGCGTATATTTTAGGTCATATGACCAAGCTTTTCATTATTAAAATAACAAAAGTAAAATGAACCAATAAAAAGTTTTATTAACAAGTCACATGACCTGTTATGCTTACGTTACGCGCTGCGCGCCGCGCCCCGGATCACTTCCGGGTGCGCTAACGCGGCGTGTCATATAACGCATTACGCGACAACGTAGGTCAAGAATATAGTCACAATGTCTCCACCAACCAGCGTTCGGAACACAACCCCTTTCAGCAGTCCAAAAAGTTCTGTTAAATGACAACAGAGGGGACAGGCAACAAGAACCATCAGTCAAAGAGGGGAGGGCAAGTTCTTCTCTACCGGGTCATGTTGGGGCGCTACCGGAACTGATCGAATTGGTAGTCTACAGTGTTTCTGGATGTTTCAGACTCAAGCTGGCGTCAGCATGAGAGCACTACCATCTCGTAGCTCCGTCGTGGCCATTCCACGAGCAGACATGGCAGCCGCTCCCCACCAGAAGCCTGCGGGAGTCGGGGGCCCCCAAGACTTTTGTAGAATCTTCACGGCTGAGGGGACGCTTTCGAGAATGGGACCCAAGCCCTATCAGGGAAGCGTCCGAGTTCCAAGGTGTCCCAGGGCCATTTTAGTGGACCACGCCCAAATCTGAAGAGCCGGCCGCCATTTTGAGAGTCCTGTGGCAGTCGCCTATCGCTGCACCGCAAGAGTGGGCGCAACTCAACTACATGGTGAGCGAGACGCTGTAGTCGCAAGAGCGAGCGGTAAACAGCTGAATGGCGGAAGAGGCACAGTGTAGCAAAAGCGGGCGGAATGGCAACTAAAACGGTAAAGGGGCGCCCCACTACAGCGTGTCTTCAGGTCAAACGGATTGTGGGACAAAGTCCAGAATAGAAGAGTCATCAAAAGGCAAAAAGTTCCGCCGGACCCCGGGAGCCGGCCGCCTATGTCGGGGGCGATCTCAGGCTACACCAGTGCTATAAGACTTGGGGACGGGGTCGGAGCCAAGCGTCTTCTCTGAGTCCGTGCCATCACACCGCCCCTCGGGGGCCTCCGTCAAGCGGTTTAGGGAGGTACCATATAACATTGTTTTCAAATGCAGTCAGGTCCACAAACGACCCTCACTTACTTTGAGAATAGTGAAGCTGCAGTAGGTGGAAATAAGATTCAGACAGTGTTACAAGCGCTGCTCAGAACTCTGAACTATGGCACCCAACATCCAGGACTTGCCATCCGGATCTTGGCGCCTTGTGCTGCTTCCGACCTATTCACACATCGGTCCACTACTGACATCATGTCATAAACCAACGTAATGTAAATAGTTATTTAATAAAATATTTTACCCTGTTACTTTGCTGGTGTGTTGTCTATATTTTTATTATTTCCATAGGGTTTGTCGTTATTTTGGGCGGGGTGGGTGACGGAGCCGAGCTGTCTTGCAGCCCTCATGGTGTGGAGCTCAGTTCATCTCACTATTTTCATATTTCTCATGAAGGGTTGTTCCTAATATTTCTATTTTAGCGAGGTCAAAAAGAGATCCAATTAGTGGCCTACTGATTTTGCTCGATTACTTTTATTTTTTTACACGATTTTTCACTATCTGCAAAGACTAAACAGAGTATTGCGACTTTGTGCTTGTTTGTAAATAGAGAATGGACCAAAGAGAATCAATTGTAAAACAGTAAATGCTTGGATAACAATCAATCAAATGGAGAGACAAGCAGGCACGACGGATTACAACGGGGGTAAAGGCCTGCGTTAACTACTCTTCACTATCTGCAAAGAGAGAGTACTACTAAGAGAAAAGAGGGGAGGGGGGCAGCGTTCAAAGCACATCAGCGTGCATAAACACGAAAAAGTTTTTACCTATGACGTACTTGACATTTTACAGCTTTTGATATTTGCTATTAAAAAACCAATGAAATTCACTGAAAAAACCATAGGTTATAGGCCATATATAGTTAGGAATTTGCATTTACAAAACCTTGAAAATTCACTGAAAGAACCATTGGTTATAGACCATATATAGTTAGGGATTAGCCTTTTTAAAACCTTATTTTACTCACACAAAACCATTGAAATTTCATATATAGTTAGTTCCACTAACTATATATCACGCACCCGCAATCCACTGCTGATGATGTCACATATTACATCATTCATGACATGGTTAGTGACATCACTGATGACATCACTGATGACATCTCAAATGACATCACTGATGACATCACTGATGACATCTCAAATGACATCACTGATAAAATCACTGATAACATCTCATTTGACATGACTGATCACATCACTGATGATATCATTCATGTGATAATACCATGAACCTCTTCAGACTCTAATATAACCTTAGATACAATCAGTGTAAACAGACAGTCACAGACTGTCACTCATCCATGGAGTTACTCACACACCTGGTCAGTTATGCAAAAAATCAATCACACCTCCATTTTCTCAACTATACAGTTATACACACCTTACTTATTCAAACATATACTAACACATATTTACTTTACTCTCTTATACAATCCCTGATACATGTTCACAATGATCCATACAGCCACGCACACATTCACTGGCTCTTATGCACAGTTATTTATAGATGTCAACTCTCACATGTACTGTGTTTACATATGTACTTACTTTGACATGTAGCACTGAGATATCCATTCACTCACTAATACACTCATGCACACAGTCAACCGCCCATACAGCTGTTTCCACATGCACTTTTGAACCCATACATATAGTGAAACAACTACTCACACATCTATGTACAGAGTCACACACCTCCCAGCCACCCATACACACACACTCAGTTTCCCATACAAATACTTGGACAACCAATGAATAACCCATACAGTTACTCATATAGCTACTGATCAACATATGCAGCAGTTTGTAGAACAACAGATATAATGATGCACAAATTAAAACAGTTTAGTCAGTAACCCATGCACTCAGTGAGACTCACTTAATCACTCACTCATACAGTCAGTCATGCACCTACTAAATCCTTCATCCAGACACTTATACATCCACTCATTCTTCAATATGTAAGACATATTTTAACTTTACAGAAACATACAGTCACTGGATGTTGTCATCAGTGATGTCATCAGTGATGTCATTTGAGATGTCATCAGTGATGTCATCAGTGATGTCACTAACCATGTCATGAATGATGTAATATGTGACATCATCAGCAGTGGATTGCGGTTGCGCGATATATAGTTAGTGGAACTAACTATATATGAAATTTCAATGGTTTTGTGTGAGTAAAATAAGGTTTTGAAAAGGCTAATCCATAACTATATATGGTCTATAACCAATGGTTTTTTCAGTGAATATATATATATATATACTAGCAGCCCGCCCCAGAGTTGCCTGGGGCAGAGAGGGGCTGGGGGCAGTACACCCGCTCCCGCCCCGACCACCTCCCGCACCGACTCCCTCCTGCCCTGCCTCACTCCCGCCCCCTCCCGCCCCGACTCACTCCCGCCCCCCTCCCGCCCGACCCACTCGCTCCCCCTCCCGCCCCGACTTACTCGCGCCCCCCTCCCGTCCCGACTCACTCGCGCGCCGACATTTTCCTTTACTGCTGCCTCCTTCTTGCCTCCCCCTGCATCACACAGTCTCGCACTGAACTTTCCCTTTCCTTACCTGTGCCGCCACTCCTCACTGCACAGCCGCCGCTCCTACTTTGTCGTCATCACGCACGTCGCGTCGCGGTCATCACGCACGTCTCGTCGCGGCCAGCGTTAGGTCCCGGCCGGCGCTACTTTCAGGGGACTACTTTGTTTACAAACGTAATTTTTTTAATTTACTTTTTTTTAATTTATATAGCATATGTCCATCTACACACCCTGACATTTTCATAGATGTATCGGGTGTGTAGATTGGCGCTGTGGTTCCCGAGTTTACCTGGCCAAAAGGTGCAAGTTCTCTCTTTATAATAGTAGTATAGATATTATATATGTATATATATATATTCACTGAAAAAACCATAAGCAAGATGGCGCAGACAATGTTTATCAGTACGAATTAATTTATAACAATTATTTTTAACAATATATTTACTCGCAGTGTCAAAATGGCGGTCAACACTTCCTGATTTCCTTCGAATCGAACGTTAACAGACGTCACGATCGGCGTCGTGCAGACAGTGGGTCTGGTCAAGGCATCTAAAATGGCTGCCGTGCACGACAAAAGTGTGGCATTGGAAAAAAAGCAAGATGGCACAGACAATGTTTATCAATACGGATTAATTTCTAACAATTATTTTTAACAATATATTTACTCGCAGTGTCAAAATGGCGGTCAACACTTCCTGATTTCCTTCGAATCGAACGTTAACAGATGTCACGCAGCAAAAAAAAAAATGCTCACGCGCAGCCGCTGGAAGACATGTATCAACATATATGAGCATCCTCAGCCACCCTCAGAAAACATAGGGGGTCAGGATACGTCTCCCGTACCCCCTTATACCCATTTTTCACATTGTTTTTCCTCCATCTTGTAATTTAATTAAAACGAAACACAAAATGGCGAATTCCCGTTTCGCGTCCCGATTCGCTACCCGGTTCGCGAACCGGAAAGCGCTTCTTCCGCAAAAAATCAATTTTTTTTATTTGCCCCACGGGACCCTTTAATAACCCCAACATCATTCCTAGGGGGTCAAGAAGGGTCTGCCTTGCCCCCTTTCATTAAATTCGCCCTTCGTTTTTCTCCTCTTCTTGTCTCTCGATCCTACCGAGAGACAAGATGGCGGCCGCACCGGACTGTTTAGAATGTTGACAGACGCCGGAGAGCCAATCAGCTTCGGTTCGCAAAGCTCCGTTACGCGAAAAGTTCGCGAACCGGAGCGCTACCGGGGACGCTGTCACAGATATATCTGTTTTTTAAAACGTTAATTTCTCAAAATCCACTGGAGCACATATATTGAGACCCAGCAAAGGCACATCGGGCTAACAGTCCCTACAATTTTGCCAAGTTTCGTGCAAATCCATTCAGCCGTTCGAGCTAAAAGTGAGGCCAAACGCCCTATGGAAAACTCAATGTTAAAAACGCGTTTTGGGACCCCCCTTTTTTCTTGGCCCCCCTTGACGAAACCTCCCCAAATTTTCAGGGGCTGCTCAGAAATAGAATGTGCAATTTCCCTGAAAATTTCAGCCGATTCCGTCCGCAAACGCCAAAGCGCCAAAGTTATTAGACATAGAATTTTCAAAAGTCCCATAGAGAAAAAATCCTAACTATATATACCTACTGGCGACCGCCAGTAGGTAATATATATATATATATATATATATATATATATATATATATGTATATATATATATATATATTCACAGAAAAAACCATAGGTTTTACACACGTTATAGTTAGGAAGTAGCATTTAAAAAACCTATGAAATTCACTGAAAAAACCATAGGTTTGACACATGTTATAGTTAGCTGGAAATTTTACTGACATAAAACCAATGAAATTCCACGTTATAGTTAGTTGGACTCACTATAACTTGCGCGTGCAATGCACTGCTGATGACGTCACATATTACATCACTCATGACATGGTCAGTGACATCACTCATGACACCATCCTTGTGACATAGTGACAGACCTCCTTTCACTGTAATGTAATCCTTGAAACACATATTCAAAAATAGAAACTGAAATTTAAAAAAAAAATGCAGATACCCATATCAGTTACAACAAGTAATTCCACCATCTATATACACATCCACTCATACATATACTCACTCATCATATGAAATGATACACCTATACATCCTGTTACACACTGACAATCATCGAAAAGTTACTCACAGACATACTCACACGTGCAAATAAACTATTGAACATCCATTTATTTGAATATAGACTTATACACACACTTCCACCTTACTTCTATTGAAAATTACACATATTTATTCTCTTAAACAATCACTTATAGAAACACATACTTATTTAAACAGGAACTCTTTCAATCTCTTACTCTCACATATACTCACTTATATACATCAATATTCACATATACTAGATTAAAACATATGTCGTTACTGATAAAGACACTAGTGAGACAGTCATTCACTCACTAACAAACACATATACACACTCATCCACCCATACCGTCCTGCACATATGCTGTCTTCAAAACACATACAAAAAGAGAGTCAGTCACTCATGCATCTATGTGCTAAGTAATACCCCCACCAAACCATATAGACACTCATACTGATAGTAAGAGAAACATCTAATAACCCATATACATACGCATGTAGCTACTTACCAACACATGTAGCCACTTATACACAAAGTGAAACACTAATATATATATTTAAATATTTAAACATTACTCACTAATATTTATTTTTCAGAAAGACACATATTCACTGGATGGTGTCATCAGTGATGTCATGAGTGATGTCACTGACCATGTCATGAGTGATGTAATATGTGACGTCATCAGCAGTGCATTGCACGCGCAAGTTATAGTGAGTCCAACTAACTATAACGTGGAATTTAATTGGTTTTATGTCAGTAAAATTTCCAGCTAACTATAACATGTGTCAAACCTATGGTTTTTTCAGTGAATTTTATAGGTTTTTTAAATGCTACTTCCTAACTATAACGTGTGTAAAACCTATGGTTTTTTCTGTGAATTTCATTGGTTTTTAAAATGCTAATTAAGAAAAATGTCGTGTATGCAACCTATACTTTTGGCAATAAAGTTCTGGCAATATTTTTTTCGAAAACAAGCCATTTTCTTCACTGTTCAAGTTCCATAGAGACTCCTTGTAAAGCAATACAGAATTCGAAAGTCTGTACCTTGCCTTTTTTTAAACACATTAAAATTTGTCTGTAAATAAAAATAGCCTTACTAAACTTTCGTGCGCGACCCGGTGTGCGCACTCTCGGCAACAGTTGTCAATAAAATGGATATCGCATTTCCAGGCTTTCGTGCGCGACCGAGTGCGCGCACAGGCCTATATATTTCGTAAAAACCTTGCGATTTCAACTTATTGAATTTCTTCATACACCCCTCAAAGAACTTATAGTGCGTCAAAGAGACTGTACCTAGACTTCTTTTTTATTCTTATGAAACTTTTCAGTAAAAGGAGCCGAATGTCTTTTTAAACTTTCATGC
Source organism: Lissotriton vulgaris (assembly GCF_964263255.1). NCBI lineage: Eukaryota > Metazoa > Chordata > Amphibia > Caudata > Salamandridae > Lissotriton > Lissotriton vulgaris. The sequence goes on along the minus strand of NC_141694.1, from coordinate 1,804,294,366 downwards.
GTTACCGGATGTACACACCTTGGTATTTTTTTTAGAAATATAAAACGTTTCATACTTTAACAATTGTGCGCTTAAATCCAGCTCAGAAGATATACAAAATCATGATGGTAGTTGGTTCAACCCGGACCGTTTATTAGAGGTAGATCATCCGACTCCACCGGAAGACACCCCTAATAAAAAGGACATATATATAAAATGCGGACTAGCCGTTGTATCGTGCTAGCAAACTATAACATATAAATCGTTAGAAAAAACAAAAGGAATCACGCAAAATCAGTAGGCCACTGATGGGATCTTTTTTTGACCTCGCTAAAATAGAAAAATTAGGAACAACCCCTCATGAGAAATATGAAACTAGTGAGAGAAACCGAGCTCGACGCCATGATGGCTGCAGCTCGGCTCCGCCGTCCACCCCACCCAAAATACCGACAAATATTATAAAGATACACAACACACCAGCAAAGTAACAGGGTAAAACGTTTTATTAAATAACTATTTACATGACAGCCAACTGCAACATGAAAACAACACTTTCAATTGGTTCTTAATAGTTTCAATTCTGGAATTTACACGCAGCACTCCACCCACTTCCCTCACTATCTTTTCTACTCTCAGGAGACAACAACGTCCTACATCTTTTGGAAGACTTTGGTGAAATGGCTACCGTATCTCATTCATCTTCCGAATCTGACCAAAATGATCGACTACCTTTAATAAGAAAAAATAAATCTTTCATCTGGCAATTTTTCACTTATCCTGAAGATCAAAAGAAAGTGAATGCACCAAAAGTAACCTGCACGATATGTGACTTGGTTCTCTTAAGAAGAAATCCAGCAAAAAAATATTTCTTTTCCATACATACCATGGTGCGGCATGTCAAACAAGTGCACCCTCTGCAATTTGCAGAGGCAACGACAAGAGCCCTGGCCACGCTATTACCATCAGAGGTGGCCAGCACATCTTCTGATCGACGACCTGTATCTCCATGCAGTGCAGAGATGGACTTCGGATATTTAACTATATATGGTCTATAACCTATGGTTTTTTCAGTGTTTTTCCTTGTTTTTTAATAGCAAATATCAAAAGCTTTTTTGTGCAAAATGACTACAATTAGGTATACATAAGCGGCGTTCATTTATGTTCACCACAGCCATTGTTAAAAGTAAAGTGAAAGTCGCGAAACAGTGGCCACGCCATCTAGTCCCTTTTAGGCCTCATCATGCACGTAAGTAACAGCCATTTTCTGTGTCATGGCCTCTCTGCCCACTGCCAATAGCCTATGATTGTTCAAAATTGGTTCTCTTTGGGTCATTCTCTGTTCACAAATAAGCATAAAGTCGCAATACTCTGTTTAGTTTTTAAAAAGGACATATATATAAAATGCGGACTATCCGCTGTATCGTGCTAGCAAACTATAACATATAAATCGTTAGAAAAAACATGAATATAGAGAGAGGAACCAACCTCGACGCCATGGTGGCTGCAAGACAGCTCGGCTCCGCCACCCACCCCGCCCAAAATAACGACTAACACTATGCAAATATTATAAATATATACAACACACCAGCAAAGTAACAGGATAAAATGTTGTATTAAATAACTATTTACATGGAACCTACTGCAACATGAAGACAACACTTCTAATTGCTTCTTAGTAGTTTCAATTCTGAAATTGAACACCCAGTACATCCAGAGGTCATGTCCGACAAGTTGTGTGGGGGGATACCTTGCTAATGCCGCCACCCCCACCACCTTCTGTAGGAAGGACTCTGGATATCCCTGCCTTCCATAAATGTCATAAGTTCTGGATGTTGAGAGCCATACTTCAGGGTCCGACAAGTTGTGTGGGGGGATGCCTTGCTAATGCCGCCACCCCCACCACCTTCTGTAGGAAGGACTCTGGATATACTTGGTCTCTGAGAGGCTTCGATGTCCCTGCCTTGCACAAATGTCATAAGTTCTGAATGTTGAGTGCCATACTTCAGGGTCCAAGAAACGCGGACTCGGAGGGGGCGCTTGGCTCCTGCCCCCTCCCCAAGTCTTGTTCCCCTGGTATGGCCTGAGATCGCCCACGACATAGGCGGCCGGCTCCCGGGGTCAGGCGGAACTTCTTGCCTTTTAATGCCGATTCCATTCTGGACCTTGTCCCACAATCCGTTTGACCTGAAGACACGTCCTGCGGTGCCCTGGTCCAACCATCACATTTACACCGTCTCACCCGCCATCCGGCTGAATTGCACCCACTCTTCCGATACAGCGACAGGCGGCTGCCACGAAGCTCAGGAAATGGCGGTCGGCTCCACAGACTTGGGCCTGGCCTGCAAGGATGGCTCTGGGCAACCCTGGAACTCGGACGCTTGACTGCTAGGGCATGAGCCCCATTCCCAAAAGCGTCCCGTCAGCCTTGAAGATTCTACAAGAGTCACCGAGGCCCCCGACTCCTGCAGACTTCCGGTGGGGAGCGACTGCCATGATTGCTCGCGGAATGGCCACGACGTAGCCACGGGGTGCTCTCATGCTGACGCCAGCTTCAGTCTGAAACATCCAGAAACACTGTAGACTACCAATTCGGTCAGTTCCGGTGGAGCCCCAACGACGTATCGCGTTCTTGCGTAATCCGTCATATGATGCGCCGCGTTAGCGCACCCGGAAGTGCTCCGGTGCGCGAGGCGCGAAGCGCAGCTTCCCGGAAGCAATGCGGAGCGCGTAACGTAAGCAATTACATTTCAGTTGGTTCTCCCTCACAATATTTTCAATGTCACATAAAAGTCACCCATCACCCACTGCCATCTCTGGCTGTTTCCATGGTAACACCTCATTCTGCACCTGGCTGAAGGCACAGGTCAAAAGTTCATATCTCAACGTTCTACAGCAAAGTAACAACACTGTTTTCCCTCCAGAAACACCTGCCAATCCACAGCTCTGTTACATGTCTTTTTTTTTCACACCCAATAGTACTTTTCGTTTAACATAAACATTAACATGCAACGTACTGTTCAATCTCCACTTCTTACAATCAACCAATCATTTTTATTTTTTAAACCACACCCAGCCTCTTCCTTTTTCTTTATTTAGAATTTCAACTTCTAACTACCATTCCACTTCCAGAACCGATCGGAGGACGACTACAAATCCCTTGAAAATGAAGGTCTGGCTAATAGGACACAGTTATATTCACTGGAGTGAAAAATATGCAGTAAGCAGACGAATTTGCAACCTCAGCTTACCAAATGTACACATAACATGGATTTCCAAAAGAGGATTGAAATGTCACCAATTGATTCCATTGGTGAAAACTTTTATGCATCTCCCAGAACCAGACCTTATAATTGTGCACTGTGGTGGGAACGATCTAGGCACAATCACTGGGGTAGGTATGGAAATGCTTCTAAAAGACACCTTTCGACAATTGATGACACTTTTTCCTCGATCTGCCTTGGTATATTCCAATATATGCCAAAGACAGAAATGGAATTGGTCCAATCACCATTGTGCACAATTTGAGAAAGCAAGGAGACATGTAAATAAATCTGTTTCTGCGTTCCTCAGAGATTATAGCATGGGTTCTATTTACCACAACAACTTGCGATACCACATGCAAGACGTCTATAGGAGAGACGGAGTTCATTTCACGAATGAGGGAAACAGAATCTTCCTCTGCAACATCAGGCTCTGCATCAGTACTTACTTATAAATGCAGAAAACACTCAATTAACACAATGGCTCTTTTCAGAGCCACCTTATATCTAAGCACGCAAACTTCTGATTTATCTCCATTTTCACACTCTTGTAAAAATGTGTGCGCGACCGAGTGCGCGCACCACGCAACATTTAAAAAAAAATATATATATATTTTCGCGTTTAAGGGCCTTACTGCACACCCTGAGAAAACCTACGCAGCAAAACAATCTCTACCTTCTCCCCTTTCCATATTCCGACGCTTTGAAATCAACAATATATTTACTCGCAATGACAAAATGGCGGTCAACACTTCCTGATTTCCTTCGAATCGAACGTTAACAGACGTCACGCAACAAAATTCCGCTCGCGCACGCAGCCGCTTGAGTGCGCGCACGTGTGCGCGCGTATAGATATATATTTGACTTTAACTTTAATTTCCTCAGCAACTACTGAACGGATTTACACCATTCCAAAAAAAGCGTAATCTGCGAGCCGGACTGTACAGTTTTGCCAAATTTCTTATGAATCCATTCACCCGTTCGACCTGTAGCCGAGTCTAAAGGTCCTATGGAAAATAACATGGAGAAAACACGTTTTGGGACCCCCCTTTTCTCTCAGCCCCCACTTGACCAATCCCCCCCAAACTTTTAGGGAAGGAGCGCAGCGGACCGAGCCATCTTCTTTGAGAAATTCGCTAAGATTCTTCAACCAGGGCCAAAGTTATTCCAAATAGAATGTTGAGGATTTCCTATGGAAACTAGGTCCTAACTATAACTACCTACTGGCGACCGCCAGTAGGTAATATATATATATATATGTATATATCTCGAAAACAAGAAGCAAGACTGCCGCCCCGGATCCCCAGGAAAGCAGGCAACTCCACGAATCCAGTATTCAGGCAAGAGTTTTATTAAGCAACGCTTAACAGAGAAAGAAAACTGACGCGTTTCGGGCGGGATGCCCTTGATCACAGTCAATTAAAACCCCTCACACCTGAACTTTTTAAACTGCGTGTGCAAACCATGTGACACCTATAGACATGGACAACATACTATCACTACATATATTCTGGCAATTGTTCGGGAAAAGAGGGAAATGAAGACACATGAAATTAATGTGACTTAAAATTGCCTGACACACAGTAAAAATTTGATTTCTGAATAAATTCATTTTAAGTAAAATAATGACATAGATTCTAACCGCATAAATGCCTAATGTCACAAATTTCTCAAAGTTTTCAAGGACAAAAGTAGTAAAGATTCTATCATTTATATATATCAACAGTAAAGAAATAGATTGAATAAAGTAAATATCATAATTATGTCACGAACTAACCCAAATTTTAAATTAAATATGTTGACACTATTGATTACTCAAAATCTGTACAGGAATATACATATACACCTATAAAGATTATTGTCACTCATATATGTACAAATAATTGTCGTCAGTTTACTCTATATACAAACGACCATATTTCATATGTACATCTGTGTTGGGGAAACTATGTTCAGTGGACGATATTTTGATACTCAATAAATACTGTACAAATATATACAAAACTACCTGAAAATCAAATAATTCATACCCTGTTTATAAGTAGATGGGGACATCGTTAGAAAAAGATGGCAACCCCACCTAACTGTGCTGGCTAAGAGGACATCAAACTACTGATGGCAGCCTCTATTTTCCCAAACAGTTTTCCTACGTCTGATAGTATAATTATCCCAACAAAATTACTGGGATTGTGTCCCCAACATCTAGTGAGTAACAACATATAAAGATAAATAAACAAAATCATGAATTATTGTTTGACTTTGAATATAGTAGTTTTACATGCATCATATTTCACCATACAGTGATGGTAAATTTGATTCAAAGTTCAAACGTGAAATATATACAAGGGGCGAGGTGAAGGAAAGTAAGACAACTTACTAAAAAACAGAAAAAGGGGTGTATATACAATTATTAATTAACTTTGGTGAATTAATTATAGTGGTCTGCATGGGGAGGCGGACTTCATTAATAAATCTTTGGGCAAAAAAATACACAACGCCTCCTGATACCAGATGTTATGTTGAGGCTTGTGTATATAAGGTATAGTGACTTTATAGGAAATGATATAGGTCCTCAGTGGTGTTCAACCCATTTGGGACCTTAGTGTCTAACTCTAATATCATTCTGGATTCCAGTTGGCGGAGTAGTTTGTCTCTGTCTCCTCCTCTACGAGGACGAGGCACAGAGGTAAGGACAAAGTAGCTGAGACTTTCCAAATTATTATTGTGGACACTCTTGAAATGTCTCGCCACTGGGTAGGCATTATCATTATTTACAATTGCCCGGAGATGCTGTAAAATCCTGGCGTGCACCGCAAGCCGAGTACTTCCAACGTACCGCAGGCCGCAAGTACACGTCAGGACATACACAGCAAACTCCGTTCTGCAATCATATTTGCCTTTGATTTTGACAGGCGTGGGACTGAAGGGAGTCATGTAAGTACTGGTGTTTACACCAAACTTGCATGCCCGGCAACTAGAGCATTTAAAAAAGCCCTGATGTTGCGGGAACCAATTTTTCGGTTTGAGGATTTCGGGAAACGCATTGGTAACATGATTTCGGAGGGTTGGTCCTCTCCTGAAAGTGATTTTAGGGTTGTCAGGGAGGTCAAATGCTATCACATTGTCAGTTTGTAGTATCGGCCAGCTCTTAGTAAGGATTGATCTAATTTTCCTATTCTGGCAACTGTACGGTGTGATGAATCTTAATTCAGATTCTGCAGAATTCGTTTCGGTATATATATATATATATATATATATATATATATATATATATATATATATATATATATATATATATATATATATATATATATATATATATATATATATATATATATATATATATATATATATATATATATATATATGTATATATATATATATATATATATATATATATATATATATATATATATATATATATATATATATATATATATATGTATAATCTCTCAAACACTAACCCCTCAAATAACGAAAAGTAAAACGCCAAACGAGGAATTACCACGTCGAAGTCTTTAATGGATTTCAGGCATAATGCATTTCAGCGATATTCCGCCTTCCTCAGATGCATATTGAGCATGTTCCACTCCATCCCCACCTTTAACTCTCCTGCAGCTCTCCCATTGGTTGGAAAGCTCCACCTCATTGTTCTCTTGATTCACTCCACCTGCAGTACAATATTTTCACTGCAAGTCCCACAAACAACCTGGGTGGTGGCAGGCAGCGCATTGGGGAAATGTTGTTAGACATTCTATTCTTCAGGGAGGGTGTGTGTTAATCCGATGGTTTGGCCATGTTGAAAATGCTGTCCCCAGACTTCTTCGGGTCCCCGCTTACGCTACAGCCTCTCCTGGGGATTCAGAGCGGGCCATGAGTCGGGATACAGCGTTTCCCTGCTCCTCATGCAGTGACGAGCTGCTACAGGCAGAAGCCCAATCTCTTCACCTCAGTCCGAGGCGAGCCGGAACATAACAATCCCATGGTGTGTCAACAGCAGTGCCAGAACAGCTCCCGCCTCTTGATGGAACGGGGCCTTTTTAGCATGCAACTGGGAAGCGTGCAAAACATCAAACAGCGACCCCTCCAATAACGAGAAGTAAAAGGCCACACGGGGAATTACCACGTCAAAGTCTTTAATGGATTTCAGGCATAATGCATTTTGGCGATATTCCGCCTTCCTCAGATGCCATAATGAGCATGGTTGGACTCAATCCCCACCTTTACCTCTCCTGCAGCTCTCCCTTTGGTTGGCGAGCCCCACTCCATTGTTCTCTTGATTCACGGCAACTGCAGCACAATATTTTCACTGAAAGTCACACAAACCATCTGGGTGGTGGCAGGCAGTGCATGGGGGAAATGTTGTTAGAAATTCTATTCTTCAGGGGGGTGAGTGTTAATCCGATGGTTTGGCCATGTTGAAAATGCTGTCCCCAGACCTCGTTGGGTCCCCGCTTACGTTCCAGCCTCTCCTGTGGATTCAGAGCGGGCCACGAGTCAGGATACAGTGATTCCATGCTCTTCATGCAGTGACGAGCTTCTCCAGGCAGAAGCCCAATCTCTTCACGTCAGCCCGAGGCGGGCCGGAGCATACCAATCCCTTGGTGTGTCAACAGCTTTGCCAGACCGGCTCCAGGCCTCTTGATGGAACAGGGCCTTTTTAGCACGCAACTGGCAAGCGTGCAAAACATCAAACAGCGACCCCTCCAATAACTAGAAGTAAAAGGCCACACAGGGAATTACCACGTCGAAGTCTTCAATGGATTTCAGGGAGAATGCATTACGGAGATATTCCGCCTTCCTCAGATGTCATAATGAGTATGGTTTGACTCCACCCCCACCTTTCACTCTCCTGCAGCTCTCCCATTGGTTTGCGAGCTCCACCTCATTGTTCTCTTGATTCACACCAACTGCAGCACGATATTTTCACTGCAAGTCCCACAAACCACCAGGGTGGTGGCAGGTAGCGCATGGGGGAAATGTTGTTAGAAAGTCTATTCTTCAGGGAGGGTGAGTGTTAATCCGATGGTTTAGCCATGTTAAAAATGCTGTCCCCAGATTTTGTTGGGTCCCCGCTTGCGCTCCAGCCTCTCCTGGGGATTAAGAGCGGGCCACGAGTCAGGATACAGTGATTCCCGGCGCCTCATGCAATGAGGAGCTTCTCCAGGCAGAAGCCCAATCTCTTCACCTCAGTCCGAGGCGGGCCGGAGCTTACCAATCCCTTGGTGTGTCAACAGCAGTGCCAGAACGGCTGCGGCCTGTTGATGGAACAGGGCCTTTTTAGCACGCAACTGGAAAGTGTGCAAAACATCAAACAGCGACCCCTCCAATAACGAGAAGTAAAAGGCCACACAGGAAATTACCACGTCAAAGTCTTTAATGGATTTCAGGCATAATGCATTTCGACGCTATTCCACCTTCCTCAGATGCCACAATAAGAATGATTCGACTCCATCTCCACTTTTAACTCTCTTGCAGCTCTCCCATTGGTTGGCGAGCTCCACCCCATTCTTCTCTAGATTCAAGCCAGCTGCAGCACTATGTTTTCACTGCAAGTCCCACAAACCACCTGGGTGGTGGCAGGCAGCGCATGGGGGAAATGTTGTTAGAAATGTTATTCTTCAGGGAGGGTGAGTGTTAATCCGATGGTTTGGCCATGTTGAAAATGCTGTTCTCAGACTTCATCGGGTCCCCGCTTACGCTCCAGCCTCTCCTGTGGATTCAGAGAGGGCCACGAGTCGGGATACAGTGATTCCCGGCTCCTCATGCGGTGAGGAGCTGCTCCAGGCAGAAGTCCAATCTCTTCACCTCAGTCCGAGTCGGGGCAGAGCATACCAATCCCTTGGTGTGTCAACAATAGTGCCAGAACGGCTCCGGCCTCTTGATGGAACGGGCCTTTTTAGCACGCAACTGGCAAGCGTGCAAAATATCAAACAGCGACCCCTCCAATAAAGAGAAGTAAAAGGCCACACAGGGAATTACCACGTCGAAATCTTTAATGGATTTCAGGCATAATGCATTTTGGCGATATTCCGACTTCCTCAGATGCCATATTGAGCATGGATCGACTCCAGCCTCACCTTTAACTCTCCTGCAGCTCTTCCACTGGTTGGCGAGCTCCACCCCATTGTTCTCTTGATTCACGCCAGCTGCAGCGCGATATTTTCACTGAAATTCCCACAAACCACCTGGGTGATGGCAGGCAGGGCATGGGGGAAATGTTGTTAGAAATTCTATTCTTCAGGGAGGGTGAGTTTTAATCCGATGGTTTGGCCATGTTGAAAATGCTGTGTATATATATACAAAAATGAATGGTGATGATTTGTTTTGTTATCATAGCAAACATTACAAGATGGCCGCCCCTATTTTGTATATGGTGTAAGTCCCTTTTCTTTGTTGATGGCCTGAATGATGTGGGATTGGCATAATGATGTTTAAAAATCATGTCGACACTAAACGCAGTGTAACACACACTGACGAAGGCAGCACGCCGAAACGCGTCTGTGTGTGCCCCTCCGCTAAATAAAACCTAGCGTGTTGATAACATTTCACCCCTCGAGTGCTGTCTCATCCTTTTGCTGGAGTTTGGGAGGATTTGGAGCGTCATATGTGGCGGCGTCCACGAGCCGCCGACAGCACCCGTCAACGAGTGAGCAGCCGTTCTACGTGGGGAAGGAGCGTTGTGAAAGTTGTGAGGCTGCGCACCGCCATATCCGAGAATGGGAGGCTGAAACTGACCGGAGTACGGAGTACGGAGTACGGAGTACGGAGGAGTACGCAAAGCGGATGCCGAGTGTTTCCCGAGGAAGACCTCTCTGGGTGAGAAATACTTTTTGAAATCACTTATCCCCATTTCTGCATGACAGAGGCATTTCGGAATATATTGGCAAGAAGATAGAAGGGCGAAAAACAACACGCTTACAATTGCGGAGGGGCCACACGAGTTGCATGAGTCCACGATAGACACAGTAAAAGCTTAACACTGTGCAGGACAAGTGCGAACCCGACATGTTTTCAGATGCAGAACGGCAGGCGGCAGCCAAGGGCATGTTCAAACGGCAAGAAAAAATGCCCACAACAACAACAATGCTGACAGCAGAAACGCCCAGCAATCCACTCCTAATGACTCTGACAAAACTAGAGAGACTCCATGAAAGGGAGATCCGTAAATGGTGGGAGGCGACTAGTCTCTCCAACTACATTGAGGAAGAGAGGGTACCGCGAGGATTGAGGGTCCATACAGTACCCTCATATGAAAACCCGGACCCACAGCTACTGACTGACTGGTTCGAACACACAACACAATACTGCGAGGGGACATTGAAAATACTTGTTAAATACGCATGGAGCGACAGAGAACGAGCATTGGCAGAGATCGCATCAATTAATACTGAATTGGATAGCGAAACGGAACCTAGCCTGATAACTACAATTGGGCAGATGAAAGAACAAATGAAAGCCCGGCTAGTGAAATATGAAGCCAAAATCAGACTTCGCAAACAGGAGAAATATGAGAGGGACGCAAATGATTACCATAACGGACGCATACTCACATATGCGAAGAAATTTGACGCTCCACGCAAAGCCCTGCAGAAAACAAGAAGCGACGGTGCCGGAGCAACAAATGCAACTGGGGAAGTGACATCTGAATCGGACATCACTGAGAATGAATCTGAGGAGAATCAATCAGACCCGGATGAACGAAGGGGCAATAATGGATTGAAGGGAATGAAGAGAAACAAAAGAACCCCTTTTCAAGAGGAATTTGAAGTGATAAAGAAATCCTGGCTCCGGGGGGGGAAAAACAAACCACCGGATGCAACTACCCCAGAAACAAGAAAAGAAGGAGAACCAGAAGGGCAGGTGGGAGGAAGAAGAGGCAGAGGCGGTGCAGGGCCATCCCGCTGGTCGAAGCGGAATCGTACCAACAAGAAGTAGTACCACCTACCACCAACACTGTCAATACCTCCATTACCCCTAACATCTGGAATGACCAAACCAATCTAACAGTGGTTAACCTAACATGCAGAGAGCTTACGACTGATGAAGAACAAGTCCTAAGCCTCGGACTAACATTCTGTCCCAACAATGAGTTGAAATACACCCAGACTAAAATAGACTTGTTCCGCTTCACACATAAGCTAAAACTACACAAATACTTCAAACTGCGACCACATCTACAGGACAAGGTGAATAAAGGTTCCAGGATTACTGCAACTGATGCTTTAAGCATCAGGGACTTACACACAATAGAGACACTGGATAACCTAGAACTGGAACAGACACAGGACCTTGCTGAATTAGATATGGCACAAAGAGCCGAAATGCAAGGAATAGAACAAGAAAGAGATGTGAGTGGATTCAAACCAGTCTCGATCTTTGTTCCTCAATCCCCTTGGGATGCAGTCGATGTATTTTCCGAAGCCATGAACAATGATCTACTAAAATATCGGAAAGCGGACCACCATACATTTAATCACAATATTACGGAACAACAGAGACATGCACTGAAGACCCTAATGGCAGACACGAACATTATTGTGAAACCCTCAGATAAGGGCGGGAACGTGGTTTTAATGACACAAGATTATTATAAACAGGAAGCTCTGAGGCAGCTCTCAGATGAGAAGTTTTACAACAAATGCACCAATGAGATCTACCAGCAAAGTATCAAAGACTATGATACATTAATTACAAAATGGTATGACCTCCAGATGCTGAATAAGGACAAACATCTGTTCTTACGAACTAACTGCCCCATGACTCCTACATTTTACCACCTCCCGAAACTGCACAAGCACCGTGACTGCCCACCCGGTCGTCCAATCATTTCCTCTATCGGGAGCCTTACAGAGAATATGTCTCGCTTTGTGGATAACACCTTGTTTCCTTTGGTATCAACTATGGAATCCTATGTGCGAGACACAAAAGACTTTTTGATGAAAATACAGAACCTTGTGTGGGAACCAGGATACCTGTTGATGGTACTGGATATCACTAGTTTATATACTAGAATAGAACATCAACATGGACTAGAAGCTGTTAAGCATGCACTGAAACAACGTCAGTTACGTTTTTCAAGACATAACATCATGATTCTTGAATTCGTACAATTCCGTTTGACACACAATATCTTCTTATTTGAGGATCAACTGTATATTCAGAGGTCTGGGGCGGCGATGGGCACCTGCTTCGCTCCCATCTACGCGAACTTGTTCATGGGCTGGTGGGAGGAGCAGGTGCCCAGGAGCTGTGTAGTGGGAGGAAAAGAGGGAAAGGTCATATGTTGGCATCGTTATATCGATGACCTGTTTCTTGTATGGAGTGGTGAATGTGATACAGCACATGAATACATCGATGTCCTGAACAGAAACAATGGTAATCTTCATTTCTCGGGAACAGTTAGTCCGGTGGCAGCGGACTACCTGGACCTAAAGATATTTGTAGAAGAAGGACACCTCCACACACGCCTATTTAGAAAGGAGACTGCTGGCAATTCCACACTCTTTGCCAGCAGTAGCCATCCTCCCCTACGGGGAACTACTCAGGCTTCGCAGAAATTGCTCAAAAGAGTCTGACTTCGAAGCGGCTGCTTCGAGGTGCGTATCCTGTTTCATGATCAGGGGTTACGGTGAAAAACTATTAAGCAATACCCTGAATAGAGTTAGGAAAATTGAAAGACACACCCTCTTGACTACCAATCCTGAACGGGGTAAAGGTAGAGGGCAAACGGGTGACAATAAAGGAAAATTCAGAGTTATAACTCCTTATTCATCAGGGGCAGAGAATCTAAGAGGTATGCTAAAGAAGAATTGGCACATTCTCCTAACGGATAATGTGCTTAAAGAAGACCTACCAACCCATCCTCTCCTAACTTTCAGTAAAGCCAGATCAATAGGCGACATGCTAGTGACCAGCCATTTTGAGAAATTGCCCCAGAGAATTAACACCTTAAGGGAGCAAAAAGGCTTTTACCCCTGCGGCCGCTGTAAAGCGTGCGCAGGTAGTAAACGGGTCCTCTCGTACATTATAGCCGACACAGGGAGAAAAATGAGCATTAATAAATTCATCACCTGTAGTACGCAGTATGCCGTCTATTGTCTACAGTGCCCATGTGGCTTACGCTACATTGGGAGCACTATCAAGGAGCTCAAGTTAAGAATACTTGAGCATCTAAGAGCCATTGATAAAGTGGACCAGGCTTATCTGGTGGCCCGCCATTTTGCGGAGGCTCATAAACAGGACCGGAGTAAACTCCAATACTTCGGTCTAGACATTGTGCCTCCTAATATACGTGGCGGTGACCGTTTACGTAGGTTAAGGAGACTAGAATTGAGATACATAATAGACCTTTCAACAAAACATCCGAAAGGTCTGAACAGTGGAGAGGAGATGGCCTTTCATCTGGGGAAATAAATTAGATCTAATTCTCAATAACAACAATAGTAAGATGATCTAATATGTCATATCGGTTCTATAAACCTGTGACAAGATCTATCTGAGTGACATCTACAATAAAGAGGCCCCAGAATAGCGTACAAGAAAGTTGAAAATTGTCAGGTGAAGGATTTTGTTATGTGTATATATATTGCTTAGCCTTGAGTGAGGAGATATGTTTTTCCTTCATTACATGATGATACCTTTAGGTTAAGAACTTGTACTGGGATTAAATGACATATGAAATTTCCCAAACTAACGATGTGTCTTTTATAAGATGGCAACCTAATCGCGACAAACTGTGATCAATGTATATTTAAATTATGTGAAAGGAAGCCACACAAATTGAAAATATCAAACCTCACGAGTATGAAATGCAATATGATTTACTTTTGATTAGATTGTTATAGGTGATTGTTGGGTGATTATTCTTATTCTTATTCTTACAGATTATTCTTATAGATTAATTGTTATTTTTACAATTATAGATGATCTATTGATTTTGTGAAAATGTATTAATCTGCTGCTACACGTATAGCATCTAACCTTATGAACCACCTAGCTCTATTTATAAGTAACTTCAATAGAAGTGTTATCGAACCTGAAGTCTTATAATTTGATGGACTGTATTGATTCATTTGAGAAGGGACGTTAGCCGATCCACGGCTTGATTATCTTTTCCATTTTGGAATATGTATACCATACACACCATAATCAGAATGTGGCAATTGCTCATCTATGGGCTAAATATCTACAAAAATGTATTGTGATGATTTGTTTTGTTATCATAGCAAACATTACAAGATGGCCACCCCTATTTTGTATATGGTGTAAGTCCCTTTTCTTTGTTGATGTCCTGAATGATGTGGGATTGGCATAATGATGTTTAAAAATCATGTCGACACTAAACGCAGTGTAACACACACTGACGAAGGCAGCATGCCGAAACGCGTCTGTGTGTGCCCCTCCGCTAAATAAAACCTCGAGTGCTGTCTCATCCTTTTGCTGGAGTTTGGGAGGATTTGGAGCGTCATATATATATATATATATATATATATATATTACCTACTGGCGGTCGCCAGTAGGTAGTTATAGTTAGGATTTTTTTCAATGCAAAATCTCAAAATTCTATTTGGAATAACTTTGGCGCCGTATATAAAGCATATTTATTTTTCAGAAAGGCACACATTCACTGGATGGTGTCATCAGTGATGTCATGAGTGATGTCACTGACCACGTCATGAGTGATGTAATATGTGACGTCATCAGCAGTGCATTACACGCGCAAGTTATAGTGAGTCCAACTAACTATAACGTGGAATTTCAATGGTTTTATGTCAGTAAAATTTCCAGCTAACTATAACTGGTGTGAAACCTATGGTTTTTTCAGTGAATATATATATATATATTCACATGCAAACTAAATTATTTAGAAAGCCCACAGCAGGCAATACCATCTTGCATGCGACAAGCCACCATCCTCGCCACCTGATAGGCAGTATTCCCTATGGGGAGTTGCTGCGCATCAGGCGGATTTGCAGCAGCGATGATGAATGCGAGCTAGCGCAGGAGGCTAGTATAAATAGATTTCTCGCCAGGGGGTACTATAGGAGCTTATGTGAGGCAGCCCAGAAAAGAACTAAACTTGTATCCTGAGAAATTGCACTGTTGCCTAGGCTTAGGGAGGCAGAAACATCCCCGGCTGGGGAGGTAATCAAGCCTCGCATGAATGTTACATATAGCCGACAGCATTCTGCCATCAGAAAAATATTCAGTCAAAACTGGAACCTGATACTAGGAGATCCGGTTATTGGCAATAAAGTGTTGAATAGACCACTCCTCACATTCAGAAAATCAGTATCCATGGCTAGATCTTTGGTTAAAAACACTTTGGAACCACTGATGTCCAACACCTGGAAGGCCCTAGGCAGGGGATTCAAGAAATGTTCGCAATGCAAGGCATGCAGACATGGGATCAATAAGACTAAATACACTGTCCCATTCTCAGAAACCCCTAAGGAGATCACAAAACGCCTCAACTGCAAAACAGATTATGCAGTCTAAGTGCTTGAATGCAAGTGTGGGCTATGATATGTCGGCAGCACCCGGCTGCCGGTCCACCAACGTGTGTTACAGCACATTAGAGCCATAAAGAACAAAGATCAGGCCTATCCGGTGGCGAGGCATTTTGAGCAAGAGCATGGTTCCAATCCTGTCTATTTATCGTATTTTGCAATAGACACAGTCTGGCCCATGAAGAGAGGGGGTAATCGAGACGAGGCTTTGTCTACTCGAAACTAGGTACATCCTGGAATTAAACAGTAAGCAACCACATGGGTTGAACGCAACTGAAGATTTGTATACTTGTTTGTAATACATTGATGTATTCACAGATCTTTCATTATATGCATTGAACTAGAATGGTGGGATTTGTTGAAAAGAGTATAAAGATATTGGGATACTTATAACCTGGATTGATACAGATCCCGCCAACCAATAAGCATATTTTCCTTAGTGGTGAGCAACATCGTATTATTGTCAGTTGATAGTAGGGATTATTTATGGGCTATGTTTACATCTTTTTTGTCTGTGGTATTTTATTGTAAGAAAACATGTGATTCAGAATTATATGCTGCCCTTTCCTCTTATGTGTATCCAGAGAGCATCACTAATTTAATGAGGGAAACCCTGGATGGCTATCTAGGGGATGTATTGTTAATTCCATCTTTGAGATTCTGATTGTTTTAATTAGCACTTGCACTTTAGAAATATTGAAAAAAAGAATTTATGCACTCACTATATTATGTGCCGAGAACTTGACAAATAGCTAGAATGTCAGCATCATTTTTTTCATGAGGTCTATGCCCACTTGGGCTTTATTCAATACATTTGATGTTGTGTATATCGTATTGGAGATACAGCAGGGGAGCCTGCAACTAAATGAATTAGGTGGAGGGTTGTTTATATTCCCACTTAGTACCATTACTGTATTTATACAGCTATAATGAGAAACAAAGAGTAATTTGTTTTTAAAGAAATATTTAAATACACATTTATTTATATATTTTATGCATTGGTCGATTGCACAATGTACTCTATATTGCAATGGTATACACTATGTTTAACGCATGTGACAATATAGTATTTTTTCCATGTTGTTTACCAAATGTAAAAAAATGACGCGCGCACTGGCACTTTAAATCTCGGCATTTGCTCTCAGCAACTCACCATGTGATCAAGCTTTGTAAGAGGCGAAACGCGTAATGGCGGCGACAGGCTTGCTGGAGAAGAATAAACACCTCAATTGAGCACAAAATCTGGGTCTGTTCCTTCGTCATTTAAACTTGAGAGCTGGGGCGGCTGCTCCAGCTGGTGTGGCGAATTTACGTACATATATATATATATATATATATATATATATATATATATATTCACTGAAAAAAACGTAGGTTTTACAGATGGTATAGTTGGGAATTAGCATTTTAAAAACTTTAGAAATTCACTGAAAAAACATAGGTTTCAGGGACGTTATAGTTACAAACCCGTCAAATACCAAATGCGCATCATTTAAATGTGGTGGATAGGATTCATGTGCTGATCGAGGTTGGTAGACTACGGGTACGGGACTGTAGTTTTCTCCCAAAAAAAAAGAAGTTTGATATGCATATTTTTGGGGAAGATATAAAACATTACATAATCTTTAAGGTTAAAAAAAAGGATAATAGAGTTGCAAAACATTTAAAAACAATTAGAAAAAATATAGGTTTTATAAAAGAATATGAAATCAACATTTACAAAACCTTTGAAATTCACTGAAAAACCATAGGATTTACAGACGTTATAATTAGGAATTAGCATTTTAAAAAACCTTAAAAATTCACTAAAAAAGCATAGGTTTCAGGGACATAATAGTTAGTTGGACATTTGACTCATATAAAACCAGAGAAATTCACCAGTTATAGTTAGTTGAGCTAACTATAACTTGCGCACCTGCAATGCACTGTTGATGACGTCACATATTACATCACTCATGACATGGTAGGTGACATCACTGATGACATCACAAATGACATCACTGATAACATCACTGATGACATCATCCACATGATAATCTGATGCACATACTGATGCCCTAATATAAAATTTGATACAGGCACTCTTAAATACAGACTACTATTTTTGAAACCATACACACAAGAATGCCAGATACTACATAGCACTGACTATTTCCTAGGTCTTACACATACAGTTACTCATCAATACAGTACTATAATATGTACAGGCCATACTAGGAGCAATATCTGTTGTCATCAACACTGCATCATCTGCAATAACAACTCAATCTGAATTGTGAACACTGCTGTCTGCAGTGTTGGTCTCAGAGAGCGGTCAGTAATGACCCACACCTACATAAGGTGACTTGAGCTGCCCAGTGTGTCATAAGCCAAGCAACAAAAAAGTGTGTGTTGAGCCTGCAATGATACATATATATGGTGCAGACAGTACGCACTAGAGCAATGTCTTTTCCTACAGGACTCATCTACAATAGCAACCTGCTGGGACCTAGAGTTTCTTACACCTAGTCTAAGGGAGTACCTTCATCTCCACTCTCAGATACAGTTCTAACATCGTCCACTGTAGTATCAAAAACACCATTCCACTGTTGGTACATGTCGGACTACTGTGTTAGTAGTATACAGAGCACTCCTAAGTGCTCAGCCTCAGGCTGGAAACTGTGTGCCTGTGTCGCGGTACACAGCGTTAATCACAGGAGCCTTCTGACTAAGCATGGGCCAAAAATCCATTACGCTCACAAAATTTGCGGATTTTCGGCAATTTCACGATCGGCGAATCTCGCGAAATTGCCAAAAATTTGCAAATTTGCGAGCAGGCGGATTTTCTTTTTTTTTTAGGAGCATATAGTCCCACCAGCGATAGAGGAGTCCCATCAAAGTTTCGCTCTGTGGTCACATACCTACCACCCACATCAGCAGTGTTGCTGCCTACTACATAGGGGACCCCAGGGCGATGCATATGATCATTCCCTGTGCATATGCCGAGGAGGACATGTCGTACACCTGTCCCACACTTTAAACAGACCTTATGAAGTTCGGTGGTGGTGAGAAATGTTTCTTGTAATATGGCGACATCTGTGTGACAGCGTTTGAGAAAGGCATTTATGCAATACCACTAATTAGGAGTGGCAATACCATGCACATTCCACAAGATCACATTGTATACCGGAGTCAGTCTGTCTATGCAGGAGGCCATGGTGTGTGTCAGTATGAAGTATCACAGGCATCCAACCAGCGGTCAACTGCAGCAGATGGCACATGGCCCATGGTTTTCTCTAAGACATTTAGTATTGCGTTTACCCGTGTGTGTGGCCCAGTTGTGTGCAGCCATGCTTAGAGGCTCCATACAATCCAAAACAAAACTACATTAACAATAAATAAACCAACCCCCTCCTCCTTTTCGAGTCCCCTGTCATTTGCCCAGAAGAGAACACCAATAAGTATAGAAACTGTTTTCTGTGGAGTGCGAAAGGCTCAGACTCAGCCCGTCCGTGGTGTTAGCCCATTTCAGAGGACTTACCCTCTAGCTATCATAATGCTCAATGGCTTACCTGAGTAATGTTCAGCCGCAGCCCAAACAGACTGCTACTGTTCACCTAAGCATCAAAGGTGGACATGCCTCCCAAGTCATCTGCTGATCTCAGGTGACTTTCAGGCCTCGATCAACAGCAACCAGCGACCACCCAGAACATCCCATGTTAGAAAGAACCAGACTCCTAAAGGTGTTCCATTTGTAACAGCAAAATGGTTAATGCTGTGTTGTGATTTCTCCCACACCGCTCTAACCTGCTCGATGGCCACCTGGTCCCGAGATGGATAAACCCTGGTGGATCTGTTTTTGCGGCAGAAAAAGGTCCCCACTCAGGGGTGGTCCCTAGAATCAAGTAATGGCAGGCACTTGTGTGGTTGCTGCAGCACAGAAAGTTCAGGAGTGCAGGAGTAAGCCCAGGTGGGTCTGCGCTCACCTGTAGATCGTAAGGCCCGCAGACTCAGGCTGGTAGATGAAGGGGACGGCCATCTATCTTAGGCCATCCCACAATAGGCTGTCACTCTTTGGCCCGGGCTGCATGCAGGATCCCTGCCAGGAGGGTAGACACACCCCGAGGTCACCTACAGTAGCAGTAGTAAGGGTTGGGCACCTTCATTGCCCCAGGCCGCATCGCCTCTGGCACTTTGCGCAGCTGTAGTGTAGGAAAAGCACTATACATTTACCCAATGAGGTAGCACTTAATGGATTAGCCAGTAGAAAGTACTCCTTTAATAGTTTTGCAAATCGCCAAGAAATCCACGAGTTCGAGGGAAAAATCACGAACTCGTGGATTTTTTTTGCGATTTCGCATGAATTTGCGGACCGCAGATCTGCAAAATTCACCCATACTTACTTCTGAGCTCCGAGACCTCGGCCCAGGAGCTTCCGCCGGCACATGGTGGGCGCTCTTTCACATACGGCGGTGTCGAAAGGTGAACTGTGGAGCATATATGGGTCCCAGCGGCCATTAAGCTTTCTAGATACCAGCACACTGAAAGCATCATTCACGCAGCCACCTTCGCTCACGGCGCCAGCCTCATGGCGGTGTAAGCTGCGCAGACCTGGCAGACATGTTCGCCAATCTGGAAGATAACCACTCCCAGAGAAAATTGCCTTTTCTTCAAACCCCTATGCTAGTCTTGCATACGCCGAGTCAGTCCACTACCCTAAACATTTAGGGGGGGACACACTACCATTCCATAATCTTCCCTACTGACTGTACTATCATGGTTGGGTCAGTGTATGATGACATCAATCAATCAATCAATCAACATTTATACCACGCACTACTCACCCGGAGGGTCTCAAGGCGCATAGGGGGGTGGTCCGCTACTGCTCGAACAGCCAGGTCTTGAGCTTTTTCCTGAAGGAGAGGTGGTCTTGGGTCAGGCGCAGGTCGGGAGGGAGGGAGTTCCAGGTCTTGGCGGCCAGGTTGGAGAAGGACCTTCCTCCTGTTGTCGCTCTTCGGATGCGGGGGACGGCGGCAAGGGCGTGACTGGTCGATCGGAGATGGCGTTTGGGAGCGTAGAAGTTGACACGGCTGTTGAGGTAACTCGGGCCTTGATCGTGTAGGGCTTTGTGTGCGTGGGTGAGGAGACGGAAGGTGATTCTCTTGTTGACGGGGTGCCATTGCAGGTCTCTCAGATGTCCGGAGATGTGGCTGCGTTGGGGGATGTCGAGGATGAGTCTGGCTGAGGCGTTCTGGATCTGCTGGAGTCTTTTCTGGAGCTTGGCGGTGGTTCCGGCGTAGAGGGCGTTGCCGTAGTCCAGTCGGCTGGTGACGAGGGCCTGGGTGACCGTCTTCCTGGTCTCGGTGGGGATCCACCGGAAGATCTTAAGTAGCATGCGCAGGATATTGAAGCAGGACGAGGAGACGGCGTTGACTTGTCTGGTCATGGAGAGGGAGGAGTCTAGGATGAAGCCCAGGTTGCGTGCGTGGTCAGTCGGTTTGGGTGCGGTGCCCAGGGCGGAGGGCCACCAGGAGTCGTCCCAGGCGGAGGGCGAGGAGCCCAGGATGAGGACTTCCGTCTTGTCTGAGTTCAGTTTCAGGCGGCTGGTCGTCATCCACTCGGCTACGTCTTTCATCCCTTCGTGTAGGTTGGCTCTGGCGGCGGTTGGGTCGTTGGTCAGGGAGAGGATCAGCTGGGTGTCGTCGGCGTAGGAGATGATGTTGAGGTTGTGTTGGCGTGCGATGGCCGCAAGGGGGCTCATGTAGACATTGAAGAGGGTGGGGCTGAGCGGGGATCCTTGGGGAACGCCGCAGATGACTTCGGTGGCCTCTGACTTGAACGGTGGTAAGCAAACTCTCTGTGTCCTTCCGTCGAGGAAGGAGATGATCCATTCCAGTGCCTTCTCCTGGATTCTGACGTTGCTGAGGCGCTGCACTAGGGTGCGGTAGCAGACAGTGTTGAATGCTGCGGAGAGGTCTAGGAGGATGAGGGCCGCTGTTTCTCCGTTGTCGAGCAGGGTTCGGATGTCATCGGTGGCAGCGATGAGGGCGGTCTCGGTGCTGTGGTTGGCTCGGAAGCCAGACTGCGAGGGGTCGAGGGATCCGTTCGTCTCTAGGAAGGTGGCCAGCTGTTTGTTGACGGTCTTCTTGATGACTTTGGCTGGAAACGGGAGGAGCGAGATGGGGCGGAAGTTCTTGAGTTCGGTGGGGTCCGCTGTTGGTTTCTTTAGTAGAGCGCTGAGTTCGGCGTGCTTCCAGCTCTCAGGGAAGGTGGCGGTGTCGAAGGAGGTGTTGATGAAGTCCCGCAGGTGGGGTGCGATGACAGCGTCGGCCTTGTTGAAGACGTGGTGAGGGCAGGGGTCGGTTGGAGATCCGGAGTGGATGGAGTTCATCATGCGGATGGTGTCTTCTGTGTTGATCGGTGTCCAGGCGCTGAGGGTGGTGGTAGGGGGCGTTGGCGTGGTCGTGGGGAGCATTGTTTGTGTGTTGAAGCTGTTGTGTATGTCCGCGATCTTGTTGTGGAAGTAGGAGGCGAGGGAGTTGCAGAGGTCTTGCGATGGGGTGATGTCGTTGGACTCGGTGCTGGGGTTGGAGAGTTCTTTCACGATGTTGAAGAGTTCCTTGCAGTTGTGTGCTTTGTTGTCCAGCCGGTCTCTGAATGCTGTTTTCTTGGTGGCGTGGATCAGTTGATGGTGCTTACGGGTGGCGAGCTTGAGGGTGGTCATGTTGTCCGGAGTTGGCTCCCTTCTCCAGGCTTTCTCGAGGGCTCGGCAGTTCTTCTTGGAGCTTTTGAGTTCGTCGGTGAACCATGGGGCCTTCTTGCAGCCGGGTCTGTTGGGCGGGGTTCTCAGTGGGGCGAGTTTGTCTGCGCAGATGCTGATCCACTTCGTGAGGTTGTTGGCGGCCTGGCTGGGGTACACTGAGCAGGCGGGAGGGTGCTGGCTCAGGGAGGCGGCGAGTTGGTCTGCGGTGATCTTTGTCCAGCTTCTTCGAGCAACCTGTTGCTGTTGGTGGTGGATCATTGTTCTTCTGAAGGTGAAGTGGATGCAGCTGTGGTCCGTCCAGTGGAGTGCAGTGGCGTGGCTGAAGGCGATGTCTTTGCTAGAAGAGAAGACGGCGTCGAGTGTGTGTCCGGCGAGGTGGGTAGGGGTGGTCACCAGCTGCTTGAGTCCGAGGTTGGCGAGGTTGTCCAGCAGGGTGGTGGGGTTGCGGTCGTTGTTGTTCTCCAGGTGGAAGTTGATGTCCCCGAGGAGGATGTAGACAGCGGAGGGGAGGGCGTGCGGGCTGATGAAGTCGGCGATGTCTTCGCTGAATGGTGCGCGTGGTCCCGGGGGTCGGTAGATCAGGGTGCCTCTGAGGGTGGTCTTGGGGTCGGTGTGGATCTGGAAGTGTAGGTGTTCCGCGGTTGTCAGGGTGTCATTGGTGTTGGTCGTAATGCGGATGGTGTTCCTGTGGATGATGGTGATGCCTCCTCCCATCTGGTTGGCAGTGCGGTCCCTTCAGGTGATCTTGTAGCCCTCCGGGATGGCGATGGCGATGTCGGGCGCTGAGGAGGCGTTCATCCAGGTTTCCGTGAGGAAGGCAACGTCAGGCTCTGTGGTGTCGAGGAGGTTCCAGAGTTGGACGGCTTGTCTGTGGACGGAGCGGGTGTTGGGCAGGATGCACTTGAGGTGGTTGCTGCTGGTGTTCGGCTTGGCGGGTGCTGGTGTGGGGCAGGTCCGGATGCAGGTGAACTTGCAGGCGTGGCAGCTGAAGGGTCCGTGGGTGCGTCTTGGGGTTGCTCGGTGGCATCCCAGGAATCGGCCGGTGTTGAGTGCGGTGAGGGTGGCGGCGTCATACGTCCGGCGGGTGGGCTGGTGTCTGCGGGGGCCAGGGGTCCTGGCACTGGGCGCGGTCCAGGCGCGGACGGGCGTAGACGGGCTTACCTTTGGCGCACGTCCGGCGCTCAATCGTGCTCCCGCTGCGCGTGTCCGCTGCGCGGTCGCTCTGGGGGCGTCATAAGAAGGGAGTCGTGAGGGAGGGTCAGCTGGGAGACGGGAGCGTCTTAGCCAATCGGCTGACGGGGGGGCGGGTCTGCAGGCAGGCAGCAGTGGCGGGAAAACCGGGTGCGGGCTTCTCTGGTGGCCCTGCGGTGGCTGGGGCGCCGGGAGCAGGCGTCGATGGTGATCGGGCGGCACAGGCAGCAGGAGGGCACAGGAGCACAGGCACAGGAGCAGGAGCGGGGATCGTGGGGCGACCAGGCCGGTGAGGGCGCAGTGGTTGCTCCTGAATGGGAGTAGAGGGTCCCCTTAAGAAGGGAGTCGTGAGGGAGGGTCAGCTGGGAGGCGGGAACGTCTTAGCCAATTGGCTGGCGGGGGGGCGGGTCTGCAGGCAGGCAGCGGTGGCGGGAAAACCGGGTGCGGGCTTCTCTGGCGGCCCTGCGGCGGCTGGGGCGCCGGGAGCAGGCGTCGATGGTGATCGGGCGGCACAGGCAGCAGGAGGGCACAGGAGCACAGGCACAGGAGCAGGAGCGGGGATCGTGGGGCGACCAGGCCGGTGAGGGCGCAGTGTACATGTCTGTGCTCTGCATACTCAACTGTGTCAGGCACATCCCCTCAAGACTTTGCATTATATACTTTTATAATCGATAATTACTTACCACCTTCGCACATACTTTGCTTCCATCTTTCCCCGTATTCTGCATTGTGAGGCAGAGGTGTCATGCCATGTTTAGTTTGTGTACATGGCTAGCCAGGTTTACCACAGTATATAGTGTTATTGTGTCTTCTAGGTGCACATGTTGTTTTTCATGTTGTATGTGATTATATAAGGTAGCACGTTTGTTCACAAGCAGTGGTTTCTCCCATTTTCATATGGCTGTCTTAAAAAGCTTACAGAAGTTTTTCTCACATGTGAAAAGTGCGACCACAATGACAGTCATTCATTACTATCCAAGAATGTCCAACTACACGGCGCTTCTAAGATTACAGCCCCCAACCTTCCATCCTTTCTTACAAGCATGCCAACTCCCACAATCCGACTAACATTCACACAGCTTTCTAACAGCAGTTATCTGCTTCTCAATAACATGCACTCCAACAGAATGTGAGCTGGCACACCGCATGTTCCCACTGTGTCAAACACAGTAATTTCCTGTGGCAACGTCTACTCCCACACACACAAACTAACTCCCAAACTTCAACTTGGCCTTCAATTTTTATTTTGAAAACAGATTTCAAGAAGCAAATCAAACTAAAAGCACTTTTGTGCAGAACAGTAGTCTCCCTCACTTCTGCAAAATAAATGTATAGACTGCAGAAACCACACACTTCAAGTAAAATACACTCCCTTTTAAATACGAACCGCCAATTACACTTTGTGAATTGTTACACAATTTACAACACATGTCACACTCAAGGTATGGCACACTTTTTTAACACGGTCTCCTACAACCTTCTAATACGCTTTCAGACTGTTCTTCTTTTAATACCAGACTACACTCATTCGATCATCTCTGGAATAACAGGAACAGTGCCCATAATTCTTGCTCTCTTGGCGGCCATCCTACTACTAATTCTACTTCTAGAAATGGCTAGGCTCTCTGTGGTAACAACTATGTCCAACAGAATACGCCTCTATGCCAAGCTACATCAATACTGTAAAAAAACAGAAAAACCTTTCGGCTGCCTGCCTCTATCTATTATCGGAGCTAGCTACAACATAACATTTATCTACACTTATGCAATATGCGTATAACCATTGTTTGATTGCGAAACTTGCCCATTTGACTGGTGAATGGATGAATGCCTTACCAACATCCCAACAATCGCTCCTGATATCCAGCAGGTAATGCATTATCTTGAAAACCATGAAGGTGATTGTTCTGGCAGTGGAGCGATGTCGAATGCAATGCAAAAAGGAATAGCAGCGGAATGGAATTCCTGCGCAGCCACAAAAGATCTCCTTCAATGTGTGACCTTTCACAACATCACAAATTGCCTGCCAATTCAAATTGCCGCTCCAACATTCGAGGAACATTACTGTCCCTTCGAGGATAGGAATTGGATCACTTCGCTTTTCTCAGACGATGGCAACAATAGCCTCTTGGAACATTACGAATCACAAGCCACTGAAGAACTTCTGGATTGGAATCTCCAAGACTTGTAAGAAACTCAAGTCTTTCTTGAATTTTTTGTAATACACTTCAATCCTACTACTTTCAAATAACAACTTTCTAAGTATACTCAGACATTTGAACTCTATCTTCATTATTGCCCCTTACGTCTCCACTTTAACCAGGGATCGGTGATGTATGGCCTATGCAAATATGCAATTCACTTCCTAAATTAGCCTAAACCCGACACCCATTTTGAAACCACGTCTATACTTTGTGTACACGCCTCTCTGCCTGCCTGTTATTCACAAAGCCCTTTCACACAAATTTACTCAAAGTCAACCTCTGCTCAGAACCTCACAATAAAAATGAAAAAAGACAACTTTGTTTATGAACTGGTTGGCACAGTGTGGTAATCCTAAACTAACTTTATTTTCATTATACAATGTATTCATTATTGTCTAATAGCTATTGTGTAGGGCACATAGAACTGTAAAATATAATGTGCAATCCACTGATGCAGAAGCGGTTGGAGTTGTCTCGCTTCTGCCAGGATACTACAGATGCTACACAGTTTAGGCACATACTTTCATCACCCAGTTCACCAGGCCCTCACCTCCGCACCATCTCACAGTGGGCAAAACAGTACTTTTACACCGGTAGGAGTAAATACTTCACTTCGGCCAGTATGCTACAGCGCCCACAGCACATCAGTTTACAACACTCAGCTCACAGTTTAAGCACACACTTTCATCCCTGACTTTACCGATACCTCACCTCAACACCATCTCACTCTAGGCAAAGCAGCACTTTCACATCGGTAAGGGTAAATACTTCGCTTCTTCCGGGATGCTGCAGAGCCTCAGCTCACAGTTTAGGCACACGCTTTCATCAACGAGTTTAACCAGCCCTTCACCTCTGCACCACCTCACAGTGGGCAAAACAGCACTTTCACACCAGTAGAGGTAAATACTTCGCTTTGGCCAGTATGCTACAACGCCCAGACCACATCAGTTTACAGCGGTCAGCTCATGGTTTACGGTTTATGTCCACGATTTCATCCCGGAGTGTACCGGTACCTCACCTCAGCACCATCTCACAGGGGGCAAAACCACACTTTCACACTGGTAGGGGTAAATACTTCGCTTCATACTCCCTCTACAGCACAACCTAACCACCCTACGGACCTCACAGCACTCCTACCCTCCTCGTTCCCACTTTTTTCTGCCCTTTTTCCCCTTACTCGCTTCAATGGAATCACAAAATGCCGGCCAACACTTCCTAGTTGAAACCGCTCACAGCCAATAAGCAGCAATCTCGTGCTCGTAACGCCTCAGCCAATCAGATGGCAGAATTCCCAAATATCGATATCTGTAAATTTCGATATTTCTCAAAAACTACTGAACGTATTTACACCAAATAAACAAAAGCGTGCTTTCTAGACCAAGACCCTTCTCCCTTATATATATATAATTTTATTCTTTTTGTCTAAAACAAGTGTAAAAACATCAAAATATCAACCCTGCACCCAAAGGTAAAGGACACCTACCCCAAACACTAAGCAATATCTAAAATACAATAAAATAAGAGCAAGTGCCTCGTCTAGAGCCTTATCTAGATTTCATCCAGAAGCCGAGAGACAGGGCTCTCTTTATCCAGTTCAGAATGGGTACCCTTCCTCTTCGTGATCGTACAAGTAAATGGAAGCCCCCGCATCAAACGCCCTCGGAGTCCCCAAATTGTGTGGGTGTTACTGAAAATATTCCTCACCTTTTTTTTGTATGCCCGGCTTACACCCAACCTAGACTAGCGTGGCTTAAACATGTATGCCTACAGCTTGAGACTAGGAACCATTCTGTTGCTCTTAGAATACTCCAAGCTGATGCCAGCACAACCTTGGCCTGCGGGGTGGCAACATTTTTAAGATGGGCTTGGTTGATAAGACTGAAGGTTATATGATGAATTTGTATAATTATTTATTCTAAACCTCATCAAAGCTGTTATAGTTTCATACATTTTTTAACACATCATTGTAAAAATGATTTTTAGATGAAATTCTTTCTTTTAAGGTATTTATTATGAAATGTGTTTTAAATTGTAAAATGCTTTTATGATATTGTATATCGAAATAAAGCTTTGTTGATGGTTGAATAAAATACTAGCTACACATAAATCTAAGCTTAACCTGCTCTAAATAAACACTTATACCTATATTTAAACACATATCATAAAATACCAAATATACATAATGGGACTTGGGGGACTGCACAGGGAATAACCTATCAGACCAAAGTTCTCAGAAAGGGTGCTCCCTTAATGTTCTCCAGGTGGTTTAGGACATCTGGCATTTGTTGCTCCAGTGATGCAGCACGATCATTTAGGTTCAACAGCAGTTTACTTTCATCCCTGCCTAATCCTGAATCCAGTCTTTGTCTGGTAGGTGGTGCTGGAGCTGCAGGTTGTGCAGCTGAGGATGGTGCAGGTGCAGCAGCTTGGCCAGCTCTCGATGGTGCAGCAGGTGGGGCAAGTGGGACTGCTGCAGATTGTGGTGCAGCTGCAGAGGTTGTGGCAGGTGGTTTAGGGTGTGGTGCACCAGAGGTGCTGGGCAGGTTGTGTCTGTCTCTCGGTTGTGTTTCAGTGACTGACACAACACCACTGTGTGAGCTGCTTTTGAGGTACCCAATGGAATCTTTTCCAGCACCCTCCAGCTCTGTCCTCATGATAACGCTATTCCATTTGCAGGCAGCCCCTGGCAACTCTGTGAACATCCCAGTACCTGTCCTTGTGTTTCTTGAATACTTTAGCAGATAACATGGGCTTACAAGTCTCTTCAATATTCAGATTTACTACAACAGGAATGCAACAGTCTTAGAAAACAGTTTTCCAAATAAAGCAAATCATATGTGAAGTAAATGTCATACCACAACATCACATTATTACTTATATGGTAATGTTTGGTATGGCACATTGCAATGGTAGTCGTCTACATCATCAGTGGATGTTCTCATAGTAAAAGGATGACATTTACATAAACTCAGACAGAGTCTACAAGGGGAATGCACACAAGGAGACTGAGTCACAGACCCATTGTGGACCCAAGGCATGACATTTACCCATACTCATAGTATGCACTGGGTGCATTAGGGGCATACTTCCAGGCACCAAAGTGTTACTCATACGAAAACTACCCCCATATGTCAACTACTATGCACCACATAGTCAGATGTGTCTCTACAGCTACATATCCAGTGTTCGTGCTGTAAACATCTACTTGAAGCATGTGAGTAGTTGTATGTCACAAGGAGGCTAGCCATACCACAATGCTCCAAAAAAAAAACAAATTGGAATTAGGACAGGAAGCAATGGTGGTGAGTGTAGTTGGCCACATCACATTAAAAAAAGTTAGCATTTCAATTCCAGACAGTTGAGATTCTGGGTTAGACCACTCATCCAACATGCTTATAAACAATAGATCCCATCTTGTGTATGAGACAAGCTCACTGTATGAATGAGTGCCATTGACAAGTTTGGCTGGAATGCTCTGTTCCTCAGTGACTGCCATATCATGCCAGTGTGTACATGGATTCCCTTTCTGGTCATACACATCCTCAACATCTCTTCAACACATTGTTGCCTGCATGTGCACCGTGAATCACATATGCATAGGCAGATGTCAAGTAGAAATTTAGCTCATATGTACATGGTGAAAGTGCTATGTTACCTACACAAGATTATCATACTCCCAGAGTCACACTATCCTTCACCATGTGTTTGTATATGATCTTTAGCCATTCATTGTGTACCAATGCTGCCATGTAGACATGCTACACTACTGCAAAGCCATATATCCTTAGGGAGATGCAAAATATATTGCTGTTGACTTCACAACACTAATTCTATTTTAGGTACATGGTGCATCTACTTCACACAGTATCAAGGTCTATAGCTGCACCATCAGGTCACAGCATCAATTGCCAAGTAGAAGGGTGGACCCAATCGGTGCCATAGTACTGTAGATCAGTGTGCTAAAATGTCTAGGGACGTCCTGTAAGAAGATTGCTGTTGCACAGTGCAATGGAAATTTTTCAGACTATGAGCTCTAACTTGTTGGAAATGCATGGAAATAAGGACATTGCAAAAATAAGGGGCACACCTGTGTTTTCACAAACGCCAGTGCCAACTTTGGCTGCCTAGCACGAATGCAGGCACCATTGTACCGTAGTGCAATGGTGCCTGGTTTGCTAGGCAACTTAAGATGCCACATGTCTCATAAAAAACCTGGGTGGGCCCATAGCATTGCACAAACAGACTATCGCTACATTCAGGAAATGTTGAAATGCAGTGCACCATATTTTGCAGCATTTCAATGCTGCTACCTCTTCACATTATTGTGCCTCCTCAGGTGATATCCATGTCAGGCACACCCAGAGTGGAATTATCAACAGGCCGGACCAGTCATCACAAACACTCATTCATTGATTCAACATTCATGTACTAAGGCACTCACCAGTAGCGTGGGTGTTCTGGAAGGCATCCACATCACTTTGTGTGAATAATGGCCATCCAGATGGTACATAAAAAGTAGGAGTATTGATCATTCATCATGTCGCAAACGTATCAAGTTTGTTATTTATCTCATCTACAAGCAACATATAGCAATATTTTCACATGTGTGAGATCATGTTGCCTAGAGGAAGGGGGGTGAAATACCTGACTCACACACAACAAATGCTCAATGTAGGTATGTGTACTGCGAGACAATCTGGGAACAATAGGTGCTTCTCTTGTGACTAAAATTTGAGAGTGGCAGTCACATAAGACATTGCTTAACAACCTAGTCACAGCTGAGTGTTAGAAAACACCAAAACTACCTCACATACATGTCAGAGAATGCAAGTCGTTTTAATTTTACATCTCACAAGCACATCAGATCTGAAACTTCAGTCTACTATTGTCCTCCCATACCTGGATGTATGTTAAGAATTGCCAAGACAACAATGACAGTGCTTATTGTGTGTTCTGCCAGTGACGCCTAATGAAAATGGATACAATTTGACACAGTGCAACTTAGCATGGCTTGGCCCACCTTGTAAATATGGCTCTTAGCACTGCATTTCCCTATAGAAAAGGGGCAGGCAATGGGTTTGGTGTTGGGTATGGGAGCACAATAGCCAGTTATTGTACCACTAGACCAGGTCATCTAGTCTGTGACTGACTCAGTTCTAACAACTCAAAATAGGAGGTGTTAGGATGAACCTATGAGGCCAAACATGAACCTTTCTACATGTATTCTGCTCAAACTATGCATATGTAAACCAGAAGGTCACATAAAAGTATGATTTAACATTGTGTAATAGTTTCAGTGCAAGAAGGTGACCCTCCATGCACTTTACTAATCACAACATGATGATTTGCAAAATCTATGTGTGTGAAATGCAGCAGCACACATATTGGTTCAAATACACCCTTACAATTTGTCAATGTGCAGAAAGTGACATCTACCTGCTCATTAACAATCTTTCCCTACAATGTTGCCAGCCTTGCAAAATGGGGCAAGAGTGCCTGCGTTGGTGTTATTTACAACAAGGTGTGGTGAGGGACAGAGTCTCTGAATTAAGCAGAAAGCTCTCACCCAGTCAAGAGATCAGGGCTAGATCCAACACCGTTTTTTAACTCACTGCACCATCCCAGTTTCAGAACCTGGCTGTATGCAAATTAGTCTGTTCCTGTCCCAGTGCATGATGGGAACAGGGCAAACCAAACTACAAAAGCCAATTCTTACACTGGGAAGGAAACAAGCTCCCGGGGACCGGTTTCTGGCATTACAGGCGTCTTCGGCCCGGTTTGCTTGAATCCTGATGGTGCAATGAGCAAGGGTCTCACATCTGAGAATACCCTTCCACGCTTAGGGTGGACATAAATATTTACAACAAGGTGTGGTGAGGGACAGAGTCTCTGAATTAAGCAGAAAGCTCTCACCCAGTCAAGAGATCAGGGCTAGATCCAACACCGTTTTTTAGCTCACTGCACCATCCCAGTTTCAGAACCTGGCTGTATGCAAATTAGTCTGTTCCTGTCCCAGTGCATGATGGGAACAGGGCAAACCAAACTACAAAAGCCAATTCTTACACTGGGAAGGAAACAAGCTCCCGGGGACCGGTTTCTGGCATTACAGCCGTCTTCGGCCCGGTTTGCTTGAATCCTGATGGTGCAATGAGCAAGGGTCTCACATCTGAGAATACCCTTCCACGCTTAGGGTGGACAAAAATATTTACAACAAGGTGTGGTGAGGGACAGAGTCTCTGAATTAAGCAGAAAGCTCTCACCCAGTCAAGAGATCAGGGCTAGATCCAACACCGTTTTTTAGCTCACTGCACCATCCCAGTTTCAGAACCTGGCTGTATGCAAATTAGCCTGTTCCTGTCCCAGTGCATGATGGGAACAGGGCAAACCAAACTACAAAAGCCAATTCTTACACTGGGAAGGAAACAAGCTCCCGGGGACCGGTTTCTGGCATTACAGCCGTCTTCGGCCCGGTTTGCTTGAATCCTGATGGTGCAATGAGCAAGGGTCTCACATCTGAGAATACCCTTCCACGCTTAGGGTGGACACAAATATTTACAACAAGGTGTGGTGAGAGACAGAGTCTCTGAATTAAGCAGAAAGCTCTCACCCAGTCAAGAGATCAGGGCTAGATCCAACACCGTTTTTTAGCTCCCTGCACCATCCCAGTTTCAGAACCTGGCTGTATGCAAATTAGTCTGTTCCTGTCCCAGTGCATGATGGGAACAGGGCAAACCAAACTACAAAAGCCAATTCTTACACTGGGAAGGAAACAAGCTCCCGGGGACCGGTTTCTGGCATTACAGCCGTCTTCGGCCCGGTTTGCTTGAATCCTGATGGTGCAATGAGCAAGGGTCTCACATCTGAGAATACCCTTCCACGCTTAGGGTGGACAAAAATATTTACAACAAGGTGTGGTGAGGGACAGAGTCTCTGAATTAAGCAGAAAGCTCTCACCCAGTCAAGAGATCAGGGCTAGATCCAACACCGTTTTTTAGCTCACTGCACCATCCCAGTTTCAGAACCTGGCTGTATGCAAATTAGTCTGTTCCTGTCCCAGTGCATGATGGGAACAGGGCAAACCAAACTCCAAAAGCCAATTCTTACACTGGGAAGGAAACAAGCTCCCGGGGACCGGTTTCTGGCATTACAGCCGTCTTCGGCCCGGTTTGCTTGAATCCTGATGGTGCAATGAGCAAGGGTCTCACATCTGAGAATACCCTTCCACGCTTAGGGTGGACAAAAATATTTACAACAAGGTGTGGTGAGGGACGGAGTCTCTGAATTAAGCAGAAAGCTCTCACCCAGTCAAGAGATCAGGGCTAGATCCAACACCGTTTTTTAGCTCACTGCACCATCCCAGTTTCAGAACCTGGCTGTATGCAAATTAGTCTGTTCCTGTCCCAGTGCATGATGGGAACAGGGCAAACCAAACTACAAAAGCCAATTCTTACACTGGGAAGGAAACAAGCTCCCGGGGACCGGTTTCTGGCATTACAGCCGTCTTTGGCCCGGTTTGCTTGAATCCTGATGGTGCAATGAGCAAGGGTCTCACATCTGAGAATACCCTTCCACGCTTAGGGTGGACAAAAATATTTACAACAAGGTGTGGTGAGGGACGGAGTCTCTGAATTAAGCAGAAAGCTCTCACCCAGTCAAGAGATCAGGGCTAGATCCAACACCGTTTTTTAGCTCACTGCACCATCCCAGTTTCAGAACCTGGCTGTATGCAAATTAGTCTGTTCCTGTCCCAGTGCATGATGGGAACAGGGCAAACCAAACTACAAAAGCCAATTCTTACACTGGGAAGGAAACAAGCTCCCGGGGACCGGTTTCTGGCATTACAGCCGTCTTCGGCCCGGTTTGCTTGAATCCTGATGGTGCAATGAGCAAGGGTCTCACATCTGAGAATACCCTTCCACGCTTAGGGTGGACAAAAATATTTACAACAAGGTGTGGTGAGGGACAGAGTCTCTGAATTAAGCAGAAAGCTCTCACCCAGTCAAGAGATCAGGGCTAGATCCAACACCGTTTTTTAGCTCACTGCACCATCCCAGTTTCAGAACCTGGCTGTATGCCAGGTGTTAGTCAGCAAAGTTTTGCACCAACGCATTGTTAAATGCTTGTTTCTTAAGTAACATATCAACATTGTATACAGTTGTTTCCATGGTGCACACAGTGTGAAAGCAGAGACTAATTTTAATTTACTTGCCACCTTGCCTGCCAGCGAAGATCCCCAGGTTGCCCATTAGGCCGCCCCCTCCCCAGCCAACGCAATACTGCCACAGATGTTTGAGCTGTTAGAAAGCCCTGCCCACGCAAAGGATCCTCTCCTTATGGTTGCAAATGTGTTCCCACTGCAATGTTCTTATTTTGACATCGCACCCCTCTACCCCAACACTACAAAACCCACTAGAAAAAGAAACACCCAACTAGATGAACAGTAAGTTACCATCTCTTAAGTGTATACCCTATGCACACAAATCCGACAAAACAAGAGACAAAACGCATAATGCAAGACTTAACAGTGACACAGGATTTGACAGGGACAGTAAGGACAGCAGACTATATGCCAAAGAAACACTTTTACTACACAGAATCACCGCAAAAGTCAAAACACAACCACACAGCTCAGAAGACAGCAGGATGTCTACCGCCGCCGCCACCGCCAGCTGCTGACCCGCCTGTCAGCGTACACACGCTCAAATCATATCATCAGGAATGCCACCTCCCAACTATCGCATCGCTCCCTAGCGATGCAGATTCAAATGGTGCAGTGCTGCCAGGACGTCGCAAGGGCACTGGAGCAAGTCACCATAGCAGTGCAGGGTCTGCAGGCGACTGGCCATGGCCAAGCTAGTGGGGGGGTGATGCCAGTGATGGTAATTCCAGCCACAGCAGCCTGTCGTTGCCGCTGGTGACGGTAACCCGCTGCAGCACTAGGCCCACTGCAGCCTCATGGGACAATGCTGATGTGGAGGAAGTCGAAAGGCGACTGGGAGCGTCCGCCCGGAGGCGCCACTGACTCTTTGAAATGTACCTGCAGGGCCATGCTGATGATACAAGCATGCCCTCTTCACATACATGGGGATGTATGAGTTAATACAGCTCTCATGCAATATGAAAAAATATTACTACATTATTGTGAAAAAACAATAAGATTTGATATGCACAAGTTAATCTGACTCATGTCATTATTTAATTTGTCATGCATGAGTGAAGTGTTGGGTGAGGGGAGTGGGTGCACTAGAAACAGTTCATTGTGATTTGGTTGCGACTCCTGTGTCCTTCAGCAGGATTCATGATGCACATGTGCAGGTGGGCGGTTGTCCCCTTCCGACTCCCTGCCAGAGATCTCTACAGGTATCCTCCGCTTGGTAGCAATGTTGTGGAGTATTGCACACACGGCCACAATGCGGCAGCAGACCTCAGGCTGGTATTTGAGGTCCCCACCAGTCTTGTGTAGTATGCGGAATCGGCTCTCCAAAAGGCCAAATGTGCGCTCAATGCAATTTCTTGTGCGGATGTGTGCATCATTGTAACGCCGTTGCTGCGGTGTGGCAGGGTTGAGGTATGGGGTGAGGAGGTACTCACGGAGACCCGTAGACGCTGTCACCTGAATGAAAGGAGCAGAGGGTGAGTGCATGTTATGCGCAGCTACATGGTCGCTATGTACTATTTGTTGACATGTGTAATTACCTAGAAGGTGTCCTTCGCCAAAGTCGCCCCTGGCCAGTCGTGAGTGCATGCTGCTGTGCCGGAATATGAAGGAGTCATGTGTGCTTCCCGGGTATTGTGCCACTATGTCCATGATGATTGTTATGTTATGTTATGTTAACATTATTTATACAGCGCACAGCTGCCCCAGCAAAGGGGCGTCCTGGCGCTTGAACAAGCACTACAACATAACACGCAAAAGGAAGGAAACAGACGGCTAAGCAAGTACAGAAAACAGGAAAGTTTTGATAGCACACCTGAAGACGGACAGATTGTTCAGAGCTCGAATGTGCACCGGGAGAGAATTCCATAACCCAGCGGCAAGCACTCGGTAAAAGCGGACACCCATCCTGCTGAGTTTAAACCGGGGGCAGACCGCGAGATGAAGGGCCTCCGATCTCAAGGACCTCGAAGGAACATAGGGGGTGAGCAAGTTAGCAAGAGCAGGCGGCGAGGAGAGCTTCAAAATTTTAAAGGCCAAACAGAGCGCTTTAAACTTAATTCTTTGCCTAACCAGCAGCCAATGAAGGGCAGAGATAG
The DNA here is from genome assembly GCF_964263255.1 of Lissotriton vulgaris. NCBI lineage: Eukaryota > Metazoa > Chordata > Amphibia > Caudata > Salamandridae > Lissotriton > Lissotriton vulgaris. The sequence goes on along the minus strand of NC_141694.1, from coordinate 1,804,258,224 downwards.
TGCTGGATACCGAGCAATGCCTAGGAAGACCAACAATGGCCCGCGCCGCAGCATTCTGTACCCTTTGTAGCCTAGATGCCTCAGCCTGGTTTACCCCCAGCATCAGTGCGCTACCGTAGTCCAGCCGAGACAGAACTGAGGCTTGGACCACGAGCTGCCGGGTGGGGGGGTAAAAAAATTTGAGGATTGGCCTTAATCCTCACAGGATTCCGTAGCAGGTGGCAGCAACCTTCTTCGTGTGACCCGTAAAGGTAAGGGCTGGATCCAGCCATACCCCTAAGTTCTTTACTTCAGAAGTAGGGATGGGGTGACGCCCAATTCTGGAGGCCACCACTGATCTCCCCAAAGCTCCGCATGTTTCCCTAAAACCATAACTTCGTTTTTTTGGACATTTAGTTGTAAACAATTGGTTTTTAACCAATTTGCCACTGCCACAAGTCCTGCTCGAAATCTGGGGGCATCCACTTCAGGATCTCCACTCAGTGTCACCGCCAGCTGCGTGTCGTCTGCATATGAGGTCATCGTTAAACCCCACTGTTTGGCGATCGCAGCTAGCGGTTTCACATAGAGGTTGAACAAAGTCGGGCTCAACGAGGAGCCTTGTGGGACCCCCAGATTCATTGGATGGAAGGTGGACTGGCAGGGTGGTATAGCCACCTTAAAGAAACGATCAGTAAGGAACGAGCGGAACCACTGAAGAGCAGTCCCTGCTACTCCAGCTTCCTCTAGGCGCTGAATCAGAATACGGTGGGACACCGTATCAAATGCGGCGCTCAGATCTAATAAAAAGAGCGCCTCCGTCTGCCCAGAGTCGAGCACCAGACGCAGATGCTCGGTCATGTAGAGCAAAGCGGTCTCGGTGCTGTGTCCCGGTCGAAAGCCATTCTGACTTGGATCTAGTATATGGTTATGAGCAAGATGGTCAGTCAAGATGGAATTGACATGAGCTTCGGTAACTTTGGCCGTCCAGGGAAGAAGAGATATGGGGCGATAGTTCTCAGGCAAGAGCGGGTCTGCATTTGCCTTCATTAAAACTGGGGTGACTACCGCCCGCTTCCATGCGGAGGGGACCATTCCTGTAGACAACGACAGGTTGATCAAGGTAAGAATCGGGACCCGGCACAAGGGGGAGAGCAGCTTAATTTGAGCTGGCTTCAGCGGATCCAGAGGGGAGCCTGATTTAATCCTGAGGCTCAGTTTGTCAAAGGCCTCAATAGACAAGTCAGGCAAGGAGGTCAAAGTCTCATAGCCCAAAGAAATCGGGCCAGCTGGCTCAGGATCAGGCAGAGACAGGTCAAATCCTCGGTAGATAGCCTGCACTTTCTCTAAAAAGAAGGAGGCTAGACTCTCACAATGAGAGTCGGTGCAGATTTCTGCTGAAGTGGCTCTTTTATTCATAAGGTCTTTAAGGACCTTGAAAATTAATTTAGAGGGGTTGGTGCTAGTTTGGAATTCCTGGGCATAGAATGCGGCCCGAGTTCTGCAGATTGCCCTGTGGTAGGTCTTCAATTTGGCAAAATAAGAGGATTTCAGACTGAGGTCATAAGACTTCCTCCATTCCCTCTCAGCTTTCAGGCAGATTTTTTTAAGCTCGGCAAGAGAGTCATTATGCCACGGGCTGGGTACCTTGGAATGACATTTTGACCAGCGCATAGGTATAAGGGAATCAAGGGCATCCGAAATCCATTTGCAGAACTGGTCGTATCCTTGCTCCACATCCTTAAGGGTTTCTGCTCCAGTATCCTATAAAACTCCTCAAGTTTGAGCTTGTGCCAGTGTCTTTTAAGGATCAGCCTATCCTCAGGCTTGAATGGCGAATTATCAATGGGACAGAAGACTTCCACCAATAGGTGGTCGGTCCAGCCAACCGGGATTGGTTGGACACCTTCCTCCTCTCCAAAGTGGAGAAGAAGGGATCAAGGATGTGTCCCCCAGTATGAGTGGGAAGCGTAACAAGTTGGACAAGTTGCAGTGCTTCAAGATCTGCAAGCAAAGTGTCTATGGCTATGGATAACACGCGATCAAAGTGAATGTTAAGGTCGCGAGTGATGTTGAAGTTCACGCAGCTAGGTGCTAAAGAACTAACCATATCGGCAAGGGCGGTCTTGAAGGCTGTGTCATTGCCTGGAGGGCGATAGATAAGAATGCCACTCAGCGTGAAATGATGACTAAAGGACACTTTATAAAGAGCGCTCTCACAGGCTGGCAACCCAAGGGCTTTTCATTCCGCAGGGAAGCACGATTTTACCACCATAGCAATGCCACCTCCTCTCGTGGCACGATTCAGTGTGAAGACCGTATATTCCGGAGGAAAGGTAAGATTAAGAATATCGGCATCCGAGTCCTGGAGCCAGGTTTCGGTGAGAAAGAGTAGATCGGGAGAGTCCTTTTCAATGAGGTCATGTATAAACTGGTGATGTTTGACCAATGACCTCACGTTCAAGTTCCAGATCCGAAGTGCACGAGCCGCAATGTTATTGCTCGTGACCGGAACACTCCCTTCTAATGTCTTAGCGTTGCACACCATCTGGATATTCAGTGAGTGGTAGGACTTGCAGTTCCGGTACATGTATTCTGTTTGTGCAAGTGGGCAGATGTGGATGTGGGTACAGTCAATGCATCCAATTACATGGGGGAATTGTGCAATGTTGTAAAAATCAAGCTTGGTTTGATTCAAGTCCTGTTGGGTGGTCGGGAATGTGATGTAATGGTGTAGCCGGGTCAGCAAGGCCTCCAGGAAAGTCCTTAGGCAGCGGGACATGGTGCTCTGGGAGATCCCCCCTGCATATGGAACTATCCCCTGGAAGCTTACCGAGGCCAGGAGGTGCAGACTGCACAAGACCTGGACATGGGTGGGCACGGCATTGGTCCTCCTTGTTGGGTGCTGCATCAGGGGGTCAAGGTCCCGGATGAGCTTTGTAATCATTGCCCCATTCAGCCGGTACTTTGACTAGATTTGCTCCTCAGTTTGGCCCAGAAGTGTGATCCGCTGGCGGAATGTTCGCTCCTGGATCCTGCGTCTGTTCCTTGCTGCAGCCTGGAGCCTTCGCCGCCTAACCACCATGTAGAGTCCTGGCATTGTGAATGTCCTTATGCTGCTACTGTGTCTCCTTAAGTGTGTTTGGTCAGGGCTGCACCTGTGGCTAGTTTGTGATTTTTTTATTTTTTATTTTTATTGGCTTCAAGGTTGCCACCTGGTTTGGGTTCTCCTTAAATTGTGCATCGCAAATAGCGATTTTGTGGTTTTTCGCAATTTGCGATTTTTTATGAATTTGGTTTGCGATTATTTAGCGAATTCGCAAATTAAATCACAATATCATTGCATTCTCGCAAATTCCGAATCGCTAAGGGGGTTCCACCAAGATTCTGCGATTTAATTTGCGATTTCACAAAATCGATTTTGCGATTTCGCTAACTGGTCTTTTTTCTTATCCTGAATTGCAGATCATTGAATTGCGATCGCAATAGCTAATTCACAGCTATTGCGAACGCAATTTTGGTTGATGAATCTAGCTGTAACAGTATAAATAAAAGTGAAAGTGAAAGAATACAGCACTATCCAGGATACAGGATGCATGCTGACATCACTTCCTGTGGATTTACAGCCCGTTTTGTGAGTTTGCAGGATGTTTTTTCCCTTGCTAAAGGTTTATTGGGAAATATCCATTATCAACGCAGGTACTTTGCGAGTGAATTGTATAGGCAAAACAAATTCACTCTAAGTGGTAGATGATCTGTAAATGTACAATTTTTCAAGCTATTGTATGCCTGGTAACAGTTTTTGGCTATGGCATGTGACCAGTGTTGTGTATGTGACTTTCCTTGATCACATGTGTTCCGATCTAATAATGTCTAGGCTGTCAATATACCAACCTTCACACATTCATGCCGCGCCATAATTCACAATGTTTGATTGGCAATGTATGCATTATTCAGAGTCATACTGATTTCCATAGGTTGCATGTGTGCATACATATGAGGCAGTTACATACATCATTCCAGTAAGGTGTGTACCACTGTCATGGGGTTAAAAACACACATATTCATTCACCAAGCATTTACTACTTGTGAAAAAGATTTGGTTGCATACATACAATGCAAAAATGTGAACAGATTATCTTTTTTGTATTTGATTAGGTGGTGTAAATGAGATGACCATATTCCCAGGGTTGTGCAAAGCACTTAACATGGCTTTACGTCACCTTGTCCATTTTTTTCTTTGCCAAACCAGTCCACTAAAGAGACTGGGTGTGACATTGGTTCAGTGTTGGACAGCTAACCACTACATATATGACTTTTGATGCTTGTCCAGATTAATACGTCTGGGGCTGAGACAGCTTTGACAAATCTAAAAATGTGACATTAGGCAGGCAAGAATATTTGGCATGCACCACACATGGATGAGTCAATTCCACTTTCATGAATAACTTTATGTGCTGTAAAGTGTCCCTTAATGCACAAAGACATACCACTTGCAGCCCATTCACCCTTTGTACATGGAACACATGTGCCTGCACAGGGACTGTTCTGAAGTTTGGACACCACCACAAGATCATATACACGGATGCCCCATGTATCTTTGTACATATGCCTGTGTGTTAAGACAAGACAAAACGCTATGTAATACAAGTGTGCACAGCACCAGCCTTAGACCATCATCATATTTTTTATTTTTTTTTATTTTTAAAGTTTTATATAGCGCGAACAAGATCTTTGCAGATGTCAGAGCGCTTTACAGAAACAGTAGGTAGGAAAACAAACTGTTGAAAACAGTGTAATATTCGGTAGGGAGTGAGTTGCAAAGTAGGGTAGTAATCGCACAAGAGTATGCACACTAATAACAATCAACAAGCAATAATATTGAAGCCGTGCAATGACGATTTGAGTAAGATTATAGCACCCCAGAGGGTGAGTAAACACACTGTTGAGAACAGAATAATAGGCAGTAGTGAATGGATTGCAAGTTAGTAAGGCACTCAGGTCACAGTGTACAGCCCTAGTAAACAATCTGGAAACCAAATAATAAAGCATCCCTGCTATGATTTTGGTCCAGTAGTAGTCGTAAAAGAGTCTAATATAGATAAGCAATCAGGTAGCCGGTAGACTAGGAGCCCTGTACTGTCATTGATCCAGTAGCAATAGGGTTCAGGTGAACTTAGCCATAAGGATGGCTTTTACCTCTTTCTTGAAGAGTACAGAGGAGGGGATAAGCCTAGTTTCTGGCGGGAGTGCATTCCAGATCCTGGGTGCCATTCCTGAGAAGGAGTGTTTGTATGTTTTTTCCTTCCGGAATCTGCAAGGTTTCAGGAGGAGATTCTTTGTGCTTCTGTTGGATCTCGAGCCTCCTGATATAGTCAGTTTGTGAGTGAGGTAGTTGGGTGACTTGTGGTGTACGGCCGAATGTGTCATACAGGCAATTTTCAGCTGAACTCTGGCTTCAAACGGCAGCCAGTTCAGGGCTTTTAGGTCAGGGGATATGTGCGAGTGTTTTCTTGAACCAGTGATGAGCCTTGCGGCCGCGTTCAAGGAGGCTCGTAGGGGCGCCGTTGTTGTTAGGGGGAGCCCGCTGAGAGCCACAATTCCGTACTCTATGCGAGGAATGACTAGGGCTTGTACAACAGTTCGGAAGTCCTTGGGTGGTAGGAAGGGTTTGAGTTTTCTCAGCGTGTTGATTTGGAAGTTGGCACCCTTGGTTGCTTTGCTAATATGCAGCTGCATGTCGAGATTGGAGTCAAGTGTGATGCCAAGGGATTTCGCCGAGTCCACGATGGTGGGCTGGACATTTAGTGCGGTTAGATGATTGAGCCAGGTTTGGGTGATGGCCTTTTTCGCAGGAGGTGAGATCAGAAGGAACTCCGTTTTCAGAGCATTTAGTTTAAGGTGATTGTCGGCCAGCCATGCTTGAGTGTTTCTTAGTGTGGCATTCAAAAGTTTGATGTCTTCAGGGGATTGAAGTTTGAGGTAGAGCTGAGTGTCATCTGCGTACATATGGAAGTGTACATTTGATGCTTGAAGCAAGGTGGTGAGTGGTTCCATGACGAGGTTGAACAGTGTGGGGGATAGGGAGGAGCCTTGTGGGACGCCTAGTGTTACGGGCACAGGCGAGGACAATGCGTTGTTGATCTTGAACTTCTGAGACCGGTTGTGCAGAAAGGAAGTGAACCATTTGAGAACCGTCCCAGATATGCCCATTCTGTTGTTTAACAGCTCCAGTAGATTCTCGTGTTTGACCGTATCAAATGCGGAGGAGAGGTCAAGGAGGATGAGGAGGCAGGACTCGTTGTGATCAAGGATTTGGAGGGCGTCATCAATTATGTGTGTCATAGCCGTTTCCGTGCTATGTTTTGCTCTGAATCCTGATTGGTGAGGGTTGAGGAGGTCAAACTGCTCAATGTGTTTTGTCAGTTGGAGTTGTACGCATTTTTCTAGCAATTTGGCCAGAGTGGGGATATTGGTGATAGGTCGGTAATTGTTTAGGTCGGCGGGGTCAGCTGTGGGTTTCTTGAGTATAGGCGTGACCTGCCCTATTTTGAGGGAGTCTGGGATGAGTCCTTGTTGCAAGGAACAGTTGATGATTTTAGTCCAGAGTGGGAGGAGCATGGGGGTGAAGGCTTAAACAGCGTTGGCAGGTAGGGGGTCTGTGAGGTGATTGGCAGGTTTCAAGTTGCCGAGCAGCTTGTGAATTGATTCTTCAGTGTAGGTGTCGAAGGACGTCCATGAAGCGTTGTTTTTAGGTTGAGTGTTAGTTATGCCTATGGAGCAGGAGTATCGACTTACGTCGTTGAGGAGATCACTTCTTATATTGTCGGGGCCTCATTTATGAGGCCTTGCGTCAGTTTTGCGCTGCGGATGCGTCACTTTTTGTGACGCATCGGCAGCGTAAAACATGCGCCTTGTTGCGCCATATTTAAAAAGTGACGCATCTAGGTAGATGCGTCTCTTTTTAAACCCCTGCGCCACATTATGCCTGCGTCAGGTATAATGTATGCAAAGGGGGCGTTCCCCCGCAAAAAGCCTTGTAATAGTGACGCAGTGAAATCTATGAGATTTCACTGCGTCACTTTTAGGATGCGGTTGCGTCAAAATCTTGCGCCTGCCTCACAGCAGGCGCAAGACTGACGCAAGCCCTTTCACATGGGGCTTTCCCCATGTGAAAGGACGCATTGCTGGAGTTGCGTCACTTTTGTGACACACTCCAGCAATGCGTCACTTTTGCGCTTACAGATGCGTCAGAAATACTGGCGTATCTGTAAGTCCTTGCGACATGATGCGTCATACATTAAATATGACGCATCATTGGTGTCGCAAGGAGTGCGCAGTGAAAAGTGACGCATCGCTGTTTTCACGCAGCGATGCGTCACTTTTCATAAATGAGGCCCCTGGTCTTTTGCTTGAAGAAAGCAGAGAAGTCTTCGCAACTTGGAATATCCTTTGCTGAGCTGTTAGGTTGTGGAGGCTGCGTCTTGGTTTGGGTTTTGACTAGCTCGAACAGTTTTCTTGGTCGGTTTTTTGCTTGGTCCAGCTGTTGGCTAAAGAAGCCTGATTTTGATCGTTTGATTTTTCTGAAGTAAGCGTTTCTCTTACTATTAAGCGCTCTAAGGTGCAGTGCTGAGGGGTCAGATCTCCACGTGCGCTCTGCCATGCGCATAGCACGTCTGTCCTCATTGAGTCTACCATCATACCATGGGTTCGAGTTCTTGGTGGCGACTCTCTTCATTTGCAGGGGTGCGGCTTCATTGATTATTGTAGACATAGTGTCTAGAAAGTGGTCGGTCACACAAATCAGAGGCGCCCGTCAGGGGAAGAAGGAGATTGCCTGTGTGGGCAGGCAAGGAGTTTGGGTTAAGATTCTTCATTTCCCTCTTCCAGATCTTGGTTTTGGCAGATTGAGCCGGGTTAAGTTTGACCTTTTCGTTGATGAAGAAGGTGATGATGTGGTGGTCTGACCAATCACAGGGTTCGATTGCCTCCAGCTGGGTAGAGTCTTCTTTGGCGATGATAAGGTCAAGGATAGAGCCTTTTTCATGTGTTGGACGGTTGCAGATTTGGGTGAGGTCAAGCGCGTTGAGGAAAGTCTTAAGACTATTCACCACAGCGTCTTTCTGTTCGTTCCAGTGGAGGTTGAAGTCTCCCAAGTATATTTGATTGATCTGTCGACCGGCGTTGGTGGATATTGTGTCCATGATTTGTTGGGAGAAGGTGAGGTTGTCCCTGGGTGGGTGGTAGATAACATGAAGGGAACACACAGGTTTGCCCTCGCTAGTAATATCGAGGCAGATGAGTTCGCAGGAGGAGAGGGAGGGGGAGGGACCTTCAGTGATGACGAGGTTGCTCCTGTAGATGCATGCGATTCCCCCGCCCGTCTTGCCATCTCTGTCGAGTCTAATAATGTGATAGTTGGGGGGGGGACTAGTATGTCCATTATAGGTGTGGAGGCTTCAGTTAGCCACGTTTCAGTCAGAAGGGCTAAATCGAGGTCCATTGATGAGATGAGATCCGTGATGCTGGCGGATTGTCTCGGGCCGATCTGCAGTTGAGCAGGATACACTTTAGTTTGGGGGTGAAGAGAGTGGGTGAGTGTTCTAGGGCGAGGGGGACTTTTCTGAGATTACAGGTGACGGAACTTCTATTGCTCCGTGTGGGGGGCCTGAGGGGATTTGTGATAATCGTGGGTATGGGAAGGTGTGTAGTGGGTGGGAGTTTTGTGGGACCTGGGCCATATGAGCGGAGTAGAGTATGCAAGTCTCGGTCAGAGAGGGGGTGTAGGGTGCGACGGGGCGGCCGGTGGCCTTGCAGTCGGGGATCGAGGGCCAGCGCGGGGAGTGATGAGTGAAGAGGTTTGAGGGGCGAGTGGTGAACTTGTTGGGCGCAGAAGTGAAGGGTAGGGGGTGTCTGGGGTATGTGAAAAGAAGTTCCTTGATGGAGTGAAGATCTTCTTTGACTTGTAGGAGGGTGGATATGATCATGTCCAGAGTTGGATTGGGGATGGTATTGGGAGTGAGAGCAGTGGGTGCGTCATTGAATGGGGCAAAAGGGTGGGCAGTGGGACGCGTGGGGCGGGATGTGCACGCGATGGTACATGGCTCTGCGGCCGTAGAAGGTGGGGTACAGGGCTCTGTGGCCATAGTAGATGGATGAGAGAGTTTGTGAGCAAGGGGCGGGGATGGCGTGGATAAGGACAGTGGGAGGTTAGTAGCATAGGTGATGGCGCTGGAGGAAGGGGGCGCAGGTGAGTTGAGGGATGAGTGTATGCTGGAGAAGGAAGGAGTGACAGTAGGATGGTGAGGGCTAATAGTTGGGGGGGCTAGAGGGTAGGGTGTTGGGTTGAGGGAGGTGGAGTGTTCCGTGAGTCTGGCCGGTGGGGTGGGGTAGTGGGGAGTGAGAGTGGGGGGGAGAAAGGGAGAGAGTTGGTCGTGTAGCGGGGCATGAGAGATATGCTCAGTGCGGTGTGGGTGGGTTCTGTGAGACTCGTTTGAGGTGAGCGATGGGGGGTAAGGAGGGTGGGGGTATAGGGGATGTGTGACGGGGGGTGATATTCGGCCGTGCATGAGGGGTGTGGGGAAGTGAGATCGGATGGGTGATCGATTACAGTGGGATCTGAGACGTTCGCAGGAGTCGTAAGGTGGGGGGTGAGGAGGGTGGGGGTATGTGGAATGTGCGAGGGGGGGTGATCTTCGCCAGTGCATGGGGGATTTTGGGAAGTATGATTGGGTGGGTAACTGAGTACCGCACTGGACAGAGGGGAGAGGTGTGAGATGTTCCTCTGCTGTGAGTATTGACGCTTGGAGTTAGGGGGTGTTGAGTAACCCGTGGTGTTAGGCGTGGCGGACCGCCTGTTGGAGATATGATTTAGGAAGGTGGGGAACAGATGGTCGAGTAGATCAGTGGATTGGAATAGGATAATCCCATTGTTATAGATGGAGATGGTCGCTCTGCCCGGGAAACGTTGGGATGGTGTAATAGAGAATGTTAGGCCATGCGCGGTTTTTCTAGAGGTGGAGATGGTGAGGGAGGCGAGGAGCACTTTCCTCCACTCTGCTCTGCGTAGGGTGTAGAAGATGATATCAGTGCTCGTGGCCCCATTAGTTAGCGAGAAGTAGGTGTCCACAAACGGGGTTTCGGGGTGGGTCTTCAGGAAGTTGTGTTTGAAGCGTTTGGCTTTTTTTTGGTGAGCTCGGATGGATAGTTAATCTTGTATGTGTGCTTGCCCATGCATTCCATAATGGAAGAGGTGTAGGTACAAGAGGTAGAGGAGGGGGGGGTGGAGTGTGTAGGTGGGTGGACGCGGTTATAGGGCAGGAGGCATGGAGAGAATAAAGGAGAGAAATAGAAGATAGCTAAAGGTGTGAACGCGGTTATAGGGCGGGAAGCGTGGAGAGATTAGCGGAGAGAAATAAAGTATAGTTATAGGTGTGAGATAATGAAGGAGACTGACTAGTCTAAGATGGAAACCACAGTGGTGTACTAGTCTAAGATGGCCGCCAGAGAGAGAATAGAGAGGCAGGAGTACAAGTCCTTTGTCTGTTGTTGTTGTTGGGTTAGCAAGCCCAGTTTCCCTTTCTATTAATGGGCAGGTCCAGTTGGTCCAGCTTCTATGTTGCTGCTTGGTGAAGATGAGAGAGGAGGAAGGAGCCGTATCTCAGTACAGGTGACCCCTGACCGAGTTGGAATGCAGCCTCATGGTCAACTGTGGGCAGTGGGGCGATTTATTACTCTAGTTTATAGCCCCCGCCATTTTAGCCAACAGTGCGACTCTGCCACGTTGGCACAGAACCCTTTGTTAGGGGGAAGTTTTGATTTGGTCCATAACGGTAGCGAAGGGGGAAACCGGCAGGGAAAACCAGCATACAGAATTATGGTGATAGTGTTAATAAAAGTTATGAGCACACACCTTTAGGGCTGTAGGCGACCCCTCGAGGCACCCTTGCATCCACTGCGGCTCCGTTTTCGCCCATAACAAATCTTAATCTGACTTTTGATGTGTCAATGTATGCAGCAGCATGCATTACACATTTTCTTACCATACTGAAAGGTGAATTGCTAGACCTGTCAGCCCTAGGGTGGTCTTTCCCTATTTTTTTCACCCTTGCCTCATTTTTCCCACCTACTTTTTGTTGGCCTTAGGTCTCTGGGCACCCTCCCATTGCTAATCAATGCCAGGGTGCAGGTGCTCTCTTCCACTAACATGGCTGCCACTGACCCCTTCTACTGCAGCGTGGTCTTTTTAGGCACACTCTAGTAGCCAGGAGCTGGCTGGAACCCTTAAATAATGTTGCAATACCAGCCTGCCAGCCTGTCCATAGCTAGAATGAGGGAACCTTCCAGAACAGGGGAGGTGACACCAACTGCCACTGCCAACTGACGCTAAATAAGGAAAGGGAGGGAAAGTTTCCAGTCAGTTGGGGCATCACTGACCTGGGGGACCCACGCTGGAGATTTAGGCGGGAGGGCCTAGTCAGGGACTTATGCCACTGGGAGTGACAGGATTTAGGTGCTGCCTCTTAAGCTGAGTGAGGTTCTCTAGACTAGCCCCCTGATCTGGCCCAGCGGTAGGGGAACCCAGGGACCATTTTCAGTGACCTGAGGTAACTTCAAGAAACCACCTCATAAGGGCACAGAACCAACTGAGCGCCAAGAAGACTACTTGCCCTACAACCAGAGACTACTGGGGGATCGACCAGGTACTGGACTGTGCTGCCCTGCGCACTCCCTGTCTCCCCCCAACTGAACTGATCAACTACTTGTCCTGCTCCCCTCATCAGCACTGTAACCTGCCCTGAAGTGCTATTTCCCCCCACGCGCTGTCCCGAAGCGCTGTGTGATCGTCGCGCTGTTGCTCACAACTGCTGTGAAGCGCTGTGCCCCCGGAGCGCTGCTGCGGCTTTGCAGCGCTCCCTGAAGTACTCACCACCACAACCCATGGGAAGCGCTGGCCTTGAGGCGCTGCTGTCTGCCCCCGGCGGCCCTCGGTGCCAGGAGAGGGCCGCCGCTGTGTTCCCCGAGGGCCGCGACCGGCCCGACTCTGTGCAGTTCCCCCCGCAGCGGCCCCCGGAGCCTTGGGGAGGCCGCTGCGGTCATCGTCGTGCCGGGATTCCTCTCAGACAGCGCTGGGCCTGCCAGGCCGTGAAGCCGGCTTCCACCCCACGGGATGGGGAACACCTCTGCCCCGCCTCTCCGGAGCCACGATTGAGCCCGTGTCCTCGCCTTGTCCCTGGCCGTGCCGCGATTGGCTGGTGACTCTCCCGCCCCCCGGGGATGCGACCAGATTGGTCCCGGGCCCTCACAAGGGCCGAGAAGAAAGCCGGTACTGCCCTGGGGCCGGAGGGAGACCTGGGAAAAGCGTGAGGGTGGCGCGGGTCTCCCCCGACGGCCTACCACCCTCCTGGGGCTCACGAACACCGCCGGAGGGCTCCGTGGATAGAGGGAGCCCTCCCTTGTGTCAGCGAGAGCCCCCTTTGCCTGCGTGAGGCCTGCCAGAGGGCCGAAGCCCTCCCTTGTGTCAGCGAGAGCCCACTAGGCCCGCGTGAGGCCTGCCAGAGGGCCGAAGCCCTCCCTTGCGTGAGCGAGAGCCCCTTTGCCCGCGTGAGGCCTGCCCGGGGGCCGAAGCCCTCCCTTGTGTCAGCGAGAGCCCCTTTGCCCGCGTTAGGCCTGCCAGAGGGCCGAAGCCCTCCCCCCTCACAGCGAACCTACGCAAGGGCCTGGAGCAGGCCAAAGATAGCAGGTAACCCCAGGGGAGGAGGGCGGAAGGCCGGTCTAGGCCCCGAGTTCGCCCCTCCCACGGGGAGAACTGTGACTGGGCCCCGTTGGCCCCAAGGAGCCTAAGAGTGACCGTGAGGCCTGGTTTGAGCCTCTGGGGCACGCGGGCCAAGAACTATGCATGCCTGGAGAACAGGCTTATACTGGATTAACTGTTAAGGCCCTGATTAACAACGAAGTGGTACAAGGCTAGATTACCTGTTCCATGCTTGGCGACAGCCCATGCTTGATTAATTGGTTGTGCCTAATGACATGTCGCTTTGCCCTGAAGAGATTTAGCCCTCCATAGGGAGGTGTTAGCCTTAAGGAAATGTTTTGCCCTAAATGAACTGTTCATTCTCATAAGGTGTGATGCTTATTCCTGCTGCCTGAAAGGCTGGTCCATGATGAATGAATTACCTGTTTGGAACAGTTTTTTTTTACAGGATGAAATGCTCATATCTACTTCCTGAAATACTAGTTCATGGTTCGTGGAAGTACCCCCCCCCCTTTCCTGCTGAAAAGGTTATTGTGACAGGCTGTGTTACTTGCTGATTTACTACTTTTGCTCACACAATGAAAATGCTTTAGTGGAATGATCTATGAAATGTTGCTGAAATGATTACCCTGATCTGAAGCTTACAGGGTACGCAGACGATACCCAATTGCTGTTCACCTGGCCCGATGATAACCTTGATACCTCTATAGTTCATCTATGTTTGTCCTCTGTATTTCGCTGGTTGACGAAGGCCCAGTTGAAGTGCAACGAGGACAAATCTGAGGTTCTTTTTTATGGCTCCTTTCCCCCCTCGTTCATGAGCACCCTATGGCCTTCTGACATCCCAGGCCCGAAAGAGATGGGGAGACCTGCCAAAAATCTGGGCATCTGGTTCGATGAGGACTTAAGATTTAAACATCATATTAAAAAACTTACTGGCACCTGTTTTGCGACCTTAAAAATGCTTCGCAAATTCTTTCCCTTGCTACCTAGAGAAGCAAAGGAGTCTGTTGCGCGAGCGCTTATATTGTCCAGGTTGGACTATGCTAATGCATTGTTCAGTGGAATCCCCTCTTACCTGGTCAAACGCCTGCAAATCATCCAGAACGCGACAGTCCGTCTTTTATTTAACATTCCTAGATGGAAGAGCGTTCGCGCGGAGATGCGCACACTCCACTGGCTCCCGGTTGCACAGCGCATCCGGTTTAAGTCATTGGTTCTGGCGTTTCGTGCTATTCATGATCAAGGCCCCCAGTACTTGAGAAAAAGATTCATCAGTTACGTTCCCACACGTACTCTGAGATCCTCCACTCTGTTTCAACTATCCCTCCCCCGTTTCAAACGTGCCAGACTTGGTGGTCAGTCGATTGCGGTGGTCGTGGCTCGCGCCTGGAATGCTCTTCCTTTTCACCTGCGCTCCACACCCACTGTAGCCGCATTCAAAAAACATCTGAAGACGTATCTGTTTAACAGTGCTATTTAAGAGTCCTTTTTTTTGTGAGGGTCTGCTTTCTGTTTTTCTTTCTCCCGCGCCAGGATACTCCCCAGTAGCAGAGCGCGCTATAAAATGGTTTATAATAATAATACATAAAAGATATTGATTTTTCATCAAAAGTACTGGTGTGGTCTCCATCATTGCGCACACTTCTTGTCTCAGTGGATCAGTGTGTTATGTAGATACTTTACACGTAAGCCCCTGGTTGCCTACCTGCTCGAGCCAAGCTACCTCCCAGGGAACTGGTGGTCCCAGTTCTTACATAAATGCTATGCTTTATCCTGGTTCACCCTTCCTAACCCCCCTTTTTGTAGCCATTGCATATGTTGCCACAGTCTCTGATGACTAAATCTGCATCCGCATTATGCAGCAAAGTCTGTTGCAGCAGAAGAGCCACTGCATCACCCTGAGCATCCCCCTTAAATGCTAAGTGGAGCATGTGCATCGGCCTAACATTGAATGCAACATTCTGTCACGGTCTGTGGCTTGACACCACTTTGAAAATCAGGAGAGGGTGAGTTTGACATCAAAACATTACAAAAAGTGACATTCTGTTGGCGGTATCGACTGGTAAATGTGGCCCTGAGTGGTTTAAACTCTCATTATACATGTCCCTTTACATGTGACAATATTTAGATTTGCGTCCTGCATGCCCTATCAAAAGTTGCTTATGTGACACTATGTGGCAGTGGCCATATGTGCATGAATGTGTGAGTAGATGGTGGCACCGGATGATGTGACACACATATGAAATGTGGGAGTGTGTTCATGAGTGTGTGCACATTCCTGGAGACATACAACTGTATGACCATTTCCTAGGAGTTGATGCTCTTATTTATGTTCAACTATGCTTGCAAATATGTTGACATGTGTAGTGGTAGCAAATACCTAGATTACATGCAGTCACCTATTAACATTTAAATTGGTTGTGAAGGATCACTTAGCTAGGTGATGCTTCTTCATTGTGGTACCATAATATTGTTGTAAATTTTGAGCACATTGTATTTGTCTTTGAGGCTGTGATTAGTATTAGGCTACTTGCATGTGTTGGCCATGCTTGTTGGGATCCCTGACACACTATACTCATGAGGCTAGCACAATTTTGTTTGAGGTTGTAGACACACAGTATGTGTGATGTAATGAGGATAGTGCCATGAGTCAGAATTACTTGCCATGGCACACTCATGATGGTGGGCATAGGACATCCACACATCTATTTCATTGCATTGTCATCCTATTTGGCCTACGTACACAATAGTGTATACTGTTGCTTTTTCAGTTGTCCCATGGCTAACTTGTGTACTGAGTTTTATGGTAATTCAAGGTCTGTACAGTGTTGAAAATGAGTCATACAATGTGTTTGTAATGATATACATGTACATATCTATCATTACAGTGACACTTGTGTGAGGTGTAAGGGAAGAATCACTTGTAAGACCGGGCGTTATTTTTCAAATTGGTGTTAGATGCAGTACTTACACTGTATTGATTTAACAGTTGGCCTTGCTCCCTTATCCGTTAAATCTCCAGCCACCCCACCGTCAAGTTGTTCCTGCTCACCATTGTCATGTAAGTATGGGAATTATGTCAGCACACATATTTTAGGTGTGACACGGTACGCAAAGATGGTTTAGCCTAACATTGGCAATGATTACAGCAGTCTGCCCTAGTTACAGCTATGCAGCATGAGCAGACTATCTTGAATCCGAAACTCTAAATTGCACCTGACGGTGCCTAGGGTACAACACACCAAGCACATTGTATTTCACAATGATGCTCCATCTGCATTTTGTAGTTATGATGCACAAAACATTTTATCTATCCAGCTTTTGGTTTCGTTTTTGTCATGTACTGTGCTAGATTGCTCTGTGTGACAGTTTTTTGTGGTACATCTACAGCAGGCCAGATTAGTGACCTTCTCATTACATAAACAAAGCATACAATATATTGGTCAAGTGATATTTTATTTAACTACATTGTAAGATTAAATATTTAATGCACAGTTGCACATGAAAAATGATTTCATGCAACATTATGTGAAGAAAGTATTGTATATTGGATCCTTCCACAAAGTTGCTGCTGTTCTAGCAGGTTGCTGCTCATCCTCTTCTTAATCCATCCCATTGCCAGGATTTTGTAGATCTTCTAAATCATCAGGCTGTGGTGTATCAGTCCTGACACAAATGTTATGTAGTATGCAACATACTAATATGATTTTGCATACCGAGGGTGGTGAATACAGGAGCCTCCCGCCTGAAATGCCCAGAAACCTAAACCTGGAATTTAGCACTCCAAAGGTCCTTTCTACTATGGTCCTTTTTTAGCCAACTGCTACATTGTAGTCACTCTGTGCCTGCTTGTGTGTAATTGTGATTGGTGTCATCACCCATGGCATTAGTGCATAGCCTTGGTCAGCTGAAACAGAAAATGGAGAAAAGGTGCGTTAGTCTCTAAGCATGATATGGGGAAGAATTACATTTCTTTGGCTTTGTGTCCAGTGTCCAGCATTCTACATTCACCTTGCACATGGTTTGGTACATGCAATTAAACAGCATCTATGCCATAGAGTTGTTAATTGGTAACTGCTTACACATAACTACACTGCTATTGGCATGGTCCTCTGTGATACCTCCATAGTGTTATATGTTTAGCAATATGCAAATGTCTTATAGGATGTTGTTATTCAACAATGTCAATGTGAACCTCATGATTTCTGAGACCCTTGTCTGACATGGATCACTTTGTAGGTCGAGCGTCAGCGTGTTTGCACTGTCTGCAAGACCGGGTGTAATCGATATACTGCTTAAAATCCTCCTCTGTTGCTTTCAATTGGTTCACTTCTGCTTCACATCTATTTATTGGGTCATTATTGGCCTGTACTCCTGATACATCACTTCCGTATTTAGCTTGGGAGCACTGGCCAACTACAGTTTCATTACTCTTGAGGTGTTGATCTGTTAGTTTGGAACTACTTGTTTTATTTCCTTCTACTGGTGGTGTGGTGTGAGTGTCAATGGCACCTCTCGTCATGTTTTAGCATGGTGCCCCCCCTTTAATGTTTGTTTATTTAATTACAATGGCACCCCTGTGTGATTACGCATTACTTGCTCCGTGACCCTTAAATTTGTATGCAGGTTACGTGACTGCACAACAGCAGGCTAATTCATCTCCGCCCGCCCATCGGCAGAGCCAGTCTAAGAACACTGACATCGCCCTCTTCTAGTGCCCACCCACTCCACTGGTGGTCAGTAGTGGCGCGTATGGGGCATGCTGCCGGGCAGTGACGTGGTAAAATGCAGAATATAGGCTGATTGGAGTTAAGTAAACAAAAAAAAAGAATCTCGTTGGCGATGCAGCACGCGCAACAAAATTCATGTTCTCCTACAGAGATAGAAACCCCATTCACAATAGGGCTTGTTTGTTCCAATATTTGGCAGGTCCACTGGACGTACGTGGGCATGGAAGATAACACCGGCCCAGAGGGTGCACTGGCTTCTTTTGCCCACAAGTGCAAGAGTTGTAGTATGGGATTACCCAGCAAGATTGCACCTCCCTCAGCACCCGTTTGCACATGCACTAAGTTGCAGTTTTCAAAAGCAATTCCATTCCACCACACTAAATACCACTCCACAACACAATTCCAATCCACACCACACACATCCAAACCACAACATACCTTTCCACATCATGCCACATAATTAAACACCATGCCACAGAATTCCACTCAATACATGCTACTCCACACCACACAATACCACTACACATAAGTCCACTACACGCAATACCACATGATTACTATCCACATAATTCCATTGCACAGGCACGGATCCAGTGTTTCTCATATTGGTTCACTCAGGTCTTTCAGCACAGTTTTCTTACCATAACTTTAAAAAAAATCAAAACTGCAAGCACACACTCTCCTCCTCTTCTTTCTGTGTCTTCTGCATACACAAGCGCAGTCTCTTTATGCATCTACAACCTTCTCTCCCCTTAATTCCCTCTTTCTCACACACTCTTTCTACTACTCTATCTAGAGTCTATTCGCCAGTTCATACACAAACTACCTATCCCCCAATCTTCCTTTTTATCTATTCTATACAACTCTCACCCAATTTACTACAAAAGTTGTACGAAATCCAAACAATGATACATTAAAAAATCAATGCGATGCTGCTTAGTCTTTAATTCAGTGTTCATTTAACCAAAACAGAACCAGCCGACATGTGTTTTGTCGCATGTGGAAATAGTTCTGCGACTTCCTCAGGGCTGAATGTTGATGATAAGGTCTCTGTAATGCGCTGCCGGTGATAATTCCAACCCGGCTGGGCTATTAGCTGGAAGTAATTAACCCCTTCGATGCTCATGACGAGCTCAGCTCGTCATGAGGCACGGTTGAGCTGTGCTTATGACGAGCTGAGCTCGTCATGAATAATGAGGATTCATAAAATGTCAGCACAGGAGGGAAAAAGTCACAGCAGCCAAGGTGTTAAGGACTTCTTATGAGTAAAACAAACATAACCCGCTGCCGGTTAAATCATTCACTGGCTAGCTCCAATGTGGCCCAAAGTAATGGTCTTGATCTGCAGAATTGCGCAAAAGGAGAAGGTACACTCCTATTAGCCAAGCCAGATCCCAAGTTGTAGGACTAGTCAGAAGCAAAACATATTCGTTAAATGCAGGTAAAAGTGGAACATCAAGGTAAGGGCGACGTGAGGTGGATCGATAAGTAGAGGGCGACCGCAATCAGCATTCAATCTGTAGCGTGTGCTCTACGGACCTCCTCACGGCAAATCACAGTGTTCCGAGTACATCCACTCCACTACAAACGAAAAACATAAGGTAAAAATCATATCATTTACAATGCAAATAGCTCTAACTCTCACAAAAGCGAGACCGATTGCATTGCAAATGCTTCTTTGTATGTACAGTTACCATTCCAAAGAGGAAATCGTCATCATTACCTTTACATGATACATGGCAGTATCTGTAGGAGTTACTTCATTTTGGTACAAAATTTGGTGACAATTTTTTCTGGATTTACAAGTTTCAATGTCTCAGGCACAGACATGAAAGTCGATGTATGTGACTTTGTGCGCTGTTTGTCAACACATGTTGATGCACACACCCACTGTAGGGACACCATACATTAGTTACTAAGGGTTGTAGACCCGTTTGCGCCAGCAAAAAACATGTGGCCCATGTACTAATCCTATTTAGCGAGTCACAAATTGAATTGCTACTTACTAAATAGGATTAGAGACTCTTTGTTAGGGAGGGGCGTTCCAAGGGCATTCCTTCCTAATAGCAACTCTGAACACTATGTAAGAATGTTTTGCAACCGCCTTTGTGGTTGTAAAAAACCTCACAGTTTACCACCCTCTTCAAGAGGGTGGTAAACCATTCGAAAACGGGAAAGGGTCCCCAGGAGACCCCTTCCCCTTTGTGAATGGGTGCGCAACCATTTTTTTCAGAGCAGGCAGTGGTGCGAGGGACCACTACCTGCCCTTAAAAAATTAAACAAAAACGTTTCACTTCTTTTATTTTTAAATGCATCCCATTCTTGTTGTAAATAAAACAGCGATAATGTTAAGCATTCGCTGAAGACATGTCTCTGTGTCTTTGGTACAGTTTCCTGCCCTTACTTCTGTTCCCGGCCAGACTCCATTTTGGTTTCTGGTCTCCATTTTGTATGCCACATCACGCCATGTGCTCACCACGAGGCGAGTCCTACCTCATTGTCCGTCACTCTTGAAGTTTGCCCGGCAACAGGCTATAAATAGTCTCAGCCTATCTAGCGCATGCCTAGTACGTGCAACATCTGTTTCTGTTTAGAGGGGATTGGAATGTGCATTTAGGGGGCTTCATGAACCGTTAGCTCCACCCATGTATTGATCATGTTCAAGAGATATCCTTATATGGTTGTAAAACGTGCTCTTGAGTTGTAACCGCCCACTTATGAACCCCTTCTTTGTGTATAAAAGGGGACCGCGTGTCCGTGTTCTTTGTGCTACCTTGTACAATACTGAAGGATGTTGTGTGGGTTGTAGTACCACCTTTAAAGGTTTATTAAACTTTGTCTTTGTATTTCCAGTTTCCGTGCCAAATTCTTATGTAGTCTGAGGACTTTGCATACAGAAGAGCGAACCCTTTTCGCACTCGCAGGCTTTGCTGAGGCCGTGAATTCATCAATTGGCGCCCGTCACGTGGGGCTCATCGGCGACTCGGATGCTCGAAGGACTAGTCGTGACGAAGGATTGGAACCTTGCCGGGGACGTGATCACTGCCAGCGGCGCTTTTAGTCCCGGCATCCCGAGGTATTCTTCCTTCCCTTCCGATCTGACCGTCTGGGTGGCGCCGGTCATCGACTGAGACCTCTTCTGTCGGTTTGCCGTGTAGTGGCCGTTTGGGCGAATTTCAGAACTTGGCAGTTGGAATCTGGACGCTCTGTGACTGGTAAGAATCGGTATACGATACTTGCCCGAGCCTTTGATAGTCTTTGATTGGCAAGGCTGTTTTAGGATACGCTTGCCCCAACTAATTTGTTTGTTTGAATTTGAATTTGGCTAGCCATTGTGAATGTTTCTAAGAACTAATATGAGTTGCAACCCATATTAACGGGCAATGTGGGGAAATTTCTCCAGACCTATAAATTTGAACGGCGCAACGTTTTAAGTGCCACTTTATTGTAATATTGCATATTCTGCATTATTGAGAAAACATGCCCGTTTTTAGCGCACTCCGTAAGTGGTGCTGCTGTTTTGGAAATGACCGGTTGGTACTTGAAGAATCACAGGCGGCTCCCCCAGAGGGGATGCCGAATAGGGATATGTATGTGAAATTTGGCCTTTCCCCTATAATGTACAGCACATTATGGAGGAAATACACCAAGAAGGATCCTGAATTGCGATGGCCTATGTATGGATCGTTTGATTTGCGGAAGATTGAGTATGTGGAACAGTGCATGTGTAAGCGGAGAGTGCGGCAAGACATGTTTGAATGTATACGTATGTGGGTGAAAGAGGTGCGGGAGCGTGAGAAGCGTGAGCAGGCATTGGTTGAGAAAGAGCAGCGAAAGAGTGAGCGTGCGAAAGCGCAAGAGTCGAAAAAGCGTGAAGCTAAGGAATTAGAAGAAAAGCAGGAGAAAGAGCGGAGATTGCAAATATCTGGCCAATATCCTGTTCGTCAGCCACTTTATCCTGTCCTTAATAAATCAGATGATGATTTTTCGTTATTAGATCGTTCACCACCGCCTTATGCTGGTCCGTCCGCCCTGAATGGAGGAGATTCAGACCCTAAGCCGGCCGACCGGAAGAGGGATACACGGTCTATGTTATCGGCTGACCGTATGGCCGATCTTCGTAAGATTGCTTATCGGGTGGTTAGAGATAAGGTGTCTTTAACAGATGTGTTAATAGAGCTTGCGGCATGGGAGGACAGGGAAAAGCTGTATTTTGCTGCTGTTCTCTCTGATGAGGTGGTGGCCGATTTTCGCAAATATTCTGATATTTTTGAACCAGATGATGTGATATCCGATGCCAAAGAATTACGTAAAGGGTTTTTTCTCTCTTCCCAGGTACCCGATGCAGTTCGACGGCTCTTTGCGTTGCGGGACGAAACGTTGCGACTCCGGGAAGAGGCGCGGAAACGGAAGGCTGGTGACGAGTCTTCGGGTTCGACTGGCGCCGAGAGGCAGACGCCCATCTTTTATTCAGATAAGATCGACACTGTGCATGCTAAACCGATGCGGGAGGCGGCGCCTCTGTACGTTCCCCCTAAGGGAGCGGGTACTAGTTCGGACAAGACGTCACCTGATGCTCAAGGGTATTTTATTTATAACTGGGTATATACTCCTTGGAATAGGGCAGATGTTATGGCATTGAAAGCAGCCTTACCTGATCCCCGAAAGAATCCCGCAGCCTTTTATGAGGAGGTAGAGGGGGCTTTAAATTCCTGTACTATGACTTTGGCTGATATTGATTTGTTTTTCGGACTTATTTTGCCACCAGATATGTGGAGGTCGATACCTAAGATTGATGATCTCCAGGCCTCTAAAGCCCGGTGGAAGGATTTTGAGGATGAGGATAGAGACAGAAAGCCAGCACAGAAACCGCCCCGAGTGATTTTAGATCTCCCCGTCGCCATAGTTGAGAAACTGAAAACACTTGTTCCCCCTAAAAAGATTGATTGGACTATGTTAGCATCTTGCAAACAGAAAGTAGATGAATCTGTATCGGATTTTTTTACGCGGTTTGAAGAAATGTTTCATGATTTCAGCGGCCAGTCGCTTACGGACGACACGGGCCGACATCTCTTCGTTGATAAATATGTTTCAAACTTATTGCCAAGTATAGCAGCTCGATTAAAAGCGAGTGAAAGCTCTTGGACTACGTCGACACCGGCATCCCTCCTGACGATGGCTCAGTATTATGAGCGTCAGGAACTAGAAGCGAAAGGGAGTGAAGAAAAGAAAGCAAAGGATTTGAAAATGAGGGTTATGTTAGCGCAAGTATATGGTCCACCTCGTAGAAGCAATGAGCGAGGTGGCAGAAACTTCTCTACCCTTCCGTCGGGTCATCTTGATGTGGCCCGGGATCAATGTGCGTATTGTAGACAGAAAGGCCATTGGGCATGTGATTGCCCGGTGCTACGTGCACAGCGCCAGGAGCGTGTTCAGGGGATTTCAAGAGGAAGAGGACATTTTTCAGGCCCTAGAAATAATATGAATGACCGCCCTAGATTTGACTCTACTATGCGACCTCGAGATGGATCCAATGTTTTTGATCGATGAAACCAATATCAAATGTCTGATCTTAGGCCTCCCGAACAGCATGATTCTCAGTATGCATAGGATTGCGTAGGATGGGGTAAGGAACCAGTTGAAGTGCCAGTGGATCAGAGGGGTCCCTATGTTACAGCACATGTTTTGGGTTCTACTGATAGGTTCCTGGTTGATACGGGAGCTACTCGTAGTGCTTTGTCCCGAAAATTGGTTCTGAGGGCTCCCATGTCTGGCTCCTCGATTACGTTAATAGGGTTCGATGGAACTCCCTCTGTTAGCCCACTGTCCCAACCCCTTGCACTTTATGTAGATCAGTTTACTGCACCATGCCCCTTCTTGCTTTCTCCAAATACTCCTGACAATATCGTTGGCCTGGATATGCTCAAGTATTTCCGAGCCACGATACGGTGCTCCCCGGAGGGAGAACGTGTTATTTTAAATAACAATTATGCATCCATGGAGAGGGTATATTTGATTACTGTGGAGACCGCATTGGCCTCCTTGCCTGACTCCTTGTGGGCTACATCCGATACTGACGTAGGACAAATGATTATTCCTCCAGTGCACATTACTGTAAAGGAGGGAGCTGTGTTGCCGCATCTGCCTCAGTATCGGATCTCACAGGAGGGGGAGGAGGCGCTTATACAAATAGTGCAGGATTTGATTAAAGCTGGAGTGGTTGAAGAAGTCCTACAATGTGTGTAACAGTCCTATCGCTTTATTATTGATCTCAGAGAGGTTAATAAGATTGTGATACCCCAATACCCCGTGGTTTCTGATATTACTACACTTCTTACTTTGGTCCCACCAACTGCAACAACATTCTCTGTTATTGATTTGAAAAACGCTTTATTTTCGATCCCTATTCATCCTGATAGCCGTTATCTTTTCGGTTTCACGTTGAATAATAGATCGTATAGATTTTGTAGAGTTCCCCAGGGCTATACAGAAAGCCCAAGCATTTACAGTAAGGCTCTTAAGAGACAATTGGACTCCTTCGCCCTGCCCAGCGGTGTGGCACTTATACAATATGTCGACAACATCTTGTTGGCCGCCGACACCCCTGAGCAATGTGAAGAATGCACCCTGTCTTTGCTTACCTTTTTGGCATCCCACAACCATAAAGTGTCAAAGAAAAAACTACAATATTGTAGACCAAAGGTCACCTATTTTAGGTCACCTTTTGTCTAAGGAGGGGCGTGCACTCACGCCAGATCGTATTCAAGCCATTTTATATACACCAGTACCTTCCACACAGAAGGATGTTCGAGCATTTTTGGGTCTCACCTCCTTTTGTAGACAGTGGATACTGGGATTTTCACACATAGCTAGACCACTGTTAGCTCTTTTAACAAAGGATACCCCTGTTCCTCTTCCATGGACAGATGAATGTGAAAGTGCTTTTCACCAATTACGTCAAGCCCTTTGTTGAGCACCAGTGTTAGGCACCCCTGATTATACAAAGCTCTTTACATATTATGTGCATGAGAGAGATAGATGCGCGTTATCAGTGTTAGTGCAGATGCACGGCGAAAACCAGCGCCCTTGTGCATACTTCTCGGCAGTACTTGATCCTGTTGCCAGAGCATTGCCTGGATGTTTTCGCTCAGTTGCGGCGACAGCTGTGTCAATACGCTAGAGTGAAGGGATAGTCTTATCTTATAAACTGTTGGTGTTGGTCCCCCATGCTGTTGATGCACTTTTAAATCAGACAAAGACGCAGCATTTGACGAGTGCTCGTCTTACAGGATATGAACTGACACTCTTGGCCCCCCACATAACGTTGAAGAGATGTGTAACACTGAACCTAGCCACATTATTACCCTTCCCAGCGTCCCAGCCTGAGGCACAGGAGACGCATGACTGCGTCTTTGTAACTGAGGAACAGACAAAGGGTCGCATTGATTTGCAGGACACGGCCTTTACAGATGTAGATGGAGAACTGTGGGTGGATGGGTCTTGTTTAAAATTACCAGATGGAACCACTTCCGCAGCATATGCAATTACCACATTACATACTGTAGTGGAAACAGCACGCATACCACAGAAATCAGCTCAGGCAGCAGAACTGATAGCACTAATACGAGCCTGTGAACTCAGTGCAGGGTTATGTGTGAATGTTTATACCGATAGCCGCTATGCTTTCGGAGTAGCGCATGATTTCGGCCTGCTCTGGAAGGAAAGGGGCTTTTTGACATCACATGGAACTCAGATAATGTATGGAGAATTAGTACACCAACTTTTGACTGCACTGACACTTCCTAAAAGAATAGCTATAGTAAAGTGTAGTGCGCATAAGAAAGTGACAGACAAAGTGGGACAAGGAAACGCTTTTGTAGATCGAGTGGCGCGAGAAACTGCGATGCAGCCTGGTTCCACTTCGATGTATGTTGTCAAGTCACAAGCTGAACGGTGGCATGATGCAAGGGAAAAAGTACTAGAAATGCAAAAGACTGCTACTGAAAAGGAACGAGAGAAATGGTCCAACGATGGAGAATTGGACGATGAGGGTTGTTGGAGGAATAAGTAGATGGAT
Source organism: Lissotriton vulgaris (assembly GCF_964263255.1). Taxonomy (NCBI): domain Eukaryota; kingdom Metazoa; phylum Chordata; class Amphibia; order Caudata; family Salamandridae; genus Lissotriton; species Lissotriton vulgaris. The sequence continues at coordinate 1,804,232,681 of NC_141694.1, read as the reverse complement.
GAGTGGAAGTTACCCACTGCCTTTGTACAACCTATGGTTCAGATGGCACATGGGCTAGCACATGTTGGAGCTTCAGCGATTGTGAAACTGCTCACACAAGTCTGGGAGCATCCAGAGATTGTTAGCGTAGCCAAGAGAGTGGTACAGACATGCATGATTTGTCTCAAATACAATACAGGAAAAGGGACACGAACTCCGGCAGGAGGATTTGCAACACCCACTGCGCCTTTTGAAGTATTGCAAATGGATTACATTCAGCTGGAACGCTGTAATATTCTGAAGTATGTCCTGGTCGTGGTTTGTGCGTTCAGTAAATGGATTGAAGCATATCCTACTGAGGACAATTCTGCAATGACTACTGCTAAGGTGCTTTTGAAGGAATTTTTTCCTCGATTCGGTGTTTGTAGATTGCTATGGAGTGATAATGGGCCCCATTTTGTGGCGGACATTATTAAATATGTCCTGAAGGGATTGGGCATTGTGCAAAAGTTCCATGCCGTATTTCACCCACAGTCGGCAGGATTGTGGAGAAGTACAATGGAACTTTGAAATTGAAGATTGCAAAAATTCAGGCGTCTACTTCTCTGACTTGGCCAGATGCTTTGCCTTTGGCGTTGTTGTCTATCAGATCGGTACCACACTCTCGGACGGGCCTAACGCCTTACGAGATTGTTTTCAGGCGCCCCATGAACATATGGGGGGTACCCAAACTGAGTCCAGTGTATGATGTACCTTGTGTTTTAATGAATGACTATTTGGCACAATTAACTGATAGCTTGGTTTCTATTCATCAACAGGTTCGAGAAGCACTCCCTGATCGATCCACAGGAGAAGGTCATAATCTCCGGCCTGGCGATTTTGTTCTGGTGAAGCCATTTGAGAGGTCAAACAGTCTGGGGCCAAGGTGGTGTGGGCCCGAGCAGGTTCTACTATCCACCAGAACAGCAGTACGAGTGACGAATCGTAAAAATTGGATCCACTTGATCCATTGTCGGAAGGTGCAACCTGACCTGGTGGAACCTGCTCTATTGACTGACCATCGAGATATTCTGACTACAGAGAGAGGCCGTGCTGTAGTACCTGACGATTCGGAGGAGTTCTTCCCGGACCAAACAACGCCTGCATCGAGAAGGTACAATCTGCGACCAAGGAAAGAATCTGCGATCATATGAGAAGTTGTCAGAACGGTCCCTAGGTTTGTGAAACGGAGAGCCGATGAGGCAAGGGGGGGGATCAGCCATGCATTAGAGTAGTGACACCCGTCTTGGCCCGATGGTGAAGAAAACAACGGCTGCCTAGGGGTAAGAGTTCTGACAACACTTTAGATACAGGAAGATACTGTGTACTTTTGTTCAAGATGGACAAGAAGAAAGTTTGTAGTTCTATAGGATTCATTTTTGTTATAGCAGTCATCGCTACAGTCATGTGGTTTGTTGAGGAGAAGGCTCCTGCCCGTGAACTGTATGTTGTTTCTACTCCGATTCCTGATGAGCATTTCTTTTATACACTCCCTTACCAAGAATTGAAGCATCGACAGTCATATCTGAATAACACTTTTATACAGATGTTGCATCATACCCACGTTGCTACAAATGCCACAGACTGTTGGATATGTGGGATGATGCCAGGGCATCAAAAGAAAGGGGGGACGCCGTTCATACCACTTCCCTTTTCACATAATGGCTCTTGTAGAGCATGGTACACTTTGCTCTTTGCTACAAGGAAACCTACTGTGGGACGACTGATCTTTAAACTGAATAAAGAGTGTCATCAAGACAAAGATGGCTATCCGCAAGCTAATGGAACTATATGGGAATGGGAAGAATATCGTCCGGACAATGAATCTACCCCTTATATCTTCACGAAACACCAGAGACACTATTGGACAGGAAAAATTTGTAATATCTGTGGCCCAAACACAAGCTGACTTATGTGTACAAAGTGTAGGCCATATTCCTGTGGGTGTTAGTGATTGCATTGTCGTTCTGAACATAGATGGATTGAATAACAGTACTTTCCTTGCTTCACATAATACTTATTTTGTATGTGGAAATAGGGGTTATTATCGATTGCCAGCCGGATGGTCTGGAGTATGTTATGTATCATTTTTACTGCCACCTGTATTTCTAGCACCTGCGTCCTATCATAAGGATTTGAAATTGTTGAATAATGTAACTGTAAATAGGTTCAAACGAGCTCTATCCGTTGATGATGTGGATCAGACAGACACTAGCCTGCAACAATATGTAGATTTCAATTTAGGATTGTTCTTCTTTGTGGGACCTGCCTTGAACAGCAGAAAGATACGACGGTTAACGCGAGTAGTGGAAGCTGTTACAAATCAAACTGCTGCAGCTTTGGGTAACCTTACTGAGGAGTTACAAATTACTAGAGTTGTTGCATTACAAAATAGGATGGTCCTTGATGTAATGTTAGCAGATAGAGGTGGAGCTTGTAGAATTATCGGAAGTAGCTGCTGTGTCTTCATACCCGATCAAACTCCTTCTGTGTATAAAGCTATTAATAAGTTGCATAAAATCGCAGCAGATATATATCAAGAAAATGGGTCTTGGACATTCTCCGGGTGGTTTTGGACCTTGATTTCTACATGGGGTTGGAAGGTTCTTACTGGACTCCGCATAATTGTTGCTATATTGTTTACTTGTTGTGTGTGCATTCAATGTAGTCCTAAGATTTGTTCATTATGCATTTCATTTTGTGTGCCCAATAAACAAACTGTTATAGATGCTGCCCATGAGAAAACGATAACCAGAGAGATAGCGGACATGATGAGCATCGATATAAACGATGAGTATCTAGATTATCCCAAGAAGCCGAATGTCTTCAGCAAATGCTGAAAGGGTCGTCTGTTGTAAATAAAACAGCGATAATGTTAAGCATTCGCTGAAGCCATGTCTCTGTGTCTTTGGTACAGTTTCCTGCCCTTACTTCTGTTTCCGGCCAGACTCCATTTTGGTTTCTGGTCTCCATTTTGTATGCCACATCATGCCATGTGCTCACCACGAGGCGAGTCCTACCTCATTGTCCGTCACTCTTGAAGTTTGCCCGGCAACAGGCTATAAATAGTCTCAGCCTATCTAGCGCATGCCTAGTACGTGCAACATCTGTTTCTGTTTAGAGGGGACTGGAATGTGCATTTAGGGGGCTTCATGAACCGTTAGCTCCACCCATGTATTGATCATGTTCAAGAGATATCCTTATATGGTTGTAAAAGGTGCTCTTGAGTTGTAACCACCCACTTATGAACCCCTTCTTTGTGTATAAAAGGGGACCGCGTGTCCGTGTTCTTTGTGCTACCTTGTACAATACTGAAGGGTGTTGTGTGGGTTGTAGTACCACCTTTAAAGGTTTATTAAACTTTGTCTTTGTATTTCCAGTTTCCGTGCCAAATTCTTATGTAGTCTGAGGACTTTGCATACAGAATAGCGAACCCTTTTCGCACTCGCAGGCTTTGCTGAGGCCGTGAATTCATCATTCTCCTTTACGGAAAACAGGCTGCATTTAAAAAAAATTGCTTTATTGACAAAGCAGTCCCAGACATGATGGTCTGCTGACCCCACTGGGAGTGCCTGCCATTCTCAATGGGGTTGCAAATTACGACAGACTCTGGCATGAGGCATGCAATTTGCACCCCCATTGGGAATTGCAAACAGTGTCTCTGGCACTGTTGTACAATGATATTTGCAACTCGCAAGTTGTGACTCACAACTTAATTTAATTTGTGAGTCACAAACATCAATGGTCATGTATCTGGCCCTAAATGTGTTGTGAGGTTGCACAGAAACATTGTACAAGTAGACTACATTCACTGCAAGGCAAGACACCTTGGATGTCAGTGCATGCCATATCTTTGACAGTATTTGGTATCCATTCATTGTGTGTCTGCGCAGGCAACAGCAGTGCAGATTTCCACTGTGCCACTGACGATATGCCCTTAGAGAGGTTGTTGTTAGTTGCAATACGAGATGTGTTGTGTGTCGAGGGAGCAGCTTACTTCAAAGTCTGAGCCTTTGGATGATAGCTGAGGTGATTCAATTACCACAATTATTTGCCTGTTGTGTAAATTTGATGGGATAGGTGTCTTTGATTCGTGATGTAAAGCTGCATTGTTGTGCGTAACTATTGTAACTATTGTAACTATTGCAGTACTACTGTCTGTAGTTGATTTGCTATCTCATAGAAGTGATGATGTCATATTGCCTCTTGCCCATGGGAATTACTTGTGGGACACAGAGTTCACACTGGGGATGCTTTGCTTTCTCAATGTCTAGTTATACCTGATCATTATAAAGTGGGGTTAAATGAATATCCAAGACAATATCTGGATGTGCACATGGTTCCTCAGGTTTTTTGTTCTGCCACTGTGCGACAAAACACATGTCGGCTGGTTCTGTTTTGGTTAAATGAACACTGAACAACGCTGATTATGTAAAAGGCTGAGCTAACCTGAATGCAAAGCAAAGTGTTGGTATGTTCTTTACTTCCACATACACAACATCCATGATTTTTTTAAATATATTTTTTATTAGCATTTATAATTTGTACAGTTATACATAAGATCGGTTACATATACATTTTCTCTAAGGTATATCTGCGTATCAATTCTGCATTCTTGCTTTACGTTATGTATAATATACATTTTAATTCTTACCATTTTGCATCAATGTTCAACCTCATTGTTCAGGCTCCACTTGATATTTCTCTTTCCTCAGGATATTTTGTACTCTGTGTTACCGTAGTATGTGCTCAGGGGAGCTACTCTCTATACGTATTTCTGATATGGATCGTCTGTCTACTATATTAAAATAACAACAACCTATCCCTAGAACTGGGATGCAACCTTAATATGTGAAGTCCTGTAGTGCTTAGTTCTTGTTTTTCTATTGCATGGAAGGGTCATGTTGGTGTGGTGCGGGGGAAGAGAGACCCCCCTACCAAGGGTCTACCCACCTCTTCTTCGTGTACTCTGTTGTTAACCATATTCCCTAATTTCCGCCATGTTTGAATCCGTATCTATTTCTGTAGTCCCCCTTGTATTGACCTCGTCACATGTTCAGTTCAATGTCCTAGTGTACCAAGGCCTCATTATCTCAGTCCATGGATCTGCAATGGGGCGTTTTCTGATACACCTCATCTCTTCTTGCTGTATGGCTCTTTCCTCTGTCTTTGCCTACCAATCTTGTTCCCAGGTTTTCACTCTGGGGCCTCTCGGGAACTTCCAAGTCATAGTCACACATCTAAGTGCTAGGACTAGTGCCAGGTCTATAAACCATGAGACCACCTTTTTAGCCTTTGCTCTTTGGAAAAAATCCCAAAAGACATATCCTCACTGTATTTGGTAGGTTCCTTGCCAATGTCGCATTTATTTGGGCTAGTATTGCATTCCAATAGTCTCGTATTACTGAACAACTCCAAGTCAAGTGTAAAAATTACACATCTTGCTGTCCACATCTGGGGCATTCTTGTGTTCCTCCACCATACTTGATATTCAGGCGATGTGGGGTGAGGTATACCATATGTATGTAATTGATCTGAATGAGTTTTAGTGCAGTGTTTCTAGGAATTTTCTTTGCACTTTGGAGTATTTTAGCCCACTCTCTGTATTCTAATTATCTCCCCAGTGCTCACTTCCACTTAGTCCTGACCCTCTCTAGTGGTGTTCTTACCATACCTATCAAAGTTCTGTAGAGCCATTTTACTAGGTGGTTCGCAGAACCCGGTGTGGTCAGGACCTGCAGCGTGTCGTGCATTTGCGGTTCTCTCAGAGTTGGACCCCACAGCTCTTTAATTGCTTTCACTAATGAGTGGTAGGTGAAAAACTGACCTCCTGGTAGCCCGTATTGGTCTAAAAATTTCTCTAGTGGGATCAATTACTTCTCTTGATGTAGGATGCCTACTGTCCTGACTCCGGCCTCAGTCCAGCCTATCAGTTGTGACTCTGGGATAAGTGTAGGCCATATCCCGCACTGGGTCCCAACCAGGAGCAGGCCCGGGGTATACAGCATCTGACCGGCTGTGTGTTTTTGGCACCTCTTCCAACAGTAGAGCGCCCCTTGTAGGAGCACTCATGGGTGTGAAATGTCTACAGTCGGTTAATGAGTTTAGTTATTAGTTGTCTCTGGGCGGGTTTTGTGGGTTGTATTCATGAAAAGATCCTGGTCCTGTCCATCCACCCATTTAGCCAACCTTTGCAGCTGCGCCGCGAGGTAGGACAGCTCTACATCTGGTACTCCCGAACCCCCCTTTTCTGGGATTCACTTTAGAATGCTCAATTATCTTAAGGCGGGAGTCATCCCACAGGGATTACGAGTTCGTAACATCCCTGGCCTATTTGTAGACATTATAAATTTCTACATAAATGGAGCATGATAGCCAGCAGATGTTCGCGAGATCTTATGATCCTCATCATAGAAACCTCTAAACAACTGGCCTTGTCCCTAAAAAAGGAAATAGAAGAGTTAGAAGAAAAAATAAAGAAATCCAACACATTAGAAGAAGCCACTAAGCAATTGGAAGATGCTAAAAAAGATATTTTGTCCTTTACTGAATATTTGTCAAAAAGAAAGACTGACAAATTCATAAAGGATAAAAGATTTCACACCATTGAGCGTACATATCCATACCTCAATGATAGCTTTTATAAACAAGACCACTATCAGGGAGAATCGAACCCGAACTTCCAAAACATTAACACCTTCTCTGATACGTCTGATTCAGAGGGAGAAGGAAATTCAAACTATCATGATGAAGGGCCATATAATCCCAAAAATGGATGCAGAAACATCCGCCAACCTTTTTTAGGCCAGCGTGGTGCAACACGGGGTGCCCAAAAGTAAGATTCCAGTACCAATCCAGAGGCCACTATCAAAACCATCAGTATCCCCCAGAACCCCACCACTATCGCCAAACTTGCAACAAACAATACTGGAAACAAGGGATATAATACCCATCTTTAACTTATCATCCCACAACCTTGATACGGCTAGCATGTCGCTACTGGCTTTCCTTTGTCCCTCATTCTTACGCCAACATCTTTGAATTACATCACAATATTCATTCTTTCTTCAGAAAGATTAGATAAAAAAAATTCTTTGCAAACAAAGATATAACTGATTGCGACACTAGAATTGAACATCTAGTAGCTCTACCCTCTACATTTACGCCCACCTTAGAATAAATAGGCCCAGAAGTGGCTATATTTGAAAAGGTAGTCTTGCAAAGATTAGAACAAGCATTTCATTTTGTCCCTAAACCTAGATACAATATCAGTAAAGAGGAATTCTCCTCCCTTTCTGCTTTTAAGAACAAAACTTTGACCATCAAATGTTGTGACAAAGGTGGAGGTATTGTTCTTATAAATTCGAATGACTACGAAAACAACATGCTAAAAATGCTAAATGACCCCATTTTCTATAAAAGAATCACAGCCAAACCAACAGAAAGAATTGTTAAAACTATTCAAAATATCACCTCCAAAGCACTTGAAGCAAATATCATAACCAATAAAGAATTTGACTTTCTAAACAAATCGGGCAAGAACATATCTTGTATCTATGGTGTACCCAAGATACACAAAAACCAATCGGACCCCCTTATCGTCCCATAAGTTCCACTATAGGTACATTAACAGAAGCACTCTCAAAATACATTGACAACATTTTAAGACCTTACATCCCTTTCAGTCCTTCCTATATAAAAGATACAGGAGACATAATATCTAAAGTAGAACTCCTCATGTTTAATCCACTTAGAGATAATCTAGTAACTCTAGATATTGAATCATTATATAGTAGCATTCCTCAATCAGAAGCAGTGGATGCAGTAATGTGGTTTATAGACCAGCACCACATACCCTGTTCCAAACCTTTCATTAAGGAATGTCTCCGCCTAGTCCTAAAGGAGAATGTTTTTGAATTTGGAGAGTCGTTATACCTCCAGATAAAGGGCGTAATAAGCATGGGGGCCTCAGTAGCTCCATCAATAGCGAACATATATATGTCGCTCTTTGAGTCTACGTTCATCTATAACGAAATCGCCCCCTTGTATGTGTCTGTTCCCATTGATACCGATATACTGATGACATCTTTTTTATATGGACCGATGGGGAACAGACTCTGAAAGAATTCTTGACTTGGCTGAACTTGACCAATGTCAATCTACGCTTTTCAGGCCACACTGACTGCCAACAAGTAGAATTCTTAGATATTCTAATTAGACACAACGATGGAAAACTGGAGGTAGATTTATATACCAAACCAACTGCAAGAAACACCCTCCTCCACTTCCAAAGTTACCATCCGAGAAACCAAAAGAATGGTATTCTGTTTTCACAATTCCTTAGAGTCAGGCGCCATTGTACGAACTTAATAGACTATGACATCCAAGCAGTAACTATGAAGCAGAAATTTCTGGACTGTGGATACCCTCATCGACTAATTAGAGAAGCCTACAAGAGGGCCCGGTTCTACGATAGAGATTCTTTGTTCAATGCAACAAAACCTAAACAAAACTCCCAACTTGTATGCATAACTAAACATTCCACACTTGATTCTATCATCAAACAAGTAATTAACTCCAACTGGCATCTGCTAAATGTAGATCAACCCCAAAAGAAATACCTGAGCCCCTTTTTGCGCATCGCCGCAATAAGAATCTTAAAGATATGATAGTAGGATTCAGATATACTGCCACAGTTACTAACCAACCATTTATTCAGAAATCCATTGATGGCACAAACTAAGTTAAAGGTACTACCCGTTGCGCAGCCTGTTTATGTTGTAACAGCATACTCACTGGAGAAACTTTGCTGTTCAATAACTATAAAATCTGTGCACAAGAACTATGGACATGTAATACACGTAATGTTATCTACTTAATTACATGTCCATGCAACTTGGGATATGTGGGAGAAACCTCCCGCACCATCAAAACCCGACTTACAAAACACAGGTCAGCTATTAAAACAAAGAAACACTCAGCACCTCTAGTCAGCCATTTTCTTGAGTTCAAACATTCACCCATGGACATCAGATGGCGTATTCTAGAAAAGATCCACAAATCGGCTGACAATGGTGGGGGCTTAATCCGTAAAAAAAGAGAGGTGTTCTGGATATTTTCTCTTGACACCTTTCATCACGGTCTTAACAACGAACTGCCATGGGAGAACGCCATCATTTAACTGTTTAATCACAGGAAAAATTGCCACTCCTGCTCGTTTAGGTTTTACTCAAAAAGCATGTCTCAACTTTGTTCTCCATTTATGCCACATCTATAGACCATTCAAATCCTCTCACATTCACTAGGTTAGACATTAGCCCTGGGTTTCCCATACACTATCAGATTTTTAAGCAACTCAGCTATCTTACCACTTCGTTTATTTTGATCGCAGCCTCTATTTACCCGACTCCAAACTGAGGTATCTTTCACTTTAAGAACAGGCGGGACATTCAAACCCATCCTATCATCTTGCTGCATATATAAACCAATCAACAGCCACCTTACACCTGTTGCTGCCGGTTGGAGAAATCATAAAGTATCTCATGAGAATCTAACGGCCCTAGAATGAGGTATGTACCTTACCGCTAATTTCCGTCGTCCCATCAAGAATCAAACGCGACTATTAATTAATTCGGGTCATGGATTTTTATTTTAATAGAAAGAGCTTGCCCATTAATAATACGCCTTGAATCGAGAGCGGACCATTTAACCAAACGTGCCGCCTCTTGAACTGCATCTCTTCATGCACGCAACTCTAACACAGGTACTTAATATGAGTAAACACTGAATTGCTAATTACTTGGAGCATGTTACTTAAACGATATACATGCTCCCGGGTGCATTCGTTATCATTACCGGTGTAAACGTGACTATTAACTAACTTGGGTCATGTACCTTTATCTTAACAGAAAGAGCCTGCTCGTTAATAACACGCCCTGAATCGAAAGCGGAACTTTTCACCAAACGTGCCGCCTCATGAACTGCATCTCTTCATGCACGTAGCCTTAGCACAGGTACTTTATATAAATATAACTCTGAACTGCTAATTACTTGGGGCTTGTTACTTTAATGACATACATGCCCTCGGGTGCATTCGTTACCGATGTATATCATTACTTTACAGCGAAATTGCTCCTACTCACATCATCCCCGAACAAAAGAGAGGAATATTTAACATAACGCGCATTCCCATGGATTGCACCAACCATATGCGTTACTTTAATCAAGGTATCCCCTATTTCAGTTGTATTTTAAACTACCAACCCGCCTTCTTATTTGAATGACACACAGGTTCATTTTTATCCTATAGGGCACTAAGCAATGCCAACATACGTCTGCAGTGCAACTTGCTGAAATCATCCCAACCTAACAAACTCAGGTGCCCCTAAACCTATCGATAGCTTCCATCGAGTAACCCCAATTCGCCAGCCACAGCTTGATACAGTACTCTAGTTCAAAGGAGCCTACAGGTATTTATAAACACCCCTCATTTTCTCCAATATTCTGGAGATCTTCTGTTAAAGCTTTCTTTAGCGCGCAGCTTATTATCTCCCAGGTTCATCCAGTGTTTCTACCTTTCTTACAGTTTTTATACCAACTCCAATTTTTTAGTTAACTGGTCATCACATCGTGACCTTCATCCAATATTCACCACCTCTTTGTGAAAATAAGGTAAGATAGATCTAGCCAATGATACCAATAATAGACGACTTAGACGTTTTTCATCCAATAATAAAATTAAGTCTGTATTTAGCTTAAGTCTCTCCTGTATGAGTTATAAAAAGTTGAGATAGACCAAGTTAACGAACAATCGTTGACGACTTAAATGCCATTCGCCTAATAACAAACTCAGGCTTTTCTTTAACTTAAGCCTTTTTTGTATAGGTTACCAAAAAAGTCCCACTTACATGCAAAATCCTTTCTATGTACAGAGTCCTATTATAAATATATACACATTGTTGCTACCCCACATGTAATAAATACCCCTCTTTCGTGGTCCATTACTCCTAACAATGTACCAGTATGGCTAACTTTCTAGTTCTCATCTTTATTCTCTTCTTATTTTCGTCTTTCTATTCACGCTTTATATCCTTCACTAACACTAAGGAAATGAACTGTGACTTTTGTAAACTAATTGGTCTACCAAACATTAGAAGTAGACATCTATGTTAGAAGAAGATGTTCACAGCGGTACATCATGTTTTACCTACCAAACTGAAGGCAATATACTGTACCTCAAAATGGTCCTTGTATATGCACTTTGTATAATAGGCTTATATATTATATATATATTTTTTTTAAACTGTTTACTTGTTTTTAGATTCGCCATTAAAGATGGTAGTTTCCTGATGAAGACACGCCTGTGTCGAAATGCGTAGAAGAAACCGTCTTGTCTTCCCATATGAATTGGTCTATTGCCATCCATATTGTTCTAAACTGTATCCAATGACTGAGATAAAAAACTTTTTTTTATTCTATGTACTTTTAAGTATACACATCACAAAGCACTTTTATGATTTTATCTTGAATTTAATAATTTGAATACTTTTGCTACTTTCAGTGCATATATTGTTTCTTTTACTTCGATTGCTTCCTTTAAATATTTTGCCTGGGCCTGTTACTTCACACAAATTCACTTTAGTATGGCCAGTGAGACCTTATTCCGTCCACCGCCCCATAACAGTTTGCATACCATTTTATTGAGTTTCGCAAACCATGACGCTGTAAGTTTACAAGGTAATAAAGCAGACGTGGGAGCATAATCATTTTGGTCAGTGCCACTCGCCCATCATGGGCAGTTTTAAGGAGCACCAGAAAGGAATTGTTGTCCCAAAGGACCGCATTACTGGTTTTAAATTACCCTCTTTTAGGTTTATTAGGTTGTGGTGCACCTGGATTCCTAGATATTTGAAAGAGTGGGGGGCCTAGTTCAAGCCCGTGGGAAGTTCACCTGGGCACTCGGCTCCTTCTATCACTGGTAAAACATAAGTTGTGGGTTTGTTAAATTTTTGCAAAACAACAGTTGATGGACAGAATGCAGAACCATGTCATACATTCACCTCAGTACAGAAATCTGGGCCTAAATCCATCGTTTTTTTGCACTCCACACCACCCCATCTCAGACATGGCCATATGCAAATCAGCCTTGACCCTGTGCCTCATAGGAACAGTCCAGCCCGAACTGCCAAGCCATGTCTTTCCTGGACCGGAATCAAGCATCCTAGGACCGGTTTCTGGCTATCAGCCGTCTTCAGCCAGGATAGCTTGATCAGTTTACTGGGGGTGAGTGTTTGTACTGTCAATGCTCCGCCCATCATCACCTTTGGTTTCTCTTTGTACGCCCTAAGTTGGCAGGGTATGCTCAGACGTGAGTCCCTTGCTCATTTTGCCACTGGAGTCAAGCAAGCCCGGCTGAAGACGGCTGTAATGCCAGAAACCGGTCCTGGGAAGCTTGATTTCGGTCCAGGAAAGACATGGCTTTGCAGTTCGGGCTGGACTGTTCCCATGAGGCACAGGGTCAGACTGATTTGCATATGGCCATGTCTGAACTGGGGTGGCGGAGTGAGCTAAAGAACGGTGATGGATTAAACCCAGATCAGTTGACTGGGGGTGAGTGTTTGTATTGTCAACGCTCCGTCCATCATCACCTTTGGTTTTTCTTTGTTAAAGTTTAGGCCCACTATTTCTGCTTATTTGTCCAGGAGCTCTTGTTCGAATAGCATTGCCTCTAATTGGGTTATCTCCTTCCACAAGTCTTTTGCAATCCCACTGTGGCACCCAAACAGTGACCCCTTAATACTACCTTGAACACCTCCCATTCTGGGGCCCTAGAGGCAGTTGAGCCCTGATTATATCTGTAGTATTCCGTAATTATGTCCTTTAAGGATGGTCTGAAGTAGTTATCTGTTAAAAAATGTGGGTCTAGGCACCACGCCGGCGTGGTTGGAGGTTCTGTTAGTAGTTGGTACCAGAGAAGATGGGGATTATGATCCGAGAAGCTGCAACCCAAATATTCAGTGTGTATCACTTGATTTGTCAGTGTGTCTGTGCATATGAACAAGTGCAGTTGTGTATGTAGATTATATAAGTGTGAATAATAGGAATAGTCTTGTGCATGCCCATGCTGCAGTCTCAAGATATAATTGAATTTCCACTGTGTCAACCAATTCTTAAATCCCTGTGCTAGTTTAGTGGCTACTGTGCCATGTAGTTGAGGGGGTGGAATGGTCCAGGTCGATATCAGCTACGCAATTAAAGTCCAAACCTAAGAGCATCTCAACGCCATGCAAGGAAGATATAGATGCAGACAGTTTCTCTAAGAACGGCAATTGATCATGGTTCGGGGCATAAACACTACCCAATACAATTTCCCGTCCTAGTAGCCTACCTCGCACCAATATGAATCTACCCTCTGGATCAACTACTATGCTCTGCATCGTGAGTGGGGTGCTGGCTCATATCCAAATCAAAGCCCCTCCAGAGAATGCTGAATAAGAAGTCACGTACATTTGTCCGCACAATCTCCGTCGTAGTTTAGCCCCCTCTTCTGCTGTCACGTGGGTTCTTGCATAATGACAATGTGGGCTCCTCTTCTATTAATATAACTATGTTTTTTACAACGCTTAACTTGGGATCCCAGTCCTCGGACGTTCCATATCAAGATTTTAAACTGTTGGGGAACTAGCCCAATGGAGGCTACAGCCATCTTGTTATGGTTTGGTGTCTCTTCCCCTCCCCCGCCCCCTACCTCTTCATACTATTTTGATAGTAGCACCACAGGACAATCATTAAACTTTATAAACACGTAACTCTGCCTCCCTTGGGCAGTGTCGCAACGGCTTGCCACCCAAACCTGTAACATAAGTAAAAAATAAGAAAAATAGATGAATTGCGCCATGTACGTGTAGGATTCAATCTAGTTGAGTCTGTGGTCAGTATGTCCTGCAGAGCTAGTCGTTCCTGCTCCGGCTAAATTTTTTATCTTTAAAGCTATTCCATTTGCACTGATGCTTCTCAGGGTTTATTTATTGCATCCAATCAGATATCTAAGTCAGAGTTCTCTGCTGTAGTTCCTTTTTGCTCTTAGAAAGAGTCGCCATTATCTATCCTCCACCAGTAACCTCAACAGTGTTCCCTCCACCCTGTACCATTCTTCCTATTCCTCCCCACAGTCCCAAATAGCAGTACTTACCGCTTCATGGTGCTTCAGATAATGTCGTCCACCGAGCCCGGTGTCACCTCTGGCAGCTGCATGTCACTCTTCATTGATACTCCAGAGTCTGAACCTTCTGTTTCCTGATCAGTGGAGACAGTCGTCCCAGTTCCCTTCATGGGCGACATGACTGCCTGCAGTGCTGCACAATGTTCTTGGGACGTTGTAGGTTTATGCACCAGTGGTCTGCGTGTTGATCTCCTGAGTCTTATGTGCTGTGGTTATACACAACATCCATGTTGTTCTCTGTCCAATTTATGACTAAACAATGTTTTTGCCTGACTGAGCAGCCACTATTGCCTCAATGTGGACGTGTAATCTTGTTGTCTGGAGATGACATTAGGTCATGTAGTATATATGTGAAAAATCTTGTCAGGGAACCTGTGTTAATCCTGCTTACAATATGTGATAAAGGTTACAGGTAATAATCATAGTGTAAATGAGAATGAGCCCCATGCTACTGTATCCTCAGATGTTATTCTGTAGGGTGGCACACCACTTGCACACTGTCACATGGATCCACTGCAATGGATGTGCATAACGCGGGTGAGGTCTATATTGATCTTGATTGTGGATGGGTATTAAATTTTTCATGGTGAACAATTTTGACATTTGCTAAGAGTGGGATGTCCTTTGTAGAGGTCTGCCTTACTGCATACCTATTGGTCTTTGCGGTGTTCAGCATACATTGTTGCATGACCAGGTAGTGGGGAAATGGCCATGTCTTCCACCATACCATCATGATGGATTAAAGTTCCTTATCCCATGAGACTGGTTTGTGTTGCCCACAATGGCTTAGTGAATGTCAACATCTCCAACAGCAGGGCATAGAGTAGCACAAACTATACCATATTGAGCAGGGGAGCTTGGGGCAGATGTGTTTTACATCCCTTCTTGGCTATCATCTGTGGCTGAAATGTTATTGTAAGGTGAACTAAAAACAGTGGAGACATGTAATAGTAGGCTACAATTGAGCATCAACGAGTTTAGAAACAGTTACCAGAAAACAATTACCTTAAAATAACTGGATGTGTGAACTTATGTTAGTTGCTAAGGCATAGCAACAGCAGGATAGAAGGAAAACAGACTGCAAATGAGTAAAGAAGGAAAGGAAAATTAAGAAGGATAGAACTCAGGTACATATACAACATTGAGAGCCTTATTTATGAAGGCTTTGCAACACTTTTGCACCACCATTGCATCACATTTTGTGTCACTGCGGTGGCATAAAGAATGCACCACGTTGTGCCATATTTACAAAGTTATGCATCTAAACAGATGTGTCAATTTGTAAAGCCCTGCACTACATTCTACCTGCATCAGGTTTAATATATGCAGGATGGGCATTCGCCCGCAATGAAGGGTCATAGAAGTATCACAGTGAAATGTATGAGATTTCACTGCAACACTTGTAGAAAGCCACTGCGTCAAAACCTTACGCCTGGTGATGCAGTGCCATAGGTAGAGGCCTACCCCATGCATTGCTGGAGTTCCGTCATGCTTGTGACACAACTCTAGCAATGAGTGACATTTGCGCCGACAGATACGTTGGGATTCCAGACAAATCTATCATTCCTTGCCATATAGAGTGTCGTACATTAAATACTGTGCATTCATCGTGTGGCAAGGAGGGTACAGTGAAAAGTATTATATTGCTGTTTATTGCAGCGATGCAACAGTTTTCATAATTGAGGCCTTGGCTGTGGTTTACAAAAGGGAGAGTGAGGATAGAAAGACTTAATCTTGGAAAGTGGCCTATTATGAAACACATCTTGGTACAAATATAAGTTTATGTGATTAAAAACGGAAGTAAACTAATTAAGTTGGAAAGCAGACAAATAAAACTGAATGTAGAACTGAGTGATGGATGGAAGGGCAAGGGAATAAAATAAGGCAAAGTAAGATTTGATGAATGGAAGGAAAACAAATTATAACGTAAGATCATAAGAAGGGTCAATGGAAGGGCTGGAGGGTGATTAACCAACAGGACAAACAATGAAATAAGAGAAGATTGAGAAAATGGGAAGCAGATATTAACATATATGGAACAAGATTGATTAGAAGGGCAGAAAGGTGGAAGGTGAGGTCATGATTTTTTTTAATGTAATTGTATTTATTGGGTTATGAAAACAAGGTTACAAACAAGGTGGCAAAGACTTCGGCACATTCAAAGGAAGTATAATGTTATACATAGTGACACATGCATGATACTGGTAACATTCTTGTCCTCTCATGTCCAGCACACATATTAGTTCCCCCATATATTGATTCTTCACGCGGAGGGCGACTTTCGCATTATCTGCATCTACCCTTCCCACTCTGATATGAACTTCCCACCCACCAGGACAATGGTTCATACTGCGTTGTAAACAAAAACCAAGAACATCAACTTCCACATGATCAGCGAGATGTCCCAGTCGGTGTCAAGACTTGCTTTCGTCTCTATCCTATCAGTGTCATTGCATTCCGTGTATTACTATGTTTCTGTCCCATCAGGATTTATGCATTCCTGTGTCTTATCCGCCCCAAGTCAGTGCTAGTGTCATCCACGGCTCCGTCATCCGGCACCTGTCTCCCTTCCAGATACAGCGCCCAGTAGTTCTTTGGTCTATTACGAGGCGGTAATAATTCACTATACAGACCCGTTTGCGTGCTGCAGTATAGCATATCACTAGACCATCTCGTTAGCGTCGGAACTGGACCTCTCATCCATGTGAGTGCTATGCAGCGCTTGGACACAACAAAAGCAATATCTACAAGTCGCTGCAACTCGGGCGCAACGTCTTTTGAATATCCCAGTAACGCAAGTAGTGGTGATGGGGATAACGATAAGTCAGTGACCCTGTTCACTTCGGTGTATACATTGTGCCAAAACTCAGCAACCTTCGGGTAGAGCCAGGCAAGGTGTAAGTGCGCTTTGAATCTTTCGCAGTTTGGGGCATCTCGCAATACGTAGCGGAACAAACGTTCAGGAGTGTAGTACACCGTGTATAGGAATTTAAAATGCAGTAAGCAATGTCTGCCATTAAGGGAAACCCTCCTTATATTAGCACAGCAGTAATGCCACTTGTCTTCAGGAAGTTCCACCTCTAGATCCGCCTGCCACGCCAATCTAGGTTTAGCATAGTGCGTGTTTTTTTCAGTCATGTGTCATGATAGAGTCGCGATATCAGACCGGCCGGTTGTCTTAGCCGTGACTATATAGTCGTACGTTACTATCACCGGAGGTTCTTCCATATCTTCCCCAACTAAGTCTCTGAGTGCAAGTCGCACCCTGTGAAACTGGAACCGGGCCAGTAAATGAGCATTGGGGTTATCCCCGGCACCAACTTCTTCCCACGTGCAGACTTTACCATCAAGGAATAGATCTCCCATAGTGGCTATGTTTACTTTTGCTAGTGTTAACAGAACTCCTTTATCTGTACACGGTCCCATCCATGAGCACCATTCTAGTTTAGCTTCCGGGGCATACAGCAGTTAACAAGCCTGAGCATCCATAAGATGTTGCCAGGCATGTGCAACCTTGTTAAGCGAGTCCAGTAAGCCTGTTCGTCTATCTCGGGGTCGAGCCATGAGTGCCGGTAACGGAGTCGGATCTGCCACTATACCCTCTATGAGTATGTGGGGAGCATTAGCTGACCATGCATTCAGCCATAAGCATGGGTGCCCTGTGCCGCTCGATAATACAATTCCAAGTCCGGGGCCTGTAGGCCACCGTCCTCATATGGGCGTATAAGAATATCCCATGCCACTCTGGGTTGCTTGCCGACCCAAACCAGCCTCAACAACAGAGTGTGTAGTTGTTTAAAAAATGTATTGGATAGCACCATTGGGATATTGCTAAAAAGAAACAGAAAACGGGGGAGCACGATCATTTTCAGTAACGATATGCGCCCCATTAATGAAAGAGGAAGGGCTACCCACTTATCTATATCGTCTTCTAGTTTGGAGATGGCTGTACCGTAATTTTCTCTTACAACTACCTCCGCGTCTGTGTGAAGTCGTACACCCAGATATCTGACCGAGTCTGTGGTCCATTGTATAGGATAATCCGATTCTACTCTCTTTGTAGCAGGGGTTAGTGGAAACATCACTGTTTTGTTCCAGTTCACGTGAATCCCAGATAGTGATCTAAACAGGACCACTTCCCTCAACACTCTCGCGAGATTTGTCTCTGGGTCTCGCACGTAGAGTAGGGTGTCGTCCGCATACGTGGACACAATTAGGTTGAACCCAGGAAAACGAATACCGCGATGCCCATGATATTCTCATAAAGCGCAGGCAAGGGGTTCCGCAACCAGGGCATATAGAAGAGGTGATAGAGGGCATCCCTGTCTTGTGCCGCATTCTACATTGAATGGTTCCATCAGAAATGAACCTATACGTACATGTGCTGCTGGGGATGTATATAATGTGTTAATCAGTTGTATGAAAAGTTCCCCCACTCCCATGCGTTGTAACACCGCTCTGAGAAATGGCCACTCGACAGAGTCAAACGCCTTCTCCATATCTAGGAAGACTGCAACAGCTGGCACTTCCTGCTGTGTGTGCTGGAATGCTGCGAACACTGTGCGCAAATTGTATGTCAAGGTACGGCTGGGGATGAATCCCGCCTGTTCTGGGGCCACAAGGGTCATCATCAGGGGGCTAATACGGTTGGCAATGATTTTTGCAAAGATCTTCGCATCAACATTGATGAGAGATAGTGGGCGGTAGGAGGCACAATCCTCCGGGGGCTTACCAGGCTTAAGGAGTGCTATGATGTCAGCTTCCCGCATGGTTGGGGGCATCTGCCAATCCTCCGCAATTTGCTCAACCAGCCGCAATAGTTTAGGAAATCAGTAGATCAGAAAACATCTTATAAAAGGAGGCTGGAAGGCCATCACTACCCGGAGCACCACCCGCCCTCATGGGCGACAACGCCCAGACAACCTCTTCCCTTTTGAACGGACGCGCCAGAAATTGACGATGAGTGTCAGTGAGCCAGGGTAATTGTATGTGCGTTAGGTAGTCCATGATACGTTCCTCAGATATCGGCCCTTTAGAGGCGTACAGTGTAGCATAATACTCACGAAAAAATGCTGCTACCTGGGTATCATCAAGTCCACCCCTATGATCGGTGAGATCATAGTGGGCATGAGTACATTTTGCCTACATTGTTTAGCCATCTTTGCCAAGACCGCTCCCGGTCGTTCGCTTTCGCCATATGACCTGGCTATGCCGTATTTCCCAAGATGCGTCACCTCAGCGTCTGCCTCCTCATGGTACTCTCGAAGCATTTGTGCTAGCTCTTGTGTGAGGTCAGTGGCGGGATCCCCTAGACAACACGTTTCTATGTCACGCAGTCTTTTCTCTAAAAGCGATAGGCGGTCAAGGATGGATTTCAGGACACCAGCATGTTTAGAGATGATGATACCGCGCATGTATGCCTTAAAGGTCTCCCCGTGCCCTCGTTTCTGCCAAAGAAGTCATCAATGGCAATAGACAACTCATCACGAAAAGCGTCATCCAGCAACGCATATGGGGGCAATCGCCATGAGAAGGGAGAGGGACGATGCACCGGGGCCTGAAGGGTAATTAGCACCGGGGAGTGGTCCGAGTAAGTACGCGGAAGTGTTGCACACGTTTGTACTCTGAAAAGGAGATGTGCAGAGAGGAGCAAATAATCAATGCGGGTGTGAATGTCATATTGTGATGAGTAGTGTGTGTATCCCCCTTGCGACGGATGTTTCATCCTCCAGACATCCCGGAGTCCCAGTCGGGTCATTTCTGCGTCAAGGACGCGAGCTGACGCCGATAGGTTCGTCCGAACGATCCATTTCCGGGTGACGCGTCAAATTTAGGTCTCCACCCCACAGGACCTGTACCTCCCCCAAATCTCTGATTTTATTAGCAAGAGTCACATAAAACGAGGGGCAGTCAAAATTAGGGCCATATGTGTTGATCACGTAAAATGCCATTCCTTTACGCGAACACTTTGTGATCACATAGCATCCTTCAGGGTCTGCGTCTATCTGTTGGAGCGTCAGAGGGGACCTAGGATTCATCCAAGTCAGCATCCCCCTAGCGCTGGAGGTGAAGCCAGCAGCATGTATGCGGCCGCACAGCCCTCTGTAATGCAGTGTCGAACTGTACGATCTCAAATGTGTCTCCTGCAATAATGCAACGTCGATCGCGTGTCTCGATAGGTATTGTAGTACCTTCTGGATCTTCCGGTGATCATTAAGGCCTAGATGTAGGTAATAGCAAATTACCGAATGGTAAATACCGAATTTTACCGATTCGGTATTTACTATTTGGTAATTGCTATGTAGGTAAAAAAATTGGTAAAAATACCGAATCTGTAAGATTCGGTAATTACCGATTCGGTAATTACCGAATCGGTATTTGCCATTGATTCCTATGGGCCTTAAAGCCCATAGGATTCAAAAGCAAATACCGATTCGGTAATTACCGAATCAGTAAAATTACCGATTTTACAATGGGGACAGGGTGTCACTATGACACCCTGTTGCACCCCTGTTACTGGCATGTCTGTGTGCCACATGGCACTGGTGTACATGCACAGATGTGCATGTACACAGGGATTCGTTATTTACCATGTAATAGAATTACATGGTAAATACCGAATCCTGAAAGCCCTGTAGCACTGTTAACAGTGCTACCTACATTTGAAAATACATATTCGGTAATTTTACCGATCAGTAAATTTACAGAATCTGTAAAATTTACAGAATCAGTAAATTTACCAATTCTGTAATTTTACCGATTCGGTAAAATTATCGATTCAGTAAAATTACCAAATATGTATGTTTTCAACATCCCTACATAACAATGCCCAAATACCGGTCGTAAACGGCTGAAAATCAGTATTTTCTGCAGTTTCGAAACTGTATTTGGGCACCTACATCTGGCCCTAAGACCTCTAACATTCCAGGTTAACAATTTAGGAGTGTTGTTGTCCTGATGTTGATGTGCCGTGTCAGGTAATGGGGAACATGGTGGGGGCGCATTGTCACCTATCGAGTGCTGGACCATAGTGTGCAGCTACGTGTGTGCGTATCGTCATGCGTATTCCTGTCAGTATGCATGTAGTGAATACCTCTGTCAATGCCTCTGTCAATAACAGACCCTGTACTTTCTTACTCAACAAATATGCTGTAAATCATTTGAACAATCAACAAGAAAAAGACCTGCAATTTCACCCTTCCCCCCACCCAAGCATGCCCAACCCCAACATGGCCACGCCCCCAGTCCCCGCCGCTCCCGTCCCTCCCTCCTTGAATTAAACCGCACATTCTCCCCTGCCCCCCAACCCTCTACTCCCATCTCAAACCCAAAATCAAATACAAATACTCTGAACAAAACAAGAAAGGAATACGCCTTCAGCAAGGAAGGCAGGCAGGGGAAGTGGTACACACTCAGGGGCGTAGGTAGCCTGCTTTCAAGTATACTGCAATTACAGACTATGTAGAAGATCCATAAATTCCGCCCCGTCCCCCCCACCTGCCCAGACTATAACAATATTAGGGGACAGTATTAGTCCCCGTTAATGTCCAGAACATGTCTAACGGTTAGTATGGGCTCCATACATTCACATTGATTGTCTCATCTGAAAGATCAGCCCCTTATACTGTATATGTTTTGTAAACCTAAAATAGACACGCAGGGGAGACATCAAGCCTCAGTTACTCACTTAAAAAATGAGATGAGGAACCACCATACCCCCCCCAGTGTTCTCATAACTCACTGTTACCCTGCGTTGCTTCTGCAACCCGCAAGTAGATATCAGTACATCCAATGTAATGTCCCGCTGCAAAGAGGCCACCTCATAAGTCACATGTAAAACTCCACTAAGTGCCGAAACTGCAGCCGCTCCGCATAAGCCACAGCTGGCCGCACTGTCAATCTTAGTCGTCCATGGGCCCAGCTGAGGCCTCTTCCAGCAATTTGTCATCCGTCGGGTGTTGCCGTTCTTTCCGCCAGTCTTTCATAGCCTTCTGGAGAGCTTTTGGATCTGTGAATATGGTGGATCTTCCCTGTCCCTGTCCCTGTTGATCCTCAATTTAGTTGGATAAAGCATTGCGTAATCGACCCCGAGCTCTCTCAATTGATGCTTCATTGGGACAAATTGGCGACGCGCCTCCTGTACCGTAGCCGTGAAATCCGGAAACAGAGAGATCGTGCTTCCCTCGTATTGCAGAGGTTGTTTCTCTCTCGTAAGTTTCAGTGCAACATCCCGATCCCTATAATTCAAAAGTTTTGCCACAATAGCACGGGGAGGGGCCCCCGGTTTAGGCCTCGGTCCTAGTGTACAGTGAGCTCTCTCCACCACGAACCTCCTGGAGAAAGTAGTGTCACCCAGCAAATTCTTTAGAAGCATCTCCACAAAGAGCTCCATGTTGCCAGGTGATGTGCTCTCGGGCAGGCCAGTGATACGGATGTTGCATCTTTGTGACCTCGCCTCCAAATCCTCGGCCTTGTCCTGGAGGATTTGGTTCACTTTACCGAGCTGTTTATGTTCAGTGTCTAGGGTGGTCTGTGCCTCCTCCACCTCCCCAATGCGCCTCTCCGACATATCCAGGCGCTCTTCATGTTTGTCGAGCCGCTCTGCCATGCGGTCCATGCGGTACGTTAGGGCGTCCATCTTAGTTCCCAGAGACGCAATGCCGCCTCATAAATTCTTTTCCATGGCAAGCAAGATATGACGTAGATCTGTCTCGGGATTGTCACATCCCGTCGATTTTTCCTGGTATGACCGCAGCAATTGCTGGACTTCAGCGCGAGGTGAGGACTAGCTTCTCCAGCGGAGCCGGGCACTCGAGTGATCACGCTACAGCTCAGGGGGGCCCAGGGGCTGGGCGCCGCATTCCCCCACTCACCGCACAGTGCTGGGTGTAGAATTTGTCCTCACGCAGCCGACCGCAGCTCGGCAGGAGGTCCGAGTCCCGCAGCCTATATCAACCCGCCCACGGGACCTCCAGATCAGCCAGGCCTCTCTCACAGTTCTTCATCGGGCCGCAGCTCAGCTCGAGACTCCGCTCGCCGCCACACTCCAGCAGCGAGGTTTCTACAGATCGGAGTAGGTCAAGACTTGGCTGTCGTGTGCACTGCACTACGGGGGTCTGCTGGGGGCCTTAATTTCATTTGTAGGGCACTGTCACCTGCGGATAAATGAATGGATTATGTCTGGGATGGAGGAGCGAGCGGATCAGGCGGCCATTTCCGACGCTGTCTAGCTCCGCCCCCCCCAGAGGTCATGAAATATTAAGTGACTGAACAAAAGTGGGGTATGATTTCCAAAAGTTGAAGATGAAAATGGAAATGGAGGACATAAATATGAATTTGGAAAGATATACAGAGTGGAAATATGTAAGGTTATAACATAAGAAAGTAATACAGGTAAATGTGCAGTTTTGCACAAAACTTTAAATGTACAGCTGTGATATGCATCATTTTCAGAAATAGTGTTAAGAAAAGCTAGTGTCACAGGCACTTGAATGTCAGGTGTTGGGCTCAATAACTTTGGAGTGAAATGTGTTCCTTGAGGGACGAAGTGGGTGGTAATGTACTTTCCTGGCTACTTCCTTGGAGTGACTTATTAAGTATATGTTGTACCTTTGCATTATATGTTTGTTCCTGAAAGTTGGCACAGCAAAAATATATGCACAATGTAATTCACAACATGAGCAATTTGACGTTGTTCACCTACATGATTGAGTACCTTGAGGTGTGTGGTGTGTTAGAGTTGTACTTACCAACAAGCAGCCAACATTGCCATTGGTGCCATTCTGGAACTGCTGGTTGATGGCAGATTGACAGAAGATATATCAATCATGAACACTGCCAGGGTACTTTGCCATGACATTGATGGAGACACCAAGATGGTCAACCATAGCCTGAACAACAAACATTTAAAGAGGGTCAAAGGGGATTTTAAAGACCAAACTTTGATGCGGCCCCTACATATACTGAAAGACAAAAAGTATCAGAGGGTCTGGGATAACAAGAACAAGAACGCCGGATATGCACCGACAGAGGACTCTAGTACCATGCCATGTGTATACTATAGAGACATAGGTCAGCCTTACATTAAACCCACCAAGTGATCAGATAAGGATGCCCATCAGTCACCACACGGAACCGCCCTTCCTCATTTGGGTTCCTCTTAAGACCACCATTGGTGTTATCTATTATCTTTCACATGGAGGGCTGAGATTGTTAAAAACCCTCAAGAGTCCTCTGTAGGTGCATATCCGGCGTTCTTGTTCTTGTTATCCCAGACCTTCTGATACTTTTTGTCTTTCAACCATAGCCTGCACATTCATTGAGTAGGTATGCTTCCTGTGGCGGTATATGTGTGAAGTTTCCTCAGGAGGCACACGTTGCACATGGGTGTATTCCACAGCCCCCAACACTTGCGGAAATACTGCAATGCGTAAAAACCTTGCTTGTTGGTGAGTTTTTCTTGCGTAATGTTGGGGAAGTGGAGATACTGTGACGTCAGGCTGATTATGGCATCCAGGACAGTGGGTTGGAACCTGGAGAAGGATGCCCTTGATACTCCTGGCACTCCGGTGGTGGTTGGTTGAAGAGTCCCTGAGGCCAGCATGTGGAGTGCAGCAAGTTGCTTTGTCCTGTGGAGGGATGTTGGTGCAGCACTGGGATGTGGGCTCCAGCCTTGGTGCAATCTGGTCAAGGTAAGTCACAAACACACCTTAAATTAACCTGTGCTCACTCTCTGGTAGCTGAGAGCTGTCAGACTTCACTTAAGACGCAATGTGTAAAGTATTTGAGCAAAAATTCAAACAGTGAAACACTGAAACCCCCACATAAACAAGATTCCACACCTGGTTAGAAAAATTGCTCTCAATTTATTAAATAGCACAAGAGCAAAATTACAACAATCCAATAAGCAATACTTGAGATATAAATTTCAAAAGAATACACTGTAAAATAGTGTTTAGTAGCAATAAGCTCTTATTTGGAATATTTTGTCACGCCGGATCAGGACAAAGTCAAACGCTCAGCCTGATTGCAAAAGAACATGGTCCGGAAACAGTGATGTAGCGAGGCTCGCTGAACAAAAGCACCTTAGTCCTGGTTGCATTAACAAAGATGCAGGTGCAGCTGAGCAATACATCTGTGTCAATCCCACAATTGAGGCAATGGGCTTATTTTCTAGACAAAATAGCTGCAATGCGTCAGTTCCAAAAGCGATGCACTTGTTTCATGAAGCAATGGATCTGAAGGTTATGCAGCAGGTTTCTTCACACTTTAAAGGTGATGCGTCAAGCATCTCCATGCAGTGGCGGCAATTGGTTGGTTCAATAGTGGAGGTTCTGATGGTGATATGCTGGTTCTGAGGGCGATGTGCCAGTCTTGTTCCTGTAACAGTGGCAATGTGTTGATTCTGCTCTCATAGCAGAGGATGCGTTGGTTTCGCTGGAGCAAGCACCTCATTCCCACATCCAATGGTCCAGGTCCAGAAGCAGGGTGGTTGGAAGTCTTTTTTGTCCCTGAAAATTCCGAACAGGAGGCCAGTCAGCTAACCCTTAGAGTCACTCTGGGTTGAAGTTTAAGGTCCAGTCTTTATCACCCAGGTAAGAGAGAGCAGCAGGCAGCAGGGCAACACTGCAAGGCAGCAGTTCTTCCAGAGCAGTAGTCCAGCAGAATGGCAGTCCTTCAGCACAGCATTTTCTCTTCCTAGCAGATTGTTTACAGGTCCTGAACTGCAGTGAAGTGGAGGTGTCAGAAGTCCAGTACTTATACCTAGTTGTGCCTTTAAAGTGGGGGAGACTTCAAAGAATAATCTTTAAATTGCACAGAGGTCCTTCCCTTCTTGCCATGGCTCCTGACTCACTACAGGGGTGTATACATTCCTTAGTATGGGGACAGGACATAACCTATTTAGGTGAAAGTGTGAGGCTGTGCCCAATTCCTCCCTGTAAAAGAACATCAAATGGTTGTCAGAAAACACCTGATTACATAAGCCCTCATGACCAGCCAGCTCAACTACGGCAACACAATCTATGCCGGGATCAACAGGTAGCTCCTGAAACTCAAGAACCTGTCACAAGATGGTAGAAAACAAACTTTGAAACTCCTGCTGTGCTCTTTCTTGCCCCAACACCACAGCAAGTCTCATTCTTATTCTTCTGCATCACACTCACACTCACAATACCCACACTTCAAGAAGCTCCACTGGCTCTCGATCCACAAACCCATCCACTTCAAACTCCTCACTCATGCCTTCAAAGCATTCAACAACTCAGGCCTCACATACCTCAACAACTGCATAGACTTCTATCAGCCTGTCAGACACCACAGCTCAACCTGGCTCTCATGTGTGCACATCCCCTTCATACACGATTGCAGTGCAAGAGGTTGTGCCTCCTCATACACTGCACCAAGGCATGGAGCAAACTCCCTCACCGCATTAGAGCCTCCTCCTCACTGCTTGAATGCTACAAGCAGCTGAACACCTGACTCTTCGACTAGCATTCAGGAACATCACTGGCTCCACACCTGTAAGTGCCAGGATACCCTCAATAGTGAAAAGTGTGCCTTACAGATCAACATAACATAACTTAGCATACTATAACATAACATAACAGGACAAGACATGACATGACATGACATAACATAATCATGCGAATGGAGGAAAAGTCTCAGCAGCTACAGGGTTTAAAATGCACAATTTCCTACTAATTATCACTTGTGTTTGTAATGATAGAATAATATGAATAATGTAATAGTTTCAACAACAATGCCAAATAAGTTATCGGTAAATTCTCAACATATTCTCCCATTTTCTGTGCTGTAGTTGTTGTTTGGGAGAACTACCCCTGGCAACAGTCCTGTCTATTACAAAGATTAAGTAAATAAAAAACTACACATGAGAAATTGGATTGTTGGTTGAGTGGGATGTTAACCCTGCTCAAGCAACAGCCACAATCCCTGTCGTGGTGCACCTCAAAAGTCCCTAAATTAACCTGTGCTCAACCCTCTGGTAACCAAGCACAAAAGCAGTCAGGCTAATCTTGGAGGCAATGTGTAAAGTATTTATGCAGCACACAAAAGGTAATCAAGAGACACAATAAAAGAAGAAAGTTCCCTCATTAATTTAGAAAACCAGAATGTAGTTTTAATAAAATATATGACATCAAGAGTACAGAACTCCCATCAGTAGAAGCAGAGTTATGAATTTTTAAAGGTTAAGGTAAAACCTAGCACCTAAAAGAGCAAAGCGTCAACTGTGGACATCTAGTCACACAAAACCAGGTCAAAGTTGAAAAATATGTCGGACCACGATGGAGCATGAGTAAGATACAAACAGTGTATTGGGACTGGTTGGCACTTAACTTCGTACTATCAGGGAAAATGTTCTGAGAAAGTCGAAGTTCAGCAGGGCAAGGCTGCAGGTGGTGTACCAGGAGAAGGTGTAATCAGGGAGCCACTTGACAAAATCACTGGGAAGATGTTCACATTTGGAATGAGAAGAACTGCTGAACAGAATATTAAGCTCGGGCAGCGAACTCCACTCCACCAGTGGAGTCTGTGGAGCTGTGCCAACTCTGCACTCCGTTGGGAACGTGGACTTCAGGCAAAACTTCGACTCCACGGCATAGCAGAGTTAGCCCCTGCACCCGCACCGACCTGTGGTAAAGCACCTCTACCTGTATCTGCTAAAGAGCATATAGCCACTTCACAAAAGTTAGCTGGCAAATATATCAAGCAGTGAGAGAGGTAATAATTTTGGGGTTCCCCCTAACCTAGGGAGAGGACCAAACAGATGCATTGAGCACAACGAGCACATCATGCTGAATGATTTGGTGGTGGTTCCATCCTCCCAGGACCACCCCAAGCAAAGATATGGGCAAAAATACAAACCCAACCGAAGGCCCGGCAAAGCATCATGGGGTTGTATTCGAGGGTGCAGTAAATATCATAATATCGGCTCTCCCACTCAGCCGGGGAGAGTCCTTGTGGCTTCAGGAATGGTTTCCTCAGGGTCTGGTGGGTCGGTTGGCGGTGCCCATCCCACTGGGCACCTAAACAGTGATCCTTGGTGGATATATTTCCAAGCTCACTTTTGTGGGGGTGGCTACATGTGTTTTAGCATGTAATGGTAGAGTTGCTTTGAGGAAATATAATTTTTGGTCGAGTAGTGTTCCCCAGCGAGTACCCCACCGTCTCCATGTACTAGCTTACAGTGCATGTAATTTCCCTCCTGTGCCAGCTACGAAGACGCAAATACATTTGCGTCCATCTTTAACATGTCCTCTATCAGATCCGCCATGAACGGATTGAATATTCAGTTCCTATATATGCCGTGCCACCGTCTTTTTGTGGTACACTTTACACGTTTTTCAGCTCTGGCGAAGTAGGCCCTGATTATGCCATTGAGCCTTTTTTGAGTTCTTTCCTGCTTCCTGACTCCGAGAGCCTCAGCCCAGGCTACCTCTGTACCAGTGACCCCCACCTTACTCCTTGCGCGGCTTCGGCGCATAGCCTAGCCTCTGCCTGCCAAGACTGCATTCAACCTTCGAATTATCTGCTCCACTCCTCGAAAATACATTCCTGTCTCGTAGCTCAAGTAAACATCCTCCCAGCTGCAGGAGCAGAGGGCCCGGTCCTTCTGTCTCCGTGCAAGTAATTCATAGACTCCGTTGCCATGGTAGGCCCATGCCCCCTCACATAGCAGCCTGACACGTAGATACATGTACACGCACTCACAACTAGTATAGTGTAGTCTCCGCCCGAGAGACCTTTTCCCTTCCAGATATTAAAGTTCCTTAAACATGTGATATCAGATATGATTTGGGATTAGGTTGATCTGACATCCTAGACTTATGTCTACACTTACACGACTTATGTCTACCCCTGTAGTGCTAAATGTCAAGTCCCCTTCGCCCTCCAGTTATACGTCAGACTCACGTCAAGCTGCTGCGCGCGCATCTCTGCCATATATTTCTGCTGACATTGCAGGATTCTCCTATGGATCCACCTACTTATGACCTCATGATAAGTGACGTTTCTAGTACACGCCTATTGTAACGCCTTTTTCCATGACGTTTCCATGTTTTATCTCTTCTTTTCCAGTTGTTACGCCTACTACATGCTCATACATTGTAATGCATTGACTATATATATGTACTTCTGTAAACAATATGTTGTCTGTCTGTCCCTTCCTGAACCCGCGTGGTGATGGAATGGTTATGCCACCTTGGCTCGAGCCAATAACCCAATTCCTTTTACAGGAATAAAACCCTTTTGAGTTAACCTCAATATCCCGGATTTTGCCTCTTATTTCTCTGAGTTATTCTTATTGATTATTGATTATAAATTATGTATTGGTAATCGATTTTACCACAGTTTTGGCGCCCGAACAGGGACCCCTCCCCCACCCCACGCGCCGGAGGTGCGTTGCAGGCCTAGCCCCCTGCCACAGCCGGACGGACAATTACGCGTACCCGCAGGATTTCCTGTATCTCCCTCAGGCCAACGGAGGTGACTGAGGCTGCGATCGACACCCAGACGAGGCGGTGAGGAGTGCGGAGGATCCCGACCTGAGCCTAGCTGAGAGAGCAAGATCCGTGGTATACCGAGACCCACCAGATTCCGAAGTATCTGCGTCGAGTCCGAATCCAGTCCGAGCCCAGTCCAGTCCAGGGTTTCCGAGGCCTTCTGTTTCCGTGCTTCCTGGTGAGTACCGTTGCTAGGGACGCATCCTGACGTGCGCATTAGTTTGTGCCGGTCAAGACGGGTTCGGGTACACGAGCCTGTTCTGCACTGTTCAGCAGTGTATCTGTACTGTATAGCAGTATATCTAGTTTGCACCTGTAAAAGGTGTATCTGTGCCGTTTAGCGGTACATCCTGTTACACTAGGTTGGTAGGTTTTTCATTGTAATTAATGTGGGTTGTCTTTGAAATGTTTTGATGTGTCATTCAAATGTCGTGGTATGAGTGAATGTTCGATCTTCATTATTGTGTTTAAACGTGTCTTATGTGTTCATGTTCATATCTGAAGTAAGAACCAAGTAGCCAGATTTCAGAATGCCGTTGTTCTCGAAACTAAGACAAATAAAAACCTGCAAAGGGGTTTTAGAAGAAGCTGTTCCCATTCCACCTAGGGACACTCCCGGGTACTTTATGTACCATAAACACGGCCTAGATGCTGTTTTATTTCTCGACTTATGGGTAGACTACACTAAAGACTTGTCGGAGAATCAGAGATGGCCCGCTGCAGGGACATGGGATGCAGATTGCATCATGAGAGTAGAAGAAGCATTATGGAAAAAGAAAGCCAGACAGTCACAGAAAGACGCCATCGAGTTATGGCGTAAAGAGTCGCATAGGCGCACAGAAAAAGCTCACAGACTAGAAGAAAAGAGTAAGGAGGAGCCTGACAAGGCCCAAGAAAACGTGTTAGTTGAGGAAGGTATCAGAGTAAAATTAGAACAAGTAGACAGACAGCGTAATACACTTATGAATGGCATGTACCCTATCTTGTCAAAAGGCCTGCCTAAGGCCTCCCCAGAAGTACCGAAGGACCTACCACCCCCATTGCTCCCGACTAAAACACACCAGAGGACAGCAAAGGACATTTTCCTTTCTTCCTATTTAGACGATGTGGCTCCCACATATGTTAATACCGCATTGCCACCGCCACCAGTGCCTGCACCTGACGGTCAGGGCGGTCAGGATAATTATGCTCTTCCACCCCGACAGGCTACTCCTCCCCGGATCCCTGCACCTCCTCTTCCACCTCCTCCTACTTCCCTTGACACGAACCCGACTAACCCTTTCGGAGCCGGTGCCTCAGGAGGCGCGTCCGGAGGGGCAGGTTTCCAGACTCCGCCACAAGCCCAACGTCTGAGCTTTAGAGAAATAGCGCAACAGCGTACACCTAGAACAGACATTACAATTTTTGGAGATCGCCTTACAGACTGTAGATATGATCCAGTACCTGGTAGAAAGAGTGACGAGAGAATGTTACTCGCATCAGTACGTCTACGGCGAGTCACAAACTTCCTGATGACATTACCTGGAATGATGGATCACTTAGATCGAATATATACGTTTGTTCAGACAGGAGTAGGGCCTGAAAGTATTAAAGAGGCCATGGCCTATCAGAAAGTGGATACTAAAGGCAAGTTATTGCGGTTTCTTATAAACTTATATATTAGAGAAATGGACAGGCCGGGTATAGACCCGGAAGATGTAAAAGCACTCCATAAATGGGGTCAGCATATAGCGGATGGACAGCATGACAAAGAGGCCTGTATAGATAATATGTACCGAAGAATCAGAAAGTCAATAGTTATGATGCATGAGAAAAGACAGCCTGTATCGGAAATAGATTCGGACAAACATGAATCCACGGAGGAGGAGGCAGAGGAGGAAGCCGAGACACCAGAACAGACCCAATTGCCAGTAAGAGAAATGGTGGCTTACGTAGGTAAAGGAAGACCATTTAATAATTCAATGCGCCCGGTGCGCCCGGAAAGTAAAAGAATATATCAGGAAGCCATGTGTAATCCTAGAACACCCGAACACTTATTCCAAGCTACTGACAGAGTACTTCAAGAGCGCATGGGGTACCATGTACTCGATTCCATGGACGAACAAGAATTAGCCAGGTCAGCCGTGCAATGGGCTGACAGCTCTGAGAAATATGGTGATGATGCGCTAGCACATACGTTCTTGAACCTGACACCGAGTGAACAGCGTTTAGCTGGTATGTACATGATACAGCATCTGCTCTTATTGTATAAAAGCCAGCATTCTGATCCAGGCCCTCTGCCTGATATACTAATTGAACTGGTCACGAACAGATGGAAAGGTCTAAGTACTGACCTGATTAAAGTAATTCTAGAACACCGTCACAAGTATAGTGCGTTCCTATGTCCACAGATCAACTCAGCACCCGTTATGGAACGAAGGACCATGTATTACATGGATAGACAGAATCCGTTGCGAGAAGTGCACCCAGTACAGAACGCAGACAACACGCTTAGACGTGTGTTTGTGTATACACCTATAACTAAAATAGAATTGTTAGAGATGAAGAAACTAGTACCTAGTCATGATAAAGACCCTGCAGGTTTTCACCGTGAAATAAAAGACATGTTATTAATGGGCGATTACACCTATCCTGACCTTATGAAAATACTGAAAGTACTACTACCTCCAGGCATATACGAGAAACTCAAAGAAAAAGAGTGGGAGGTGGGAAATGCAAAGATTGATTGGGCTGCATTACAAAATGAAGAAGATACCCGAGTTCCAGGCCTAGGGCTTGGAGATAAAGTTAAAGCGTTACCAGGTTTATTAGTACAAGTGTTGCCACGCTTACTGAGTACGAAAAAGGAGGATTGGGGTGCAATTTCAGCATGTAAACAGAAACCCGATGAAGATACTAGTGATTTTTATACACGATTTGAGAAATGTTTTGGTATTAATAGCGGTTTGAAAGCAAGTAGCGAGTCATATCCACATCTTTTTGTAACAAAACTAGTCGAGAATTCCTTACCCCAAGTTAAGAATAGAGTATTGAAAGTAGAAAGCACCTGGCAAGCTAACACTCCTGCACAAATGTTACAAATGTTACAGTACCACCAGAATAGACTTAGAGAAGAACAAGAACATGAACAAAGACGTATGAAAGACACAAAAATGAAAATGTTAGTTGCTCAGTCGGTTCCTGCCGACGGTCAGAAAAAGGGTACGACCCATCCCGGGAATCCAACAGTTCCTGTAAAGGGAGTATGTAATTATTGCAAACAGCCAGGTCATTATATAAACGATTGTGCAGTTTTGAAACACAATATCGCCACGGGTAAGACTAAAGAGAGGCCACGTCCTCCTAGACAAGACCAGACTACACAACAAGTACCGCAGAATATACAACATATTGCACCCATGCCAGCCTCCACACAGACTGTAGCGATACCCCAGCAGCAGCCCATTACCGCAACACAAAACACGACACAGCAAATGTATCAGTATGCACAGAACGATTACCCCGATTACCAGCGATACACATGAAACAGCCTAGAGAGTGAATTCCGCTTGCCTCTTATTGAAGTTCCTGTAGATCAGAATGGTCCCTATGTACATAGTCAAGTATTAGGGAAAGACAGAAAGTTCCTCATTGATACAGGGGCAAGCAGAACCACAATAAGCCACAACGAAGTACCAGGGGCACCCCTCTCAGGCTCCCAGAACGTGTCCCTTGGATTTTCAGGAAAACCCATTATTAACGAAGTATCGCAACCCCTCCCTCTTGCAGTAGGTCCTCTGACACGGACTACAGATTTATTGCTTACGAAATCATGTCCAGAAAACCTGTTAGGCATTAAAACACTGAAAGCTCTAGGAGCGATTATTTGTTGTTCTCCTGAGGGAGTACGATTATTCTTGCGAGATTTCAAAGGCCATTATGTATTGAGAGATATGGATCCCCGGTTACAGAACGTCCCTGCACACTTGTGGGCGCAGGGCCCCACTGATGTAGGTTGCATGCACATTACCCCGTATCGAGTTACACTCAAGGCAGGAGTAATATTACCACGAATTCGACAATACAAGTTACCCCCAGATGCTGTAGTGGCTTTACTGAGAATCATTGACGAGCTGATTGCACAAGGAGTGGTTGTGGAAACCGACTCCAATGTGTGTAATTCTCCTATCATTCCTGTTCTTAAACGTACTGACCCAAATGCTCCACCTGTTTATCGATTAGTTATTGATCTACGCGAATTGAATAAATGCATTGTACCACAATACCCTGTGGTCCCAGATATCTCTTCATTACTAACTGCTATTGACTCAGAAGCGACGTTCTTCACTGTAATTGACCTCAAGAACGCCTTCTTCAGTGTTCCTATTGACCCGGAAAGCCAATATTTGTTCGGATTCAGTTTAAATGGACGATCTTTCAAATTTGCACGTGCACCTCAAGGGTTCACAGAAAGCCCCAGCATCTATAGTCAAGCACTGAAAAAACAACTCGATAGCATCCACATGCCAGTACACACTGCTCTGCTTCAGTATGTCGATGATCTGCTGATCACCGCTCGAAGCGAACCCGAATGTGAAACTGCTTCCCTGACTGTTTTGAACTTCCTGGCCGACAAAGGACACAAGGTGTCTCCTTCGAAGCTACAATTCTGTGTTCAGCAAGTTGTGTACCTGGGTCACTTGCTGTCCAAAGTGGGGAGACAGCTCACACCCGATCGCATTCAGTTAATCGTAAACATGTCACCACCCAGAACACAAAAGGAGGTGCGGGCTTTCATAGGCCTCACTTCATACTGCAGACAATGGATTCCCCAATATGCATTTCTAGCAAAGCCACTCATTCAGTTAACGACACAGGAGGCAGCGACTTCACCTGTCCTCCCTTGGACTCAGGAACATATACAAGCTTTTGAAGACTTGAAGAAAGCCTTATGTCAAGCACCTGTTTTAGCAACACCATGTTACAGTAAGCCTTTTACACTTTTTGTCACAGAACGTGAGGGTACTGCCTTGTCAGTCCTCACTCAGGAACAAGCAGGTTCACACAAGCCTTGCGCTTACTTTTCTAGCACATTAGATCCAGTAGCCCAAGCCCTTCCAGCATGTTTGAAATCAGTTGCAGCAACAGCTTTAGCAATCAGACAGAGTGATTCTATTGTGTTAGGACACCCATTGACAGTACAGGTTCCACATTCTGTAGAGGTTCTTTTAAATCGCACTCAGACCCAACACCTGACTATAGCAAGATTGACAGGTTACCAACTGACATTGTTTCAACCACATATTGAAATCAGACGCTGCAGCACATTGAATCCTGCCACGTTATTGCCAGTAAGTGGAGTAGATCCATTGGCACATGATTGCATTGAAGTTATCACTATCACAACAAAGCCTAGACAAGACTTGACAGATGTTCCGTTACAGGATCCAGACCTGACACTGTATGTGGATGGTTCATGTATGAGAACAAGGACAGGTGAATTAGTGGCAGCTTACGCTGTCACGACAGACACGGAAGTCATTGAAACCAGTTGTATTGACACTTTGTCAGCTCAAGCAGCAGAGCTTATTGCTCTGACACAAGCATGTATTCAAGCCAAAAATAAGAGAGTCAACATATATACTGATTCACGTTATGCATTCGGAGTCGTTCACGACTTTGGAGTCCTTTGGCGAGAGAGAGGTTACTTGACTTCTCACGGTGCCAACATTCAACACGGCCCCCTCATTCAAGCTTTATTAGATGCGATACATCTACCCACTGCAATCTCTATCATGAAATGTAAGGCACATACCAAGGTTACTGATACCATTTCCCAGGGTAACGACCTGGCAGATCGAACTGCAAAGCAAACTGCTCAGAACCGAACTCATGTAACTGACCAGACACAGATAGTGGTATCATCACATTGTATGACTGTTAGGGATCCCGCACATGATGTGATCGACATACAGTCACATGCAACACCAGATGAAATCAAGGAATGGATTAAACTAGGAGGGGTCCAAACAGATCAGGGATGGATGACGAAGGGAAAATCTACATGGTTTCTCCCCGATTCTATGGTACAAGTCATTATTAACACAATACATAGCCCAGCGCACCTAGGAGAGAAGGCAATGCTAGACAGTATTCAACACATATGGTCCAATAAAAACTTACGGGCAGCAGCCAAACAGAAAGTGCGTACTTGCATGATTTGTGGTCAGTTCAATCCAGGTAAAAGCATCCCCGTAGAGCAAGGTGGATTCCAGCCTCCCGACCACCCTTTTGAAGTCCTCCAGATGGATTATATCCAGATGGAACGATGTCGAGGATTTAAGTATGTCCTCGTAGTCGTGTGCGCTCTTTCCCGATGGATAGAGGCATACCCTGTTCCCGATTATACTGCTCCGACCACTGCCAAGCAATTGGTTCGTGAATACTTCCCACGGTATGGTTTGCCCCGTATCGTGTACTCAGACAATGGTCAGCCGTTCTCATCCGCACTTGTGGAAAACATTACACTTCTGTTGGGTTACCAGTGGAAGTTCCATTGTGTTCGGCATCCCGAGGCAGCAGGTCTCGTGGAGCGTCATAATCAGACATTAAAAATCCGACTTTCCAAGATTTGTAGAGACAAAGGTATAGACTGGATAGTTGCCTTGCCGGTCGCCCTCTTCTATATGAGGATGGTGGTCCATTCCCGTTCAGGGCTATCCCCGTACGAGGTGGTCTTTGGTAGGCCACCGAATATGTGGGGGACGCCTATTCCACGTAAAATAACTGATGTTGATTGTCTTATGCTGACAGATTACCTTGCCTCCTTGATGTCTGCACTACAATCTTGTCGTTCACAGGTAGCTGCAGCCTTTCCCGACAACACCGAGACGAAGCCCCATGAGGTGGTTCCTGGTGACTACGTTTTCGTTAGGAATTTTGATCGGAAGAGTCCACTGGAGCCCCGCTGGCAATCCCCGAAGTTGGTTCTGCTCACGACGAGGACAGCTGTGAAAATAGAGGGCAGGAAAGGATGGCTGCATTCCAGCCATATTAAGAAATACTTCGGACTTCCTTCGGACTTGGACTCTAAGCCCTGCCCTCCTCCACAAACTGACACGAAACTCCCTTTGGTTGAGAAAACTGCTTCAGAAAATTACAGACTAAAATTACGATCTAGCAAGTCAGATAGTTTAATTGTTTAAGTCCTCCCCTAGGTGAATCGGTTAAATTAGTTTCTGACATGTATCCCCTAGATCGAGATAGAGAGAGAGATAGACAAAGACAACATAAGAAAAATGCATATTGCAAATCACTTCGTAGTCGCTGTATAGTGACACTACTTGTTATGTTTTTTTTAAGTTTGCTTGTTATTACTGCTAGTGTTCTGCTACACATATACTATCCTATATTCAAGCGTGCACAATCTGCCTATAATGCTACTGCTGAACATTCTTTTAGTGAATTACCGCCTCACGAATTGTCCTACAGACTTGCGCTGCGCAATAACACTTTTATTAGTATGTTACATCACTCCCATCAGACTACCAATGCTACTAATTGTTGGGTATGTGGTCGTCTCCCTCCTTACCAAGAAAACAAGGGTGTTCTGCCCCTTTTCCCATACCCGTTCACTCACAATGGCACGTGTGGCGCATGGTTTAAAATGCTCAATTCCCTAGTTTCTACTGCTGCTATTTACGAAGGTAACTGGGTCTGGGGAAACCTGAACTTAGTCCTGCTTAAGGTATGCTATCCTGACAAGGAGGGACTCCCCGTAGATACTGGAACTGATCTAGAAAATGAAGTATATGGATTAGGTAATTACACAGTTACATTTATGATTTTGTCTGTTGAATCCGAAGCTGCTCCTGTTCTACCTGCTATGGAAGTATTGCCCGTAACTGGTGAACTCTGTGTTCGCAAGAATGGTTCCGTACACTTAGGTCATAGTAAATGTACCACTGTGGTCGATTTCACTGATCATGGTAGATCCACGTTTAGGGCCATACGTCATTCCTATTTTGTTTGTGGTCATACTGCATATATCCGTTTGCCTCTAGATTGGGATGGTACCTGTTACATTGCATTCCTTCTGCCACCTGTTTTCCTAGCCCCTCCTGACTACCATAGAAACACCAATCTGGTTAAACACAGATACCAGAGAGATCTCCCGCTTGTCGATTATACTGAAACTACATGGGAACAATATACAGATTTCAATAAAGGTTTCTTCCCCTACTTAGGTACTGTTTCAAATAGTAAACTAATTCGTAGATTAACCAGAACCCTCGAAGCAGTGGTACTTGAGACCACTTCAGCCCTAGGCAACTTAACAGAGGAACAGTCCGCTATGCGGGTTGTTGTTCTTCAAAATCGTCTTGTTATTGACGTCATCTTGGCAGATAGGGGTGGAGCTTGTAAGGTCATCGGGTCAAGCTGCTGTATTTTCATTCCTAATAACGCGCCAACCGTGTATAAAGCTATTACACGTCTCCATAAAATTGCAAGTTTAATTCATCAGACTCCAGGCACCTGGACTTGGTCCGGTTGGTTTTGGACAACGTTGTCAGCCTGGGGGTGGAAGATCCTATCCCTCCTAGGTATTGGCTTTCTAGTAGTATTCAGTTGTTGCCTGTGTCTCCAATGTGGTCCGGCGATTTGCGGCCTGTGTGCCACTTCATGTGTCCCGCATCCAAGCTCCCATTCAAAACGCGTAAAAGAAGAGCAAATGATGTTAAGTGAACAAGTTGATCAATTAATGAGAATCGATGTATCATGAAGGGTCCGTGGGGAACAAGGA
This sequence comes from Lissotriton vulgaris, assembly GCF_964263255.1. Taxonomy (NCBI): domain Eukaryota; kingdom Metazoa; phylum Chordata; class Amphibia; order Caudata; family Salamandridae; genus Lissotriton; species Lissotriton vulgaris. The sequence continues at coordinate 1,804,194,139 of NC_141694.1, read as the reverse complement.
GGGAATGAGGAAATATAATTTTTGGTCGAGTAGTGTTCCCCAGCGAGTACCCCACCGTCTCCATGTACTAGCTTACAGTGCATGTAATTTCCCTCCTGTGCCAGCTACGAAGACGCAAATACATTTGCGTCCATCTTTAACATGTCCTCTATTAGATCCGCCATGAACGGATTGAATATTCAGTTCCTATATATGCCGTGCCACCGTCTTTTTGTGGTACACTTTACACGTTTTTCCGCTCTGGCGAAGTAGGCCCTGATTATGCCATTGAGCCTTTTTTGAGTTCTTTCCTGCTTCCTGACTCCGAGAGCCTCAGCCCAGGCTACCTCTGTACCAGTGACCCCCACCTTACTCCTTGCGCGGCTTCGGCGCATAGCCTAGCCTCTGCCTGCCAAGACTGCATTCAACCTTCGAATTATCTGCTCCACTCCTCGAAAATACATTCCTGTCTCGTAGCTCAAGTAAACATCCTCCCAGCTGCAGGAGCAGAGGGCCCGGTCCTTCTGTCTCCGTGCAAGTAATTCATAGACTCCGTTGCCATGGTAGGCCCATGCCCCCTCACATAGCAGCCTGACACGTAGATACATGTACACGCACTCACAACTAGTATAGTGTAGTCTCCGCCCGAGAGACCTTTTCCCTTCCAGATATTAAAGTTCCTTAAACATGTGATATCAGATATGATTTGGGATTAGGTTGATCTGACATCCTAGACTTATGTCTACACTTACACGACTTATGTCTACCCCTGTAGTGCTAAATGTCAAGTCCCCTTCGCCCTCCAGTTATACGTCAGACTCACGTCAAGCTGCTGCGCGCGCATCTCTGCCATATATTTCTGCTGACATTGCAGGATTCTCCTATGGATCCACCTACTTATGACCTCATGATAAGTGACGTTTCTAGTACACGCCTATTGTAACGCCTTTTTCCATGACGTTTCCATGTTTTATCTCTTCTTTTCCAGTTGTTACGCCTACTACATGCTCATACATTGTAATGCATTGACTATATATATGTACTTCTGTAAACAATATGTTGTCTGTCTGTCCCTTCCTGAACCCGCGTGGTGATGGAATGGTTATGCCACCTTGGCTCGAGCCAATAACCCAATTCCTTTTACAGGAATAAAACCCTTTTGAGTTAACCTCAATATCCCGGATTTTGCCTCTTATTTCTCTGAGTTATTCTTATTGATTATTGATTATAAATTATGTATTGGTAATCGATTTTACCACAGCTTTACCAAAGGTGTGTGAGGTTACATTCTTTTAATTGGGGTGGAGCAGAGCGGAGTTCCATAGAGATTTTTTTCAACTCTGTATAACTCTGTGTAGTGCCACTCTGCCCACCCTTATAGGATGTACTGTAGTGGAGAAGAATGTAATGGGAGCTGCAGCAAAGTCAAGCTTTTGGGCAATGTTTACTTGGGCAGATATATAAGGGATCTCAAAGGAGTCATTAGCCAAAAATGTTCGAAGTCCTTATTTTTCAATTTAGCCTAGCTGGGCACCTTTAGCACCACCACCACCAGGACTGTAAGGGCACCACTTGGGGCGGGAGTGGAGCTCACTACTATTGGGTCCAGGTGCGGGTTCAAGATGGTTATCTCTGAGGCTCTAATTAAGAGGCCAGTCAACTAGCGATTGGAGTCACTCTGGTAGTCCTGGGTTAAAAAATAGAACTGGATTCATAGCAGAACAGGCCTCTGAAGGTTCAAGCCAGGTTTTAAGTAGCAGAGCAGTTCTTCCAGGTGCACAAAGACGCCTTCTGTAGTCCACAGAAAGCCACATCAGCAGGTAGTCCTATGACAATCTTTCCACAGCACCGAAAAGAGCACTGAAGAATGGTCTGAGGGTCTTATTTTTATACATGGTGCCTTCTTTTAAGTAGGAGAGGTTTCTAGAGAACTCCATTTGAAGTGCTTGAAGTTTCCTACCTCGCCTACTCTGGCTACAGTCTGACTGCATGAACATTGCAGTGGTGACAAGTCCTTTGTGTGACGAAAGGGTACAGCTTATTGATTTGTAGTGGGGCTTTTCCCAGCTCCTGCCAGTGAGAGCCCATACAGGCACACCTAATCCCTCTATTGTGTAGCTTTCTGGAAGGAATAAACTAAGTCCAACTGCCAACTACGCCCAGTCATGTAACCCCGGAACCGGGTGCAGGCACCAAATAAGCAGGAAAATACCAACTTTCAAAAAGTGCCCCTTTGAAATTGTAACTTAAAATCTGACTTCACCATTTAAGAGGATTTTTAATTACAATTTTCACATGTTCTAAATCAATAATATGACAAACCAATGCTATTCTATTGGAGAGGAAGGCCTTACAGTAGTTAAAAACTAATAAAGGAGTTTTTCCTTACCTGGATCTGCAAAACGAAATCCAACCTTTTAATTAGAATGCACCCTGCCCTATGAGTTATATTGGGCCTACCTTAGAGGTGTCTGATCTGTAATGAAAGGGGAGTTCAAGGCTTAGCAAAGGTGTTATTTTGCTAAATAAACTTAGCATTTATTTTAAAACGGCATTGAGGCTGCAATGGCATTTTTTAAGGGGCTACTTAAGTGGGTCGCACAATCTGTGCTGCAGGCCCACGCCTAGCATTCAATTTACTGGCCCTGGGTCTATGGAATGCCACTTTAATAGGGACTGATAAGTACATTTCATAGGCCAATCAGGTGTAAACCAATTTTACCATGTTTTAGGGAGTGAGCACTTAACACTCATTAAGAGTGGTCAGGGACACGGAGTCCAAAGGTCAATAAAAACCAATTCATCAAAATAGGAGGGTGAAGGGCACCCTAATGGTGACATGCCTAACACTAACACTAACACGTAACATTTATTATTACAGCAAGTGTGACCTGATTGCTTTACCAGTGGGTCCCTACAAAGGTAATTGTCTGCTTTGTGCATGCCTTAAAACGTCTCTGCTTTTATACTTTTTCTTTTTTTTTTTTTTAGTTTGAAAGCTTTATTAGAGTAAAATCAGATATTACAATAAGGTGACATCAGCAAAATATAAGAAAAAGGCTAAAGGATGGGATACATTAAACATAAGTAACCAATATCACAATGAAACGCAAAGCATTTTGAATTATTTTACGGGGAGGAGGGGGGGAGGGGAGGGAGGGAAATAAAAGCATGTTAATATCATAGAGAATGAATAAAAATAGAAAGTACAATGGATGTCAATCAGAAAGTACAGTAAAATACACAATACTTAGCAATTACTTGAAATAAGAACTTTTAGCAAAAAGGAAACATGTATAAAGCTAAAAAATCACAATAGTGAAATTGAAAACTATCATAAACTACAGGCAAGAGTACATGTGTTCAAGGGGGTTTGAAATTATCCGAGGAAAGTGGAGAGTATGTCTTTTTGGCAGATTGATCTAAATATAAAGTGAGAGGTAACCAGTAAAGTTCAACATTTCGGGAGGGTTTGCAGGAGGAGGCAAAGGCAACATCAAGTCTGTGTGATTGACATGGTAAATTCCACCAACAATTTAGAGACAAAGTGTTCAAGGATTTCCAGTTAGAAACAATGTGTTGGAGTGCAAGGGCTAGCATAAGATCAAAAAGACCGTGAGAATGTGGAGGGAGATCCAAATCGTCTGAAAGGCTACCGAGAAACACAAAAGAGATGGAAAAATGAATAGAGATGTTGAAAATACGGGAGAGGCGAGAGCATATCTGAGACCAAAAAATACGGACTGAGGGACAGAGGAAGAAAAGGTGTAGAAGATCTGCATTGGGAGTATTACAGGTCCAACAATTAGGTACAGAATTGGATTGAAAGCGAGAAATAGAAAGAGGAGAAAGGTAAAGTCTGTGATAGAAGAAAAATAGGGATTGAGTAAGAGAGGCAGTACGGGAAATCTTCAAAGATCTGGCCCATATTTTGTCCCAAAGAGAAGTTGACCATGTGGAACCCAAATCCTTCTCCCAAGACAATTCCAATTTCGATTTGAGACGGTCCGGGTCGGGGGCTGAGAAATACCGATAAATAAGGGAAGCTTCAGGAATAGCAGAGAGGACGGTGAGTAGAGAGGGAGACGAGGCTGGTAGACTTCCAGAAGGAAGAGAATAATAACAGTCTAGAATGGTTTCCATAAGGATGAGGAATTTCTTTGCAAAAGAAGGAGGGCAGTGGAATTGAGATTGGAATTTAGGAAACGAGCAAGGGGAGGAGCCATCAAAAAGATGATGTACCCAGATGATACCTTTCGCTCTCCATGAGGGCCATGCAATAGGTCTGTTATGTATTAATATGAGTGAGTTGTACCAGATAGGTAATAGTAGGAAGGATTCCTGAGAGATCGAGGTAGAGGAGACTAAAGGCCGTAGAAGAGAAGAGGTGTGTTTGAATAAAAGGGGGTTAAGACATGGGGCTTCAGAAGTGAAGCGAATTACCTCTTGTAAAGAGTAAGGAAGCAATAACTCCTGTTCGACAGAAAGCCAGAGGGGAGAAAAAGGGGAGGTTTCCTGAGATAACCAGCGGGAGGCTTGTCTAAGTGAGAAGGACTTGTGGTAAAGGCGAAAGTCTGGAAAGTTGGTACCACCATTAAGTTTAGATTTACGAAGGTGTAAGAGGGATATACGAGCCTTTTTCTGTTTCCAGAGAAATTTGGACAAAACAGAATCAATGCGGCGGAAATATGAATTTGGAATACGAATTGGAAGCATGGATAATAAGTAGATCAAAATCGGGGCAATCATCATCCTGATGGAATCAAGACGACCCCACCAGGAAAGAAATAGAGGATTCCAAGAAGTGAGTAGTGAATCTATTCTGGAGATGACCGCAATTATGTTAAGTTGAATAGAAGAGGAAATAGAGTTAGAAAAGAGAACACCAAGATATTTAATTTTCTTAGAATTCCAAGCAAAGCCGGTGGCTGTGAAGAAGTGAGGAAGGCAAAATTTGGTTAAGGGAAGAATTTCTATTTTGTCAGAATTTATTTTATAACCTGAAACCAAAGAGAATTTTTCAAATTTACTTAATAAAGAGGGAACAGAGGTTACCGGGTCTGGAATAAATAAAAGGATATCGTCAGCATATGCAGATAATTTGAGATGTTGGTTACCATACGGGAATCCAGAAATGGAGTGATTATTACGTATGGAAGTAAGGAAGGGTTCAAGCGCCAAAATAAATAAAAGAGGTGATAAAGGACAGCCCTGACGAACTCCGCGTTGAAGCGTGAATGGGGAAGTGAGTTGACCATTGACGAGAACAGAGGCCTTGGGCATAAAATAGATCAAAGAGATATAAGATATAAATTTAGGACTGAAGCCATGCCATTTTAAGGAAGCCATAAGAAAGGACCAGTCAACCCGATCAAAGGCTTTCTCCGCATCTACTGAAATGGCTGCAATGGGAATTGATAGTGAGGGGGCTTTACTTAAAACATTAAGGAAGAGTCTGGAGTTATCCGAAGTAAGGCGGCCCTTAACAAAGCCACATTGCTCTTTCCCTATGAGATGTGGTAGGAGCGGGTCGAGGCGAAGAGCTAATAATTTTGCAAAAATCTTATAGTCCACATTAACTAAAGATATAGGTCGATAATTTTTACAAAACTTAGGGTCTCTACCGTCTTTAGGGATAAGGCATATGGTAGCGTCCTGAAAGGAGCCTTGGGCTGATCCAGTGGAACAAAAAGACTGAAAAAGAGATAGAAGTTTAGGTAAGAGGAGATCTGAAAAATGTAGGTAAAATTCAACTGGAAAGCCGTCAGGTCCTGGAGTCTTGCCTTTAGTGATGGAAGATAAAGCAGTGGACAACTCTGAAATAGTGAGATCAGTATCAACGGCCGAAAAATTAAGGCTGGAGGTTTCTGGTTGAGGTATGTTATCAAAATAAGATTGAATAAGCTCTGGGGTAGGGGGGTTCTCAGGGGTATATAAAGATTCATAAAAAGAGTGAAATTGTTCCAAAATTTCTGCATCTGTATGAAGAAGAATATTAGAGGGGGAATAGATAGAGTCAATATTAGTTCGTTTTTTACGCGATTTTAGATAGTTAGCCAATAATTTGCCTGATTTATTGCGACCTCCATAGTATCGTGCGCTGCTCCGGAGGAGAAAAGAGGAGGCTGAATCTGTAGTAAGCTTGTTAAAAGCAATCTTAGCCTTAAGAAGTTCAGGAGACATATGCTTAGTAGAAGAAGTATAGAATTGATGTTCCAGCGATTTAATGTGTGCAAGGGTAACTTTACGGTTTTGAAGGAATTTTTTCTTCTTTTTAGAGACAAAATCAATGATAAAACCTCGGGCTGTGGCCTTGAAGGAATCCCAAAGAATATGAGGGGGGGTATCAGGTGTAGAGGTAAGTTGAAAAAATTCAGAAGCGAAAGAACGAAAAGAGGAAGAAAAAAGAGGATCAGCAAGAAGAGAAGGGTTAAAACGCCAACGAGAAGATTTAGGAGTAGGAGGAAGAAGGTCAAAAACAGTAATAATAGGAGCATGGTCAGAGATAACAATAGGCTCAATAGAAGAGGATATAAGGTGTTGAGATAGAGATGAAGATAGAAAAATGTAGTCCAAACGAGAGAAAGAAGCATGAGGAGGAGAGAAAAAGGAAAAATCCATAACATCTGGGTGAGTGAGTCTCCATGAGTCTACAAGATGAGTTTGAGTGATAGTGTCAAGGAATTGCTTATGTGGTTTGTGAGGGGAAAAACAAACAGAAGATCTACGGTCTAAAAAGGGGTCAACAATCTGATTACAGTCTCCACCTAATAGGAAAGAATCATCCTTATATTGAACACATTTTGCTGTAATAGAGGGCCAAAAAGAGGAGTCAAAACATGTAGGGCCATAAACATTGAACACCGTAATTGGGATAGCATTAATGAGTAGTTTAGCCAAAATCCAACGCCCCTCATCATCCTTTTCTTCTAATAATACTTTACACTGAAGGTGTTTATGAATCAAAATAGCCACCCCGTTCTTTTTTTGAGAGGCAGGAGAGAATAAAACAGTTCCAACCCACAATCGTTTTAGTTTTAAGGATTCAATATCTGAGAGGTGGGTTTCTTGAATAAGAACAATATCTGGATTGTAAGAGGATAGGTGTGAGAGTACTCTTTGCCTTTTGATAGGGTGATTAAATCCTTTCACATTCCATGAAACAACTTTGAAGGTGAAAGAGTAGTAAACTGATCAAAATTGAAAAATGCAAAAACATACTGTACATTCAATAATTCAAACTTTAGAAAAGTAATAACCATAAAGTTCATCAAAAAGATAGAAGGAAGGATAGGTAAAGGATGAAAAAGAAAAGGGCAAGGGGAGAGGGGTAGGGAAAGGGAAAGAAGAGCAGCAAAAGAGGGAGAAGGAAGAAAAGAGAGAAGGCATAGGAGACAGTACAAATCCAAAAGGATGACTGTAATGAACATACCTGGAAGGGGAAGTACACACAGGGGGAAGGTGGGGAAGTGGTGATGCGTTACAAGACGGATGGACCAGGATCTGGAGCAGAACCACACCGAGACCTCACATAAAGGAACAAAGGGTGAAACAAGATGGTGAAGGGAACGTCCAACACACATATCCGTCTGGGGAAAAGAAAAAAGGGAAAAAAAAAGAAATTGTTAACATATGGAACATGCTACATAAGATATAGAATCAGAATGTAGAAAGAGAAAGTAAGTATATATAAGACATGCAAAGAAGAAGAGATATGAAGAAAGAAGATAAGCAAGCTAAGAAAATTAAGATGAAGATAAAGAGTATAGATAAGCACATGAACTTAGAAAAGCGCTAATAGAAGACAGGACATGGAGACAACAAAAGCCAGAGTTCAGCCACTATTCGGAGTAGAAGAGGAGGCGTCCATCCCTTCTTCACTCTGCAAAAAGAGAAAATTTCTTAGTTCACCAGGATCTTGAAATGACCAAGTCTTATTCCGGTAAGTGACTCTGAAAGTACAAGGGTGAAACAGGCCATATCTTGCGCCTAGAGAGCGTAGAGAGGGACGCATAGCTAAAAATTCTTTACGTCTGGAGGCAGTAACATTAGAGACATCTTGAGATAAATAAACTCGTTGACCTTGCCAAGTCACTTGTTTCTTGCTCCTCGCTGTTGAAAGAATCAAAAGTAGGTCTGTGTACTTCAAAAATAGGATGATGACTCCACGAGGTTTAGAAGAAGAATCCGTTCTTGTGCCTAGTCTATGAGCCCTCTGTATACTAATGGAAGTAGAGGGGGGTAAGTCCAGAAGCTTCGGCAGAAAAGTGGTAAAGAAAGATACTGGATTGTCACCCTCAAGATTTTCCGGCAAATTGTAAATACGGAGGTTGTTCCTCCTATTGCGATTTTCCAAATCCTCTGTGTGCTTTTGTAGAGAGAGGACAGTCTTTTCTAATGCAACAATACGTTGCGTGTTGGATTGAAGCTCAGGGATGTGTTGTTCGACAGTAGAAAGTCGGGCATCCATGTTCTCCCATTTGTCCTTTAAAAGCTGCATATCCGTACTTGTTTTTTCAACAAAGGGAACATTGCTCGCAGCTCTTCCAAAATTTGATCAGTAGAAGAGGTTGAAGGATTATCTTCTGGTGTAGGAGAATTTTGTTTAAGGCGTTTGCCCGATGTAGCAGGTGGAGAAGGCTTACTGGCAGGTGTATGAGCCAAAGATGATTTTTGAGAAGACATTTTTGTAGAGCAGTTCGATTTATTTGTACCAGATGAAGAATCCACCGAAGTATTCACCGAGGGCATAAAGACAAATTGAGGTTTACGAAGTCTCACCATAGAAATGTCTTCTTGTGTCAATAAGCTGAATATGACAAGGATGCACCAAAATGCACTTATCGAGTTCAAAGGATATACTTGGCATGAGAAACTAGCACAGAAATAATAGGAGAGGTATTGATCTAAAGGCGCCAAAAAATTAGGTAAATAACATGAAATTATCTGCCTGAGGAAGCGCTGGTAAGTTGCATTGGAAAGCGCTAGCGAATTGAATGGTGCGTATGCTGGTAGTATTGAAGAGAAAGGGCGCTGAACATGACATTGAAGAAATAAGCTGTGAGGCAGAAAGTCAGTAAACAGTGATTGAGACCAGCCGTGGAACACCGTCAGTGATGAACGCTGAAGTGGCAAAGCGTCTGAGGGAAGCGGGTCTCACAGAGGAAGCCTCATGACTAGAGCTTGAGCAGACGCTCCTCAGAAGAGAAAGTGCAAAAGTAAGTATAACGGAGAGAAATAGTCACCGAATAGTGCACTTGCTCACCCCCAAGGTCGTAAATGCTGAATGAACATGTCAGCAGAGGTCGTCTTGGCGGGTGGTGGAAGCAGAGGTCCGGCAGCTCACTGAACAGCTAAGATGGCGGCTCCGTGAGGGACGGGAAAAACATCGCGGAACAGATGAAAAGCGGCATTCCAGAAGCCGCAAAGCCACTCTGCTCGTTCCCCCGATGTTCCGATGTAAAACTCTGGGAAAGAGGCGTAGGTAGCGTCCCGTTCACATCGGGAAAAAAGGCTTGGAGGTGAACGGTGCGGCGGAGCTCAGTACCTAGCCGGCCATCTTGCGCGGCATCCAAGCCACCGCTTTTATACTTTTTCAATAAAATATTTGTTGTCCATGGGTTTTGTCATCTTATATTTCGTTTAACTGTATTTTTATCTACAAATATTCATTGTACAGACACTCTCTGGCCCGTTTGCTCTTTGATATCTCAGACAGATCAGACCATTTTGTCTCTTTGTCTCCATCTGCGCCAAAAAGACCTTAAGACTGAAATGTAGATGGGGTCTGGACACCTGATAGAAGTTAGCATTCTAGTATCTCTGTTTTTCTTTCTCTCCTTCCTTATATTTGCTGTATTTTCTTTATTTCTCCCCCTCTCCCTCTGCCTCCCTCTCTTTCTCTCATCCCTCAGCCCCCTCTCTGCTTCTGCCTCATTCCTCGATCGTCTTGCAGGTGTTTTCTGGGTGCAATCTTATCAGGATGTAGACAGGAAATAGATTGTGTTTATTTTGCTGGGAGTCGAGGTGTCAGCCCTCTTTCATCGGCAAACAGACTGAGTTTCCGAGAAGTGTATTTACAATTAATTAAACTGTAAGTTTTGGCAGCCTGCCTCTTTTGTGGAAACCCAGGTGACACGTCATCAGTACACAGTTAAGTGCATCCCTTTCTTATGTGAAATGTAAGCCTCTCGGCGCTATGCATAGACCTCCGGAGAAAGTGACCAAGAACACTGGGGCAACAGCTCATATGCGGCCCTTCTTCTTTCAAAGTGGGTGCTTCGTTATTTTCTAGGTCTCGGTACCGTTTATAGTATTTGGATAGTGAAAGGTGACCCTTGAGCAGGGCCTTCTCCTGCTGAGGTCTCTAAGCGGCGCCTGCTGAGTTTTGCTCAGTGTCTGGCCGAAGACATGGGACAAAGACTGACTAATCTACTCGAATAACATTCAAAACTGCAGAATATGGGATCAAATCATTTCGAGGCTCTGGTCCATGGGCTGTGCATCTGATTTTAGAATCTTGAATGGTTAATAGGGATCGGTGTTTAAACAACATTTCAGAGAACAAATATTGTGAGGACAAAATATTAGATCAATAATATCGAGGACAGAAATATTGTGACGGTAACTTTCAACAGGCAAGCGAAGTTTTACTATATATAACTCTATACATATGTATCTTGTTGATATACATATTTTAGAGGTATGTAGATATTGAGTTAACAATAGCAAATATATACTTATCTATTGACACTCACCTTCTTGATAATTTGGTCGGTTTATTTGCAATGTGCACAACACCTGAGCGCATCCAGGCATGGGGCGATTGGATGACCTGGACCAAAAGATAACCTCAAAGATACACCTTGAGGTGTTTTATGAAGCTGAGAAGGCCTTTAGAGCCCTAAATTCCATGAGGACATGGTCTCGCCGAGCAGCAAGATGGCCGCTTGTTGAGAGGGTGGAAAGGTGGGATTTTCACTCTAGAATCCCGCCACAGGTCGACTAGACCTTTTTACCTGTCATAGAGTGTAGAAGGCAATCTATCTTAACAACGTAATGTCAACTTGAAATATTGCCATTGCTTTCCCCAAAGAACCACTGACAAAAAGTCGAGTTTAAAGATTTGTTATAAAGCCAAAAACAATTGTGTATATAAACACCTCAGTAAAAGATTCAAGAGGTAAACGGGCACTAATACAAACATAATTCTACGGAAAAGTCTCAATCTGCTGAGAAACAATACAAGTATCAATTCCAAAATCATCAAACTAACAAGAATTGCTATAACCTGTGTTTTGGTAGGCATCGGGAAAAAAAAGAAATACATAAAATCCAAACCAGTCTGTCCCTACACTGCACTAAGTGACATCCCTACTTAACAGAGTTCCCTCCTATCAAAGGTGTCAGCCGTGGTGACTTCCAAAGAAGTACACTCACGTAGTTTGAACTTAGCCTACGAACCCATCTTGCATAGGAAATCTCTCTCTGCCTACCCAGCATCTCTCTTCGTCCTCATGCGCATCTACTCTGCTCTCCTTCGGGGTGCTGTCCCTAATACAAACCCCACAATATGGACGACACGCCCTAAGGTACGCCCCTCTCAAAAGTATTAACTTTCAAAAAAAGCTCCATTGCGACATCTTCATCCTTGTTCGTTGAAAAACGTCCTTGGGTCCCAGAGTCTTCCCCTCTTGAAGTTGCTTCCCTAAATTCCGCAGCCACTTCTCCATGTCTGGTACTACCATCCTAACGCTCATACACAATGGACCCTTCTCTACTATCTCTAGTTAACCTTGCACCTGCAAAGGAACGCACATAAATCGATTCACAGTTCCATGCTACTTGCAAATAATTTTCTAAAGCAGCCTTCTAGGAAAGACATTTCCATGATTTAATGTGAAGTGAAACATTCTTAGTTCGGCCTACACAGTCTTTCTCCCCACCTGGGCCTCTGCACGTTTCGGGATATCACATTCTAACATTGGCAAACATTTTCCTGTTCATTAGGCCTTCATCATTATAGCAGAATACATTCTCTAAACACATTTACTAACTTAAACATTTCTATCACGTTATATGGATACAATAAAGAGTTTCTAATAAACATTTTAATACATATATGAATTATTGAGCATCCCTTAATTGAATTAGTATTTCACTGCAAACAATATTTCTAGACTAACGTGGCATTAGTACTTTCAAAACATTTTACGTTTCCTTATGTAAATTCTGGCACAGTGTTTCATAACTCTACATCACATTTAAACATGATTATAATCCTTTATATATATGGGTGCTGATTATACATGAATATGGTGCACCCCTACAATTTCTAACTCAGTTTTGCGCTCTCTCAGTCCCCCCTTTGATGACCTGTGTCATCACCACCAACCCAACATTCCTTAGGGTAGGGACCGAGCTACACAGCACTTGTTGCAAGATTCCCTTGCTTGAGCATTTCTAATGCCCTTAAACTTCGATACTGATTGTTCTGCAAGTTCTCCATTCTCTGTTCTTGTGCTCTCATCGATCTTGTCAGCCTATTTGACCTATACCATTTATACAATCTCATCAAACCCCACAACCCGATCACACATGCCACTATGATGATAAGGGGTTTCAGTATGTATCCCAGGAAACTCTTTCCCAGGCTTGCAAACCTACCGAGAGAACAGAACCTTCTCAGTAGAATCAGGAGAAGCAAAATCCAATCTGTTCAACTTACCAGGCGGAGTCCCGCAGGGCTCATCAATGAGCCCCACTCTTTTTAATCTATATGTAGCTCCACTCGCACAGATAATAAGGAACAACGGCTTCACCCCTATATCTTACGCCAACGACACCCAAATTGTGGTGTCAGTAAGTAAGGAGGTACAGGACACAGCAGAAATATTCCAACTCTGCATGGCAAATATCAGTCAATGGATGAGAATGAACTGCTTAAAATTGAACGATGACAAGAGTGAGGTCATGACACTAGGAGGAGACACAAACATATGGTCCCCCTTATGGTGGCCTAAAGATATGGGAAGATGCCCAGAGTTGTCAGAAAAGGTGAAAAACCTAGGGATCATGTTAGACACTAACCTTTCTTTCGACGCTCAAGCAAGCAAATTAGCTTCATCACTCTGGTACATCTTAAAAATGATCAAAAAGATTCTACCTTACCTACCGTATGATTCACGCAAGACAGTGGTGACAGCACTGGCCTTGTCCAGACTGGACTACGGGAACGGCTTATATGCCGGAGCAAGGAAGAAAATCCTACTTAAGTTACAACGCCTGCAGAACGCAGCAGCCAGGCTGATACTAGGAATACAAAAGTTCGAAAAAGTAAGCCATAAACTAAAAAGCCTGCACTGGCTCCCAATTGTAAGTAGGATACAATTTAAATCACTATGCTTGGCATACAAAGCACTAAACGGAACTGGATCACAATTTCTAAGAACACATCTGCAACTATATGAGCCAAATAGACTTCTCAGATCCAGCCAAATGAAACTCATGAGGGTCCCTAGATTCAGGAGAACTAACTGGGGCGGAAGAAGCTTCTTGGTACACACAGCAAGAATCTGGAACCAACTACCACTAGACATAAAAACCAGTCCATCCCTGAAATCCTTCAGAAAGGAAGTTAAAACATGGCTTTTCTCTAAACAGCTCTAGTCAACATCTTTAATGAGCCAGTGGTATATCTCAGCGCCAAGACGCCCTCCGGCAATCGCGCGCTATACAAATAGATAAATCAAATCAAATTAAATCAATCAAACCAGTTTCCAACGTTTCCAAATCCCTTTCCTACTGTTTCCCATGCATTCTCTTGCATCAAATCGTTAATTTCATAATGAATTGCAGTAATGTTACGTATATATTTCTTCAGATCTTTGGAGTTATCTGGAATATACGTGCAACATTCCTGAACCTTCAAAAGTTTACAGACCCCGCCCTCTTTCGCCAGAAGAACATCTAGCGCAAGACGGTTCTGCAAAACCATTGCCCTAATAGATAGCATCTCACCATGAATCAACACCAGTGACTTTGCTGTACTCATTGATAATTCGTCCACCACTGTTGCCAACCGCCGTATCTTCACATCATTTAAGATCACTCCCAACATTGGTATTGCAGCTCCAAACACATCTCCCACTATTGCACCAGCACTCTCTCCTCTCTTCACCCTCGTCAATTGTCCACCTTCCAGCAGAGCCAAATCCTCAGTGTGGTATATCTTAGGAAAAATAATCGCCAGGTAACATGTCCCATACCACTTATCCGGCAACCTCACGTACGCATTTTTCCCACAGACAAAGTACACCGTAGGGATCACTTGTACCACGCTATTCAGGAAATCCTTGGTGTAATATTCTAACGTGAAAGTGTGTTCACAGGTTGTCTGGCCCACATATACATTTTCATAATATGTCTTTGGCCTGTGAAGGCATAACTTCCCTTTCTGTACCTCATCCAATGCTATCTGACCATAGCTTCCCCTTGTCTTATGTAACTTCTCCTCATCAGTCCAATCTACTTTACCTTGGCCTGACGTCTGCAACTGCTTTTGTTTCTGATACCTGTCCTCTACCTGTTCTATGAACTTCTTCTCTACCTCTGCCAATGAACAGGTCAAATTGTGTCGGTGTGCATATGAGGTGTCTATTGCTCGTGTTGGAATGAAAAAGTATCTAAGCCTATCCTCTGACTTATAATAGTCCCACTTGTTCAAGTGCTTATAATTTGGGACTTCCGGTAGCACAGCATCGTAATTCGAAAAGAAATACTCAAAATGACTTTGCCCATAAAATATGCTAAGCAGCAAACTACATGAAATCCCATACGTCAATGGCAAGTGATGGTATCTAATACCCTCGTCCACTGAAGCTGGTAACTGCATACACACATAACAATCCTTCGCATCCATCGCTTCAATATACTCATACAACAACTTAGCATACGCATTCTTTCCAAAATTTCCTTTAGATAAATCTGCATGTAATCTACGGCTTTCTTCTGCTAGCAACGCTTTCTCGGCTCCTATGTTTACCTCTTTCTTGCTAGGAGTGGTAGGTGTAGGTGTTCCCTCGACCTCCGCTTCCTGCTCTTGTGGTGCTAGATAAGAAACTAAAACTACTAAAAGTATGAAGAATATCACTACCCCTATAAGCGTGCCTATAATACATTTTGCCCTACGAGTCGGGTTCCCAGCCTCCATGGTCTCAGGCAGTGTGATTCATCTTTAGCAGCAACACAAAGTCTTTTCTTGGCTTTATGAAAATTCTCGAACCACACCTAGGAGTAGGAATTCCTTTTCAATTCTTCTCTCCGTTTGCATTCAGGCGACCCTGTCCCTTCTCCGTACTCTAAGGGATGTCCCTAAATTTCTTCTTCTTCCACTCGGCTCTAAGTAAATTCAACAGCTATTTACAAAGTCTTTACTGATCAACTATGAGATTTTCTCCAACTGCACAGAGTACGTAATCCAAAAGTTCCATGTGAAGGACTATTGATTCATAAGCAGGTACTTCAGGGCCAAATGTAGGAAAAACCAGTCTATTCAGGATCAAGTCATTTATCTTGCTTAGGAAAGGGGGATTAGGAATCGTGATGGTCAGTATACCTTCAATTTCCAGTCCAGGTACCAACAGTATCACTTCCACCTTAACATTGGGAGTCGTATCGGTCACAAGAACCGACCTCACCCTCCCGGATCTCAGTACACCTGGCATTTGTCAACAGGTAGGTCCACTCCGGTGTGGCGTATCTTCGACAAGGTACTCTCACCCTCCTTGATCTCCTCGGACCTTTTGCCTCTGACTCTTTGTTCTCCCCTTCCGGGTCTGATTCTTCAGATACGGGTGCAAGATCTCTCTCAGAGGTCAGCCTCACGTTCAGCCTTCTCCTCCTTTCAGGCCAACTCGCTTCTGTGCTGTTCACTCCTCTGCTTCTCCTTGGCACAACCTGCTCATCACTGCCTTCAGATTTTTCAGGGTTAAGATCACCTTCGCAGCAACTTCCCCATTCAGAGGCGGATTCTGTGACACTGTTGTCGCGATCTCCTTCAGCTCGGTCAGATGAGTTACCAGCCTCTTCAGACACCCCCATAGCTTGACTTGTCCCCTCTAGTGGATCTTCCTCCACAGCTGGATTTCCATCAACGAGAGGAGTTGTTTCTTCTAGGGGTGCTGGGACTCTTCGAGTGTGAGAAGCATGTATCCAGTTCGGCAATCCACCACACTTCATGGCAGTGTTCGTCACCAGGATAAGTTGAAACGGGCCTCGCTATCATTGCATCCCTTCTCAAATGCACAGGACCATGTATCTGTCGGGCCATCGGGCTCACTTGTTCATTTGGCAACACAGCTCTCCCATCAGCTGAGATCCACAAGTTCAAGTCCCCTTTGATACAACCAGAGGTCACCCACACTCTTTTCTCAAAATCTGACGCTTGCTCCTGCATCTTCCTCAATTCATCCCAAGTATCTGCCACTTCAAGTATCATGTTTAGCTCGGTCCCTCTATGCATCCCCTCGATAACTTGGTCAGTGAATGAGTAAGCTTGCTCGGCACAGTAGCGTGCAACTTCATCAGCATAACGATTACCCAAGGACACAAAATCAGTACCTTTGCCGTGGGCTGTACATTTTACCACAGCGACTTCTGCTGGGCCCTGCAGAGCCTCCAACAGTAACCTGACAAATTCTCCATTCCTGATAGGGGAACCTGACAATGTCATGTAACCCCTTTGAGACCACAATTGACCGAAGTCATGAACAACACCAAACCCATATCGGCTGTCGGTGTATATGGTGACTCGAATTTTGTTGGCCGCCAAACAGGCACGCGTCAACGCAACTATCTCAGCCACCTGAGCGGAGTGTACTCCTTCTAGGCAGGCAGCTTCGACTATCCCATGAATCGTGCAAACAGCAAAAGCCGCCCTTAACTGTCCAGCACTGTCTCTTATGCATGAGCCATCTACAAAGAAAATTTCATCAGGGTCTTCCAATGGCTCATCGACAATGTCTGGTCTAGGTTTAGTGCACAGTTCAGTCACCTCAAGGCAGTCGTGGTCTTCACAATCGTCATCTAAAACATTTGGCAATGGCATCAGTGTAGCAGGATTCAAAACCGAGCACCTCTTAAGGGTCACATTCTCCGCGGCAAGTATGACTTGCTCGTAGTGTGTGAGCCTATTGTTGGTCAAGTGCTGCGTTTTGGTCCTGGTCATTAACAGTTCTACTGAATGTGGAACATGTACCACCAATGGATGTCCCATCACAATACTTTCACATCTCTCAATGCTGACAGCTGTTGCAGCAACGGATTTGAGACATCCTGGCAACGCTGCGGCTACTGGGTCTAAGGTAGCCGAGAAATAAGCAACTGGCCTGCGGACTCCTCCATGATCTTGGGTCAAAACTGCTAACGCACAACCCTCTCGTTAGCAGCAGAACAATGAAAACAATTTGGTGTAATCAGGCATTCCCAGAGCCGGAGCACGACATAAGTCCTCTCTCAACTCAAGGAAAGCTATCATGCAGTCTGTGTCCCATGGTACCGAATCACTCACGTCCTTGAGCGTCAGTTTCTGCAAGGGCTTCGCCTTCAGAGAAAAGTTGGCAATCCACTGGCGACAGTAGCCAACCATTCCCAGGAACATTCTAACCTCTCTCTGTGTCGAGGGCACCATCATTTTCATTATGGCCTCTATCCTATCTGGGGACACCTTTCGTTTGCCCTTTTCTATTCTGTGTCCCAGATATTGGACTTCAGACAGACAGTACTGTAGCTTGCTGGGAGATACCTTGTGACCATTTTCTGCCAGATGATTTAACAATGCGATGGCGTCTATTCTACAGGCATCTTCTGTCTCTGACGCAACAAGGAGGTCGTCTATGTACTGTACGAGAACCGAGTTCTGGGGCAGTACTAGACTTTCAAGATTCCTTTTCAATAATTGATTAAAGATCGATGGGCACTCTGTATACCCTTGAGGGATACGACACCATGTTAACACGCGATCTTCCAGCTTAAAAGCGAAAAGAAATTGGCTTTCCTCATGTAATGGTATTGAGAAAAATGCCTGACACAAGTCAATCACTGTGAACCACTCAACCTGTGCTGGAATCTGAAACAATATCACTGATGGATTCAGTACCACTGGACAACATGGAACGACGATGTCGTTTACTTTTCGTAAATCCTGCACAATCCTGAACTTCCCGCTAGGCTTCTGCAAGCCCATAATCGGGGAGTTACATGGACTGCCCATTACCTCCTTCAGGATTCCCTGTCTAATCATGGATTCAATCACAGGTTTTATTCCCACAATCGTTTCTGGGGTCAGCTTGTACTGGGGTGTTCTTGGAAACTCTGCATTAGGCCTCACTTGAATCTTAACTGGCTCCACTCCTTTGATCAATCCTATCTCCTCTCCTGTAAAGTCCCAAACTTCCTATCTGACTGTCTCTCTCAGATCCCAGGGAAGTTCCTCCACCGTCAGTGCAGGATACAGTTCTATGCACACATGCGTGTTTGCAACCTTAAAGGCAGCATCATCATCATTTGTCTCTAACTCTACTCCCTTAGGTGTACAGTAGATGGTGCAGTTAAGTTTACACAACAGATCCCTTCCTAGCAGACACAGAGGACTAGAATCGCATACCACGAATTGGTGGTTGTCCCTGAAATTCCCTATTTTTACTGGGACTGGCTCAGTCAGTGGGTTTGTCATCCTCCTATTTGCGACCCCCACAACTTGGATAGTTTGTCCGGAAAGTGGTAAGTTAGGAACTACTGCAGACCGTACTGTAGAACGAGTAGCACCCGTATCCACCAGAAAGGTGGTGGGGTGTCCAGCTACATCTCTAGCACTGCTCCTAAGGTACAATTTTCCTCTTCACTCAGGCACTGTCCTGTCACTGGGTCAAAGTGATAGTACTCTTCACCATCTACCAGGAGAGGCATCTGCTGGTAAACCTTGTTCCCTGCCGCAATCTTCGGTGGCTGGGGAACTGGAGCTCTAGGACCGGAAGTCCCCCCTTTTTCCGCCTTATACTTAACTACTGTTGTCCTCGGTACTTGAGGGGTCTGACCCTCCTCTTCCTCCTGCACCTGGTTTTCTGGGTTATGGGGACACTGGCGCCTCCAATGCCCGATCTCATGACATTGATGACACCTAGTTGTCTTTTTCAGAGTCCCCAGGTCTACCCTTGGCCCTGGACCATCCTTGCTGTCTCTTTTCTGACCGCCCGATCTCCTCCCTAATGTTCCATTTCCAGACTGGCCCTGTCCTCCCGGTTGCATCTGGACTAGCATTAGCTTATCCTTGAGCTTCTTAGTCTTCAAGTCTATCTCATCACTGCAGTACCTTGCATACCTCAGGATCTCATCTAAAGGTTTGTTCTGCCAACAAATCAAATGTTGCTGTATCATTAGACAGATCTCGGGTCTCAGTCCCAAAACAAACTTGGACACAAACTGTCCCATGTCCTTCGGATCCATCACATCCAAGCCACTGCACTGTTTGAATATCTGCAACAATCTCTCATAGTACTCATGAACTGTCTCCTTCGGTTCTTGCCTAGTTCGGTCTATTTTCACCCAATCTATGTCTTGTGGTGGCACCTTTGTTTTTAACCACGTAATCACTTGTTCGTACTTTATCATTACTCTTGGTGAAGGTCCATTTGTGAGTGCATCTCGTTCTGGCTCCTCTGTGGGCCACTCAATGCTGACCTTACATGCTACCCACAGATCTCCTGGAACCACAATGTCAAACAATGTGTTCAAGTCAACCCACAGTACCTTCGAGATCTTGACACACCTCTCTACCTGTTTGTACCATTCTACTGGACTCTCTCTTAATTTTGGGAATGTGTTCGTAAAAGCAGCCAAATCTCCCCTGCTCCAGGGTACATGCACATATCCTCCATGAGCTACCTCTCTCAGAGGGTATGCCTCTACATTTGTCAACCCCCCTCCTGGAGATGTCTCTATAGTGCTCCGCCTAACACTCTTCTTTTTTGACCACTTTTCTTCCCACTTGTCCAGTTGGACCCATACTCGGATTCCCACTATTAATTCCCTGATGTGTGTTTTTAATATGGGACCATATACTCCTATATAGTATTCTTCGAGTCGGCATCATTACATCCTTTATTAACGTTATCTACGAACCTGGGAGATCTTATTGACTGTGAATTCTACGACCATCACCAGAATACATACCCGGTATCCACAAACCAGTCGAAGGACTCTTTTACAGACTATACATCGGACTACAGAACTTGATCACGCTTCATCCGCCAGATGTTTAAGACATTGGTGCATGAATACAGACTTCCTGAAGAAGGCTTACGCCAAAACGCGTTGAAAAAGGAATGCACTTCTGTTTTTTTTAAATAATTGATTCAACTGTTTATTAGTACATAAATCACATTTAGCACATAAATCACATTAGGTCCTGCGCCCTATAAATGTAACCATCCCCCCTGGCCAACTGGCCATCTCAAATAAGGAGGTTCAAACGCCCTATGTCCAGAGAGTCAGGGCTGCTGCCTAAGCAGCGAAGGTCAAGGTTGCGCCACTGTGCCAAAACCTAAATGTTGCAGCTGCCCACTACTTCAGATCAGTTGACTGGGGTGAGTGTTTGATTTTATCAAACGCTCCGTCCATCATCCCCTTTTGTATCACTACTTCTGGGAAGCTGAGAACAATGAACTGGGGCCTAAACACTGCATCTGGCACTAAGTGCTGCACAGCTGTGGAAGGCCAAGGTAGTGCGAAGGGAGTGCGTCTCACTCCTGGGTTCACCAAGACATGTCCCCTGAAAAGAAATGCCTAAACGGTGCAGTTGCCCACTACTTGTTGGGCAGCTGTGAATGCAAAACTGCGGCATGGACCCTCACTGGCCCTTAGGAACAAAACTGCCACACGTTGGAGACCTCTAGGATCTAGAACAAATAAGGCGCACATTGGAGCCCTCTAGGCTCTGAAAACAAATGTGCCCAGCGTTGGAGCCATCTAGGCTCTGGAACAACTATGTAGGGGCCGGAGCCAAATGGGGCTCTTAAAATACGCTTTCCCCCTAGAACTGGGGCCCTCAGGGGCAAGAACATGGGCCCCTCTGGCCCCTTAGGATCCCCACTGGGGCCCTTCAGATAAATGGGGCCATCGTTGGAGCCCTCGGGCTCAGTAAATCACTGGCAAAGGTTGGGGTGGCCCACTGCCATCCAGGGCTGCTCTAAATGCACCCCTGCCATTGTGTAGCGCACTGGCACCAAAACATGCCCCTACGGAGCCCCCAAGCCCGTTTCACTCACCAGGCTGCTTCTCCTTTGGCGGAGGCTCCTCCGGGCGGCAGTGCATGCGGGGCTCTGCTTTACCCAGTCCCCTATCTCGGGACCGGGGCGCAGTGTGAAGCCAGCGAGGCTTCCGGCGGCAGTCTCCTTGCTTCTCCCATGGTGGGGGCAAGCACCTGCAAAGTGCCTCGCGCCCCCTCTGCCATCAGGCTGCACCAGGTGGTGCCTGCGGGGCTCTCCCTTAACCAGGGGAGCCCCACACTGGCAGCGCCATTCCTCGCGGGCAGCTTCTCTTCCTCTTCAGGCGGCGGGCGTAGCACTTTCCTTTTGAAACCGGAAGTCCTGCCCGCTGTCAGGCACTACAGTGCCTGACTTCCTGTGTCCCCACGGCTGTGGCGGTAATTCTCCGGGCACAGCAAGGGGTAGGCTCCCTCAAAAATAAAAAAAACAATGTAGGAGCGGGATGGGCACCCGCAAACAGGCGCAAATAAGCGGGGTGGGCACCCGCATTAATTAGGCAATAAAGCAAAGACGCAGGGTGGGCACCTGCGCACTAGACATCAACAACACGGGCATACTGCAGAGTAGGCACCTGCTTGTAAATATCACAATAGGTGGGGTGGGCATAATGCAGCCATGAGGAGCTAGGTGCCCCAAAAACGAGGTCAGCACTCACAAGGTGCTGGGGATGCCCCCAAAAGTCTCTCTGGGGTCCTGAAGGTAATCAAGCAAACTAGGAGGGTCCCACCAGGTATCCAGGGCATCCAGGGGCTGGGCAGGGCCCAGGGAGGCAAGCCTTCCCCTGGGCCCCAGCAGCAGCACGCCCCTGGCAGATTTAAGTACAGGACAAGAACATTTTTCATGGGGTCACAGCCCCTCTTTTATACAGACATTTCCTTTGTCTCCAAAGGTGCAGGCAAGGGGTGAACCAGATGCAACTGGTTCTGGAGCACTTTGTTTTGCTCAGCCCCTCTGCCTATTCACAGGATGGGTCAGGGACATCTGACACATCACAGGGGGTGGAGCCAGCCTTGTGGAGGGAAGGCACAGCCCTATTCAGGTCGCAGGTGCAACTCCTCCCTGCCATCAAAATGCACATCTCCCCATTCACCACTGGGCCGACCCATCCTGACTCCTGGAGCCAGGCACACCAGCCAGCTCTAGCCAATCACAAGCCTGACAGTCAATTCACATTCACTGCACAGACATGCCAACTTCTAAAAGTGGCACTTTCACACTAGACACATTAAATTTGCGCAAATCATCACGCAGCATTTAATCTCACAAGTTCGCACACATCAAACTCACCCCTGCACTCCCCACACATTAGGTACTACAATGGACACACATATTCCCCATGCATTTCTATGGGAGGGCAGGCCAATCTCACCACACGCACTCAGAGAGCGCACACACTTTACACTGGGCCACAGTGCTAAAGTGCGCAGAGACTAGAAATCACTATAATTATGTCATATTAAAAGGAAAAAAGTTTAGGGGTGAGCCTGCCAAAAGGGCCAAGTCCAACAATCAACTGTTGCAGATGGATAAAGTCCTAAATGTAATTAAAGCCAAGAATGATGACCTTAAAGCCCAGTCTCACAGAAATAACCCCTGGATCACGGGCATTCCAGAAACCACTGCAATATCCAAATTGGAAACCTTCGTAGAAGATCTACTGTGAGAGCTGTTTGGCCCTGACCTTTCAGCAATATTCATCATGGAGCAATCCCATCGAATTCTGGGACCCAGGCCCCCTGTGGGTACTGTGCTCAGGCTGATTCTGGCACGTTTGCTAAACTACAGTGACTGCGACACAATTCGGTGCTCAGCCAGGGAACGAGGTAACATAAACCATTAAGGCAACAATATCTTGTTTTACCCTGACTTTACTCCAGAGGTGCAGGCGGCTAGGTGGGAATTTGCACCTGTCAAGGAAATCCTGCAGCAGACTGAGATCCTATATGCCATGCTATACCCGACTAAGCTGAAATATGAGGGCTCTGCACATTATTACACTGATGTCAAGTCAGCATTGAAGTTTTCTAAACATATAGGAGGTCAGAAGCGCTTCGCTTAGACTGCTGGACGCGGGCCCGCAGACAACGGCATCAGCAGCAATGATTAAACCCTCCTGACGGGGCATTTTTGGATGCCAGATGTATCCTGACAAGCACAAGAGAAAGAACTTTCAGGATAACCACAGTGCAGAGACAGTCCTAGGCGTCAAAACAACCTCAAGGAGATGCCGGTGATCATGACCACTAGACAATTTTTGATCATCACACTCTGACTCTTCTCCTATTACTTGGCTGCCCCGCCGCATGGCAGGGTAGCACACCGGTGACCTCATACCCCCAGGGAGAGCTCCCTTATTCAGCCCCTATGCATGTTTCTGGGGTATAGCTATGTTTATGTACGGGGCGGGACTTTGTTCACAACCTAATTGGGGGTTGGTGTGGGAGGTGGGAGGGACATTTGAAGTTAAAGTATTTGTTTAGGGTAGAGCGATTCTGAAGCAGCTATCGCTAACACTTAACGGGGCACACTATTTCCATGGAAGGGCACAACACATGGCCCTATATTCATACACGAAACTAGCGCATAACAGAGTGTACAAGGGCCCATGGACCACTGCATTGTCTGGATACAACCAAGAGCATATCACTTCACACTCCAAACAATTATGACGATGTATAAATACCTCACTTGAAATATCCGAGGGTTTAATTACCATAGAAAAACCTGGCTTATTCAGTCCTACTTGACTAGACACAAACTTGATATATGTTTCCTCCAGGAGACTCATCAGAACAGTACATCTTCTACCAAATTACTCCACAAACAATGGGGGAGCACCTACTCATCTATATACTCTAACTACGCAATAGGGGCTGCTGTGCTTGTGCACTGGGGACTGGGGTGGACAACGACAGACATGCAGCTCGACCCGGAGGGTAGATGTGTTATCCTGGGATTTACACTAGGAAATATTAGGTTTACCATGGCAGCAATTTATGAGCCTATCATGGACGAGCCTGAATTCTTCCACAGTATATGGGTGAAAATCGGGCTCATGGGATGCCGCACAATTATATGAGGAGGGGACTTCAACGCTGCATTAGATGATGCCGTGGATAGAATGGGAGCCTGTAGTAGACGTCACCCTAGGTCGAACGCAACACTAAATACCATCATCCTGTACAGCAGTTTAGTAGACATTTGGAGACTGTGGCATCCTGGGACAGATGAAGGCACATGTATCACAACACAACACAATGCCTGGTCCAGACTTGACTACTGGTTAGTCTTCAGAGATATAGCGACATGGACAACAGACGTCAAGCATTTACCTAGGACACTGTCAATCACCCCCCTGCCTTTTACTACTGACAATCCCAGCAATACCACAACGGGAATTTAGTTGGCGACTCCGGCCACATGCTTTATTAGACACTGCTTTTCGGGAAGAAATCCGGGGAAACATAATGGAATATTCCACATTAGGGTCAGTTTCCTCTCAAGCCTCACTACGGTAAGCCTTCAAGGCTGTAATATGCTGGAACTGCATAGCCAGGCAAGCCGGGGTATTGAAATCCATTAGGCAATCTCTTAAAAGTCTAGAAACCAGTATTAGGGATATTGAATTGCAATACTATAACACTAAACACCTGAGTCACCTGGCATTGCTTAGGGAGAAAACCACTAAATTTGATGCAGAAGCACAAATGGAGGTAAAATTCCTGGGTAAATACACCTTAGCCAGAAGGTACGGGGAGGGGGATCCAAGAAGAACCCTTGCTACCATTCTCAGGACACCGTGCAATGCATCATACATTACAGAGATACTAGACGAGAACAATGGGCCTGTTAGAGGCCCACAGGAGATATTACACCTCACACAGTTTTACTCTACACTATACTTCTCTACCTCTCCTGCCAAATCCGGGGACCTCTAGACCTATTTAAACTCTATTGAATTCCTATGGCTGGACAGGGCACATAGCTCCTACCTGGATGAGCCCTTTACCATAGACAACATTATACAGGTCATAAAAGGCTTACCGAATGACAAAGCTCTGGGCTCAGATGGCCTAACTACCTCATTCTACAAAGGCTATGCATCATTACTAGCACCCCATCTCCTGGATATATATATATACAGGGAGGCACAAGGGACAGGAAACCTACCCCATACCATGTGGGAGGCGATTATATTGATAGTGCTAAAACCTGTAAAGCCCGAAATCATTGGGATTCTTATTGCCCACTGTTGCTGATAAATATTGATACCAAAATATATGCTAAATTAATCACAAACAGGCTACAGTCGCTACTCCTCCTAATCACCAGGCCTGATGAATCAGGTTTTATACCCGGGAGAGCAATAGCACATAATCTTACCACCTTTTTTTTCAGTACTACACTATCTAGATACCCAAACATCTGCAATGGCCGCTCATCTTACGGCAACCAAGGCCTTCGACTCTTTAGAATCGCCATACCTCTTCACAATTTTGGAGAGATTGGGAATCAGCCCAACATTCCTTAAACAGATCCAGTTGCTATATTCCATACCCACCACCAGGCTTTGCATGAATGGCCTGATTTCGAACACCTTCCCGATCACCCGTGGTACGAGACAGGAATGTCCCCTATACCCTCTCTGATTTGCCATTGCTATGGAGCCGCTGGCAGATCGTCTCAGACAACATCATGCATCCAGAGGGTTGGGATTCACAACCAGGGGACCAATCATCTTGCTATATGCAGAGGACATCACCTTGTACATCAACAACCTGGAGGAAAACATACACTGTGTCCTACGAGAAATTATTCAATTTGGAGGTGTGTCAGGAATCCATATTAATTGGGCCAAATCAATATTATTCCCTCTAACTGACATCGCCAAACCCTTCGAGCTGGACTACCCCCTAGGTGGGCGGAGGGGGCGGTCAAGTACCTAGGGATGTGGGCGATCCATGATATGCAAGAGATCTGGAGTATTTAATATGGGCAGGCTGACACCTGGTTGGGAAGGGAAGGAGACCACCTGGTCTAAATTGCTGTTGTCATTAGCTGGTAGTATTGTGGTTACCAAAATGATAGTTCTGCCCTGATTTTTATACCTTTTTAAAAATCTCCCTTTCTCACTAACTCAAACCTTGTTTATGACATTGTGTTCCCTGCTGCTTTCTCGGGTTTGGGCAGATAACAGCCTCAGGTCTCTTGGGAGCAACTTATGCTCCCGCTGGCTCAGGGAGGGCTGGGTGCACCTGACATTCCTCTATATGCATACTGCACACATGCTCAGTTAATTCACTTCTGGCTGCATCCGACCCGTTCCGATCTCATGTAGCGGTAGAAAAAGACAGAGTGGCTCTACCCCCCCTTCACTTAGCACTATATCAGACATACCAACAACCCCGAAATGAAATATTGATTCACTGCACTGGGCATGGGAGGGTCTACGGAACAGGGCTAAGATTGAGATACTTTATGCCCCATCTATTCCCTTGGCCCACAATCCACAAATACCTCCACTAGAAGACAAAGGGAATGTGACAATGGCGAGACAACCAGGCATAAACACGTTTGAGGACCCATACTCCGAAGACACTTTTAAAACCCCAACATTCATCACACGGGGAGACCCCACCCAGCGTCTCTGACTTGTTCTTATATCACTGCAGCAGTGCCACATGCTGTCAACTACATAACACTTTTCCGAGCCTTCCACTTAAACTGCAGGCCCTAGAACACATGTTAATGGAACTATCGCCACGTAGACTCATCACATGGTTATACAACATCATGCAGCACACCACCCCAGTGACCAAACTGAAAGTATTAGCAGGGTGGAATGTCAAGCTTCACCCACCTATAACTGATGAGTAATGGCACTTTTATTGTGGCCAATTAAAATTGTTGTCCCTTAATTACAAACTACGACTCATCCACTTCAAATTCCTCCACCACTTTTGTAGGACACCTACTCAACTCCACCAAATGGGTATCAGCTCGGATACTAGCTGCTGGGGATACCACGCCACACAAGCATCCATTCTACACCTGGCCTGGAGTTGTCCCTCTAATGCAAGCTAATGGGCGGACATCTTCAGCAAGATTTGTGAAATTTTGGTAATGCAAGTGGAACACACACCCCTACTTGAGCTGTTGGGATATGTGAAAGACAC
The DNA here is from genome assembly GCF_964263255.1 of Lissotriton vulgaris. NCBI lineage: Eukaryota > Metazoa > Chordata > Amphibia > Caudata > Salamandridae > Lissotriton > Lissotriton vulgaris. The sequence continues at coordinate 1,804,166,661 of NC_141694.1, read as the reverse complement.
CCCGGTTGAAGTCCGCAGACTACCCGCCATGCTATTTTTATTTTCAAAATGTAGGGTAGCCATGCACTGGGGGAAAACCAAATGCCCTATGAGTGAAGGCATGGATACTTGATGTCACCTTCTGCCAGGACCAACTGTCTACATTCTGGGAACTAATGCATGCGGCTTCCAGGCCTATAGATATTTGGAGTCCGTTCCTAGGGTGGTTATGTTCTCAAAATTCAGATGACCCTGGCTCACCTACACTGGCCGAGAGGGCTGTGGCACACATATCCAGCCTCGGTAATTTGGCATGCACCCCAATACAAGCCTAGCTCATTTTAGGGTTATGTTTAATGTCATGGCAATATTGTGGTTATGAAATGGATCACAGTGGCAACAACATACCTTATGCTTGTAATCCTGTTGTTAGGTGTCCAGAAGACCCTATATTGACAGGCGTATGTCGCTCTACCATCTGATCAGATTATTACTTGCAACATGATACATGATGCTCCAATATTGTTCACCAAGAATCTGTATGTGCTATTTCTAAATGCCAATAAATAAAATGTTTTAAAAAGAGCTAAATTCCAGTGGTATGAAATTCCGTAAGGTTATATGTAGCTTTAGATTGAGAAACTTTGTTTTAATCTCTAGTCTTTAAACTGGTATGTTGTCTTATTTTGAGTAAAAGTCTCAAAGAGAATTGTGGATTGTAAACTTGAGGAATAGGCAATCAAACTGAAGTTCTTCTTAAACTGATTGTTTTAATACTTGTTTTCATATCATACTCTTACTTCAGGCCTAGTAGAAATCCTTTATGCACCTTCTCCTCCAGTTTTAATATCCCAATTACTTCATTAGTTAAAGACTTCACGATCATCACTCCCTTGCAACAGGATCATATCTTGCACCTTTCTCTGTTGTCCAAGTTAGGATCAGGTGTGGTGTGGAGAGGCTGTACCCCTGCGAGATACAAGGTGTAATTTAGTACTCCTTTGGTCAATCCAATCTTATCTCTCTTCCCAATCATGCAAATGTTTCCTAGTACCCTTCTCTAGCTTTCATAGGATCCACCTGCTTGCAAGGTAGAAGTCAACTCTCCTTCTGTCAGTTCCATCTCATCTCAAAGACTGGCAGGGAACGACTGCCTATACAGCAGAGGGGATAGCTGGCCTACATTTTCCTAGCTCCACCCCAATTCCTATTGGCACAAAATCAGTAACACTTTTAGGACCAGTCTTCCCAGCCGCCAATTGACCTCAATGTATCTTGCCTCTTGTTGAGCCCATCTTTTCCTCTTTGTAAGAAATTGGGTTATTTGTTGATTTGGGGTGAACCCACTTCAAGAAATAATAACAATCCTTTTCAGGGTGAGCTACAATTGTCAATAAACCTTGGACGGAAGCAGTCAGGCTTAACCTATAGGCAATGAGTAAAATATTTTAACAGTACTCAAACAATATTAAAGTGAAACACAGTAAAAGAAAAATCACAAACCAATTTAGAAAAATAGACAGTAATTTAAAAATCAAAACGCCACAAAGATGACAAAAATCCAATACATAGAGGGGAACCTAGTTCTTTTTAAAGTATGTAGTGAAAACAGCGCCAGAAAGCACAAAGCGCCAATGTTTGAGCCTCAATCGCGGTAGACCAAGTTAAAGTTTAGGTTGACCACGATAGATGGCTGGTCATATAGAGCAACCAGGTCCGCCTATGGCAAGTTTATCATTGCACTTTGGAACTTTTATGGAAAAAGTACTTGTCGACAGGGTGTCAGTGGGGGCAAGCTGCAAGCTGGTTCCGAAGCAGTGCTCTCAAGGGTCCTCGGTGTTCTGGCAGAAAGACTCTCATTGAAGGCGGCAACACTCAGAGCAGGTGAAGGCCTCTAAGTTCAGGTCAGGAAGGCACTGACAGCGATGGGCTTCTCCTTGGTGTTGATCCTGGTGAAGTTCTTTACGTTCGGATGTAGACACATTTCTTGAAATCAGGACAGCTTTCAAAAGGGGAACATTGAATCCCACTAGTTGTTCAACATCAACAGCCACAGCTCTGCAGCAGTTCCATCGTAGCCTCTGGTTCTTTTTGGAAAAAATTCTGAAAAAGTATATGTGTCCAGTTTGTGGACATGAGGAGAACTCTCTAACACCAGCCACATGAACAGAACCTAGAGGGCACCTCTTGGGAGCTAGGACTCACGCCATCAGAGACCAGTAGCAAGGCCCAAGCAGTTCTAGTTGGAACTGGCCAGCAGGAAAAGCAGTAGAGTTACATAAGATGGTCTCAGTGTTATGGGCAAACTCATGCAGGAGTTTGCCCATAACAATGAGTCACATCTGGAGTCCTGGAGACACGGCAAGCAGGCCAAGTCTTCCTTCAGAGATCAGATATATGGGCAGTCTGTCTTAAGAGTCTCCACAGGTCCAAGAGTGTACTGATTTCAGGTCTTGGGGTTGCCTGTTATAGACCCAGTGCCAACCTGTGGATGGGTCGCAATTGCTAGTCTCCTTCCAAACAAATTCTAGCTCATTCTCCATTTTCCTGGGTTGTGCTCCAATCTGACTAGGGGACAAAGGCAGGAGTAACCCTGGGGGCAGGCTTCTTTTAAGTGTATTCAGGGAAGGGCACAACTCTATCACAGTCATCCTATCAGTAAGATCCACTCTCGTCTACACCCAGGCCCTTTTGTCTCCAGTCTGGCTCCAATCCACATTTCCCAATGGGAAATCCACTACAAGCCCAAGAGCAACTGGCCACTCACAGAAAGGCCCTAGAAACATTAGACAGAGAAATTTCAACTTTCTAAAAGTGACATTTGTAAAGTAGTAATGTAAAATTAAACTTTACCATTAATGAGGATTTTGCCATTAAAATGTGAAATGTAGAATGTCTCTAGCTGTTCCCAAAAAGTATTTATCACTTATTGAATTTAATAAGGTAACCCAATATTAGTCTATGAGAAGCCAGCCTTACCCCAGTGAAAATGACGTTAGGCATTTCTCACTGCCAGGACATGTAAAACGTAAACCCACATTTTATATTTTTTTAATCCCATGTACCCTTCCCTATGGGACTTTACGGTCTTGCTGACTGGTGGCCTATATGCATTAAAAAGAAAGGCTTAGGCCTGGCAAAAGGTTTATTTTGCCTGGTCAAAATTTTAATTTAGAGCTACACTACAAGCTGCAGTGCAGACGTGAGACTTGTTTTACAGTGCTACTTTGGTTGGTGGCTCAATGCTGCTGCCCACTAGTAGCATCTAATTTACATACTCAGTGTACAGTTATTATTATTTACAAGCGACCTATGAGAAAATTAAATGTACCAATCAAGTTAATACCAATTATAACATGTTTATAAGGGAGAGCAGAAGCACTTTACCACTGATTAGGAGGGAAAAAGTGTACAGAGGTCTATATGACAACAAAAACCGGTTCAGCAAAGCAATGCACAAATCTTGGGTGATCCTGCAGAGGGAGCCAGGTCCAACTTCTGGCCTCTCTCTGAATAGTTACGTTCATCTTTGACAACAGTCTTGTCTCTTTGGTAAGTATCATAGCAGGAATTCAGGTGCATATACTATCTTCATAACATTTGTTGAAGGGTCCTGTTCCAGAGTACTTGGCCACATTCAGTGCAAGTGATTTCTCTTCCACTGTTTTTGAGTAGAGGTGTATCATAACCCTATCTTCTCCTGCTAGTCTATACATATATTGGATCTCTGGATTTTTAGGGTGATGCACTCATCTTGCCATCTGTTGGGACTGTCCTGTCAGATAATAGTGCTCCAAGATGGGCCCCCATACTCAGGAATTGCAGCTTGCTAAGGGACACTTTGGACATATATTTACAACCCCCTATTGCCACAGTAACATCACTTTTTTGACGTTCCTGTGGCGATACATACCTCGCCTTATTTACTTAAGGTGGCTTAACGCTGCCTTGTAATTAAGGCACCCTTTCACGTTATACTTAGCGTGAAGGGGGGGTGGGTGGTCGGTGTTCCTCCTCAACACCCATTGATTTTGACTCTGTCCATATTTAAAATGGTGCCGTAAATATGGGGCAGCGCCAAAATTAAGACGAAAAAAACCTGGTCTTAACATGGCAAAATGAGGATAAATGCTGCATATCTCCTTGTTTTTGCTGTTTCTATGTGTGCTACATTGTTCAGCACTCTAGAAACAGAAAAACACCATTCATGATTGTCTATGTACAGAAAGGGACACCTTCCTGCACATAAACAATTTAAAAAATGATGCGTTGCAACTTCTATTTGTGCTGCTGTAAATACGGTGCAGCCCAGCATTTCTAAAGTTGCGGAGTGCTGCGGAGTGCTGCGGAGTGCTTTGTTAAGCTAAGAGGGCTAATGCAGCGCTCTGCCACTTTTCTTGTAAATATGTCACTATATGGCTATAACTACCCCATAGTCTATCTTTCAGAATGGTATCCATTGTAACTAATTGATACCTCAGCACACATAATCTGTTAAGGCTGAAATAATTATTGAAATGTGTCAGGACTACCATTTTGGTGATAGCCAGTGATAGCCATCTTGCCCCAAATTAAAAGAGGCAGCATCTTCCATGCCACTTGCTTGGGCCCTGAAAGTGCTGCTGATATGTTCCCATTAATCAGGGCCTGATCTATATGATAGATTGGTATACCCAAATATTAGAAAGTCATGAGCTTCTACTCCACAACCTCATGCTGCAGGGGAAACATTTTAGCAGAAGCCTACCTGCCTTGGGTCAGACACCGCCATCGCCAGGAGTCATCGGACACTGCAAACTGCGCCGCCGCCCCAGGACTACAATTCGCGGCTGACTCAGCGGCGGCGCGCTCTAGTGACGCCGCGCCAGCGCCAGGAGGCGCATGTAAGCAGCGCAGAGCCCTGCTTCGCGGGATGCGCGTGGGTCACGCCGGGCGAAGCCCGGGCCAAGGGCGGGCCCATTTTAGCCCGTTCTAGGCCGGTCAAGGACGGGACAAGCCACCCCTTTAACATCCTACATCCACTTCCAAGGTCAGTGAGCGGCACCCACCTACACCCTGTTGAATTCCCACGGTAACTATGTCTGCTTCTCCACTAACTGGCCGGGATACTAGAAAATCCACGGGAGGAACACTAATGGGCACTCTGGACAATTTTTTAGTTAGAGTGTCCTCAGCTTTAGCAAAGGACATTGAGCTAACTGAAAAAAGATTGTCCCTGGACATTGGCTTTAATAAAAGATCCTCCATGGGCGGGCTAGCCGAAGCCCGGTCTCCAGATTTGCAACGGGCGGACACCAATATCTCATTAATATCCCTGGGGGGGGTGAGAAGAGCCAGTCCTCGGATTTAGCTGGGCCCTTGATACGTCAGCCACCCTGTCCCACTAATACATCGGACAAGAGTCCGGTTAAAAACACGTGTACTTTGTCAGGGGTCAACCGCTCCCCCAACATTAAGACCCGGTCATCTAGCAGTGCCAAGGCGGGGACGTCCCAATACTCACAGGGCTTACCAGCAAAACGGAAACATGTGGGCACTAAAGTACAGACAACTGGGAAGAAAGCAAGACTGGGGGAAGCCTCTTTTCCTAACAACCCACTGATGCAAAGTCCTCCTCTTAATCCTGGAAACTTAATGCCTATAATTGAAGGAAGTATACCCCAACCTCACGACGAAGATAGGGGCTTCAGTAAGCTGGGACCATCATTCTGGACAAAGATGGAACGCCTCCTTAAGAAGGCCTGTGCTCCATTATGTGAAAGATTGGACTCAATTGAGACAAGATTAGTGTGTCTTGAATTGTTGGTTGCTTCATCACAGACTAGGGAGGGAAAGCAAGCTAGTGGGTCAATCAGTATTCAAGCAGGCGACTTGGGGTCAAATGTAACAGCAGTAGACACTGCCCCTATAGTAGTGAGTAAAGAGAGTGACAGTGGTAACCCGGCTGGCCCTCGGGTACAATGCCCGGTATCGTCCCCCAGCAACCTGTTATCGGACGAACGGCCGAGAGATAGGGATAGGTAACAGTTAAGTGAGCTCAGCAGGTCCGTAATTAATCAACAAGCTTTGTATAAAAGTCAATCTATCGATAGTGAAGCTACCCTACCGATCATTCAACTCCCCCCAGAGTCTTCCCCATATGTGGTGGTTTTGACGGGGGTCCCCTCATTAAACCGGGGTAAGAGGGAACCATATATTGAGTTAAAGAATACATGTATTTTTTGGCTCAACAAGAACCGCCCGTTGCCACCCCATGTATCCACAGAAATACTCTTCGATAGAAGAGTGGGATGGGTGGGGAGTAGACCAAAGTCTGTGGAGGGAGACTGCATAGTCATCAACTTTAGGAGTAGGAGGGCGTTGGAATATATCTGTGAATGGCAACAAAGGGACTCAGCTTCCACAATCCACTCTTTACCCATGCCTTATTTTTATCAAATTGTGCATCCATGGCGAGGGGAAAAAAAAAACCTTTTGGAGGGCAAAGGTTATGGAGTGTTGCGGGGAATATAACGCTTTCTAACAGGTGTGATGGGCTATCTGGCCTGGAAGATTGCGACTGACTACAAGGTGCTATCTGTGATCAGAGTACGAGTATTATAGTCCAAAATGAGGGTGATGCTCCAAAGAGTGTAAATCTAACAAAACCCCCTAATGTAAATTTTGAGCCTCAAGTGCAGACCTGCAAAATTTTGAGTTGGAACATAGGTGGGTTGAGAAACAAGTGTAGAGACATGATCTGGCTGGATGAAATTAAGACATATGATATAATGGCATTCCAAGAAACTTGGGACACTCACAACAACTTTAAAATAGACTGGTACTTGCACTTTTTCATTCCCGCTAAACAGGCTACGGCTGGAAGAGCAAAGGGAGGTTTAGCAATATTTTGCTCCCTGAAACTAGCTGGCTCACTAAAACAGTTTGATGCGAGCTGTCATAATTGTCAGGTAGTAGAGCTATCAATATCACAATCAGAGAAACTGCTATTGGTGAATTTTTATAACTCCTCTGAGAATGAGTTTTTAAATCAATTTTTAATCTGCTTAGAGGATTTCTTAGTAACATATAGAGCCAAATATCCAAGCCCCGAGGTTATCCTCAGGGGTGACTTTAATATTCACCCATGTGCTCAAGCGTGTGTTTATGATATCCTTTACGGTCCCCCAAGCTCAGTTCACACGCATTTTTAACACACTAAGCAGGGGGAGGCCCTTGAAAACCTTCCGGCCACTACGAATCTGTACGAATCGGCATGTGCCGAGGGAGGTTTTAGGGCTCCTACTTTTAAAGGTACTGAGCCAGGTACAGTTATAGATTACATATTTGGGACAGCTCGAATTTTAACTAGGGTATTAATATATAAGGTGGGGAACTCCACCTTTAGTGATCACAATCCTGTGATTTTAGAAGTGGCCCTGGGGCCCCACCTAAGCTTTATTGAATCAAAGATTGTGGTCACTAGGCGTGAGGTGATATCTATAGACCAGGGCAGAAGATTAAAATGGACAAATGTAGTCCCAGAAACCTTCATGGGGGAAGTCCTGTCCAAAGTTGAGAATGAGGTTGCTATTTGCCTGGATAGTGCTGCGCCGAGTATATTGATAGTGGGGGCTTTTGATGCTATATGTAATCAAATTAAAACCTATTTGGCGGTAAACACTCTCCCTATAATTAACAAAGGGAAAAGATGGTTTGATAGCTCCTGCTCTAGTGCACATTCAGCTCTACTGAAAGCTTTGAAAGTAGGCACTAGAAATAGGGAGCTTGTCTTGAAGTTAAGGAAGGCTTATCACCAGGTCATTAGGGACACAAAAAAACAGATTAAAGAAGAGGCATGGGAGAAACTTCAGTCCCCGGAGGTTTTGAGGGACAGTGGGAAATTCTGGTCAATTATTAATGAGCCCTTTTTCTCGGGAGATGAGAATTCCCCACTTGACTGTATTATTCCTGATGACCAATGGATAGATCACTTCGAGAAGATTTATGGAAGTCAGATGGCAGAGAGTCCCCAAGAGGTGATCTTGAACCCAGAAATAGCCCCCGCAGTGGTCTTTCAGGAGACAGAAGTAGCAAGAGCAATTGAGGAGACTAGGAAAAATAAGGTGCCAGGGCCGGATGGGGTCCCAGCGGACCTATTTAAAAGTTTTCCTAGATTCTGGGTCATGGTACTGACAAATATCCTCAATGCCTCGGGTGCGAATACATCCCCTGCATCTTGGCCCAAATCTATCATTATTCCGGTTTTTTAAAAGGGTCAAAGAAATGACCCATCATGTTATAGGCCTATCTCCCTGATAGATTCAACAGTGAAAATTTTAGGCAGAGTTATTTTAGCGAGGCTGACAGACTGCCTTGAGGGGAGAGGGATTCTGTCAAATGCTCAGTATGGTTTCAGAGCTAAAAGAAGTACATTAAACCAATGTCTTAATCTGCAGCTACTTATTAGCAAATATACCATAGCGAAAGAGGGCTCCCTCTATTTGGGGTTCATGGACCTCTCTAGGGCATTCTACCTGGTAAACAGGTCGAAGCTGTGGCAAATTTTACTTAACATCGGCATTGACTATGCCTTAGTTAAATTCCTGGCCGACCTTCATTGCGGCCTGTTAGCCTCTATTCGAGTCACCCTGGAAGGGAGATGTACAAGGTATTTTAACTTAGAACGAGGGGTTAGGCAGGGATGCATTATGGCACACCTACTTTTTACGCTTTATATAAATGCACTAGAACCTGCCCTGAAGGGAGCTACATTAGATGTCCCGCGTGTAGGAGAAACCATTATACCGGTTCTCCTTTACGCGGATGACGCAGTTCTATTGGCGCATACCGGTGTTGGTCTAAATAAACTGCTGGACACATTCAGCAAATTTATAGAATCTTTAGAACTGAAAATAAACGCTAAAAAATCCCACGTAATGATAGTGGGGGAACATAGTAGGAAAAAAAAACGAGATCATTTTTATGTGGGAGTGATGAGGTCAAAAGGGTCCCTGTGTTTACCTATCTAGGGATTTTATTTGATGAAAAAAGGTCATGGGGTCCCCAAATGAAACATAAAAGAAAAGTATTTGCCAGATCTACATCAGCCCTTATGGGATTTTCAAAACGTCTTGGGGCCAGACCCATGGAAGCTATTCTGAAGCTGTATAAGGCCAAATGCCTAGCAATAGCTACGTATGGCTCTGACATCTGGGGGTATAGTACACAATACCACCAAATTCAAGTGGTAGAAATTCCTATTTCTTAGATCCCTATTGTCTGTTCCTCAGTCCACCCCTACTTTCTTGATGCATGCTGAGATGGGGCTGAGTTACGTTACTGACACATTGAAAATAGCCCTGCTAATATGCTGGCTTAAGACCTGGCTCAATCAGGAGATCTCCCTGAACCATATGATTTTAAAAGACTGTCTAGCTCTAGACAAGGCCGGTAAAATCCCATGGCTAGCATACATTGAATCCACACTCAAAAAACGAGGTCGTCCTGGGTTTTTTTTGGCACCGGAAACCATTAAGAAAGTTGATGTGGACTTGATTAAAAAGGCCATGGCAAACCTTCTTTTCTTCTGAAAGGGAGGTATTAGAGCTGAAAAAGCCTATGGTAAGAGTGAACTATGGTCTGGTGAGCTCACCTGGAATTGAGCCTTACCTCAAGTTAGTTACACACCCTTTCCATCGGTATTTGTTAACCAGATTTCGATTTATTATAATTCACCTTACATTGGGAGATTTCCCTAAATGGGGAATACCGGATGATGCCGAACCCTGTAAGTGCGATAATTTCTCACTACAAGACACTTTGCACTTTGTAATGTTCTGCGAGTATTACGCAGACATTAGGAAAAAGTATTTGTTACCAGTGTTAAGGGGAGCGGGGTTTGTGCAGGTCAGGCTGGCACTGCTCTAACTACAACTCTTGGGTAGTGCTCGGACTACTTTTCATGTTGCAAATTTTTTAGTGGCAGCTGTGCATATTAATGGGATGAAGAAAAGACTAGGTCTTATGGGAGCCGAAGCCTGACTATGATTGATGATGTGGTTTATTTTTTTAGTCTATTGTATATGGTATTGCTTGCTATTTTTATGCTCAGTATTTAGGAAGATCTTTTACTGGAATTTTAATGTTTATCCACGTATGGAATTATTTTAGTGTATTAACTGTTCCTTGATTGAAGACCTCTGAAATGTAAATGTAATAGATTTTATGGAATTTCTTACTGTTCTGATTGTGAATCTGTACAAAGATGTTGAATATTGTATCTGTGCCTTTTTATGATTTTAAGTTATCGAATAAAGTATATGACTGACTGACTGACTCACGCTGCAGGCCCAGCTCTGGTGGCAATTTCAGATGGTATATACACGACTTGTCCATGGTCACCATTAGTCGGATATTCCTGCAAAGCTGTCAGCCATACAAACTCCTTGGAATCAGTGCAATGCTCAAAAGGGTCCACTCTCCATATGCCCAACTTCTGTTTGCTGTTATAGCTAAGAAAGTTGAGATGATCAAGCGAGGGAAGGGGAACACGGGAAGGTAACCGTGAGGAGGGAGACCTACTGGAACAGAGAACAATGTTGTGGTTTACTGTCTAACCTTCCTAGCCACTCTCCCATATCCAGCTACAATGCTATACCTGTGATAGAAACCAATATAGATCCCTTGTGATGGGGGCCTGAAAAAAGCTTTCAAAGTGTATCAATGTTGGTTGCAACCCTTTCACCCCATCTCCAAGATTCAATAATGTATCATCCACATAGAGATATGACATGGAGGACTGAGAACACATAATTCCAGATGAGGGTGTCAAACGCCTTCTTCATATTGGTTGAAGCCAATAGATTGTCATCACACGATCATTCTCTTGTAACATGGAAGAGTCTCCTCAAATTAACTACTGTATTTCATTGAAGTATAAAGTTCAGGCAACAGTGTCAAAATTCTAGAATTTTACAATCCAGGTTCAGCATTGATAGCAGACTATGGGCCAGATGTAGGTAGCCCAATACCGGTCGGTAACGGCCGAAAATACCGAATTTTGGCCGTTACCTAAAGGTATTTGGATTATGAGATGTAGGTGTCAAAAAAATTCCGAATCAGGAAATATGAGTCGGAATTTACCGAATCGGAATTTACCGATTCGGAATTTACCAATTCGGAATATACCGATTCGGAATTTACCGATTCGGAATTTGCCGAATCTGTATTTACCGAATCGGTAAATAAGAAATGGAAAAAAATGGGTTTTGAGATGTAGGAGACTTATAAATACAGAATTTCATGAAATTCGGTATTTAAGAGTCTGTATTTACCATGTATTCAAAGCACGTGGTAACCAGGTGCAGGCTCTAAATATGGACCCAAAATGCAACAGTGTGACCAGAATGGCGGCATTCTACGTGATAGCAAGGCGGCTACGGCTACAGGAAGCAGAAGAGAGGGTCTGGCTAAGGGAGGAGCAAGTGTACAGGCAGAGCATAACACTATTTCAACTCACAGAACCAGAGATCCTGCAAAGGTACAGGCTACACCCCTAAACCATCCTGGACTTTATCAGGGACCTGCACCCACTTTTGCAGCACTCCACCCCAAGGGCCCATGCCATCCCACCTCATGTGCAGGTGGTCTGTAGCCTACACCTGCTTGCGTCTGGGAGTTACCAGGGGGAGATTGCTGTGGCAGGTGGGGTGTCTCAGAGCTGCCTGTCCCGTTTTTTCTGGAAGTTCCTTGACGCCATGATGCAGAGGATGTATCATTACATCAGATTCCCAGACACACAAGTGGAACTACTCAAAACCAAGACAGACTTTTATCAAATAGCACATTTCCCACACGTGATTGGCTGTATTGATGGCACCCACATCCCCATATGCCCACCTGCTGCCACAGAGTACATTTAAAGGAACCGGAAGTCAACCCACTCCATCAATGTACAGGTAATCTGTGATGACAACAACATCATCACAGACATTGTGGCCAAGTTCCCAGGAAGTACCCACGACTCCTACATCTTTCAGAACAGTGGGATCTACACACGGCTGACAGCGGGGGAATTTGGTGAAGGATACTTGCTAGGTAAAACACTGTGACACACCCTGATAGATATTGCCAATGCATGTGTATGTGTGCATGTGAGTAATGGCTTTCTTCTTCTGAAACGGGATAGTGCATATGCCGTCCTCTTATTCATCCTGACACCCTACCTCAACCGTTCAACCCGCAGCCAGAGACGTTACAACCAGGCACACAAATCCACAAGGAAGGTCGTGGAGCATGCCTTTTGGGCTATTGAAAAGCAGGTTCCGCTGCTTCCACAAAAGTGAAGGCACACAGCAATATTCACCTATAATCTGCTGTAAGATCATTTCAACCTGCGCAATGCTACACAACATTGCAATGAAGAAAGCCACAGAGGTGGAATTGAGTGACTATGAGGATCACGATGATGAACATGCACTGCCTGACCCAAACACAGCAGGAGTTGCCCCACCAACAGACGGCAGACAGAGAAGAGCAGAGGTCATACGGAACTACTTTTGAGTAAGTAAACACACAGACAGGTGGAGCATGCACTCAACGTAGTTTAATAGTTGGCACTATGCAGGTACTCAAATTCATAGATTTCCTACAACAATGTCAGCCATGTAATAATGGTAGTCCTGTCTAACTTCCCCATTTAAGTTCATGGAGAGTGGTCTGTACAAGTCATTTCCGGGCACGCCTACCAGTGCCAGATGAAAGTGGCTGGCTGTCCTCACTGGATGTTGGCTCACCATGGCACCTGCTGCTCCTCCGTGTCTCAACCACAGGGGGGCTTGTCATGCTGCTCCTACTGGTAATTTCCTCACTTTCCGGTACATCCGGAGCAGAAGTTTGTGCTGTGTGTGCATGAAGCGGCACCTCTGCAGCACTGATCACCCTTGCAAGACCCCTAGACACCTCACTGCTGCTTTGTGATGGTCTCTCTTGCATGTTGATGCATCGTCTGCAGAGAAGGGATGTGGCTGTGGCCAGGCGGTTCATAGCCTTACTTTGCTGCTGCGCATGTTGTCTGTCCTTGCGCCTTGCTAACCTGTCCTGGTCTAGTTTCCTGCACAGGAGTTGCACTGATTGTGTCATGTCCTGCACACCTGTGGCCATCTCCCTCATACCTGCTGCCATGGTTTTATTCTCATCTACCAATGCGCTGATGCCCTTCCCTATGTTTCCCATATAGTCGCTCGACCCATCCCAGTCCGGATTTCGAGCCAACCACAGTACCGAGACCACCCTCATCGCAGCCACCGATGACATCAGGACCCTGATGGACAATGGAGAAACAGCCGCTCTCATCCTTCTGGACCTCTCGGCAGCCTTTGATACCGTCTGCCACCGCACCCTAATAACCTGCCTCCACAACACTGGGATCCAAGGAAAGGCCCTGGACTGGATCACCTCGTTCCTCTACAACAGAACCCAACGAGTCTGCCTCCCTCCCTTCTGCTCGGCGGCTACCGAGATCATTTGCGGCGTACCCCAGGGATCCTTGCTCAGCCTAACCCTCTTCAATATCTATATGAGCCCCCTCGCCGCCATCGCACGCAAACACAACATCAACATCATCTCCTACGCCGACGACACACAACTGATACTCTTGCTCACCAGAGACCCAGCCACCGCCAAAACCAACCTCCAGGAAGGAATGAAAGACATCGCAGAATGGGTGAAGCACAGCCGTCTGAAGCTTAACTCTGACAAGACGGAGGTCCTCATCCTCGGACAATCCCCATCTGCCTGGGATGACTCCTGGTGGCCATGGCACTGGGCACCGCTCCGACACCCATGAACCACGCACATAACCTGGGATTCATCCTGGACTCCTCCCTCACTATGACCAAGCAAGTCAACGCCGTCTTGTCCTCATGCTTCAAAACCCTACGCATGCTCTGAAAGATCTTCCGGTGGATCCCCACCGAAACAAGAAAGACGGTCACCCAGGCCCTCGTCACCAGCCAACTGGACTACGGGAATGCCCTTTATGCTGGAACCACAGCCACACTGCAGAACCGCCTACAGCGAATACAGAATGCCTCACACGACTCATCCTTGACATCCCCCGCCAGAGCCACATATCCGCCCACCTGAGAAACCTGCACTGGCTCCCCGTCAACAAGAGGATCACCTTCAGGATGCTCACCCAAGCACACAAAGCACTCCACAACAGCGGCCTGAATACCTCAACAACCGCCTCTCATTCTACACCCCCACTCGCCAGCTCCGATCCGCCAGCCTCGCCCTCACCACCGTCCCTCGTATCCGAAGAACCACCACCGGAGGAAGATCATTCTCCTACCTGGCGGCCAAGACATGGAACTCCCTCCCTGCACACCTATGACTGACCCAGGACCATCTCACCTTGAGGAAGTGCCTCAAGACCTGGCTCTTCGAGCAGTAGCAGCTCCCCCCCTCCCTCCAGTGCCTTGAGACCCTCACAGGTGAGTAGTGCGCTCTATAAATGTTAATGATTCATTGATTATGTATTCAGGGTCCTCATCTGGTGTTGCACAGACTGGATGGCCTTCCCCTGCATTCTTTGGATCTTAACCATGGTACCCTCCAATCCAAGAAAGACAGTGGGACGCTCCACATGTTGTGCATCACTGCTATCTCTGGCCCTGCGGCGTCTGATACCTATACGGCCAGCCTCTGCACTGGACTGCTGTGTGGCAGTGCTTCCTTCCCCAGCCAAGGTTTGAGTGTCTTCACCCCCCATTTCACCAGCTGAAGTTTCCTTTTGTACCAGAGGAGCAACTGCATGCCTCCTGCTCTATTGAGGTGCAGGTGTTGTTTGCGGTAGTGACGCAGGCAGTTCAGGTGAGGACAATAGCAGAGGGGATCCTGAACATTCTGGGAACGCCTGCAGATATTGAGCCATTTCAAGGTCTTGGGATGGTGGCAGTGGTGTTTGTGTACCAGTGTCCTCTGTGACATTATCTGCACTTGGGCCTGCCTCCTGGCTGTCATCCCTCTGTGATGCTGTGCCTTCCTCCTCCCTGGTACGCCTGTGAGATGTCTCGCCTGTAGACATAAAAGCATACATTAGCTCTGTGCTCCTGTCTCACTGCTTCTACAATAATTTTTTTTTAACTCAAACACTGTTCATATTGCCTCAGCCTCATTATGACAGATATGTGTTGCTCTAACTTCTTCATTGCTGTGCTGTATGACATGGTAGGTTTTTAAAATACTACAAGTCCCATGATGCATTTCTCCTGTCTAATACTGCCTCTACTGCAGTGGGGTTAAGTTTGCCACATCGGAAAAAGGGAAGGTGATAGTGTGGGTGTGATTGCTGTGCATGCATCTTACCTTTTCTTGCGGCAACTCTGGCTGAGCTGTCTGTATCTCCCAGTCCACAGACGCTCTCTGGTTCAATGGTGGACCCCACCAACTCCTCCAGCTCAGTCAGGGGTGGTGCACGGTTCTTCCCTCCTCCAGTTTTATTTGCCTCTTTGTGGAGCTCTGCTATTTTCTTCTTGGTAATGCTCCTGAGGTCATACCACCTCTTTTTCAGGTCGTCTATGTCCCTTGGAGTCACTCCTACAGCATTGACCTTAGTCTGTATTTCCAGCCAAATCTTTCTTTTTGCAGATTCAGCCACAGACAGCTTGCCAAACAATTTCTGGTTTTCTTTTACCACCTCCTCCACAAGGACCTGCAGCTCCATGGTGCTAAATTTAAGTTTTCTCTTCCTCTCTGTAGCTTCTTTTTCACTGCTGCTTGCCATTTTCACACTTTAAAAGCACAAATAAAGTTTTCCTGTGGCTTAGTGACTCTGCTCTGCTTGCTCTCTCTCTCCAGCAGCTTCTAATTACTTCCCCCTGTGTGGATTTGGGCAGTTCCTTGTTGGAAGGGGGTGGGTGGTAGCAGCTGATTGGCTGACTACTAGGTTTCCCTTTTTTCCCTTTCCGATTCGCTATTTACCGAATCAATATTTACCGATTCGGTATTTACCGAATCGGTATTTCCCATTCAGGCCAAAAGGCCCATAGGAATGAATGGGAAATACCGATTCGGTAAATACTGAATCGGTAAATACCGATTCGGTAAATTCTGATTGACAGATACCGAATTTTACCGAATCGGTAAAATGTACCGATGTTTTACCTACATCCAGAATACCGATTTTAAAATACTGATTCGGTAAAATTCCTGTAATTTAGAATCCGTATTTTTGGATTACCTAGATCTAACCTTAAGGGCTAGATGTAGAATCGGTATTTTTGGATTACCTACATCTAGCCGTAAGGGCTATATATAGGTAATCCAAAAATACCGATTCTAAATTATCGAATTTTACCGAATCATTAGAATCGGTATTCTGGATGTAGGTAAAACATCGGTAAATTTTACTGATTTGGTAAAATTCGGTATCTGTCAATCGGAATTTACCGAATCAGTATTTTCCATTCATTCCTATGGGTCTTTTGGCCTATAGGAATGAATGGTAAATACCGATTTGGTAAATACCGAATCGGTAAATACCGATTTGGTAAATACCGAATCGGAAAGGGAAAAAAATGAAACCTAGTAGTCAGCCAATAGCCCTAAGGGCTAGATGTAGGTACTCCACAAATACCGATTCTAAATTACCGAATTTTACCGAATCGGTATTTTAGAATCGGTATTTTGGATGTAGGTAAGAAATCGGTAAAGTAGTTCCGTATGATCTCTGCTCTTCTCTGTCTGCTGTCTGTTGGTGGGGCACCTCCTGCTGTGTTTGGGTCAGGCAGTACATGTTCATCATCGTGATCCTCATAGTCACTCAATTCCACCTCTGTGCCTTTCTTCATTGCAAGGTTGTGTAGCATTGTGCAGGTTGAAATTATCTTACAGCAGATTATAGGTGAATATTGCCGTGCGCCTCCACTTTTGTGGAGGCAGCGGAACCTGCTTTTCAATAGCCCAAAGGTGCGCTCCGCGACGTTCCTTGTGGATTTGTGTGCCTGGTGTAATGTCTCTGGCTGCGGGTTGAAGGGTTGAGGTAGGGTGTCAGGATGAATGAGCGGACGGCATAAGCACTATCCCCTGTTTGAGAAGAAGAAAGCCATTACTCACATGCACACATACACATGTATTGGCAATATCTATCAGGGTGTGTCACAGTGTTTTACCTAGCAAGTATCATTCGCCAAATTCCCCCGCTGTCAGCCGTGTGTAGGTCCCACTGTTCTGAAAGATGTAGGAGTCGTGGGTACTTCCTGGGAACTTGGCTACAATGTCTGTGATGATGTTGACATCACAGATTACCTGTACATTGATGGAGTGGGTTGACTTCTGGTTCCTGTAAATGTACTCTGTGGCAGCAGGTGGGCATATGGGGATGTGGGTGCCATCAATACAGTCAATCACGTGTGGGAAAAGTGCTATTCGATAAAAGTCTGTCTTGGTTTTGAGTAGTTCCACGTGTATGTCTGGGAAGCTGATGTAATGATTCATCCTCTGCATCATGGCGTCAAGGAACTTCCAGAAAAAACGGGACAGGCAGCTCTGAGACACCCCACCTGCCACAGCAATTACCCCCTGGTAACTCCCAGACACAAGCAGGTGTAGGCTACTGAGCACCTGCACATGAGGTGGGATGGCATGGGCCTTGGGGTGGGGTGCTCCAAAAGTGGGTGCAGGTCCCTGATCAAGTCCAGGATGGTTTGGGGGCGTAGCCTGTACCTTTGCAGGATCTCTGGTTCTGTGAGTTGAAATAGTGTTATCCTCTGCCTGTACACTTGCTCCTCTCTTAGCCAGACCCTCTCTTCTGCTTCCTGTAGCCGTAGCCGCCTTGCTATCACGTAGAATGCCGCCATTCTGGTCACTCTGTTGCAATTTGGGTCCATATTTAGAGCCTGCACCTGGTTACCACCTGCTTTCAATCCATGGTAAATACAGACTCTTAAATACCGAATTTCATGAAAATCCGAATTGGTATATTCCGAATAGGTAAATTCCGAATCGGTAAATTCCGAATCAGTAAATTCCGACTCGTATTTACCGATTCCGAATTTTTTTGACACCTACATCTCATTATCCAAATACCGGTCGGTAACGGCCGAAATACGGAATTTTCAGCCGTTACCGACCGGTATTTGGCTACCTACATCTGGCCCAAAATGAGGACAACTCTAGCAGATCCCAAAATGGTTTCGGTAAAACCACTATTATAGCTTGTTTGCTCACTGTAGCAACACCCCACATTCTCTAGCCACTTGAAACATAGATAGGGTAGTGGAGGCCAGAAAAGAGCCATACATGCTATAAACCTCCTAGGTGAAGCCATCACAACATTATATGCTTCCGGCTGAAAACTCCCTATTGTCGTGTTGTTCCTAGGACCTTCCCAGGACTTGCGTGTTTTGGAAGATCTAAACTGAGGGCTTGGTGTGCAGACAGACTCTGGACATCCGCACTGATTGAGTACAGTATCTTTCGCTCAGTCTCTCGTGCTTACTTTCCTCAGAATACACACAGAATGATGATTGGAGCGGTTTAAATAATTATTTATTGGTCACGCATCAGTCTTGTGGAAAACATAGTTGCAACAACAATCAAAAGACAGGAGCAGACAAAAGTAATCGCTAGCAACAATACCGTAAACAGTAGATACATTTCTACCATAGTGCTAAAAAGATAAGTATAAGCCGAATATATAAAACAATAGCATTGGTCGAACTCCTATGATGGCTAGCCTACCTAAATGTACCTAGCCTAGAAATGTAGATGAAGCATGGGTATGTGCGTATGTAAATGCTAAAGTGTAGCCAAGAATCCCTCAGGGAATCAACAATTTCTCACCTGATGGTTTGGAACAAAGGACCCCATAACACTAGGTCAATACTACCAACTTATTGCAGAGTTTGCTCTTGGATATATCTACCCGGAATAAAGCCATTTGGTCAGGATTAATCAATTGTGGGGCCACCTTAGCCAATCTCCCTGCCAAAATGCTGGTAAAGAACTTATAATCCGCTTTAAGCAGGGAGATAGGCCTATAGGAGTCTGCTTTAAGGGGATCTTTCCCTGGCTTTAGAATAAGTACTATGATGGCCTCCTTCCACGATGGAGGGACCCTCCCCTCTGAGCTGTATATGTAGTTAAAAAGTTCACATAGCCTTGAAACCAAAACCTCCTGAATGACTTTGTATACTTCACCTGGAAGGGCATCGGTCCCTGCAGCTTTATTATTCTTTACTTTCTTTATATAGAGCCTGATTTTATCCTCTGTAAAGGGGCTGTTCACCATGTCTCAACACTCATCTGTCAAGCTTGGTAAGGCCTTACTTTCCAGCCATTTTTGAATGTTATTAGTGCTTGGAGTAGCCTCCTCCTCATAGAGTTCAGAGAACAAAGTGAGCAGGCGCCTCTGCATATCCTCCTGGTCACAAGAGGTAGCCCCTAAGTTGTCTATAATTAGATTGTTAATATTGTTCCTTACGTAGTCTGCTTTTATTTTCCGGGCTAATTTGGCTCCGGCTTTTTCCCCGTATTCATAGTTCTCCATACCGTGGGCAGCCCATTATGCCTTGACTTTTTGATCTAACAACCCCCTATACTTCAATTGTAAACTTTCCAGGTCATCGAGGACTTGTGGCAGATTATCTAGTTGACCACTCAATCTAATTTTTGAAATTCCAACGCCTCCTCCCTGTTCTTGGCGCAGATCAGGCTATGCAAAAAACCACTAGTGTGGGCCTTAAACGCGTCCCAGACATAATCAGGTGATGTTGAACCCATATTTTCAGAGAAATAGTTGACAATGGCTGTTCTAACAGCAGTAACTATATCCTGATTATATAACATTGCCCTTTTCAGGGTCCATCTGGGTGCTGTGTTAGACTTTAATCTACCTATCGAGAGTAAGAACGAAATAGGGGCGTGGTCAGAGAAGATGCTTGGAAGTATAGTAATATCCTCCAAAGTCTCTAAGCCTATTCTATCCATAAGAATATAATGTATTCCTGAAGCATGCCCATGTTTTTTGCTAAAGTAAGTAAAACCTGGGACTGCCCCAAACTTCTCCTTCCAGACATCAATTAAGCCAAGCTCATTAATCATATTAATCATGGCCCAGCAGGAACGAGGAGCAGCGATGTGCTGACTATGATTTGACCGGTCTTGACAAGGATCGAGGAGGACGTTAAAATCACCCCCTACCACCACCGGGGAGTTGACTTCCACCAACTTAGCCTGTATTTATTTATTTATTTTCTTGTATAGCGCAGGAATCGACACCCTAAAGGGTATCTCCGCGCATGTGCCAAAGCTGTGTTACCTAATCTTGCGCAGGGAGATGTGCTATAGTTACAAGGACGGGAAAAGATGGGTTTTGAGGGATTGCTTAAAGCTCTGGAAGTTGGTACCCTGTCTCAAGATAAATGGGAGCGAGTTCCATAGTATGGGACCCTTGTAGGACAGAGCTAGACCTCCCTCTCTTACTTTCCTCACACGTGGTACCTGAAGGAGCATTTGGTTGCTGGAACGTAAAACACGTCCAGGCCTGTAGGGGATGAATCTTTCTGTCAGGTATTTTGGTCCAGAAAGACATTTAAATATGGTACAGCAAACCTTAAACTTGATACATTGTCACACTGGTAACCAGTGAAGTGTATCAAGGAGGGGACGGGAGGGGGATCTGGCCGGAGCATTAAGGACCAGTCTTGCAGCGGTGTTCTGGACCACTTGCAATCTACTGAGTTGTTCCTCATTGGCAGAGATGTAAAGGCCATTGCAGTAGTCTAGTCTACTTATTACAAGGGTCTGAACAAGGGTCTTTCTATACAAATCAGGCAGAAATGGAAAAATATGTCTTAAGAGTCCGATAGTATGGAAACAAGACCCAGTCACTTGATTAACATGTTCTCTTAGCAACAAGGCCTGGTCTAGGCGTACTCCAAGATTCTTTGCTATCTGCTTGGGACATGGAGCTGGGCCCAGGTCCAAAGGCCACCAGTCTGGTGACCACAGGAGAGGTGCCTCCCCAAACAACATAACCTCAGTTTTGCCTACGTTACATTGGAGGCAGTTAGAAGCCATCCAATCTGCGACTGCTCTCATACCTTCAGCGAAAGATTTTCTAATTGAGGTTGTGAGGGTTTGAAACGGGAACAAAAGCTGGGTGTCGTCAGCGTACGACACCGGGGTGAACACATACGCTCTCAAAATGTCCGCCAAGGGGGCCACATACACATTGAAGAGTGTAGGGCTTAGGCATGAGCCTTGTGGCACCCCCTTGGTGAGCTCCCTAGAGGTGGAACGTAGGGAGCCTAGCCTGACACTTTGTGAGCGATTGGAGAGAAACTCTCCAGCCATGACAGAGCCTGGTCTCCTATCCCCACCTTCCGTAAGCGACCGAGAAGAATGCCATGTGACACCGTGTCAAAGGCAGCGGAAAGGTCTAACAGCACCAGAATCATAGAGCCCCCACTGTCCAGCGCCATCCTGATGTTATCGGTCACGGAGAGGAGGGCAGATTCGGTGCTGCGGTTAGGTCTAAACCCAGATTGGGAATAGTCCAGACCTCCCGCTGCCTCGATGTACTTGGACAAATGGGTGTTTACATGCCTCTCGGCCATCTTGCTGAGGTATGGCAAAAGGGAGATGGGGCGGAGGTTAGAAAGGTCTGTCCAGGGCAGCGTTGTATTCTTGCGAATAGGGTTCACCACGGCTTTCTTCCACTCTAAGGGTACTTTTCCCTCCTTAAGGGAGAGATTCATTCATTCTAAGCAAACAGGCAGGGTCATCTATATTGGGGCCATAATAGGATACAATAACAAGCCCCCCCCCACCGAATTCTGTCTGTGCCAAAATCCACCTACCCTTGTAATCTGTAGACATTGACTTTATAGAGCCACCTGTTCCAGTTTTAATTAGGACTGCAACCCCCTTATTAGAAAGAGTCTGTTCAGAGCAACAGAGCAGAGCTTAAGTGGGTCTCTTGACGGAGGAAGACTTGGGCTGGAGATTTCTTCAAAGTATTTCATTATCAGCCTCTGTCTTCGTGGGCAACGAAGCCCATTGACGTTCCATGAGATAAACCTAATCCTAGCAGTCGTCATTGATTTAGGATCATCTACCTCACCCCCTTTAGCTGGACCCCCCTTTGCCCCCTTACTTGACAGAGAACAAAGAGAAAGAAAAGGAAAATGAGGACTCATTTTTATATTTTTTCACACTGTAAACCCACCCGTGCCCCCCTTCCCACCCCAACCACCCCCGGGGCCCGAGCATCCCTCTCCTCCCTGGGGTACCCTCCCTTCTTCTCTGAGCATAAGCTCTTGGACGGGTCCCCCCCCCCCCTGTGTGCGACTAAATAGTATGTAAATAATTACAAATAGTAAGAACCTATCCGAACGGTGGCAGCGACTTGAGACAGGCAATACTCTCCCCTAGTGATTGTGTTTATGCAGAATTATATTGTCCCTCCCCTTTTTAAAATTTTTTATTTTGTGCTTGTGCACCATAGTAGCCAAACATCAGATAAATCCCTATTGGTTACACCCTAACCTCACTTCCACCTCTGCTTCCTTTTCTGATCTTATCAATTAAGTTATCAACTTCCTCTGTCTGGCGCAAGTTGTACATGTGGTTATCCCACATTACCCTGAGCAATGCAGGAAATTTTAGCTGGGCCCGGGCCCCTAAGGAATTCAGAGTTGCCAATCTCTTGCCTAGCTCCCACTGTTTCATAGCGGTTATATGGGAGACATCTGAGCGAATGGAGAAAGAAAAGGGGCTGGAGAAAGAAGTACACTTTATAGGCCCTGCTTTTAGAGCCAAAGACAGACTTCTCTCCTTGATGGCATACATAAGGAAGTTCGCCAGGATTTTTCTGGGGCGCTCTTACCCGGGGTTTCTCCTGTATGGGTCTCGATGCACCCTTTGAATGTCCCCCATTAGATCCAAATCCACATCCAGAGAATCCTTCAGAATTGTTGTTTTTAAGAGCGAAACCACAAACGACTTTATATCCCCCCCCTTCAAGATCTTCGGGTACATTCAGAATGTTTAGATCGTTTTTCCTGGAGTGGTTTTCGAGAAGCTCAATGTCATTCTTCATCTCCTGGTTCTTGGCCAGTACCTCACACGATGCCTGAATAGCAGCCTGGTTCGTCTCTGAAATTGTAAATCTCTTACCATTGTCCTCCTTCAGACCCAGCAGGATATCGGCCAAAGTCCCCTGCACTGTCAAAAGCTGTGGAGCAGTTACCATATGCACAGGAGCAGAGGGCGAGGGGGACGCCTCTTCTAAAGTACTTATGCAGGCATCTCCCCGTTCTCCCTGTTCTATACATTGGCTATCTAACACTGAAAAGCTATTTGATAGCTCCACAGATGGATGACCAATATTTTGCTGATTATTTTTTGTTGTGCCCCCACCTTCCGGGGCTTGATTGTGGGAGGTACAGACCACAGGATAAGGTTGAGAGACGCTATCTATGGGAGAAATGGGAGGAACAGTAGATGAATTAAGGTCCATAGCAGTGGCGGTAGCAGAAACAGTAGCCATATCAGAGGTAGTTGAGGAGAGGACCCTGTAGTAGGACTTCAATGATGGCGTAAATTTAGTCCCAGCAGAAGGACCCCCTCTCGCTTTTTTCCTGCCCTTTCCTTTACCTGGCGGTGTATTTTCTCCAAAATGACTCTCCTTCCCTTGTCTAGAGGTGGCCTTGATTTCAATAATAGGAGGGGAAACAGATGATTTAAGCAGAGCTGGTAGGATGCTGGCGGTCCTATTGCGTAAGGTGTAGCGACTTACCCCCGCCTCGGACAAAGGTCCTATCGTGGGACAGTCCGAAATGCTTCGATGGCTATTGGGATGAAGACTGGCAGCACTATGCCCACGCCTCTCCTACCGGACTCTCGAGCTTCACTTACAGAGCCCCGAGCAGCATCAAAAGAAATATTTAAGGACCCTACAAACTTTATCGGGACTCTGCTTCCAGCAAATACCGCCAAGTCCTGTGGCACTAGGGACCTCAAACGGAGAAGACCAGCCAAAACAACATCAGGAACCGCCTCACCTTGATCCCGACATCGGGAGGGCTCTGCTACAGCGAATCTTTGCTCATTAAAGTACCAGGACTCACCGCCCTGCCCTGAGACTCCCCCAGGACTTTCTTGGCAGGAGACTGATCTTACCGCACCACCGGAGAAATGCACCTCAAGCCCTCCAATGCCGGGACCGAGGCGCCGGGGCAATCTCCTCGGGTTCCTCTGCCACTCTCTGGCCGCGCCCAACTCTCGGAACCAGGAAGGCTCCAACACCGCTCCGCCCCCAGCACTGCAGACCATCGGGTTCACGCTGACCCAAAAACATACAGACGACGGAAGACTCCCGAGGAGCAAACACCAGGTACGGAAATGCCAATGCTGTTTTTTTAGTTAAGCCCGCGTATCATATGGGCATTTCAGGGGACGAAAAGAGTAGAAAAGCAGCTGCCGCCAACCGCTAACAATAGATCAGAGCTTGAACACATGAGAGGGGAAGCTCCATCACGACCGTCAGCTTCCAGCCGGCAAGTTCCCCATGGTCCTCCTCCAGACCTCAAAACTTTATATGATTGTGTTATTTTGTGTGCCTATTGGGCTAGCATGGGGAGGGCTTTGCAAGGTATTTTTAAAGTTAAGCTATGCCTTAATGCAGCTCAAGTTCTGTTTGGATTAGATATGGATCTCATAAGGTTGTTATCTGCGACACAAGTGGACTTGTTTTTCTGTCTGATCTTGATCGCTCGCAGAGAGATCTGCAAACTGTGTAAGAATTCTTGTCCCCCTTTCTATGAAAACTGGTTGCGCGAAGCATTAGGTGTAGCGCGTCTAGATATGGGCTTGGCAGATAATAGTGATAACAATGTGTGGGAACCTTTGATCTCGTGGGGCAAAGAGATGAGGCTTGTCTAAGGCCCCAAAGGTTCTATGATTACACCATGCCTCGTACAAAGAAGCAGGCCTGGTTGGCCCAAGGCGAATGCAAAAACATTGGCCCTGGGCGCCCAGGTTGGATCGGGTTTTAATTGTTCATTTTGCAGATGCCAATGGTGAAATGAGGATCTAAAAACCAATAAAAAAAAAAAGACAGGAGCAGACAAAAGTAATCGCTAGTAATAATAACAGTAGATACATTTCTACCATAGTGCTAAAAAGATAACTATAAGTCGATTATATAAAACAATAGCATTGTCGAACTCATACGATGGGTAGCCTAACCAAATGTACTTAGCCAAGATATGTAGATGAAGCATGGGTATGTGAGTATGCAAATGCTAAAGTGTAGCCAAGAATCCCTCACGGAATGACCAACTCCTCACTTGATGGTTTGGAACAAAGGACCCCATATCTGCCTCAAGGATGACACCCCGCAAGGGCTGTCAGCTCGCTGCCTGTCGAAGGATCAGTCTGCAGAACCTCGGTCCATCCTGGAAGGAATTCTCCTGTGAATTGTAAGGGAGAGTGAGGGTCTTTTATACTAAAGTGGTCACTCCAGGATTTCTTCTAGAATTAATATGATATGCTTATCCTTTGCTAATACTTTTCTAAACAAAAATGATAATGCACAGCTGGCTGTTGGCTATGGTACTGAATTAATCTGCTGTGCCTGGGAACATGTTTATGTACCTCAGGTACATGGATTATGATATGGTACCGAGAGCCTAGTGTCGAAGAGACAGAAGCAAGCTACTAGGTAAAAGGTCACCTTTGCAAAACCGTTATTTTTGTGTGGATAGGACAAAATATATGTGATGGGTATGTACATGATGGGACTATCCTAAAGGACATGACATATTTGCTGCTGTGATTTCTTCTATGTCAGAGATATGTAGAGTACTGTCTTCTGTTCTACCATCATCACTCATAACCCCACCCCATTTATTTACTTCTCATGTTCCTGGCTGTGTACATGTCAAGTGCAACATCCATTACTGTAGTAAGCCGGAATAACTTAGTTTTTTTCATTTTATGAACTGATTAGCCCGTCATCAGTAGTTTCAAATGCCAGTATGGGGCTGTGTTATTTGCCAGTGTGTAGCATTTAGACTATACGATGGGCCATCTTATTCCCTCAGTTTGTTATGTCTGTTATGAGCGCCAAGAAACCGTCTCGGTGTACGTGCGCGGTATACATTTTTTAACATAACACATTTTAACATAACAGCATGCTGCCTAACTAATTTCAATTTTCAAACACTTGCATGTTATCAATCACTGCTCCATAGGCCACCCTGATGTGAGTAAAGTCCATCTTCACCTGGCGATCTGCCAATTTTCCAGCTAACTCACTATATTATTAAGTGCTGACTTGACTTTGTGGGATATTTTAATACACATACCCCTGAGATAGACTTTGAAGACTTCCCATTCTGCTAGTAAGTCTCCTGTCCATTCTGCAATTTCAGAGAAATATTTGACTGTGTTGCTTGATATTGATTACATATGGCCAATCTGGAGTATAAATCATGCGCGGGTGAGCAATAAGCCCATTTTGTTCCTGTCGGTTATGCAAATGAAAGATATAAGATTTTCAACTGCCAACTGCCAGAGCAAAGTTCCTAATCTCTCCACGTTTTTTCATCACTGAAATTACTTGCAGTGGTGGTCTTGATGTATCTAGCAAGATGTCTTGCACACTGATATGTGTGCGAACCAGTTAGGTCAAGTGACTTCTCAAGTTGTCAGAGTACTGTAGTGTTTGCTATGGCTATACTATTCAGAACACCCTTCAATAGGACGTGCATGCAGTACGGACCTAACTTACTATGATGGTCTATAAGTAGCACTCCCAGAGCAGTGTTCATCTTATATATGAGGAATATGTTGTATAGAACAGTTGCCCTTTCCAACATTCTTGTAGCTTGGTACCTGATTTGGAAAGATGCACTTCTCGTCAACATGGAATGTGTGTTTGCCCTCTATAGCAACAGGAATGCATTGCAGCTTATCTCTCTTTATCAGGTTACAAAATCCTCAAATATTCCAAATGACAAACTTGTATTCATTCATCCCCATTATGCCATGTGGTTATATGTAATGCCAAAGTTGACCACAGGATTAACTTGCTGTCCCAAAATCCCTTTTTGATCTCTTCATTAAATTAGTCCCTTTTTTTTAACGCTCTGCACTTGTCTATGTGACTACTTATATGTAGCACCGGGTGTTGTCGTTTAATAACATTTACATTTTCATAAGGCCCCCCATGTCTAGTTCCAGACTATCCCAGCTCAACTCATTTCAACAAGAATAAAGTGACCTGTGCAAGAGTCTCTTTAAGTTCAGTCATTGCTTGCGCTGTTCTGGGTTTGAGAGGGGTTCTGATATTCTGCCTTCAGCATGGTCTGCTTGTCTACTATTACATAGCATTCCACTGCCAAAATATCAGCCCACTCCATGGCTCTTTCAGCATCTGTAAAACATTGTGAACAAGTTGCTTCTAGCACTTTCAGTTTGGCTGGAATTTGGAGCATGTATTTTAAGGTCACTGACCTGAGGACTATTTTATTTCTAGGAAAGAGTTTTGCTGCTGTTGTAATGGTGCCTTAATCTGGGAAAAGAAACACTTCATTGGTAAGTGTTGGACTCAATAACTTTGGGGTGATATTCATTCCTTGAGGGACAACGTGGGTGGTAATGTACTTTCCTGACTACTCCCTTGAAGTGGCTTATTAAGTATATGTTGTACCTTTGGATTATATGTTTGTTCCTGAAAGTTGGCACAGACAAAATATATGCACAATGTAATTCACAACATGAGCAATTTGAAATTGAGTGCCTTTAGGTGTGTGGAGTGTTAGAGTTGTACTTGCCAACAAACAGTCAACATTGCCATTGGTGCCATTCTGAAACCGCTGGTTGATGGCAGATTGATAGAAGATATATCAATCATGAACCCTGCCAGGGCTCTTTGCCATGACATTGATGGAGATACCAAGATGGTCAACCATAGCCTGCATATTCATTGAGTAGTTGTGCTTCCTGTTGTGAAATATGTGTGCAGTTTCCACAGGAGGCACAAAATGCACATAGGTGCAGTCCATTGCCCCAACACATGATTAAATCCTGCAATGGCATAAAAACCTTGCTTGTTAGTGAGTTGTTCTTGCGCAATGTTGGGGAAGTGGAGGTACTGTGGAGTCACTGTGGAGTCAGGCTGATTATGGCATCCAGGACAGTGGGTAAGAACCTGAAGAAGGAGGCCTGTGATACTCTTGCCACTCTGGCAGTGGTTGGTTGAAAAGTCCCTGAGGCCAGCATAGTGAGTGCAGCAAGTAGCTTTGTCTGTGGAGGGATGTTGGTGCAGCACTTGGGTGTGGGCTCCAGCCTCGGGGTAATCAGGTTGAGTAGGTGGGCAAAGGACCCCCTTTTTTGCATGTAATGGACTATGACCTCCTCTTGCCAGAAATGTATGAGGGTAATCCTCTGTCAGTAGATCTACCCCCTTCTCTCCCACTGCCTCTGTGGTGGGGGTCTTTTTGGTACTCCTAGTTGTAGTAGCAGAAGCTCCATGGTGTCGTTAATGTTACCAAAGATAATTTTGGAGTTTTCTCTTTATATATAAGTGTGCTAGCCTCATTTTTAAAACCAGGTAATTTTCGACATAAAAAAACTGCCACTAAAGGGACTTAGCTGCAGTTTTTTTTTGTGACGTAGAAGTCATTCCTTGTAAATATCAAGTTGTGTGTTTTGTGGGAGTTTTTATGCAAATATGCCTACCTTGCATCTCATTTTTGGCATGTTGTGCTAACAGAAGTGGCCCGGTGAAAACTTGACAGTAACACTGGCAAATGCTGCTAATTGGACTTTGTGGCAACTTGTAAATTTGGCAATAAAAAAGCTGCCGTAATGTCAAAAGATATATGCTATGGCATCGTAAAATCCTTTTAAATATGCCCTTGGGCTCCTGGTTAGCTGGGGTGGAAGCCCTGGTCAAACAGTAACCACGATACTAGTCAAGGTAAGACACAAACACACCGTAAATTAACCTGTGCTCACTCACTGGTAGCTTGGCACAGAGCTGTCAGACTTCACTTAAGAGGCAATGTGTAAAGTATTTAAGCAACAATTCAAATAGTGGAACAGTGAAATCCCCCCAAAAAAAGATTCCACACCAGGTTAGAAAAATAGCTCTCAATTTAATAAATAACACAGTACCAAAATGACAAAAATCCAATAAGCTAAACTTGAGATATGAATTTCAAAAGAATACCCTGTAAAGCAATAAGTTCTTATTTGGGATATTTGGTTACGCCGGACCAGGACAAAGTCAAAAGTTCAGCCTGACCGCAAAAGAGCATGGTCCGGATACATGGATGTAGCGAGGCCCGCTAAACCAAAGCACCTTAGTCCTGGTTGCATCGACAAAGATATGGGTGCAGCTGAGCAATATGTCTGTGTCAATCCCACAATTGAGGCGATGTGCTAATTTTCTCCACAAAACAGCTGCAATGCGTCAGTTCCAAAAGCGGTGCACTTGTTTTGTGATGCGATGGTTATGAAGGCGATGCAGCAGGTTTCTTCACACATTAGAGGTGATGCGTTGAGCATCTCCATGCAGCGGCTTCGATGAGTTGGTTCAAAAGTGGCGGTTCTGATGGCGATGTGCTGGTTCTGAGGGCGATGTGCCCGTAATGTCCCTGCAACAGTGGTTATGTGTCAATTCAGCTCTCACAGCAGAGGATGCGTTGGCTCCGCTGCAGCAAGCATCGTAAACCCACATCCAATGTCCAGGTACAGAAGCAGGGTGGTTGGAAGTCTTTTATGTCCCTGAAAATTCAGATCAGGAGGCCTGTTAGCTAACCCTTGCAGTCACTCAGGGTTCAAGTTCAAGGTCCAGTCTTTATCACCCAAGTAAGAGAGAGCAGCAGGTAGCAGGGCAACACAGCAAGGCAGCACCAGCACACTTCAGCACAGCAGTTCCTCTTACTAGCAGAGTATTCACAGGTCCTGACCTGTACTGAAGTGGTGGTGTCAGAAGTCCTGTAATTATACCTAGTTGTACCTTTGAAGTGGGGGAGACTTCAAAGAATAATCTTTAAATTGCACAGAGGTCCTCCCTTCTTGCCATGGCTCCAGACTCAGTACAGGGAGGTATGTATTCCTTAGTGTGCAGACATGACATAGCCTATTTAGGTGTAAGTGTGAGGCTATGCCCAACTCCAACCTGCTAAAGAACTTCAAATGGTGGCCAGAAAGCACCTGATCACATAAGCCCTCATGACCAGCCGGCTCTACTACAGCAACACACTTTATGCCAGGATCAACAGGCAGCTCCTGAACAGACTACAAACCATCAGTGCAGCAAGTCTCATCCTCATCCTTCTGCATCACACTCACACTCACAATACACACACCTCAAGAAGCTCCACTGGCGCTCGATCCTCAAAAACATTCACTTCAAACTCCTCACTCACGCCTTCACATCATTCAACAAATCAGGCCTCACATACCACAACACCTGCATAGACTTCTATCAGCCTGTCAGACACCTCAGCTCATCCTGGCTTTCATTTGTGCGCATCCCCCGCATAAACAATTGCAGTGCAAGAGGTCGAGCCTCCTCATACACTGCACCCAGGCATGGAGCAACCTCCCTCACCGCATTAGAGCCTCCTCCTCACCGCTTGAATTCTACAAGCAGCTGAAGACCTGATTCTTCGACTATCACTGCCTTCACACCTGTAAGTGCCGGAATACCCTCAAGAGTGAATAGTGTGCCCTACAGATTAAAATACCATAACTTAGAATACCATAACATAACATAACATGACATGACATAACATAATCATGCAAAGGGAGGAAAAGCCTTAGCAGCTAAAGGTTTAAAATGTAAAATGTCTTACTAATTATCACATGTGGTTGTAATGATAGAATATTATGAATAATGTAATAGATTTAACAAAAATGCCAAATAAGTTGTGATGTGTTAATTCTAAACATATTCTCTCATTTTTTGTGCTGTAATAGTTGTTTGGGACAGCTACCGATGGCTACGGGTCTGTCTATTACAAAGAATACTTACATGAAAAACTACACAAGACAAATTGTGTTGTTGGTTGAGTGGGGTGTTAACCCTGCTCAAGCAACAGCCACAATCGGGCAAGGCTGCAGGTGGTGTACAAGGAGAAGGTGTAATCAGGGATCCTTTGGACAAAACTACTGTGAAGATGTTCACATTTGGACTGAGCTGAACAGAATATTAAGCCCGGGCAGCGAACTTCACTCCACCAGTGGAGTTTGAGGAGCTTTTGCCAACTCTGTGCTCTGTTGGGAGCGCGGAGTTTAGTCAAAAACTCAGACTCCATGGCATAGAGTATTTAGCCGCTGCACCCGCCCCTGTCCCTGCGCCCGCTCCCACCTTTGGTAAAGGACTTCTACCAATATATGCTAAAGAGCATACAGCCACCTCACAAAAGTGAGCTTGGAAATATGTGAAGCTGTGAGAGAGGTGATAATTTTGAGGTTCCCCCCAACCTAGGGAGAGCACCACACAGATGCCTTGAGCACAAGGCGCACATCATGCTGAATGATTCAGTGGTGGTCCCATCCTCCTAGGACCACCCAAGCAAAGATATGGGCAAAAATACAATCCCCATCTTTTGGGGGGGGGGGGGGGTATATGTGTTTTAGCATGTAAAGGTAGAGTTGTTTTACCAAAGGTGTGTGAGGTTACCATTTTTTTCATTGGGGTGGAGATTTTGTTCAACTCTGAGGAACTCCTCATAGTGGCACTCTGCCCACCCTTTTTGGATATACTGCAGTGGAGAGAGAAGAATGTAGTGGGAGCTGCAGCAAAGTCAATCTTTTCGGCAATGTGCCTTGGGCAGATATATAAGAACGTTGGTCCCGGTTTCTTCTCGGATCTCAAAGAAATCTTTAGCCAAAAATGTTCTAAGTCCTTATTTTTTAATTTTAGCCTATCTGGGCACCTTTATCACCACCACCACCAGGACTGTAGGGGCACCATTTGGGGGGAGAGGGAGGGGGGGAGTGGTGCTCATTATGGCTGGCTCCAGGTGCGGGTTCAAGATGGTTATCTCTGAGGCTCTAATTCGAAGGCCAGTCAACTAGCGCTTGGAGTCACTCTGGTAGTCCTGGGTTCAAAATGTGGAACCAGGCTCACAGCAGGACAGGCCTCTGAGGGAACAAGTAGTAACCAAAGAGTGAGCAACCCAATACACCCTTGAGGGTTTGGGCAAAAGATATGATAGGGTATAAGTACCTTCAAGGGATTTTGTTATTATATATTTCTAACAGAATTACACATGAGACCGATAGTGCAAAGCAACAGTCAGCAAATGTTCAATCAATATACATAAGTCACTTCAAGTGATCCGAAATAGAAGAGAGGAGAAGGTGTGTATGAAAAAAAATAGTATTTAATACTCAAAAATCGATTTGAGACAAGGGTACAGAATAAATATCAATGTTATAGGAAGAATATTTCAGATGTAGCAATAAAATAAAGCCTCTCTATAACAAGTGTATGCGCTTATCTGCCTGTTCACAGTTGATTTCTTGATTAAGCAGACAAAGTGTATATGTCGACGTTTCGGTCTCTAATCTTGAGTTGATGAAACCATCCTCAGGACATGTAAGTCATATCTTGAAAACCCTGGTAGACTGAAGTCTTGCAGCCTTCAAAGGTAATATATTGATGTTTAAAAAGGCGATCGAAGATGCCTGTGCAACAAATATCACAGGGAATCTCCAGCTTGAATTATTTCAGTAGGTTGGAGTCTTGGTACCCGCTAGGTTCAGAATGGATAATTTATAAATATTGACTGCGCAAAAAGATGTCGCAGAGCGTCTTCCACTTTAATTTGAATGCTTGTGGGAGACGAAGAATCTGAATGGAAACTCTTCCAACCGTCAGTATAACCGCATGCTTCACTTTGGTTGCATGCGGTTATACTGACGGTTGGAAGAGGCAGCACTTAATGTTATGTTATTAAAATGTACACAGCGCACAAATACCAAACTGTGTCTTGGCGCTAACAGTCAGAAACAAGCTAGTGCACTTTATGATAGATTTGTAGATGAGGCAGCTGGCTTTGAGGGTGGTGGTGGTCTATTGAGTTCTCTCAGGGTGGAGTGATGTGGCCATATTCCTTCAGGCCCTAATGAGGCATGATGTAGCATTTAGGATGCACTCAAAGGGGGACATTGTGAATTAAAATTCCAAGATGGTTTCCCAGACATCCAGTCCAGGATCAGGTGTGCAGCACAGACACCTTTGAGCAAGATAGGAAAGAAAACAAAACAGCTGGAACAAGGCCTCGCTAACGTCACTGCAATATTAAGACTGGAGATCCAGGGAGGGAGATAATCCGATTTCAGAAAACATTTTCCTTTTTATTTGAAATAACATAAAGCACATGTTAGAGCGCTGTATAAAAAAAGCATAATTGAGAGTATTCTCTGAAAGTGACTGGCATTCTTGATATTTTGCATCCCAGCCTTACAGTGTGAATGTGAAAATACCAGGACACAAAGAGATGTAGGTTAACAGGGATCCCTGGTATTTGCCTGAGCCATGACTACATGGCCTTTATCAACCCCACTGTGACTTTCAAATATTTAAAGTTCTAATATTAATTAGTAGCCTAAAAGATGGTCCAAGCGTACATTTCCTTTAATAGATTAGCATGATGCAGATTCAAATGAACAGGTGTGATATAAATTGGTAACCAGGTCGAAGAAGCAACAATGGGCGCTCCATGCTGTGTGTGGGGATAGTAGAAAAATATACAATCACCTTGAATGGCGCTCAGAGGAAAAGGGCTGGTTACCAAACAACCCCGAATATGTCCCTCTAAAGAGAGGGGACAATCTCAAAAGAATTATCCGAGCACTCAGGTTATAATAAAGAGTCAATTTAACACTCATTAACAGTGCACGGAGCCCAAAGGTCAATAAAAACGAATTCATCAAACTAGGAGGGGGAAGGCAGAAGATTTGAGGGAAAGACACCCTAATGGTGACAAGCCTAACACTAAACATGTAACCTTCTTTATTACAGCAAGAGTGACCGGATCGCTTTACCAGTGGGTCCCTTCAAAGGGAATTGTTAACTTTGTCCCAGCCTTAAAACGCCTCTGTTTTTATACTGTTCGAATAACATACGTGTTGTCCATGGGTCTTTGGCATCTTACTTTATAACTCGTCTTTTTAACGGTATTTTTATTTCCAAATATTCATTGTACAGCACACTCTCTGGCCCGTTTGCTCTATGATATCTCAGACAGATCAGGCCAATTTGTCTCTTTTTCTCGATCTGCCCCAAAAAGATCTTAAGACTGAAATGTTAATGGGGTCTGAGCACCTCTGACTCACAGATGTTAGCATTCGCGTATCTCTGTCTTTCTTTCTCTCTGTCCTTGCATTTGCTGTATTTTCTTTATTTCTCCCACTCTCCCTCTCTTACTCTCTCCCCATCTCCATTGCCCTCCCTCTCTCTCTCATCCTTCCCAACCTCCCTCTCTCTCTCATCCTTCCCTCACTCTCTCTCTCATCCTTCCCTCCCTCACTCAGCCCCCGCTCAACTTCTGCCTCATTCTTCATCGTCTTGCAAGTGTTTTCTGGGTGCAATCTTATCAGGGTGGAGACAGGAAATAGATTGTGTTTATTTTGCTGGGAGTCGAGGTGTCAGCTCTCTTTCATCGGCAAACAGCCTGAGTCTCCGAGAAGTGCATTTATAAATAATGATACTGCATATTCTGGCAGCCTGCCTCTTCTTTGGAAACCCATGTGACACGTCATCAGGACACAGTTAAGTGAAGCCCTTCTGTATATGAAATGTAAGCCTCTCGGCGCTATGCATACAACTCTGGAGAAAGTGACTGAGAGCAGTGGGCCAACAGCTCATATGCGGCCCTTCTTCTTACAAAGTGGGCTCCGGCGCCCTTCAGAGCATGTTTGCTCCAATCCAGTCTGAGTTTGACTCGTGGAGTATCTGGGACCCTGGGAGGATGAGTTAGACATGAAGCCATAGTTCAGAGGTCGTTAATTTCTAGGTCTCGTCACCTTATGTCAGATAGTGTTTGTAAAGTGAAAGGTGAACCGTGAGCAGGGCCTCCTGCTGCTGAGGTCTCTCAGTGGTGCCTGCTGAGTGCTGCTCATTGGTCTGACCGAAGGCATGGGACAAAGACTGACTAATCTACTCGGATAACATTCAAAACTGCAATATATTGGGGCCAAGGGGCATATGTATGAAAGTTTTGTTTTGCGATTCACAAATAGCGAATTTTAGAGAATTGCTATTTGAGAATCTCAAAACGAGATGTATGTAGGATTTGCAAAAAGATTTGTGAATCCTACATATTTTTTAATTGCGAATCACAAAGTGTGATTCGCAATTAAGGTAACCCTCCCCATTCATTCGTATGGACCTTGAGGCCCATAGGAATGAATAGGAAGACATTCTCAATTTGCGATTAGCATTTTGGGAGTCGCAAATTGAGATTGCAGTTTCAAGGTTACAAGGGTGTCAAAAGGACACCCTGTTGCACCCCTGAAATATGCATGGGTGCACATGTGGCGCACATACACGCCCTAAGGGCATGTACCTGCGCTACATTGCACTTTGAAAAATGCCAAAAAATGCATTTTTGAAAGAAAACGAAAATCACCACCAACTTCAAGTTGGTGGTAATTTGCGATTCCTTGAGGCCAAATTGCACTTTTACTGTGCTTCTTACATTGCATTTAAGGAATCGCAATTTGCGTTTCCTTAAATGCATTCACAAATTAGGGAATCGCAAATTTTGCGATTCTTTATTTTGCAAGGCAGTTTTTCATTCATAGATACCACTAAGCCCAATTGCGAATTTCGGCGTTTGCGATCGCAATTTGGAATAATACATATAGCCCCAATTCATTTTGAATCACCATAGGCTGTGCAAATTATTTTAGAATCTTGAATGGTTAATAGTGCTCTGTGTTGAAACAAAATTTTAGGGAACAAATATTGTGTGGACAAAATATCATGTCTGGAATATTGAGGACAAAAATATTGTGAAGGAAAGTTTCTATAGGTAAGCGAAGTTTTAATATATATAACTCTATGCATATGTATCTTGATGATATATATATTTTGAAGGTATGAGACCAAAAAGATATCCTCCAAAGATACACCTTGAGGTGTTTTATGAAGCTAGGAAGGCCTTTAAAGAACTAAATTCCATGGGGGCATGGTCTCGCCGAGCAGCAAGTTGGCCGCACGTAGAGAGGGCTGTGCCGGCTGAATTCAAATTGTAAAATTTATCCTGCCCACAGAAGAGTAAGATGAAGCTAAAATATGCGGCAGAATGAAAATGAACTGTTTCTGCACCAGATGAACCGACTCCCGTGATTGGGAAACGTGGCGATCCGACTGCAGAACACTGACGGGCTGAGCCAAGATGCGGGCCCGGCTGAGACGCCACAAAGTGCCGGCACTGCAGAGCGGGCAAGACTGGCCCTGGGTGAGGTGGGCGCTGGCGGCGACAGTGGAAAGAGCGGATTCAAGATCACAGGTGTGAAGGCCACAATAAACATTCTACCTAATAACCTTGATATCGTACTTGCGCGGCCCCCTCCCATCGGCCTTCACAAATACCTGCTGCGAGCCCCGGACTGCTCCATCGGCTGTGTGTGCGTTCCCGCCGCAGAACTGAACTGGCTGGGATAGAGAGAGGAGCGGCCTTGCTGGAACCTCGTGCCGCCTGATGAGAGCGATATTGCCTTATCTCTGTCCTGGCAGACTGGTGCGTCTCCAGTGCCTGGGTGGGTGCCGAAGTTGGGCCTGCCAAGCGCGGGCCTGGGCCTAGTGTGGCGGCGGACTCCCCTTGCGCTGCTTGAGGCTGAGTCATAAACCAAAGTGCTGGATGCATGTCGAGGGACCTGAGCTTTAGTCCTGAGTGCTTGCACCTGTTGGCCCTGGCTTACATCGCCGCTGTGTTCCCTGAGCTTGGGGCCATCCCTGGCAGTTTGGGTCAGGCCCGTGACCGTCTGGGGCCACTCCGGCTGTGCGGAGGCGAGGCCTTTTGACAAACCTCCCTCTCCTTGATAAAGGCACAAACAGGCCAGACATTAGAGAGTGATTTTGGAACCTGCACAAGCTTTCATGCGGACCGGCCGGCTCACTCGACCATAGCAACCTCCCCTTCATCATGAGCGCTATTCCATACGGCACATTGGTTTCAATCAGTGCAGGGAGCCTGCATAAATAAACAGGAACTCAAAACAGGCTAGAGAACATGCATATAAATATTGTTGATACCCTTCTATCCCACCATACGGCAGATCCCTGCTCGGCCCGCCGCCTTGTTGGACCAAGACACCGTGCTGACTGGCGAGATGCGGAAACATGACACCAAACAGACCAAGTTATCCTTCGAGAATAAGCAGCTCACACAACATGCGGACACTGAAGCTGAAACAGATGCTGAACATGGGCCGAGAGAAGTGTCGCAGCCATGAATCCTCAGGGTCGTATGTTGCTCTTTATGGTCCACCTCTCGATACCACCATGGTCTGGTTTAGTGCTACAGACTCAATGGAGTGATCAAGTGGGGTAAGGGAAGGATGGAGACCGCGGGGAAGGAGACCTGCAACCAGAATAACAACCAGGTAATGCAAGGTAGATACATACATACATACATACATACATACATACATACATACACTGCAATGCCTACATCTACCTTTGTTTTTTCTAAATACATGTAAAGCAAAATTCCTCCATATTCAAGTCAGCTTATAGTGGTAAACAACACTCGATACACATCTAAGGATGAAACAACACATTATAACGTATATGCACACCATATCACCTACCCCTCCCTTTGTTCTAGTGTTAACACCTACCCAATGATATGCAGAGTGTGTCTGAACAGGGTTGCAGCGCTAACTTGGGTAGGTTCAGGTTCCCCTGGGGTGAAATAACACAAAAGAAGGCCCCAATGCATAGGCACTTAAATAAAGGCGGTTAATACGAAGGTTATTCAAATCAGGATTGGTTCATCACACTACTCCACTGGCAACCATGTTTTCTATAGTGGATAGTGTTGTACCTCAGTATCTGATGTCTCAGAATAAACATCAATAGGTTTTATGTCATAAGTTCCTATTATTGTATAGGAACTTCCAACTGCAACATCAGTAATCACGCACTCGCAACAATCCTCTGTACATTCGATCCAAGGGAAGATCCACATCAATGGGCTACTATGATAATAAATAAATGAGAAAAACCTCCAAGAAAGCTGCCAGTCTCCTCAGGCGCACATGTTCTCTCTGCATGAGTTGTACCAACTCGCCAACATGAGAGAACGCCAAGGGAGTAGGGAAAGGCAGCCGCCTCCCGACCACAACACAAGATAGTTAATCTGGGAAAATAACCCCTTTCCAGTGTTTTAAGCACGAAACAATCTTTGCTTGTCTGCCCCGCAAGAACCCGGAAATATGTTCAGCCAACGGTGCAAGCAAAGCGACCACAATATATCCACAGGAGTTTACCACATCCGCAGAGTGCTTCAAGAATAACAACGAGGGGAATGCGGTGCAAGATGCACCCTTCCCGACCTTCATGAGCTCCAGGCGTCTCAGCGGCAATAGTAAATGGCACCCGCTGCTTCACCGGAAGAGATGAAATACTCTTCTTCCGTGAACAGGATGACGTCAGCAACGTGGTTCCCCATTGTGTCATGGGAACTGTAGTTCCAGTAACGTCTGTGGCGTCTTCCTGTTTACAAAGGTCTCGTCAGGGTTCTCCAGCTGTCCTTCTGGTGAGACCTGACAAGAAGAGATGGACGGACAAAATGATGATCTACGCTCTCCCCTGTTGGAAATGAAGTCCAGCCTAAGAACAACAGACAACAAACTGAACATATTCACCTCTCAGCACGACCAAGTCAAAACACTAGTTCATACACATGAAACCTGCTTAGAACAGTTGGAAACCCGCATCTCCGAAGTCCACGAATTCCAGGTTGAAACTAAAGATCACCTGTTGCAAATGGACAAAGTAGTGAATGTAATTAAAGCCAAGAATCATGACCTTAAAGCCCAGTCTTGCAGAAAAACCCTCTGGATCACGGACATTCCGGAAACCAACGCAATATCCAAAATGGAAACCTTTGTAGAAGAACTGCTGTGGGAGCTGTTTGGCCCTGACCATTCATCAATATTCATCATGGAGCAATCCCATTTAACTCTGAGCCCCAGGTCCCCTGTGGGCACTATGCTCAGACCGATTCTGGCACGTTTGCTAAACTACAGTGACTGCGACACGATTGTATGCTCAACCAAGGAACTAGGTAACATAAACCATAAATGCAACAATATCTTGTTTTACCCTGACTTTACTCCAGTGGTGCAGGCGGCCAGGTGGGAATTTGCACCTGTCAAGCGAATCCTGCAGCAGACTTAGATCCTATGGGCCCGATTCACAGAATGAACTTAAAACTCAATCCTAAACTTACTACTATTTTGGTATTCACAGAATGAATTACTACTTTTGGTATTCACAGAAGTTAGGATTTTGTCTTAAGTCTCTCTTAAGTCTGTCTTAAGCTTGTCTTAAGA
This sequence comes from Lissotriton vulgaris, assembly GCF_964263255.1. Classification (NCBI taxonomy): domain Eukaryota; kingdom Metazoa; phylum Chordata; class Amphibia; order Caudata; family Salamandridae; genus Lissotriton; species Lissotriton vulgaris. The sequence continues at coordinate 1,804,127,094 of NC_141694.1, read as the reverse complement.
CAAACGTAAGACAAAATCCTAACTTCTGTGAATACCAAAAGTAGTAAGTTTATTCTGTGAATGCCAAAAGTAGTAAGTGCATTCTGTGAATACCAAAATAGTAGTAAGTTTAGGATTGAGTCTTAAGTTCATTCTGTGAATCGGGTCCATTATGCCCTGCTATACCCGGCTAAGCTGAAATATGAGGGCTCTGCTCACTAGTACATAGATGCCATGTCAGCCTTGAAATTTGCTAAACATATAGGAGGTCAGAAGCGCTTTGCTAAAACTGCTGGACGCTGGCCCGCAGACAATGGCCTCAGCAACAATGATTGAACCATCCTGACAGAGCACTATTAGATGCCAGATGTCTCCTGACAAGCACAAGAGAAAGAACTTTCAGGATAACCACAGTGCAGAGTCAGTCCTGGGCGTCAATACAATCCCAAGGTGATGCCGGCGATCATGACTATTAGACAACTTTTTATCATCTCACTCTGACTCTTCTCCTATTACTCGTCCGGCCCGCCTCATGGCAGGGTAGTACGCCGATGACCTGTTGCTGCGGTATAGCTACGTTTATGTACGGGGCGGGACTTTGTACACAACTTAATTAGGGGGTTGTTCTTGGAGGTGGGAGCAACATGGAAGTTAAAGTATTTGTTTAGGGTAGAGCAGTACTGAATCAGTAATCACTAACACTTAACGGGGCACACCATTTCCATTGAAGGGCACAACACACAGCCCTATATACATACATGAAACTAGCACATAACAGAGTGTGCAAGGGCCTATGGACAATTTCAAAGTCTGGATACAACCAAGAGCATATCACTTCACACTCCAAACAATTATGAGGACGTATAAATACCCCACTTGAAATATCTGAGGGCTTATGACCATAGAAAAACCTGGCTTATTCAGTCCTACTTGACACAAAATTGATATCTGTGTCCTACTCAGATGAGCCCTTTACCACAGACTAGATTATACATGTCATTAATGGCTTACCGAATGACAAAGCTCTGGGCTCAGATGGCCTAACTACCTCATTCTACAAATGCTATGCATCATTACTAGCACCCCATCTCCTGGCTCTATGTCAGGAGGCACAGGGGACGGGAACCCTACCCCCTACAATGTAGGAGGCGATTATATTGAAATTGCTAAAACCTGGGAAAGCCCCAAATCATCAGGATTCTTATCGCTCAATGTCACTGATAAATATTGATACCAAAATAAATGCTAAACTAATTACTAACAGGCTACAACCGCTACTCTCCCTAATCACCAGATCAATCAGGTTTTATACCGGGGAGATCAACGGTAACCCTGGGGGTGAACTACGCTCCGGTCTTTTCTCGTTCGAGATTGTCAACATCAAGTTGGCGAATGCGAGCGTGGATAATAACCATCCCCGTGGGATTTCTCAATGTGGGATGGTCAGGTTTCTCATTGCAAGTGGTTGCGTATGCTCGTGACCGCTCTCAATGAGAAACTGCTTGTTCGCGTTGAGAAATCTGCCTCTCGAGTAAAAATCTACTTGAGTGGCAGAAAAGGGAAAGAAGGGACTGCTTGCGCTGTGCAAGGTGCCGTTCGCGTTGATTGCACAGTGCGGACAAGCATCCGCACTGTGCAATCACCGCAAACTGCATTTTTCTGTGGAACAATACCGCTTGCGGAGCTCGGCGTAGCGTGGTCCCGTTTATTTGCCATTTTGTCAAGTTCTGCGTAGCGCAACTTTGTGAAATCCGCCCAGGGTTAATCAACGGCACATACATTTCGTATCTTTATTGCTGTACTACACTATCTAGCTCTCCATACATCTGCATTGGCTGCTCATCTTGATGCAACCAAGGCCTTCGACTCTTTGAATGGCAATACCTCTTCACAATTTTGGAGATATCAAGAATCAGTCTGACATTCCTTAAATAGATCCAGTTGCTATATTCCGTGCCCACAGCCAGGCTTTGCGTGAATGGCCTGATTTTTAACACCTTCCTGATCACCTGTGGTACGAGACAGGAATGTCCCCATCCCCTCTCTTATTTGCCATCGCTATGGAGCTGCTGGCAGCTAGTCTCAGACAACATCACGCTTCCAGAGGGTTTGGGATTCACAACCAGGGGACTAATCATCTTGCTATATGCAGATGACATTACCTTGTACATCAACAACCCGGAGGAAAACATATACCGCATCCGATGAGAAAATATTCAATTTGGAGGACTGTCAGGAATCCATATTAATTGGGCCAAATCAATATTATTCCCTCTGACTGACATCACCAAAGCCTTCAAGCTGGACTCCCCCCTTAAGTGGGTGAAGGGGCTGGTCATGTACCTAGGTTTATGGCTGAGCTGCGATATGCAAGAGATCTGGAGTATTATTTATGGGCAGGCTGTCACCTGGTTGGAAGGGAAGGTGACCAACTGGTTTAAATTGCTGTTGTCATTAGCTAGTAGTATTGTGGTTGCCAAAATGATAGTTCTGCCCAGATTTCTATACCTTTTTATAAATCTCCCTCTCCAACTAACTCAAACCTTCTTCAAGACACTGCGTTCAAGACATTGCATTCCCTTCTGCTCTCTCTGGTCTGGGCAGATAAACGGGCTCAGGTCTCTAGGGAGCTACTTATTGTCCCACTGGCTCAGGGAGGGCTGGGTGCACCTGATGTTCCTCTATATGCATACTGCACAGAAGCTCAGTACATTGACTACTGGCTGCATCCGACCCTGTTCCAACCTCATGAAGCGGTAGAAACAGACAGAGCGACTCTACACCCCTTCACGTAGCACTATACCAGACATACCAACGACCCAGAAATGAAATAAACACGATGGAAACACTGCGCTGGGCATGGGAGGGTCAACGAAACAGGGCTAAGATTGAGATACATTATGCCCTGTCTATTCCCATGGGTCACAATCAACAAATACCTCCACTAGAAGACAAAGGGAATGTGACAATGGCGGGGCAACTAGGCATGAACACATTTGAGGACCCATACTCCGAAGATACTTTTATTACCCCACCATCATCACACGGGAACACCCCACCCAACTTCTCTGATTTGTTCTTATATTCACCGCATCCGTGCTTCATGCCGTCAACTACATAACACTTTCCTGAGCCCCCACCTAAACTCCAGGCCCTAGAACACATATTAATGGAAACATTGCCACATAGACCCATCACACGGTTATACAACATCATGCAGCACACCTCCCCAGTGACCAAGCTGAAAGCATTGGTGGGGTGGAATGCCGAGCTTCACCCACCTATAACGGGTGAGCAATGGCACTTTTATTGCGGCCAATTAAAATTGGTGTCCCCTAATTACAAAGTGCGACTCATCCACTTCACATTCCTCCACAGCTTTTATAGGACACCTACTCAACTCCACCGAATGGATATCCCCTCGGATACTAGCTGCTGCTGGAGATGCTACGCCACACAAGCATCCATTCTACACCTGACCTGGAGTTGACCCTCTAATGGAGGCATCGCCATCGTACACAAGAACACCATCCGCATCTCGACTAACTCCAACAAAACCTTCCCCGCCGCCGGGCACCTGCACTTCCAGATACACACCGACCCCAAGACCACCCTCCGAGGCACCCTCATCTACAGACCACCGGGACCGCGCACCCAGTTCAGCGAAGACATCGCAGACTTCATCAGCCCGCACGCCCTTCCCTCCGCCGACTACATCCTCCTAGGGGACCTCAACTTCCACCTGGAGAACAACAACGACAGGAACACCACCGCCCTGCTGGACAACCTCGCCAACCTCGGACTCAAGCAACTGGTGGACACCCCCACCCACTACGCCGGACACATGCTGGACCCCGTCTTCTCATCCAGCAAGCACGTCTCCTTCAGCCACGCCATCGGACTCCACTGGACAGATCACAGCTGCGTCCACTTCAGCTTCAGTAGAAATGCGACCCACCACCAACCGCAACGGGTCCTCCGCCGCAGCCGGAGCAAGATCACCACCGAGCAGCTCACCGCCTCCCTCAGCCAGAACACTCCCACCAGCAAAACGGACCCCAACGTAGCAGCCAGCAACCTCACCAAGTGGCTGACCACCTGCGCCGACGATCTCGCACCACTGAGGAACCCTCCCAGCAGACCCGGCAGCAAGAAAACCCCCTGGTTCACCAACGAACTCAAGGAATCCAAGAAGAACTGCCGCACCCACGAGAAAGCCTGGCGGCTTGACCACACCACAGAAACCTGGACCGCCCTCAAGCACGCCACCCGCAAACACCATCAACTGATCCGCGCCACCAAGAAGACGGCACTCAAAGAACGAGTGGACAACAACGCCCATGACAGTAAGGAACTCTTCAACATCGTCAAAGAGTTCTCCAACCCCAGCGCCGGAACCAACGACATCACCCCCACGCAAGACCTCTGCGACTCCCTCGCCTCGTTCTTCCACCACAAGATCGCGACATACACAACAGCTTCGACTCACCGACCACGCACCCTACCACCGAACCAATGCCCGCCACCACCACCCTTTGCAACTGGACCCCGATCAGCACCGAAGACACCACCCGCACGATGAACTCCATCCACTCAGGATCACCAACCGACCCGTGCCCACACCACGTCTTCAACAAAGCCGCCGCCACCGTCGCACCCCATCTCCGAGACACCATCATCTCCTCATTCCACACCGCCACCTTCCCGGAGAGCTGGAAGCACGCCGAGCTGACCGCCCTCCTGAAGAAACCAACGGCAGACCCCACCGACCTCAAGAACTACCGTCCCATCTCGCTCCTTCCTTTTCCCGCCAAAGTCATCGAGAAGACCGTCAACAAACAGCTTGCCGCCTTCCTTGAGACGAACGTATCCCTCGACCACTCGCAGTCCGGATTTCGGGCCAACCACAGCACCGAGACCGCCCTGATCGCTGCCACCGACGACATCAGAACCCTGATCGACAACGGGGAAACAGCAGCCCTCATCCTCCTGGACCTCTCCGCAGCGTTCGACACGGTCTGCCACCGCACCCTAGTGAAGCGCCTCAGCAACATCGGAATCCGAGAGAAAGCACTGGAGTGGATCATCTCGTTCCTCACCGGAAGAACCCAGAGAGTCCGCCTCCCTCCGTTCAGATCCGAAGCCACCGAAGTCATCTGCGGCGTACCACAAGGATCTTCTCTTAGCCCGACCCTCTTCAACGCCTACATGAGCCCCCTCGCAGCCATCGCACGCCAACACCACCTCAACATCATCTCCTACGTCGACGACACCCAGCTCATCCTCTCCCTCACCAACGATCCCACCACCGCCAGAGCCAACCTACATGAAGGGATGAAAGACGTCGCCGACTGGATGAGGAACAGCCGCCTTAAACTGAACTCAGACAAGACGGGAGTCCTCATCCTGGAATCATCACCCTCCGCCTGGGACGACTCCTGGTGGCCCCCGGCCCTGGGCACCGCCCCCAAACCAACGGACCACGCACGCAACTTGGGCTTCATCCTGGACTCCTCCCTGTCAATGAGCAGACAAGTCAACGCCGTTTCTTCCTCGTGCTTCAACACCCTGTGCATGCTCCGCAAGATCTTCAGATGGATCCCCACTGAAACCAGGAAGACCGTCACCCAGGCACTCGTCACCAGCCGACTGGACTACGGGAACGCCCTCTACGCTGGAACCACAGCCAAACTCCATAGAAGACTCCAATGCATCCAAAACGCCTCCGCACGACTCATCCTGGACATCCCCCGACACAGCCACATCACCGGACACCTGAGAGAACTGCACTGGCTCCCCATCAGCAAGAGAATCACGTTCAGACTCCTCACCCAGGCACACAAGGCTCTACACGACCTGGACCCCAAGTACCTCAACGACCGCATGACCTTCTACACGCCCACCCGCCAGCTACAATCGACCAGCCGCGCCCTCGCCACCGTACCACGCATCCGCAGAGCCACCGCCGGAGGAAGATCCTTCTCCTACCTGGCAGCCAAGACCTGGAACTCCCTCCCCATTCACCTTCGACGTACCGAAGACCATCTCTCCTTCAGGAAGCAACTCAAGACCTGGCTGTTCGAGCAGTGACACTCCCCTCTCCCCCAGCACCTTGAGACCCTCCCGGGTGAGTAGCGCGCTATATAAATGTCATGTTTGATTGATTAATGCAAAATGTTAGACCCGGCACCTTGGCGTGAGCCTCCCTTTCACTTTTTTGCTGCTGTTCCTCATGTGTTTTGCTGGTGTTAGCTGCTCAGAGCACTGTGCCACTGCCAATCATTGCCACAGTGCAAGTGCTCCCTGTATGAAGTGTATACATTGATTGGTTTCCATGATTGGCTTATTTGGTTTACTGTCAGACCCCAGTAAAGTGCACAAGGAGTGCCAGGGCTTGTAAATACAAATGCTGCTGATGGGTGTGCAGCACATGTTGTGCCACCCACAGAAGCGGCCTGTTAAAATATGCCTAAGGTCTGCCATTGCAGAACTTGCGTGCAGTCTGGTACTGTCATGCCGGCTGGGCAAGTGCACACACTTGCCAGCCCCTAAACCTTCCCTTTACTTCATGTGAGTCAGCCCTATGGTAGGCCCAAGGGCAGGGTGCATTGTAAGCATAAGGTAGGACAAACCCTGATGTGTGTGGCATGTCTTAATAGTGAATTACAGCCATTTTCATTTTGCACTATTGTAAGGCTATCTGTTCTCATAGGCCAGAATGGGCTACTGGAATTATTACACTCTATAATCCCAGCAGGCTCAGGGAACATGGTAGAAAGTCACGTTTAGTATGCCTGAACTCAGAATAATAAAATACATCCTTCAGTAAAGTTTATTTTAATATCCTGTGCTTGCAAATGCCACTTTTAGAAAGCTGGCATTTGCTTGCCTAACCATTTCAGCCCGCCTCTACTCTAATGTGTATCTGCTGTCTGGTTTGTGTGAGTGACAGGGCAGCGGAATTCCAGGAGACAGGCTGGGGCTGACAGGTGGTGAATAGAGAGATTACACCAGGATGGGTGGGGGGATTGCCCCTTGACTCTGAATAGGGCTGTGCTCTGCCACCTCAATGCTGGCTCCGCCCCCTGGGGAGCTTCTGATGTCTCTGCCCTGCACCTTGTAGAGAGAGAAGGGAAGACTGTCAACAGAGTACTCCGGGACTGTACTTGTCACCACAATGCTGGCTCCACCTCCTGCGGAGCGTCTGATGTCCCTGCCCTGCTCACTGAAAGAAAAGCTTCCCAAAACAAAGTGCTCAGGAACTGGACTGGATTAGGCAAAGCCCCCCCTGGCCCGAAAGAACAAAGGATTTTTGGTATAAAAGTAGGAGCCCTGCTCTTTAGAGATCAGATCCGGTTTGCGCCAAGAAGAAACTCTGCTCGAAGAAAAGGACCTTGAAAAGCTGCATGGAGGACTACTGTCTCTGACCTGGGAGACTGGCCTGTGGTGGGTGCGGAAAAAGGAGAGGAAAAGACTGAGAAAGACTTTTGAATCTACTTGTGCATTTCTAAAGAAACGATCTCCAATGAATGAATGAAAGTGAATTTATAACAGCGCGATTGCTGCCCTGAGGCGTCCAAGCGCTAAAAAAGGAACCAGTGAAGGATAAAGAGGTTGAGAACCAGAAAAAGATGGAAAAAACTGAGTTAAATTAGACGGAATTGAATAGGTGTGTTTTTAATTGTTTACGGAAGGAAACAAGATCAGGATTGGATCTCAGGTGAGGGAGTTCCAGATCTTGGCGGCGTTGAAGGCGTACGTCCTTCCGACAGATCTAGACCTTTTGACTCTGGGGACTGCTGCCATGAAGGCCTGACTAGAGCGCAGATTTCTACCTGGGTGATACTGGCTTACTAGATCACGGGTGATTGGAGGACCCGAATCCCAGAAAGCCTGGTGGGCAATACACATTGCTTTGAAAAAGACTCTCTTACGCACTGGGAGCCAGTGAAGATTGGTCAGAGCCGCCTTTACTGACAATCTACGAGGAATCTGCAGCAGAGTACGCGCAGCACAGTTTTGTACCAGCTGTAGTCTCTTTAAGGTGTACTCTGGTGCACCCAGATATAGGACGTTGTTGGAGTCCAGCCGTGATTGTATCAGGCCCTGTATGGCTATCTGCTTTGCCTCCATTGGGAGCAAAGGAAGAACTTTCTTCAGTGTCCTGAGTATTCCAAAGCAGGTGGCTGAAAGCTTTGTGGCCTGGGTGTTGAGTGAGAGACTCCTGTCCAGCCATACCCCTAGGCTTTTGATGTTATCCTTCGGGGCCGGGGGGGGACCTAGACAGGGGGGCCACAATGAGTTGAAAAATGTGGGGTCGGCAGGGCCCAGGAGCATGAGCTCCGTTTTGTCACCATTAAGTTTTAATGATGACTGAGTCATCCAGGTCTTCACCTCCTCCAGACATTCGGTAAGTCCCCCTGATCGTGATTGAAGAGCCTCCTGGGCTAATGAGACCACCAGCTGGGTGTCGTCCGCATAGGATATGATCTTGACTCCATACGGACGAACTACCTCAGCCAGTGGCCTCATATAGACGTTGAAAAGCGCGGGGCTTAATGAGGAGCCCTGTGGGACTCCGCACTTCATGGGAATGCTAGAAGACACTGTCTGGCCATCAAACACTTGGAATGACCTGTTGCTCAAAAAAGATTTTAACCAGAGCCACGCCTTGTCCACAATGCCGACATTCGAAAGACGGTTCAGTAAGGTGGCATGACTGACCGTGTCGAATGCCGCACTGAGATCAAGGAGGATCACTGCCACTGATCCTCCCTGATCAAGGATTTTCCTGGACTCCTCGATGACCATTAGGAGGGCGGATTCTGTTCCATGCTTAGGCCTGAACCCTGTCTGGGTGGTGTCTAGCAGCTGGTTATCCTCAAGGAAGCTGACCAGCTGGAGATTGACATACCTCTCCATGATCTTACTCACCCAGGGAAGCAGGGGAATCGGACGATAGTTCCCAATGTCCGATGGTTCCAGATTGGGCTTCTTTATCAGCGCTCGGACCATCGCCCGTTTCCAAGCAGAAGGGACAATGCCTGAGGCAATGGAGGCATTTAGCAGGTTCCTAATGATCGGTAGGACTGTCTGAAAGACCAGCATCATGGCTTCAGGGGGTGCCGGATCAGATGGAGATCCGGATTTTACTTTCCGAGCCATGGACTCCAATACTTCGAGATCCATGCAAGGAAAGTGACTGAGCAGAGGTGGAGGGGCTGGAGCGGAGTCTAAGGTCTTGATTTTATCCTGAATTAGCGGAGGGGTGGGAGTGAGAGTGCAGGGGAAGGAGGCATATATTTTATTTACTTTTGCTGAAAAAAATTCAGCCAAGTCATTGCACTGGGAAACAGACTTTTCCTTCAAAACAATTGGAGACGGGAGTTTTGTAAGTTTTTGCAAGGTTTGAAAAATTTCTCTAGGTTTGGATTTTGCAGCTAAGATCTTGTCAGAGAAGTACACTGCTTGGGCGGCTTTTAGTTCCCTTTTATATGCTTTTATCTCCTCTCGATATCGAGTCTTTTCCTCCATGGAGTATTCTAAGCGCCATTTTCTTTCAATTTGCCGGCATTGGCGCTTTTTGTCCTAAGTGCCTCCGAAAACCACGGTGCTGTTTTATGGAGGCATTTTACCGTTGATTTCTTGAGGGGGAGGATGGATTCGAGAGAGTGCAGGATCCAGTTTTCATAGGCCTGGTTACAAACATGGATCCTCGTTGTTAGGGGGAAGTTCTTTCATAAGTATGTTTTTCCATTCCACTGTAGGTATCCGTGCCCAGGATCTGGCAAGTCTTATCGATAGTTTTACCGGACCGGATTTCTGAGTAGACCAAGTAAAGGGCACCAAAAAGTGGTCAGTCCACGGGAGGGGGAGCGGAAACCCAACCACAAGGTCCTCGCAGTTACTGAACACTGGGTCTAACAGGTGACCCTTCACATGGGTCGATGCTTTTACTTGTTGGCTAAGTTGCAACGAAGCCAGGTCATCGGCTAACGTGATAGCTAGAGAATCCAGCGGTGAATCAAAATGAAAATTGAGGTCACCTAACATGGTATAGTTGGCAGAAGTGCTAACGTGTGGCGCCATAATTACTGATTAGAGATTGTGAAATTGTTTAGGGGGACCAGGTGGGCGGTATATCAATGTGCCCGAAAAGCAATGGTTAGGGGAGAACTCCAGCGAGAAAGCAAGACTCTCACAGTCTGGGATAGTTTCAGGGATGAGTCTGCAGTGATATTGTTCTTTGAATATAATTGCTAACCTTCCACCTCTACCCTCCGAACGATCTTGTCGGATGATTTGAAAGCCCGAGGGGAGGGAGGTTACAACAGCCGGGTCAGAATCGGGTGTCAGCCATGTTTCAGATAGAAATACTGCGTCCGGCGAACGATCTTCTAGTAGAAACGATATTTCCACCTTATGTTTTGGCAGAGATCTGCAGTTTAGTGAAAACATACGGTATTCCTGCTTCAGTGATTTGGTCTGCCACCGGGTAAAAGGGGCGTTGCAATGTGGACAAATGGTTGGAAGGGACGTTACCTCGTAGCGATGCAGCTCACAGACCGGACCTGAGGACCTCATGCCATGGAGGACCTCCGCACTGTAGGCTATGGGATGTTTGGCATAGGATGTAGGGGAGGCGGCCCCTGGCCCGGACGAGCGCAGACGAGCGCAGACGAGCTTGCCTTATGCGCGCCTTCGGCGCGCAATCATCGCGCCCACTGCGCTCGTCCGCTGCACTTCCTGTATGAACACATGATTTATAGCTGGCAGGGGGGATGAGATATGGGCGTGGCCTGGCCAGGTGGGGGTGGCCTATGTCCTGGGCAATGGCGGCAGGGAAACCAAAACAAACGCTCGCCAGAGGCAGCTTTTAACTCAGCTGTCAGAGGTCTCGTGAAAGCGCGAGGTGCTCAGGGCAGGTGAGTGCAAGTTTTAAAAAGACAAAACAATTCTGTCACTTTAGGTTTAAAATACACAATTTCGCTCTACTCCCGGCTCAAGCCTCAGGAGGTTCCGTTTTTTATAGATGCAGCGCTTGCAGTCAGCGCTCTCTATATAGCCCTGGAAGGGGGGTGGGCGTGGCCTGGCCAGGTGGGCATGGCCTATGTCCTGGGCAATGGCGGCAGGGAAAACCAAAACAAACCCTCGCCAGAGGCAGCTTTTAACTCAGCTGTCAGAGGACTCGTGAAAGCGCAAGGTGCTCAGGGCAGGTGAGTGCAAGTTTTAAAAAGACAAAACAATTCTGTCACTTTAGGTTTAAAATACACAATTTCTCTTCTACTCCCGGATCAAGCCTCAGGAGGTTCCGTTTTTAATAGCTTGGAAGGGCTTGGAAGTGAGCTTGCCCCCTGAACTGAGCCCCAGGACCATTGGGCTCTTATCCTGCCTTCGCTGCCTGCTGCAGACCTTTTGCCTTCCCCCTCGCTGGAGCCGTGATCCCCAGTGTGCCTCACCCCCCTCTATGGGCCGTGACGCTGGTGCCTGGCCACCCCCGCCTCGTGTGAGCCTTGCTCGACTTCGAGCCGCTCGCCGTACGTCCCTCTGGGCCGCCCGCACTTCGACACCTTGCCCTCTTCAAATCGCACTGTGCGCATCTCGCCCCTCTCACTGAAAGCGGACCAGAGTGCTGCCTAAAGCCCCGGATGGCCCGTACGTACGAGACGTACCAGGCCGCCCCGCTCCGCACTCCTGAGTCCTGAGGGCCGTGCCGCACGCTGTGACCCTCCCATACGTCTCGTACTGGTGGCCTCGTGCCGCGCCTGCCCGCCTTTGAACGCAGCTCCCCCCCGCAGACCCGAAGGTATGGCTTGTATGCCGTGAAAGCTCCAGCGCACCAGATTACCGGCCCGTTCCTCAAGGCCCCCCCGCTCTACGTCCCGCACAGAGACAATCCAGAGCCGGGGCCTGCCTCGGAGAGGAGCCGCCCACACCGCATCAGTGCGCCTACGTCGCGGACGCCGCCTGCAAGCCGGACTCTCCATCCTCAGAAAGGTACTGTTGTCTGACGCGCACTACGGTGCGTACACCAGGGCCAGGAGCCAGCAACGCATTGATAACTATCTTTTTGCACGGTAACTAACAGTGAGAGTCGGACAAGTTTGCGTACAGCGCACGAACGCTAAAAACTTCGCATTCTGCAACAAAAGAGCTTATTTAATTGTTAAAGAATTACTGTGGCCGGATATAAAACGTTATTTGCTCTTGTATTAGGTCTGCTTAAAGTCTATATATAAAATACCTATTTTTACATAAAAAAACTAGACTGGTGTCCATATGTGGTGTATTCCTGTAATACTGTATGTGATCATAAATACTTAACTACTAACGCCCTGAAGTTTAGACTTGTCTGCTCGCGCCACACTGCCTAGAGGGTGAACAGGGGTTCTTTTTAGGAATAAGTCCCTTGCCCTGACTAGAGGAGAGGGTCCCTGTTTGTCACAAGTATTTACCTGTGCCAACCAGAGACCCCCAAATCTAGCATTGCAGGCAGCGGTGAGGATTTCGAATTTGCATTTATGATTTATGTACAGTAATTATTGATCACCACGTAGTAAGTTCAGACCATGAACGCAGCCACAGACTTATTGATTTTTGTTTTGCTGAGAAAGCCAATTTTTAAAGACGTCATGCCTGGTTCACTCAATGGGGGAAGGGCAGCCTCTATAATCTCTGCCATTGAAGGAGTTGACTGTGAAGTGGAGATATTGAAGAGCTACTCCTTAGACCAGCTGAAGGGCTTCTGCCTCAAGTTTGAAGTTTCCCAATCTGGATGTAAAAACAAGACCCAATACCAAAAGGCGCTGAGGGCCTGGGTTGAGTCAAGGGCACCTGAGAATGGTGTGGAAGTTGAACCAGCGGAAAGCGTCATTGATTTTGGCAGAGTCCTGTCGCCAGAGGAGTTGACAGACAGGATGGCAACCAGGGCAGATGAAATGTAGATGGCAACACTTAATGGACAAATGGCAATGGAAAGCCAAAAGTTGGCAATGGAAGAAAAAAAGATCCAATTGGAACATGAGATGAAATTGAGGGAGCTGGAGCTAAAAGCTAAAAGCTTGGAAACTACTCCCTCTGGTGGCAGCGCATCACCAGTGCAGGTAGAGTCAAGGGTGTGCATGCCAAAGGATGTGGTGAAAGAATATTTTAAGAATTATGACATAGGGCATTGGCTCAAGGCCTATGAGGTGCTCTGTTTACTAGGGAACAATTTGGAGAGCTCCCCTTGGGAAAAGGTGGAGAAGACAACTCACCTGAGGATGGTGGGTTTACCTGACTGGGCGTGCATGACCACCCGGTCAATGGAAGCCAGTAGGGGTGCTCAAGAGATCCTGGAGCCTGAGGGAGAGGCCCAGGAACCGGCCTTAGGGAGAAGGCGCAGGAGGCGCGGGAAACCGGCCCCTGAAGTTCCCATGGCGCAGGAGGAAGCAGACCTCGAAGGGGGATGCCCTGGAGCCTACCGGGGAACAGATAGCTGAACTGGGGGACCTGCCTGAGCTAACCCATTGGCAGCAGGAAGGAGGCTCCTTCAGGGAGGAATTCTGCAGTGAGCTGAAATTATGCCCTTCTCTCGTGGGTGTGCGGCAGCAGGCTGCAGACCCGGCCAATGGTGATCAGTCCAGTACACATTTCATTTATTGGGAGAATGACCTCCTGTATTCAGAGCCTAAGGTTGCTGAACCTGGGTCAGCCTGTGCACTGGTGGTACCCCAGAAGTTCAGAGCCTTCCTACTGGGGCTGGCTCATGATGTGCCATTAGCAGGGCATTTGGGGCAGGACAAGACCTATGAAAGGCGTGTCACCCATTTTTATTGGCCTCAAATGCACAGGAGCTCAGATGGTCACTGTGGGATCTGCCAGACTTGCCAGGCAAGAGGTAAGAGTGGGTGGAAGCAAAAGGCTCCTCTCCAGCCATTCCCTGTAGTCAGTTCCCCATTCCAGTGAGTGGGAATTGACATTGTGGGGCCACTGGACCCGAGGACAGCCATGGGCAACAGGTTTATCCTGGTCTTGGTGGACCATGCCACCAGGTATAGTGAAGCCATCCCTCTGAGGACAGTGACGGCCCCCGTGGTGGGACGAGCACTGATGGGAATTTTCTCCAGAGTGAGATTCCCTCTAGAGATGGTGTCTGACAGGGGCACCAATTTCATATCCAAGTATATGAAATCCCTTTGGTAAGAGTATGGTGTAACCTACAAGCTCACCACCACTTACCACCCCCAAGGAAATGGGTTGGTTGAGAGATTCAACCAAACTCTAAAGGGCATGATTATGGGTCTAGACGAACCCATGAGGCGTAAGGGGGACATTCTTTTGTCATGCCTGCTCTTCGCTTACCGTGAGGTGCCACAGAAGTCTCTAGGGTTTAGTCTCTTTGAGCTCCTGTATGGCCACCCAGTAAGAGGACCTCTAATTCTGGTCAAGGTAGGCTGGGAGCAATCTCCCAGGAAACCTCCCTAGAATGTATATAGCTACATGCTGGCCTTCAGGAACCAGACTAGGTGTTTCAGGAAACTTGCTGAGGCAAACCTGGAAGCCAGCCAGGAGGAAATGAAGCGGTGGTACGACCAGAATGCCACTCTGGTTGAGCTTCGGCCTGGTCAGAAGGTGTGGGTCTTGGCCCCAGTGGAGCCTTGTGCACTCCAGGTTAAGTCGACAGGCCCCTTTGATGTTGTGGAGCGCAAGAGTCCTGTCACCTACTTGGTGAACTTGCAGTCTCCCAGGAACCCCTTGAGGGTCCTACATGTCAACCGCCTTAAACCCCACTTGGAGAGGCCGAAGTGGGCATGCTCTTGGCAACAGATGATGTAATGAAGGAGGAGACAGAGCCTCTTCTTGACCTCCTGATAGCCACAGAGCAAGATGGGTCAGTGGATGGAGTTAACCTCTCACCCACCCGGACCACTGAGGAACAGAATGACTGCGGCCAGCTGCTGGGGCAGTTCTCTGACCTGTTCTCCCTGGTTCCTAGTATCACTGATTGGTGCATCCATGATGTGGATATAGGAGACAGTCTACCTATGAAGCACAAGGCTTAGAGGGTGACTGACAGGGTCAGTGCCTGCATTAAAGAGGAGGTCTCAAAGATGCTTGCTCTTGGGGTGATTGAGTCCTCCAGCAGTCCTTTGGCCAGCCCAGTGGTCTTGGTCCCGAAGGCTGCAGCGCCGGGTGCCACACCCGAACTCCGGTTCTGTGTGGACTACAGAGGACTCAATTCAGTCACCAAGACTGACGCGCACCCCATCCACAGAGCTGATGAGCTCATCGATCAGTTAGGGGCTGCCCGGTACCTCAGCACGTTTGACTTAACATCTAGGTACTGGCAGATCGCCTTGACTGATGGGGCCAAAGAGAGGTCAGCATTCTCCACACCAGATGGGCATTTCCAGTTCCTGGTTATGCCATTTGGGATGAAGAATGCCCCTGCCACCTTTCAGAGGTTGGTCAACCAGGGGTTGGCTGGGCTGAATGAGTACAGTGTCGCCTACCTGGATGACATTGCAGTGTTCAGTGTCACCTGGGCAGAACATCTGCGCCACCTCTGGGAAGTGTTGATGGCACTGCGCAAGCAAGGCCTCATGATCAAGGCCAGTAAGTGTCAGATCAGGCAGGGTTCTGTGGTGTACTTGGGATACCAAGTTGGGAGCGGCCAGGTGGCGCCCCTTCAGCCCAAGATTGAGACCATCCTGGCTTGGGAACCCCCCAAAACCCAAACCGAGGTGAGGGCCTTTCTAGGACTCACTGGGTACTACAGGAGGTTTGTCAAGGGGTATGGCAGCATTGTTGCACCCTTGACAGAGCTGACTTCCAAGAAGCAGCCAAGGAAGGTGATCTAGACTGACACCTGTCAGAAAGCTTTTGACACCCTGAAGACTGCCATGTGCACGGCGCCCGTGCTCCTGGCCCCCGACTTCTCCAAAGAGTTCCTAGTGCAAACATACGCTTCAGAGCATGGTGTAGGGTCTGTTCTCTCACAGATGACTGAGGAGGGCTGGGACCAACCTGCAGCCTTCATCAGTAGGAGGTTCCTCCAAGGGAACAGAGGTGGAGTGCAATAGAGCGTGAGGCATTTGCTGTGGTCTGGGCATTGAAGGAGCTAAGACCCTACTTGTTTGGTTCTTACTTCCGGGTTCAGACAGACAGCAGGCCCCTCAGATGTTTGATGCAAATGAGGGGTGAGAATCCAAAGCTGTTGAGGTGGTCCATTTCCCTACAGGGGATGGATTTCATGGTGGAAAATCGCCCTGGCACAGATTACGCCAATGCTGACGGTCTGTCCAGATTTTTCCACCTAAGTGATGAGAACTCACTAGGGAAAGTGTAGTTCTCCCCACAATTCAGCTGGAGGGGACACGTGTTAGAACTGGCACCTTGGTGTGAGTCTCCCTTCCACTTTTTTGCTGCTGTGCCTCATGTGTTTTGCTGGTGTTAGCTGCTCAGAGCACTGTCCACTGCCAATCAGGGCCACATTGCAAATGCTCCCTGTATAAAGTGTATACATTGATTGGTTTCCATGATTGGCTTATTTGGTTTACTGTCAGACCCCAGTAAAGTGCACCAGGAGTGCCAGGGCTTATAAATACAAATTCTGCTGGTGGGCTTCCAGCACCGGTTGTGCCAACCACAGAAGCGGCCTGGTAAAATATGCCTAAGGCCTGCCATTGCAGAACCTGCGTGCAGTCTGGTACAGTCATGCTGGCTGGGCAAGTACACACACTTGCCAGCCCCTAAACCTTCCCTTTACTTCATGTGAGTCACCCCTATGGTAGGCCCAAGGGCAAGGTGCATTGTAAGCATAAGGTAGGACAATCCCTGATGTGTGTGGCATGTCCTAATAGGGAATTACAGCCATTTTCGTTTTTCACTATTGTAAGGCTATCTGTTCTCATAGGCCAGAATGGGCTGCTGGAATTATTACACTCTATAATCACAGCAGGCTCAGGGAACATGGTAGAAGAAAGTTAAGTTTAGTATGCCTGAATACAGTATAATAGACTACATCTTTTAGTAAAGTTTATTTTAATATCCTGTGTTTGCAAATGCCACTTTTAGAAAGCTGTACAAAAGGGGGTGGTGATGGCCGGAGCATCTGAACCAATCAAACACTCACACCCAGTCAACAGATCTGGGTTTAATCCATCACTGTTCTTTAGCCCACTCTGCCACCCCAGTTCAGACAGGGCCATATGGAAATCAGTCAGACCCTGTTCCTCATGGGAACAGTCCAGCCAGAAACTGCCAAGCCATGCCTTCCCTGGACCGGAATAAAGCTTCCTAGGACCGGTTACTGGCATTCCAGCCATCTTCAGCCAGGCTTGCTTGAATCCAGTGGCAAAGTGAGCAAGGGACTCAACGTCTGAGCATACCCTGCCAAAATATGGTGAACAAAGCGGTACAAAAGGGGGTGGTGATGGACGGAGCATCCGAACCAATCAAACACTCACACCCAGTCAACAGATCTGGGTTTAATCCATCACTGTTCTTTAGCCCACTCTGCCACCCCAGTTCAGACATGGCCATATGCAAATCAGTCTGACCCTGTACCTCATGGGAACAGTCCAGCCCGAACTGCCAAGCCATGCCTTCCCTGGACAGGAATCAAGCTTCCTAGGACCAGTTTCTGGCATTCCAGCCGTCTTCAGCCAGGCTTGCTTGAATCCAGTGGCAAAGTGAGCAAGGGACTCAACGTCTCAGCATACCCTGCCAACTTGTGGCGAACAAAGCGGTACAAAAGGGGGTGGTGATGAACGGAGCATCAAAACCAATCAAACACTCACACCCAGTCAACAGATCTGGGTTTAATCCATCACCGGTATTTAGCCCACTCTGCCACCCCAGTTCAGACATGGCCATATGCAAATCAGTCTGACCCAGTGCCTCATGGGAACAGTCCAGCCCGAACTGCCAAGCCATGCCTTCGCTTGGCCAGGAATCAAGCTTCCTATGACCGGTTTATTGCATTCCAGCTGTCTTTAGCCAGGCTTGCTTGAATCCAGTGGCAAAGTGAGCAAGGGACTCAACGTCTGAGCATACCCTGCCAACTTATGGCGAACAAAGCGGTACAAAAGGGGGTGGTGATGGACGGAGCATCCGAACCAATCAAACACTCACACCCAGTCAACAGATCTGGGTTTAATCCATCACCGTTCTTTAGCCTACTCTGCCATCCCAGTTCAGACATGGCCATATGCAAATCAGTCTGACCCTGTGCCTCATGGGAACAGTCCAGTCCGAACTGCCAAGCCATGCCTTCCCTGGACTAGAATCAAGCTTCCTAGGACCGGTTTCGGGCATTCCAGCCGTCTTCTGCCAGGCTTGCTTGAATCCCGTGGCAAAGTGAGCAAGGGAATCAACGTCTGAGCATACCCTGCCAAATTATGGCAAACAAAGTGGTACAAAAGGGGGTCGTGATGAACGGAGCATCTGAACAAATCAAACACTTACACCCAGTCAACAGATCTGGGTTTAACCCATCACCGTTCTTTAGCCCACTCTGCCACCCCAGTGCAGACATGGCCATATGCAAATCAGTCTAACCCTGTGCCTCATGGGAACAGTCCAGACCAAACTGCCAAGCCATGCCTTCCCTGGACCGAAATCAAGCTTCCTAGGACTGGTTTCTGGCATTCCAGCCGTCTTCAGCTAAGCTTGCTTAAATCCAGTGGCAAAGTGAGCAAGGGACTCAACGTCTGAGCATACCCTGCCAAATTTTGGGGAACAAAGCGGTACAAAGGGGGGTGGTGATGGACGGAGCATCCGAACCAATCAAACACTCACACCCAGTGAACAGAGCTGGGTTTAATCCATCACCGTTCTTTAGCCCTCTCAGCCACCCCAGTTCAGACATGGCCATATGCAAATCAGTCCGACCCTGTGCCTCATGGGAACAGTCCAGCCCGAACTGCCAAGCCCTGCCTTCCATGGACCAGAACGAAGCTTCCAAGGACCGGTTTCTGGCATTCCTGCCATTTTCAGCCAGGCTTGCTTGAATCCAGTGGCAAAGTTCGCAAGGGACTCCATGTCTGAACATACCCTGCCAACTTATGGCGAACAAAGCAGTACAAAAGGGGGTGGTGATGGACGGAGCATCTGAACCAATCAAACACTCACACCCAGTCAAAAGATCTGAGTTTAATCCATCACTGTTCTTTGGCCCACTCTGCCACCCCAGTTCAGACATGGCCATATGCAAATCAGTCTAACCCTGT
The DNA here is from genome assembly GCF_964263255.1 of Lissotriton vulgaris. Lineage (NCBI taxonomy): Eukaryota > Metazoa > Chordata > Amphibia > Caudata > Salamandridae > Lissotriton > Lissotriton vulgaris. The sequence goes on along the minus strand of NC_141694.1, from coordinate 1,804,107,901 downwards.
GCCTCATGGGAACAGCCCAGCCCGACTGCCAAGCCATGCCTTCCCTGGACCGGAATCAAGCTTCCTAGGATGGGTTTCTGGCATTCCAGCCGTCTTCAGCCAGGCTTGCTTGAATCCAGTGGCAAAGTGAGCAAGGGACTCAACGTCTGAGCATACCCTGCCAACTTATGGCGAACAAGGCGGTACAAAAGGGGGTGGTGATGGATGGAGCATCCGAACCTATCAAACACTCACACCCAGTCAACAGATCTGGGTTTAATCCATCACCGTTCTTTAGCCTACTCTGCCACCCCAGTTCAGACATGGCCATATGCAAATCAGTCTGACCCTGTGCCTCATGGGAACAGTCCAGCCCGAACTGCCAAGCCATGCCTTCCCTGGTCAGGAATCAAGCTTCCTAGGACCGGTTTCTGGCATTCCAGCTGTCTTCAGCCAGGCTTGCTTGAATACAGTGGAAAAGTGAGCAAGGGACTCAACGTCTCATCATACCCTGCCAACTGGTGAACAAAGCGGTACAAAAGGGGGTGGTGATGGACAGAGCATCCGAACCTATCAAAAACTTGCACCCAGTCAACAAATCTGGGTTTAATCCATCACTATTCTTTATCCTACTCTGCCACCCCAGTTCAGCCATGGACATATGCAAATCAGTCTGACCCTGTGCCTCATGGAAACAGTCCAGTCCAAAATGCCAAGCCATGCCTTCCCTGGACCAGAATCAAGCTTCCTAGGACCGGTTTCTGGCATTCCAGCCGTCTTCAGCCAGGCTTGCTTGAATCCAGTGGCAAAGTGAGCATGGACTCAAGGTCTGAGCATACCCTGCCAACTTATGGTAAACAAAGTGGTACAAAAGGGGGTGGTGATGAACGGAGCATCCAAACCAATCAAACACTTACACACAGTCAACAGATCTGGGTTTAATCCATCACCGTTCTTTAGCCCACTCTGCCACCCCAGTTCAGACATGGCCATATGCAAATCAGTCTGACCCTGTGCCTCATGGGAACAGTCCAGCCCGAACTGCCAAGCCATGCCTTCCCTGGACCGGAATCAAGCTTCCTAGGACCGGTTTCTGGCATTCCAGCCGTCATCCTAGGATGCTTGATTCCGGTCCAGGGAAGACATGGCTTGGCAGTTCGGGCTGGACTGTTCCCATGAAGAACAGGGTCAAGGCTGATTTGCATATGGCCATGTCTGAAGTTGTTGGTGTGGTGAGCAAAAAAACAATGGATTTAGGCCCAGATCTCTGTACTGGGGGGATTGTATGACATTGTTCTGCATTCTATCCATCAACTGTTGTTTTTGCATTTGTCACCCCGAATGGGACGGGCATGCTCAGACGTGAGTCCTGTGCTCTCCACACCACTGGAGTCAAGCTATCCTGGCTGAAGACGGCTGATAGCCAGAAACCGGTCCTGGGATGCTTGATTCCGGTCCAGGGAAGACATGGCTTGGCAGTTCGGGCTGGACTGTTCCCATGAGGCACAGGGTCAAGGCTGATTTGCATATGGCCATGTCTGAAGTGGTTGGTGTGGTGAGCAAAAAAACGATGTATGACACTGTTCTGCATTCTGTCCATCAACTGTTGTTTTTACTTTTAAAAAGCTGGCATTTGCTTGCCTAACCATTTCAGCCCGCCTCTGCTCTTATGTGTATATGCTGTCTGGTTTGTGTAAGTGACAGGGCTGGGGAATTCCAGGAGACAGGCTGGGGCTGACAGGTGGTGAATAGAGAGATTACCCCAGGATGGGTGGGGGTTGTGCCCCTTGACTCAGAATAGGGCTGTGCTCTCCCACCTCAATGCCGGCTCCGCCCCCTGGGGAGCGTCTGATGTCTCTGCCCTGCACCTTGTAGAGAGAGAATGGAAGGCTGTCAACAGGGTACTCCGGGACTGTACTTGTCACCACAATGCTGGATCCACCTCCTGAGGAACTTCTGATGTCCCTGCCCTGCTCACTGAAAGAAAAGCCACAGCTTCCCAAAACAAAGTGCTCAGGAACTGGACTGGATTAGGCAAATGCCCCCCTGGCCTGAAAGAACAAAGGATTTTTGGTATAAAAGTAGGAGCCCTGCTCCTTAGAGATCAGATCCGGTTTGCGCCAAGAAGAAACTCTGCCGAAAAGAAGGACCTTGAAAATCTGCATGGAGGACTACTGTCTCTGACCTGGGAGACTGGCCTGTGGTGGGTGCCTTGCTGCAAGAAGGAGAGGAAAAGACTGAGAAAGACTTTTTGAATCTACTTGTGCATTTCTAAAGAAACGATCTCCAAGGGCTTGGAAGCGAGCTTGCCCCCTGAACTGAGCCCCAGGACCATTGGGCTCTTATCCTGCCTTCGCTGCCTGCTGCTGACCTTTTGCCTTACCCCTCGCTGGAGCCGTGATCCCCAGTGCACCTCGCCCCCCTCCTTGGGCCGTGACGCTGGTGCCTGGCCGACCCGCCTTGTGTGAGCCTTGCTCGACTTCAAGCCGCTCGCCTTACATCTCGCTGGGCCGCCCGCACTTCGGCACCTTGCCCTCTTCAAATCGCACTGTGCGCATCTCGCCCCTCCCGCTGGAGGCGGACCAGAGTGCTGCCTAAAGCCCTGGACGGCCGGTACGTACGAGACGTACCATGCTGCCCGCTCCGCACTCCTGAGTCCTGAGGGTCGCGCCGCACGCTGAGAGCCACCCGTACATCTTGTACTGGTGGCCTCGTGCCGCGCCTGCCCGCCTTTGAACACAGGTCCCCCCCGCAGACCCGAAGGTACAGCTCATACACCGTGAACGCTCCAGCGCTCCAGATCGCGGGCCCCACCCCTCGAGGCACCCCCGCTCTTCGTCCCGCACAGAGACTTTCCAAAGCCGGGGCCCTCCTCGGAGAGGAGCTGCCCGCACCGCATCAGAGCGCCTACGTCGCGGACTCCGCCTGCAAGCCGGACTCTCCATCCTCAGAAAGATACTGTTGTCCGACGCGCACTACGGTGCGTACACCCGGGCCAGGAGCCCGCAACGCGTTGATAACTATCTTTTTGCACAGTAAATAACAGTGAGAGTCAGACAAGTTTGCGCACAGCGCACGAACGCTAAGAACTTACCATTCTGCAACAAAATAGCTTATTTAATTGCTAAAGAAGTACTGTGGCCAGATATAAAACGTTATTTGGTCTTGTATTAAGTCTGCTTAAAGTCCATATATAAAATACCTATTTTTACATAAAAAATCTAGACTGGTGTCCATATGTGGTGTATTCTTGTATTACTGTATGTGATCATAAATGCTTAACTACTAACGCCCTGAAGTTTAGCCTTGTCTGCTCGCGCCACACTGCCTAGAGGGTGAGCAGGGGGTATTTTTAGGAGTAAGTCTCTTGCCCTGACTAGAGGAGAGGGTCCCTGCTTGTCACAAGTATTTACCTGTGCCAACCAGAGACCCCCAAATCTAACACAAGCTAATGGGCAGACATATTCAGCAAGATCCAAGAAATTTTGGAGATACAAGTGGAGCCCACGCCACTACTTGAGCTGTTTGGATATGTGAAAGACACCCCGGTTGAAGTACGCAGACTACACGCCATGCTACTTTTATTTGCGAAACGTGGGGTAGCCATGCACTGTGGGAAAACCGAATGCCCTATCAGTAAAGGCCTGGATACTTGATGTCACCTTCTGTCAGCACCAGTTGTCTTCATTCTGGGAACTAATGCCTGCTGCTTCCAGGCCCATAGATATTTGGAGTTGATTCCTAGCATGGTTACACACTCACAATTCAGATGACCCAGGCTTACCTACACTGGCCGGTAGGGCTGTGGCGCACATTTCCAGTCCCGGTAATACGGCATGCACCCCAATACACGCCTAGCTCATTTTATGGATTATGTTTATTGTCATGGCAATGTTGTGGTTATGAAATGCATTGGGTGTCTACAGTCGCACCAACATACCTTATGCCTGTACTCCTGTTGTGAAGTGTCCAGAAGACCCTATATTGACGAGAGAATGTCGCTCTACTACCTGATTGTTTTTTGTTGTTGTTTTGTTATCAGATTATTACTTGCAACATGAGATATTATGCTCCAATATTGTTCACCAAGAATCTGTATGTACTATTTCTAAATACCAATAAATTAACTTTTTTTTAAAAAGAGCTAAATTCCAGTGGTATGAAATTCCATAAGGTTATATGTATTTTTAGATTGAGAAACTATGTTTTAATCTCTAGTCTTTAAACTGGTATGTTATCTTATTTTGAGTAAAAGTCTCAAAGAGAATTGTGGATTGTACACTTGAGGAACAGGCAATCAAACTGAAGTTCTTCTTAAACTGGTTGTTTTAATACTTGTTTTCATATCATATTATCCTTTATGCACCTTCTCCTCCAGTTTTTACGATCAACACTCCCGTTCAACTGGGTCATATCTTGCACCTTTCTCTGTTGTCCAAGTTAGGATCAGGTGTGGTGTGGAGAGGCTGGACCAATGCTAAATACACGGTGTAACTCAGTACTCCTTTGGTCAGTCCAATCTTATCTCTCTTCCCAATCATGCAAATGTTTCCTGGTACCTTTCTCTAGCCTCACTTTTCATAGGATTCGCCTGATTGCAAGGTAGAAGGTAGAAATCAACTCTCCTTCTGTCAGTTCCATCTCATTTAAAAGACTGGCAGCAAACAACTGCCTATATAGCAGAGGGGATAGCTGGCCTACATTTTCCTGGCTCCACCCCCATTTCTATTGGCACAAACTCAGAAAAACCTTTAGGACCAGTCTTCCAAGCCACCAATTGACTTCAATGTACCTTGCCTCTTTTTGAGTGCATCTTTTCCTCTTTGTAAGAAATTGGATTATTTGTTGATGTAGGGGTGACAATAAACCTTGGCAAGAAGCAGTCAGGCTTAACTTATAGGCAATGAGTACAATATTTTGGCAACATTCAAACAGTATTAAAGTGAAACACAGTAAAAGAAAAATTTTGAAAAATAGACAGTATTTGAAAAATCAAAATGGCACAAAAATGACAAAAATCCAACCAATACGTAGAAGGGAACCTAGTTCTTTTTGAAGTATGCAGTGAAAACAGCGCCAGAAAGCACAAAGCCCCAATGTATGAGCCTCGATCGAGGTAGACCAAGTCAAAGTCAAAATTTAGGCTGACCATGATAGATCGCCGGTCTTATAGATGGTGGAGAAGTGTGGCTCACTGGTTAGAGGAGGCAGACCTGGAAGCAGAGGTCAGCCCGGGACCAGGGTTCAATTCCCGGCTCGGCGGGGTCTTGAGTCCTAAAAATGTCCATGGACTCAACAATTCTCGCTCCGGTGCCTACTCGATTCACGGGTTCACACTCTGCGACTCTGGGCAATAGCTTGCTTAATCTCCACAACGGCCCCTCGCGGCGGGATGCCTGGCTTTCACCTTGTGGATACCCTGCCGGGGTTATCTCACAGGGGAATACCAGGACGGGTTCGCTAAGCAAGCGCTTAGAAACCGCTCGGTGATTTGCGCTATATAAATTCCTGTACATTTACATTTATAGAGCAACCGGGTCCGCCCTTTGGCAAGTTTACCATTGCTCTTAGGAACTTTTGTTGAAAAAGTACTTGTCGACAGGGTGTTAGTGTGGGCAAGCTGCAAGCTGAATCCAATGCAGTGCTCGTCAATGGTGGTTTGGTGAAGCAAGGGTCCTCGGCATTCTGGCAGAAATTTCCAGGCCCTCATTGAAGGCGGGTACGCTGAGAGCAAGTGAAGACCTCTACGTTCAGGTCAAGAAGGGGTTGACCATGATAGTCTTCTCCTTGATGTTGATCCTGATAAAGTCCTGTACGTTAGGATGTAGACACATTTCTTAAAATGAGGACGGCTTTCAGAGGGGCAAACCAGCAAGTTGAATCCCACAGGTAGTACAACATCAGCGGTTGCAGCTCTGCCACAGCTCCATGGTAGCCTCTGGTTCTTTTTGGAAGAAGTTCTGAAAAAAATATACGTGTCAAGTTTATGCGCAGGATGAGTACTCTCTAACACCTGCCACAGGAACAGGACCTGGAGAGCACCTCTTGGGGGCTTGGAAGCACTCCAGCGGAGACCATTAGCAAGGCCCGTGCACTTCTAGTTGGAACAGGCCAGCAGGAAAAGCAGGAAAGTTACTTAAGATGGCTTTAGTGTTATGGGCAAACTCATGCATACACATTCCACCTTTACTGTGAAGAATATGACCCAGTTTGCACCGCCCAGTATCCTGTTGCCTATCCGGAAACGGATAGTTTTCAAGGCACTTACTTTGGCCCACAAGGCTTTTCATGCCACTGGGGCCAAATACATTCAGAAGCGGCTGGCTCTCTATCAGCCTGCCAGATCTCTGAGGTCAGAGTCGCAGGCTCTGGCTGTGGTCCCAGCTATAAGAAGGGTACGGACTGGTGGCCGATCCTTCAAACGTCTGGCGCCTCAGCTTTGGAATTCCTTGCCGATTTCTCTTCGCAGGAATACCAAACCCTTGGCCTTTAGGAAGGACCTTAAATCCTGGCTTTTTGCTCGGTAGGCCTGCCCCCTCGCCGCTTGCCACCCTGTTTCCATTGTAGGTCACTAAAAGCGCCGGGACACTCCTCGGAGTAGCCGAGCGCTATACAAAAAAACACCTAACATCTAACATCTAACATCCAGTAAGAACTCGTGGACAGGCCGGTTTTGCCGATGGAGTGTTTCACAGCAAAGAAAGGCCCTTGAAAGTATTACAAATGAGCTAACTCACTATATTATTAAGTGCTGACGACTTTGTGGGATATATAATACACATATTCTGAGATAGACTTTGAAGGCTTCCCATTCTGGTTGTAAGTCTCCTGTCCATTCTGCAATTTCAGAGAAATATTTCACTGTGTTGTTTGATATTGTTTATATAAAGCCAATCTGGAGTATAAATCATGCGCTTGTGAGCAATAAGCACATTTTGATCTGGTTGGTTATGCAAATGGCAGAGATCTGACAATATCCAACTGCCAACAGCCAAAGCAAAGTTGCAAATTCCTCCACGTTTTTTCATCACTGAGATAACTTGCAGTGGTGGTCTTGATGTATCTAGCAAGATGTCTCCCACAGTGTTATACTCTCCAGCCAGATATGTGTGTGAATCAGTTAGGTCAAGTGACTTCTCAAGTTGTCCGAATACAGTAGTTTTTGATATGGCTATACTATTCAGTCCTCCCTTCACTCAGACGTGCATGCAGTATGGATCTAACTTACTATGATGGTCTATTAGTAGCTCTCCCAGATCAGTGTTCCTCTTATATATGAGAAATATGTTGTATAGAACAGTTGCCCTTTCCACCATTTTTGTAGCTTGGTACCTGATTTGGAAAGATGCACTTCTAGTCAACATGCAATGTGTATTTGCCCTATATAGCGATAGGAATGCAATCCATCTTATCTCTCTTTATCAGGTTACCTAATCCTCAAATATTCCAAATGACAAAGTTGTATTCATCCATCCCCATTATGCCATGTGGTTATATGTAATGCCAACGTTGACCACAGGGCCACCTTGCTGCCCCCAAATCCCTTTTTGATCTCTTCATTAAATTAGCCTCTTTCTAATCATGCACAGCAGTGCACCTGCCTCTTGTCTATCTGTCCGCTTTTATGTAGCTCCGGGTGTTGTCGTTTCATAACATTTATATTTTCATAATGCCCCCCAAGTCTAGTTTCAGACTATCCCAGCTCAACTCATTTGAACAAGAATAAAGTGACCTTTGGCAGAGTTTCTTTAAGTACAGTCATCGTATGCGCTCTTCTGGGTTTGAGAGGGGACCTGATATTCTTCCTTCAGCATGGTCTGCTTGTCAACTATTAAATAGCATTCCACTGCCAATGTATAAGCCCACTCCATGCCTACTTCAGTATCTGTAAAGAATTATGAACCCGTTGCTTCTAGCACTTTTGTTTTGGCTGGAATTTGGAGCATGTATTTTAAGGTCACTGACCTGAGGACTATTGCGTTTCTAGGGAAGAGTGTTGATGGTGTTGTATTGGTGCCTTAATCTGGGAAAAGAAACACCATATTGCCTTGAACTTCATAAGGTCCTTTCTTGTAGGCACACTCCATGATAGGATCATGATCCCTATAACTGAGTAATCTTCTCCAGCACTGGACATAGTACATCCCCCGGCTCCATGGAGAAAAGATTGGAAAGAGTATGTGGTGCAATTTCCATGATGTGCCACTCTTCAAAGTGTATCTCCATACTTTAACTCTTAATTCTCTCTGGAAGATTTAAAACTCTCAGGTTATTCTATATGGAGTAGTCTTCTGTGTTTCTGTGTTTCTCCATGCTCCAAGTAGGGAACACATTCAGAGAGGTCCCCAATCTGCTTCTACCAGTCATGCACAGATTTCTCTGTAGCCTGGGCTGTTTCCAATTTAGTGACTTTGATGGCTATCTTGTGTTGATTTGCTTAAAGCATATTAAGATTAAGATCACTATAAATTGTGGGTGCTTTTAGTTCAAGGGTTTCTCTTACGTCTCCTCAGTAACTGCCAAGATGGCATCAAATGTGTCCTGGTGAGGGATGTTGCCCTCCTCATTCCCTCTTGCCATATAATTGGTATGGACAGATCCACAGATCTGCCAGAGGGGAAGAGACCTATTTTCTGCCTGTATGATGCATCACTGCAAGTTAGGTTTGTTCATACTATCAGACCAGGCCCTGGTGCCAGTTGGGGTGGTGGAATAGAGCTGTCCCTCTCTCCCCTGTTCACCTACATGTAAAAGTGGAGCAGGCATGTTATGGTGCTACTGCTCTTCTTCATTAATACAGAGCTGCTCCGTCCAGCAAGATGGGGGAATAAGTGACCTCCATCTGTGGTAACCTAGTGGGTGCTCCCTGGACTGTGGTGGGACCAATGCTCCAGTGGCAACTGTGTTCTTCTAAGGTGATGCAGACACACCAGGCTTGGGGGCTGCACCTGTAGATCACCTGGGAGTTCATAGAGGGGGTGGTCTGGAAGGGGACCTTAAACAATCGTCCATGGCATAGACATCTGACAGGCAGACACTGCTAGGGCGGTCCAGGGGCCAGGCGCCTGCTGTAGGCCACCAGTAGTTGACTCTTTCTACATAATGGGACCTCGAATATCACCTGCTCAGCATGTCTGGGGAGGCCCTTTGGCTGCTCGTGATGTCTTCTGTGGGCACTTCAAGCGGGCTAGTGTGACAATTCCAGCCTCCCTCAATGTGAAACTGGTGACACCCGAGTTGGGTGTGTAACACCGGAGTACACTGGTTATGACTGATCAGCCAACCCCGCATCTCACACTACTTCAGAGATACACTGTCCATGTTTCCCAGACAGGGTGAAGCTGAACTCCTGCATCCTGTAGTTACCAACCCTAAAAGGATATCAACCACAGACCTGGAGATTTGGTGACAAACAAAAACAGGCAGTCATCATGTACCCACACAGCACTATGGACAAAAAGTTATCATCCCTTCTCTTATGAGCTATTGTCCGGGGCCCCTCACAGTCGCACTGCACCACAACCAACATTACAAAATAAGCCACACATTCCTCATACCAGCATTCGTCCACCTATAGACTACTCTATGGCCACTAGGCTGTACCTAATGGGATCCACTGCCAAAGGGGGAGACTGTCCAGGGTTGTTGCTCAAACTAAAATGGACACCATCCTCTCCACCATCAGAAACATCTAAAGCTGTTGGTGCTCTGACACTGCAGCCATTTTTCGGACATGTTTAATATGAGAACTAAGCACACATGTGGCCCTATTGTGGCAGGACATGCGTAATGTGGCAGACAGAGTTCCCAAAAAAGAAGGCAGCATAGCCTAACTCAAAAATACGGTCACTGACCTGAAATCCTAGCTTGCCAAAATCACGTTGACATCCAAGATCATGAGGATCAGACAGCAGAAATGAAAAACAGGGCGAGAAGGAATGGCCTGTGCTTTCTTGATTTACCAGAAGTAGTAGAATGCCCTCCACAGAAAAAAAACCCTCGAAACCTGGATCTCATCATGGATGCCAATGGATAAACTGTCACACTGCTTCATACAAAATCAAATCAATAGGGTGCTAACACAAAACCCGCCCGAGGGCCTGCCCTTGGCCACTGATCTCCAAACTCCTGTACTATAAAGACAGACACACTATCCTTAATAGTGTGAGGGCAGTGCGCTCCCTCTCCATTCACTCCACTTTCATCCTCATCTTTCCTGACTACAGTCGCCCAGTCCAGAAGCAAACAAAGTCCTTCCAAGAGGTGAAACTGCAAACAATTTTATTTTTATTTTTTGATATAGGCCTCGAACCCCTCCCAGAGAACTGCCCAGGTGTCTACCGATCCAGTCTTCATTTCGAAATAGTCCTCAATGGCTTGTCAAACTTCCTCATTAAAAACCGGATCTAGTAGCCCATTTCCAGGAATGTGCCATTGCCGTTCGTGGCCACCCGGCTTGGGAATATTTAGCTTGAGAACAACCAGAGAGTGGTCCGAAAGTGTACGGGGTAAAGTAAGTAACTCACCCACCCAGCTGGCAATTCCCGAGGAGACTAACCAGTAATCTATCCTGGTCCACGTATTATGAAACCCTGAATAGTGAGTGAATTCCAGAAGATGTGGATGCATTTTGTTTTCGATATCTATCAAAGAAAAATGAGTGCATATGTCGTGAAGGGCTTGTCGGGAGCGGGGCTTCGTGTCAGGGGAAGTGGAAGTGCTATCCCTAGACGGATCCATCAATAAATTGAAATCACCCCCTATTATCAATAGTCCAGGATCAAGTGAGAGGAGCTGCACCTGCAGCTCATGAAAAAAGGTTGGGAAGTCTACATTTGGACCATAAGCCCCGATAAATGAAATCCTGTGTCCCAGCAGGGAACCTGTAACAATCAAAGTTCGACCCTCAACATCAGTCAAGGTCTTGCGTAGTGAAAAGGAGACACGCTTATGTATGAATATGGCAACCCCTCTAGCGTACCGACTATAACTAGAAAAATATCTGTGGGAACCTCAGCTTTTCGCGACGGGAGAATGGTCGGAATTGGACAGATGTGTCTCCTGCATGAACACAATATCAATGTTATGTCTGACAATATAGTTGAGGACTTGTCGTCGCTTTTTAGTATTGTTTAGACCCCTAACATTCCAAACATCAAAGAGAGCCCGAAAGGATCGGGTTGGTGCCCTAGCTTAACCATTGGAAAACCATAACCATAATCGAAGCGCAATGCATGCAAAGCTTCTGCTGCAAACTAGCAACCTGAGCAATGACTCTAAAAGAAACAATGAATTTGAGCAAATATCCCACCCCCCACCCAGCCTCCTTTTAACCCCAAAGAGGCAAACCCCAACTTTCTTAGTCGAACACGTGTGCATTGCGAACAGCCCCATCACTGTAGGAAACAAATGTGCACATCGCAAAAATAGCATACAAAACAAAGAAACCTTGGTATTTACTATAGGGCGTGGCAACGCCACGTCGGTCGGGCGTTAAGAAATATGAACTCAGCATGTAGATTAGAGATACATGTACGTACCAAACACAGCAGAACACAGTGATAAATGCAATAATCATTCAACCAGTCCCGGGGTTGGAGAAGAGTTCAACGCTGTCCCGCGAACCCCCCTGCGACGGAGAGACTGAGCGCGGCACTACAGTCACCCCAGAGTGTTTCTTATTGTATTCCCAGCAAAATTACTGCGCCTCTGTGGGAGTATCAAATATGCGAAATCTGCCATCCACATCGACCTTCAACCACGCCGGGTATAGCATTCTGTACTTAAGACCCAAGTTCTTCAGGGTTACTTTGACTCCATTGAATGTACTTCTTGCCTACTGAACCATGATGGTAAAGTAAGGGGAAAAAAGCCAACTTGTTCCCTTGCCACTGGACGTCACCCATGTCGCGAGCTGAACGAAGAGCAGCATCTCTGTCCCTAAAGTATGTATGTATGTATGTATGTAGGTGTACTTATAGAGCGCAGACCTGTCACCCAAAGGGCATCCTGGCGCTTAGATTCAGACATCCATGCTTTCACTGCTCAGGCATTTCTAGGAAAGAGATGCGTTTTTAGCGCCTTCCTAAACGAGAGGTAGTCCCTATGGCTTCTCAGCGAGAGTGGCAGGGAGTTCCAAAGTTTGGCCGCTGCTACACTAAACGAGCGGCCACCCATCCTAACTCTTTGGAACCTTGGGACCACAAGCAGTTGCGCCGAAGAGGAGCGAAGGAGCCGCGGGGCCGAGTACCAGATGAACATATTCTGTAATGGCACTGGGCCCTGTTGATGTACCGCCTTAAACACCAGGCACGCCGCTTTATACAGTACACGCGAATGTACCGGCAACCAATGTAGGTCTATTAGAGCTTGCATTAAAGTTCATCAGTCTAGCAATGATGGGACGTGGGGGGAGGCCTAAGCAAGGACATGGGCCCAGCAATCTGTGGGCGCGCTCCACCATGAAGCCCTATGTGAACATGTCTCTACCAAACAGCTCTGGAAGCAATTATTCTACGAAGACGTCCATACGCCCAGTGGAGGTCGTCTCTAAAACTCAGATGATTTGGATATTATTCCGGTGGCTGCGTGCTTCTAAATCCTCATTCTTAATAGCTACATCCTTGAGGATCTTCTCCATCATGTCCAGCCGCTTCAGTGAGGACGATGCGCCGTCTTCGATGTACGATACCCTTGCCTCCACAACATCTAGCCTTCAATCGTGTGCCTGAATCTTAGTCCCCATATCAGCCAATTTCTTGTCGAGGTCATCAAATCAGCTATCAAGTGCCTTGAAACCAGCCCTCATTTTGTTTAGCATGGCCGTCGCAATCGAGGCTGGGTTTTCCGTATCGTTTGAGCCCATAGCCCCATCAGCTAGGCCAGGAGGGACATCCGAAGTGGGGGCAGGAGCTTTGTCAAATTGTAGCATGCGTTGTTTGGGGTTTTTCTTCCCCATTCTTCAGGGAGAGGAAGGAGACTTGCCGGTGGCCTAGCAAAGCCGCAGCTACGGGAACACCAGAGGGCAGTGAGGTGCAGGATGAGCGTGTGAGGGTATCTCCGCCAATGTGATAAGCAACAATATCAAGACGTGGTGGATGGTGCCATGTGGCAGTCGCGGCAACGCCGGTCAGCTGATGGCGGGTGGGTGGGTACCTAAAAGAAAGTGGTGGTGCGGATATGCCGGGCCAATGGCAGGACTCAGGCAAAGCAGCGATACATCAATGACCCACACCGAGCTGAGTGGGCCGGAGAGTGTAGGTAAGCACTGGTCCGAAGGATCCGGTGGACCGCCAAGACACGTAGAGGCACCAGCGGGATGGACCCGCTCAGGCAGGTAAGTCCCTCAGCGATTGTCAGCCAGCAGGGGAGATCCAAGAATCCAAGGGCAGTCGGCGGTTCCAACCATGCTGCATTGGGGCGGGGATGACGTGCCGCTGTATATACGCCCGCGCCTGCCTTCTCCAAAGCAGGCTGCCTTATTCCATGGCAGATAGTCGGCAAGGGAGAGGTTTGGGGGGGGCAGCATGTCCGATGAGACCCAGCGCCGCCACTGCCTCAGTTTGGGACGTAGGGGCCTCCTCACTAACCCACCTTGCCCCCCGCCACAACCCACAAGCCAGGCCCCAGCGCAGAAATGCCCACCAGGCCGGGATGGCCTCGAAAGCGGCCCACGCATAGTGCTGAGCTCTCCTATTTAGATCGCTTCCTGCTAGTAGCATATCCCTATGAAATGCAGAATGTTTTCACCAGTAGGCTTAGAAGAGTGGTCTGTTCAAGGGCCCCTTCCAGACCATCTTCTTCACCACCTTCCAAGTGACCTACAAGTGCTGGTGGCAGTTGTTTGAAGGTGGAAATGTGGACTGGTGGGAGTTAGGGGGTATGGGGAATTACAGTTTACCTACTTCACAATACGAAGGACACCACACAACCCCTGCCCTGAGCACCTGGTCCCAGAGCCTGTTGCCCGGATATACCTGCACTACCAGCCAACATGAACCACATACTTTTAGATGATGTAATGGAATTTAAATGGCCTCAGTGACAGGAAGCTAGGTCCTTAAGTGTGCAAAGAGGCATGATCCTGCAATGCTATTCCTCCAAGAAACACATCTCCTACGGTGACACTGCTGGAGCAAGGTTTCAGAAGTAAACGAAACTCGCTCGAATAAATTCCCCATTAACGTTACTAACCATTTAAAATGATAGATTAGACCAAAAAAAATCTGCACCAGACATTGACACGCGGGAGAAAGCTTTATGCATGCTTAACTAATTTGGAATAATGTGCAATGTGACTACAACCGCTTTAAAATCGTGAAAACACTTAACTAGAATTACGTAGAAGTAACGTGACTAACTTGCTTTTGGAGGGAAAAACCTTATGCATGCGTGGAAGGGTCATGTGATCTTGTGGATCCACATGCCTGGCATCTGCTTGCCTGAATGAAAAGAAAAGCTGCTTACATTCATGCTTATGCTTAGAGAAATAATAATAACATGGGATAGAGTAGAATTGGGTGGCAAACAGTGTGAATTACAAATATGAGAAATTAACAGCTGTTTTTGATTCCTTCATCAATAGTGTGCATTTGGACCTATTACGAGATTGACCTAATGACCGAAGGAGATGAACTGCTGTCAAGCGTCAAGGACAGAAAACGTGGAAAGAGAAGTCATGTATGCCTCGTCTATGGAAGCCTGAATCTGAATTCTCACTGAATAGTTACAATATGTTAATATTAAATAAATTATGAATGAGCTAAAGGGGACATGTCTGTAAAACAATGATTTCTTAATAAAAAATTAAAGTGTCTGCATAGCATGATGAACACACCCCTGCCCCTGTCCAATCATATTCCGTATTTACTGATATTTGCAACTACTGAGGGTGGGACATGAGGAATGAAGACTATAACTAGAATGATTTTAGAATATTAAATTAGTGAAGCTGAGGGTCGTTATTGAAGCTGAGGGTTGTTGTCGGAGCTGAGGGCAGTTATCACGCGAGTGTCGAGAATATTCGAGGAAGGGCAAGCAGAGAGAGTAGACTGGGAATATTCAGATCAAAATTACATCCTGATAAGATTAGAAGATTGTGGAAGAACATCGAGGAGGGAGAGAGTGTAAGAGAGGGATGCGCTGTGGTACGTTGGGTTATAGAAGAAGTTTCGTAAATATCTGTCCTGTCCTAAGCCTGTCCTATAGACTTTGTCTCTAGATCCTAATTCAAGAGACCTCCACCAGTCTCTTGTATGGCGTTTTAGATTCTGAATAGATTTTTACCGATTCATGCCCTTATATAGGTACAATTCTCATTGCCCTTATATAGGCATATAAATCAAACCCTTATTTAGGCATAGCCCATGCTACCCAAATTCAGGCATGGCCACTTCCATCCGTTCACCAAACGTCAGAACGATTTCTTGGAAAACCAGCTTAAGCCTTTAGGGACTTCCCCTTGCTTGTATATTGATTTCTTCAAGAACTCAGTTATTTTACAAAGAACAACTATTTCCTAGGGGTTCATTCATGAAGTTCATATGCCAGACTTTATGTCAAACATGGCATTCCTAAACACCTTCAAGGAATAAATATACCTTCACTTGCTATAGCAAAGCACTGTGTGGTTCGGTGCAGTTCGACAACCTACTTGCCCGACGTAGCTCGCTACAGCAAGTGCTGAAGGAAGCTGACTGCCCAGCTGACGCACTGATCAGGAAGCTGCCCTCCTTTGCAGAGAAATCCAGCTCCAGTGTTTCTGACTCCCCTTGTGGGGTGTTGAGAAATCGAGTCTCGAGACAGAGATACCAGACCTCCTTCATTCTAAGGTATGGAGCTGATTAAAACCTAGTGAAACCTTTGGTAGATTCTTGGCAAAAGTAAACCTATGCTAAAGACCATACTTACTCCTTCCCTCATACTAGACTTAGGTTAGGTACATTGGGGTAGGCATATTTTAGAAGCCCCAGTTGAGTATTTTAGCCTGTGTTATTTATGTATGTATTTTTATATGGCTTAGAAACCATACAGAGCTCTTATAGTATTATTTCATATTACTGTTTACGCTGTACCCATTATACTTTGCATTCTGCCTAACGATTGTAGCAGTTCACCTCTCTTGCATGAGAAAGAAGATTGTTCAATAAATCCTTTTTATTGAAACGCCCGTCTCTCTAATTCTGTGCAACCTCTCTAGAAACAAAGCATGCACGATTGACTGGGTAAAATACTTATCTATCGTTTCCACACCTCTGAAGATAGTTATTCCAGTCCTAGGGAAACAAAGTTGTCATGTTTATGGGGTTGGCAGAAACTTATCCCTTTTTGTGAATTCGAGAAAGTTTCTAGTGACCTCTGATCTAGCTGGCACTCCCTATTAAGTTTAGTATATTTGATACAGACCTACTGACCTAAGTCCTACGTCATATCTTTTTGATATATTATTCCAATGCGCAGAGCCTATTGGGAATATAGGAACTACATACAAGTCATTTGGCCAGGGAAGTGGTTTTCTTGTATTTCCCAAAGGTACATTTCTCCTGACTCATTATTGCATATTTCTTTGCAAAGATATTTAGTCTTGCACTTTTGTCTCTTCATCTATCCACTCTCTTTGCTTTGAATTGTTTGAATGAATTTGGTCTTTTCGTATGATAAATTATTATTATTTATTTTACTGTTAATATCACCATCAACTAACTCAACTAATGATCCGTCGACCAGAGGAAAAGGAGTTGATTTGTGAATGATTAGTAAAGCACCAGAACTATAGAAATAGCTAATCAATGATTGAGGGAAATATAATGTTATGTTATGTTACTTGATTTTTTGAGCGCACAGCTGCCCCAGCGAAGGGGCGTCCCGGCGCTATAACTGAAAAGGCAACATAACTAACGAAGTAAAAAAAGGTAAGGAGATTTAATAAGGCAGGGGGAAGAGATACGTCTTAATAGCTTTCCTGAAAGCACAAAGATCTTCTAGAGATCGAATATGCGCAGGAAGCGCATTCCATAGCTTAGAGGCCAACACTGTGAAAGAGCGACCACCTAGTCTACATTTTTTGAAGCGCGGAACGAGTGCTAAATTTTGACCCGCAGAGCGGAGGCTACGAGATGACGTGTACAGGGTCAGAAGGTGCTGGAGAATGGTAGGGGTGTCGGTTTTAAGGATTTTGAACGCGAAACACAGAGTCTTAAATTCTATGCGTCTGATTACTGGCAGCCAATGTAATTTAAAAATTGTGCTGCGGGCTGAACAGAACCGTGGCAGGCCTACCAGAGCCCTGGCAGCCGCATTCTGCACCCGTTGGAGTCGCAGGACCTCCGCCTGATTGGCCCCCAAAAACAGTGAACTCGCATAGTCAAGCCTTGATGCAATGCTTCCTTGAATCACCAACTGGCGAGTGGAGGCATCAACAAATTTGAGGATAGGCCTCAAACCACGTAGGATGCCAAAGCATGTAGATGCCACCTTCTTAGTATGACACGAGAAGGTAAGTTTGGAGTCCAGCCACACGCCAAGATTTTTAAGTTCGGAGACCGGTTTAGGGGGGGGTCCCAACTCGTTAGGCCACCAGCTCGCACCCCACAGATCGGGATGTTTCCCTAAAACCATCACCTCGGTTTTGAGGGCGTTGAGCTGTAAGCAGTTGGTAGTAAGCCAGCCGGCCACAGCCCTCAGACCATCCGCAAAGTTTGATGCCAATTGGTCAGAGTCCCCATTGAGAACCACTGCCAGCTGGGTATCATCGGCGTAAGATACCATTGTGAGACCCCAACTCTTCGCAACCGCCGCCAATGGTTGGACGTATAAGTTGAAAAGAGTGGGGCTCAACGCCGATCCCTGCAGAACTCCTTGAGTGATGGCATGGGGTTTTGACCTGAACGGTGGCACTACTACCTGAAATGATCGTTCCAAGAGAAACGAATAGAACCAGTCCACCTTGCCAGATATGCCAGCCTCACCAAGCCTACGGATAAGAATGGTATGGGATACAGTGTCAAAGGCGGCACTGAGGTCTAATAAGACCAGTGCCGCCGTTTGACCTGCATCTAGTACAGAGCGGAGATGTTCAACCATATATAGGAGTGCCGTCTCTGTACTATGCCCAGATCTAAAACCATTGTGTGTGGGATCCAGTAGGTGTGCAGAGGTCAGATGTTTCATTAAGATGTTATTCACATGAGCCTCTGTGATCTTTTTCACCCATGGAAGGAGGGAGATAGGTCGATAACTCTCCGGCTTCGCTGGATCCAATCCCGGCTTCTTTATAATGGGCATGACACAGGCAGCCTTCCAACTAGGTGGCACTGACCCGGTGGTAAGGGATTGATCCACCAATTGTCGAATCGGTGGGAGGCAAATGGACGCCGAGTCCAAGAACTGGGCCGGTCTCAAAGGGTCATCCGGCGAGCCAGACTTAACCTTGGCCGCTAGGAGATTGAACTCCAGTTCCGATGGTATGGGGAGCGTAGCCAAGCACTGTGATGTACGCAATGTAAAAGTCGTACTGTCAGAATCAACTTTGGGAAAAGAGCGATAGATGGTGTTTACTTTCTCCACAAAGAAGCTAGCTAACAACTCACAGTGAGCAAGGGAGCAAATCTCCATAGTAGGAAGTCTGTTCGCAGTGAGCTCCTTCAAGACCTTGAAGACCAGTTTGGACGGATTGGAGCTCGCCTGGAACTCTCCAGCATAGTAGTCAGCCCGAGCCCGGCAGACAGCTCTATGATATATTTTTACCTTAGCCAGGTAGCGTACCTTTAGATCTCTGTCATAGTTTTTCCTCCATGCTCTTTCGGCTTGACGGCAGGTGGCTTTAGTCCGCCTAAGTGCCTCCGAGTACCAGGGGTTAGGCTGAGATGATCGATTTCTGCTCCATTTGGCCGGAATGAGTGCATCGAGCGCTTGAGCAATCCAGGCGCAAAAGATGTTGTATCCAGTTGCAACGTCATCTTTAAGAACCAGAGGAGTGGTGGCCAAAAGACGGTGGAAGTCCTCCAATTTGAGCTTTTTCCAGGGACGCCTGAAAGATGTTTTATCAGGCTTCCCGGTAGAACGTGTTACCATTGTAACACAGAGCTCAATGAGATGGTGATCGCTCCATCCCATAGGTCTAAGGGGAGAGACCTCGACCAGTTGGAGGTTTTTAAAAACCGGGTCAAGAATATGACCACCCTCATGGGTCGGAAGACGGACCAGTTGGGATAACTGCACTGCTTCAAGATTATCCAGCAAGCTACTAACCACTGGTGACTCTATGGCATCAAAGTGTATATTAACCCCTTAAGTGCTGCTGACGGCCAATGGTCGTCAGCAGCGCTACCTCCCCAGTGCTGCGCACGACCATTGGACGTCCATTCAGCACTGGTTCCAATGGACAGCGCAGCACTGGGGAGGGATGTTTACACGCAGCTAAGGTGTTAAGATCGCCGATGATGGTGATATTGGAGGAGGACAGAGACAGAGAGCTGACCAGCTCTGGAAGAGCTTTCCTAAAGGCACAGTCACTCCCTGGGGGGCGATATATCAGAAGGCCTGATATTGTTTGTGTCTGACCAATGCTGATGGAGAAATGGGAACACTCAGCACCGATCAAGTCCATGGGCTTCCAGGTACAAGTGTGGCAATTTTTAAAAGCCACAGCTATACCACCTCCTCTCCCCTTGCGAAAAACATGACCACCCCAGCCTTAGTGTATATTCATGTGTATTACCTTGGTTTTCCACGGGATCAGTTGAGACTGTCCTGTCTTGGCCCGATATGGCTATAATAGAGTGTTTCATGTTGGGCAAATGAAGGTCTCTAGAGGTGTTCCAATTCTCTAACATAAAGCCAACCCAATGTTTGTCACCCAGGACACGGCTGCTATTTGAGTTAGATATATATGGGAGGGTCAATTCAAGGGGATACACTTTAACCTTCTTAGTGTAAATATCCCCCTACATCTCATTAAAATCTCTCTTCTCTTAAGGATCTCTGCAGTGCACAAGCAAGCCTACTTCAGGGAATTACTATTGTGAGCAAGGATTTTAGCATAAAATTGGATCTTGCTCTGGACCAGTTCTTGAACAGTGAGGCTACAGAAGATTTCTATGCTGGCTGAATGTGTAGATTCCCTGGGCCTGTTTGATGTCTGGAGAACTTGGCATTCAACATGGCTGAACATACTCAGCGCTCCGTGGTTCATTGAAATATGTCCAGAATTGACTATCTCTTCCTCACAGTCACAGGTGTGCTATGCAAGACTGCGGGCACATCCTGCTGAGGGGAATCTTTGACCATTCTCAGTTTATGCTATATATTGGGGGCCCTGAAACTAGGTTTCAACCGATCTGGTATCGGAATGCTTGGTGCATTGATAATGTGCACAATGTAAAATGTCTACTGCAAGAACTGAAGGTGTACTTTGTTTGTAACATATGTTTGGTAAAATCCTAGAACACTTTGTGCTGCCAGCAAAGCCACCATGAGCAGCAAGACCAGAGCCTTTCTGAGGGATGTTTGGACAACATATTGCATTTTTAATACTGTGATACAAAAATGTTGTGATAAACATATTCTTAGTGCAGAAATATCAAGTCACAGAATATCATTGTTATGAATTTTGCTTTTTTTTGGTATAATATTATTTTGAATAATATTGTTTTATTTAATATGATTTACTTAAATATGATTGCAAACATTTTGTTTTGTGTAATTAGTTAATAATATCAATTTTAGGTGTTAGAATTGTCAGTATAATTGTTACGATATAATTTCTAATTTAAAATGTTATTTTATTTTAATTGAGTAAGTAATGTATCATGTAGTTGCAGGGTTATGTGGAATGTAGGGGAATAGGGTGGGAAGTAATTTAAATTATAATTAATTTAATTTAATTGTAAATTAATGAATGTATTGTAAATTAAATATTTCATTTATTTATATTTATGTCAATTTTTAACGAATCGCTATTGAGGAGTCACAATTACCTATTCATGTAGATTTTGCAAAAAAAATTGTGATTCCTACATTTTCCTTAACAGCGAGTCTCAAATTGCAATTTGCTCTTAAGGAATGGCTTCCCTTTCATTCCCATGGGCCTAGAGGCTCATAGGAATGAATGGGATTGCATTCGCAATTTGCGAGTACCAAATAGGTACTCACAAATTGCGTATGCAATTTCAAGGATGCAAGGGGGCCAAAAGGTCACCCTGATGCACCCCTATAAAAGGTAAGTATCCACCTGTAGTGCACACATGCCGCACCATGCACTATGAAAAGTGCAATTTTTTGAATTTTTCAAAGGAATTGCAAATTACCATCAACTTGAAGTTGATGGTAATTTGCAATTCCAAATTGTGAAAATGCAATTTGCAAATGCACAATACATCGCATTTAGGGAATCGCAATTTGCGATTCCTTAACTGCATTCGCAAAATAGGTAATCACAAATTTTGCGATTACCTATTTTGCAAATTGTTTTGGGTTGATGCATCCCAAATGACAAAATAACTGTCGCAAAGAATTGTCCCGTTTGCGACCAGTTTTTTTGCTTGATGCATGTGGCCCTAAATACTTACTTCCCTCGGTCGTCGCTGACAGTCTTTGTCGAGGACATAATCTAAGGTGCTCATCTACGGCAGTGGTCAGCGGCTTTGTTGAGGACTTGTCTTCATTGATGAAGAGTTGGCGGCGGTTTCCCGAAGGCAAGCATCGTTGATGGCTAGTCGTCAATGCTCGTGCACAGCTTTGTCGACACCATAAAATTTACAGAGGTAGATTAGTTGTTCTCCGAAGGTGAAGCTATTCACATATTATTGGGAGTGCTAATCCCTAAATACTGTATATCCATCTGCATACCTCTATGTAGGATCCAAAGGCATGTGTATAACCTTCATAATTATGAAATTTTAAAGAAAACTTTTTTTGGTATTTTCCCTCAGACATTAAACTGATACAAAATGTATGCACCTCAACTATCAAAGTTTCTTCCCAGCAGCTGTGGTCCCACCAATGATACCTTTTGGTATTCTGCACTCTACAAAGGAGGATCCTACATCATCATAAAATATTAATCACCCAATCACTCTGGAAGGCTACAGCTATCTTCCCACTATCTCACACTGGGTCCACACTGTATTCTCCGCCAACACAAGATACACGACTTTCCAAACAGCCTCCTTGAAGCAACCTCCAGAACTTTCCAACTGCAATTACTGCCAAGCTAATGAATTGTTTCTTAGATAACTTCTATTAAGAAGTCTAAGTATTTTATTCCTCTAGTGCATTATGTTTGGGGAGAAGGCGTGACAATGCTGTGGAACCTAGCCACAGTTGTAGCTGCATTGCCGCAAATAGTTCACACAGCAATTTCTGGTTACCCAAGTGGTTCAGAGTCAACTGATTCCCCTACACCAGATTGTAGGGATACTTACCTAAACACTGTCTCAAAAGGTCCTTCATGATCAGGGTTATCAGCTTCCATTTGAATTTTTCTTTTTCCACTTTTGGTTCTACTGACCAACTATTGTCATCGCACATGGGCACACTAATAGTATTACTGCACCAAGATAAATTTAGGAAACTATGAGAATTCTTATAAAGCACATCCTATGATCTTATTGTTTGTGCAGTAGTTATCGCTTACACAGCGTTCCATCAGCTGGCATTGTCAGCAACATTGAAATGACAGGCAAAGCCTTAAACATCTTTTGCGTACTGCAACCCACAATCCTGGGCAATACTTCCCAAACGATACACAGATGGCATGATAGTAGTCACGGCTGCATCACTTGGCACCTTTCACGTAAAGGGTTCCTTTGTAACAGACACAAGCATTCTTTTTCTCTTCAATTGGGAGAGATCATCTCCCATCCTAGAATTTCCTTTGTTTCCTGTTTCAAAAGCCCATTGGCTGACTGACTGACTGAATATTTATTAAGCTCACTGTTGCCGAGGCATCTTGGCACTGAGGTAGATGTAGTCCATGCACTGCCGAGTCTAGAGTATAGAGAAAAGCCGAGTTTTTAACAGTTTTCTGAAGAGGGTCCTGCTGGACTGTAGTCTCAAATGAGTGCGATGGGAGATTCACAGTTTAGCCGCTTGGGCTGAGAATCTTTTTCCTCCCCATCTAACTCTTCTGGTCTTGGGGACAAGGACCAGTCCAGTATTGTCTGACCTGAGACAGCATGATGGCATATAGTGGGGAAATATTAATTGGATGTCGTACAGGGATGTCTCTAGAGTCTAGGCACACATCTTCGTGCCTTGCATAACCTGTTCACAAGGTCTACATTGCAAACAACTATACAAATTAGAAGCTTGAGGTCCACACAAATCTACCGTATCCGGCAGGTTTCTTTCTACAATAACATATTTCTCTAAGATGCTCTGCACTACAAGACAACAAGCAAACAAGAAAGTAATCGATCCAGCACGATTTATCAGAAGTACAGAAACTTTAAAGCTAGCCGTCAAACTCCGAGACATCTCCAGACTCGAACAGGTGTCTAACCTGAGTAATATTTGATATTTATAACCTTATATAGCTCCCAAATCATCCCAACAGGGGTGTCTCAGTGCTGGGGCAGCATTCTACAGCCACACAGACATACCTCAGAAGAGATAGGTTTTTAACAGTTTTCTAAAATGTAGGAGGTTCTGGCATTCACATGGTTGGCATGGAAGTTTGTTCCAGAGAGTAGGGGCACAATGCGTAAAGGCCCTTCCATCCCTGCGAGCTTTTTTGATTCTCGCGATGCAGAGAAGTGACTTGGATCCTGACTGAAGAGACCTAGAGGGTGCGTACCGGACAGGTAAGGGGGCCCCAGCCCATTAGGAGCTTTGATAACGTTGCAACAGTTCTTAAATTTTACTCGTTTTCTCACTGGGAGCCAGCGGAGTTTGTTTAGAAGTGGTATTGAGGCTGTTCGGGGGGAGGGGATTTGCTACTAATTGGGCCGCGGTGTTCTGGACTACTTGCAATGTCTCCCGGGAGGCCTCGTTGGCAGAAACCAACAAAACCTTGCAGTAGTCCAGCCGGCTAAACACTAGAGCTTGCATCAGTGTTTTTCGTGTGGAAGGAGGTAGTAGAGGGAACACTCTTCTAAGGAGACTGACTTTGTGGAAGCATGTCCCTCCAATAGTGTTAGCATGTGCTTCTAGTGTTAGTTTCTGGTCAATGCGGATACCCAGTTTCTTGACCATTTTTTTCGGGGTGGGTGCCAGGCCCAGTTCCTCATGCCACCAACTGGGTGACCAGCTTATTGCCACGCCTCCAAACAACATAATTTCCGATTTCTCTGCAATCAGTTGGAGGAGGTTGGCCCTCATCCAGGAGGCAATGGCTTTTAAGCCTTCTGAAAAGATGGATTGGGTGTTATGGCTAGATTTATCAAAGGAGAGTAAGAGCTGTGTTTCGTCCACGTAGGAGATGGGACTAAACCCTAGAGTCTTCATTCATTTGGCCAAGGGAGTAACATATGTTAAAAAGGGTAGGGCTCAAACATGAGCCCTGCGGTACTCCTTTGGTTACTTTGGTGGTCTTGGATCTGAAAGTGGCCATAGTGACAGTTTGAGTTCTGTGCCCATCAGTGATGTCACTGACCATGTCATGAATGATGTAATATGTGACATCATCAGCAGTGGATTGCGGGTGCGCGATATATAGTTATTGCAACTAACTATATATGCGAATTTCAATGGTTTTGTGCGAGTAAAATAAGGTTTTGTAAATGCTAATCCCTAACTATATATGGTCTATAACCCATGGTTTTTTCAGTGAATTTTCAAGGTTTTGTAAATGCTAATTCCTAACTATATATGGTCTATAACCTATGGTTTTTTCAGTGAATTTCAATGGTTTTTTAATAGCAAATATGAAAAGCTTTAAAATGTAAGTACGTGATAGGTAAAAACATTTTCGTGTTTATGCACGCTGATGTGCTTTGAACGCTGCCCCCCCC
This sequence comes from Lissotriton vulgaris, assembly GCF_964263255.1. Taxonomy (NCBI): domain Eukaryota; kingdom Metazoa; phylum Chordata; class Amphibia; order Caudata; family Salamandridae; genus Lissotriton; species Lissotriton vulgaris. Next base: position 1,804,082,972 of record NC_141694.1, on the reverse strand, counting down.
TCTTTTCTTATAGGAGTATTCTCTCTTTGCAGATAGTGAAGGGTAGGTAACGCAGGCCTTTGCCCCCGTTGTAATCCGTCGTGCCTGCTTCTCTCTCCATTTGATTGATTGTTATCCAAGCATTTACTGTTTTAGAATTGGTTCTCTTTGGTTCATTCTCTATTTACAAACAAGCACAGAGTCGCAATACTCTGTTTAGTCTTTGCAGATAGTGAAAAATCGTTTAAAAAAACAAAAGGAATCGAGCAAAATCAGTAGGCCACTAATGGGATCTCTTTTTGACCTCGCTAAAATAGAAACATTAGGAACAACCCCTCATGAGAAATACGAAACTAGTGAGATGAACTGAGCTCGACACCATGATGGCTGCAAGACACCCTGCCCAAAATAACGACAAACCCTATGCAAATATTATAAATATATACAACACACCAGCAAAGTAACAGGGTAAAACGTTTTATTAAATAACTATTTACATGGCAGCCTGCTGCAACATCCATCACTGTTCCTGTCGAGGTAGCATAGCTGGCGGCCTAGGGGTGGAGGACCGTTGTGCAAATTGCCCGGGGACGACACCATGCGCCAAGACTCGTCCCCAGTACATCCAGAGCTGATGTCCGACAAGTTGTGTGTGAGGATGCCTTGCTGATGCCGCCACCCCCACCACCACCTTTTTGTTGCCTGATCCGGCTAGCTCAATCGATCGAGCATGAGACTCATGCACTCTGATCTCCTTGGCCTCAGTCAAGCATCAATAGTAAGATTTTCATACGTGAGTGTAGGTTCTTGGTTTTCCATCCACAGACTAAAAGCCTGGAGTGGGAGAGAAAGAACCATAACTAGGTAAGAAGGAAGGCAGACGCTGTGGAAAGGACTCTGGATATGGTATGTTCCTTGGTCCCTGAGTTGCTTCGATGTCACTGCCTTGCACAAATGGCATAAGTCCTGGATGTCGGGTGCCATAGTTGAGAGTTCTGAGCAGTGCTTGTAACACTGTCTAAAGCTTATTTGCACCTGCTGCAGCTTCACTATTCTCAAAGTAAGTGGGGGCTGTTTGTGGACCTGACTGCATTAGAAAACAATGTGATGCGGTGCCTCCCTGAACCGCTTGACGGAGGCCCCCGAGGGGTGGTATGATGGCGCAGACTCGGAGGGGGCGCTTTGCTACGACCCCCTCCCCAAGTCTTGTTGCCCTGGTGTGGCCTGAGATCGCCCCCGACATAGGCGGCCGGCTCCCGGGGTCAAGCGGAACTTTTTGACTTTTGGTGACTCTTCCATTCTGAACATTGTCCCACAATCCGTTTGACCTGAAGACACGTCCTGCGGTGCCCTGGTCCGACCATCACATATACCTGCGCCAGGAGACGGCGTGGGGTGCACTAGAAGGGAGAGGCGGCGCGAACGAGCCTCCCCCACCTCCCCAGGTGGAGGTTTCTCAGGTACACCCCAGCGCTTCACGCAACCAGCTGAGTTGCGCCCGCTCTTGCGGCTACAGCGTCTCGCCCACCATCCACTTGAATTGCGCCCACTCTTGCGGTGCAGCGATAGGCGGCTGCCACAGGACTCTCAAAATGGCAGCCGGCTCTTTGGATTTAGGCCTGGTCCACTAAAATGGCCCTGGGACACCTTGGAACTCGGACGCTTGACTGCTAGGGCATGGACCCCATTCCCAAAAGCGTCCCCTCAGCCTTGAAGATTCTACAAAAGTCACCGGGGCCCCCGACTCCCGCAGACTTCCGGTGGCGAGCGACTGCCATGATTGCTCGCGGAATGGCCACGACGTAGCCACGGGGTGCTCTCATGCTGACACCAGCTTCAATCGGAAACATCCAGAAACACTGTATACTACCAATTCGATCAGTTCCGGTGGAGCCCCAATGTGACCCGGTAGAGAAGAACTTGCCCTCCCCTCTTTGATTGATAGTTCTTGTTGCCTGTCCCTTCTCTTGTCATTTAACAGAACTTTTTGGACTGCTGAAAGGGGTTGTGTTCCGACCGCTGGTTGGTGGAGACATTTTGACTATATTCTGGACCTGCGTTGTCGCGTAATGCGTCATATGACGCGCCGCGTTAGCGCACCCGGAAGTGCTCCGGTGCGCGAGGCGCAGCTTCCCGGAAACGATCCAGAGCGCGGCGCGCAGCGCGTAACGTAAGCATAACAGGTCATGTGATTTGTTAATAAAACTTTTCATTGGTTCATTTTACTTTTGTTATTCTAATGATGAAAGGCTTGGTCATATGACCTAAAAATAACACTTTTCATTGCTTTCGAACATTTTTTTTTCCCAAATGATGAAAGCCCCACCTTTTTTTTTCTCACTCTGACTTGTAAAGCAAAGGACCCAGATGCATTTACAGTTTACCACTAACAATGTTCCAGGCTAATGTATTTTCCCGGGAAATTTACAACTGTCCTGCAAGTAAAATATTCCTATTTCGAGAAAAAGGGCGTTTCTTCGTCCCATGAGGGAGCCGTTGAAGAAAAGAGGATCGGCCTGCTGTCTTAGTCGCTGATAGGCATGAATATCGGATTCTTATCGATCACTTTATGTTGCAGGAGAGGAAAACACAACAGCCCTTGACCATTTATCTTTACTGCGTTCCTGCGTATTATACCTTTTAACCGTCATGTAATCGGGCTGCTTTATTTCACTTGCCTTTTACTGATTCGAAAACAGTGGCTATTATTCAAAACTTTACCAATCTAGGTACTACTACCATGTTTTGTTTTAAAAACCTTTATTGTGAAAATGTCAGTATACAAATACGGGCCTATAACCACGTGGGCCGGCCACGGAGCAAACTGGAATCGTATATGATGAGGGGACATTTACAGTGTAAAAGAACGTAACGGGCGGGCCATTAGGTTGCAAGAACTAAGGTGTCTAACAGTTGCGGAATCGGTGGACGTACATTTTATAATTAAAGTACGACAGGGCCAGTTACAATAAAATTATCTAGATATACATTTGCGGGCAAGTACCATGGGTGACGTTAATTCAAACTTTCAATAGTACAGTAATCAATAACACATCAGAACCTAATATCAATAGGGATGTCCAAATGTTCAATCAGTACTCGTCCCCGCCCGCCATGTGCTTCAAAACTGCATACGTATCTCGTGATATCAAGGTTGGGCAACCAGTACACAACAAGGAGTTACGAGTCCCATTTATACCGGCGCCATTTTGGGCAAGGCCGGGCAGGTCCAGGATATAGTCAAAATGTCTCCACCAACCAGCGGTCGTCCCAGAACACCTTTCGGCAGTCCAAAAAGGTTCCATTAAATGACAACAGAAGAGATAGGCAACAAGAACAATCAGTCAAAAGAGGGGAAGCTTTCGTGAATGGGGCCCATGCCCTAGCAGGCAAGCGTCCGAGTTCCAAGGTGTCCCAGGGCCATTTTAGAGGACCAGGCCCAAATCCAAAGAACAGGCCGCCATTTTGATAGTCCTGTTGCAGCCGCCTATCGCTGTAGCCGCAAGAGCGGGCAAAACTCAGTGGACGGCGAGTGAAACGCTAAGAGGCGCCCCACTGCAGATAAGGTGCCTCCACCTGGGGAGGCGGGAGAGGCTCGTTTGCGCCGCCTCCCCCCCCCCTTCGGGCACCCCACGCCGACTTTCGGCGCAGCATTGTCGGATGGCCACACCAGTACAACAACTTGCTGGACACCACCTCGGTGCCATCCGGATCTCGGCGCGTTGTGCTGCCTTCGGCCTACTGTAGCAGCAAGTGCGGGCGCAACTCTGCTGGACAGCGTGTGAAACGCTAAGGGGCGCCCCACTGCAGATGAGGTGCCTCCACCTGGGGAGGTGGGAGAGGCTCGTTTGCGCCGCCTCCCCCTCCCCCCCCTTCAGGCACCCCAGGCCGACTTTCGGCGCAGCATTGTAGGATGGCCACACCAGTACAACAACTTGCTGGACACCACCTCGGTGCCATCCGGATCTCGTCGCGTTGTGCTGCCTTCGGCCTACTGTAGCCGCAAGAGTGGGCGAAACTCAGCTGGACGGCGAGTAAAACGCTAAGGGGCGCCGCACTGCAGATGAGGTGCCTCCACCTGGGGAGGTGGGAGAGGCCCGTTTGCGCCGCCTCCCCCCCCGGGCAACCCACGCCGACTTTCGGCGCAGCATTGTAGGATGGCCACACCAGAACAACAACTTGCTGGACACCACCTCGGTGCCATCCGGATCTCGGCGCGTTGTGCTGCCTTCGGCCTACTGTAGCCGCAAGAGCGGGCGAAACTCAGCTGGATGGCGAGTAAAATGCTAAGGGGCGCCGCACTGCAGATGAGGTACCTCCACCTGGGGAGGCGGAAGAGGGCCGTTCGCGCCGCCTCCCCCCAGGCACCCCACGCCGTCTTTCGGCGCAGCATTGTAGGATGGCCACACCAGTGCAACTTGCTGGACACCACCCCGGTGCCATCCGGATCTCGGCGCGTTGTGCTGCCTTCGGCCTATTCGCACATCGGTCCGCTACTGACGCCGCCTCACGGGCCAACGGATTTTGTACGCTTTTTATAGCCCAAAGCCGCATAACAGGTCATGTGACTTGTTTATAAAACTTTTCATTGGTTCATTTTACTTTTGGTTTCCCAATGATGTAAGGCTTGATCATATGACCTAAAATTAACACTTTTCATTGGATTGAAACATTTTTTTTTCCCAAATGATGAAAGCCCCACCTTTTTTTTCTCACTCGGCAATCCAAAAATGTTCCGTTAGATAACAACAGAGGGGACAGGCAACAAGAACCATCAGTCAAAAGAGGGGAGGGCAAGTTCTTCCCTACCGGGTCACGTTGGGGCTCCACCGGAAGTCATCGAATTGGTAGTCTACAGTGTTTCTGGATGTTTCAGACTGAAGCTGGCGTCAGCATGAGAGCACCACCATCTCGTGGCTCCGTTGTGGCCATTCCGCAGGCAATCATGGCAGCCGCTCCCCACCGGAAGCCTGCGGGAGTCGGGGGCCCCAATGACTTTTGTAGAATCTTCAAGGCTGAGGGGACGCTTTCGAGAATGGGGCCCAAGCCGTAGCAGGCAAATGTCCGAGTTCAAATGTGACCCAGGGCCATTTTAGTGGACCAGGCCCAAATCCGAAGAGCCGGCTGCCATTTTAAGAGTCTTGTGGCAGCCGCCTATCGCTGCACCGCAAGAGTGGGCGCAACTCAGATGAATGGCGGATGAGGCACAGTGCCGCAAAAGCGGGCGCTAAACAACTGGATGGCGAGTGAAACGCCAAGGGGCGCCCCACTGCAGCAGAGGAGCCTCCAGCTGGGGAGGCGGGGGAGGCCCGTTCGTTCCGCATCCCCCCCCCAGAGGGTGCGGTAGTGAATAAGGTGAAAGGGAGGTGTCGGGCGGGCACAGGGTGTGATTCTCAGGGAAAAGCAGCGCAGATGGGGGGAGGTTTATGGCCCATGCATGAGAGAGAGAGCGGGGTGATCAGTGCGTGGGGGAGATGCTTGCAAGGGTGGGGAGCCATGCTGAGGATCGGTGGCGTGCAGAGAGTGGGTCTGGTCAAGGCATCTAAAATGGCTGCCGTGCACGACAAAAGTGTGGCATTGGAAAAAAGGCAAGATGGCGCAGACAATGTTTATCAATACGGATTAATTTATAACAATTATTTTTAACAATATATTTACTCGCAGTGACAAAATGGCGGTCAACACTTCCTGATTTCCTTCGAATCGAACGTTAACAGACGTCACGCAGCAAAAAAAAAAAAAAGCGCTCACGCGCAGCCGCTGGAAGACATGTATCAACATATATAAGCCTCCTCAGCCACCCTCAGAAAACATAGGGGGTCAGGATACGTCTCCCGTACCCCCTTATACCCATTTCACACATTGTTTTTCCTCCATCTTGTAATTTAATTAAAACGAAACACAAAATGGCGAATTCCCGTTTCGCTACCGGTTCGCGAACCGGGAAGCGCTTCTACCGTGAAAAATCAATTTTTTTTTATTTTCCCCACGGGACCCTTTAATAACTCCAACATCATTCCTAGGGGGTCAAGAGGGGTCTACCTTGCCCCCTTTCATTAAATTCCCCCTTCGTTTTTCTCCTCCTCTTGTCTCTCGATCCTACCGAGAGACAAGATGGCGGCCGTTCCGGACTGTTTAGAATGTTGACAGACACCGGAGAGCCAATCAGCTTCGCTTCGCAAAGCTCCGTTACGCGACAAGTACGCGAACCGGAGCGCTACCCGGGACGCTGTCACAGATATATCTGTTTTTTAAAACGTTAATTTCTCAAAATCCACTGGAGCACATATATTGAGACCCAGCAAAGGCACATCGGGCTACAATTTTGCCAAGTTTCGTGCAAATCCATTTAGCCGTTTGAGCTAAAAGTGAGGCCAAAAGCCCTATGGAAAACTCTATGTTAAAAACGCGTTTTGGGACCCCCCTTTTTTCTCGGCCCCCCCTTGACGAAACCCCCCCAAATTTTCAGGGGCTGCTCAGAAACAAAATGTGCCATTTTCCTAATAATTTCAGCCGATTCCGTCCACAAACGCCAAAGTTATTAGACATAGAATTTTCAACAGTCCCATAGAGAAAAAATCCTAACTATATATACCTACTGGCGACCGCCAGTAGGTAATGTATATAAATACATATATATATATATATATATATATATATATATATATATAGATTGCCCACAAATGAAGACACACTCAGTGCGGGTCAATTCCGCTGAAGCAGAATCCTTTTATTAGGAAAACCAGCGTACGCAGCAAGGTATAACGGCTACTGGAGACTGGTGTTTTCTGCATCCGCCCAGTCCCAGCTTGTGATCAAGGAGAAGGGATCTCCAAAATGCGTAGGGCTGGTTGAAACACCTTGCTGCATATGCTAGTTGCCTAATAAAAGGATTCTGCTTCAGCGGAATTGACCCACATTGAGTGCGTCTTCATAAGTGGCCTTCCTGATAAATGGATTGACTCAGTTGTTGTGTTTTGATGCTTTTTCTACAGTGAGTAGGCACTGTCCATTTTTACTGCTGCTAAGTCTGGTGGTGGATATTAAATATGTTCCTCATGAGGTTGCCTATGGAATCAGGCCTCCCAACGCAGATGTGGTGCGCAGAAGATTAGAGGAGCTTTTTCATTACTGTTTTTTGCAACATTTTATAAGGCTCATATTACACGTTTATACGCGGTCTATCTTCTGACAACTTCAATGCACCAAAGCATCCACCTACATTAAGCATGGGTGAAATTTGCGAATGTGCTATATGCGAATTTGTGCAAAATTTGTGGATTTTTTTTTACGTGTTCGCAGGGTTTCTTGTGTATTCGCGGGTCGCTTGCAGCGCACCGATCGCAAAGTTACCCATGCGGTCATACATGGGCGCGGCCATCTTGTGCGCGTTGCGTATTTCCGTTTCCGGGTGCTATTTGCAAGCTCGCTTTGTGTGTGGGCGCTATTACAAGTTCGTGTGTGTTTTTGCGTGCTCGCGGGGGAAATATCACGCTAACTTACCCACGCAGTCCTCAATGCGCACGGCCATCTTGTTCTTCATTAAATGCTATGTTTCTGGGCATGACTTTTCTATCCTCTTTCAATCTTTGCAATCCTTTGTTTCTTTGAACTTTTTTTTGCTCTTTTTTGCTCATTATCTATCTCTCTATTTGTCTAGATCTATATTTTGTGTTTTTTTCAACTTTTTGTTACTTTAATAACTACTTTTTTTGTTTAGCTCTCTCTTTTATTTCATTTATTTTTTTCCCCCTATTCTTTTCTTCTTTCGCCCAGGACCATGGCAAAGGGAGCCGGGAAAAGAAGGGGAAGGGTCCCGCACCCCGTAACCGGCTCTCATGCCGGCGATTGAGGGGGGAGGATGTAGTGGCCAGGGAGGTTTTCACCGCAGTGGAGGTGGCCGCTCTTATATTTTTTGTTCTGCGCCACCTCCCTAAGACCGTGGCAGCAGGGGGCAGGCCTGGTAAAGGGTATGGCCTCCGGGAGCGTCGCCAGCGGTGGGATAAGGTGTGCCGGGCCATGCGGAAGGAGTCGGGGGTCCCGCGCACCTATGACCAAGCGACGCACCGGTGGGCTGACCTCCTCGACTGGGAGAAGGACCTGCTCGACATGCTAGGCGTGGAGATCCCGGGCCTTGGTGAGTAGCTATTTAATAACTACTTTGTTTTTTTTTGCTCTGTGTTATATTGCTAATATATGTTTTGACCGAAGAGCAAGAATGCTGCTGATTCTATTACATTGCAGGTAAAATAATGTTCAAATAGCTTCTGCGATTGCATGCGCTCGCCTCCTCAGTGGCGTTGCTACTATGCTTACTTGTTTGCAACTTTGTGCTCATTTGGCCTGAATATGTATGAGTGTAGTACTTTACAGAACTGCGTAATGCTAGAGAGACTAGAGACTCAAGTCTAGTCCTTCCTTTGTTCTCCTGCTGCCACTAAGAAGAGGAGATAGTGATGGATTGATAGGTTGAGTATATTATGACTTCTTATTAGTAGTAGGACATTTTTTAGTGGTCTGCAATCACGATGACGGACTGTGTCTGTCACGTCGCCTGCTGCTGAGTGCTGGTAGTCGTAGTAGAACCTTTTTGTTGTTGGTTTAGTTAGTGATTTACATAACTTTCCAAGTAGACGGCCTGTGAATCCAGCAATACTGTACTAGTATCCACCTATTTGACTAGATCAGCTAGGTCAATACATGTAGTGTAATTGTTGCTAATTTGTTTCCCCGAGATAATTTTAGATTGTGGTCAAAGAAATCAAATATTTCAAAAAACAATCATCCATGTTTGTATTTATTTCATGATCATCAGAACCTCCCAGGGGCAAGAAGACAGCAACACCCCAGACTCTGGCGGAACAGAGTGGGCAGGAACGGTCCTCTGCAGGCTCTTCTGCTGGCGCCAGTAAGTTGTTCTGTTGTTAATATAATTATACTTCCCTAACTTTTACAGCTCCTTTTCATTCAAAACTGTTTCCTAATTCTATTTTTTTACAAAATAGTCTTTGATCTTCTTGTAGACTGTTTCTACATGCTTATCCTGCCTCTCTACCATCACTCTCTGTGCTACTACTATTTACTATTATTATGAGTCGGTCTGTGTAGGTAGCTAAGCTTGCCCAGTCGGCAAATGGTGTTAAACAAAACTCTGATCCAGCAATAGCTCTAGAGGCACTCAGTGCAGTCCTCTGGGTTGCCCTTGCTGTCTATTCTAGTCTTCCTAATGTTAGTGCTTTGACAATTTCCAACAACAAAATGTCAATGTCCACCAAGAATAACTTAGTACTTGGCTTTTTGATTTGATAGTAGCACATACCATACCGCTAGTGTTTCAGGGATTGTTCTGCACATACAGAAGTATGGACAAGAGAAATAGGACATTGTTGCTGATAGGTGCAGTTCGACTTTCCACAAACCTCAGTCAGAAGTAACTGTGCGGGACTCGGATGCCCTCACCTTGTTGGAACTTCAAGTCCTCCTGGTTGTGATGAGGAGTAGCTGGTTCTGTCTGTAATTATAAAAATGTTGCACGTTAAAGAGCAAGCAATCATCAGTTTTGCCAAAAAGAGTTGCATGTTATGGCTAAGCATATAAGTTAACACCCTCCCCAAAACCGTGACTCCTTTTCAGTCCCAATAATTAAAAATTGTTTAACATTTTCTCCTCCATTATGAGACGAAATAGCGGGTGGTGTAAGGCATCTAAAAATATGACTTGTATTTTCTATGTGTCACAACATCGGATGCGGCACTAGTTCCCACCACCAGTGCCGGGGCCAGCAGTGTGGAGGGGTCCACTCCAGGGGGGGATGCGGCGGCGCCACAAGTGCCCCCACGAGGAGCTGAGGGGGATGGCTCAGCAGCGGCGGACGGTGGTAAGTTATTATTATACTCCTTACTTATTGACATTTTAGAGTAGGCTCACAAAGGAGTGTATGACGTACTGTACAGTAGACAGTACACTTCTACAAATACACTGTACTGTTAAGAACAGTGACTGATTTAGAACTACATTTTAGCCAATCATGGAGAAGATAGTCACCCTTGACTTAGCAATAGCATTAGCGGCTGTAGTTCTCGAGTAAGCAATGGCCCCCTCTATTTGACTTCAAATCAGCTGGGAAACTTTTATCGTGAAGCCAAGTCATATCAGATGAACTTGAGGGATGTGATGAACGAAAAGGGGAAAGAACTCAGGGTCAATGGAAGGACGAGCGAGTCGTAACATTTATGACTGTAAAGAATGATACGTGTTTTTGAATGTAGGCAGAGGTGGCTGATAGGAAAGAATCAGATGCATGTCTGCTTGAAGCAAGGATAGTTGGAGGAGAAAGAAAAAATGACTGCCTGTGTGGGTGAATCAGAAAATTCATGTGTGGTGTGCATTGCAATATATCATTTGGGTGAAACTCAAATGCAAGTCAAGACGGTGGTTTACCAAATAAAATGAAAAGGGTGTTATTTGGTTGTTGAGAAAAAGTAAAGTTGTTACAGTTGAGACATTAAGAAGAATGCAAGACGTTTACTTTGGAAGCCTGGATGGTATCTTCTTCCTCATACATAGCAGAGGTGTATGTAGAGCAGACGCTCAGTGCATGAAGAGTGTTACTTTGTTCGAACAGCATGTCCGTGCCAGAGTAGCAAAGCAGAGGAAATCCAAATACTATAAGTTGTGATTGTTCAGAAACTCTCCCTTGCCTAAAGTAACAGTACAGTAGTTTACTTTGCAAGCACAGCATATATTGTGTATGTATTGTATAGTTGACCATTATATCAAGTCAAGTCCCTTCCTCCGGCGATTATGGTTACCACACTCACTCCCTATGTTCATAATTTTCTTTCTGCTGTGTTAATCATGGGTGGACTATCGCTGTTGTTCACTCAATCTATCACAACAAAGCACCTAAAGTCATCCATCATATAAGCAAAGAGATGATGTGATCGGCTGGATACATGATCAGAAATGAATAATCTTCATTTTCCTTTTGTAGTACTGAAGGCCCAGGGGGGGCAGTGTGAAATATAAATTACATTGAGCAGTAGCCCTTGATGTAACCGAGTATGGCCAGTGCCACCCTATACAAAAGTAAGAGCTTCCCTATACCCACCTGCATGTACTGCTTAAAGTAACGCATGCAAGTCTGCGTCATCATGGCTTGTGTCTCTTTTTCTTGGGTGCAAGCTGACTTAGCTGGCATTATGCCGGCTACCACAAGTTCACGTACAAGTAATTTCTTTTGCAAAACTAGAGAAAAAAAAGAAGAATACTGGTGTACTCTCTGACTCTCTGAATATTGTATTGAGACCATAGTGCTGCCTGGTAGCAGAATTCCTGAAACTCCCACTGTTACAGGCCTACAAAGACGGCGGAAAGATACAGGCCAAGATATTATACTGTGCTTGCAAATTGCTAGTGTTACTGTGAGACAACTTTCTGTTGAATTATTTTGTGTTATTGTTGAAGAGTATTCGTTACATTATTTTTCTTTCTTTCTTCATATAGATGCACCCAAAAAGCTAACCAGACAGGAGATGGCTGTCCGGGCCAGGGCCCAGAAGCTGGAGGCCATTTGTGTGTAATATCGCCGGCTGTGGGCTCGGGGAAAGGAGGAGAGGCGTCAACATCAACAACCTCCTCTAGTGCCCCCTTGTCCACCAGCCAGCAGCCCCCAGCACGGCGCTGTGCGCGGACAGCCTCCCACCGCCGCTCAGCTGCAACAACACCAGCAGCTGGCCCCCCCAGAGCGTGGAGGGCACGCCTGCGCGGCCTACGCCTCAGAGTGGACTGCCTGGAGCGCAAGGTGGACAATCTTGGGCAACAGCTCCGGGACCTCCGCAAGGAGCAGCTGGACCGCCTGTCCAGACACCGCGGGAAGTGACTGTGTCCCTTGCCCCTTTTTTAAAGACTGTTGGGGGGGTGGGATTTGGGAGTTGGGGATTATTTGGGACTTTTCAGAGGACTATTTGAAATGGACAATTGTTTGGGTTAGGGAGGGATGGGACTAGTTTATTTTTGTTAGGGTAAATACAATTATTTATTTTACAAACTTCAACATAGTGTACGCGTTGATGTTATTTTGTGGGGTGGTGGGCGGTGGTTACGGCACGTTTGGTTTCCTCAAACTTACCAGCATGAATTATCTAAAACGTCCAAAAATTTTCAAAAGTGGCACTAACAGTGTTAGTGAATTCAATTGGCCTACTAGTACTTTACTAGTGCTACTGTCAGTCTCTCCTCCGAGTCCTAGCCCATTATTCTACCTCCCCAAAATGCTTATCTTATCTGTGATTCGTGTTTGAGAATAGAGCTAGGCACAGCACTGACTGCATGGGAAATGGCAATTATGCCACTCTGGACCGAAATTTCATTGTTGTGGTGTTAGTAGGAGTGGTACCATACTAGCAGTAGCAGCATATGAAAAACAAAGTAAAAAAATGAGACATTGAGTGGCCTGAGAGGAGTATTAGAAGGAACAGTACCCTAAGCAATGCTGAAGATAAGTATGGGGAAAAACAGAATTGCATGGATGATTATGGCTACAACAAGAACATCACCCATCACCACCCATCACCACCCAACCCACCCCCTTTTGTACCACTTTTGGCCACCATAAGTGTGGCAGGGTATGCTCAGACGTGAGTCCCTTGCTCACTTTGCCACTGGATTCAAGCAAGCAGGGCTGAAGACGGCTGGAATGCCAGAAACCGGTCCTCAGAAGCTTGTTTCCGGTCCAGGGAAGACATGGCTTGGCAGTTCGGGCTGGACTGTTCCCATGAGGCACAGGGTCAGACTGATTTGCATAAAGCCATGTCTGAACTGGGGTGGCAGAGAGGGCTAAAGAACGGTTATGAATTAAACCCAGATCTTTTGACTGGGTGTGAGTGTTTGATTGATTTAGATGCTCCGTCCATCACCACCCCCTTTTGTACTGCTTTTGGCCGCCATAAGTGTGGCAGGGTATGCTCAGACGTGAGTCCCTTGCTCACTTTGCCACTGGATTCAAGCAAGCCGGGCTGAAGACGGCTGGAATGCCAGAAACCGGTCCTCTGAAGCTTGTTTCCGGTCCAGGGAAGACATAGCTTGGCAGTTCGGGCTGGACTGTTCCCATGAGGCACAGGGTCAGACTGATTTGATTATAGCCATGTCTGAACTGAGGTGGCAGAGTGGGCTAAAGAACGGTGATTGATTAAACCCAGATATTTTGACTGGGTGTGAGTGTTTGATTGATTCAGATGCTCCGTCCATCACCACCCCCTTTTGTACTACAACAAGAACAGTGACACAGCAGCGTAACAACAAGTCTTCTTGACATGTAGGAGGATGATGTTGACGATGGATCCAATCGATGGTGGGAATGAAAGTCAGAATTTATTTTAAAATACTCATTGTTTTTTTAGCCAGAAATACAATATCCTATGATTCATCTAGCTGCCTTACAATTGATTTGAGGAGGTTGCTTGCACCTTATCCTCCCCAGCATGTGTGTGGAATTATTGTTGTAATTTACTCACACCCAGTTGCGGCTGGTGACATTTGAAAGTGGTGGGGCGGAAACTGATAATCATACTGCACCGTAGCGAGCTCACGCAGCGAGCGATCCAGAACCCCCCAATGAGGGTTAGAGGAGATTTAAGGTTAATAAAGCAATTGTGAAAGTGCAGGTATTACATTATTAAAGAGCTGTCATATAACATAGGTAGCTGCTTATTCAGTATAACCAGGAGGTCGAGCAATTACATAAACGTAAGTGAATGGATGATCAACACGAATACAGGTTAACATAGGTTTATGTTCTTTGGTTTGTATAATACGTAGCAGTACTGAGCAAACATTCATATTTAACTGGGCTTACTTAAAGATTAAAACAACTGGCAGATGTACACACACAAAGCAACATTTGACAGCCGGAATAAGGAACAGTTGTAAATAGATTCTGCCCACATACCACTAATGATGGTAACTGATGCAAAATCAAACCACTGTTCCAACTAGCTTATACAACCCCCCAAAAGCTTTACACATTCTCTCTGAATGCTTGTGCTTAAATAAGACCCCCGGCAAGTAAGGTCATTCTGAAATAGAAAGCCAACGAACTGGTTTTCCATTTAGTCATTCATTTACATTATTCCTCAATATTCTGAGGAAGGCTAGATCCTCAGTGGTATTCAACTCATCCTTCTTATGCTGTAAGATAGTGCACCCACATCCATCCGTATGCCACTATAATTCCTTTTTGCTCAATTAGATTCTGCCAGGTGTGACGACGTGCTAAAATCTAACATCGGCCACAGACTTTAGCACTTCTGGCAATTACCAGCTGTTTTAAACTTTTCAGAAATCAGAAGCCCACCCCTGCACAAACAGAAGGTTATCTGCAACCAAAGCAGTAACCCACCAAGCTATCAGTAATACAATAAAGTTATCACATTTGTGACCTGTATGTTATTCCCCATCCTTTGTAATAGGCATATTAAAATTCTATGCAACAATCTCTTTACCCTCAAAAGTTATTTTACAATGCAGACTGTCTTTATAACAAAGAAAGCCAGAACAGACTTGCTATCACATTTGTCCTTGGGGCCAATCTGTGAACTGCATGTTATGTGCTGTGTTTTGCAGTGGGCTCATTGACGAGTCAAGCCTGTGGCCATACTGCACATTGCACACAAATCACCTCAGCAAGTTCATGTACCAACAGTCAATGTGTTGCTATTCTACGGGAACTTTTGGGATATACAGTGTCCGCTGCAGTAGGAGCATTACCCTCATAAGATTTTTTTTTAATGCTATCCGTCTGTAAACAAGCCAGAACAGGTTTGCTGTTACATTTGTCCATGGTAGCAATGTTTTTAAAAAAAATGCATGAAGTGTCACTTTCTGAATAATTCATCCATTTCCAGTGCTGCTTACGGGACATGTCCATTGTGGAAGCACCAAAGCTCGGGTGCATAGTGCAGAGGTGTTCCGTACGTTCTGCCACAGTGTGTGAAGGTGAAGGACACACACTTAACAAAGCCTAAAATTGATACCTTCTATACTAAAGTATTATGGTAACTGTGGGCCCAGTAGATTTCAGTAATGGCAAAACAGTGCGTATGACGCATTGAATACCTCCGGCTTAGTAGAATTAAGGATTATCAAAACCATTTGATCAAAGAATTGAAAAATGTGTATGGAAGAACAATCTGGAACCAGAGAACTTGTGCATTCAGCTGTGAACTGTTCATTCTAGTTGTGAAAAGCCATTCAAAAGGGGCGGGGGTAGGTGGGTGTATGGTGTTTCAAATGCTGTGGGATGGTTCAGTTGCAGTGGGAGTGAATACCCAAAGAAAGGATTGCATGTTTTTATTCTTCAACCATGCAGGCACATTTGGGAAACTGAAAGAGGGTTTATCAATCGGTTTGCCTGCCACCTAACCAGTACTTTAATATTCTACTCTGTTTTCCTATGTAAAGGTGACTAAAAAAGAATTGGAAAAAAAAGCAAAAAGACAGAACTTTTCCTATTTAAAATGTTATGTTATGATATTGAGTTTTATGTAGTGCTCGAATGCCCGATGTCTTGGCGCTGCCTAGAGAAAGGACAAGTAAGCTAAGCCCAACTATTGGTTGAAAATCCACAACTATAAGGGCAAATATAAGAACAAAGCAATTCACAAGTGGTTGGCAGCTGTCTGAAACATTCCAAAATGACTACAATAGCAGAGTCAGAAATAAATGGAATACATGGAAAGGAGTCACTCCTATCCCTTCCAGAATCGCTAAACAAGACCACATGAGTCATGACATGGCCATAGTTTCTTTTTTCGTGGGAAAGGAACGTGTGAAGATATTGCTTCGAAAGCCTGCGTTTTCATCTCACAGCCTGCCCGACCAACGAACCCCAACCGGACCCCCAGCTATGCACAGCTGTGGATGCCAGAGGCCCCTGCTCCCCCCAGAAGCAGACTGATGGCAGCACTTGTCTACTGTAGAAGAGCCGAGGGCCGAGGCCTGTGTGCATAGTGCAGATGTGCACGTTCTGTCACAAGGTGTGGAGGGGGAAGCCGTATCTCGGTCCGCGACCTCCTTCCTGATGCCAGATAATCAGAACGATACTACCCATTCCAATATGGCCGCCTTCCACCCTTTTTTGCCAGGACAGCGTTAGTCATTTAACTGTGCTCACCTGTGCCGGCACACGCACTATATATACCATTAGATCGGTCTCCATCAATTCCTGCTATCCCGGCACCCGTAGGAGACGCCGCATCGCGGTCCGCGACCACCCTTCTGATACGAGGTAACCAGAGCGATCGCACTTAGATGTAACCCCAATGCTATCGGCCTTTAATGTTTTGTGTGACATCTACTAACCTGAGGCCCTCCCTTGAATTGTAGGACCAACAGCCTGGCCCTTTGAATCCCTACCTTTCCGGCTCCTGTAGGAGACACTGCATCGCGGTCTGCGACCGCCATCTTGAGACCAGGTAATCGGAGTGCCTGAGATTAGATGTAACCCTGAAGCCATAGTTTATTTGAGCTGTATGTGACCCGTACTAGCCAGAGGCCCTTCTGTGATTTGTAGGACCAACAGCCTGGCCCTGTAAATTTCTGCCTTTCAAGCCCCTGTAGGAGACGCTGCCTCGCGGTCCGTGACCGCCACCTCTATATCAGGTAACCGGGAGACTTGAAGTTAGGTGTAACCCTGAATGGATCGGTCACTAATCTTTGTTGTGATCTTTACTAACCAGAGGTCCCCTTATGACTTGCAGGATCTCCTTACTGACGATACCGGTCTTACTAGAGGACGCCGCTCCGCAGTGTGCGCTTACATTCACCTATCAGGTAACCAGAACGTGTACGCCCAGTCGGGACTCCGACTTGGTCTACCATAACCCCCATGTTTGATCTGAGCTCATCCGAGGTCCCTTACTCACCCCACAGGACCGCCTGGGACATTGCGCTGTCTGTACGTGTTACCCCCAGAAAAGAGGAAGCTACCTTGCAGCTTGTGTCCTTAACAAGGTAATCAAAATACCCCTTGTATTCATAAATGCCCTTCCTCTGTCCTTTAACAAACAAAATAAACCCCCTTCCCCGTGTTCGCGAGGGCCCCCAAAAATCCTGAGCCTGTTGTGTGTATAGATCTATGACCCTGAATGTTTGACTTGGATGTCTCAATTTGTAACTGAACTTGTGAACACACTCCCCCTGAGGAATCCCTCTATATATAAAAAAATGAGTGACCCCCACCTATCTGAGGAGTGATATATAACTAAAGGGATAAAAATTGTTTATCAAAACACAAGAAATGAACTCCCCCTTGGTTTTATCAATGTCGTTGTATATAAACTGTGTATTTGGGTATTTTAACCAAATTAGGAGAAAATGTTTATTGATGGTTGTTTAAGCACGTTGAGCAATACTGTATGATTAATTCTCATGAAACTGTGTTTTTTAAAACAAATCCTTTCTTACCCACAGTGCATCTATTTCATGTCCTGCCCCCTCCCATGGCCTTCTTCGCCCTGATGAAGATGCAGCCTCATTAGGCTCAGCATCGAAACGCGCGTTGGCGTGACCCACATGGACGGCACCTACGCAGCACAAGTTTTGTCACATCATTTACTGTACTCTGCCTCCATGTTATTGTTGCAGCTTCTAGTGGCCATTGTCAAATTCTTTCCCTAGACTGCCATGTATCTATTTATGAATTTTGTATGAATGTGTTATTAGTTGATTGTTTGAGGTTGCGAATGAGAATACATGCTTTGATTGACTGAGGGAGTATGTGGGATTTGAAATAATGTCTTTTGTGTATTTATAAACCCTTATGATTCTCTGCCTACTTAGAATGTATTTTGATCTATCATAAATAAAATATATCTATTTTTCCAAGAAAGGTGCTTGAATCATATGTTAATGCTTGACTGTTCAGATAGGTGTTTTCTGTCACCCTCCACCCCAATGTAAGGATCCCCCTGTGGGACCTCTAAATTGACCCTGGCAGGGTCCCCGTTTTTTCTATTCAGCTTTCTACAATGTACTAACTATGAAGAAACAATGTGACAGTAAAGGGCTACAGTAATTACGCAATTTTACTTGCCTATCTGCCCTCAGAGAGAAGAACCACTTAGTACATTAAATTAGTTTAAAAAATAGCAAAGAAAAAAGTATGCAATGGCTGGAGGGATGAATTGAAGCAGAGAGCAAACAAAGTCACACTCATAGAAGTTCACAGCAATACCATTACTTAAAAGATAAGTAGAATTGAAGATGGATACTGTAACTGTATGTTGTTGTAGTTGTCCTGTTGAATTTGTGAAGATGCATGCATCCAGCCATTCCTCTTTTTCGCGGTAGTCCTCCATTCCATCTGACGCTCCGTCGATCAATGTTGGGGACCAGAAGACACCTTATCCACTGCCTGCCTGTCAGATGCTGAATTGCGGCTCGCTAATGGTAAGCCTGAGTTCCTCCTTTTTCCCATTGCACAGGGTAAAAGCCGGCCTGTAAATGTTGATGGAAAAACAGGAAGTCATATTAAAACACCATGGAGAAAAAAATATAAGGTACGCTGTGTAGTGCAAAATAACACTTTCAGTTTCAGAGTCGGCAGTACAATACATACAAGCATCATCTCGAAAGTGCGTACTCTGTGTCTCCTTTTCAAGGATAAGTAAGTGTGGGCGAAATCGGTTCTTTCCCCTCAAGCTAGGTGTAAAGTGTAAACTGCGATTTTAGAATAAAATGAGACCTTCCCAGCAGTGCCCCCAGACCCCCCAACCCACCCCCAAAAATCTAGAACCCCCCCAAACAGCCCCCCAAAAACATGCAAGTGAGCTAAAAAAGAAAAACTTTTTCACCATGGATTTTATCCAAACCACTTTCATCCAATATTAGACCTTCCCAGCAGTGACCCAGACCCCTCAACCCACCCCCAAAAAATAGAACACCCCCAAACAGGCCAAAAGCAAAAATGGAAAATGCCACACTACAGAGGCCTACCTGAAAATCGCTCCAAAAGCGCTTTGCAGCTAGGCCCTAACCCCCCTTTTCCACCATGTATTTTCTCCAAACCACTTGTAATCGAAATTAGACCTTCCCAGCAGTGCTCCCAGACCCCTCAACCCACCCCCAGAAATGGAGAACACCCCCAAACAGCCCCCTAAAAACACGCAGGAGTGCTATCCTCAGCGAGGCCTACCGTTAAATCGTGCCAAACGCGCTCTGCAACTAGGCCCAAACCCCCCTTTTCCACCATGGATTTTCTGAAAACAACTTGCAATCAAAATTAGACCTTCTCAGCAGTGCTCCCAGACCCCTTAACCCACCCCCAAACATCTAGAACCCCCCCAAGCAGCCCCCCAAAAACATGCAATACAGCTAGGCCTCACTTTAAATTGTGCCAAAACGCTGTCTGCAACTAGGCCTAAAACCCCCTTTTCCACCATGGATTTTCTTCAAACCTCTTGCTATCAAAATTAGACCTTCCCAGAAGTGCTCCCAGACCCCTCAACCCACCCCCAGAAATGGAGAACACCCCCAAACAGCCCCCTAAAAACACGCAGGAGTGCTATCCTCAGCGAGGCCTACCTTTAAATCGTGCCAAACGCGCTCTGCAACTAGGCCCAAACCCCCCTTTTCCACCATGGATTTTCTGAAAACAACTTGCAATCAAAATTAGACCTTCTCAGCAGTGCTCCCAGACCCCTTAACCCACCCCCAAACATCTAGAACCCCCCCAAGCAGCCCCCCAAAAACATGCAATACAGCTAGGCCTCACTTTAAATTGTGCCAAAACGCTGTCTGCAACTAGGCCTAAAACCCCCTTTTCCACCATGGATTTTCTTCAAACCTCTTGCTATCAAAATTAGACCTTCCCAGAAGTGCTCCCAGACCCCTTAAACCACCCCAAACATCTAGAACCCCCCCAAGCAGCCCCCCAAAACATGCAATACTGCTGTCCCCAAAACATGGGAAATCTCAAATCGCGCCTTGACAAAAAAGTGCTGTTTTCAGCACTTCCAATACTTCGATCCTCTTGAAACTTACCAGGACACTTGTTCAAGTGATTCCCAAGAATCTCAGCAAGGCAGAACAAAATCGATCCACTGTAAGGTTTACGCCAAACCCCCCTAAAACCTTGCCAACATCATTATGAACGAGCCTGCATCGGGTCCTGAGCCCTAGACTCTGAGAACCCTACCAAATTATTAATTAAACCTAAAAACCCTAGTAAACCACACTGAACCCTAAACCCTAGATATGCTGTGTCTGTCTGTGTCAAAGAGCCTAGGTATGCTACACCAGGTTGCTTCACTCAGTGGTGCCTGCCTTGACCGTCTGCATGGCCCTGCCGCAAGCATGGGACAAAAACAAGAATCCATTCCGCTCGCAAAATGTACTGTTTTTCGGCCGCTAATTCACAATCTGAAAATCTCGCGAAATTGCCGAAAATTCACAAACTCTTGAGCGTAACAGATTTTTGGCCCATGCCTGCGGCAGGGCCATGCAGACGGTCAAGGCAGGCACCACTGAGTGAAGCAACCTGATGTAGCATACCTAGGCTCTTTGACACAGAGAAACATAGCATATCTAATTGTATGCAGCAAGCCACATAGCCCAAATTTTACATGAATTGCTGTACTCTGTAATCTGCCTGGCATAACAACACTACACTGCCTCGACCACTCCATACCACGACTAGACAGACATGTAGTTCTGCTGTAGTAGTTTTTATAGACTGGTTTACCTGTTTGACACTCACGAATTGGCCATAGTTCTTCTCTAAACCGACGCTGATGATCCATCCATCCCAGTGAGTGACTGTAAAGAAAAAAGATATAATATTTAATCAATCATCATGGTATATTGGCAAACAGTAAGTCCAAGGACATTTTGCATATTGAAAAATGCAACGCAGTGGCCCCTGCAGCTGAAGTACAATTTGAATTAAACAAGGTAAAAAAAAAGCAGAGTAGACTTGAGTTACATTTAGCGTTCAAAAGATTAAATAATAACAGAAGACATATGATTCATTTCATGCACAACAAACAAACAGCAATTGCTTTCATCAGACACAGACAGCCATTGCTGTCCACTGCATGCCATCTTCTTCTCACTCTTCATTACCTGTTCCACTTTTTGTCCGCTTCTTATTCTGAAAGTGAGGGACCACAGGGCAGCCTCTCCTGTCAATTTCAGAAGTAACTGCCAGCAAGCATGTGGTCAGTAATTCCAGTCCCACTTGAGGGGACTCGTCTACGAAGACAAAGTGTCTTGATTCTGCGTAATCCAGCCATCTGCCTTGAGGGAAATGGATAGGGGGAGTCTGGAGGATGAGGATAGAGGAGCATGATTGAGTTGTGAACTTGTGAACCTCAGGAATACAGACTGCGGCACCTTCAAATCAATAAGGAAATAAGACAAAGACAGTGCTGCTGATGGACTTGTTGTGATTAGGTGATTAGAGTTTTGTTGTGGTAAAAGTTGCAAAACAAAGAAAGACACACAGGAATAAAAGTGAATAAGTACGAAAGAAAAGGAAGTTATTTTCAGGCCTCAGGGAAGTAGAGCTCGTCATCAAACTCTATGAATTGAGACGGCAGTAGGTCAGCTAACAGAGAAGAACTTCCGTCACCTAAGTCGGTGTCCTCTTCTTCCTGCGTGCATTCACGTATTTTGTAATCTGGTGGTATGAAGTGCTGATTCATCTTGATCAGTGTTAACCTCTCCACATTTTTGGGTGGGAGGCGTGTCCTTTTTGAAGTTACAATGGCACCAGAAGCACTGAAAACACATTCAGAAGACACACTTGCGAGTGTGCAAGACAAATAATATAGAGCCAGGTTGGTGATCAGTCGCCATAGAGACCTTTTCCTATACCAATACAGCAATGGGTTCTGATTAACAAAGTCCTCTCTTGGGTCATCCAGATAGGCCTGCACCATCGACTCAAGGTTCTCCAGTGTTGCTCCACTTTGCGTACCATCTGTGGCCTTTGCATCACTGGAACGAGCAAACTCTTGATGAGTTAGCCAATCCGCTTCCGACAATATTATGGCTGGGCCTGGTGCAGGTGAGGATGATGACATGGTTGCTCGTGTTGTTAACGGCTGTGAGGGAAATTTACTCCCTTCGGCCACAGATTCAGAAGTGGAACTTGACGCCGGATGGCCTGCTGATACAGTTGTACTTCTGCCTGCTCCTTCAATTTTCTGCTGCTCTTTTTCGAACCGAGTTCCTGACACAGCTAGCCAATGTTTGTACTTTGAAACATCTGCTTCATCAAAAGGAATGAATGCTTTGCTGGCCACTGCCTTTTTGTACCGTGGAACCAGAATAGTGGCACAAATGTAATGTTATTCTGTATGTATGTTTTTAAGCCTTTCATTGTCAACTAGGCGGCTTAATAACCTCTCCGCCAACCGATATGTGTCTTGCTTTTCAGCATCATCTCGGAACGTTGAAGACACCGCCTTCAGTTGGTGCTCTAGCATGCGCAACAATGGGATAGCTTTGCCCAAAGAACAGTCCTCCCTGCTGACTTCACACGTGAACACCTCAAAAGCACGAAGCATGTCTGTCAGGCTTGCAACTAGCTTCGATTCCTCCAAATCTAGCCTCATGTCTTTCATAGTAGAACCCAGTTTATAGACATACTCATGTATTACCCCCCACTGCTCAGACAGACACTCAAGCATGTAAAAGGTTGAGTTCCAACGTGTTGCCACCTCCGGGATGAGTCCTTTGACTGGCAGTCTACGTTCATGCTGAATGCTCCTCAGCTGCTTCCGGGCCTTAAAAGAATGGCTGAAATGTGTGCAGATTCTTCGGCAGATGGTCAGTAACTTGCTGATTGTGTTTTCTTTTTTCAATAAATCTTGCACCACAATGTTAATACTGTGCGCCAAACACGGCACTCTGAAGTAGTTACCATTATGCATGGCCTTAACTATATTACTGCCATTATCCGTGAAAACATAACCAATTATGCGATTTCTTGGATGCAGCCATTTATAGACCTTCCTATCAAACTCCTCCAAAAGGTTAGGTGCAGTATGACTTTTCTCCATGGCAAACATGGCTACTGTTGCCTGTTTCCGAGTAGCTTGAAAAACTGTGTTGGTGTCAACACCTGCTTTTAACTTGTCTTTAACCCCTGCAAAAGAGACCCAGTGTGCAGTGATGCACATGTAATCAAGGGCTTGGCAACTGGTCCACATGTCTGTTGTCATGTGGATAGTGTGAACAGCACTCTTCTGAATAGCTGCGCCAATCACCTCCAGCACATCTTGATGTATTTATTTATTTATTTATTTTGTGTACTTGTAGAGCGCAGACCTGTCACCCAGAGGTCATCCTGGCGCTTTGAACTTCGGGACGATAACACTACTCACTGCTCAGACAATTTTCGGAAAGAGATGCCTTTTCAACGCTTTCCTAAACGGCAGGTAGTCCTTGTGGCTTCTCAGAGAAAGAGGCAGGGAGTTCCAAAGTTTGGCCGCTGCAACACTAAATGAGCGGCCACCCATCCTAACTCTCAGAAACCTCGGGACAACCAGCAATTGTGCCGAAGAGGAACGAAGGGGCCGCGAGGCAGAGTACCAGGCAAACATATTCCGCAGTGGTACTGGGCCCTGTTGGTGTACTGCCTTGAACACCAGGCACGCGGCTTTATACAGCACTCGCAGGTGTACCGGAAGCCAGTGTAAGTCTCTTAAAGCGAGAGTGGAAGAGCTGGACCTAGGACGAGAAAGCGCCAACTTGGCGGCCATGTTCTGCACTCGTTGTAACTTCCCCAGCAGATTTTTTGGGGCCTCCAGAAGTAGCGCATTGCAATAGTCTAAACGACTTAGAATGGTACTGCGGACTACTTCCGGCCTGGCCTGGGTGGGGAGAAGGGGCAGAACTTTACGCAACATGCGTAACAGCATCATGCACGTAGAGATGGTTTTATTGACGTGCAAGTCAAGCTGTAAATTTGGGCCGAAGATCACCCCCAAGTTGCGAGCTGATCCCGCCACCGCTACTGGCTCGGAAAAGGTGGTAGGCCAAAAGTTCTCTGGAAGAACTCGCGGAATCCGGTCTATGAAACAATAGAGCACCTCCGTCTTTGAGCTGTTAAATTGGAGGAAGTTGGCCTGTAACCAGTCCGCTGTGGCTGCCATACAGCGATGAAATGTCTCCAGCGGGACCGCATTATTTCCTTCCAGAGAGAAGACCAGCTGGGTGTCGTCGGCATAGTTGAAAGCCGAGACACCAAAAGATTTTATGAGCTGGACCAAAGGGGCGAAGGTACAGATTAAAAAGTATAGGGCTGATGGCCGAGCCCTGTGGGACCCCCTGTCCAACTTTCCTTGGCTTAGAACAGAATGGAGGAGGCGAGACCAGCTGTTGCCGGCTACCCAGATAAGATATCAGCCAGTCTCTTGCACCCTCTGTGACCCCACACCCCTCTAGTCTCCTGATAAGGGTCTGATGGCAGACCGTATCGAACGCGGCCGACATGTTGAGCAGCACTACAAAGGCTGCCCGACCACTGTCGACACGCAAACTAAGGTTGTCCAGTACGGTTACCAGGGAAGACTCCGTCCCGTGCCCGGGGCGGAAGCTAAACTGTGCCTCGTCAAAACAACCGATGTTCTTCAGGAAACCTGAGAGCGAGCGGGTCACCCATTTTTCCATGATCTTGATAGGAAATGGGAGCAGAGAGATTGGCCTATAGTTAGAAAGGCAAGCAGTATCCAGTGTTGGCTTCTTGAGCAGAGGTGACACTACTGCTAACTTCCAGCGCTCGGGGACCGATGCCAACTCCAAAGATTGGAGACAGATGGAATGCAGAGGCTGAAAGAGTTCTGCGTGGAAGGCCTTCCAGAATTTGGGAGGAAGTGGGTCGAGCGGAGAGCCCGAGGCTACCGTATGTGCCAAGCTGCAGAATTCCTCAAAGGAGGGACAAGGAAACAGTCTTAATTGGGGTCGACTGGAGGAGGTCTCCGGAGCTCCCAAGTAAGGAACTGGGTCACTCGGCTGGGGTCGACTGGGTGGTCCATCCGGAGCTCCCAGACTGGGGCCAGACGTACCCGTCTGGGGTCGACTGGGCGAACCAGCCGGAGCTCCCAAGCCAAGAGTACCCTGCGACAATCGGCTGGGGTCGACTGGGTGACCCGTTCGGAGCTCCCGAGCCAGGGCGGAACCCGACTGGCCGGGGTCGACTGAGCGGGCTAACTGGAGCTCCCAAACCGAGAGCAGCGGGCAGAGGGTTTTTTAAGCCCTCTAAGATCTTAGCAGTCTTCTCCTCAAAAGCACCCGCCAGGGAATCACACAGGGCCTGCGACGCCACGACCGTGTCGGCCACACACACTGGGTGAGACAAGTCCCTGACAATTTTGAACAGGGCTTGAGATTTATTAGGCGCCTTGTTCAAGGTGGATTCCAGAAAGTGCGAGCCTAAACGAGGCCTTAGCCGATGATGAGTACTGCTTCCTCCAGGCCCTCTCAGCACGTTTACAGCTCAGCTTTAGCTGTCATAGCTCTTTCGTCACGAAGTGGATCAGCAACTGCGCGGACGAACTCGCCCCGCTGAGGACCCCGCCCAGCAGACCCGGCAGCAAGAAGGCCCCATGGTTCACCGACGAACTCAAGAGCTCCAAGAAGAACTGCCGAGCCCTCGAGAAAGTCTGGAAAAGGGACCCGACACCGGACAACAGGACCTCCTACAAACTGGCCACCCGGAAACACCACCAGCTGATCCGCGCCGCCAAGAGAACAGCATTCAAGGACCGGTTGGACAACAACGCACACAACAGCAAGGAACTCTTCAACATCGTGAAAGAGCTTTCCAACCCCAACGCAGGAAACAACGACATCACCCCATCGCAAGACCTCTGCAACTCCCTCGCCTCATACTTCCACAACAAGATCACAGACATACACAGCAGTTTCAACAACCAACCAACGCACACCACGACCGATCAGCCACCCCCCCCCACCACCACCCTCCACGCCTGGACCCCGATCAGCACAGAAGACACCATCCGCACGATGAACTCCATCCACTCCGGATCACCAACCGACCCCTGCCCTCACCACATCTTCAACAAAGCCGACGCTGTCATCTCACCCCACCTGCGAGACATCATCAACACATCCTTCGACACCGCCATCTTCCCCGAGAGCTGGAAACACGCCGAACTCAGCGCTCTACTCAAGAAACCAACAGCGGACCCCACCGACCTCAAGAATTACCGCCCCATCTCGCTTCTCCCGTTCCCAGCCAAAGTCATCGAGAAGACCGTCAACAAGCAGATGGCCGCCTTCCTCGAGACGAATGGATCCCTCGACCCCTCTCAGTCCGGCTTCCGAGCCAAACACAGCACCGAGACCGCCCTCATCGCCGCCACCGATGACATCCGAGCCCTGATGGACAATGGAGAAACAGCGGCCCTCATCCTCCTAGACCTCTCCGCGGCATTCGACACGGTCTGCCACCGCACCCTAATACGGCGCCTCAGCAACATCGGAATCCAGGACAAGGCGCTGGAATGGATCATCTCCTTCCTCGACGGAAGAACACAGAGAGTCCGCCTACCACCGTACAAGTCAGAGGCCTCCGAAGTCATCTGCGGCGTCCCCCAAGGATCATCCCTGAGCCCCACCCTCTTCAACGTCTACATGAGCCCCCTCGCGGCCATCGTACGCAAACACCACCTCAGCATCATCTCCTACGCCGACGACACCCAGCTGATCCTCTCCCTGACCAACAACCCCGCCGCCGCCAGAGCCAACCTACACGAAGGGATGAAAGAGGTAGCCGAGTGGATGACGACCAGCCGCCTGAAACTGAACTCGGACAAGACGGAGGTCCTCATCCTGGGCTCCTCTCCCTCCGCCTGGGACGACTCCTGGTGGCCTCCCGCCCTGGGCACCGCTCCCAAACCGACTGACCATGCACGAAACCTGGGCTTCATCCTGGACTCCTCCCTCTCCATGACCAAGCAAGTCAGCAGCGTCTCCTCGGCGTGCTTCAACGTCCTACGCATGCTACGGAAGATCTTCTGGTGGATCCCCACAGAGACCAGGAAGACCGTCACCCAGGCCCTCGTCACCAGCCGACTGGACTACGGCAACGCCCTCTACGCCGGGACCACCGCCAAGCTCCAGAAGAGACTCCAGCGGATCCAAAACGCCTCAGCCAGACTCATCCTCGACATCCCACGATCCAGCCACATCTCCGGACATCTCAGAGACCTTCACTGGCTCCCCATCAACAAGAGAATCACCTTCCGCCTCCTCACCCACGCACACAAAGCCCTACACGACCAAGGCCCGAGCTACCTCAACAGCCGAGTCAACTTCTACGCTCCCAAACGCCACCTCCGATCAGCCAACCACGCCCTCGCCGCCGTCCCCCGCATCCGAAGAGCGACTACAGGAGGAAGGTCCTTCTCCTACCTGGCCGCCAAGACCTGGAACTCCCTCCCGTCCGACCTGCGCCTGACCCAAGACCACCTCGCCTTCAGGAAGAAGCTGAAGACCTGGCTGTTCGAGCAGTAGCGGCACCCCCCCCCCCCCCAGCGCCTTGAGACCCTACGGGTATGTAGCGCGCTTTATAAGTGTCAATGATTGATTGATTGATTGATTTCGTGTACCAGGGGAAGGTACGATTCACTCGCCCTCGAGACCTACGAAGGGGCACCAGCTTATCTAACGAGTCAGTAATAGACCGACACAAGGAGAGGTAGCTTTCCTCCACCGAGTTGCTCAGGCAAAAGTGGTCTGGTAGTAAGGAAGGCAGTGAAGATGACTTGAAAAGTTGGGACCAAGGTCTACCCAATTTCGATAATCCTACCCCGGCAGCTTCAGAGGGATAAACCCCTATGCAAAGGGAGAAAGCCACCAGTGCGTGGTCGGTCCAGCATTGGCGTAGGATATAATTGACCACTACTGATTGAGCGTCAGCGAAAATCAGGTCCAGGACGTGCCCTCCCCTGTGTGTAGCAGAGCCGACCAGTTGCTGCAGCTGAATATCACCAAAGGCTTGGCAAAGTGTCGTGAACGCTCCATCCAGTGGGCCGCCCTGCCATAAGTTGAAGTCCCCCAGGACCAACAACTTAGAGTGAGTATTCGATAGGTCGTATATCAGATCATGAAAGTCTGATAAGGAGGGAACAGAGCCCGGTGGGCGATAACATAACACCCCTGCGAGGAGTGTTCTCTCCAGGTCTTTAATGGAGAATCCCATCAGTTTGAAGCCCGAAACCTCACTGATTTAAAGCTGGAAAAGACCCAATGACTCTCTATAGATGATACCAATTCCACCACCTCTGTTCTTCAGTCGAGGGGTGTGAATGATTTTAAAGCCTGGGGGGCAGGCCAGTCCCAGTTCAACTAGGCAGTCCTCCTGAGTCCAGGTTTCTGTTAAAAACAGCAAATCCAACCCAGAGGATTCAATCAGGAAGGCAATCTCTATGTGGTGCTTGCAGAGCGACCTAACATTAAGAAGTCCGCAAGACAGAGATTGAGAGGGGCCTGGAGCAGTAGCCCTTCGAGTCAGGGGCGCCTGAGACGGTCTTAGTTCCAATAAGGCAGCCCAAGAATAGACCAGGCGGGGAGAGTGCGATGGACCAGAGGGAGCGGCCCTATGTGCGCCCGTTGCGCGAACGGGCGCAAACGGGCTTACCTCTGGCGCACCTCCGGCGCGCCAACGACGCGCCCGCTGCGCGTAACCGCTGCACGTTTGAATCTCCATCCTTATCTGGTATTCGGCCGAGCAGAAGTCCGCCTCCTGCATCCCTTGCCCTCACCAAGATGGCGCCCGAAGTGCTCCCAGCCTTGACCCCCACCCAAGATGGCGGTCGGACCCGCTACACTATCTGTATCTCGCCAAATGCGGGTGAAAGCCAAATTAAAATGCAGGTAAGCCTAAACTAATTCCCCGGCCTAATGATCCGACACCTAGGAAGCAGCACGAAATAAAATGAGCCCTAGACGCTCTATAGCGCGATGAACAACAGCGCGAGTAAAATTACAAGTAAGCACAAGTTAAAAATTGCACCAGCAGTCAGGAGCGCGCCCGCCAAAGATCTAACCTGGCTGCACCCTGGTAGCTTAAATAAGCTTACCAAGTGCGGAAGTCCGCCTCCTGCGTCCCTTGCCCTCACCAAGATGGCGCCCGAAGTGCTCCCAGCCTTGACCCCCACCCAAGATGGCGGTCGGACCCGCTTCACTATCTGTATCCCGCCAAATGTGGGTGAAAGCCAAATTAAAATGCAGGTAAGCCTAAACTAATTCCTCGGCCTAATGATCCGACACCTAGGAAGCAGCGTGAAATAAAATGAGCCCTAGACGCTCTATAGCGCGATGACCAACAGCGCGAGTAAAATTACAAGTAAGCACAAGTTAAAAATTGCACCAGCAGTCAGGAGCGCGCCCGCCAAAGATCAAAGAACAAAGAATGTAGTTCTGGAACAGCAACCCTGGCAAAATAGGACCGGCTAGGAACCTTCCATTTAAGGCAGACTGTTGCCACAAATTCTAGAAAACCCACCCCTTCCACGAAAGAAAAAGGGAGAAGGTCCAGCGCTAGCATTTTAGCCAGCTTTGCGTTATACAGACGTGCCGTTGGGTGGTTGCGTTCAAATGGCGCATCCGACCAAAACATTCTGCTAATGGTCGTCTGGACCGTTTTACGTGATGATGATGATGCAGACTTCTTCAAACCAGTTAGGCTCATTGATGTACTTTTTCGCATTGGTGTCTCTCCCAGACTCTTAGTGTGCCTCATACATGTTGCAGGGGTAGAGGGTGTGGGCGCTACCACTGCAGTGCTGCTGCCAGGGGTACTGGGTGTACCAGAAAAATGTCTGTTGCTTCTTCACTCCCCCCCTGCACGATCAGCACCTCGTCATCATCAGATGCAATGTGAATGGATACATTTGGATCAGTTCTACTTTTGGCTTCCAGGATCTTCCTTAGGTGCGCCTTGCAATGGATAGTGTGGTGTTTTTGGAGATGACCTCTCTGGCCTCCGGTACCATAGTTGGTACCAAGCTTACCCCGAATAACTAATATTTTACAAATCGAACAAACAACCATGTTATCAGCCTTTCTGCTAACACTAAAGAAGTCCCAAACTGGGGACTGGAGATGTCTGCTGTTGGTGGAGGTGCTACTTTCAGTTTCAATGCCAGATGAAGTGGAGGATGAGCCTGGCTGAATTCGACTCTGTTGTTCACTTACAGCACCACTACTTGAGGTAATGGAGGGCGAGCTGGATTGAGGTCCCTGTCGGCACTTCTGACTAAAAAATATGGAAGCTGTAGGTCGTGTTGGTGTTGTAGTTCACTGCGTTGGTGGTGGTACCAGTGCCACCAGACCCACATCCCGCTAAGCAGTCATTCGGGATAGGGTGAAAATGTCTGTCTGCTGCATGCCCGCTGGGGCTGGAGTGACGACTGTGATGACTGGGTCGTCGTCAGACTGTTCATCAGCAGCAGAATACACCACTTCTTGTTCGTCGTTATCACCCATAAGTGGAAGCCTTGCGGGAACCTTCCTTTTAGGCTTAGCTACCTTTGTCGGCTCATGGCGTGCCTCCCCACCAGACTGCACTTGTGGGTTCCAATCAAGGTCAAGATCATCAGAAGGAAGGGTGCTTGAAGAAGAACTTGTAGTATCCCTCCTTCACCTTTTTCTTGCTGGGGATCTGGAAGACAATGGATCATCCTCAGGAGGAGTGGCTTCCTCTGATGATACCCCAGCTTGAATCTCGATTTCCTGATATGCCTCTACTTCTGGAGGACCAAGCATTGTGGGCAGTTGTGCCACTCCATGCGCCTCTAGTTGTGCCTCTCCATGCGCCTCTCCATGCGCCTCTCCTTGCGCCTCATGTTGCGCCTCTCCATGCGCCTCTACATGCGCCTCTCCTTGCGCCTCTCCTTGGGCATGTACTTGCGCCTCTCCTTGCGCATGTACTTGCGCCTCTCCTTGCCCATGTACTTGCTCTTGTACTAGTTGCACCTGTGGTTGTCATTGCGGCTGTGGTTTTTGAACACTCGTCAGCTGAGTTACACCTTGCGTTGATTGTATGCTACTTTCTTGCGATGAGCCAACATCACTGGTCGAAGGTGATTGAACAACCAAAGTAGCTGCCTCTGCAGCACTCATGGACTTGGACCTAACTTGGTGTGGTGGCACTAAGCCCAATGAAGCGGAGGTGCTGCTCCCAGCTTGGTCCCCGGCGGACCCCGCTGCTGCAGGCGTTGTTTTTTTTTCCCGAAAAAATGTCTTTGGGCACACCAGTCTTCTTGGTAAGTGTCACCACTTGCTTCTTCTGCTCCTTCTTACTGACAGTGGCAACTTTCTTTGTAGAGGAGCTACGGCCACCTTTCTTTGGCCCCACCTTCTTCAGAACAGCAGACCGCAGTTGCACGAGTTGCAGAGTTGTCTGTGGCTACACGTGACGTCAAATGACGTTGTGCTGCACACCCCGCTGCAGGACTTCTTCCTGGCACTGGTGGTTCTCTTGTGCACCTAAAAGCAAAGGAAGCCAGAGGAACATCAGTTAAACATCCCAAAAAGTCTAAAAACACAGAAAAATCAACACAATCCAATGGCATCCATGCCCTCAATGATGTTTAAATTCAAGAGGCCCCACACAAAGCCTTGGTCCATGCACCACTCACTACCCCTGGGCATAATGGGTAAAAGCAGGGAAGGCTGGGTGCAGGCCTATGGCTCAGAGCACACTGCCTGGCTTCAAAATGGCCCCTTGTCCCCCAGCCACATGGCCAGGCCCTGCCTGGACCAGGCCTCAAAATGGCCCCCACCCACATGGCCAGGCCCCAACAACACCCCAAAAAGTCAAAAAACACAGAAAAATCAACACAATCCAATGCCATCCATGCCCTCAATGATGTTTAAATTCAAGAGGCTCCACACAAAGCCTTGGTCCATGCACCACTCACTACCCCTGGGCATAATGGGTAGAAGCAGGGCAGGCTGGGTTCAGGCCTATGGCTCAGAGCACACTGCCTGGCTTCATAATGGCCCCTTGTCCCCCAGCCACATGGCCAGGCCCTGCCTGGACCAGGCCTCAAAATGGCCCCCACCCACATGGCCAGGCTCCAACAACACCCCAAAAAGTAAAAAAACACAGGAAAATCAACACAATCCAATGCCATACATGCCCTCAATGATGTTTAAATTCAAGAGGCCCCACACAAGCCTTGGTCCATGCACCACTCACTACCCCTGGGCATAATGGGTGAAAGCAGGGCAGGCTGGGTGCAGGCCTATGGCTCAGAGCACACTGCCTGGCTTCAAAATGGCCCCTTGTCCCCCCGCCACATGGCCAGGCCCTGCCTGGACCAGGCCTCAAAATGGCCCTCACCCACACGGCCAGGCCCCAACAACACCCCAAAAAGTTAAAAAACACAGAAAAATCAACACAATCGAATGACATCCATGCCCTCAATGAAGTTTAAATTCAAGAGGCCCCACACAAAGCCTTGGTCCATGCACCACTCACTAGCCCTAGGCATAATTGGTGAAAGCAAGGCAGGCTGGGTGCAGGCCTATGTCTCAGAGCACACTGCCTGGCTTCAAAATGGCACCTTGTCCCCTAGTCACAACGCCAGGCCCTGCCTGGACCAGGCCTCGAAATGGCCCCCACCCACATGGCCAGGCCCCAACACCCCAAAAAGTCGAAAAACACAGAAAAAGCAACACAATCCAATGCCATCCATGCCCTCAATGATGTTTAAATTCAAGACACCCCACAGAACGACTAGGTCCATGGACCACTGAGTACCTCTGGGCATAATGGTTGAAAGCAAGGCAAACTGGGTGCAGGCCTGAGCACACTGCCTGGCTTCAAAATGGCCCCTTGTCCCCCCGCCACATGGCCAGGCCCTGCCTGGACCAGGCCTCAAAATGGCCCTCACTCACACGGCCAGGCCCCAACAACACCCCAAAAAGTTAAAAAACACAGAAAAATCAACACAATCGAATGACATCCATGCCCTCAATGATGTTTAAATTCAAAAGGCCCCACACAAAGCCTTAGTCCATGCACCACTCACTACCCCTAGGCATAATTGGTGAAAGCAAGGCAGGCTGGGTGCAGGCCTATGTCTCAGAGCACACTGCCTGGCTTCAAAATGGCACCTTGTCCCCTAGTCACAACGCCAGGCCCTGCCTGGACCAGGCCTCAAAATGGCCCCCACCCACATGGCCAGGCTCCAACAACACCCCAAAAAGTAAAAAAACACAGAAAAATCAACACAATCCAATGCCATCCATGCCCTCAATGATGTTTAAATTCAAGACACCCCACAGAACGACTAGGTCCATGGACCACTGAGTACCTCTGGGCATAATGGTTGAAAGCAAGGCAAACTGGGTGCAGGCCTGAGCACACTGCCTGGCTTCAAAATGGCCCCTTGACCCCCACCACATGTCCAGGCCCTGCCTGGACCAGGCCTCAAAATGGCCCCCACCCACATGGTCAGGCCCCAACAGCACCCAAAATGTAAAAAAACACAAAAAATCACCACAATCCAATGTCATCCATGCCCTCAATGATGTTTAAATTCAAGACACCCCACAGAAAGACTTGGTCCATCCACCACTCACTACCCCTGGGCCTAATGGCTAGTGAGGCTTTACAGGCACCCCAAAATTTAAAAAAAAATCCACATATAACTGAGCTAAAATTCCAGACATAAATGAGATTTAAGTAAAAAAAAACTCACAGAAACAGTTGTATCATGCACCCATGACTAACCCTGGGCCTACTGGATACTGTGGCTACCCACAATATATATTTTTTTAAGTTGTGAAAAAGTTTTAAAATTGTAGTTACAGCAACTGCAATGCCCCAAACTAACAACACCAACTTACTTGTAAAATCTCAAATCCAAAAGTGATCCAAACTCCAAAGTCCAAAAAGTCCTCAAATACAAATATCCAGCAGCAGCCACAAAAAGTAATCCTTCCAGCTCCAGATCCAAATCAAAAGTGACCAGGACATGGACAAAGCACTGGGAGGAGCCTGCTGGACAGGAACAGGAAGTTGGAGACTCTGGGGCACTTCCTTCCTCCCACCCCCCCCCCAAAAATGGACTCCTTGCACAAAAAAAAGTGCAGCCAAATGTCAATCTGAGGAGTTATTGTGATCAAAATCAGTGGATTTCTTGTGCAGAATTGCAATTTGCAAGTTCGGGAAAGCGAACTGTTCAAATCTCCCGCCGGAAGTCAGCTGCGCGCCGCATCTACGTGTTTGGCATTGTTAGCTCCCGCGATGCGTGATCGCGGGCCCTTATGACGTACTCGCGTTGTCAAACTTTTGCTGTGTAAGATGGCGGACCACGATGATGTAATTGGGGTCCAAAAACTCTCACGCGATCACGCAGCAAGTTCCAAAATGGCGCAGCACACGCAAACTGGGAGAAAAACAACTCGGCAGACTCAAAATCACGGTAAGTCAACGCCACACGAGCAACATTGTATTTTTGAAGCGCGACCAAGCAAAAAAATCTGCAAGCTTGAGAATTTACGGATTTTTTAGCAAATTCGCGTGATTCGCAGACCGTGAAATTGCCAAAAATCCGCATATTCCACGAACGGAACGGATTTTACGCCCAAAATGGAGGCGTTCTCCCCACTTTGTCAGAAAACTACTTCAGCAAGTATGTCTTCTCTCCGTAAGGATTCCAATCCTGTGCCCCACCAAAACCTCACAAAAAGGAACGTAACTCGCCTACCAAGTCTCCACTACCCATAATAATAGGGGATTTCATGGAAGAGATAAGTATGCGTGATCGCGGGCCCTTATGACGTACTCGCGTTGTCAAACTTTTGCTGTGTAAGATGGCGGACCACAATGATGTAATTGCGGTCGAAAAACTCTCACGCGATCACGCAGCAAGTTCCATAATAACGCAGCACACGCAAACTGGGAGAAAAACAACTCGGCGGACTCAAAATCAGGGTAAGTCAACGCCGCACGCGCAATATTGTATTTTTGAAGCGCGACCAAGCAAAAAAATCTGCAAGCTTGCGAATTTACGGATTTTTGGGCAAATTCGCGTGATTCGCAGACCACAAATTTGCCAAAAATCCGCAAATTCCACGAACGGAACGGATTTTACGCCCAAAATGGGGGCGTTCTCCACACTTGGTCAGAAAACTACTTCAGCAAGTATGTCTTCTCTCCCTAAGGATTCCAATCCTGTGCCCCACCAAAACCTCACAAAAAGGAACGTAACTCGCCTACCAAGTCTCCACTACCCATAACAATGGGGGATTTCATGGAAGAGATAAGTATGCTTAAACCTTTCACGGTAGAAACCAATGCTACCCTTCAGAGGTTGGACGAGAAATGGTCTAACTTAGACTCAAGAGTGTCGGCGGTGGAACAGAAGATTAGCATTGCTTAAGATGTGATTCCTCAGGTTGGTGATATGTCTAAGGAAATTGCTCTCCTCAAGGCACAAACGGAAGACTTAGAAAATAGCAATAGACGCAACAATCTTCAAATTAATGGTATTCCTGAGGGAGAGGGGGGATATGACACGCTCACCTTCTTAAAAATACACATCTTTAAAATTGTTGGTCTCAAAATTGGCACCACTCTTAATTTGCAGCGTGCTCACCGGATTGGTCCTAAATCAAGGATTTTGCCGCCTTCTTCGACAGTCACTCGTCTCAGAGGGATAATCGTTTTATTTTTGAAGTATACCGAACTATTAATGGTCTTTTCAGCGGCAAAGTTAAGAAAGCAGATGTTATGGTCCGGTCAGAAAGTTTTTTTCTCTCAAGATGTGGCTCGCGCAACTGCTGCCCGTCGCAAGGAGTTTCTTTCTCTTCGCCCGGCTCTTATTCCATGAATGCTAGATACGGCGTAGTACATCCCTGCTTCTTTAAAGTTACATACAAAGAGAGGTCCTAATCCTTTGATCATTCTGAAGATCTAAGACAATTTATTTCTCATCATAAAGAAGATGTAATGGACTTTGGAGAGCCTTGAACAACACTGTTGTTTCAGCTTTGCATTATGTTCTCTGAGTTCGTCTGTTTAACTCAAAATTTTTGAAGAGTTTTTTCTTCTTTTCTGGTTGTAGGTTATAGTCTATTGTTGCTGCTCTTTCTAGATTATTGTGGCTCTTTTGTTCTCCTCGGAGGTCATTTCATATTACCGTTTCTCTTGTCTTTTTCCACAGATGTTCTTTTCTCCTGCACGAACCCATTCCCCAGATGTTTCCCTCCTCCCTGCCTTTTTACCTCAATCCTAATATTCTTCGTTAATCTTCATGTCTGGTAAGTGTTTGAGAATTTCATAATGCACCCTTTGTTGCTGTTGCCTGCCTGTTTTACGTTTATCAATTAGCGTCTAATATATAGTTGGTCTCCTCCGTTGTGTTGTGTTATTCCATAGTAGGCTCCTTGTTTTCATATGTATGTTTCTATTATTGGTCTGGGTTGTTCTCAGTTGTTCTTGCTGGCTCTGCCATTTGTCTTCCTTTGCGGTTTCCCGCTCCCCATGTTATTTTCTTTAATCTGGATACTTATCTTATCTTTCTTGACTGAAGTCCTTTGACTACTTGTCAACTTTCCTTTGTATATTATCTACTTCCTCTTCTCTATTCTTTCTTTTCCTTCTCCTTTCTGTTTCTTTCTCTTTCTTTATATTATCTCTCTTCTGACTTTAGTTTATGTATTTACTTTTTCATTTGCATTTTCTCTATTTCCTTTTCCTTTGTTCCTCTTTATAACCCTTACTTTTCTCATATCTTTCTTTATTCTTATCTGTTTTCAGTTCAACTCTATAACCTTGTCGACCTTGATCGCTGTAATATTGCCTGTATAACCCTTCTGAATTTTGCAATGCTCATGTTATTGATAATTTTTGCAGTGCTTATGTTATTGATTAATGTCCTCTCCCTCATGCGATGACTGATAATGTTCGAAATGGTTCATGGAATGTAAAAGGTTTACGTAATCCTGTTAAGCAGCAACAAGTACTTACGCATCTTTCCAAACTACAATGTAAAATTGCAATGTTACTGGAAACACACCTTAATGACAACGATGGTAATTCCCTTAGAAAACAATGGGTTGGTGATGTTTATAGTTCCCCATCTAAAGATAGGAGAAATGGAGTGGTGATACTATTTCATAAGTACCTTTCCCTTACTGTAGAAAGAGAGGAGAAATATGGGGACGGACGTTGGCTTCTTCTTCATACTCTCATTAATGGTTCACATATATATCTCTCCTCAACATTTATGGTCCCACAGGTATCGACTCCCAATCCTGGCAATCCATGTTGCATCCTCTTCATTCATACTCTGACTCTAATCTCATAGTGTGTGGTGATTGTAATCAGGTCATGGATCCATTTATTGATAGGAAATCTTCTTCAAGATACGTTCCTAATAATATCCATAAAACCTTTGCTAACACCATGCTTTCTAGAAGGTTCATTGATGCCTGGAGAATATTCAATCCTTTTTGTTTAGAATTCACCTTTTATTCCCTGACTCATAACTCTACATCTAGAATTGATTATATTTTTTGAGCCCACATCTTCAATCTATTGCATGCTGAGATTCACTACATTTTGATTTCCGATCATGCTCCTGTCTTTATCAATTTTAATCTTTAAGACATTGTTGAAGTTGGACATATTTAGAGGACTGTTGGTGTGGAAGATGAAATTCCTCAC
Source organism: Lissotriton vulgaris (assembly GCF_964263255.1). NCBI lineage: Eukaryota > Metazoa > Chordata > Amphibia > Caudata > Salamandridae > Lissotriton > Lissotriton vulgaris. Next base: position 1,804,045,276 of record NC_141694.1, on the reverse strand, counting down.
AAAGTTGGGGGAAAGTTTTAAAGGCTCCATTATGTAAGAGATGATCGAGAGAAGAAATGCCAGCATCTTTCCATAAAGGCCAGGATAAAAAACGACCATTGATACGAATAGCTGAATTATTCCACTAGGGAGCTTTAATGTGAATTCGCGGATTTGAATTTAATATATGATGACCCCTCTGCCAAGATCTATGCATGGCTGATAAGATGGAATTTTTAGGATCAGAAGAACTAGTACCACTACCGTATAAAAGGGATAATCCTGAATCCTGGGATAGAAGATGACATTCAAAAGATACCCATTGTGGAATGTCTTTAGATTTAGGTAAAAAATATCAGAGTTGAGAAATGTGTAAGGCAAGTGAATAATGTTCAATTGATGGAAGTCCCATGCCTCCATATAGCTGATGGGCCTTTAGTTTAGCAGCAGCAAGACGTGGTTTCGCTGTACCCCAGATAAAGAGCTTTATTTTGGAATCAATTAATCTAAGAGTAGCTAAAGGAATTTGGAGGGGAAGCATGCCCAAAACATAAATGAATTGTGGTAAGGTAACCATCTTGATCGCTTGAACTCTGCCCCATAAAGATAATCTCAGAGCTTTCCATTTGTCAAAATCCCTCTGCATTTGAGAAAATAAAGGAGCCAAATTATCCGCAACCATATTATCCAAACCTCTATTAATCAAAATTCCTAGATATTTAAGGTGCGAAGGTTGCCAGTGAAAAGGGAATCCATAGATTGCTGATTTCATAATGCCAACTGAAATAGGTAACGCTTCACTTTTATCCCAGTTGATTTTATAAACGGAAAAGGAGGAAAAATCGCTAATAATTTGAATAAGGCATGGGGAGACCGTGGGATGTCATCTGCATATAAGTACATTTTGGAAAGTCCAATTGGAAGGGGGACACATGTAATATCATCAGATTGTTAAATTGCAGCAGCTAGAGGTTTCATCGCTAAGAGAAAAAGAAGAGGGGACAACGGACAACCCTGGTGAGTACCTCTGTGAATTGGAAATGGGGTAGATAAGAAGCCACCGCAATTAACTTGAGCTATTGGGCTATCGTACAGTAGACGTACTTTAGTAATAAATTGGTCGCCCAAACCAAATCTATGCATTATTGTTAAGAGATATTCCCATTCAATGCGCTCAAACGCTTTCTCAGAATCAAGTGAAAGAGCCAAGGCATCTTCTGGAAGATGTTTAGCAGACCATAGCGTGTGGGCCAATGTACGAAGATGATTCCGGGAGGATCGGCCCGGAACAAAACCCACTTGTGAATTATGAATTTAGGAGGATAATACTTTGCAAAGAAGAGACGCAAGGATACTAGCCAGGATCTTAATATCCGAATTTAATAAAGAGGTAGGGCGATAGCTTCCACATAGTAGAGGGTCTTTGCCTGGTTTGGGTAAAACGGCAATGATCGCTTTATTAGAAGATTGTTTGTCAGCCTCTAGAAATGCAGCATGTAAAGTGTCTATTATTTTCTGACCAGTCCATCTATAAAATTCTGCAGAAAAACCGTCCTCTCCAGGGTCCTTATAATAAGGCAGAGCAATGATCGCAGAGGAAATCTCGTCTCTTGTGATGTTACCTTCAAGTAAGGCTCTGCCATCATCCGAAAGCCGCAGAAGATTCACTTTCTCTACGAAAGTTGACAAGTTGATTACTTGGAGTATATAATAGAGATTGATAAAAGGAGGCAAATTCATTAACTATTTCCTGAGGTCTGGTGAGTATTTCACCTTGAGTTGACTTGATAGCTGGAATAGCCATAGAAGCTTCCCTTTGGCGTAAATGTGCAGCTAATAATCGGCCAGCTTTTTCTCCTTGTTCATAATGCCTCCCCTTCATCCTCTGCAACGCATATTCAGCCTTAGATGTAAAGAGACTATTAAGAGACATACGTGTCTGTTCCAAAAATTTGCGATTTTGTAAAGTAGGTTCAGATAAATGTAATTGAGAGTAATGTTGAATGTCTCGCTGAAATTCTGTTTGCTTTGCAATACTATTCTTATTGGTAAGAGCAGCATCTCGCATTAACTGCCCTCTAATAGTGGCGTTTGCTGCTGCCCAAACTGTTCTCTTCGAAGAGACAGAATCCTCATTGATAGTGAGATAATCTTGAAGATAGGATTGTAAAAGACGTTTCCCCCTGGCATCCTATATTTCTGTAAACTCATTCGCCACGGTTTGCGTCCAGGTTTAGATAATCCTAAATCTAAAGATAGAAGGATAGGAGAGTGGTCAGATAAAGCAGCTTACATAATTTGAGAATCTGTAATCAATTGAACCGCTTTATTTGATAAAAGGCAAGATCTAATTGGGAAAAGGTGCCATGCAAGGAAGAAAATAATGTATATTCTTTATCATTCGGATGACTGAGACGCCAATGGTCAACCAAACCGTTATCAGCAAGGATATCTTGTAAAATAGCCATATCTGCTGCATTAACCCTATCAAACTGGCCCGTTTTGTCAAGGATAGGATTGTGTACCAAATTCCAGTCCCCTCCAATGAGATATTGAGAAGCATTAATCTCAGTAAGAAGACGATTCAATTGGAGAAAAAATTGTTTTTTAGGGCCAATCGGAGCATAAATTGATCCAAGGCAAATTGAAGAATTCCTGACTCTTAATTCAGCAAGGATTCAAGCAAGCCGGGCCGAAGACGGCTGAAATGCCAGAAACCGGTCCCCGGTAGCTTGTCTCCTTTCTGGTGAAGAATTGGCTTGGTAGTTTAGTCTGCCCTGTTCCCATGATGCACTGGGCCAGGGACAGACTGATTTGCATATAGCCAGGTTCTGAGCTGGGATGGTGCAGTGAGATAAATAACGGTGATGGATCAAGCCCTGATCTTCAGACTGGGTAAGAGTGGTCTGCTTAATTCAGACACTCTGTTCATCACCACCCCCTTTTCTGAATCGTTTTTGGCCACTATAGGTGTGGCAGGGTATACTCAGACATGAGTACCTTTCTCACTGCATCATCAGGATTCAAGCAAGCCGGGCCAAAGACGGTTGAAATGCCAGAAACCGGTCCCCGGTAGCTTGTCTCCTTTCTGTTGAAGAATTGGCTTGGTAGTTTAATCTGCCCTGTTCCCATGATGCACTGGGCCAGGGACAGACTGATTTGCATATAGCCAGGTTCTGAGCTGGGATGGTGCAGTGAGATAAATAACGGTGATGGATCAAGCCCTGATCTTTGGACTGGGTAAGAGTGGTCTGCTTAATTCAGACACTCTGTTCATCACCACCCCCTTTTCTGAATCGTTTTTGGCCACTATAGGTGTGGCAGGGTATACTCAGACATGAGTCCCTTTCTCACTGCATCATCAGGATTCAAGCAAGCCGGGCCGAAGACGGCTGAAATGCCAGAAACCAGTCCCCGGTAGCTTGTCTCCTTTCTGGTGAAGAATTGGCTTGGTAGTTTAGTCTGCCCTGTTCCCATGATGCACTGGGCCAGGGACAGACTGATTTGCATATAGCCAGGTTCTGAGCTGGGATGGTGCAGTGAGATAAATAATGGTGATGGATCAAGCCCTGATCTTTGGACTGGGTAAGAGTGGTCTGCTTAATTCAGGCACTCTGTTCATCACCACCCCCTTTTCTGAATCGTTTTTGGCCACTATAGGTGTGGCAGGGTATACTCAGACATGAGTACCTTTCTCACTGCATCATCAGGATTCAAGCAAGCCGGGCCAAAGACGGTTGAAATGCCAGAAACCGGTCCCCGGTAGCTTGTCTCCTTTCTGTTGAAGAATTGGCTTGGTAGTTTAATCTGCCCTGTTCCCATGATGCACTGGGCCAGGGACAGACTGATTTGCATATAGCCAGGTTCTGAGCTGGGATGGTGCAGTGAGATAAATAACGGTGATGGATCAAGCCCTGATCTTTGGACTGGGTAAGAGTGGTCTGCTTAATTCAGACACTCTGTTCATCACCACCCCCTTTTCTGAATCGTTTTTGGCCACTATAGGTGTGGCAGGGTATACTCAGACATGAGTCCCTTTCTCACTGCATCATCAGGATTCAAGCAAGCCGGGCCGAAGACGGCTGAAATGCCAGAAACCAGTCCCCGGTAGCTTGTCTCCTTTCTGGTGAAGAATTGGCTTGGTAGTTTAGTCTGCCCTGTTCCCATGATGCACTGGGCCAGGGACAGACTGATTTGCATATAGCCAGGTTCTGAGCTGGGATGGTGCAGTGAGATAAATAATGGTGATGGATCAAGCCCTGATCTTTGGACTGGGTAAGAGTGGTCTGCTTAATTCAGGCACTCTGTTCATCACCACCCCCTTTTCTGAATCGTTTTTGGCCACTATAGGTGTGGCAGGGTATACTCAGACATGAGTCCCTTTCTCACTGCATCATCAGGATTCAAGCAAGCCGGGCCGAAGACGGCTGAAATGCCAGAAACCGGTCCCCGGTAGCTTGTCTCCTTTCTGGTGAAGAATTGGCTTGGTAGTTTAGTCTGCCCTGTTCCCATGATGCACTGGGCCAGGGACAGACTGATTTGCATATAGCCAGGTTCTGAGCTGGGATGGTGCAGTGAGATAAATAACGGTGATGGATCAAGCCCTGATCTTTGGACTGGGTAAGAGTGGTCTGCTTAATTCAGACACTCTGTTCATCACCACCCCCTTTTCTGAATCGTTTTTGGCCACTATAGGTGTGGCAGGGTATACTCAGACATGAGTCCCTTTCTCACTGCATCATCAGGATTCAAGCAAGCCGGGCCGAAGACGGCTGAAATGCCTGAAACCGGTCCCCGGTAGCTTGTCTCCTTTCTGGTGAAGAATTGGCTTGGTAGTTTAGTCTGCCCTGTTCCCATGATGCACTGGGCCAGGGACAGACTGATTTGCAAATAGCCAGGTTCTGAGCTGGGATGGTGCAGTGAGATAAATAACGGTGATGGATCAAGCCCTGATCTTTGGACTGGGTAAGAGTGGTCTGCTTAATTCAGACACTCTGTTCATCACCACCCCCTTTTCTGAATCGTTCTTAATTCAGCAAGGACATATCTACCATCAGGATCTGACCATGTCTTAGAAATCAAAATGGGAAGCGATATCTGGATAAGAATAGCCACTCCACATTAACAGACAGGATTAGGATTGGTGGGGTCATTTTTATGGATGCTGCTGTGAATGACCTTCCCAACCCAGTCTCTACTGAGTTTGTTAGATTCGATTTCATCCAGATGTGTTTTCTGCAATAAAGCTATGTCTACATGTTCGGACTGCAAATATGAAAGAACTTTCTTCCTTTTAATGTAATGTGTGAGACCATGTACATTCCACGTAATAACAGATAAAGGATGAGAGTGGGTCATAGTGAAAAGTGTTCAAATGATCTTGAGAATTAGTATAATAAACAAATAATATCAAAGAAAAAAAGAGGCGGAAGGGCAGAATAGAAGGGGGAGTTACTCTGGCTATAAAGTAAGAAAAGAGTTGGCAATATTAGAAACTTTAGAGGATAATATTAGAAGAGAAAAGAAAAGGAGAAAGAGAAAGAGAGACAAGGAAAGCTGTATAGAAATAAAATAAAAGAGAGCAGACAAAATAGAATTATATAAGTAGTCAAAGAGAAATAAGGCAGATGTTGTTTATATAGAAGGATAAATGTAAAAGAGAAATGTAGGGGATAGGGAGATTAGAAGAAGTGGATGGAAGAACTAGAACACCACTGCGGGATAGGACCCCATCAAGTAAAAGAAAAGAAGGCATAGAGCAGCAGAGTAAATGACAGTGTAAGGGAGCCCGGAAGAATGAATTAAGAGAAATATACAAATACAATAAGAAACAATATAAGAGGAATGAAGACAAGTTGAGACCACTATAGGTAATAATTAATCAGCCAAATACTAAAATGTCTACATAAAATCATGCCCTACAATATAATATCACAGCCTATCAACAGAATAATAACTAACAATACTATAATATGGTAAAATAATAGAAATGTAGTAGAAGGAAAGTACAATATACAATGGCAGAATTATGAGGGATTCAAATAACAGCAACTCTTAATAAAATGCGAGTTACTGATAATATGAGTACTCATAATTAGAAGAACTCAAAGATATATAGTATAATAGTACTTAATACCCAAGCTCTAGCTATTGAAATTTATATTAAAATGATTTATTACAATGAAAGATAACGTTCTACACAATAGAATAAGGGGGATGGGAGAAAAATGCATAGTTAAAAAAGTCGAATATATTAAGACAAGGAATAACAATAGTAACCGTAATTCATTGAGCAATATAGGAAGATAAAACATGCAAATATTAATAAAAGAATTAAATTTTCCCTGAAAGATATTGAGGATGAAGAATAAACATGCAAGGTACTATAATCTATGCCTAAGCATGCAACAAACAATTCAATAATTGGTAAATAAACATCTTTACAGCAGAAAAGCAAAACTGACAATACATTTTCTAACAATATTAACCCAGGGCGTAGTACGCGTAGTCGCGCTACGCGAAGCTACGCGAAGACGTTCTTGCACTATGCTAGCTTCGCGAGCGTGCGTAGTAGCTTGCTGGACCCGTTCGCGAGCTGTTTTTCTTGCTCGGGAGCGCGTTGTGCGTGTTCGGGGCGCTGTCTGCGCGTTCGGGGTATTGTAGCGTGCGACCATACCCATGTTGTGGGCTATGGGCATGGCCATCTTGTTTTTTCAATTGTCCCGCCCGCTCGCGTCCCCTATTAACTCTTCCGGGTCGCGTATAACGTGTTCGCGTGGTGCACGTCTTGTTCGGGAACACAACTACTTGTTCACGCTGACAAAGAGCGTGTTCGCATGAAATCGCGTGCAAACTTACCCACGTGGTCGCGTTGGGTGCGGCTATATTGTTTTTCACACTATGGTTCTGGGCCTAGTTTTCTTTCCACCTTTTATCTTTGCATTCTTTACCAATTTTCACAGTTTTTCTTACTTTTTTTACTTATCATCTATCTCTCTCTGTCCCTAAGTTTATATTTTGCATTTTATTTCTACTTTTCCACCTTTTTTAACTTTTCTACTGTTTTATTTTACTTCTTAATTTAAGCTCCTACTTCTTCCCCCTAACTTTTTTTCCTTTCGTTCTAACTTTTCTTTTCCACCTCCACCCCAGAACCATGGCAAAGGGGAGCAGCAGAACCGGCTCGAAGGGCAAGGCGCCTGCGCCCAAGAGCTGGCTGCCTTGTGGCAGAATGCGACCTGCAGGAGTGCAGGCCCGGAATCTTTTCGGGGAGGCGTAGGTGGCCGCCCTGGTTTTTTTCATCCAGCGCCACCTCCCCTTGACCTTGGCAGCAGGCGACAGGCCAGGCTCCGGATACCTTCCAGAGGAGCGTCACCGCCGGTGGGCGAAGGTGCGCCGGGCAGTCTACCGCCGCTCGGATATCCGGCGCTCCCACCAGCAGCTGGCCCACCGGTGGGCAGACATTCTGGACAGGGAGCAGGACCTGTTGGAGCTGTTAGGTGTCGAGGTCGTGGGGCTTGGTGAGTAGCTAGTAATATTAATAATTTAATATATAATATATAATATAGTAGTATAAGTATTGTGTATAATTCTTGGACGAATAAGTAACACGATTACTGGTGCGCTTAGTTACATTGCAGGTCAATTCTGTCGCAAAATCTTCTGTTATTGTATGACACAGGTGCTGCTCGCCAATTCTCCTACTGGTTTGTAACTTTGCGCTAGTGAATATTGATGTTAGAGTTTTTAGAGAACTGAAGTTAGTTAATGCTATTGCTAGAGTGTAGTCCTTACATTGTTCTTTAGTTCATATTTTTTTAACGGTCTGCATGACGCCTCCTCTGTTACTGAATGCTTAGTTCTTATTTATCCCACCCCTCCATAGAACCAGTTTGAAGTTTGTTTACTGAGTGGTAGGTTTAGCAGCAATAGCATGGTCACCTCAGTCAGTAGCAGTTCATATGACGCAAGCAACCAACAATTCCGTGTATGCACAAATGTATGCATGTGTCCTCCATCTCATCTATGCATGCTTGCGGGCAAAAATAAAATGGAAATGCCGACTTACTGAACAATTGGCCCGTCTGGATTCTTGAATAGGTGGTGTAGGTCAGGTGGTACTGGCTTCGTTAGTATATTCTGCAATCAGAATGTTTATGGAATATTTGATTAGTGCTCTATAAGTAGACGGTCTGTGAATCCTGCAAGTCAGTAGTCATTTATACTTCGAAGTCAATTTTATTGGAATTGTTGTTTCCTAAAATGTTTGAGAGGATTTTTGAATGATGTCTTTGTTTCACAGCACTTAATGTTTCTCTTTCTTTATTATTTCTTACATGATCAGCACCACCCAGTGGTAAGAAGACGGGGTCCGAGTTGGCGGGACAACCACGAGAGGAGCGCTCCTCTACCGAGGATCCTCCTGCTGGCCCCAGTAAGTCCTCAGTGCTTATATTATTAACAATTATATTTCCCTAACTTTTTAACGCACCTTATTTTTTCCAACCTATTAAGCCTCCTTCCTAATTCAATGTTAGCAAAACCTTCTTTGGTCTGCAATTTGTTTTCCAAATGTTGGGTATCCAATGCCATCCCTGACTTTTAGTTCCTTCAAACTACCTCTGCCCTTTGACTCTCTGTGCTACTATTAGTACGCACTCCCTCCCTTCATTCGAAAGGAGGAAAACCATGCCAGGTTTAGAAGGCACGTTAAGACTTGGCTATTCGAACAATAACTTGAACAGCCAGTATTTCCCTGCCATCATTATGCTGTGTCTCGGCGCCGGGAAACCCTTTTTGGGTAGCTGTTGCGCCTTATAAATTAAAAAAAATAAATAAAAAAAAATAAATAGGGACCATCTAATAACTTAAAACTAAACTCTGTCTAATGTGACTGCTGTACAGTAGGACGCAATTTGGACTAGTTACAACGATTTATGTTGTACGTAACTGTTTTTTCAATCTTCCTTCCTGGTGAAAAAAGTACAACTAGTAAAATAGGGGGAGGTGTGCAGGCATCTAAAAAGGTGTACTTGCTTTTATAGGTGCACAACCACTACCAACCACCAGTGCCGACGGGGCCAGAGGCGATGTGATTGCCATACAGGAGGGGACAGTGGCTGCGGCACCTGCAGGAGCATCAGTGGGGGAGGAAACTTCAGCGGTGGGCGGTGGTAAGTTATATTCATTACTTATTTGCGTTACTAGGTGGAAGGGGAACAGTTCCCTCACTGTGCTATGAGACTTATTAAGAAAGTATGAATTTGAAGTTGTACTCGACAATATACAATGGTTGAAGAAGACACCCTTTGTAGCATTACTAGTGTGAGTTGAGTAAACAAGGCCTCTTCTATCAGACTCCAACTCAGCTGTGAAAGTTATGGAGAAGACTAAAAGTCAGATCAGATGACCTTGAGGGATGTGTTGAAAAAAAAGGGAAAGAACTGAACTAGGGTGGAAGGAGGAAGGACTAAAGAGATGTCATAATAAGACTACCATAGAAGGATACTTTGGAAGGTTCATGCACATGGCTGATATGAATCCGATGCATGGGTTGTTGAAGGATGGGTAGAACTGGAAGGTGAAAGAAAATGCAGGCCTGGTTGGGCAAAACAATATGGGTGCATGAATATAGTGGATAGCAAGAATCATGAGCGGAGTTTGTGTCAATGAAACCCAAGGCAAGGAAGGAGTGGACGCATGGGTGGTTGCTGGTGAAAGTGAAACCAGCTAAGGCGATAATAAAGAATGATAGACATTTACTTTTAATGGGTGGATGCCCCCTAAATGTATTGTATTCATCATAGGTGGAGACTGTCACTGGAAGCAGAGTCTTACTTTGAAAATATAAAAGGAGATACAAAAAAGACTGGTGTTCTTCTGTGTACTCAAGTCCACCCATAGTACTAGGGCAAGTATAATGCCGGAAAAAACTTCAAAAAATGCTACAGGCAGGGGAAGCAGGAGGATAGATTAGATAGATACTAAAAGTTGCCACCAATTGTATGTACTGCGTTTGGTAGTGCTACTATGCCACAATGTGTTGAAATTATTTTGAAGAGTTTCAGTTACAATTCTGTTTCTTTTTTTATAGATACTCATACTCCTTCCCAAAAACCATCACGGAAGGAGTTGGCAGCCAGGGCCCGGCAAAGGAAACTGCAGGCCATTGTGGAGGAGTACCGCCGGCTGGTGGCTGAGGCCGAGGAGGAGGAGGAAGAGGCGGCGGCAGCAGCTGCTGCCTCTTCCAATGAGTCTGGCCCCACAAGGCCCCACCTGCAGGAGTACGGCGCCGCGGCCAGGCAGCCGCTCACCGCCGGCATTTAACATCTGCCACCCCCTCACAGCATGGATGCAAAATGTAGGTGCCGTGCATTTCGGCAACAACTTCTCCTCCGGGTGGCCAAGCTGGAGGATCAATTAGAGGAGGGCGTCAAGATAATAGTGGACAAACACCTCAAAGCCCGCCAATTTTAATGGACCCTGTTGATTTGCCCCTTTTTTAATACTTTTGTTGGTGGGTGGGAATTGGGTGTAGGTGTTATTTTTGTTGGACATTCTTTGGACTTGGACATTGGTTGGGGTTAGGGTGGGGATATGGGTGGGATAGGACTAGGAGGATATTTTTTTACATGAATAAATGTTATTTATTTTCAACTTACACATATGATGTTGTTTTGTGGTGGGGTTACTGTTGTACGTCACAAGGTTTACTCTAGATGCAGGGCAGCGGCCAGTGTTTGATTGACATACTTTATTATTAGACCACATGTGTAACATGCAAACAGATGCGGTACCCCTCACTCAGTTATGTTTGTCCTATTAGTACTACCAGCCTCTCCTCCATTATACCTCCCAGCAAACTTCTCTTCTTACTTGTGATTGATGATGATTAAGTTTGGCACCGCAAGGGCTGCATGGTTTCCCAAGACAACGGAGAATATGTCGTAGTTGTGTGATGGTAGTAGTAGACTAGACACTGGCACTAGCATTGGCAAACAAAAACAAAGAGACAGTCATTTGCCTGAGAGAGAATGTGGGAGAAGTAGAAAAATACAGTACATAAGACTGACAAAAAAATACAAACAATATTGCAACTGCTAAACGAACTCAAAGAAATCAATGGTGTCGGGGACTGCCAAGTACAAGAAGATAACTGTAGTTGTGTTGGAGTCAGTAAAACACAATCCAATTCGTAAACTTAAATGCTCTAAAATTAAATTCAAACAATGCCAGCAATTAATTAGATTTATTTGTTGGGTCACTTTGGGAAAATAATTGCCTTGTACAATAGTACATAAAGTGAGCTTGGGTGGGCAAGCAGAAGAAGATCCTCGCCCTGCCTCATTGACATTTTATTTCATTAGTGTTGCTTTCACCCCATCTGCCCCAGCAAGCGTGTGATCAATTGTTGGTGTAGATTTAATGTAGTAACATCACACCTCAATATAAAACCACACAGCCCGGGGGAAGAGGGTTAGGGTTTGATGAATCTATGCACTATTGTGTAGTGCAAAAAAGAAAAGACAAGACTCGTGAGCGAGAAGATTTTCAGACTGAGGCAGCTTGGATACATTGATTAACTCTACTCTTCCAGTTGCACAGCAGTCATTGAAAAGAACAACAAGATAGGAGCCAGCACAGAACAGTTACAGGACCACAACACAAGACCGGGCCGTGAGTCTGTGGCCCAAACTCCATTTACCTACATTTTTCACAGTTCCAGACAAAAGGCATTTACAGCAACCTAGCATTTGCCAAATCAAGTGATTAAATCAATGCGCCATTGTCAGTCAATCATACCACTATTCTATTCCACCACTGCACACACATGTAGCCTAGGTCTTCTGTGGTTCTTGTTGATTGGTTGTGTTTACCTTGTATTTCACTTCCTGAACGTATTCCATCAATCATCACAGATCAAACTGACTGACAGCGTGTAAAGATGGTATGGTGGTCATCATCATCCGGTGTGGCACGTGTACGTGTTGTCCAACAGACCACCAACTGCAACTCAGTCTGTAGTGAGTGACTACGATTAAGTCTAGACTGCACCTGCAGTAGTAGGAGTACAATTGCATACATATTATTAAACAACATGGAAACATTGACCATCACTTGAGACACAAGTACTTTGTTATATTATATTAAACTACTAGTATAGTTCTACTTCATGCACATTTGCTCTGAGTCAGCAAGCATCCAATGCAATGTATGGCATCATTCATTTCATATACCTGTCTTTCTCTTCTTTGTGACTGTCAGATCACAGATGCAGCAGAGCCTTCTGAAAGTGATGACGAGATAACTTTAATTTTGGAGCCCTGCTCAAGTTCTGACATTGAAGAGTTGTGTATGCCAGTGAAGACAGAGGTGGTAGCCTTAAAACAGAAGATGGCTATAGTCACGTACGTATCACTTGTTATGGAGGGACTGTTAGACGCTACATTATTGTACTATTCTCCATCTCCATCGAATGTATGGCAAGATGGAAATGTATTTAGGGTGAGTCAGGAAGATGGAGCAGGACTGTGAGGAGTGGAGTGCACAGTTAAATGCGCAGATGTGCAACTCCAATAGGTAATTAAAAAAGGAAAAGAAAGGATGGTGTTGGTTTTGAAGTTTGAACCAGAAAGACAGATACACACAAATAAAGGAAGGGAGAATGTAACAATTTAAAAGCCTAGTTGTCAGGGAAGAGGAGCTTGTCCTCAAACCCTGGTGGTTCTTCTGACAGAAGTAGGTCATGTAACCCAGTAGTTATGTCTTCCGAATCGCTCTCCTCTTCCAGCTGTGATTCACGTATTTTGTAGTTCGGTGGTATGAAGTGCTGATTCATTTTGATCATGGTTAACCTCTCCACGCTTTTGGGCGAGAGACTGGTCCTTTTCACAGTTACAATGGCACCAGCAGCACTGCAAACATGCTCAGAAGAGACACTTGCAACAGGGCAAGCCAGATACTTTTTCGCCAGCCTTCTGAGCACTGGCCAGTCGCTTCTTTTCCTATACCAATACATCAATGGGCTTTTCTCCATGAACACCTCTGTTGTGTCATCCAGATAGGCCTGGACCATCCGCTCAATGTTCAGTGGTGCTCCGGTTTTCTTGTCCTCTTTTTGCTTTGTGACAGCAACAGACTTACCCATCCCTTTCTGTGGAAACCAAGCAGCTATTTTTTTGCTTGTGTCTGATGAATCAGATCCTGTTGGTGCTGTTGTTGTTATTGGTAGTGTTGGTGACTGCTGGGAAGCAAACGCACTGCTCTCATGCTATGAAGAGGAACTTGATGCTGTAGGATGCTCAGTAGTACTTGCACTGTCCTGGGCTGGCACTGGCAGGCCTCTAATTGAGAGCCGTTTGTTTTCTAAATCAGTGGCTTCCTCAGCTATTACAGTTTTGTACTTGGCAACATCCCCTTCTGAAAAAGGAATTACTGCATTACTGTTCACAAATAATTTGTACCGTGGATCCAAAATTGTGGCAGTGATATTATGTTGATGTGACACAATCTTATTTTGAATCCTTGTATTCTCAGAAAAGCGGCCGGCTAAGGCCTTCGCCAAATAACATGCTTCAAGTTTTCCTTCAACACCTTCGTATGTTTCAGACACCTCCTTCAGCTCTTGCTCTAGCATGTACAACAATGGGATAGCTTGGCCCATAGTACAGTCCTCCCTGCTGACTGCACGTGTGAAGACCTCAAAAGGAAGTAGCATCTCTTTCAGGCATTTAATGAGGTCCCATTGCCACATCTCAACGGTCATGGCTTTAACAGTAGGATCCCCTGATCTTCTTGTCATGACATAAGCATTAAGTGGTATGTACTGCTCAAACAGCCGATCAAGCATGTAATAAGTAGAGTTCCAACGTGTTGGGACCTCCTGGATGAGTGCTTTCACAGGCATTTTATAGTCACATTGAATGACCCATAGCTTATTCCGGGCTTTAAAAGAATGGTTGAAATGCATGCAGATTCTTCTGAAAATGGTCAGTAAGTTGCTGACTTTGCTTTCATTTTTCAGAAAGTCTTGAACAACAATGGTAATGCAGTGTGCCAAAGACGGGACCCTGAAATAGCGACCATCTTCCATGGCCTTAACTACATTACGGCCATTGTCGGTGGCACCAAAACCAATGTTAAGGCCTCTCGGTCGCAGACATTCAAAGACCTTGCTGTTAAACTCAGCCAAAATGTTTGCAGCAGTATGCGATTTCTCCATAGGAAACATGGCTACAGTTGCATGTCTGCGAGTATATTTAAAAATCTCAGCAGTGTCAAAGCCTGCAGATAACTTGTCTCTAACACCTAAAAAAGAGATCCAGTGTCCACTGATGCACATGTAATCAGTGGCTTGGCAACTGGTCCACATGTCTGTTGTCAGGTGGATACTATGAACAGCACTCTGCTGCAAGGCTTTTCAAAGCAATTCCAGCACGTCGTGGTGTAGTGCTGGAACAGCAACTCTGGCAAAATAGTAGCGGCTGGGAACATTCCATTTTGGGCAGAGGGTTGTCATAAATTCCAGGAAACCCACCCCTTCAGCAAAAGAAAAAGGGAGAAGGTCCAGTGCTAACATTTTAGCAAGCTTAGCATTGTACAAACGTGCTATTGGGTGGTTGCGCTCGTACTTTCCCTCCTGCCTAAACATGCTAAGAATGGTACGCTTCTTGGTATTTCCTTCAGTTATGCTCGATGCAGCACTTGGCGTTGCAGACTTCGCACCCGTACTCCTTGGTGTCTCCGGGTTACTCTTACTCTGGTGCCACTTAGATGTTGCTGATGCGGAGGATGTGGGCTCTACCACTGCAGTGCTGGGGACAGGGGTACTTTGCGTACCACTACCAGATAGAATGTCTCCCTCTTCTTCCTGTTCGACCGTGAGTGGACCTTTTACTACTTCCCCACCAACATCAATGGTTCCTGCTTTCATGCTACGTAGGTGGTTCTCCCACTGGATTGTGTGGTGTTTTTTCAAATGGGTCATTTGGCTTCCTGTACTATAGTTTGTACCAAGCTTACCACGACTAACAGAGGAATGACAAATGGAGCATATAGCAATGTTGTCCTCATTTGCGCTAACTGTAAAGAAGTCCCACACTGGGGAGCTTAACTTTTGTCTCCTGCTAGAGGTGCCACTTCCAATGCCGGATGAACTGGAGGTTGTGTGTTGAAATTCACTATGTAGCTGCACAGTAGTACCGCAACCTACTTCTGCTGAGGTGGAACTTGTGCTGGATGTATGAGCCTGCCGGCCCTGTGCAAATGTAAAAATGGAAGCTGGAGGTAGTTTTGCTTTTGGTGTGGCCTGTGTTGGAGGTATGTGTGCTACATCCCTACTAGTCGCAGCCATTCTCGCTAGGGTTAAAATGTTGGTCTCCATGTTCTCAGGCCCAGAAGTAATGCTTGTGATGACTGGGTCTGACTCTTCATCACCATCATTATCCGGCTGTTCAACATCGCACTCCATAAGTGTGAGGCTTCATGGAACCTTCCTTTTCCCTAGCCTGGTCTTCTTGGGATGTCTCTCCCTCTCATGCTCAGATTGTTGTGGCTCCCAATTGAGATCAAGATCATCACAAGGGATGCTTGGCGAAGAACTCGATGGACTAACCCTCCTTTTCCTTGGTGGGGATTTGGAAAACAATAGATGTCCTGCATCAGGTGCTTCCTCTTCTTCTTGCTCTGCATCAGGCTCAATTTCCTGAACTGCCCCGACTTCGGGAGGAACAACAACTACTATTGCGGGTGGTGGTTGTTGAACAACAACTATTGCAGGCGGTGGTTGTGGTTGTTATTTTCGAGGAACATCTACTATTGAGGGCGGTGGCTGTGGAACAGCTACTATTGCAGGCGGTGGTTGTGGTTGTTCTTTTCGTTGAGCATCTACTATTGCGGGCGGTGGTTGTTGAACAACTACTATTGCGGGCGGTGGCTCAGGTTGAACTTCTACTATTGCGGGCGGTGGTTGTGGATGCTGTTTTGGAACATCTACTATTGTGGACGGTGGTTGTTGTTCACCACTTTTCTGCTGTGTTCCGTCTTGCATGGATTGTGTACTACTTTGAGATAGCGCTAAGTTTAGGTCAGGCTCAGTATCACTGCTTTCCACCATTAGGCTGGCTACCTCTTCCCCACTCATCTGCTTGGGCCTGGGTTGGTGGCTTGGGCCCACTGATGCGGAGGTGCTGGCCCCAGCTTGGACCCCAGTCACCGCTGCTGCAGGCGTACTTTTTTTCCCAAAAAAGGTTTTCGGGTCAACACCAGACTTAAGTGTCACTTCCTTCTTCTGTTATTCCTTCTTCTCAGCAACTTTCTTGGTCTTGGAGGACCTGGTACCTGCTTTCTCTGGGCCCATCTTCTTCAGATGTCAGCAGCAGAATGATGTCTGGTCAGGTGAGTCACACCACACGTGACGTAGTACAGAAGGACGTCCGTCTGGCAGTAGAACAGGCGATGAATGATGAGGGACACCTCCTCTCAGTCTTCAGTCTTTTGTGCACCTACAAGCAAAGAAGGCAGAATAACATCAGTCAAATGTGGAATTTTTTTAGCTTTAATTTTAATTACTACTAGAAGGATTAGTACACTCAGTAAGAGTAAGAATAGCAAATAACTAAAAAGCAAATGTAGTGGAAGTGGAACTTGGTTATCCTTAATTTGTGCATCATTTAGAATGGATGCAGCATCAGTGACCTGCAGCAGATAGCAATGGGGATGTGAACAGTAGTAAGCCAACAGGAACAATGGCAAGACACAGGCCAATTTGTCAAAAACAAAACAGCACACTACCACCACAGCTCCCAGCCACATGGGCACATATCACAGGTACATGGGTAAAGGCCAGAAAACAATAAACTCAAGCAGGCCTATATACTATATGGCCAGAAAAAGGAGGATGCCTGTTACACATCACAGCTTAATGCACAAAAAAGAAAATCCCCATGGCTTTCAGGTTTGAAAGTTACACAACAACAACACAAACAACAAAGGCATTTACAGTGTTTTTACACATACCCAAACAGTTAACTACACCCCAAACACCACATTTGGGAATTCAATGTATTGCCATCAACGCCCTAAATGATGTTAAATTCAACAGACAAAATGGAAACCTCTACATCAAGCACCCCTGCTGCGCAGACTACCTCTGGGACTCTAGGCCTACTGGCAGAAGAAATCACAAGTTTGTAGGCCTGCAACAAAACTGAAGCACGATGGAAGATCACACAAAATGGCCTCCCCCACATGGCCTGGCCATCCCCAACAACATGAAAAGAAAGAGAAGACAGACAATACATGCCTACGGCAAAAGGACAATGCTTGGCTTCACATAATGGCCGCCCCGCCACCCACATGGTCAGGCCACCCTCAAACAACAAAGTACATGGAGGACAGAAACAGTAAGTGGTCCATGCTCCAAAAACTACAACCAAATGACAACCTGAGGAGTTTCTTTAGCAAAATGAACAGCATCAACATTTTCGAGAAGGTTTTATGCAACTCGAGACGTATTGCTCGCGAGATTGCAAAATCGGCGTGTTCGGCAGCGCGAATTGTACAAAACATCGTTATTGTGTGCCCGAGCACGCACATTGAGCGCGTGAAGAAGACAAAAACTGTAAGGTTGCGTTGTTACACTGTGCAAAGTTACCAAAACTACGCGAGCTGAATTCTAGGGTTACCTAGTGCGCAGAAAAAGCCATATTATTCAACACACACCCAAAACCTGCAATTCAACACCAAACACAGATTTTGCTAATCAATCCAAAGCCATCCATGACCTAGATGATGTTACACTTACAACTTAAACACCACAATAACAGTTGAACAACTTTCATGCACCCATGATGATGACTCTAGTGGTACCCTTGGGCCTACTGGCAGAGTAGGCCACAAGCTTGGAGGCCTATGGCAAAAACACAGTGGCTTAAAACACAAAATTGCCGCCACCACCTGGCCAAGCCACCCACAGAAAGTAAATTAACTCAAGCAGGCCTACACTAACTACATGAACTACTAGGGTTACCTAATTTTACTAAAGAAAAATGAAATTCCACTACAACAGAATTTGCAATTGAATCCAATGGCATCCATGATGTTTTACAGACACCACAGAAACATAGTTGGACCCGTGGGTACCTCTAGGCCTACTGGATGAAATTTCAAAGACATACAACTTGGTCCCTCACGAAAGTACTGGCCTACCTCAATAATAATTTTTAAGAAAGATTGAGAAGCACAGAAAACTGTAGTAAAAAAACCCAAACCAAACAATCATTTACAGTACACCAATTCTCAAACTTACTTGTAAAAGAAAAGTTCAAATCCAAAATTCCTCAATAAATCCAATCAAATGCTATGATGCAGCAGACATACACAAAGAGTGATCCTTCCAGCTCCAAATCCAAATGATAGTGAACACCACATGGACAAAGCACTGGGAGGAGCCTGGTGGACAGGAAGAGGAAGACTCAGGGGCACTCCCTTTCTCTTGAAAAAAAGTAGAAGCAAAAAGAGGACTCCTTGCCCAAAAAAATACAGCCAAATCACAATCTGAGTGGTTTTCCTGAGCAAAATGATCATTTTTGAGAAGGTTTTAACATGCTCGAGAGATATTCTGTGCCAGATTACAGTTTCTACATGTTCGGAAATGCAATCTTACCTACATGGCGCTGCAAGGAAGATCGCGCATCCTAATGACGTGTTCGCGCGTCCGAATGACGTTATTGCGTTCTCACAGTCGGGTGGGATTGTGAGGCCGGATTCCAAAAATCGTAGTGAACGTGAACGGGAGAGAAAAGCGAGAAAGCGAACGCAGAACCACGGTAAGTCATTACCGCGCACGCCAGAATGCTATTGAGAGCGCGAGGAAGAAAAACTACTACGCTACGCTGTAGATTGCGAAGTAGTCGACAGCTTCGCGCTCACCGCGAAGTTGCCGAAAATTCGCAAACTCCACGAACGGAGCGTAGTTCTCCGCCCAGGGTTAAACAATATACATTGATATAATAGCATGTAAAGGCAACCAGATTAACTCTAGTGGTAGCATTGATGAAGAATGGCCTGAATTGAATATAAGATATAATAGAAGTACAGCAAGTCACAAAAATAGACAATTGAATAACAGTAAATTATTCAGTCAGCATCCAAAGGAGTTTTAAGAGGTGACCTAGATCTGTCTCTCTGTGGGTCCTTTGTAAGTGTAGAGACAGAATGTAAGGCTGAAGTTTTATCATCCTGGGAACGATTGACTCTGTTCAAATCTCTACCTCTCTGTCTAAATGTAAATGTAAATGTATTTGAGCTTATATAGCGCACAGCTACCCGCAGTGGGTTTCCCGGCGCTTGCATAGGGAACCCGTCCTGGTATTCCCCTGTGAGATATCCCGGCAGGGTATCCACAAGGTGAAAGCCAGGCATCCCGCCGCGAGGGGCCGTTGTGGAGATTAAGCAAGCTATTGCCCAGAGTCGCAGAGTGTGAACCCGTGAGTCGAGGAGGCACCGGAAAGAGAATTATCGAGTCCGTGGAATTTTTAGCCCAAGACCCGCCGAGGCGGGGAATTGAACCCTGGTCCAGGGCCGATCTCAGCTTCCGGGTCTGCCGCCTCTAACCCCTGAGCCACACTTCTCCAGAATAACTAAATGATCGTGGCCCATGCACCGGCGGTTTCGTTGAAAAGGAAGAAGATGGTTGGAACTGTTCACAATGTGAAGACTACATTTCCATATCCTGTGAGTTGATGTCATTCAGGAATTTTCGCAGAAGTTCAGGATCATAGAAATCTTTTGATTCTCCATTTCTAGTGACTGGGAAGCGTGCAGGGTCAAATAATCCATATTTGATATCCAGCTGACGTAATTGAGGCCGCATGGAGAGAAACGCTATCCGTTGTTCATTCGTCTCCTTAGAAAAATCCGCTGCTACATGAATGGTATGGCCTTTAAAAAGAAGAGAGCCTCGTGAATGAGTTGCATTCAATATTTGTCGGGCTTGCTCATGACAAAGAAAACAGGTAATCATTGGACCCGGGCGTGCTGCAGGGCCTGTACGTGGAGGGCCAATTCTGTGAGCTTGTTGAAGTTCAAGATGTGGAGCAAAGGAGATGTCAATATTGGAAGGGTATCACAGAGAAACATTTTAGTGCTATGCCCTTCAACGTTCTCTGGAAACCCCAAAAAACAGACATTATCTCTTCTGCTGCGATCTTCTAATCTAATGATTTTGCTGTGCAGAAAGAGAAGATTTTGGTCGGAGCCTTGAACAAAATCCAGGCGATTTTCCATGGCCATAATTTTAGAGTCAAGACTTTCCATTCTGGTATGAAAAGTTGTGAGGTCTGCTCTAATTGATTTTGTTTTTTCAGCTAGTGATGTATTTGTGATATCCATGCCTTCCAAGCGACGTGGAGGACGAGTTCCCTTTTGTTGGCATAGTTGGAGATTGATTCAAAACCTCTGTGAAGAGTGGTTGTTTAGGTATTTTACTCCTGTTCCTATTAGTAGACATTTGTAAGCTGTGTTTCATAGACACTTTACAGTAACGTATTGATGTAGGAACGTGGTAAGAAGTAATGTTTAAAAGCAATTGCACAATTTACAACACAAAGCGAAAAGTAGTAATACAATATATAAAGCAGTATTGGAAACTGAACTTATCATATATATCATATGTGAAGGCAATACGAAAATTTCATCGGAAATACATGTTAAGGAAAACAACAAAAAGTAAGCAACATTTGTATATTTCTCAATAAACAAGCTTATATAGATTGCGCCAGCTTAATGATGCAAAAGCCTATGGTATTGAGAAGATTTCATTCATGTGAGAGTAAGGCTTAAATGCGTAGAATATTCAAAGAGCGCACAGTAGCAGCTGTCACGGTAGTGAGGAGAACCAGCTGATATGTCGCGCATAAAATGATGAAAGTATAACTCCAATCGCAGTGAAGCCCACGAAAAGTTGCCTGCAGCGTGCTTAAGAGTCACTATCTATGAAAAGGTATCAAACACTGTGGCTGACTGAAAGAGGGCGGTGAAAGCACGCTGATGACACTACAGAGAGAACTGGCACTGTCAGAAATATGGGCACACTCCCAGCAATGCAAGTCATTCTATGCTATTAGAAGCAAATAAAGATGTAATACCCTCAAAGTGTTCAACGATATTTGCATTTCCTCAATGAATAAATGAAGAAATAGTATCATGCATGAATAAACTTCGGGGACTTGTAGTCATATGTAATGGAAGCATTTGCTGAAAGTTACAAGGAGAATTTTTCTTTATAAAAGGTGCAAGAAATGAAAAATATATGTGGTGTTAGTATTTCCCACACATGACCACAATATGCAGCAGTGTCAGGTTCAAACTCATGTGGGGTGAGAGACACAGCGTCAATTATTAATGAGCATAGTATTGTGTGGATGGTAAGCACATTTCCATTTAAGCAGAGAAAAACTGTGAGAAAAAGAAATGGTGCATGCCAAACAGAGAGCGCTGTTTAAGAAATGCCTTTTATAATGAAAACGCTGCTTGAACGACAGCCGAAGAGACCCCTGGAAAGCACCAAGAGGAGGCGCAATGCGAGCCGAGGAGTTTCCAATGCGCAAGGAGGCGCGGCCTTCTGAAGCAAAGATGGCGCGGCATAATGCTGCGTGTGACGCTTGAAGCGCTGTGTATAATGGAGCCACGCAGTCACCTCACCGATACACAGCGCGAGGAAACCGCCAGCGTCAGCCACCATAAAACGCCACCAGACCCCTCCTCATGCCGTCCGACAACAGTAGGGCAGGAAAGGAAAGCTCCAGCAATGTAGGTATGTGGAGGAATCCCGTCAGGGCTCGTCCTTCAGGCGGCCATCTTCCTGCATGGCCAGAGCACGCCCCCTAATAATTATCTTCTTAAAGATCCCTCGCTTATTTGACGCTTTAAAGACTTTGTTTCCGAATTCTTTCTCCTTAATGCTTGTCCAGATATGCCTTTTCACACCGTATGGGATGCCTTTAAGGCGACAGCTAGAAGTTTTATTATTGATTATGTAGCCAGTAAAAAGAAACAATATCATAAGGAGTCTGCTTCTATGTTATATTCTATTAAGAAATTGGAGCATGCATATTTTTTATCTAACAATGCCGGCTCTCTTAAAAGTCTGGTTCAGACAAAACTAGCTTTTAATAGAAAATCCATGGAGGAAGCTTCTGGAACATTATTAAAAATGTATTCTACATTTTATGGTGGCCGCAATAGAGCGGGTACATTGCTGGTGAATTACTTGAAGATTAAGTCTCAAAGATCCAGAATTGTCAAGATTACTGATGACTGCGGTATTCATTGCTTTACAGATGAAGAGATATTAAAATGTTTTATTGATTTTTATAAGACCTTATATACGACTGAATCTTCTCCTTCTGACGCCACCTTGGATCCACATTTTGATTCATTACCTCCACACTCTTCCCCTATTCCTGATTGCTCTATTTTGTATGCCAATATATCCCTTTCGGAGATCAAATCTGCCTTATCTAAGTTACCCAATGATAAGACCCCTGGCCCGGACGGCCTGACTGTTGAATTTTATTCCCGTTTTTCTCATATCCTTTTGCCGCATCTTTTATCTTTGTTTCAAAATTTTGTTTCCTCCAATGAGGCTCGAGGCTCTTTTCGAGAAGCTATCATCTGTTTAATTCCTAAAAAAGATAAAGATCCTTTATTTTGTGCTAATTATCGCCTCATATCACTGATTAATCTAGATTGTAAAATCTTTGCCAAGGTAGTAGCCCTTCGCATTAATCAGGTACTTCCAGAGTTGATCGGTCCTGAGCAGATGGTGTTTAAGGGGAGGACTATAGCTGATAATTCAAGAAATGTTCTTAATAATATTTAACTTGCATCTAAGAGCTTTCCCCTGTCGCAGCCATAATCCTTGACGTGAAGAATGCTTTTGACCGTGTTCATTGGCTTTTTATGATGCGTGCTTTCAAGTGGCATGGTTTTGGGCACTCTATTTTAGCTCTGATTAATTTCTTATACTCTTCTCCTACTACATTGGTTTTTGCTAATGGTCTTATTTTCCTTTACTACGAGGTACCAGTCAAGGATGTCCTCGTTCTCCTCTGTTTTTAGTTTTCCATTGAACCTTTTCTTCATTCTTTGTGGAATTCACCCACCTTCTGAGGCTTCAAGCATAAGGCAATTGAAATTAAATGTACTGCTAAAGTACATTTAATTTCAATCTATCTGATCAAACAGTTGTCCTGGGCCTAACAAATTTTACTAATCAGAATATCGGTCATGAATTGATTTTTATTTCGATGGCCGTATTAAGAATTTGTATAGCATCAGCTTGTTTAGATCCTATTGTCCCCTCATACCAACAGTGGTTTTCAAGACTGTTAGCAATTTTTAATCTAGAAATGGCAATATATAAAACTAAAGGTAGGAAACGTAGAATAAAAGGCTTAAAAATTTGGTCACCCTTAATAAAATGGTCTGAATCCGAGTGACTTATATAACAATAACCTGGCTACAAATCGTCTAATTGCAATGTGTACCTATATAACCCAATGTTTATTTGTCTTTGAATAATCATGTGTTAATTCATATATTTACTTTTTTCTTTTATTATACATATATGCTTTTGAAATTCTTTTTGTTTCACATTTAATCTGCCCGATCGTAGGGGGGGGGGGGGGGGGGGGTTGTCTTATGTGTTGTATTGTCATTTTTCCGTACAAAACCCAATAAATAAAAAGTAAAAAAAAAAAAGACATTAAATGTACTGCTTATGCTGATGATATTATGCTATATATTTCGGATCCATCTACTTCTTTGCCTGCATTCTCAGATCTTCTTTCTTCTTATGCCGCCTTATCTGCTTATAAATACATTTTTCTAAATCAGAAGTGCTTCCACTAAATAAATACTGTTTAAGGAGCATGTTTGAAGGGTCTGATTTTAAGTGGAATAATAATAGTATAACTTGCTTGGGGATTAATTATTCCTCTTCTATTGCAAAAACGATTCAGCTCAATTTAGATGAGGTCCTTTTAAAAGTAAACAACATGACAAATAAATGGTCTCCACTTTTTCTGTATTGGTGGGGTACATTGGATGCAATCAAAATGATGCTTCTTCCCATTATTCATTTTTATTTGTCTTTGTTACCAGTGAAACTTCCCTTAAAAAATGTTAAAACCCTTAATGGAGTTTTGAGCAAATTTCTCTGGCACAGTCAGAAAGCCTGTATTTCCTTAGCCCTCTTGTCTGCCCCTAAAGAACGGAGAGGTGTTCACTTTCCCAATTTTTGACAATATCATTCTTCCTTTCTAATTCGACAAGTGTTACCCTATTTATCTTCTTCTGAAGGGATTTCCAGTTCGGTCTGGCACAGATTGGAGGAATCTCTGATTTAACATTTTCCTTTTTCCTTATTAGCCAGTTTTATTAATCCTCCTCGTTCTTTTAATTACCCAATGATTTCAAGCTTTATTTCTACCTTTCACCCAGTTAAGCGCAGATACTATTCTCCTCTACAAATATTTCTAGACTCACCTCTGTGGCATATCAAATTCATTAAACTGTCAAATCGTACTATTTTTTGGAAACACATTGGCCCGCTAAAGGGATTTTCCTTGTAAAGCATTTAATAAAGCATTCTCTTTGTCTTTCCCCGCAAGAGGTACAGTCTAAGTTTGATCTACCTGTTTCCTCACTACTTAGATATGAGTCTTTGAGATCGCTCTTCACCAATCGGTTCTCCCTCCTTTCTAGATCTCCTCCCTCTTCTTCGGAATCCTTGTTATAACTTTTATCATCTTCTTCCTCTATCAGGGCTTCTCACATTTATAAATATCTTCATTTTTCTCTATTAATCGCCCCAAGAGTAAAGTTGACATTTTATGGGAATCTGATTTGCAGCATTCTCTCTCTGTTCACTCATGGAACTCTATTTGTGCACGCATACACCATACCTCTTGCAATGCTAGCACAACTCAGACCCTTTACTATTTTTATCAAAGACTATTTTTCACACCATTCTCTCTTTCCAAGTATAGTGTAGACTTATCCCCGAATTGCTGGTCATGTCAACACAACCCTGGCTCATTAATACACTCCTTTTTTCTTTGTTTCTTTGTCCCAACATCTCCCGTTTTTGGATTAAGGTGTGTGAATTAATCTCCTCCATTTGCTCTACTAATTTTCCCTTTGATATCTATTCCATATTCCTGGGGAGTAACTCTGTAACATGGTTTGGTTCTCGCAAGGTGGGCATCTTTGTGGATCTGTTCATGTTAATTGCTATTTCAGGTAATAACCTCTAATTGGAAAGACGACTCTAAGGTCTCCTTTTCTGCTTGGTGGAACCTTCTTTGTTATCATCACAGACTGGATAGAGCGTCTGTTAGCAAGACTAAGCAACTGATTCGAAAGGAAGCCTTTTGGTCCCCGCTCACTAATTATTTATACACATCTGCACGTCAGAATAGGGACTTTTCTTTTGTCTATCAACCACCATGAGTATCCTCTTTCTTTCTTTCTTTCTTTCTTTCTTTCTTTCTTTCTTTCTTTCTTTCTTTCTTTCTTTCTTTCTTTCTTTCTTTCTTTCTTTCTTTCTTTCTTTCTTTTTCTTTCTTCTTTAGCACTTATTAGTCAAGGTTTGGTTTCTATCCTGTTTTTCAGAAGAATTATATAATAATGTATTTTGGTAATCTTAAATATGACATTAGATAAGGATGTCCTCCTATTTTCTTATTCTTCCTTCTTCTTTTCCTTCTTTTCCCCCCTCTTTTCTCTTTTCCTTCTTTTTTTCCTTCTTTCTCGAGCTTTCTACTCTTCTGAAAAATGTAAAATGCCATTGTGTTTCAAGGTACAACCTTTCATTATTGCTTTCATCTTTTGGGTTATTGTCTATCACTGCTAATTATCTTGAGATGTTTATTCCTTTATAATGTATATTTTGTTTGTTACTTTTTTGCTCTTTTTATGTCATTTTTGTATAAAGTCGTACCTCTGCTTCTATTTGCTTCAATAAAGCTCTTTAAACTTAAAAAAAAGTAACTCCTGTAGGGGAAAGAGTGCAGTAAGTGAAGCGCAGGCTGAGGTGAAGTGCCACAGCAGGGAAGGTGAGAGGTCTGAGGAACAGGTAAGAAGCGGGGAAGGAGGAAGAGGTGGGTTAGACAGGCTGGGAAAGGGGAGCCAAAAGAGTGCACAGAGAGAAGATAGAGAGACACAGCACAACGGTCAGAGAAAGAGGAGAGATGGCACTGGTCAGAAAATTAGCATGAAGAATGGAACAAAGAGTGATAAAATGCTAAAAGAATTAGCAAAAAGGTACAAAGAACCAAGGAAAAGGCAGAAAGAGAGAGAGACATGGTACAAACGTCACACAGAGAGTTGAAGAAAACGATACAGTGAGAGAAAAAGCACAAGGTGGAAGTTTCACAAAAGTCACTGAAAGAATGAGAGAAATTGCACAAATAGCAAGAGAAGTAGCACAAAAGTCACAGAATGATTGAAAGAAATGCACAAAGAGCAGGAAAAAGCACAAAAAGGTCACGAAAAGAGTGAGAGAAAAGGCACAAAGAGCAAGATAAGTGGGACAAAAGTTTCAGAGAGAGTGAGAGGGAAATGACACAGAATGGGAGAAAAGGCACATAGAGTGGGACAAAAGTCAGAGAGTGGGAGAATAAGGTGAGAAAGAGGGAGCAAAAGCGAGAGAGGCAGGTGTCTCGAGGCACTGGACCTGGGTCCACATTACTTTAAACAGTCAGAGGACTGATCCCAGGAGAGTCCTGGGGGTGGGGAGCTGGACCTATAAACTTGCATAATGGCTGGCCTGCACTGCGGCCACCATTAAAAAGGTATTGGGAGTAGGGAAGGACTGCAGGAGGCAATGGGCGGGGCTGAGGATGAGCTTAATAGCAGGGAAAGAGATAGGCTGGAGGAACAGGTAGGAGTGGGGTGAGGAGAGAAGGGGTGAAGAGAGGGCAGGAAAGGGGTTAGGTAAGGAGACAAGCACAAAGAATGGAGAGACAGGGCACAGAGGTCACCAAAAGAGTGAGAGAGATGGCAAAGGTTAGAAAAGGAGTAAGAGAAATGACACAAAGTGAGAAAAGGAAAAAAGAGTGAGAGAAAAGGCACAAAGAGCCAGAGAACTGGCACACAACTAACAGAGAGAGAAGGCGAAAGGAATAGAGTAAGAGAAAGGGACAAATAGCAAGAGAAGTTTAAAAAATATCACAGAAAGAGTGTGTGAAAAGGCACAATGAACAAGAGAAAGGGCACACAAATAGTTACACGAAGCGTGAAAATAAACAAAAGAGCAAGATTAAAGGCACAAAGTGCAAGTAAAGTTGCACAAAAGTCAGCGAAAGAGACAAAAAGAGAGAGAGAAAGAGAGAGAGACAGCGAGCTAGAGGGAGAGAGTTGAGACAGGTGGTGCAAAGCTGCTGGAGCCAGGTCCCAAGGCCCTTGACTGGTTGAGGACCGGTTGCAGGTCAATTCAGGAAGGCTGTGGCTATGCTCCTGCTTAACCCCTTCTGTGCTGAGGACGTAACAGTTATGTTCTCTGCTGTGGGATGGTGCGCCGAGTACATAACCATTACTTCCTCTGCTCACCACCCAGAAATCCCTCTGCTGTAAGCAGCAGAGTGATTTATTTTTTTATTTCTTAGCCTTGGGAGCTGGGGGATCGCTTCCTTAGCCTTCTGAGGTTTTTTCCAGTGTAATGACGATAGACGTGCTGACGTCATTACATTGAAAGTGAAACTGAAATAAGGTGATCGCCTCATTTCAGATTCACTTCATGGGGCTATCTCAGCCCTGAGCACCGAAACACAAAGGAGAGGTATCATTGGAAAGGAGGCAATCTTCCCTTTCCAGTACTACCTTTCCCTAGTAGATCCCTGCTTGGGAAATGCAGCAGGAGGGTGAACTCCAAGCAGGGATCCACCACTAGACAGAGAGGAGGAGCGACCCCCTGGGCAAGGGCTTTTGCTCCCCACCAATGTTTTAGGGTGGTATATGGGTGCATAGTCTCTTGTTCTCTCCCCACAGGAGCAGAAAGCCCACTAAGCACCAGGGAGTTTTTGTTAGCTAGAGTAGGGGTGGGGACTGCCCAGAATGGCCATGCCAATGTCCCCACCCCACTCAAAAACAAATAGACATTATTTCTACCCTCCCTGGCAGCATACAGAAGCACTGCTACCAATCTGCCCCCCAGGGGGGCAAAACGCCCACTAGGAAGCCAGGGTGTATTTTTATTTGTATGTTAGGGGTGGGGGATGCCCAGAATGGGCATGCCAATGCCCCTAAAAAAACATAGTCCTCCTGCCACCAAGAGTCCAAGATCTGCCCCCAGGGAAGGCAGAAAGCCTGCTAGGCACCAGAGATATGGGCATGTCAGGGGCGGACTTCTAGGCAAGAAACGCTTACCATTTTTTATTGTGCACACATTTTGACCATTTCTTCCCCCTTTGGGGCAGAACAGTGATATTTTTAGGCTCATCCAATGGGGCAAAAACCACTAGACACTAGTGAAGGATTCTGTGAGTTTGGAGATGGTCTGTGTGTACTGGCGTTTGGCTGGTTGTGTGTGAACCTGCATTTTTTTGGTGTTGTGTGTGGACCTACGCTTAGCTGGCAGTGAGTGTGGACTGGCTAGCGGTCTGTATGGATGTCGCTTGGCTGGCGGTGTGCATGGATGGCGCTTGGCTGGTGGTGTGCGTGGATGTTTGGCAGGCGGTGTGCACTTGCCTCCCTTTTTAGTGTAGAAGAGTTGTGGGATCACCACATCAGCATGAATTTCCCACTACCTAGCGTTCCCTCCGGTCTCCTGATAAAAGTGATACCTCATTTGTGTGGATGCTCAAAGGAGAGAACCTAAAAACGTATAAAATGAAAACCTGAGGGGTGAACCAAAGTGGGTCCAAAAGGGTCATTTTTAGGCTGACTCTGCTTTGGGCAGCCACACAAGTGAGGTATCATTTTTATTCGGAGACTGAGGGGAACACTTGATGGAGGGAAATCTGTGCTGGCATGGTAATCTCACAACCTTCCCACACACATATTGGAGAACAATGTGACTTTTTAACTAAATTTGAGGTTTTCAGGGGAATCTGGGGAAGAAATCAATGGGGGATCCATGGAAGCTACACATCCCTGCACTCCCCTGGGTGTCTAGTTTTCATAAATCTCTGGGTTTGGTAGGTTTCTTTAGTTGGGCCGCCGAGCTTCTGACCAAAAACGTAGGTGTCCCCAGTATATCACAAAACAACCTGTTTTTTGCAAGGGGGTCACCTACGTTTTTGGTCCTGTGATCGGGGGCCATCTACGAAAACCTTCCAAAACCCAGACATTTCTGAAAACTACACACCTTGGGAAGTTCTGCCGAAGGCACTAGGCCTACCCACACAAGTGACGCACCATTTTCATTAGTAGACTGCTGGATGGGTGGAAGTTTGTAGCTCTCTGCAGGTTCCAGAACATTCCATCACAGAAATGTGAGGAAAATGTTTTTGTTTGTTTTTTAAAACATTTTGAGATTTGCAAGGGATTCTGGGTAACATAACTTGGTGAGAGCCACACAAGGCATACAATACTCGATTCTCCTGCGTGTCTAGTTTAAATTTTTTTAGAGATTTGCTAGATTTCTCTAGGTGCCAGCTGAGCTAGGGCTCCAAATCCACAGCTAGGCACATTGCAAACAAAAGGGTCAGTTTTTAGTAGAAAAATGTGATGTGTCCACGTTGTGTTTTGACCTTTTTCCTGTCGAGGGCACTATGCCTACTCACACACTTATGGTACTGTTTTTATTAGCAGACATGAGGGAACACAAAATAGGAGAACAAGTGTCATTATCACTTGTCTTTCTATGTATTTGTGCCTTCCAAATGTAAGACAGTGTGTAAAAGAGTAGACATTTTCAAAAAGGCCCTCTAATTCACATGCGAGCATGCGCACCCACAAATTCAGAGATGTGCAAATAACCACTGCTTCTAAACTCCATATCTTATTCCCGTTTTGTAAATACATAGGTTTCCTTGATACCTATTTTTCGCTCTTTCTGTGTTACCAAATGAATTACTGTATACCTGGTACATATTGAAAAACCATTGCAAGGTGTAGCTCAGTTATTGGCTCTGGGCACCTCAGGTTGTTGGTGCACCTAGAAGCCCGATATAACCCCACAACCATAAGGGTCAAACGGACAAAATGGTATATTGCTTTCAATAATTTGTCATAGTTAGATTGAGTTACAGGAGAAAATGTAGGCACATAACGCTGTTTCTTTCGACTCAATTTCAATATTTTTTTAATTTTAGCTGTTACTTTCTATAGGAAAACCTTGAAGGATCTACACAAATGACCCTGTGCTGAATTCCACTTTCCAGAAATGTATAGCTTTCCAGGAGCTAATATTGGTTTAACACCCATTTCTACCACTAACTGGAAGGAGGCTAAAGCACAAAAATAGGAATAATGGTCAAAGTCCCAGTAAAATGCCAGAAATGTGTAGAAAATGTTTATTTTCTGACAAACGTCTACCCCTAATAGCCAAAAAGGGTGTGGCACAGGGTAGGGCCTGGCAGCAAAAGGGTTACTCTCTAAGTATGTGAACTAGTGCTTTAGTAAAACTATTCCTCATGGTCCTAACTGACTTTTTGAATTAGGTCTCTAGTTTTTAATAAAATAACATGATGATAATTACCATTTTACTTGCTACATAATTTAGCTACTCCTGCTTCACAGTTTACACCTGATTGTGCTAATTCTATGCTTTTTCTATTGGTTCATTTTGTTTCTTGTCACCTCATGAACTCGTTTGTCTGATATTCTTTTTTTCCTTTTGTAAGGACCTCTCACTCTGACTCCATCTTTATATTTGCTTAGCTTTAATTTCCCTGTCAGCTATATTTCTACCTGGTCCGCAGCAAACAGCTGTTACTTTTGAGACTGTTTGCTTAGAGGAACATTGTTTAGGTATTTAATTCATCAATGACTAATTGACAGGCCGAAACAAATATTGTATGTCAATGAGTCAGGCTAAATGAAGTTCCTCTAGTCAAAATATTTCCAAAGAAAGTACTCATTAATGTTTTACCTGTATTAACAGATAACAGATGGTATATTGTAAATGCAAATATAGTATCGCTCTGTTTAAGACATCACGTGCTATATAAGTGAGTGTGCTTCAGGTGTTAAGATCTAAGGCAGAATAGAAACCAAAGACATCTGCAGAAGATCCGTCTTCTCCATCAATACAGGTAAAGACTCAATCTGCTTATTCGTTTATGGAGCTGAGGTAGACATGAAAGCTAATCAACACTGACATAGTTTTATTAGATGTCCTGTAACCATCAGTATATGTGGGGGGTTCTAAGAGCTGTATCAAGCAAAAATCTCTAGTATAAAAGCTAAATTGGTGTCACTTTTGGAAAGAGGGTAACTCAGAATGAGAAATGACAATGTTTATTCAGAACAAGCCTGGTGCCCATGGACCCCTGAACTGCATTTACATTTAGGGTGGTAAAATGAAAATATAAACCTGGGTTGTATTATGGAAAAGGACACACTATCCATATGTGGGTCATATCCATCTACTCTTTTCTACAGCCACTGCGGGCAGGAGCAGTGTGCCAAAGTACATCAAAAAGGTGCCATGCCCAGAGCAGGGGCAACTCCGCCTCCGCTGGGTCAAGCGCAGCATTGAAAGAGGGTTGAGACTACCACTCTGACTTTTAATGGAGAGGGAGTGGGAGCACGTTGAGGATGAGGCAGGGACCCTCCTCAAGGCAGTACAGCGCGTCACTGGACCCAGCGCAAAGGTGACTGGGAAGATCCCTGGGACCCCATGAGGTCCTGCTAAGGGGCATCCTCAGTGGGATGCATGGACTGGGCACCACTTCATTTGTGGCACAAAATTAGTGAAACACCAGATGGACTCTTGCTCTTGTACCTGCATCTGTAATACCACTCAAGGGGAGAGGTGTTCCCTCCTTGTCATGGTTCCCATGCCTCCATGTCATAAGGAGACACCTGCCTGGGATCCATGACACAGATGGTGGAGTCTGCAATCCCTTCAGTAAAAAACAGCACGAATACCAACTATGCCCCAGGGCACCTTCTGTAATATAACCCCCTGAATTTCTCAGTTTGCCAAACAATTACCACCACCCTATTGCTGGGAGTAATGGGAAATGTTTCCTTCACTACTTTCTGGTCTGTGATCGCACCATGTAGGCAGGAGCCTTGCTTTGACTTTTTTGATTCATCTGGGGTTAGGATTTGGTCAGCTGATTGGAGGGGAAATGTGTTTGTTGTAACCTGTATCACAAGGTCCCAGAGTCAAGGCATGGCACCTATAAACCAGGGCAGACTCTAGATCCAGTGGACCCCCCTCAGGATTCCCTCTGATTGTAGATTTCAGAGGCAAGTTTACTCTTCCGCATTTGCTACTGAAGATTGTTTGCAGTGTGAATAATCTGCAGGAGGTAGAAATGTAGAAACGTGCATTTGCATGTGCACGCATTTTTCTCTTCACATGTAAAAACTATCTCTAATACCTCAGAAAATACAGGGGTGTGTTGGTTTTTGTCACACCCTATTCACTCTCTAGGGACTGTTGTGTAACATCATGGTTGCAAAGAAGTAGGTGCCAATTGGACATCGGCTAATGTGCATTCATTCCATCACCTTGTTTTGTGTGCAGTAGACCCCTAAGTGCAATGGCTTTACCCAAGAGTAATTTACATATGTCAGGTCTTTCTGTCTAGAGTGGCACAGTGAGCGAAAAACAATGGACTGGAATGTGGCTCAACCGATCGTAAAGTGTTGAGATTAACACAAGCCTTACGTTCATCACCCTTTTTTTTGATTTGCAAGGAGAGTTGCATTTTGCAAAGTCATCAATGGACATCATAAAATCAACATTTACAAAACTTCACAAAAAGCACCTGCTGGAGGTATAATAAAATGACCTGACTGAAAATACATGGATGGAGGTCTGCTAAAAATGTTTTTTAAAGGAGCCTTTTTAAAGGAAGGATAGGTGCTGCATTTAAAGTAGAAATGTTCGGGCATTAGGAAACATCAGGGGGGCCATGCAATAGTCCACTGAAACTCAGTCTGCTCCCCCAAAGCCACCCACAGTGTTTCCGTGTGCATGGTTTTGCAGCCACCTTTGAGTAGTTTTAAAGCCCATTCAAATCGGGGTCATGGTTGAAGTTCATTTCAGGTATGTGGCATGCTGCAAGCAACAGCAAGGACCTGGTAGCTTTAGGGCATGGGCAAAGTGGGCTCTGCCCTTGGGGCCCAGCCTTTCAGGGGCCCCCTGATACAGCCAGCTCTGTTCTGCAGTGCATTTCCCTCATGACCTTTGATACATCTTAAATAGATTGTTTTAAATTCCAGTTGTCCTTTCATTTATTTTTAATGTGGGTGATGTGTGAGAGTATTACAGACATTTTGCAGAGAAATGTGTGTTTATGTTTCATGTGACATGAATAAACCAAGGGCCTCTTTTATGAGGCCTTGCGTCACTTTTGCGCTTCCGATGCGTCACTTTTTGTGACGCATTGGAGGCATAAAATATGCCTCCTGTTGCACACTATTTACAAAGTGACGCATGGAAGCAGATGCGTGACTTTGTAAACCCCTGCACTACATTATACCTGCATCAGGTATAATGTATGCAGGGGGTGCGTTCCCCCACAAAAAGCCTCGTAGAAGTGACGCAGTGAAATCTATGAGATTTCACTGCGTCACTTCTAGGACGCCATTGCGTCAAAATCTTGCACCTGCCTCACAGCAGGCGTAAGACTGACGCAGGCCCTTTCACATGGGGCTTGCCCCATGTGAAAGGACGCATTGCTGGGGTTGCGTCATTTTTGTGACACACTCCAGCAATGCGTCACTTTGCACTTACAGATACGTCAGAAATACTAGCGTATCTGTAACTCCTTGCGACATGATGCGTCATACATTAAATATGACGCATCAGGTATGTCACAAGGAGTGCGCACTAAGAAGTGACGCATCGCTGCTTTCACGCAGCGATGCGTAATTTCTCATAAATGAGGCCCCAAGTTTCTTTTAGATCAAACAAGGACCTCAAATGAGAAATGGGAAAGTTGCCACAGAGATTATTTGCAGTAATAGTAGTGAGCTGCTGCTGTGCTACAATATTGAAAATGCATATCACTATCCCTGAATATAGGTGTAAACACATTTAGAATTTGGAGATTATGCCTGTGCACTGTCAGTGACCTGGCCAAAGAGGACAGAAAAGAGCGAAATTGGATCAAAAATTCAAAGCTGTCCTGAACAGGTGTCACCAGTATATGTGTGGCCCAGGGCCCCAAAGTCCTTAAAGTTTGTATGCCTGGAATCAATGTTTTGAGAGCTGCCATTGCATCATATAATTATTTAAAACAAGCAAGAAGAGGGAACCTGTAAAAGTAATTCCAAAGGCAGGAAAACCGGAAATCAAAGTAACAATACAGAAATCATACCTAGTCTATTTAAAGGGCGGAATATCTTGCCATACCTGAAATATGCCACACATTCATAATGGAGCCAAAATATATACACATTTATAAAAAATAAGTGAAGAAAATAAACTATCAAATACATCAATTTAAACTTCGAAGTTAATCATAAGAAATATTTTTTGTTGTACAAATATTTTTTTAATCGTTTAATTCATATGATTCCTATATAGAATAGATCTATCATAAGATATCTTTACAATATAGCCCAGAAATACATAATCATATGTTTACAATGTATAGCACTCTGGAAGACAAAATATGTTTTAATCCCTGACCACTCTCCTCTTTACCCACCACATTCATGCATACCTTATTCATTTATCATCCAGAAACAGTCAGAATAACATAATCTAAAAAAGAAGACAAACCAAACAATACAAGGACCCGAGATCAGAAAATCTTTACTCTTTTGTTAAAGAAAAATTAATTGGCTCACAAGACCATAAACTGGATATAATGGTTCTCGTGTCTTGCTTTCTGGCACCGCACCGACGAGCGTTTCGGTTAGGACCCGCTATCCTGGTCGAACTTCGTCAGGGCAGTAACTCATCATTTTCAGAAGGTCAAAGAACAAGGGGTACAGCCTGAGCCACATCTAGAAAATACAAAAGTCTAGATGACGAATGTATACATGCGGGCTTCACATTTCTTATGCTAAAACTAAATATATTGGTTAAATATTGAGGTTCAGGATAAAGGGTGTTACATTACCATATACCACACCATAAAGTGAGCAACCATTCAAATAAAGAAACAAAAGGGAAAGAAAAAATTATAGGTTCACCAAAAAGAATCTAAAAGAAATAAATTGGTGAAATATGTCCTACAAGTGAACATAGCCTTACACCCGAGTCTCTTTTGGAGAGAGGTGACAGAATCCAGATAGGTCCCAAGGGGAGTCCTTTATTACTAACTGGTTTGGAAAAAGGAAGGTGAGGAAATGTATAAGGTACCTCACCAGAGTGGAATTATTAATAAGGAAGCTTTCTCTATCTGCTACTCAATGAGCATTTTGAGGAGGACACAAGAAACAAGTAAATAGGCAGTCTAGGATAAATAGTAATCTATATGTCCAGTGTATCTAAATCAAAAGGGTACAAGGAAGTCTGCTACCTCTCTAGTATGAAGAAATGAATCTTAAGAGGTAGGTTGATATCCAATGGTTGATGGACCCAGACATCAAATGGTCGTAAATGGACATAAAGCACGAGGTGAATAGAACCTACTGGTATCAGAGAACTGGAATTGCTTAGACGCATCTAAAAAAACAACGCATGCATGAGATATATTCATGAGATATGCACCAAGAGGCAAAATGATGCACTGGACCCAGCACTAAAGAACAGATGTATATATCAAAGGGACAAAGTGTGCAATACATCCACAAGAGGAATATGTGAACATTCTCAATAAGAAGATGCATAGCCATGGACAGGATGTACAGTCATATATCTCAAGACTAACATTAGCATAATGGACAATGTTCCCTCTATCTGAATATAAGTTTTTTTCAGTAAAAGATGTCTTGAATGCCCACCCAATGGAAAAAGGATAGCAGCAAATGGAGAATGAACACCTGTGTCTTCAAGAAAAACGAAACAGGCATGGCATCTCTAACACCATGCCCTCTGAATATGCTTCTATGTGGGAGTAAACATAAATCCCTCACGTGGACTATATTCCTATATTCTCCACAAAAGATCACCAAAGATATATACACAGCAATATATGTAATGAAACATGCAAAATGAAGATAATGGGTCGAGCTATTAGTGTCCTGTGTATAAAGGTCCCTTTATCTGGATCTTTTATTCAAAGCCCAAATGTAAGTCATAAGCATAAGGCCTCCCCACTCACCGATTCCTAGTTGGCAAACGTACGCACATCTTCACTCCTTCCACATGTTTCTCGCCCTCTCAGAATGGAAGGGAAAGAAATTAGCCCATCATGTTTATAAAACGTGCATTCAATTATGACATTCACGATGATCGTATGAATACAAATAAAAAGCGGTCACTCTTGAGATAGGGAAGCACCATATTAAAAGAAACAGAAGTCAAAATGCAAAATAACTGATGCAGGCACTCTCAAGATGGAGAATCGCCATACTAGAATGATCAAATGTCAATAGGTAAAATAACCGAAGAAGAATATTTACCAAAACAAAAAATGGTAAAGACCCAAGTAATTGAGAAGCCTATAAAGGGGTCTTTGACTCTGGCAAAGCCATGGCATCAGTTTGCCTAAAAATGTTCCTGCAGAATATATGCATATGGTTTCCAAAACCAGACTATAAGCAGAGAATCAACTATTAACAGGATCACAACCGCTCTTTTCACCTGAGTAAAGAAATACTATGATGACAAGAATATATGAGCAGGTGATACAACTCAGAAACGAAGAACATGGCGTAAAGGATCCATGGATCCACGAAGAGGGTACAAAGATAAACATGAACTGAGCCAAGCAGTGAGCTGAACAGAATCTTTTCTATCTGTACAATAGTTCCCAGTGTAGGTCTAAAATCAGGTGAATATTAATAATGATATGCATATATATATAGCCACTGTAAAACAGATTTTATGCTAGAAAAAAACCTATCAATATGAAAGATCAAAGTACTCCTTACTCTAAAACTGTGTATACCAAAAGTAAATAAAGAACATATGTTGTAGAAGAGCGGTGCGCACTACAGGAGACCAAGTAGAATGAAAACATATTTTTAATCAGTATACAGTTAGTTACTGAGAAGAATTAAAGAGCCATATAATAAACATGCTGAACAGGGCTCAAAACACAAAGCAACGGGGCATCGTGCACTGGACAAAAATGCAAACAAAATAATTCTGGGTTACATTTGATAGCATTCTCCCAGGGTGTGATTTCATTAAGGCTCTCGTTCTGGGAGTCAAACAGAAAAATCCAAAAGACTTCTCTCTTCTTATGAAGAACAGTGTCATCCCTTCCTCTATGTGGTACAATTTCCTCAATGAACGTCCATCGCAGTTCTTTCTCAGAGTGATTCATTTCTGACCAATGTTGAACAAGGGATGCAGAAACCCTCTGATTGTGGATATTAGATTTGTGCTCTCCTATTCTCGTTCTGCACTCTCGTTCAGTTTCTCCAACGTATCCAGGTCCACATGGGCATAGGATGAGATATACAATGTTTGAGATCCTACAATTGGTCATGCCTCACAGTCTAATAGTTTTTCTCCAATGGTTACAGAGTCCAATACTATAGCATTCTCACAGGTGTGGCATTTGTGATTTCCCTTGACTGGATTAATTAATGTTTGAGCTTGTAAAGCTCACTGCTACCCGTAGGTTTCCTGGCGCTGTATAACGCTGGGGAACCCATCCTGGCTTTTCCTGTGGGATGGTCCCTCCTAGGAGTCCCAAGGTTGAGCCAGGCATCCCTGGCGTTGATGGGGCCGTTGTGGAGATTAGGCAAGCTAATGCCCAGAGTTGCCGAGTGGGACCCCTGATTAGAGTAGGCAGCGAAGCGAGAATTATCGAGTCCGCTGACCCAAGTCTGCGACCCTGCCGCGTCGGGAATTGAACCCTGGTCCCGGCCGACTTCTGCTCCCGGGTCTTCCGCCTGTAACCAGTGAGCCACACCTACTGGGTCTCAGTAATCGACTTTTGAAAAAAAGCGTTCTCTCTCTCCCAATTTGGCATTGACCAAAAAGTTAGGCAGGTTTTTATTTTTCTTTAATGCATAAGTTGGTCAGGCAAATTTGACCTCTTCATTGTTAATGTTCAAGAGGTGCCACTGAGAGTTAACTTCTTATCTGATCAAGATTAGAGTGCCATGTGACACAGACTAACTTCTCTTCTATTTGTTCATTTTTGGTCTCAAACATGCGGTCTGTTGAAATATCTAGCTCTTTTGAAAGAATCTTGAAAAAGGTTTTTGGGATACCCTCCATCTAAAAGTTTAGATTTAAAAACTTCGACATGCCTCAAAAATTGCTCAATATTAGTGCAATTTCTCTGTGGTGGTAACACTTGACTAAAGGGAATTCACTGTTTTTGACAGCGAGGATGGAACCTACTGAAGTGAAGAAGAATATTCCTAGCTGTAGGTTTAGTATATAAGGAAACTTGAAGTTGTTGATTACAGTATTCTATCCATATTCCAGGAATTCCACCTTCTCTGTCCTAGTTTTCACAGCAAATTTCAGATGAATATCACATAGGTTGATCCATTTACAAAATTAGTTGAGATCATCCTCGTTGCCGCACCACGTGAAAAAGATGTCATCAATGAAACTGGACCAGTGGGTATGTTTTCATAAAATGGGGCAATTTTGTTATAGATATACTTGGTCGCAAAGCTATCCATGTATAGATTCGCTATACTATGCGCACATGCAATCAAATTAAACACGTTTTAATTAAGAACTATCTCCAAACATGGCTGGATGAAGTCATGGTTTAAATTGTTGTTGTCCTCGTGCAGTCTCGCAAATAACCTTAAGGGCCTGGGTTTGAGGCACATTCATGTGTAGCGCCTCTATGTCCATAGTTACCAGAAATTCCTTTTGGGCATTAAAGGGCAAGCCTTGTATCTTAGAAATAAGATGACTTGTATCTTTGACATAGGATATTTACCAAAGGTTTAAGTGACACGTCAATGTATTTAGACAAGGGTTCTGGAGCTGCTCCTAAGGTGGATACAATGGGACTCAAAGGTAGGTTAATAGTGTTTTTATGTGTTTTATGACCCCATAGATGCCTGGTATGGGAGTATTGGTTGGTGTAAGGAATTCTGCTTCCTTTGTACAAATAACACCTTCCAGAACTGCCCTTTTCACAATGGCATGTTTTTTTTTCTTTTAGCCTCAATTCAGGATCTCCTCTGATCTTTCTATAGTGTTCAGGTATCTTAAAGACCTCTTTAATTTTGGTTTTATATTCCTTTGTGTTGAAGTTAACAATACCCCTACCATGGTCACATGGTGTGATATTAATATTACTGTTGTCCTTCAATAAATGA
Source organism: Lissotriton vulgaris (assembly GCF_964263255.1). Taxonomy (NCBI): domain Eukaryota; kingdom Metazoa; phylum Chordata; class Amphibia; order Caudata; family Salamandridae; genus Lissotriton; species Lissotriton vulgaris. Next base: position 1,804,005,748 of record NC_141694.1, on the reverse strand, counting down.
AGGGCTCGATCTTCCTGTTGTGACATATTGGGCGGGGGTGGGAACATATCTATTTACTTGCAACATTTTAGAAATAACTGCCCTTTCAATGATTTCCACTTCCGGTTCTATCTGATCTAAACTAAGAATAAAGTCAGAAGTTGGTTTCAGACTGGACTGGTCATGGATTCATGGGTCATTACTTTTTTTTGTGTAATCCGTCAAAAGAAGGCAACACATCTTTTATCAATTCAAATCTATCAATGGAGGTAGATTGGATTAGGCTAATCTACTCTGCCACAGAATCAATATTTTTTACAGATAGATCATTTAAGACAGGTTTGGTGTTTAGTTTCTCCAACATTGTTGGCTCCTGGTTTGTAGATATTTCTGAGACAGATCTGGGTCCTGGAGGCGCCCCCTGGGTTGGTTCGAAATTTGGAGCAATAGTTCCTCCTTCTGTTCCCTAAAAAAAAGATTGTTGGGGTGGACCTATTTTACTGATTCCTTCTATTGCCTTACAAATCAAACTGATTCAAGGAGCCTTCTCCCTCTGAGTCAGTTGTATCCTAAAAAGTAAAATCTTTTTACTTGTCTACGTCTGTTGCTCTGATTAAATAGGGTGTTCTCTGGGACCACGCATAATGGAAAATGAATGTGAATATATACACATACATTTTTACAAAGTGACGCATTGACCTACCAGTCCGTTGCACTGTTCTTCGGAATGCCTTCACTCACACATAAGGAAACCAACAGCAGAAGTGGGCTCAACCACAGACACCTGCTGTGTTATATGGTGGGCAGAAGAAGCATATGATTGACCATGCAACTTAACAATGGATGAAAATGTTTGCCTGAAAATTCTCTGTACATAAGTATGTTAAGGTCAATATATTTTTATTAAAATGAAAAGTTTGTGGCTCACATCAGATCCAATGACTTGTTTCCTTCCTGACGTATGCATACACTTTGTAGCACACCTCATTTTAAACATAGACAAGCATTACAAAAGTCTGGGATCTGGAATTCATTTGGCTTTGTAATTTATTTTGTTTGTGTACAAACTTATTGTTGTGGGGAGCTGCTGGCCACTCACGACTATTACAAATTTTGGGATAAAAGTAAAAATAATTTTGGGTCTCCAAAAGTATACATTGTCATGAGAGTCCCTGGCACTGGAGGGAACTTCTTTGATGGTGGGTGTGCTCCGTGGTAAAGAGCAGAGTAAGTGTCCCTCACAATGACGTTAGACAGTAGCTATAATTTCTGTAAAATCAAAAGGTCTTGGCTAGCTTCAAACCAATAAATAAAGGATACCATATCACCTTTGTTGTTTCTTCTCTAAAATGGCTCTTCTTTGAAGCACACAGAATGTATGATTGAATGAGTATTACTTAGCGAGACCTGAAGTTAAAACCTCAACTACTCAGACCAGAAATTAAGTATTATAGCGGGTCCTCGAATTGTGAGAAGCCATAAGTCTGTCTTATGGGAAGCGCATAACTCAGCATGAATTGCACCCCACACAAGCCTTCTAAAAACACCCTTCATGGACTACTTGCTGCCAGAGCATTGAGATGCATAGTGAACATACAAGCACCTTTAGTTTCTTTACAAACATATGGAGGACTCCTACCCCACCAGCAATGGTGATTTACAGATGAAACTCTGCCACATTCTGTTTATAAAAAATGTAAATTGTTTTTGTTTCTTATAACTCTGTATTATATTGAAACGTGCTGCTCCTCAAAGTCTGCAAATCCTGCTGACTCCAGCGGGGCCTAAAAGTTGAAAACAAATAAAGGGGAAAGCATGTTTCAGTTATCTGAGGTTGTCATGTTAAATGGTGGGATATTTAATGAGTTTCTTGTCACCTGGCCTCGCCCAGTCCTCTGTTTCAGTAGTCTCTTCCATGGTCATGGTGGCCCTCTGCTTCCTCTCCAGTTTCAATGAAATCAAAATGGCTAAACATGTCTTTTTCTATTTGCGGAATGAAAGCTGCTCCTACAACTGCGTTTGTCTGCACACTGCTGCTTGGGGTAGATTTAGCGGTGACAGGTAATATAAATATCCATTATTAGAAACTATTGAGTATATATGCAACGTACAAAGCTGCATTTTCATTGTTATCTTCATATTATATTTCCCTTGTCACAAGCCCATTGTCTAAGTCCTTGAGCACTGGCATTTCTGTTGGACTTTCCCTCCACAGTGCTCTCTGGGAAACACCTGTTTTCTTTCCTAGACACTGGAAGGCTAGATTTATGTTGCTCTTCTGAAAATAAGATTTTTCTGCAGCATTTTCTGAAAGTATTGTACTACGTAATTTCGAGGCTAGGAATATCGAGAAACATTAATATCGTGTACAGAATATTGAGGGACAAAATAAGTTAAGTGGTTGTCACAAGCCCATTGTCTAAGTCCTTGAGCACTGGCATCTCTGTTTCCTCATGTTCAAGTGCTTAGTAAGTGTGATTCCGAGGGATATTGCAGAATCGGTAATGTGGGGAGTGCAGTTGAAGGCCAAAAGACGTTTCAGCCAGTGGTCGATCTTGGGGGTGTGATTAGGCAGAGTGATGACAAGGAATTCTGTTTTGAAGGTGTTGAGGTGGTTGTCAGTTAGCCAGTTTTGAGTATCCATAAGGGTAGAGTTTAGTGAGGTGAAGTCTTCAGGGGAGGTGATTTTCAGAAAAAGTTGAGTGTCATCCGCATACATATAGAAGAGAATGCTTATGGAGTTCAGAGTGTTTGCCAAGGGTTCTAGGAATATATGTAAATGTAAATGTATTGGCATTTATATAGCGCACTACTTACCCGTAGGGTCCCAAGGCGCTTCGACCGCTGCACAACCCTTCCTGGCTTCCCTGAGAGATGGTCCCTTAATGGGTATCTCCAGGGTGAGACCAGGCATCCCCGGCGGTCTGGTGGGGCCGTTAGTGAAGATGAGGCAAGCTAATGCCCAGAGTTGCCGAGTGTGAACGCTGATCAGAGTGGGCACCGAGGCGAGAGAATTATCGAGTCCGCTGACCCTGGTCCAGAAACCTGCCGCGCCGGGAATCGAACCCTGGTCCCGGGCCGTCCTCTGCTCTCGGGTCTGCCGCCTCTAACCAGTGAGCCACACTACTTCACTGTATTCAAGAGTATCAGTGATAGTGAAAATGGTTGTGGAACACCCATAGAAACTGAGGAGGTTTGGGATAGGGATTGATTTAACTTTACTTTTTGTGACCTATTATGGAGTAAAGAAGTAAACCAATGCAGTACCTTGACCTGAAAAGCCCATCTCGAGATCAAGGATGGATAAGAGATTGTAGTGGTTAACAGTGTCAAAAGCTGAAGAAAGTTCAAGGAGAATCAGGAGGCATGCTTGATTTTGGTCCAGCATTTTCAAGATGTCATTCATAATGTGAGTGAGAGCAGATTCCATGCTGTGACCTCTTCTGATGTTGGTCCAGAAGTTGGAAATACTCCATGTGTGCACACACTTACATCTGCATGCATTTTTTCAGCAGTTTAGCCAGCCTGGAGATGGTGGAGATAGGCCGGAAATTATTGAGATCAGATCTGCCTGCATTAGGTTTTTTTTAAATGGGGGAGACCTGCTCTACTTTTAGGCAATCAGGGATGGTGCCTTGCGACAGTGAGGTATTGACAACCTGTCTTCATGGGGGAGAATGGTATCCTTGATGTCTTTGAAGATGGGTGGTGGCAGCGGGTCAATGAAATGATTAGATGGGTTGATCACCCGCAGAGTGTTAATTATGCCTGTTTTGCTGAGGGGAGTAAAGGAGATCCAAGAGGCGTTGATCTTGGTGTAAATATTAGAAGGAATGGTCCGCTCATGGTGAGCTGGAGGAGCAGCCCTCCTGGATGTTGGGACAATAACCCTTTTTTCTTCCAGGTCGATATAGATGCTTTTTGTTTTCTCTGTGAAGAAGGCTGTCAAATCTTTGCATGATAGAAGGCCGTCGCCATGGTCAGAACTGTTGGGTGTCTTGCCCGATTGTTGCTTAACAATTTCAAACAGTTTCTTGGGGTGATTTTTTGGTTTGATTGAGTTGGGTTCAGACAAATTCAGCCTTTGCAGCTCTGATCTTTTTGTTATAATTGTTACTGGCAGATCGAATTTGAATTAGTTGTCCAGTGGAGGATTCTGATTCTCCAGGATCTTTCAGCTACCCTTAGGTTATGGCGTTCAGCGTTTAGGTTGTCCTTGAACCAAGGTTTGGAGATTTTGAAGGAGTCACTTTTTTATTGTAGAGAGGTTACTTCGGGGACACCTCCTTGTTAATTAGGAAGAAGATGCTGTAATGGTCATACCAATCACAAGGGATATGGCATCTATTGAGATGGTTTTTCCTTTGGTGATGATGTGGTCCAGAGTTTCACACTTGTTATGGGTCGGACTCTTGCAATATTGTGTCAGCTCGTGCTTCAATGGGAAGGATTTTAGACGGTTTACAGCTTTATTGTTTGGGTTAGACCAGTGAAGGTTAAATCTTCTAGGAAGATTTGGGAAACTAGGGTGTTATAATTAGAAGAGATGATTTCCGTTAATTGTTCAATGAAGAAAAGGTGGTCTCCAGGGGGGTGGTAGAATGTGTGTAATTTGCATACTGGGCGGTGATTGCTAGAGATGTTGATGCATATGTACTCACTGGAGTTTAGAGTGGAGGAATCTGAATGTGAGACCGATACTGTATTTCAGTGTATTCAGGCTAATCCTTCACCCTGTTTTATAGATCTGTCCTATCGAATGATGTCATGTCTAGGTGGGACTAAAGGTCAAGGATAGGGGGTGGATGAGCCATTTAGCCAGGTTTCCATGAGGATGATGATATCCAGCTCATTGTTTTGAATGAGGTCAAAGATATCGGCTGCGTGTTTACTCGCTGATCTGCCGTTGAGTAGTAGCATTTCAATTGGAGAGGTGCATGGATGGTCGGAGTCTGCATGATGTTCACTTGCTTGATGTTGTCATTGTTTATAACTCTAAAGTTGTGGGAGGGTTCCCTGTTCGAGTTGGCAGGAAGGGCATGGATTAAGCCCAGAGGGGCCTTGCATGATGCCAGAGGGGACTTGTCGGGGTTTATTGGGATGGCATAAGAGAGGAGAAGAACATCAATATCACTGTTCGATAGCTTGGTCTTCATTCTTCTAAGGTGGAAGGGGGCATTGGGGAGTGGTAAAGTTTTTTAGGTTAGGTGAGAGGGACTCATGTCTGAGACAGGGGTTGCGCCTGTGAGTCTCAAGGGCAGGCACCCTAGTGTGCATAGCATTCTGAGCAGGGGGGATGATCAATAGAGAGAGCTTTCAGTTCATGAAATTCATCTGTGTGTAGGCGCAGGTGGAGAGAGATCACTTCTAGGAATGCAGCCAAGTCAGAATGTTGAATAAAGTTTAGTGGTTGTGTGGACAGTTCCGCCAGAGGGAGATCTAGTGGGTCAAAAGTAGCAATGGAAGGGTCAGGGGGAGCCAGTGATTCAGTGATGTCTTGTGTTGTGCCAGTTCCCATGGAGAGGGGATAGGGCAGTGGTGGGGTGAGCAACATATAAAGGATGGGAGGTGGGTGAAGGGGAGTGGGATGGAATGGATTGGATAGAAACCATGGAGGGCAAGAGCCTGGAGCTCGGTTGAGTTGGTGGCGTGTTTCGCAGTATCGTGCAAAGGCGATCACCAGGAGAGAGAAAGGGCAGTGGAGAGTGGTGAGGGGATAACCTGCCACTGGGTTCGTGGTGTGACCGCTTAATGATCAGGGAAGTATATGTCAGTGTAGAGCTATTAGCCACCTGAGTCTATGGTCGAGTAGAGCATGAGGGGTCTGCCAAAACTAACTCAGGGGATTGAGAAGATCCGATATCACATTGCCTACTTTTCAACCTTTATTTATGCCCAGGGGTAGTGAGTCTTGCATGGGCCTAGTCTTTCTGTGGGTTGTCTTGAATTTAAACATCATGGAGGCCATGGATGGAATGGGATTGTGCTGATTTTTCAGTGATTTTCGTTTTTTGGGCCTGTACTTGTGGCCTTTTCACCAGGGGTATTTGAGTCTAGCATGGGCCTAGTCTTTCTGTGGGCTGTCTTGAACTTAAACATCATGGAGGGCATGGATGGAATGGGATTGTGCTGATTTTGCAGTGTTTTTCGATTTTTGGGGGTGTTCATGGGGAGGGACAGGCCATGTGGCTGGTGGCCATTTTGAGTGCAGCTACAGGCACTGGCCGTGTGCTGGCAGGCAAGTGGCCATTTTGAATGCAGGCTTTGTTGTTAGGCCTCCAACCATTTTGCCTACTTTTCAACCTTTATTTATGCCCAGGGGTAGTGAGTCTTGCATGGGCCTAGTCTTTCTGTGGGTTGTCTTGAATTTAAACATTATGGAGGGCATGGATGGATTGGGATTGTGCTGATTTTGCAGTGTTTTTCGATTTTTTTGTGCTGTATAACTAAACTGATGTTCCTCTGTCTTCCATTTTTTTTAGGTGCACAAGACTCAAGAGAACCACCAGTGCCAGGAAGAAGTCCTGCAGCGGTGTGTGTGTGCAGCATAACGTCACGCGACGTCACGTCTGGCCTCAGACAACTCTACAATTCGTGCAACTGCGGCCTGCTGTCTGACCTGCTCTGAAGAAGATGGCCCCAAAGAAAGGTCTCCGTAGCTCCTCTAGCAAGAAAGTTGCTAGTAAGGAGCAGAAGAAGCAAGTTACCAAGGAGGCTGGTGTGCCACCCGCCACGTTTTTTGGGAGGAAAAAAAAAAGTACGCCTGCAGCAGCAGGATCTGCTGGGGACCAAGCTGGGAGCAGCACCCCTGCTCCATTGGGTTCAGGTCATCCACCACCACGCCAACTTAAGTCAAAGCCCTTGAGTGCTTCAGAGGCAGTCAGTGTACTTCTCCAATCACCATCGACCAGTGATGTTGGCTCATCGCAAGAAAGTAGCAGCAATGTCCCTGAATCAACACAGGTTGTTGTAACTCATCTGACAAGTGTTGAACAACCACAGCCGCAACAACAACACCATGTGCAAGTACACGCCCAAGTACATGTGGAAGGAGAAGCAGCAAAAGGTGATTCGCAAGCAAAGGTGCATGGAGGTTCACAAGTGCCCACAATAGTTGTTCCTCCCGAAGTAGGGGCACATCAGGAAATCGACAATGAAGCCGAGGTATCATTGGAAGCCACTCCTCCTAATGATCATTCATTGTCTTCCACATCCCTAGCAAGGAAAAGATCAAGGGGGGTGTCTACATCTTCTTCAAGCCCACCTCGTTCTGATGCAAGTGATCTGTCTTGGGAACCACAACTGCGGTCTGACAGTGAGGCACACCATGATCTGACACAGGTACCTAAGCGTAAAAGGAAGGTCGTCCAAAAACTCAAACCTATGGAGTGTGATGAGGCTCAACAAGAAGTGACAGATACTGCTGGTGATGAAGCCTCTCACGATGACGACGAGCCAGTCATCACAAAGGTCACTGCAGCCCCACAGGGCATGCAGCAAAGAGACATTTTGACCCAATCCCGAGAAGCTGCTGAGCGTGATGATGATGTCGGCGAGGAGGCAATGGAAATGGAATCATTAGAATTGGAGTTAAGTAGTACACCAAAACCTACCGCTTCCATATTTCTTCCTCGCAAGAAGGTACCCACCTCGTCCTCGACCTCAATTCGTGGTGGTGAAAGTGCAAAACGTACTGAAGTTCGGCAATCCACATCCTCCACTTCATCTGGCATTAGCAGCAGGACCACTTCCACCAGTATCGCCGCCTCCTCCGGCCCCCAAAGACATTTCAAGTCTGCAGTTTGGGACTTCTTTAGTGTTTGCCCAAAAAATGAAACCGTAGCCATTTGTAGCATGTGTAAGCTTCGAGTTAGTCGTGGTAAGTTGGGTTCCAACTATGGTACCGGAGGCCAGAGAGGTCATCTTGAAAGAAATCACGCTGTCAAATGGTTTGCGCACCTACAGGCGATCGAGGAAGCTGGAATTGCACGTAATGCTGTTTCATCTGATAATGACGAGGAGGAAGAAGACGATTCAAACACTTCACTTACACCCAGTACCACTGTCAGCAGCACACCCCATGTGAGCCACACTAAGAGTGTGGGAGAGAGTGAGACATCAATGCGGAAAAGTTCATCAGCGAGCGTAACTGGGTCGAAGATATCATCATCATCCCGTAAATCCTTGGTCCAGGGCAACATTAAAAAGATGTTGTTTACAGAAGCGCAATATGAACGCAACCACCCAATGACGCGTCTGTATAACACTAAGCTGGCTAAAATGCTAGCTCTGGACCTTCTCCCTTTTTCTTTTGTAGAAGGGGTTGGTTTTCTAGAATTAGTGGCAGCGCTCTGCCCTAAATGGAAGGTTCCTAGCCGGTTCTATTTTGCCCGAGTTGCGGTTCCAGCACTACATGAAGATGTTCTGAAGGTGATTGGGGCAGCTTTGCAGAAGAGTGCTGTTCACACTATACATCTGACAACAGACATGTGGACCAGTGGCGCAGGCGCTGATTACATGTGCATCACTGCACACTGGGTCTCTTTTTCAGGGGCTAAAGCAAAGCTAAACACAGGTGTTGACACGAACATTGTTTTTAAAGCTGCTCGGAAACATGCAACACTAGCCATGTTTGGTTTCGAGAAACGTCACACAGCAGAAAACATTTTGGATGTCTTTAACACAAAAGTCCTTAACTGGCTGTCCCCACTAAAACGCCGGGTTGGTTATGTTTCCACGGACAATGGCGCCAATATAGTTAAGGCCATGAGGGACGGTGACTATTTCAGAGTGCCGTGTTTGGCGCACTGTATAAACCTGGTTGTCCAAAAATTCTTGGCTAATAAAGCCAGTGCAGCGTACAGTGTATTGGACACCTGCCTAAAAATGTGCAAGCATTTCAGCCATTCTTTTAAGGCCCGGAAGCAGCTGAGGAGCCTGCTATATCAACGTAAAATGCCAGTGAAAGCACTCATCCAGGAGGTGGTAACACGTTGGAACTCAACCTTCTACATGCTTGAGCGTCTGTATGAGCAGTATACGGAACTCGATCAATATTTCCTTACAGAGGGTACAGAGGAGCTGAGGATGGGTGGGCCGCAATGGAACATAGTTCAAAGCCTGACACGCATGCTTCGTCCTTTTGAGTTCTTCACGCGTGCAGTCAGCAAGGAGGACTCTAATTTGGGAAAAGCTATCCCATTGTTGTGCATGCTGGAGGACCAACTGAAGGAGGTGTGTTCTGTGTTTGAAAAAGATGACAAAAACCAAGACTCTTTGCTTCTGGCTGAGCAATTATTAGAGCTCCTACAAGGTGATGAACGTCTTAAAAAGATCCACTCAGAACAGCATTACATTTGTGCTACTATTCTGGATCCACGCTACAAAAAGGCGCTGGCAGGCCAAGCATTCTTTCCTTTTGATGATGAACATGTTCCAAAGTACAAACGTTGGCTAGCCTTGTCAGCCAAGAGGTTTGAAACAGAACGGCTGGAAATTGAAGGAAATGGCAGTACATCAGCAGGCCATCCCCAGTCAAAACAATCCACTTCTGCACCTGTGGCTGTGGCACAAGTGACCTCTCAGCCGTTAAAGACACCGGCAACCGGATCATCTGCACGAAAGACAACAGAAACATTGGAGGCTGAAGAGGATTGGCTAGCTCTGCGTGGGTTTGGTTCTCAAAAGGTCAGAGGCACAGCAAGAGCTAAGCAAAGTGGAGGAACCTTGGATGAGGACCTTGAGTCGATGGTGAAGGACTATCTGAATGACTCAACAGAGGTCTATGTTAATTCTGACCCATTGGCGTATTGGCATGGGAAAAAAGAATTGTGGCCACAGCTCACCAACCTGGCTTTAAACTACTTGTCTTGCCCACTCACAAGCATGTCTTCTGAACGGGTTTTCAGTGCGGCTGGTGGCATTGTAACTCCCAAACGGAGCCGCCTCTCGCCCAAAAATGTGGAGAGGTTAACAATGATCAAGATGAATCAGCACCTCATACCACCAGATTTCAGAGTACGAGAGAGCGTGCCGGATGAAGAGGAGGTGGCCAGCAACATAGATGAGGGAATTTCTACTCTGTCAGGTGACACTGAGCTCACCCTGCATGAATTCGCAGAGTATGATGAAGAAGCCTTATTCTTATTCCTGGGCCATGATACCGAGCCCTGAAAATGAGACAACGAATCAATAACTTTCTTTTTCGTCCCTATTCACTTTTATTCCTGTGTGTCTGTCTTTCTTTGTTGTGCACAGTTAATATATTTCAAACTTTAATCAGATAATCACAAAATCAAGCTCATCAGCAGAACTGTCTTCACTGGTTTGCTAATTGATTTGAAGTTGCCGCAGTCTGCATTCCTCAGGTTCACAAGTTCAGAAGAACATGCTCCTCTATCCTCCTCCTCCAGACTCCTATTTCCATCAAACCAGAGGGCTGGTTTACGCCCAATGAAGAAAAACTCATCAGCACTTGTGGGGGTGTTGTTGTACCTCTTTGCAGGTGAGTTGACGGCTCTGGGACCATTGTTGGGAAGCTCTAATACCGGATAAAAGTGGTTTGGACAAAATCCCAGTGAGAATTTTTTTTGTGTTTTTGATGACTTGCTTGCCTTTGAGGTGCTCTTAGGGGGGGTTCCGTCTGTTTGTGGGTGAGTTTCGTGGTCTGGGAGCACTGCTGGGACACTCTAATCTTGATTGCATTTGCTTTTTAGGAAATCCGTCGTGGCAACCCCGACTTATGGCCTAGCTACGCAGTGCGTTTGGACCGAAGGCCGAGAAATATTGCAAGTATGAGATTTTTCTTTTGGCCTGTTTGGGGGTGTTATGCTTCTTGGCGGGTGGGTTGGCGTGTCTTGGGGCATTCCTGGGAAGGTCTAATACCGGGTAGAAGTGGTTGGGACAAAATCCAGGGCAATTTTTTTTTGGCTATTTCTGACATTTTGCTCAATGTAGCGTTTTCGGGGGCCTGTTTGGGGGGCTTCCTGGTGTTTGTGGGTGAGTTTCGTGGTCTGGGAGCACTGCTGGGACACTCTAATCTTGATTGCATTTGCTTTTCAGGAAATCCGTGGTGGCAACCCCGACTTATGGCCTAGCTACGCAGCGCGTTTGGACCGAAGGCCGAGAAATATTGCAAGTATGAGATTTTGCTTTAGGCCTGTTTGGGGGTGTTATGCTTCTTGGCGGGTGGGTTGGCGTGTCTTGGGGCATTCCTGGGAAGGTCTAATACCGGGTAGAAGTGGTTGGGACAAAATCCTCGCGGAAAAGCCTTTTGGCACTTTTTGTAACTTAGGGTTCGTTAGGGTTAGCCCTAGCAGCAGGATTGCATGTGTTTCGGGGTGTTCTAGATTTTTGCAACTGAGTTCTGGGGTCTTAGAGCACTCTTGAGAATGTGTAATTTTGGTTGCAAGTCATTTGAAGAAAATCCATGGTGGGAAAGGGGGGATTTGGCATAGTTAAAGAAAGCCTTTGCCACTATTCTTAACTTAGGGTTCGTTAGGGTTAGCAGTATTTCTATTGCATGTGTTTGAGTGGGGGGGATTTCGAGTCTTGGAGCGATGCTGGCTATGGCTACTTTTGCTTGGTTGCTTGCAAGTGGTTTGAATGCAATCCACAGTGGGTAAGGGGTAATTAGGAAGGGGGTACTTCGGCCTACTTTTAATTTCAAAGTAAGTTTTGTCACCAGTTTTCTGCTAGGCCTCGTTTTTTGAGATTTGATTGGGGGTCTTCTACATTTTTGCGACTGGCTTTAGTAAGGGTCTGGGTGGGAGCACTGCTAGGAAGATCTAATTTTGTTCTAAAACACAGTTTACAGTACACCTAGCTTGAGGGGCAGGGTCCGCTACATTAATTTGCCCATACTTATTTATCCTTCAAAAGGTGACTCAGAGTACGCACTTTCAAAAATATTGTACTGTCTACTAGGAAAATCAAATTGTGACTTTTTGCACTCCACAGCCTACATACCTTATATTTATTTATCAGTGGTGTTGTAATATTATATCACTTCCTGTTTTTCGTTGAATAATTACAGGCCGGGTTTCAGTCTCTGCAATGGGGAAAAAAGGATGGAGTCAGGCTTCACAGTAGCGAGCCACAATTCAGCATCAGGCAGGCAGTGGACAGGGTGTCTTCTGGTGACCAACATCGATGGACGAAGCGTCGGCTGCAATGGAGGAGTGCCGCTAATAGGAGGATTTTTTTTCTGCAGGCAACTTACTTACCACTTCCAACAGGACCACTACAACCACATAGATACAGTATCCCTTGCCTTTTTCTCTGACTGTGACTGCATTTCTTGGATCTCTCTCTGCTTCGAAATTGATCCCTTAACACATCACTTAGTCCACTCCACTATCACATCCGCACCACACATAGTCATTTGTAAGTGCTCCTACGTAATTCGCAAGTCGCAGCACGCCCCAGGCCGTAGAGGACTGGGATGGCCCCAATGATGAAGCATGTCACCAAGGGGCAACCCTGGTGAGTGAGGGGACACCTAGAAAAAAAGCAATTTCTCCTTTTCTATCTACTATACCTTCCAGACCAACCCCACTGAGTGTTGTTGTGAATGGATTTATAGTGACCAGCAAGGCTCTCGGGTATCTGGCTAAGTACAGAGACCTTATGTTGAATATCGTTATCAATAATTCCACACAGGCCCTGTACTGTCGCATTCTTTCTTCCACAGTTGTCGAATGTACTACTTACTTTTCACTGACATGCATGCAGTAGTGCATGCACTTTCAAAGATTGATGGATAGGTTTGTACCCAAAGAATTGTTTATGTTCCATTGTTTGTCTATGCTGTGCTTTTTTTTACAGGGTGTCTTCTGGTGACCAACATCGATGGACGAAGCGTCGGCTGCAATGGAGGAGTGCCGCTAATAGGAGGATTTTTTTTCTGCAGGCAACTTACTTACCACTTCCAACAGGACCACTACAACCACATAGATACAGTATCCCTTGCCTTTTTCTCTGACTGTGACTGCATTTCTTGGATCTCTCTCTGCTTCGAAATTGATCCCTTAACACATCACTTAGTCCACTCCACTATCACATCTGCACCACACATAGTCATTTGTAAGTGCTCCTACGTAATTCGCAAGTCGCAGCACGCCCCAGGCCATAGAGGACTGGGATGGCCCCAATGATGAAGCATGTCACCAAGGGGCAACCCTGGTGAGTGAGGGGACACCTAGAAAAAAAACAATTTCTCCTTTTCTATCTACTATACCTTCCAGACCAACCCCATTGAGTGTTATTGTGAATGGATTTGTAGTGACCAGCAAGGCTCTCGGGTATCTGGCTACAGAGACCTTATGTTGAATATCGTTATCAATAATTCCACACAGGCCCTGTACTGTCGCATTCTTTCTTCCACAGTTGTCGAATGTACTACTTACTTTTCATTGACATGTATGCAGTAGTGCATGCACTTTCAAAGATTGATGGATAGGTTTGTACCCAAAGATTTGTTTATGTTCACAATTCTTTGTCTATGCTGTGCTATTTTTTCTTGTCTCCTAAAACCTTTCCCAAAAACCCCCGTACCCATCCATTTTTCAAACCCTAACCCTCTTCCCCCGGGCTGTTTGGTTTTGATTGATGTGTGACTAAATGACAGCAATAAATCCACACACTTGCTGGGGAGGATAAGGTGATAGCAACAGGCTGGTGAAGAAATCCGAGGATATATTCTTACTCTGCTTGACAAAGAACCATTGCTAATGTGAAAGAACTTCAACCGAATTAGTAGTTATACTTTACCATTTGTTAGGCTACAATGTGGCACTGTTCTACTGTACTTCTGTCACCTGCTATATTCTCAGTTGTACCGTTGAATTGCTCAGGAGGACAAACCAGATTTCGTTTTCTTTTTTTTCATAGGCATGCAACTGCCACTGTGTCACACCACTAGTACCACCGCTATGAGGAAATTTTATCCGACCAAGATTGCCAACCATATTCGCTGTTTCCCGTGGAGCCAGCCCTGGGTCTAGCCCTACTTTCAAACACAAATTACAGGTAAGATGAGCGTTTGGTGGTTTGGGGGTATAATGGAGTATTAGTACGAGAGACGAGAGACTGAAGGTAGTACTACTAAAGTCCTAGGACTCTTGGATTCACTTCACTTAGCCTGTGAGAGGCACTTAGTGTTGAAAACATTTGGGCATTTACACTTAAAGGAAGAAAATGGAACTAAACTTTCAGGAAAACAAAGTCAACGTTAAACCCCCACCCACCAGGCAAGCAGTAAGAAATGGGTATGCTCAGATAAAGTTTGAAAAAGTATATTTATATCCCTAACAAAATAATCTCCCGCAAGACCCTCCCTAACCCCAACGATTGTCCTTCAAAAGTCCCCAAAAACCCAACTCCCAATTCCCACCCCCCAAAAGTCTCTAAAAAGGGGCAAGGGACACTATGGGTGGATGCTGTCAACTTTTTGGGCCAGGGCATCATGCTCCTGGCGGAGCAAGGCGTGCTCTACGCGGAGCCCCTCCAACTGGTTGGAAAAGTGGTGGAGCTCCTGCTGGAGGCGGGACACCATCAGGGTACTGCGGCGCAAGCGTGCCTTCAATGCCTTGTAGGTGCAACGGCTGTGAGAGGAAGCTGTAGCTGTTGTCCTTGCTACTCGGCGGTGGCGTTTGGCTTTGGCAGCCCGGCTCAGTCTGGGTGGACCACTGTGCTGGGTGGCACTGGCAGCCCGTGGGGGAACGGAGGCCGATGCAGACGACGTAGTTGTTGTGGTCGACTGCACACTTTCTTCGTCCTCCAGGGCCACAAGCCGCCGATATTCGGCCACAGTGGCATCGATCCTCCGTTGCCGGGCCGCTCTAGCCAGCTCCTTCCTCCTTGTTCGTTTGGAAGGAGAACCTATATGAAGAAAGAAAGACATAGTCTGTAACCAATGCTCCTTAAGATTAACTCAATCATTCAGCAGAAATTTGTGTTGCACTACAACTAGCAACTTGCAAACGCATTACATAACTATTGAGGCCAGTATCTATCTAACCTCACACTTCTTCATCCTTGCTCTAACATTAGTGGGAGTTTAAGGAACAAATTCTACGAGCACTATGGACTTCCATTGGAGTCGACTATGAAAGTACACCAGTCTTATTCTTCTTCTTGTCTCTTGTTTTGGAAAATTGGTACGTTATCTTCTGCAAGCCGGCATAATGCCAGCGCAGTAAACTTGCACCCGAGAAAAAGAGACGCACGCCATGAGGAGTGACCTAGACTTGCGTTGCGTTACTGTACCTGTCCAGTACATGCAGGTGGTGAAGCTCTTACTTTTCTATTACGGGTGGCACTGAGAATACTCTGTTACAACTCAAGGGCTACTGCTTAATTAATTTAACTTTCACCCTACAGTGGAAATGAGTACTAGAAATGGAAAATTGAAGAAGATAAATAATCTGATTATCTATCACTTCACATGGGATGTTTTTGCTTATATATGGGATGACTTTAGGTGCTTTGCTTTTTATTGAGTGACCAGTGATACATCCACACATGAATGACTGAGTACTAAACTTATTAAGAGAGGTAGGGAGTGGCCACCGTAATAACCAGATCTATGCAGTGCTTGCAATACAAACTACTGCTACTATTGATGGTAGTATTTGGACAAAATTAAAAGTTCTTTTCCTTGCCTTTCCTACACTGGAACGGACGTGCGGGTGCAGTGTTACATGCTCTTCAAAGTTACACTTAGTTCATCCACTGACCGTCTACTCTCTCTAGATCATGGGTACTCACAAACTTTCTCTCAGGGGCTACATTTACAGTGTAGTTTGGGGCCGAGGGCCGCACTGGTGGGGGCGGAGTCAGAGGGGGCGGGGCTAAAGCAAAACGATAACTTGTGACCATGAGGTTGCACACAGGTCCCTGCAACAGATGCCCTCACCCACTGAGCCACCAGACCCAGCATTTACATACATCTCTCTCCCTCCTGCTCTCCCTCCTGCCCTCCCTCTCCTTCTCTCTCTCCCTCCTGCCCTCCCTCTACCTCCCCCTCTGTCATCTCACTGTGTGTGTGTCTATCTGTGTCAGCCTTCAGCCCGGGTTGAGACCGCTTCCTCAACGCACACACACAGACAACAACACCAAAGTACTTAACAGGTCTTTAAAAGACCATTAACATATTATTGAGGCTTTGTTTGTTGTAGCGCCCCTGCTTCTCCACCCTGACAATCACTGCTTGCCCGGCCCCACAGAGCAGAGGCTTTGTTCTATTTCACCTCTTTGTGGCCTTGCATCTCCACTCTGCTCTGTGGGGGCCGGGGGAGCAGTGATTGTCAGAGTGGAGATGCAGGGGCGCTAACAGGTGAAATACAAAAAAGCCTCTGCTCTGTGGGGGCCGGGGGAGCAGTGATTGTCTGCAAGGTCTGCGCACCGCCAAGGAAGGCTTGCCGGGCCACCACCGGCCCGCGGGCCGTACTATGAGTACCACTGCTCTAGATACACATATGCTATCTAAGAGTCAGATAGTAGCATGATCCAGGTATATGGACACATACAGTTTCTGTGTCACCCACCCAGGCTGTTGTCCTTCCACCCATCATTGCTTCATCCGTCACCCAGCCATGCATCTCATATTCTTGCCTTCCCAGCTAGTCTTCAATCTCAATAAGTAAGGAATATATAAGAGCTTACCTCTGGCCGCCACCACCACCGTCTCAACTCTCACAGCCGCCGCCTCCTCCCCTGAAGAATCGCCCTCCGCCTCCGTGTCGAGCACCACCACCTCCACACTGGCCCCGCCACCAGATGTTCCACCTACAAAGTACATTTAAGAATGTTAGAATAAAGCACTCACTAGTCTTTGGTCTAGGAATGAAGACATGTGAAAACAATGTAATTTGTGACTGTCTACGTTAAAGTTAAAAAAAATGTCCCTTTTTCCAGGGAAGGTTGTCTTGCTGCACCTTTTGGCACAACTGATGAAGGCTGTTTTTTTAACACGCACCATTTTTCTCCACACAGACAGAAGATGGACTTCTAACAACAAGATCAAGTTGAAACCAGGTGAGAGCTCGGCTCGACCACAAGAAATGTCTTCAATTAATCGTCAGCACTAACCACTTTTCCATTATCAGTTAAACGTTTAGTTTTATTATGACTTCATTTTAATAAATGTGTTTACTTTTAATAAAGCTTTTAAACTTAAATACAATCTGTGTATTTTGGTCCAGACTAGAGTGACTGAGCGAAAGGTTTTGCAATTTTTGAAAGCATGAGTCCAGATAGAACACTTCAAAAGACATTATGGACAATCCCAGAGGACTGCACTAAGTTGATAGAGTAATTGCTGACTAGAATCATGGGAGTTTCGCCAACCGTGCAATCTTAGTTAGCTACACAGACAGACTAATAAGAATAATCTAGTAATACCACAGGGAGTCATAGTAGAGGCAGGATAAGAATTTAGATACAGTCTACAAGAAGAGCAAAGACAATTTTGAAAAAAGTCAAATGAGGAACGCTAGGAAAAATGGGTACTAGTCTAAAATGAAAATGTACTGGGGCCAGCAGAGGAGCCCTCGCCTGCCCGATCCTGGCCCTTTTGAACAGCATCCGCCGCCTGCTGCTCCTGTGTCCTCCTCTCGCCCCTGGGGGGAGCTGACGTACAACATGAAAGAAAGAACAGAAAATATGGATGATTGTTGCTTGTCAATGTCAACCAAATCAAACATTTCAAAGGAACAATAACAAAATTTTTCAGCGAAATTATATTGATTAGGGTTAGTTTTCATTTATTTGCGGACCTGTGACTTCGAAAGTCACGTAACTCACTAAACAAAGTACTGAAACGTTCACCTAGGACTGGCAGGCAGCAGTCCGCAGGCAAGACGCAAAGTGACAGACAAACTCCATTGTGATTTCAGTCAGATCAGTGACAACACTAACAGTTGCCTGCTACATTACCAGTCATTTAAATAGTCAAACTATCAATCCACCGCCACTATTTTTCTTATTGTCAGGGGTACAAAGGAAGGGGCAGATTTAAGCCCCTTGCGGCTCTTTTGCACCTTTCTTGCGTGACTTTTGTGACGCAGCAGCTAAACAAAAAATGGCGCCATGGTGCGGCGTATAATATTATAACAACCTGACGCATTTGGGAGATGCATCCCGTTATAAAGCCCTGCGCCATCAGGGGGCGTTCCGGTGCAAGGGAGGGCATTCCTGCACTGGAACACATCCTAATAGTGGCTGAGGGAAATCTACAAAATTTCAATCAGTCACCTTTAGGACAATGATGTGTCACACAAACCCTGCACCTGCTTGAAGCAGACGTACGGCTTGACCCAGCATTGGGGAGATAGGGTACCCCAGAGCATTGCTGGAGCTGCGCCATCGTTGCGACGCAACTCCAGCAGTAAAGCTTCTGTGACGTTTTGGGCCCATGGTGCGCCGCATTGCAAATACGGCGCACCATGTTTGGTGGTGGTAGCGGGCCGCACAATTAATGGCGCATCCCTGCTACTTTGCAGGGATGCGACGGTAATTGCAATTCTGCCCCTTAGGGGCATACTTACTTACGCGTTCTGGCGCATCTCCAGAGATGCGCCAGATCAAATGCGTCACGCAAAACTACCCTTGCGACACGGCAGATGCGCCTCATTTACAATGCGGCGCACCCTGGCGCAAGGGTAGGCACTTGCGTGCCGCATCTAGTCACGTAAGAGCGGCGCATCGCTGGAGTCACGTCGCCAACGCAATGCAACTCCAGTAATGCTCAGGGCCACCCAATACTTAAGAATGCTGTGTCAGTCCATTCGCCTGCTTCGAGCAGACATAAGGAATTGAATTGACGTAGCAGCGTCGCAGAAGTGCCTGCGTTAAATCTTGTAGATTTCACGCAGGCAATTTTGCGAGGCGCACAGCCGCCGGACCGCCCACCCTGCGTACTAGGAACGCACCCATTGTGGTGCAGGCCTATGGCTTTATAACGTGACGCATCTCCCTAGATGCGTCATGTCGTAAATGACTCGCAGGGATGCGGCACGTTTACGCCGCTGTTGCGTCACGCAAGGCAACATAAACGTGGCGCAAGGGGCTTGTAAATGTAATCTGCCCCCTAGTGTCTAGCATTACGCAGTTCTGTAAAGTACACTCATTCATAATAGTTACTCAGGCCAATGAGACCACGAAATAGAAAACAAATAAGCATAGTAGCAACGCCACTGAGAAGGAGAGCAGTGCACCTGAAATGCACAGAAGATTTTGAAATATAATTTAACTACAATGTAATCGTCATCAGCGGCATTATTGGCTTGCTCCATGTAAAAAACAAATATTTGCAATACAACAACACAGAGCAGGAGAAAACATCATAGTAGTGAGTGATTAAATGGCTACTACTACTCACCAAGCCCGGGGATCTCCAAGCCGAGCTGGTCCAGCAGGTCACGCTCGCGGTCCAGGAGGTCCGTCCAGCGATGGGTGACCTGGCTGTAGGTGCGCTGGACCCCGTAGAGGTGGGATATGGCCCAGCACACCTTCTCCCACCGCTTCCGGCGCTCCCGCATGTTGTAGCCGCCGGCCGCGATCCTGCCGCCTCCCGCGATGGTCCTGGGCAGGCGGCGCTGGACGAAGTAGACCAGCGCGCCCACTTCCTCCGGGCTGAATATCTCCCGTTGCGTCACCTGCTCCCCCCTCAATCTCCCGCATGCTGTCCTGGCACTGGGTCCAGCACTACTCCCCGCCGCCGCTGCGGCCCTCAAGTGCCTGGGCAGCTTCACGGCGCCTGGCTTGACCATGGTCTGGGCAGGTAAGGTAGGAAGAAGTAGAAAATTAAGAAAGAATAGGATAGGGAAGAAGAAAAGAAAAGAGTTTTAAAAAGTAGTTTAAAAGTAAAGAAAAATAGCAGAAAAGACAAAAATATACAGCTAGGAAAAGAGAGGGATAGATAAGAAGCAAAATCGTAAAAAAAAAACTGAAAACAAGCAAAGGATGGCAAAGATACCAAGAGGATTAAACACCATGCCCAGACACAGGAAATGAATGAAAAACAAGATGGCCGGCGCCCGTTCACGAGCGCGAAAGTAAGTTCGCGCGAGATTTTCCTCGCGATCTCGTGGGAACCTCTAGATTTCCCGCGCGATCTCGTGCGAACCTCTACTCGCAATGCGCTTACTGCGCGAGATTATACATAGCGGGCGGAAACGGAAATACGTCACGCAAACAAAATGGCCGCGCCCGTACGCGACCTTGGGGTAAATTTGCGTGTTGCGCTGCAAGCGGCTCGCGAATACTGCAAAAAAACTCGCGAAACAACAAGCCGCAAAAAAATAAAATGCTCATTCGCACGAATTGGCGGCTTCCGTGGTCGGTTTCGCACGACGCCGCGCCCCGCGAATAGCGCGAAAAAACCGAAAAACGATTTCAGCAAAAGCAAAAGCAATGAGCAGGTGCAAAAGGTCAACCTCATGATTTGTAACGATTCTCTGTAGTGCTTCCTGAGGGGGCCCTCCAGAATTCGGTTGCCTGCTTGCAACTATTGTGTGACCCTGCTCTGACCTTAACTGTATGCCACAAAGGTCCTGATTTACTGCTAAAGGAGCAGACAAGCAGGTGCCAGGCTGGAACTTGAAATTCTTTCAGTGACACATTAATTAGCCCCTAATTCATTATTGTCAGTTGGGGCAGGGCAGGTGTTGTTAATAAACTAACCCCAAATTAATTCATGTCAGTTCAAGCAGGGCAGGTGGGCTTGCTTTTCCCCCCCATCTTCTACAGTGATGATGAACCAGAGGGTGGCATTGATGTAACAGAGGGTGGCATGGGTCAAAGAGAGGGTGCCAGTGGTGAAACAGAGGGTGCTGGGAGGCTGTGATGATGAACCAGACGTAGAAACAACATAGTCGCGACCGTTGCGAGCCGACAAGTAAGTTCGCAATTGCGAACTAGTACCAAATCCTCGCGAACTGGTAGAAACACTTGCGAACACAAAAGAAAAAAAAATCCGCAAATTCGCGAGAATTCGGGGATTTTGCGGATTGCCAATTCGCAAATCCGCAAAATTCGCGAACGCGAGATTCGCAAAATTCGCCCATGCTGAAAAGGAGTCAGTATCAAAGGAGACTCCGTAGTCCTCCAATGCTTATTGGATAGCAAACAACTCTCACATCCATCCACAAATTCCTGCACTTGCTTATCCATGTAGGAACAAGGTAAGAAGTGTGGCTGGGTTAGAATCTGCGCATAACCATCAGAACAATTAGCTCTTTAGAAAATCTGTAGAATGTTCAAAGAAAAAAGAGGAAACGGCCACCCACGTCCCTAAGTATTTTGGGCTGTATAGTTCCAAAACCAAATCAATATTCAGTCCTAATCCTGAGCAAGTAATAAAATGTTCAAGAGTTTAAAACATATGATAGCCCAGTTCTTCTTCTTTATTTTCAAACGGTCATCACATATGTCTTGGTTACCAAATCCAGATGATTTACAATTGTTAACACTGTAGTTTGTTACAATCACACCTTTTAGTAGTCGTAGTCAAGTCGTAGCCAACACGTGTTTCGTCTTAGGGTCATCACCCTTCGACTTCCTCAGGTCTATAATAGAAAATATACATATACCCAGTAACTATTTTGTTACAAATATAATAATGTAAGAAAGTAAAGTACCAAGAAAAACCTTTGGTATAAAGACCAAACAGTAATAAACCGCTTTCCAAAAATGAAATAAAAAATGTAGATAAAGGTGGCAGGAGGAGAAAACAACTGAAGGTCATTTCAAGTGAAATAGTCACTGACATGCAAGAGATCAAATGTGCAGATATGAAAAGTCAGGTGTGCATGATAAAGAAGAAATTCGACAGAAACCATCACCCTCATTATACAAAAAGTCTTTCTTGGTACTTTACTTTCTTACCTTATTAACCGTTTCCGACCGGTATTTGGCACTTTGAGATGTAGGGGGCCAGTATTTACCTATTCGGTATATTTACCGAATCGGTAAAATACCGAATCGGTATTTTTACCGATTCGGTATCTTCCAGATGTAGGTGGGACTCTTCTGAGTCCCACAGGCCTTTCAGATTTGGTATTTTAACACCCAATCCAATTGGGTGTTAAAATAACGAATCCAGGTGTGAATGCACATGTGTGCATGCACACCTATGCCATGTGACAGACAGACATGCCCTTAGGGCATGTCTGTGTGCCACATGGCACACAAGCCAGTATTGGGGGTGCTAGAGGGTGTCAAAGTGACACCCCCTGCACCCTTGCTGGAATCGGTATTTACCGATTCGGTAAATACCGAATCGGTAATGCCCATTGATTCCTATGGGCTTCAAGGCCCATAGGAATCAATGGGGGATACCGAATCGGTATTTACAGAATTGGTAAATACCGAATCTTACAGATTCGGTATTTACCGAATCTGAAATACCTACATCTCCCCCCCTCTAATTTACCACTTCATAAATACCGAATCGGTATGATTCGGTATTTATGAAGTGGTAAATATAGATTTACCTACATCGGGCCCCATATGTCTGGAATGAGCTACACCAATGAACTTGCATTTAATGCTACTTGGAGAAACATACATGCCTGTTCTTAACAAAATGCCAGATTCAACTGTAAGTTGGAATGCTATCTGTCCATAGCAGTGTAATTCCCCTTGCACATGCTTAAGTGCTGGACACTCTTTGTTAACAAATCAATCACATTCAAAAGACAAGCATCTTCTGCAACACCCTTGTTCCACTCCTCCTCAGTAACAGTTCCCTGACAAACCTCTGCTACATCAAGTCTGGCAACAAAACATTCTGAACTCAAAGTAATGGATTCCTCCATCTCACTTGCAAAGGGCAACCGTGATAAACAATCCGACCTAGCATTATTACCTCTCAGAATGTACCTGATGTCAACATAAGCCTAGAAGAAGCTTTGTCAAGCTTGTCATTCCAGAGGTATCTCAATACTTTATGGTCACTAAACAAAATAAACTTGGTACCCAAAAGATATGCGTTATACTTATCAACAGCCTGCGAATGTGCTAAAACTTCCTTCTCTATTGTACTGTATCTTTCTCCTCATCCGATAAAATTCTAGATGCAAACACTATAGTATGTTCTTCTGCACCAACTCTTTGACAAAAGACAGTACCAAGTCCCACTGCACTAGCATCAGCAGATACGGTACAAGTTGCACCACTTTCAAAAGTTTTTAATGCTGGCACATTAGCAAGTGTGCATTTAATTACCTCAAAGACATGACTTTGTTCTTCCTCCCACACAAACTTTTCTTTTTTCCTTAAAAGTTTCATCAAAGGTTCTTTAAGAATAGCGTAACAACTCACAAGCCTCACATAGTAATCACTCAACCCAATAAATGACTTGAACTCATCCTTATTTTGCAGGCATGGTCTTTCTCTCAAAGCTTTGATAAGATCGTCTTTGGGCTTAACACCCCCGCTGTTATACAATGTCCCACATAATCCAGATATTTTGTTAAAAATCTACATTTTCTTTTGAAACTGTCATACCATTTTTACAAAGGATGGATTAAACTTTCTTTAAAATACAATTGTGTTATTCAATGGTTTTAGCATGAATTAGAATATCGTCCTGGAAGGCTTGCACCCCTCGTAAATCTTTAAATAGACAAAACATCCATTTCTGCAAAACAGAGGATGCTAAACCAAATGGTAAACATAGATATTTAAACGTCTCAAATTGTGTAATGAATGTGGTAAGCATTTGTAAGTCTGTCTTCAATCTGACCTGATGGGACACAGACTTTAAATCAATATTAGTAAAAAACGTTGTTCCACACAATGTCGCTAAAACCTCATGGATTTTAGGTAATGGGTGACAATCCACGATAATGTTCTTATTTAATTCACACAAATCCACACATAAACACATACTGCCATTTTTCCTTTTTGCTATGACCACAGCACTTTGTTAGCTCACTGCTGGAAACAGTGATTGTCTCTGCTTCCACTGCGTCCAATTTTGTCGTGTTGGGAGATCTAAACCTACATCTTAATGACCCCCATGACAAAGTTGTGACTGAACTCCAGCTCGATCTCAAATCTTACGATCTGAGACTTATTAATAAAGATGCCACACATAACAAAGGACACTTTTTGGACCCCATCTTTTCCAACATTTCGTCGTTGGAGTCCAGTTCCCCAGTACCCCTCCCCTGGTCCGGTCATTTTCTGGTCCATTTCTCCTGGCAAGTCGGGAATGATACTCTTCGAACCCCGGCTTCTCGCACTTTGGAAAGAGCTTGGTCCAAGCTCCCCATCAAGAACTGAACGTATAGACTGGAACAGACTGCTCCATTACATGACCCTGACCCTGTGGTAGCCGACAAACATTTCAGGAGTTGGTTGGACAGCTCACTCGACCTAGTCCTGCCTCGGAATAGAGTCGATAAGAAGAGTAGAGTTGTCAAATCTCCTTGGTACACCCCTGAACTAAGAGTCCTAAGGAAAGAATGCAAAAAAATAGAGCGTGCCTGGAGGAAAGATTATAACAAAGAAACCTATCGCTTAGCGATTAGGGCCTATAAAGTCTCTCTCAAGAATGCCAAGGCTGCATTTTTTGATGAAAGAATTAGATTTGCCTCCAACTCCTCTAGAGAGACATTCCAGATAGTAAAGGAGCTATTGAAGGTTCCCGACCCTCTCCCAGTTCCGGATATGTCAGGGGCCAAATGCAATTAGCTTGCGGACTTTTTTGCTTCCAAAATTCAAAATATTTTAAAAACTTTGCCACAATCTGACTGCTTATTAGATCCCTGTAGCAAGCCCTATGCATATGGCCCTCAGCTGGACTCCTTTGCTCCACTTTCCGGGAAGGAATTTTAAAAAGTCCTGGCAACTATGAGAAGTGGTTCTCCCAGTGACCCTGCATCTATGCACATTCTCAAACATATCACTTCCACCATTTCCCCCTGGCCACTGACTTAATTAATGCCTTAATTAATGCCTTTCTGTGTCAAGGTATTGTCCCTCCGAGTTGGAAGGGGGCTATTGTAAAAGCTCTACTAAAAAAGCCTCAGTTGGATCCCACAGAGTTGGCCAACTTCAGGCCTATTTCATTATCGCTGGGACTCAGCAACTTTTCTCCTTTCTGGAATCCAATGAGCTACTACGTAGCTCTCAAACAGGCTTTCGTCCTGGCCAGGGAACAGACACGGCCCTTATATCAGTCATTGAGGAGGCAAGGTGCATCTTGGATTCAGGACGATCAGCAATAGTGATCCTCCTGGATCTAAGTGCAGCTTTCGACACGGTCAACCACTGTGTCTTAATTCAGCGCCTGTTCGATATTGGAAACTCAGGCACTGCCCTGGCTTGGTTAACATCCTTCCTAAATAATCGGACCTTTCAGGTATGGGAAGGTAATGCACGGTCCAACTTAATTCCTCTCCAGTGTGGGGTACCGCAGGGCTCCTCGTTGAGCCCTACTTTGTTCAACGTGTACATGACCCCACTGGAAGACTTGGTTGCTCCATTCGGGATTGAAATAGTCAGCTATGCGGACGACACCCAACTAGTCGTCTCGCTTACTCAACTGGACCAGTGCTCCGGAAACCTTCATTCCTGTCTGTCCGAAATTTACGCCTGGATGAGCAAGTCCTTGCTTAAACTAAATGGCTCCAAAACCGAGCTTATGCTTTTAGGGCCTAGGCTGACATCCCTACCCAACTCCATTTGGCCTGCCTGTATGGGGGCTCTCCCCCTCCCAAGAAACGAAATTATGAGCTTAGGGGTTTGGCTTGAACAGGACCCCTCATTCAGAATTCAAGCCAAAAAAACGGCTGGCATCTGCTTTGGCCTACTTTGTTCAGCCAGGAAGGTCCTTCCACTTCTTCCTTTTTACTCAAGGAAGCTTCTAATTCAAGGACTGATCCTGTCTAGGCTGGATTATAGTAACACCCTTTACTTGGGCGCCCCAGAAGCTACAATCAACAAACTTCAACAGATTCAAAATTCTGCAGCTAGGCTGCTCACAGGTACATCGGCAAGGTCCTCTGCGAGACCGGCTCTTAGATCTCTCCATTGGCAGCCAATCCGGGAGATGATAAAGTTTAAATCTCTGCGTATTGCCCATAAATCTCTGCAGGATAAGGGTCCTCCTATTTTAAAAAGCTTGGTGCCCCCCTATAAGGCTAACAGGACTCTCTGCTCGGATTGTGAATGTTTAGGCAAAATTCCCAGAGTGAAGAGGTCACGAACAGGAGGCCGTCAATTCTCCGTTGATGCAGCGACTCTGTGGAACTCATTACCATTGAAGATGTGAGCTGAACCCTGCTATCTGCAGTTTCAGAAGCTTCTCAAAACCTTCCTATTCCCACAGGTCCCCTAACTTAGTTTTTCCCCCCCAGTATCTTTGGTTCCATAGCGCTGGGATGCCTCCGGGTAACCATGCGCTTTATAAATCTGCTTCCATTCCATTCCATTCCACAGCACTCACAGATGAATTCACAGGTTCAATAATACATAACTGATCCAAATGTTTCTTTAACTCCTCCCTAACCGTCAAAGGTACTTCAAGTACTTTGTGCACCATGGTGTCGCATTCTATTTTAAAAATGATTTCATGCTCAAATCCTATCACTTCTCCAAACTTGTCTTCAAAACCTGTGGGTATTTTTTTTAAATAGCATCCACATCAATTGCGTCACTCACATCATGGTCTACTTTATCAATCAACACAATAGGAACTTTTGTACCTGGTCTTAAAATTATAGATAACTTTCCTTGATCAATCCATCCGAGAATATCTTTACCTTTTACCGCCACATACACTTTGGCACTGATAACCCTGTCCTGAAAACACAAACATTCTTCAAAAAAACCTAATGTTTCTATCTCAGTGTCACCATACGCAATTGTGCTAATATCGGGCACATCTATCCTTCCATAAAGCATGGAAAGTCATTTCTGACAACATAGTTACTGGTGAACCAGAGTCCAACATAATATTCACACAAACCTCCCCTATCCTCACATCACAGTATGGTCCATTCTTGCTAGCAATATCTCCTGCATCCGAATTATTAACCCAGAGTCAAAATAGTGGTAGTAGAAATACCTGCAAAATCATTACGCTCAAACTCACTTAAATCCTGTTGCTCCTTCTCTGTAACATAATCTACATTCGTGCTACCGCACATACTTTTGCAAAATATCCCACCTTATTGCACTTACTACACCTATTTCCCTGAGCAGGACATTTTACATTGTTACTTAAATGGTAACTCGACCCACACCTCCCCCGAGCCAAAAACCCTCCAGTTTTGGGGGTAACTAATTTTTTAACTAAACCAAAATTCACGCTGTCAGACTTGTCAGGTAGACCTGCATTTTCTAAAATGTTAACTGATGTTAAGGAATGTTCTATGCCTTTAGCAATTTTTATCGTTTGTTCCAAATAAGGGTTTGTGCCGCATAATAAATGCTCCTGTACTTTTTTACGTAACAATTCAATATTATCCGGTCCCTAAAATATGGATTCACAGCACTCTCAAATTTGCTTGTACTTGCTAGAATCCTGAGAGCGGCAACATATCGGTCTATAGTTTCAACAGAGGCTTGTTTGTGGGAATAAAAACTAAAGTGTTCCAAAATAATACTGGGTTCTGAAAGTATTGCACTACGGAATATTGAGGCTAGGAATATCAAGATACATTAATATCCTGTATGGAATATTGAGGGACAAAATAAGGTAAGTGGTTATGGAGGAGGTATAGATTAACTATTCCTAACTCCATATCTATAGACCTTAAAGATACCACCAGCACAGTGCACCACTGCTGCCCGCAAATGAACCTTTCTTGATGACTCGTGCCAACGAAAAGGGCATAGCAGGTGACACCAAAGACTGGCTTCGGGATGGTGTCCAAGCAGCCTTGCAAAGGAGGTAATGCTACGGAGTCAGCTGTGAGATAGAAAAAAGAAAAAGAACTTTCACTCAAATTAAAAACACCTGTAAGAATCGTGCAACAGGAAACCACAAGTCCCAGCAAACCTCAAAATGGAAAACACGACCGCTATCTACATCACAGGTCCCACAAGACACTCCGTCTTTAAAGGAAGTAATTCCCAAACTGAACACCATTAGAGGAAATGGACTCAAAAAGAACATCGGACTTGCGAGTAGAGATGGCATGTCGACCCACTGAGGGAGCCCAGGAACAATGAAGAGGGCGGGACTTTTTAAACAAAACTGAAGGTTTGTGGAACCCTGTTACATGCAATACATCAGGCTCAATCCTTTGAAAAAAGTCAATGCTGACTGAAACGCGTCAGGAATGCCTGTAACAAAATGAAATAAATAATTTTCCTCACTGCTGAGGTTGCGGCTTGTTTCCCTTTTTCGAGGAGAAGGGTATTGTTTTCATAATTACGGCGTGGTTCAGCCATGAGGATCGCACCACCAGCACAGTGCACCACTGCTGCCCGCAAATGAACCTTTCTTGATGACTCGTGCCAACGAAAAGGGCTTAGCAGGTGACACCAAAGACTGGCTTCGGGATGGTGTCCAAGCAGCCTTGCAAAGGAGGTAATGCTACGGAGTCAGCTGTGAGATAGAAAAAAGAAAAAGAACTTTCACTCAAATTAAAAACACCTGTAAAAATCGTGCAACAGGAAACCAAAAGTCCCAGCAAACCTCAAAATGGAAAACACGACCGCTATCTACATCACAGGTCCCACAAGACACTGAACACCATTAGAGGAAATGGACTCAAAAAGAACATCGGACTTGCGAGTTGAGATGGCATGTCGACCCACTGAGGGAGCCCAGGAACAATGAAGAGGGCGGAACTTTTTAAACAAAACTGAAGGTTTGTGGAAGCCTGTGACACTCAATACATCAGGCTCAATCCTTTGAAAAAGGTCAATGCTCACTGAAACGCGTCAGGAATGCCTGTAACAAAATGAAATAAATAATTTTCCTCACTGCTGAGGTTGCGGCTCGTTTCCCTTTTTCGAGGAGAAGGGTATTGTTTTCATATATATATATATATATATATATATATATATATATATATATATATATATATATATATATTCACTGAAAAAAACATAGGTTATAGACCATATATAGTTAGGAATTAGCATTTGCAAAACCATATTTTACTCACACAAAACCATTGAAATTCGCATATATAGTTAGATGCACTAACTATATATCGCGCACCCGCAATCTACTGCTGATCATGTCACATATTACATCATTCATGACATGGTCAGTGACATCACTGATGACATCACTGATGACATCACTGATGACAACATCCAGTGACTGCATGTTTATGAAAAGTCAAAATATGTCTTACATATTGAAGAATGAGTGGATGTATAAGTCTCTGGATGAAGGATTTAGTAGGTGCATGACACCTACTGAGAGAATGATTAAATATGCCTCACTGAGTGCATGGGTTAGTGACTAAACTGTCTTAATTTGTGCATCATTATGTCTGTTGTTGTGTAAACTGCTGCTTATGTTGATCATTTGCTTTATGATTATGTATATTGGTTAATGATAGGTTGCCCAAGTATTTGTTTGAGAGAGTGAGTGTGCATAGATGTGTGAGCGGTGGATTCACTAGATGTATGGGTTTAAAAGTGCATGTGGAAACATCTGTATGGGCAGTTGACTGTGTGCATGAGTGTATTGGTGAGTGAATGGATATCTCAGTGCTACATGTCCAAGTAAGTAGATATGTAAAACACAGCACATGTGAGAGTTGACATATATAAATAACTGTGCATAAGAGCCAGTGAATGTGTGAGTGGCTGTATGGATCATTGTAAACTTGTATCAGGGATTGTATAAGAGAGTAAATATGTGTTAGTATATGTTTGAATAAGTAAGGTGTGTATAACTGTTTAGATGAGGAAATGGAGGTGTGATTGATTCTTTGCATGACTGACTAGGTGTGTGAGTAACTCCATGGATGAGTGACAGTCTGTGACTGTCTGGCTACACTGAGTGTATCTAAGGTTTTATTAGAGTCTGAAGAGGTTCATCGTATTATCACATGAATGATGTCATCAGTGATGTGATCAGTGATGTCATTTGAGATGTCATCAGTGATGTGATCAGTGATGTCATTTGAGATGTCATCAGTGATTTCATCAGTGATGTCACTGACCATGTCATGAATGATGTAATATGTGACATGATCAGCAGTAGATTGCGGGTGCGTGATATATAGTTAGTGCATCTAACTATATATGCGAATTTCAATGGTTTTGTGTGAGTAAAATATGGTTTTGCAAATGCTAATTCCTAACTATATATGGTCTATAACCTATGGTTTTTTCAGTGAATTTCATTGTTTTTTTAAAAGCTAATATCTGTAGCTGTAAAATGTATTTTTCTTTAAATCCAAAAATATATTTTATATGTTTATAATTAATTTTTATTTATTTATTTTTTTTTCGCTCCCGGTTCGCGAACCGGGAAGCTTTCCGTTAGCTCAATTTGATGCCGCGACCCGGTCCGCTAACCGGTAAACGTTCCGTTTGCGTAACTGCCGCGTTAGAAATCAACATCGTGACGCGTCGCGGAAGCGCGACATATCACGTTGCCGCATAATGCGTCTTATGACGCGCCGCGTTAGCGCACCCGGAAGTGCTCCGGACCGCGAACGAGGCGCGAAACGCAGCTTTCCAGAAGCGAACCGGAGCGCGGCGCGCGGCGCGCAGCGCGCAGCGCGTAACGTAAGCGAAACAGGTCATGTGACTTGTTCATAAAACTTTTCATTGGTTCATTTCACTTTTGGTTTCCTAATGATGTAAGACTAGGTCATGTGACCTAAAAATAAGACTTTTCATTGGTTTAGAACTATTTTTTTTCCCAAATGATGAAAGCCCCCGCCTTTTTTCTCACTCTGACTTTCAACTTTGAGAAAGGATGACCTATTTTGGAAAATGGCTTTACTAGTTGCTTCAGCTGCTGGATCCCCACCACCGACACCACCACCACCTCCTCAAAAGAGAGGACCACCTCCACAGTTCCTGGCAAACCCAGAGGAGGAAGAGGATGAAGAAGAAGAAGAACAGGCACCACAATTTTTAAAAGAGTTGCCCCGGGTATCTAAAAAAAAACTAGTTTTATTTGGCAGTTTTTTTCAATTCCAGCAGGAAAGAAAAAAGTTAATGCACGCTATGCAACGTGCCTAATTTGTAACGATGAATTATCTAGAGGCACTGAAAAGAAATATAGTTATGGGAACCACACTATGCATCGTCACATGCAGAGGTGGCATCCTCTGAATTATAGCCGGGCAGAGATGCGTGACCTGCAAGATAACCCTCCAACTTCTGTGGCCAGGACATCAGCAGAAATATCTCTGTCGGTTGCAGAAGAACGAGATACAGTGCCAAACATTCAGAAAAATTTTGTACATATGAAAATTGTTTGCTTATATTGTGGCGCCTTATTTTCATGTGCGAATATGAGTGTTAAATTAGTTAATTTAGCATTTGAGAAACACCAATGCCCTAAACGCCACAAGAAATAATTTTTTTTTTTTGCTCTTGTTGAGACCTTTTCAATACCTGTTTTTTGTTCTTTCCCTTTCAAAAAAAACAAAAAAAACATAAAATTGTTCAAAAAATACAAAAAAAACAAATAATGTTCAAAAAAGAAAAAAAAAATATAAAACAACAAAAACATTTTAAAAAAAGTTCTTTTCAGAACTACCTCCCCTTTATAAAAAAAATTGCTAGAAAGTGTAACACTCTGGCAAGCTGTTTTTTTTTAGTTCGCTTTCCGGTTCGCTCGCCGGTACGCGAACCGGGAGCTAACCCCAAAGTTTTTTTAAAAAAAATAAAGGAGTAAGTACATTGGAAGTAAACAGAGAGTAATGTTAAAAGAAAGACAGCTATAGGGACTAAACCAGAGATGCTGTTTAATAGATTTATTTACCGAAGAAAAGATGGAATAGGATATAATTGTGGAAAACAAAATAGATAAGGAAGTGAAAGAATCAAGCATTGAAAATGCAATAGGTCACACAATAGAAGAGTTTGTCCTTTTGGTTTTGCAAATGGATGTGTGGCGTTGCGTGGATGAGTGGCATTGCGTGAATGATTGGCATTGCGTGGATGATTGGCGTTGCGTGGATGAGTAGCGTTACGTGGATTAGTGGCGTTGCGTGGATGAGTTGCGTGTGTGAGTGGCGTTGCGTGTGTGAGTGGCGTTGCGTGTGTGAGTGGCGTTGCGTGTGTGAGTGGCGTTGCGTGTGTGAGTGGGTAGGTCTGGAAATGCTTTTAAAGGACACCTTTGAGCAATTAATGGCACTTTTTCCTCAAACTGCCTTGGTATATTCAAATATATGCCAAAGACAGAAATGGAGGTGGTCGAACCAATTTTGTCCACAAATTGAGAAGTCGAGGAAGCATGTAAACAAATCTGTTTCAGCTTACATGAGAGACCATGGAATGGGCTCCATGTACAACAATAACTTGCGTTACTGCATGCAAGATATCTACAGAGGAGATGGAGTTCACTTCTCAGATGAGGGCAACAGAATTTTCATTTTGAATTTAAGACTGTGCATTGGTACCTACTTATAAGTACCTAAATGTACCATAAACCCAAAAGCTCTTCTCAGAGCTACCCTACATCTGATCACTCACAATTATTATTTTACTCTAACTTTTTTCACTAATTTTCAACAAAGCGCTACCCGGTACGCGAACCAGAAGCTAACCGCGCAAAATTTGTAAAAAAAATGTTTTTTTACCCGCACATATGGGCCTCCTCAGCCACCCTCAGAAAACCTAGGGGGTCAAGATACGTCTACCGTGCCCCCTTCTACCCATTCTGAACATTATTTGCCCTCCATCTTGTATCTTAATTCGACTGAAACACAAAATGGTGGACTCCCGTAACGCTGCTGGTTTGCGAACCGGGACGCTCCCCGGGAAGCGCTCCATTAAAAAAGGTGGGAAAGTAATTTACAGAAAAACGACTGGAAACACTTTCACCAAATATAGATTAGCTCATACTACATACCAATCCCTACCATTTTCATAAATTTGTTTGGAATTACATTTAGCCATTTAGCCTGTAGACCTCTCTAAATACCCTGAGGTAAATTACTTCACAAAACACATCTGAAGTGTTGGTATTGACAACCAATGAAAATGTTACTTTCATTTTCAATTTTTTTACCTGACATTTGATTGGTTATGTACCTGAATATATATAAAGAAAGAGAGGGAAACACAGCCATTTTCACTACTACTTCCTGAACTACATTTCAAGAACATTTTCACCTCTCTGTAAAGTAAATTGATAATTTGTAAGGGGCACTTTAAATTAATTTGTAAAAACGTTTTTTGATAATTATTTACTGTCCCCCTGCTATAGTTATAGCTACAGATAGGCTCCTCTGTTATATTTATTGATTGACTTACACTTCTCTGCTATAATTAAGAATTTACTTACTTTAACTTCACTGTTAAAAAAACAGAACTACCTGTCTGAACTTAAACCCAACAGTGCCCTAACTCTTCTAATATAATTATTTTTTTATGCAATTTACAGCAAAAAAATGGAACGGGAGCACGAAAATATCAATGTTTCCTTCGACATTACATCTGAAGAGATTTTAAATGAAGAATTTTTAGATGAAGATTTTATGGATCAGTCTTTTGATGAACAATTTATTGAATGCTTACAAGACATAGAAACATGCATGTTTGAAGAGATTCCAGATGAAGTAATGCTGGAAGTTTTATTGAACTATGAAAATTCTGACCAATAAATTTTTATTTAATAATTAAAAATTGTTTGAGACATTATTCATTGTTATATCTAATTCATGAAGTACAACCAAAATAAATAAATTTAAAAAAAACAACAAAACAAACAATCAATAAACATACAATAAGTTAAAAGTCAATCATTCTTTTTTCCTCATAGTACGCTCCCCGGACCGCTTTCCGGTGCGCGAACCGGGAGCTTCCCACGCAAAAAAATAAAAAAATAATTTATTTTTTTTGCCCCGCGGGGCCCTTTTAAAACCTCCTCTTCAAACCTAGGGGGTCAGGGAGGATCTACTATACCCCCTTATGGCCATTTCCCCCTTCGTTTTGGGCTCCTCTTGTCTCTCGATCCTACCGAGAGACAAGATGGCGGCCGCTCCGGACTGTTTAGAATGTTGACAGACACCGGAGAGCCAATCAGCTTCGCTTCGCAAAGTTCCGTTACGCAAAAAGTACGCGAACCGGAGCACTACCCGGAGCGCTGTCACAGATATATATATTTTTTTGAACGTTAATTTCTCAAAATCCACTGGAGCACATATATTGAGACCTAGCAAAGGCACATCGGGCTAACAGTCCCTACAATTTTGCCAAGTTTCAAACAAATCCATTCAGCCGTTCGAGCTAAAAGTGAGGCCAACCGCCCTATGGAAATTAACATGGGAAAAATGCGTTTTGGGACCCCCCTTTTTTCTCGGCCCCCCAATGACGAACACCCCCCAAATTTTCAGGGGCTGCTCAGAAACAAATTGTGCCATTTTCCTGAAAATTCCAGCCAATTTCGTCCACAAACACCAAAGGTATTAGACATAGAATTTTCAAAAATCCCATAGGGAAAAAATCCTAACTATATATAGCTACTGGCGACCGCCAGTAGGTAATATATATATATATATATATATGTATATATATATATATATATATATATCAATATGGTACATATATGTGGAGTTACCTATAGAAAATTTATACTTTCTTACCTTTCAAGATATTGTCCTTCAGTATTGTGTATGCAACACTTGGTGCCATCGAGATTCCTAAGTCGATATTTTGGGGGAAACACCATTTACATCATGGATTTTACTCCGTGATGCAAACACAGCCCGGTTGTTACAACTACCACATTGTCACAACACACTACCATCACAACGCAAGTTGTTACAAGAACTTGCGCTAGATGGTGCTCTGGATAAGGAATTAGTATGATTTACGATTCCAAAACTTTCCGTAGAGTTGCACACACTTCAGCTGGAATAGTAAATCATACTATTTCAGAATCCAGCGCGCCATCTAGCACAAGTCCTTGTAATGACTTGTGTTGTAATGGTAGTGCGTTGTGACACCGTGTTGTGTTTGCATCGCAGAGTAAAATCCACGATGTAAAGAGACATATTCATATTTTGGGTGCCCACCTTCTGAAGGGCACTGTTAAAACATGGCCTCACAACTAGAAAACGTTATCAGACACAGAGTTAGTAAACAAGACATGATTTGATTCAAGGACGCATGAGATGGATCTCAGAGAGTGAAGTAAAAAAGATAAAGGGCCTGATCTAGGGTTCAGCAGAGAGGGTACTCTGTTGCAACGGCAATGGAGTACCCTCGCCACTAAATTAAACTCTTTTAGAGTCGGGCAGAACTTAAATATCTCAGAAATTCGGTTTTATTTGATTTGAAAGTTTTATATAGCACGAACATGACCAAGGCGGGTATCAGAGCGCTTTACAATTAGGATAGGTATTACATGAATATGCATTAAACAACAAGATATGAGTGTGTCACAAATAAGGTAGGGCGGATATAGGCCATGATGAGAAATATTTGATAATGTTCGATACATAAATGAGCTTGGCAGGCGAATGCTGGGATTCAATCTAGTAGTCAAACAGGGGGCATTCAATAAGCAGTGGGGCAAGGGGCGTGTTATGGTAAAAACCTAGACATTAGGATTTTTTAACTTCCTTTTTGAAGGTAGCAGTGGAGGAAATTCATCAGACTTCCGGTGGAAGAGAGTTCCACATCTTTGGGGCACCACCAAAGAAGGCTTTGGGACTCGTTCTCCTTTTGCAGAAGATCTGTGGTTTTAGGAGCAATGAACTTCCACTTCTTGACTTTCTGCAACCTCCAGATAGTTCTATTTTTTGAGTCAGATAAGTGGGAGTCTTGAGATGTAGGGCTTTGTGGATCATGCAGGCTACCATAGCCTGCATGGAGCATGGGCTACCATAGTCTAGCCTAGGCAGTACCAGAGCTTGAACCGCCATCTTGAAGTCCTCCTGTAGAAGGAATGTTTTTAGGTTCCTTAGTGTGTTCATCTGGTGTGTAGCACCCTTGCTTAAATTGCTAATGTAATTCTGCATGTTCAAGTGCTTAGTAAGTGTGATTCCAAAGGATATTGCAGCATCGGTAATGTGGGGAGTGCAGTTGAAGGCCTGAGACGTTTCAGCCAGTGGTCGATCTTGTGGGTGTGATTAGGCGGAGTGATGACAAGGAATTCTGTTTTGAAGGTGTCATCCATCCGCCCCAGGAGGTGCAAAAAAATCCCTGCAGGGCACCCGCAGCACGGGACGCGCGCGGGAGTGGCCGTGCGCTACCCGGGGCGGGCACGTCCCGCGCCTGTCAGTGACAGGAAGAGGCAGGTCAGGGCCACCCCCACTGGCTTCCTTACTAGACATCATTCAAGTAAAGACTATCCTTCTGGAAGTTATTGCTGGACTGGTCACCTAAACAGCAAGTAGTCATTCTTTTCTCGGGGACTTGAAACTAACCTACATTTTGCAGTTATCATCATAGAGTGTGTGGTTATCTTTTGATTTAAGTATTGATGGGCATGGAGTTATCTACCCCCGGGGATTTATAGTTGAGGTGACCCAAATTGCTGAGACTAGTGATTGTGTTTACTGAACTGTATCACAAATTAGAACTGTATTTGCTTAGCAACTAGGTCAAGGGGTGATTCCTATAAATAATTAAAGCCCCAAAATGGGGAAATCTACTTGTATTCCAAAGAAAAATGCAGTTCGGGGTCAAACCGTTATTGCAACGCCACCGCCGGTGACATCATTTGACAAAATGTTGCAAAGGGCTCAAGGTGTTGTCACCTCTGAAATTCAACAGACTGAAACGCGGTTCTCAATCACCCCGGACCTTTGTATGCACAATTTAGATCTACCTAGCAAAACTAATTTGTCTGGTACTCTGATATCCCCTGAAGTTGAGATAATGTCACCCCCAAAGCATGTGGACCCCGATTTGGATTTAACATTACCGCCAAATAAGGATATGGTCACACGCAATAGGGGAAGCATAAACAGTAAGCTGGGAGGGCGACTACAAATAAAAAGGCAAGAACAGGGTGTGATTCAAGAGAGAAAGTTCCCACTGGCCGGGATCTCATAATTGAACCTCCTATTATCCGACTACTGCAACTAAGTACCCAGCTTGGGCACAGTCACTAATAGTTGACCTCCTGTCCCAACTTGGCGATCTGATTAGGCAAGAGGTTGCAACATTAATTGAGCAATTGAAATTATTGACATACATGCTAACAACGAGGCAGATGCAATCCACCACTCTTGATAAAATGAATGGACCAAAGCGGGAGGACCAACCAACAGTCTTAATGCAAGGCCCTAGCAACATTCCACAGCCCCGGGCTACACAGCTCGAGCATGACAGGTTTATAAAGATCTCACAGAGGCCAGCTCTTGCTGTGATAGAGAGGAGTCATCCATAGGCCTGCCCCCCCCCCCACCCCAAACCTGCAAGCACAATGGAGGATCAGGATGTAAGGAATAAAGAGATAGGGGATAAGAGTGATGCTGTTTTGGCAACTATAAACCTCCCCCCACAATCATTACCTTATGTAGTTGTTCTAACTGGGGTCCCTCCCTTAAATGCTTCACAGAGGGAGTCGCAGCTGGAACTTAGGAACAAGAGCTTGTTTTGGCTAGCATCACACAGGCACTTTCCCTATGAGAGGGCAGGGGAAATTTTGATGGTACGGGGAGTGGATTGGGTGGGACCCAACAAAAAAGAATTGCTGGCGATTGTGTGATTGTTAATTTAAAAAAAACCCAGATGGTAAGCTCCCTATTCAACAATAGAAGTGCTTCTGCTGAGACCCATACAGGAGTGAGAATGCGCTCTCTTGATCATTTTTATTACAACTGTGCCAATCAGGAGAGGCCAAGGACTCTCTTAGGCCATACTAACCAGAGGGTGGAGGGACAACATCTGACCCATAGGCATTTTATCAACAGGCCGCTGTTTTATGACCTGCCAGTAAACAATCGCTATGGTCCCTTGGAAGATGTTGATTGACCATCAACTATAGAAGTTATGGGTTATGGCAAGAGCATTAAGGAAAACCAGGAAGGGAATGTGTCAAAAAGTTTGGGGAACCATCAGGGGTCATCTTCGGTTGTCTTGAAACCAGAATCAGGGTCATGTGACTGGTTGACTCCTAGGGCTGGGGCTGTGGCATGTCAATCTTCCTCCCTCCCAATGGAGATTTTACTAACTACCTTCACTAATCTTCCTATTGACACCATCAAGTATCTTAATTCCCAAACGATATCTGAAATCGCCCCTAGACCATTGGATGGAACATCTAGTCCTGGTGGAGACCTCAAGATCTTATCCTGGAATCTGGCTGGAATCAAGGGCAAGCTCTCTTCTCCTGATTGAGTTTGTTCATTGACCAGTTTGATGTGTGCCTGTTCGAGGAGACATGGGCAAGAGAGGACTTTGCAAGGGTAGGCTTTGTTACTTTTAACATACCAGCTATCACAAGGGGGAGGGGAAGGCAATCGGGAGGATTATCCATTTGGGTAGCCTCTCATGTGGGCTGTTATCTGACTACCCTGAACAGCTACTCCCAAGATATCCAATTGGTAATGCTTACTTTTCCATCTAAACTGAGACTCGAAATTAATATTATCTATTCCCGGCCTGTAACCCTGGCCCAGGAATCAAAAACTCTTGAGGAGTTAAACCTCTTCATCCAGAAGGTGCTGCCTAATTCAGGACTGATAGTGGGGGGAGATCTAAATTGCCACTTCGAACCCCTTTCAGGCTCGCATGATGTTATCAACAATGAGGAGGACCTACAGTGGGCTATACCTGATCCTCAAACTTGCCATGTTAAATCTTGGTCTCCCCTAGTTTTACAAATCATTGCCATCTTTTTGACCCACTGCCTGTGGGCCTGTGATGGCCGCACTCCCTCGGATAGGCCGAGTAAGCCCACATTCAATAGAAACGACCAGGCCTCCCAAATAGACTATATTATTGTCAAGTGTAGTTCCTGGCATAGGGTCATGGACTTTGAGGTCATCTCACATGTTGACAGTGACCACAAAGCTTTGATATTATCCTATAGGGTTCCAGATTCAGGTATATTGCCTGCTAGTAAGACCCCCATTGACGGCAGGTTAATTCTCACCAACAACAGGAGAAGAATAAAGTGGGGGACAATGAAACAGTCACCAGAGAAGTTGAAAACACTGTATGAATTGGTCATTCCAATACTGCAGGAACTTGGCACCTCTATGATTGATGGGATTAATTCAGCCCATACACACTTGGTTGCAACACTCCATAACCAGCTCATAGATAATTTAGCTAACATTTTAAATCCGAATAGTCGCCCCAAAAAAACAGAATTTCACCACAATGTGGAATAATGATGAGTGTCGCAAGGCCAAGACAGAGTTGCTAGCGGCTATCAAAGTGGAAAATAAGTCCCTAACAAACATCAGGCGGGCTCAGTACAAATAAGTTGTCTCTAGTGCAAAACTGCCCTGGGAAGAAAACAAATGGTTGAATATTAAAACCGCCCTACTGACTCGGAACATGGAAACATTCTGGGCAAAAGTAAGAGCGGGTACCATGGGCAAACCTAATTTACCAGCTGAAGTGTGGACTGAGCATTTCACAGCTCTGTTTGCAATCGATCCAGAACAGGATCATCAAATAGAACCCAGGGGCATACTGTGTTTACAAACTGTTTGTGCAGAAGATCAACCAGTACTAGTTACTAGACAGGCAAATGAGGTTTATGAAGGGATAACATTACGCGAGGTTATTGTAGCGATAGAAAAATTACCAGCCGGAAAAGCACCTGGCTTAGACAAACTTCCCGGGGATTTGTTCCGGGAAGAACCGTCTATTTGGGGCCCTTATTTGTTGGTGCTATTCAATGCCATCATGAATGGCATGCCCATTCCTAACACCTGGGCCGGGGCTGAATTTGTCCCAATATTTAAAAAGGGCTCCCCATTACACTCCGCAAACTAGAGACATATCAGTTTGA
Source organism: Lissotriton vulgaris (assembly GCF_964263255.1). Classification (NCBI taxonomy): domain Eukaryota; kingdom Metazoa; phylum Chordata; class Amphibia; order Caudata; family Salamandridae; genus Lissotriton; species Lissotriton vulgaris. Next base: position 1,803,965,679 of record NC_141694.1, on the reverse strand, counting down.
TCGACGTCACGCAAAAACTGTTTGCTCTGGTAATATTAGAATGGACCCAGGGCTGGCTGGAAGAAAATGACATCATTAGCCCCTATCAAGCAGGATTCAGGAAGAACACCTCCACAGTGGAGCAAGTATTTAGATTCCAACTAATTACTTGGAAGATGGTATCAATGGAGGGTGGCGCCTCTATTTGAAATTCGTGGACCTGAAAACTGCTTTTGACCTCGTGCCCAGACCCAAACTTTGGGGGGTCTTAAGAGATATGGGGATCCCTTCCTTTCTACTTGATCTGCTAATCAAGCTGCATGACGCCACCTATGCCCAAGTTAGATGTGGAAGGGGAGGAGAACTAACCATCAGGCTCCCAGTTGGCAGAGGCGTCAGACAGGGCTGTGTGCTCGCACCAACCCTGTTTTGCCTCTTTTTCAACACACTTATCCCACTACTGGCTGAGGTCGCAAACAATGATGTCCCAAATTTAGCAAACATTAAGGTGGCAGCATTGATGTTTGCTGACAATACCCTCCTATTATCCAAGACACCGATGGGTATCCAGAGGTTATTGGATAGCTTTTCTTTATTCTGCAACTCTAGAGGTTTGGCGATTAACACCACTAAAACTAAATTCATGATTGTTAATCCCCCTAAGGCAACACGGCCCAATCCACAACTGAATGGGATGGTTTTGGAAAGGGTGTCGGTCTTTGAGTATCTGGGCATCAGTCTTAAAGAAGATATGCAGTGGGCGGCCCAAATAGCCAAAGCTAAGCTTAAGTTATCCCAGATTGCTAGGATCATAGCCAAATTGGCAAGAGAATCACCATCTAAACCCATTGGCCCCGCGATTGAAATGTTCAGGGTGCAAGCTCGGAGAGCCACACTGTATGGGGCGAAACTCTGGGGACACTGTTTGTTCACTCCGCTAACTGTAGTGGAGAGCAGTTTCCTAAGACAAATTATGAGTCTTCCAGCGGGTGTCCCGCTAATCACCTTGCGACTAGAACTTGGCATTTCGCCAATCGAAGACGAGGTCGCTTTAAGACCTCTAACCTTTTGGCGAAGACTCTGGGCGACTCCCGAACTAGTATCATACCAGGCAGAAACAAATGAGCTTCTATCCTACCCGGGTTTGCTGAAAAAGGTCCCTTGGTTTGCACATGTGAAGCACGAGTGTGAAAAGCTCGGCAAACCAACCTTGTAGAGTACTCCAGGGGCTACTAGCCCCTCGGTTCCTCGAGCTTTACTACCAAGGACCTATCACACCGAAAAGCTCCAGACCATGTACTCAAACCCTAAACTGGGCACCCTCACATCTCAGTTCCTTACAGTGAAGGATAACTATGAACTTGAAACCTTTATGGATGATATCCTTCCACAGGTGGCAAGGAAACTATATGTCCAGTTTAGACATAGCTCTTTACCTGTACGTGCTTTTACCAATAAATGGGCTGGGCAGAATGAGGAGGGGTGTCCAGCATGCAACACACAAGAGGAAACAGAATTGCATGTTTTATTTTTTTGCCCAGGTTACCAAAAAGCGAGGCGCTATTGGCTAGTACAACTTTGCCGGAATCTGGGGTTCAAGCATTGCAGGGAGGCATTTCGAGTCCTAAAATATGACACATCCAAACCCATTGTATATGCTGTTTCACGCTATTTAAACACAATGTGGCGAAGGAGATGGGGCTTCATCAAAGAGGAAAAATTATTGTAAATCGAATATCAGCACCAACATTAATATAATGTGACTAGCATGAGATTAGTTTTCTGAGATACAGATTTTTTAATTGCTTCTGTATATACAAGTATTTATGATGAATGTGATTTTATTGTAAATAGCCTAAGTTATTTATTGAAATATTTCTGTTATTTCTTGACTGTCTGCCGAGTGCACCAACATTAACTGAAATAACTGTTTCCCACTTATGCCCACTTTCATCTCCTCCCCATCGCCCACCCAACTTACCCGGTAAAACCCAGTACTGTGAGTTATAATTAGTAATTGTATCCTTGTATAGAATGTTGTACAGAATTGTATGAGTTGCTCATGTATGTTTGTTATTTTGTTGATTTGTGTATACTTTTATGGTCCCAATGACCGAAATAAAGGTTTTCAAAATGAATAAAGACATCACAGATTTCTGAGGCACAGATCTGGCTGAGCAAAGTACCTCACAGTAGAAGAGAAGAGTGCACAGGTCCCTCGTTTACAATGGGGGTTTGGACATGCTAAGGAAGCTGGATACATTATGTTGCACAAAAAGCCCAAAATACAGTGATATCTCTGACCTTTCAATGAAGACGGACTGTGCTGTCCCACCTGAAGAAGGGATAGATAGCTCAATGGTGAAAGTAGGACTCTATCACTGAGGGACAGAAGTGAATCTGTTAGGACCCGGCCTTAAAATGCCCAGGAGAGGGTATGACATCCATGTTGAGTAGTTGTGCTAATGAAGCAGTCAAACAGCATGCCCAATTTGAATAGAGCTCTGTGTGCTTTTATTTGAGACCATTTAGAGGTGATGCAGGTAAAAGTGACGTGTGGTATGCAAAGTTATTGAATTGGGAGAAACAAGTAAAAGTTTTTTGTGAATGGTCATGGTACCTTCTGGATATCAGCATAGTTATGACTGTGCTAACTCTAGGATGGCATGAAACCTCTAGCAGCTGATCAGCATATCTATCATGTGAAAATGAAGACCGCGGTCACTTATGGAGCGTGCGTTTGGGGCTCGGCATATACTGAAACACTTCAAATCATTGAGGACACGTTTTTTAAATCCCTGGTTTCTCTTCCGCAGTCAACATCTAATCATGTACTCCATTTGGAGTTGAGTTTGCCTCACATTAAAGGCTCAATTAGACTCGCCCCTCTGCTCTTGTGGTTTTCCATCTGGCGTAGGAACACTGTTCCCCTAACTTAGAGTATAATAAAAGATTGCCTTAGATTGGAGAATTCGATGGTTACATTATGTCGAGCAAGAATTGACTGTCCTGGGGTTGAAAGATCTGTTTATGGATCCAATGGCTTGCAGGCTAATGTCAAAGTGAAGATTGGTGGATACCTTAATGTGGAAGGCTCGATACATTTGCAGGGAAAACAACTACAGGAAGCAGTCAACTCTGGCTTACCAACCGCTTTTATCTCTCGTATAAGTTGGATATCCCTACTTAGAGGAGGTCTCAATACCGCAACATAAATTCATAATTTTGCAGTTTCGGTTCAACTTGATACCACTAATGTTAAGGTTTCCATCAAAATCATTTAACCATTCAAATTTGGCCAATTGCCCCTGCGACACAATCTCTCCCCAAAAAGAACCTCTTTTTTGTTTTTCTGTGGTTACTATCATAAGGAAAGGAAAAATACATTGTACCTATTTTAAAGAGCTACAAGTTAAACAATGCAGGGTTGCACAATTTTTCTTTAAAAAATTTCCTGAACATCTAGTGGGCTACTCGCTAGCTCTATTTCTTTGGGCCTGTATAAAAAAAAAGAAAGTATCTGGGAACATAACTTTCTCTGAAAAATATAAATTGTTTATTGTATTTGACTTCATACCAGATCGGGTAGACTTTGTACACACAAACTGAAATTCTAAAAGAATGTTGTACCCTCTTTTTTATAACTTTTTATAGACGTTGAATTGAACTGATTACTGTAGGCCACCTATGAGAATGTTTTTTTAATTTACTGCTGCAATGTACTTTTATGATATTATTTAACAATGATCAAGTAAAGTTCATTTGAATTGGACTAAGCTAATTCAAAAATAAAAATGTACCTTTAATGTGTCTATCAGAATGCTTGGATACAATCACCGCCTAGACCTGAATGTTGATTGTTTACTACATTTATGATGGCATTGTATCTTTAACGTAGGCACACTATTTTTCAAAAGCCACTACTGTTCTAAGTTATAAATAGTAAATACGTTATGGCATATATATGTTTTAGGAATGGAGATTGTATTGAAGCAACCACAGCTGGGTCTCACCACATGTTCTGTCTTCTTTCAGGTGAGAATGTGGCCCTGGGTGGTCGAGCCACCCAGTCAAGTATTATTAGCGGAGAATGGAGTCACATAGGTTACATGGCCTATGCAATCAACGCAATAGATGGAAATCAGGACCCCGAATTTTCACATGGATCCTGCACCCATACAAACTATGAACACAATCCCTGGTGGAGGGTGGATTTACTAAAACCACATACAATTTCTGCCATTTCCATCACCAACCAACTTTATGTCCCTGAAAAGTTGAATGGAGCAGAAATTCTCATAGGAAATTCTCTATGAATCCATGGAAATAACAATGCAAGGTACAGTGAAATCTTTGTTCACTTTCAGCTGCCATTCAGAGATGGCAGGCGCTTGTTTCTCCGGATCAGTTATATTATTTATTTTATTACAAGGCTTACCAATTCCAGTCCTGCATATGATCAGAGTAATAGATCCGCCATCTTGAAATGAAGAGTGCAAGCATTCAATTTCCTAAATGCATAATTTAAATGAATATTATGGAAAATAAGTTAGATTAAGTGCAATCCTCTGACTCGATTTCCACTCTGATAACGTATGTAAGACATATTTCAGGGCATGTGTACAGGTTTATTAGTTATACCTTACTTTTAAAGCACTAAATTTAATACTTGCTTTGTCACAATAAATGTTACTTATTTGGAAAGAGGAATGATTCCTCACTTTACTTTCAGTTTGTTAGATTTATTTCTTACCAACAGTTCCTTATTTTCTCCATTTCCTTGTGATCTGGGAAATGTTTTAGTCTTCCTTTATTTTTACTTTACTTAATTTATTTCAGTACACAATTATTTACCTCTGCTTGCTTCTTTTTTGCTCTCCACTTTCTTGTGGTGCTCTAGTCAGCTATCAATCTAATTTCTAAACAAAACCCCACCTCCTCGCCTCACAATCATTAGCTGATTGTTGCAGCATGTTTTTAGGTCTTGCATAGGCAACGCATGCGCTGCGGATGTACGTTGTTACAACGCATGCTTTTACTACGCATGCCTTTACAACGCAGGTTTTTCAACGCAAGTCGTTACAACGACTTGCGTTGGGGGGTGCTGGATAGTGAATAGTTTAATTTACTATTCCAACTCTAGTCCCCGTGGATAGTAGGGAAGGTGTTGGAGAGTAAATTAAACTATTACCTATCCTAGAGCGCCCCCCAGCGCAATTCGTTGTAATGACTTGCATTGAAAAACCTGCGTTGTAAAGGCACTACGTGGTAAAAGTTGCGTCGTAAAGGATGTTTCCCTGCGCTGCCTCTACAAGGCATCAAGTAATTAGTTTGTTAGGGTGTAGCTCCGTCTATTGCCTGTCATTTCTGTTGCTGCTTGCCATTATTTGAACTTAGTCATTGCTCTTGTTAGATGGTTTTTAATTGGCTATTGATGAGATATTTACTTCCGGTTAAGACCGGACGCAGCAGCGCCTAACTACTGTGTTCGTCCGCGCTCTTTGGTGTGCACTATTTTCTTTTAGGCGGCTGGCCACGCGCGCTTTCACTTTTTGATGCTGGCAGGATACTTGCGTCTTCTCGCAGAGCACCATGCTAGACGCTCGCAGCTGCGGTTTCCCACTTGTTAATCTCAGCAACTGCATGCCGTCTACAAACGCCATGGAAATGCTGCCGCTCTAGCTACTTTCGCTTCTATGGCATGGCTGACAGCATTAGGCGGGCCTGAGGTGCTAGCGTCACTTGGAAGATGGCGACTGCATGCCGTCTACAAACCCCATGGAAATGCTGCCGCTCTAGCCACGTTCGCCTCTATGGCATGGCTGACAGCAGTGGGCGGCCTGAGGTGCTAGCGTCACTTGGAAGATGGCGACGTCCTTTGTTGTGGTGCAGGCAGGAGCAGTGCGATGTTCGCTGAAGGATGCGTGGGGCGCCGACCGTCGGGTAATTGGCAGTAATATGTTTGCATGACCAGTAGCGACCATAGCCAAGGCTTTCTGAAAGTCGGCCCATGAGCAGGAGCAGCTCAAAGGGATTGACCTCGTCTGTCTACTGCAAGGCACCCAGAATGTGCACATTCCAGCCCCTGCCACCCTTCCTAATGCTGCTGCTCTACGCTGCTATGTCTCCATTGAGGCGATTTCTGGCGTGAGACAGGCAAAATAATACATTGTGGCGTAAAAAATCCGGAGCATCTCGCCTGCACTGGGTCTATTAACGTGTATGCGTTTGTCAACATCCTAAGATCCCCTGCGCAGGAATGCCGGGGCATTGGGCAAGGTTCAGAGGACTCACTGCCAGTACCCCCACAGCTCCTGTCTGTCTTCTCTCCCTCCCTCACTTGACTGCCACGCTCACTCCTGTCTCCTCGTTCCTCTCACTTTTTTCTCTCCTGTGTGCCAGGTGTATATAACCCAGCACTAGTATTTACATGTCACACCCCGTTTATGTAGATGGAGAAGAGGGTTGGTGCAAGGACGCATCTCTGCCTCACCCCCTTCTCCACCGGGAACTTTTCCGTGGTCCGACCTGCTACGTCATACCTAACCTGGGCTTAATTCTCGGTATGAAATTCAACCACAAGTGCTTAAAAGTCCGGTGGTAGGCCCAGTTTCAAAAGGGTTGACCAGAGCTTAGGGCGAGGAACCAGATCGAACGCTGACTTCAAATCAACAAAGGCAGCATAAATCACCCCTTTCCCCAGTGTAACTGCTCACTAATATATTAAAACAAATTTTAAGACCAGGTCCACAGTGCTGATTGATAGGCGAAACCCTGCTTGGAGATTGGAGATAATATTTAGTTCCTCCAACCATTCCTGAATTCTACCTAGGACCACCCTGGCAATAACTTTCTGAATACAATCAATCAGGCTTATGGGCCTGTAATTGCCGGGGTGCGAACAATCTCCTTTTTTAAAGACCGGTAGGATAACCGCACCTGCCCATGAACTCAGGAGAGGAGCACCTTGGGCGATAGCATTAAGAAGCAATTGAATGTACAGTGCCCAGGAGTCAACAGCATGTAAAAATACGTCAGCAGGGATACAATCAAGCCCTGGGGCTCTACCTCTTGGGACCTGAAGGAGAGCAGTTTCTACTTCCTTTTTGGTAAAAAAATGCTGTAGGGACATAAGAGGGCATCACAAAAGGCCCTGAATCTAGTTGACTGGCTGCAAACTGGCCCTTATAGTGGTCTATCCATAAGTCTGGGTCATATTATTGGATGGTATATCACTGTGATCCCTATTACCCCACTTGACTATATGCCAGAAGGCAGTCATGTCCCTTCCCTTACAGGAATCTAGGAAATCCTTTCAATGATCTTCGTCCCAGACCCTCTTGGCTTGAAATTGTACGACCTTATAGGCCACCCTTTTCTCACGTATCAAAACACCATCCTTGCTTTTTATGGCCGAAGCTAGTTGTGCATAGGCAGTGGGGCAGGCAGAGTTATACCAGATGGCAGCCTTCTGGACCATGGGGGCATGTCTTGGTTTAGAATTAACACTAAAAAATGTTTTTCTAAGATTACTAAAAAAGGTTTTGTGGACCTTAGTAGCCGTAAATAAGAGAGAACCCCGCAATTTGTCATCCTGTAGGGTAACTATGGCTTCCGCTAGCATAATATCCATCTGTTCCAATTGATCAGCCGTGCTAGACACAGTTAACCATTTAAGCCTGCGTGTGTCGTTTGTCAAAAATACTTCAGGAGGATCTGCCTCAGGTTCCGGTAATAATTTTGTATTAGAGATTCTCACCTCCATGTAAAGGAGTAAAGGATTATGATCACTCTCCAAACGTGGAATGAGCTCCATATCTTAAAAAAAAAACAGAGCTCCATAGATAAAAGAAAATAATCAATACGACTAGTGCGCGTGCCTGAGACAAATGTGGGTAACCCATTTTTATCTGATAGGGAGCGACCGTTGGCAGTTCTCAACCCGTGTTCGAGGCACAATACTTTGAGTTGTAGAGCGGCCCGACCATCTCTTAATGGGCTCCAGATCAAGCGGAGGAATTGACCACTTGTCATCCTCCTCTACATTTAAAAACATATCGTTGAAGTCCAGGGGTTCAAAAGTACATTTAAAATCGCCAGCCATTAGTATCTGTATTCCTCCATCGTAATTGCTTAAGAATTCATCAAGAAACGCTACCGTTTGGATGGCCTTGACTCCTTGTAAGCCTCTGGAATAAACTTTTATTTATCTGTTTTCAAAACCAACACCTAAATAAAAAGTTTGTCATTTACTATACCAGTAGCTCCAAGTCTCGCAAATGCAAGACCTATTGCATTGCAAATGCTTGTTGATGATGGTCGCTGAATGCGCACACAGAGAACGCTTGACGTGGGCATGTCAGTTGCAAGTGTGTTTGTGCTGTCCTTGCCTGGATGGAGCCAAAGGCACAGAGAGCTGCCATTGTAGGCATCATGGAAAGCGATGCTCTCTATTTAGATAGGACCTGGACTGCTTCCTGCAGCTCCCTTCAGGGTGTATGTTGAACACATTTACCCCTTATGACTGCTGTGCTCTTACACCTGATGTGAATGAGGGAACCGACTCATATTTCGAAAGTTAGATTTCTGGCCAAACATACTTTTGGACACTGATCACTTCTGTGTGATTTCCCTGTGCTTGGTGTAAGATGGCCTTGATATTCTTGAGTCATCCATCTGGAGTGTCTGGCCCTCAAGCTGTCACATTGCCACCACAGCTCCCACTGTTTGCCTGTGGATTTCTTTTCTCTCCCACAAACCCTGTTGTTGGGCTCAGGGCAACATTCTGGGCAGAGGGTTCAGAGTCTTGGGTGGTAGCTCACAGGGAAGGCATCCATGGATATGAAATAATGTCCCCCATTCTATTGCTTCCTGGCCTTGTTGCAGCTTCTAGCAGTCATCGGAGGAGCACCTGCACGTGTTCCATGGACATAAAAGCATGTGTGCACTTCCACTGAATCCCTCACAGGTTGCAGCTCTCCAGACCTGCCACAGAGGAGAAGCACATATTACAAACCAGCAAGAATGTATCCTCTTCCCAGGGTGCCAGTGATATAATCACCCTTCACCAGTTCGATCAGCACAAAAAGCTATACAATGTACGTCCTCCGCTACCCATCCTCCTGACCTTTTCAAGTCGTTTTGGAAGCTTCAGTTTCTCCCCTTCAGCTGGTTTGCTGTTGGGACTTTCATTGGAGCTTTCAGGACCTCCAGGACTTTGCACATCTTGGTGAGACACAGGGAGCAGAGCATCATAGTCACATATGGAACACTTGCAACGAAGGTTAGCCTCACGCTGAAGTTACTTACTGGTAATTTGAATTAAAGGGAGAGAGTAGGACTCAGTAATGCCATTACTAGTATGTAATTTAAGCAATATCTTTTGCCCCTCCTCTATTGAATTCATGGCAAATGAGATTTATTTAGCAAGCAAACACAACATGGAGAACTGGCAAGAGAAGTAGTCTTATATTGAAAACAGAAAGTCCACTCTCCCCTATTCCTTCATAAGGGCTAGAACCCTGTCCCCTGCCTCCAAATATCATATATGATTTGTACTTTTGAAAGCCTATAATGTTTAAAGAATGTAGATGAATCAGACCATGTAGCTGCCTGGAAATCGAAGAACCTGGCAACGTAGCTACGGTAGAAGACATATTGCAGGTGGATATCCCTTGAATTGCCAGTGCACAGACCTGACCATCAACTAGCCCTTTGCTATAAGGGACTTGATCCTCCTACTCAAAGTTGCAGGTTTTTCCCCTTTTTCCTGGACAAAAATTCACAAACAAGAATTCCAACTTCCAGAATGTCTGAACCGTTTGTAAAAAGATAAGGAGAGCCCTTCTAACATCTCGAGGTGATTTTGTTAGAATTATAACCTTCTGAGTGGAAGGAGAGGTAAAGAATCCCATCAAACCACCTCCTTTTTTGGCAAAAGTGGTAATCGATTTTCAGAACAAAGAAAGGCACTGGAACTAACACAACCTGTCCTGAAAAACTCTGCAGAAAGAAACTTGACAAAGCTTCTAATTCCTCCAACCTTCTGGCCGACGTAATGGTTGCAAAAAAAGACCGTTTTGAGAGTCAGATACTGCAGGTTTGCCTATTCCAGACTCTCAAGCCTTCAAAACCAAAGGCAGGAAAATAATCCTTGAATGGTCTAGAAGAGGCAGTTGACAAACCTTTCAAGAGTCTAGCAACTAAGCCCTCCTCATCTGCCAAATTCTTCCATGGTCCCCAGAATTCCTGGATCACTGCCCAGCCAACCCCAACCCCAACCATAATCCTTCCTGCAAAAATTCCATGATCAAACTCGCAGATGTGGGATCTAACCCGCAAATGTGCCCCGGGGTCTTTTTTATGATCTGCAAGTTGACCACTTAGTGGAATCCTATAACATAACCACAAGCCTGGCCTATTATGCGGGACTGTGTAACCGTGCCTAAATGCGGATGGACCATAGGTTTGGCTTCCGCAGTAACTGCTCTGTTACCACCGTAGCCACACTTCACCGATGACCCATATTTTTACTGTCTGTCACCGCCATACAAACCTTGGCAGTAAGGTGCAGTAAATAAAAACATGCCCCACTTGCCATGGGAGATGACTTCCATGACAAGGGAGCATCATCTTTTTATATTCAAAAAGAAAATTTTGTTTCTGGACTTTCTTTTCAAAATAAAAATAGCAGTTTGGTGCAAGCCAAGGTATTGACAGGAACCAACGTGAGGGCAGTTCCTGCAAATGTTTTATAAATTACTACTCGTTGGATGCCATTCATAAATTTAGTAGGCATCTTATCCATCAGGTCGCACTGGCAGGGAAACCAGCATGGACATAAATCATAAATCATGGGTCGCCAGGAGCAGCAACTGCTACACCCAGGTCACCTGTTGATACTCCCTGGTACTTTGCTTGCGACCCTTGACTACGGGACACAGGAGTTTGATGTCAATTGCACACATATAGCACCAGGGGGGCAACTAGACCCGATCTTCGGGGGGGCGGGGGGGGGGGTAGTACTAAACATTGGTAGTGGGGTACAATTTTGTACACTGGGAACCAGACCCTTTTGGAAGGTCAATCGGTCCGGGTTTAATGTGCTAATGCAAATAAAAGACATATGTGCATGCCTGTTCTTTCATGCTTTAGCACATTAAAGCCAGATCTTTTATCATCACCAATGCATTCCTCTGAGACACAGAGCACTGCTGGATCCCAGAGAGTGTGCATCAGACCTACGAGCATCAGGTTTCTGCAGGATGGTTTGTACCAAGCGAGTCCTTTGCATGTCTGAAGAAGTAGAGTAGCAAGGATACCATAGACCCTGGTACAAGAAGGAGAAATGGCCGCTTGAATGCTGGTGTGGTAGTAAATACAGCAATAATCAGGGCTCTGGGCTCCAATGCCACTGCACCTGCTGCGCACATTTTAGCTACATTTTAGCTACAGTGGCACTTATCCTACTGGATTTAAGCGCCGCATTTGATACGGTATCTCACACTGTATTAATAAAAACTCTCAGCTCCCTGGGCATCTCTCAACTGGCTTGCCTCATTTTTGACTAAGCGCACGTTCCAAGTTTTCTACCACACAGCTTAGTCCAATATGCATGTTTTTGCTCACGGGGTGCCACAGGGCTCCATACTTAGTCCCTTACTTCTCAATCTACATGTGAGTCCCTTAGCCGAAGTGGTAGAAAATTCTGGGCTGACGCTATATTCTTATGCCGACGATTCCCAACTTATTTTTGCTCTCTTCTAAGAATACAAATGATTCCTCTCCCCTCAAAATGGGTCTAATAAAAATAGCATCATGGATGCAGGAGAACTTTCTTAAACTAAACGGAGAAAAAACAGAAGTACTCATATTTGGTAAAAACAAAAATTTGGGGGGTCCCCAACACTGGTCATGTGAAATGGGTACTCTTTCCTCACCTTCTCCCCAAGCGCGTAGCTTGGCCATCATTATTGATGAATCTCTTCACATGCACCTGCATGCAGTAAAAACCACTGCCACTTGTTTTGCCATCCTCAAATGGCTAAAAGAAGACTGTTGGATGCTGCCAGAGTCCACTCAGAAAACCGTGGCCAATGCCTTGATTACCTCAAGGCTTGACTATGGTAATGTGCTTTATCTGGGCTCAAATAAAGCCACAACACGTAGATTACAGATGGTACAAAACTCTGCAGCTAGGCTGTTATGCAAGGTCCCAAGAGCTACCGCACCTCCCAATACCTTTGAAACCTGCACTGGCTCAGGGTTGAAAACCGAGTCAAATTCAAAGCGCTCAGTGTTATGCACAAAATCAAAGTAGGTAGTGCACGGAAATACCTTCAGTCCCTTGTCTGCCCTTATTCTCCCTCTCGTACTCTCCGTTCCTTCAAGCAAGAGAAGTTTGTTGTTCCCAAAATCAAGCTTTCCCGGATGGGCAGAAGATATTCCTCCTATTTAGGTCCCTCTCTGTGGAATTCACTGCCATTTTCACTTCGCAACGAGACTGATTATATCAAATTTCGCAAAGCCTTAAAAACATGGCTATTCAACACCTAGACATTTACAATGTCCTCGGCCTCTCTGCGAATCTGTTAATTGCGCCGGGAAACCCTTTTTGGGTAGCTACTGCGCATTATAAGTGCAAATAAATAAATAAATAAAATAAAAAGTACATAAATAAATACGTCCCTAGTGTGATGCACATAAAAGAAAAGTGTCTCGTCTGATTAAAAGTAGCATGAAGTGCATAATGATAAATGCTTACAAGAAACAAGAGGAATCTCCCAACAAACATTGAAAAGTCGACTTGAGGTGTGAAAAATAAACCAGGATAAAGAAAATTGTGTGGAGCTTCTATCTGGCTGTCACACAATGATCAGGGGTAACCTACAGCTCAAAAGGAAGGAGTATTCACAGAGAGCAATGGTTACCAGTTCACAATGTATAAGCATGCATCTGAAGGTATTTCTATAGCATGGACCTAGCCGGAGAGAAACAGAGTGTTGCACATTATGAGAGGTGATGGGAAATGATGCAAGATTGTATTCTTCAAGTGCTAACTTAAATCCTTTTGTTACATACACTTACAGTAGTATCTCACACATTACATTTTAGGCACACTTTCATTAAGTGATTTCCCACAATTGCACATTTTTCCGTCAATGCCGAGCTGGATTCAAACTAGGGTCCTCAGATCGACTGCTTAGCAACAAGACAATGCCTCCCTCCTTAGTATATAGATTAGCACTTTCTAAAAAAAAGCTTCAAAGATAAGATTTCACCACTCCTTGTGAACCCTCCTGTTGCGTTGATGTCTTAAAATAGCCATTAGGCCATATTCTTCATACTGCCTAGTGAGTCGAGTGCACATTTGTTTGGTATTTATGTTTTATACATGGATAGCACCCGAATGAGTTGTCTCTTGTTTATGGCTGAGCTTTAACTGTCCGCACCTACACAATGGTTACAGATAATTACATACAGAGGATATTTAAAAGGTAACTGTGTAATCTGGTCCAATATTATCGTTGAAGGGGTCAAGTGATATTGATAGAGCGCGCAGGTCACCCGGGTCACTGAGTTTACCAATTTTCCACACACTGAGCCCAGGCGTGCCTACAAGTGACAATATTTCTGCGTGAACCGGGTGAAGTCCTTAGCACGCTACTATGAGTAATTCGGGGGGTGACTTCCCACCACTGCTGATCATGTACCTGACTTACCACAGGCACATTACTCCTGACGGATCAGGAGCTAGCAGGGAATAAGGGACAGGATTCCTACAGAAAAAACACTTTATAAACCAAATACATTTATCCACACTATATACTGTAAAATGACCACAGACACCTGATGAGTTTAAAAGTTTATCCAGAGATTTCAGAATGAATATGCCAAGATGATAAGCCAAATACACAGTAATACATCAAGTGTTATCATTAATGCCACAATGTAACTATGGATTAGGGCAAACACCATTAGAACAATTGGGAACACTGCGGAGTAATGAGCTATTCACCGCAAACTTTAAACTAGGGCAAGGGACATGAACAGGACATAAAATGAGTACTTAAACTAGGCTAGTTATTCTATTCTTACTGAATTTCACTGCAATCATGAATAAGGGAAGGGGAAAAATGGAACATACTAGTATAATATGACAATTTAATAATGTCCTACAGGTAGGGAGAAAAATGGAACAGTTCTAATAAACAATTGCATATAAGTTGCTTTAAACGGCAATAGGGCAATATCACAGGCAAGAGTGCTTTATTAACAAAAGAAGAAAGAGAGATAGAAAGACGTAAACCCACAGATTAATAATTACCTAATTAGGAATGAGGACTAACCCTGGCCACGGGTCAGTTTGGAAAGACGGGGACAAGGACCCTCAAGTATTGGCATACCAGAATGCGAGCAGGTACAGCTCACGGACAGTCAGGACAGGATACCCCTCAGCTTTGGGTCAGGGCTGGGCTCACCAAGGTACGACCAACACCCACAGCTTCGGATGCAACGCCTGCGTTACCCCTCTCTGCAAGTAATCCGCCAGTAACCCCGATTGGGTTTTCGAATTTCCCCAGCAAAGTGCTTCGCCAGCACTTAGCACTATTTCCACCCCTAGGAGTTTGTGGAAAGTATGGACAGAGTGCTCCGCAGCACTCTAGATTGAGCACCTATAGAGTTCGTAGGGTCAGTGACAGGTCTGCTACTCGGACAAGTCGGACGATTTCTCTATGCAATACCAGGCCAATTATATGGTTTGGGGACCCTTAGACCACCCACTAATGTTGCAAGTGACAGTTTCCCACATTCTGATTGGTCAGGAGAGGTGATTTGGTCATTGTCACCTCCTAGAATTCAGTGTTCCCATCATTACTATTAAATTTTGCACACCCGCCCCTTGGGTTCACGTTCCCAGGCATAGGAATACAGAAGACAATACAAGTGCATAGCATATAGCAACAGTGTTGCTTCGGTCAAGGTAGAATTCAGTCTCCTGGAGAGGGTTCCCAGGCGCATCGGGCTTCAGGAGCCAGCTGGCTTGTTTTAGCTTCTGCGCAGTGAGGTTTCTCCCAGGTCACATGACAGGTTTCAGAGGAGCCTCAGCATGGCGTCGCTCATGTTTTTCCCCAGCCCCCAGAGACGCGATACATGAAAAGTAAGCGAGAACAAAGTAGAATCTTACATAAAAATGATCACACTGTATACCGTGATAGATTTTAACACACCCCTTACTTTATAATATCTATAGTATTAAAGTTTAGTGCGAAAAGACAGATAGGCGAAAGCAGCGGTAGCAAGCAGAGAGCGTGGTGAGAGACAAGCGGCCATATTTGCATCAGTGCGCATGAGCAATACAATCCCTCCAAAATGCGAGTGCGTCACATCACATGGGTATGACCGACGCATGCGCAGACTGGATTTCTGCGAAGCAGCCATTTCCATAGTGCTAGCATTGTTAGGATGAAAAGACACACAGGCAAGCCTCTCGGGGACTCCCGCGTGTTGGGGAAAATGCTAAATAAACGACGGACAGTTGGATTAATATGATTATAAGATAGGCGAGGTTCATGAATAAGAGCAAGTCGCTTTACGTGCGAATCCTTGCTCCATCAATCCCCTCTTTGATGATATTTACTATCATTACTACATTAAGTAAACAGATGCCAACTTTCATTCTTCCATATCATTCATTTCGATCTCAACAAACTTATTGTTGATTTTTCTTTCGGCTTCTCTATGAGAGTGGTGATTCTTTGCCTTTTTGTAGATTTGATTCCTCAATTCCTCTAATTCTAACTCATCAATATTTCTCTTCACTCCTCTCTTATTCACAGTGTACTTCTTTTTACAATTTTGACATTTACAGCAGATGAATATGATCAGTGCAACCACACCTATTCCAATTATTGGCATCAGTATTTTCCACAGAAGATTTCTACCTAGGTTAGAAAACCAACTACCTATAGAGGAGAGACCTCCAGTCAGTCTCGTCCAGGCACTGTCAACCTCCAATGGTTTGAGTTTGTTTTCCAAATTCGTTATGTTCTTCACATATCTTTTAAGTTCGATACTTTTGTCAGGTATATAGGTGCAACAATGTTGCGCCTTCAGCATTCTACAGACTCCGCCCTCTTTTGCCAATAAGGTGTCAAGAGCAAGGCGATTCTGCAAAACCATTGATCTGATCGCAACCCTTTCAGTATTTACCAGCAGGAATCCAGCAGCAGTGTCAGTGGATAACCGATCCACTACTGTAGATAATTTGCAGATTCTGTGAGTGTTTAGAACTACCCCCATTCCAGGTATCAGTGCACTAAAAATATCACCTATGATTTCTCCTACACTCTCACGTTTACTACGCACTATGCCATTAGTGTCTTCATCATTGCTTCCAGCAGCATTATTCACATGGTATATTTTCGGGAAAACAATGCCAAAGTAGCAGCTTCCATACCAGTGATCCGGCAATTTAAAATAAGCCTTGTTCCCACATATATAATATATTCCGGGAAACACAGGTTCTGACCCATTTTTGAAACCCCAACCTCCAATTACCTTATAATTATGTTCACACTCGCTGGAACCAATGAATACATTGTTATAATATTCTGTCCTTTCTCTATGGAGACAAAGTTTTCCTTTCCGTTCAAAATCCAGCAACAAAGCAGGATTAGCTTTGCCTTGTGAGGTGTTATCCATATGTTCTGCCCACCTAGGGACTCTATCTTTCTCGTCATTTGCCTTTTTCTGAAACTTTTCCCTCCTTCTGTCTGCCATTTTTATGAATATCTTTTCCTGCTCTTGCAAGGAACAGGTCAGATTAGCTTGTCTTGCTTCATTTAAGTCTATGTCACCTATAGTCAGAAAATATTCTCCCATATAACGGGTTACCTCGCTCCTAACATGTACAAGGTTCAGGTGTCCCCTAATAGGAAGTTCAGAAAAGATTACGTCAGCATTTGAATAGTAGTACTGTAAAGTGCTTCTATAAAATAAGCTAGCTAATATACTGCAGGAAATTCCATAGGTTAGGGGTAAATGGTGATATGTCACACCTTCAGCTCCAGAAGTGGGTAGCTTCATGCAGAAATAACAATCTTCTATTTCCATAGCCTCTACATAATGCACTAAAAGGTTAGCGAAAACATTTAAATGCGTCCTGTTTTTCATCTTGTGAAAATGTAGTCCACCCTCATCTGATGCTTCTAATTTTGGTTGTGTGTGTCTCAGACTAACTGGGTTGTCACGTCGTTCTAAGCTTCGTGGTGTTTCTGCAGTCTGTACAACGTCTGCGTCTAATACTTCAGGTTCAGTAGGGGACAAGTTAGGATCTTTACTTATCATAAAAGGTATAAAGACTGTTAGTCCTATCCACATCACTATTAACATAGCTACACTACATAAGCATATTTTACAGCAAGTTTTACAACACCCAAATCTGGACCTTCCAGCTACGGTTGAATCAGACATTTTAGCTTACAGGTGGCTTTTGCAACCCCTCTTTGTTTCTTTACACCAAAGGCTCACTCGGGTTTTTCTCAAGGAGGGTCTTCGTCTGAACTCCGATCAGTTATGGACTCTTCGTCACTTTTACCACTGTGGTGGGGCTCATCAATTTCTTCCAATACCAAGTATGTCCATTCAGGGTTCCGATACAGCCTGTTCTGTTTCTTTACCCTGTCGCTCTTTCTCAGCGACTTGCCTCGGGCTGCTTTTCTTTCACTTTCAGCCCTCTTTCGGTCTTTTAGTTTCTCTTCGACTGTCTTTATTCGAAGTCTTAGTCTTTTGATGTATCGGGGTGCACCTTTGTCTCTGTGACTTCCAGTGGTCGAGGAAACTTGGCCTTCCTCGTGTACTCTTTTTATTTCACTTCGTTGTGGCACTTCTGTATCATCAGAGTCTATTTCCCTTCCTGTCTGACTAGTTCCAGGTCTTTCATCTATTTCTTCTGCCTGGTCCCTAAGCTGGCCCTGTTCAGGTTGGAGTTGTATTTGCTCTTTACTTTCAGGTGACTTTGTTTCTACTTCCTGAACATGTTCATATATATCTATCTGTTCCTGTTCATGCACTCCGACCTCTTCACTTTCTTCCGCATGAACTTCAGCTTTGACCACTATCTGTCCCTTTCCAGACTCCGGAGTCTCAGGAGGAGTGTTGATGTCTTGATATGTCCCTACTTGGCCTACTTCCTGATCAGGTGTGATGTGAGTCTCGTTGACCTGACCTTCGTCCTCTAGTTCTGTCTCACCTGGACTATCCCACTCATTGTCTAGGTAGGAATATTTCCGGGTTCGTATTGGATCATGAACCTGGTCGTCGGCAGGGTACCAATCAACGTCTCGACTTGTGCTCGGCAGTTCGATGTCAGCGAGATCTGGACTTTCTTCGGGAGTCTCCTCAGCTGGGCTGCCTTCAGCTTCAGTCGCGTTTTCTCCAGTTACCCGCTTTGTGTGGCTGGCATGGATCCACTTCGGAACACCAGCACACTTCACAGCAGTCGTAGTGACAAGGATCACTTGTCTTGGCTTTCCCCACTTTGGTCCAAGGCAACTCTTCCGGGTGTGTTTCTTTAGCACCACCCAATCGCCTGGTTGCAGTTTATGTGCTGGAGTCTTGGGCCAGTCGTCAGCTGTCTCTCCAATCTGGTGAGAGAGAGAACGCACTTGGTCACCCAGCAGCTTGCAGTATTCCAGTACCAAATCATCAGAAATGCTTAGCAGTTTGTGTCCAGGTACCCAAGCCTGTCGCATCACTCTCCCCATCAGTACTTCGTGGGGACTCAGGCCTGTTTTTCGATTCGGAATACTTCTCAAACTCATCAGCACAAGGGGCAAAGCTTCTATCCAGTTCATTTTGGTGGCATCACACATCTTCGCCAATCTGGACTTGATTGTGCCATTTATCTGCTCAACTACCCCAGAAGCCTCTGGGTGGTATGCACAGTGCAGCCTTTGCTTCATCTTAAATGCCGCACAGAGTTCTTCTAGGACATCGTTGGCAAAATGCCCACCTTGGTCTGTTTCAATCGTCTCAGGAATTCCAAACCTAGGTATCAACTCTCTAAGCAATAGTTTGGCTACTGTCAGGGCGTCATTTTTCTTTGCTGGGTAGGCCTCCACCCACCTGGACAACAGGCAAACTACGACCAGGACATATCTATATCCTTTATACCTGGGCATGGTTATAAAGTCTGCTTGCATCCTGACAAAGGGACCCACTGCCTTTCCAATGGTACTCTGTTCTACTACAGTCCTCTTTCCTGCATTGAATTGCTGACACACTAGACACCTCTGGCAAAGCCTTTCTGCCTGGTTCCTGAACTTTGAGTTATAGAACACTTTGTCAAACACACAACACATTGCGTCCCTTCCCATATGTGTGGGTTCATGTATCATCCTGACCATGGGATCTATCAGGCTGTCGGGCAGTACAGGCACCCCAGTTGAGTTTACCACCACACCATCATTCCTTACTCGGCATTCATTCGCCCTCCACCTGCCTTTTTCTTCCCTGTCTGTTGCTTGTTGTAAGTCTTTCAATTCATCCCACGTTGACACATTATCAAACAACATCAGTTGGCAGCTGTTTCCGCCCCATAACCCAATTTGGAGGGACATTTGGTGTCGGGCACAAAACTGTACGATTTGGTCAGCGTATCGGTTTCCGGCTGTCACATCATCATTTCCGGATCTGTGAGCCGCACACTTGACCACAGCCAATTCTTTGGGCAATTGAATAGCTTCCAGTAAGTCTTGTACCACCTTTCCATTCCTGAAAGGGGTACCTGAGGAAGTCATGAATTGTCTTTGTAACCATAGTTGGCCGAAGTCATGAACAACCCCATAACAGTACTGGCTGTCGGTGTAAACAGTTATTCTTTTATTTTTACCCCTCTTACATGCTCTTGTCAACGCGATGAGCTCTGCGACTTGTGCAGATTTCAATTCGCATAGGTAAGAGGCTTCCAGGGTGTTTGTCAATGTGACTACAGCATAGGCAGCGCACAGACCTCCACTCTCATGTCTTAAACACGAGCCATCCACAAAGATTGTAAGATCCCCATCAATCAAAGCTATTTCACGGATGTCAGGACGGGGCTTAGTACTGAATTCTGTTAGATCAATGCAGTTATGTTCCACTTCATCCTCAGCATCTACATCCAGAGGAACAGGTAACAACGTTGCAGGGTTCAAGATGTTGCACCGAGAAATTGTTACATTCTCAGCACCAATCAAAATTCTTTCATACTTAGTCAGCCGACTAGGTGTGAGATACTGGGTCTTGGTTCTTGTCAGTAGGATTACAACAGAATGTGGAACATATACGGTGACAGGATGTCCCATGACAATATTCTCACTCTGTTCTAGACTGATGCAAGTAGCAGCTACTGCTTTCAGGCATCCGGGTAATCCAGCAGCCACCGGATCTAGGGTGGCTGAAAAATAAGCCACGGGACGTCTGACCAGCCCATGCTCCTGGGTCAGGACTGAGAGAGCGCAATTTTCTCTGGTGTCACAGAACAGCTCAAAGTTCTTGGAATAATCAGGCATACCCAATGCAGGAGCGGTACATAGGCAATTCCGTAATGTTACCCAAGCGGACATGCTTTCACTGTCCCAACTGACTGGGTCTTCTACTCCTTTCTTGGTCATTTTTATCAAAGGCTTTGCCAGAGCTGCGAATCCTACAATCCATTGCCTGCAGTACCCCACAACTCCCAGGAACATTCTCACCTCTTTCTGAGTTCGGGGTAGTTACATTGCTTTAATTATTTTGATCCTTTCTGTAGTGACTTTTCTGATCCCTTTCTCTATCTGGTGCCCCAGATATTTTACCGAGTTTTTACAGAACTGTAATTTGTCAGGCGACACTTTATGTCCTCCTTTTCCTAGGTGATTCAGCAAGGCGATGGTGTCTGTGACACAGTCAGTTTGGGTTTTAGATGCCACTAACAGGTCATCTATGTACTGCACCAAAACAGACTCTCTTGGCAGGACTAGAGATTCAAGGCATTTCTTTAAGATCTGGTTGAAAATCGATGGACTTTCAGTGTACCCTTGAGGGACACGATTCCAGACATAGATATGGCTGTCAAATTCAAAACTGAAAAGGAACTTGCTTTCTGGATGCAATGGAATAGAAAAGAATGCATGGCACAGGTCAATGACAGTGAACCATTCCGCATTCCAAGGAATCTGGTATAGTATCACTGCAGGGTTGGGCACAATGGGACAGCAAGGTACAACAATTTGGTTTACCTTGCGTAGGTCCTGCACTACCCGGTATTTTCCACTAGGCTTTTTAATCCCAATGATGGGTGAGTTGCAGGGACTGCTCATTACTTCTTGTATGATTTCTGCTTCGAGTAACCTGTTAATTTCAATTGCGACTCCTGCTTTTACTTCTGCACTCATTTTGTACTGTCTTGTTCTGGGGTATACAGCATTTGTTTTTATAGCTATTTTAACTGGGTCCACATTTGCCATTAAGCCTACATCCTTTCCTGTGAAATCCCATACCTCAGGTATTACTCTCAACTGGAGCTCTTCAGGTAAGTCTTCAACAGACAAGGTTTTAATATCAGTGTCAGGTCTCACTAACATCAGTTTATACAAGCCATCTCCATCAGGGGTCTGAATTTCGACACCTTTTGGTGTGCAAAAGATGGTGCAGTTCATTTTGCACAACAAATCACGTCCTAACAGGTTCACAGGACTGGAATCACAGACCACAAATCTGTGCATTTCTTTAAAATTTCCTATAGAGATTTCCATAGGTTCAGTTATTGGAGTACTTATTATTTGATTGGAGACACCCACTACTTGGATTGCTTCTCCCGAGAGGGGTAGGTTAGGAACATCCACTGTTCTCACAGTGGACCGGGTAGCACCAGTGTCCAACGTCTTTTCCCTCAATCTTTCCTTCAATGTATGGTCCAGTCTGGTCTACCGGTAAGGAGGCGCCAAGCACGCACTCCTTGTCCTCCCCTCTCAGGCCCCGTCAATCTTGTTCATCACAGAGGAAAGAATCGTTTAACAGGTACTGTGGAATTGCTGCATTGCTTTCATTCTCTCCTTCCCATATTTCCGCCCTTTCATTCTGCTGGCCTTGATTCTTATAATTCTGTCTAGGAGCGCGAGGTACTGGAGGTAGCTTTACCTGTTGTTCGTTCTTTCTTGTCCCCTCTTTCTGCACCTGTGGATTTAAACCATTTATAGGGGCATTACCGGCCTGTAGGTGTGGACACTCGTCTCTCCAATGCCCTATCTGGCCGCATCCGTGGCAAGGAAACTTTTTCATAGCTTCTTCCCGACTCATTTTTGCACGGGGATTCCCTCCTCCCCCAGCATTGGTACTTTGGGTATTATTATTAGAATTCAATTTACTTAACTGCTTTTCTTGCTGTTCAGCCAATTTCACTTGTGCCCACATAACCTTCTCCTTGAGGGCTTTCTTTTTATTTTCGATCTCATCTTCGCAGTATTTTGCGTACTTAAGGACATCATCTATGGGCTTTCCCTGCCAACTTATTTTATTATCTCGAATCCATTGGGATATTTCAGGTCTTAATCCTAGCACGAATCTGTAACTGAAATGGGTCATGTCCTTCATGTCCACATTATCGATTCCACTGTAAGTTTTGAATACTTGCAGTAACCTTTCATAAAAGGAATGGACAGTTTCATCACGCTCTTGGGTAGTTCTATCTATCCTGGTCCAATCTGTTTCCTTTGCTGGCACCTTTTTCTTGAGGTAGTGTATGACTTGATCATACTTCCTCATTACTTCAGGCGAGGAAGCTCCTGTTTTGTCGTCTCTTGCATATTCCTCACTGGGCCAATCAATTTCAATTTTGCAGTCAGTCCACAAATCTACAGGAACCACAATGTCGAAAAACCCATCCAGGTCTTTCAAGAGACATTTCTGAACCTTTACGAAACGTTCGACCTGTCTGTACCAGTCGACTGGTTTCTCCCGTAATTTCGGGAAGTCATTAGTAAATGACACAATATCCTGTCGGGACCAAGGGACATGGACATATTTTCCCCCCGGGACCTCTCTCATGGGACACAATTTTTCTGCGGGAGTTACTTCTTTCAGCACATATTCTGAAGCCTGGGATTTTGCCCTGCTGTCTTCCTTTTTCTTTGCCCACCGGGTTCTCCATTTCCCTACATCCCCCCATTTCTGTAAGAGTTTTAATAATTCTTTTATCTGGATCTGTTTTCCTACCACATTCAAGCTCTCTAAGTCTTTGTCCGAAAAATCTACTCTGTAGGGTTTCTGAAGGATTTTGGAGCGACTGACATCGATTCCCATTTCTGTGGCGGTGTCCATCAATATCTCATGGAGCAATCTAGCATTCCGGGTGAGGTTTTTACTGATGAACAGTAACTCTTCTTCGCTGAAGGAGTTTAAACGGTCTAATCCTACATTTCCAGCCATCATTTCCTCTATTTCTATTCTTAGTTTATAGATTTCTAATGGTTTTGGTTGGGGAGTGGTCTCTTTCTCCAACTCTTTGGTCCATCTGTCTAATTCTTCTGGAGATACTACTGTGGCACTCCTAACCCCAGACGTACTTTCAATCAGAACCTCTTTTGCCTTACTCTGACTTCTTGCCCCTGGCATGCTAGGTCTAGATTCCCTAATGGGCATATCCATCAGAACCACTGATTCGCACTCACTTTCTTGATCATCATCTATGAGTACTTCTTTTCTCGGGGGTGGGATGCTAGGAGTTGGCATTATTGGAGAGATAACAGGAGGACGAGGACTAGCCAGGTTATCCCTATAAAGAGGAATAGCGGGTCCAATGGTTACTGGGATAGTCAGGGAATCTGGATGGGGATGTATCTGGGCTATGGTCCGGACCAAATCATCTCGCTGTCTAGCCAGGGCTTCCTTCTCTTGTTCTCGCAAAGCCTTTTCTGCGGAATTGTCATGCAATACTTGGGGTACCAAGGGAGGATAGATACTTGGGGCTGTTGGGGTAACCAACCGAGGTGGGCCTTCTCCAAATGGCTAATAATTTGGGACCGTAGATCTAGGTCTGCAAAACCCATCCCCTTCACTGGTTTTACTATCCATACCCGTTCCATCTGTCTCGCTATCCCTCCGACATCTGGGATATTTTGCAAACGGGTTTGGTGAACTTAAAGGCTCTGATTCTGCTACATAGGGAGGTGGGTTTTTCATCAACAAATCTTCTAGGTGCTCATCTTCTGAGTCCCCTACGGGCATTAAGTGATGGGTTTTTTCTTTACATTTCCCTTTCCCTTGTTCTAATACCCCCATCATTGGAAACAATCCCTCCACCATCATGCTTTGTCTCCAATTTTTCATTTTCTGCTCTTTGGTTTCTCTATGGACCCTCGGATACCATTTGCTTACTCCCTTGTCCATCCGGGGTCTATCTCTTTCCAGGGCCTCAATTTCCCATTCTTCTAGGGCCTCGTACTGGGTTAATCTGGGTCTGGGATGTAATTCATTCATGCGGGTCCTCAAGTTAAACAGGATTCTGCCATTAAACGTACCATCAATAGGGAATGCTAGGACTCCGTCATCTGCAGTATACGTTGCCCAATTCTTTAGCCATACACAGGTATGATACCCTTTTCAAACATCATGAAGGAGGCAGGAGTATTCGGTGGAGGAATGATCACACCCTCCCTCGTTCTAATGGGCTTGTCTGTTTTAAAAAAATTCTTTACCTTGTCGGCAAATGACATTTTTTTTTTTATTCCATACATCATGTGCGGTCTACCTCGTATAATCTGTTCCTTATAGAAGCCTGAGTTTTGTGGATTAGGTAAGAACTCAGGATACCACATATGCCTTTCCAGGCTCGCTTCTAACTCGGCCTGATTAATTTTGTTTACCTTTGTACTTCCAATGCTAGCGCAACTTTTATTTTGTAGAAACCAATCAACACTGTGAATACAAAAATCCTTGTCCAATGGGTGCGTGGCCTTTCGCGAGACCAGGTCTCACGCTCCGGCACTCACCCCTCCCTTACAAATTCAGCTTCACTACACACCCGCTGTCTTGACCAATACCAGCGCGGCACGGAGTGACGTCAGAGCAGTCTTCCGACCGACTCCCTCCTTCACAAGGTAACGGAAACTTTTAATTTTTCCTAAAGTGCGAGTGCAAATCTTAGTTAACAACACACAACGTTTGCCACTGTGTCTGAGTGTTCTAAATAGATAGAAAAACTTTCTCTCACTACAAGTAAACCACTTCTGTCTACTTTTCATTCACTCCGGATAGA
This sequence comes from Lissotriton vulgaris, assembly GCF_964263255.1. Lineage (NCBI taxonomy): Eukaryota > Metazoa > Chordata > Amphibia > Caudata > Salamandridae > Lissotriton > Lissotriton vulgaris. Next base: position 1,803,940,421 of record NC_141694.1, on the reverse strand, counting down.
CTTCTTTGCCTAACCCCTCACACGAGCAATATAGAACATGTTATTCTCCTGACTCATCCACTTCTTTCCGGGATATATACTGAGCCAGGATTTCACCAGCGTACTAATTTACTTACCATTCAAGCCTCGGAGACCCTATTACTCCTCCCACATGTGACCCTTACTAGGTGATATCACAAGGGGAGTTTTATACAAAGGACTCGTAGCTATCAATTATACAGATGCAAAAAAGATCCTGATTAGTGCTTCCAGGTATTCCTAACCCTGCACTAATGACTCACAACAAGTGACTTTTCCAGCTAACCGGATTCTGCTCACCGTTAGCTATATACCTCCCCGGGGATTCGGACTACACTGAACGCTTACAAACAGTTCTTTGTTAATACGACATATAACACTTATAGCAGCAATGCAAAAATCATATACATTTACATATAAAACCTTAAAACATTGCAAAATATTTGAATCAATGCGGTAGAAAATCAGCAGCACATTTTATTTTCACGGTTTGTTCATCAACTATCCTGTCTACCTATTTTAACTAGTCCAAACCATAGCTCTGCTACCAGAAAATTACTGATAGAGCGCGCAGGTCACCCGGGTCACTGAGTTTACCAATTTTCCACGCACTGAGCCCAGGCGTGCCTACAAGTGACAATATTCCTGCGTGAACCGGGTGAAGTACTTAGCACGCTACTATGAGTAATTCGGGGGGTGACTTCACACCACTGCTGATCATGTACCTGACTTACCACAGGCACATTACTCCTGACGGATCAGGAGCTAGCAGGGAATAGGGGACAGGATTCCTAGAGAAAAAACACTTTATAAACCAAATAGATTTATCCACACTATATACTGTAAAATGACCACAGACACTTGATGAGTTTAAAAGTTTATCCAGAGATTTCAGAATGAATATGCCAAGATGATAAGCCAAATACACAGTAATACATCAAGTGTTATCATTAATGCCACAATGTAACTATGGATTAGGGCAAACACAATTAGAACAATTGGGAAAACTGCGGAGTAATGAGCTATTCACCGCAAACTTTAAACTAGGGCAAGGGACATGAACAGGAACTAAAATGAGTACTTAAACTAGGCTAGTTATTCTATTCTTACTGAATTTCACTGCAATCATGAATAAGGGAAGGGGAAAAATGGAACATACTAGTATAATATGACAATTTAATAATGTCCTACAGGTAGGGAGAAAAATGGAACAGTTCTAATAAACAATTGCATATAAGTTGCTTTAAACGGCAATAGGGCAATATCACAGGCAAGAGTGCTTTATTAAGAAAAGAAGAAAGAGAGATAGAAAGACGTAAACCCACAGATTAATAATTACCTAATTAGGAATGAGGACTAACCCTGGCCACGGGTCAGTTTGGAAAGACGGGGACAAGGACCCTCAAGTATTGGAATACCAGAATGCGAGCAGGTACAGCTCACGGACAGTCAGGACAGGATACCCCTCAGGTTTGGGTCAGGGCTGGGCTCACCAAGGTACGACCAACACCCACAGCTTCGGATGCAACGCCTGCGTTACCCCTCTCTGCAAGTAATCCGCCAGTAACCCCGATTGGGTTTTCGAATTTCCCCAGCAAAGTGCTTCGCCAGCACTTAGGACTATTTCCACCCCTAGGAGTTTGTGGAAAGTATGGACAGAGTGCTCCGCAGCACTCTAGATTGAGCACCTATAGAGTTCGTAGGGTCAGTGACAGGTCTGCTACTCGGACAAGTCGGACAATTTCTCTATGCAATACCAGGCCAATTATACGGTTTGGGGACCCTTAGACCACCCACTAATGTTGCAAGTGACAGTTTCCCACATTCTGATTGGTCAGGAGAGGTGATTTGGTCATTGTCACCTCCTAGAATTCAGTGTTCCCATCATTACTATTAAATTTTGCACACCCGCCCCTTGGGTTCACGTTCCCAGGCATAGGAATACAGAAGACAATACAAGTGCATAGCATATAGCAACAGTGTTGCTTCGGTCAAGGTAGAATTCAGTCTCCTGGAGAGGGTTCCCAGGCGCATCGGGCTTCAGGAGCCAGCTGGCTTGTTTTAGCTTCTGCGCAGTGAGGTTTCTCCCAGGTCACATGACAGGTTTCAGAGGAGCCTCAGCATGGCGTCGCTCATGTTTTTCCCCAGCCCCCAGAGACGCGATACATGAAAAGTAAGCGAGAACAAATTAGAATCTTACATAAAAATGATCACACTGTATACCGTGATAGATTTTAAAACACCCCTTACTTTATAATATCTATAGTATTAAAGTTTAGTGCGAAAAGACAGATAGGAGAAAGCAGCAGTAGCAAGCAGAGAGCGTGGTGAGAGACAAGCAGCCATATTTGCATCAGTGCGCATGAGCAATACAATCCCTCCAAAATGCGAGTGCGTCACATCACATGGGTATGACCGACGCATGCGCAGACTGGATTTCTGCGAAGCAGCCATTTCCATAGTGCTAGCATTGTTAGGATGAAAAGACACACAGGCAAGCCTCTCGGGGACTCCCGCGTGTTGGGGAAAATGCTAAATAAACGACGGACAGTTGGATTAATATGATTATAAGATAGGCGAGGTTCATGAATAAGAGCAAGTCGCTTTACGTGCGAATCCTTGCTCCATCAATATCTCTGGCCAGGTGGTTTGTAAAGGTCACCAGAAGTCTGAGATGGGAATGATAAGGTCAGCATCTACAGTGACGCTCAGCTGTATATGTGGAAGAGCTCAGCTCTATCTGCCCAGGGCAGCAGCGCTTTTTATGCCGGAACTCATCTCTGGCTCAATGAAAGATATTACCAACGGGTTCACAGCCTCTGCTCTAGCTGTTCATGGGTCCATCACTGTATATGCAGGGACTTGGCTGCATCTGGGATGGAGCTTAGCTTTATCTACAGATTAGTGAGATGATGAGGTCTGTTTGTGGCAGGGCTCCACTGTCTCTGTATGCACAAGAACCTACTGCTCTGTGTGCAAGAACTCCTTTCCAAAACAGTGAAAGTGAGAATCAGGGTTTGGGAGTGTGTATGATTGGCAGAGGGAAGTTAGCGGATGGACTCCGCCTAGGAGTGCGCTTCGCGTAACCTGCTCCGTCAACTGCCTATGCTCTCAGGGTTTAGAATTAACCCGCATGTTTACCTGATGTGTTGGCGATACACTGTAGCCACCCACGGTAATCTCCAGTGAGTTAGAAAGGAGAGGTGATTCAGTGGGGCATCCTGCGCCATATCAGGCCTGGGAAGGTTTGCAGCACCTACCCGCAGCACCCAGCGGCTCATAGAGGAGGACGATGCGGCCGCATAACTGAAACTGTGGCAATGGACCTGGAGGGCCCTGCAGTAGCAGCAAAGTCAGTGTTGGCTTCGGCGTCACCCCTGCAAGTGGTTCAGGGTGGACGTACATCTGACGCCGCTCCTGCCTCACTGCTGAGGAAACCAATCTTGAGGTTACTTGATCTGGCAGACCAGCGGGCTTACTCCAGTCCTGCATCTCAGAGAACTCCACTCCGGTCTCTGAAATGCCAGACACGTTGCTCAGCGCTGTGCACAAAGACTGAGGAACTAACACAACTTCTTAAACCACCCTGGAAGTAACTGAGGGCCAGAAGTAGGTCGCCCAATACCGGTCGGTAACGGCCGAAATTACTGAATTTCGGCCGTTACCGACCGGTATTGGGCTTTCTAAATGTAGGTGGTATTTTTTTAGGATTCAGTATTTTACCGAATCGGTAATTTAAGGATTCGATACAATACCGAATTCTTAACATACCAATTCGGTAAATTACCGAATCCAGGATGTAGGGAGCACTCAAGTTGGTGCATTCCTCAGTTAAGTATTCGTTATTTACCACCAAGTACAAGTTGGTGGTAAATAATGAAAACCTTTGAAAAAGCATTTTTTTTTGCATTTTCAACAGTGCGATGTGGCAGACATACATGCCCTTAGGGCATGTATGTCTGCCACATGTGCACCCATATACAATTGAGGGGTGCAACAGGGTGTGAAAGTGACACCCTGCCACCCTTCAATGTTTTCCCCCTTTTACCGAATCTGTATTTACCGATTTGGTAATTGCCATTCATTCCTATGGGCCTCCGAATCGGTAAATACAGATTCGGTAATTACCGAAACTTACCGATTCGGTAATTTTAATGAAAAATTACCTACATCCCATTTACCTATTCTTAAATACCAAATCGGTATGATTCGGTATTTAGGAATAGGTAAATTGAGATTACCTACATCTGACCCTGAATGTTTAATCACCACTGGGATGAGAACCAGGAACATGATTCCCAGGAGGCAACTGGGACAGACAGCCTGAGTCAGTCAAATGATCTACAACAAGGTATGGGACAGACTGATATTTTGATATGTCAAAACACTACTGGGCCCTGCGGAAACTCTCCCTCTGTATCACTGTTACCCCAACATTTGGTAGGGAGCAACGGGAAGGGAAAACTACCCGATGCCATGGACACCAATGTGGGAGCAGAATGCCTGGTACATTCAGGACCATCTAACCTGGAGGCGGTAGTAATTTCAATTGTGCCAGACCCAGAAGTAGTGATGGTGCACCCCGTAGTGCCTGTCACTGCACCAGATGTTTCGGTTGATAACACAGGGGGGTCTATAGAACTGACTGAGGTCTTGAGGCCTAATGCTACAAAAGCCAGCGCCCCGGGCAATAAGCCACGTAGAGTCAAAGGAGGGAAAGGTCTGAGGTGCTGCACAATAGCTCCATTTCGACATGCTCAAAAGAGGGGTGCAAGGCTAGCACCTTCCCTAAGTGGGTTACTACTAAGGGAGAAGTTAGAGCCATCATTTGTTGGCTGTCCAATACCAGCAATGCAGTGCATGAAACAACCGTTACAATGCATGCATCATAATGCATGCCATTACCCCCCATGTCGTTACCACACAAAAGCTTTGTTGCAGGGGGTAGAAGGTGTTGGATTTAACTCCAACATCCTCCCTACTGTTGCACGCCCTGGAATTTGGAATGGTAAATTATACTGTTCCAACTTCCAGAGCACCCCCTACAGCAAGTCGGGGTAAAGATTTGCACTGTAACTGTATCATACGTGAAGGGGGAAGGCTTGGATCTTAAAGCCTATGTGGTCACATTATTTCAGCAAGCATTCCCTGGTCTTGCCTACTCGGACATGGACTCACAGGTTCAGCGGACACATAGACTTCCAATGTCGGTAACCCAGGGAGCCCGAGCCAAGTCGTCATATTCAGTCCAGTGGCGCCGAGGTGAGTTAGCTGGACTCAGACTTGAGTTCATGGACTCCAAGAACAGGCGCCCTGAGAAACTGTTGCAACCACAAGAGGAGCTGCCCAACCGGCCACACCCTCCACGATATCGTTCCAGCACAATCAGGATGTGCAATAACAGGGGAGCAAACTGCCACAGCTCTAAAACGAGGGGCTAACCGCTACAACGGTTAAGAAAATTATTGTATGTGTGTTGCTCTGTGAACATGTGTGCAGGTATGTCATGTGTCTTGGGATGAACAATTCAAAAACCAAACCTCTTGCCTTTGTCAACACTTGCTCTGAAATGGCCTTTTGACGTGAATAATTGATGCAAAACGGAGCACAGGAATGTAGATTGTTTCAAACATTAATGAGTTCTTCCATCTTTGTCTGTTCATTACTTCCCCAGGTGCGCCTACATTTACGGTCTCGCAGCCGGCGCCACCCAGACCTTCTACTGCCATGGATTGGTCGGTCGTTATGTCAACGTCGTTATACGAGACAACGGAGGGGTCCTCACGCTTTGTGAAGTGCAGGTCTTTGCTGAACCGGAATCATACAAGCAAGCCGAATAAGGGCCTTTCTTCAAGACAGTCATACTCAATACATTTACAGATATAATTGAGTATTGGAGTGCTACTTTCTCAATGTATTGAATACAAAGCAATATTTCTGCAATTGCTGATGCATGAACTGCTAATTGCCTCACTAAAATGATTGCTCTTAATTCCTATGTGCTGGATTTCTGTTTGTTAATTTGATTCAAAATATTTTGAAATGTTCAAATATTTCTTTCAGCTTAATTCAATAAATGTTTAATTGTAACTGTTTTTTCATACTGTTAGTGTTATTCTGTAATGCGACCACAAACGGTAAAGGCAATTGTTGGACAGCTGACACACCAAAACCCCACTTTTTCTTGGCTTTGGTATCATTGGTATCAACGGTATCAATAGTAAGTTAACATGTTAACACTGTCACAAGCTATTTGTGTTATTCTGTATTCCTTCACTGCGTGCGTTCGTGTATGTGTGTGTGTGTGTGTGTGTCCTCCAACCAAGCATCAAACATCACCATAAACTGCAGCTTCCTGTATCCCTGCGCTGCCTGCATTCCAGGCATTGGCCTGACGTCAGTAAGGCTGCACAGACCCCCGCCACCTGGCTGCCCCAGCCCCACTGAGACACTGACTCATTTGTACAACTGCTCTTTCCAGGGTATTTGCTGATATGTTCACTGGTACTGACCCAGAACTACCGGACTCCAAAGACACTCATCTCCAAAAAGCGACTTCACCCTCGACATGGAGTACTACAGAACGAAGATAAGAGGCCGGGTTGTGTAATATCTGGTATCCCCTCGGGATCAGGTATCCCCTGGCATTCGGCAGCCTCCGGAGATCTTGCTGATTGGACAGCTCGGACGGGCCCCCAGCAGCCCTGCCCACCTCAGGAGAAGCGAGCCTCGGCTCCAGCAGGCAGGAGCAGCAGCGTACCGAGCAGTTGAAGGAATGCACACAACCCTCTCGCTCTCAGTTATCTTCATTTTTGCTGGCCCTGTAAAGCTACACGTGATCCTGGCCTTCTTCAGTGTGTCTCTCAGTGCCAGGAAACCTTTTCTGGTTTCTACCGTACTCTTCGAGAAGTCTTGGGTGATAATTATTTTTTGTCCATTCCATTTGAGTGTTTGGCTTCTCCTCGCAAAAGCGAAAATGGCGTCGGTATGGTTTGCTCTCAGGGGCCTGCAGATGATTGTTCTTGGTCCCTTCATGTGCTGTTGCTTCATGGCCGGTACCCTATATGCTTTGTCTATTTCGAAAACTTTTTCGAAATGAGGGCCTGTCAGTTTGGGGATTAGGGTTTCAAGTAAAGCTGCGCATGACCCTGCCGCCACTTCCTGGTGTTCTGGCACCCCCAGGATCCTGATGTTCCCCTTTCTGCTTCTGTCATCCTGTTCCGCGAGCATTCTCTGCATATCACTCGATATCTTGGAGATATAGCGTACGTCTCTGTCTGTGGTGACTGCTTTGTCTTCTATGTCACTTATTCTTCTCTCCGCCTCTCCCACTCTGCAGGCAATTCTGTTCTGGTCTGCACGTATTGCAGTGAGTTCTAGTTGAACATTGTCCATAGAGGTCTTGGTGGCCTTGGCCAGGTCATTGGCTTCTGTTATCTTTTTGAAGAGCACATCCATTGCTGCCTCAGTGTTGTGGATGTTCTTCGTTTTGATTGGTGAGTCAACCAGGTCTTTCTTTATTTTTTTGTTGTCGCTGCCCAGTTTGTCTTCTCTGCCGGACATCCTATCAAAGCCTCTTCTTTCCAGGTAGATGGACAGCCTGTCCTTCTTTTGCTGGTCTGCCTGCTGGATTCCCAGGTGTGGGCTGTTGTTTGTAGTACTTATGTGTTTGTCTTTTGTGGTATCCTTTGTGGTGTCCCCAAAGGTGAACCTGCTGGGCCACCTTACTGTCCTTGTTCTTGTTTTCCCGGATGCCAGGGCTTCTGCGGCAATGTTGGGTGTCCGTGTGGTTGATTTGTCTGGCGACCCCCTTATTCATTTCGGGGTTGGCTGTGTAAGCGCCGCTGCTGGTGTCTGTCGGTGTTGTGCACCGCGCTCGTTTGTGATTGTTCCCTGTTGCTTGTCTCTTGGTGCTTGGTGCCCGTTCACCTCCACCCGTACGTTATTGCGGTACAGCCTCTATCATGGTCTGGTAATTGTTGGTATTCCCAGGGTGGTACTGGCCTTGCGAGCTTGCGTTTTGATCAGTATCGCTTGTGGCCTTTTGTTCGCTCCTTCTGCCGTCCCTCTGAGCGTTTGATGCCCACCTTAAGATGGCCACCGTACTCGTTCGGCTTTTTGTTGGGTACCGGGGGTACAGCGTCCTTTGGCCGGTGATAGCCGCTGTTAACCACTGAGTCCTTAGTACGGCAAAACCGCAAAGGCTGCCCCTTGTTGCTTTGTTCTCTGTTCTTTAGACCCCTTGTTGTACCGTGCAGCCGTATGCCCTTCTTAAGATGGCCGCCGCCCTTGCTCTACAACCTGCGTTGTGTGGCTGTTGGTCTGGGTTCTTGGGTTCTTGGGTCCCCCTGCGTTTGGGTCTCGGTCTGGTGGTTGTCAGATTCCGATTGCCGGTGCACCCACGCGGGATCTGGCCCTTCGAGCCTGCGCGCCTTGTTTGTCTCACTTCCTGACGTCGCTGCCTTGTTATTGTACAGTTTAAGATGGCCGCCCTAGGCTGATAGGATTCGGTTTCGCTTTCTCCAGTATCGGAGCTTCAAGTGTTTGCCTGGAAATTGCTTTCCGCGCTCTCTGCCGCCTTTGCCCTTACCTCCGCTCTTGTTTTCAGCGTGCTGAGGAAATCGGGCGCGTTTGGTGGTAGAGTCCGTGTTGCGGTGTCTGCCCACTCTCCTACAGCCTCTTTCAGAGCATCGCCATCTTTGTCCGCCTCCTTCCTTAGTCACTCCCTCAGAGAGACTTACGGTTTATTCCTTCTTCGCTGTTTCTGCGATGGCGCCGGATTTCCTTGCCTTCTGCTCCTTATGTTCCCACGCCTTCTGCACTGCTTCACGTGAGGGATGGGGCTCTTTTTGCTATGTTGCTCGCCGTTTGTTTACCCGGGGTTACGGAGCTCTCAAACTTAGGCAACCGCCTGCGTTGCCATCCAAGCCACGCACACTTTTGACGACCCAGCCGAGCTACGCAGTTACCTCCAGGTACAGGAGCCGGAGGAGATGGAACAAAACAGCCCAGGAACTGCAAAAAAGAAGGGCATCATCGGATGGCTCAGAAACCGGGGAAAAAGGGGAAGCAGGAGGTCGAGGATAGACTCAGCACTAGCACGTGTACCTGAACAACGGCTACCTCAATAAGGCCACCTCAGTTTGCCAAACACAGCGGTGCTCAGACAATCGGGGAAACTGACACTTAAATCATGACCTACAGAACTAACAACCCATCTACCTCAACAAGCGATGTACTCTGCACTACCTCACCACCCTTTTGTCTCTGAAGTAAGACTACTACATACAGTATTATGCAACTCCCAGGAAGTGTTCACTCACGGGCAGGCCCCAGTGATCTGCAAAGAATATCCTTTTAGTGAATGCACAGCACGGAATGGGGCGAGGAGGAATTGACACACCCTGGGGGGCGGGGGGCGGAGAACCGTTGCTGTCGCACATTTACAGTACGTTGACAGGGGGGGGGAAAGGGCCGGGGGGGAGGCCATGAAGCACAGACAATCACATCTTGGGGGAGTTACCTACTCTCTTTTTCCTTCTTTCTTCTATCCCTGCACACATCCCCAGTCCTAATCATACCCCGGAGGGGGGGCTTGAACACTCTAGGTGGGAAATAGTACCGGTGGCCCCACAACTGGAACAAGACACCAACTTAGACACCAGCTCAGGTAGCAGCGATATAACCACTGCACCATGACCACACCCGACACCCCAGGCCTAGCACGGATAGCCGCGGACATAAAGATTGTATCCCTGAATGTCAAAGGCCTCAATCACCCCGTCAAGCGACGGAAGACGCTAGACTACTTAAATAAGTTAAAAGCAGACATATACGTCCTCCAAGAGACCAGAGTCTCCATAGAGTACGCAAACAGGTCAAGGCAAACTGGATAAGCGAGGTAGTGTGCTCACCAGCCGTGAATAAGAAGGGGGGAGTGATCACTATTATTAGCAAGAAAGCAAAGTTCAGGGTCCACGACCACCAAGCTGACACAAAAGGCAGAAGACTACTCACATGCATCAAAAGGGGGGAGGAGACCATGCACATAGCAAACATATACGGGCCCAACGCAACAGACAAAAAATTCTGGGAAGAGGTAGAAAGCGAGCTCAGCAACATCCCAGTGGGGGAACTGCTAATCACAGCTGGAGATATGAACCTAGCGATGGACAACGCCACAGACAGACACCCACACAGACCCAGCCATGCCACGCAAGAACAGAACACACTCAAAAACGTATGCACCAAACTTGCACTATCAGACCCGTGGAGACTACAACACCCCAGCGCCAGAGAATACACATTCTATTTGAACCCCCACAACTCATACAGTAGAATAGATTACATACTCATGTCTGACACACACACACACCTGACGAAATCAACGGAAATAGGCGCACTAACAATTTCAGATCATGCTCACATCTCCCTCTCCATAAGCGGCAAACACAATGAAACACCGAGCCGGAGATGGCGCCTCAATAGCGACATACTAGAGAACCCCACAAACGTCACCGGAATAGAAGAGGCAATTAGAGAATATCTGACATTTAATGACACAAAAGACACCGAAGTCACGACACTGTGGGATGCACTCGAAGCCACAATGAGAGGGAAACTCCTAAGCATCAAGGCAAGGATGAACAGAGGCAGGAATAAGAAAATCAGAGAACTGGAGGGGCAGATAAAGGAGCTAGAAGTAAACCACACGGCTAATCTGTCAGACAGGAACACATTAACGACACTCAAAAAGAAGAAGTACGAACTGAACAGGATACTAAGTGAGAGAGCCTCCACATGGATTAACAAATTCAAATCCATAAACGTATGCTCAGCAAACAAAGCAGGAAGGGCACTAGCGGGGTACCTAAAAGCCAAACAAAGGCAGCACTCAGTCGCAGCAATCACGGACAAAAACAACACAATGCATACGGCAAACAAGCAAATTCTTGAAACGTTCAGAGGCTTCTACGAGGAACTGTACACAGCTGACACATCACTAGGCACAGACGGAGGGGCAAGCTTGCTAGATAAACTAGACCTGCTCAAACTCAGTAACAAACAGAGAGAGGCGCTAGAACAAAACATAACCAGAACAGAAGTAGGCATGGCTATAGACTCTCTGAAAGCTAACAAAGCCCCAGGGCCAGATGGGTTCACCGCAACATTCTATAAACAGTTCCAACCACTGCTAAAAGATACAATGGTCAGAGTCTTCCAGACATGCGCGGAAAGGGGCTGTATGACCAAATCAATGGCGGAGGCAAATATTATTGTCATCCCCAAAGAGGGGAAAGATCCTCAGTTCCCGCAAAACTACCGGCCAATCTCATTAATAAACGTTGACTGTAAAATCTACGCCAAAAGTTATGGCCGCAAGGCTAAACACATTCCTTCCCCTTCTCATACACAAAACGCAAGTGGGCTACCTAAAAAACAGACACTCACAAGACAACACCAGACTACTCTGTCACTTAATACACCGTACTGCAAATAGCAGGGAGAAGGCTGTTATGATCGCACTAGACGCAGAAAAGGCCTTCGATAGAGTCTCATGGCCATTCCTAGACCAATGTATGCGCAAGTTCGGCCTAGGAGAGAAATATAGAGGCATGATCATGTCTCTATACAAAGACCCCCGCGCACGAGTGGTGGTCAATGTATCCACGTCAGAAACATTCACCCTAGGCAGAGGAACAAGGCAGGGTTGTCCACTGTCACCGGGTCTATTCCTACTAGCACTAGAGCCGCTCCTCCACATGATTAGGACCAACCCGCGTATAACTGGGGTACAAGTAGAGGGGCAAGCTTTCAAACTGGCGGCGTACACCGACGACATACTGATCACCACCAGTAACCCAGAGGAGTCAATAGAAGCCCAGGTACAAACAATCGAGGAGTACGCACATGTCTCAGGATATAAACTCAAGAGGGACAAATCCGAATGCAAACCTATGAACTGCCACACCACCAGGACGGTCCTAGGGACGTCCGGACTGGTGTGGCAAACAAAACCCCTGAACTATCTAGGCCTCCTCTTCGGGAGGGACCTTAGGTCCACCTTAGACCACAACGAGGAGGCAATGCTGAAAAAGATCAGGACCAAGCTAGACTCATGGGGCCCCAAATTCATTAGCTGGTGGGGCAGAATCGAGACAGTCAAGATGATGGTCACACCAATGCTAAACTACTTGCTGAGCATGTTGCCACTCACCCTAACCACAGACTTCCACAAACATATAGATAAAGCAATCAACACGTTCCTATGGGGGGGAAAAAGCCAAGAATTAGCTTAGCTAAGCTCAGACTGAAAAAAGAACAAGGAGAACTGAACCTCACGAACTACAAGGCCTTCCAAATGGCATGCCTTCCCAAACAAGGAATACACCGGATCGCCCCTACACCAGAGTACGAGCCGGTCTGGCTAGACCTGGAAAGGGGCATCCTGGGGGGTATGATCCGATCATGGCAATAACGGCCAACAGGCACCCAGATGCTAAAAATGCAATACTCCGGAACACAAAAACGGCGCTACTAGAGTAGACAGAGAACTAGAAGTCAGCATCAGAGGTTCCAAATGGGAGTCGATATGCCACAACCCCAAAGTAACATACAAAGAGTGGTACAGCAGAGGCATCACAGTGCCGGCACAACTAGAGGCGGGAGGCAACCCAGTCACTTACAAAGCACTGCAGCAGATGCACAAACTACCAAACAAGGAATTCTATGAATTCCTAAAAATGAAAGCAGCCATCACCAAAGCAAACCTCTCGAAACACAAACCCACCATCATACAGTACTCATAAAGTTTAAACAAGACAGGCCACCAAACAGGGCAGATTTACAAACTAATCACACCACGCACCACCACTCTAAATAACAAAACAATAGCTTTCTGGGAAGAGAAAATACAGAGACCACTAAACGAACACGAGAGGGCTAGACTATGGGCATCGGCGTCCAAAAACAAAGTAACCCCACAACTAGCACAAACAAAATACTGGATACTACACAGGCTACACTGGACTCCAGCGAAGCTAGAAACAGTGGGGGCGAGTGAAAGCAGCACTTGCTGGAATTGTCACAAAGCAAGGGGAGACTTAGCTCACATGCTATATGACTGTACCAAGGTCAAAACATTCTGGAGCAAAGTCCACAACTTCATAGACACGATCACAGGCTGCCAGATACAGCGTGGCCTAGAAGGTATAGCCACAGCCTTCCTAGCTCCCCAGCTCGATTCCAAAGGAAAACGCGAACTAGTCGATGTTCTGTTCACAGCAGCCATCAAAACAGTCCTGGGGAACTGGAAAAACACGAGCAAAGTCACCTTCAAACGCTGGTTCAACTGGGTAACATTCCTACGGGGAGCAGACAACATCACCGCTAAACACCAGGCGGTGAAACATACTGTCAGGGAAGACATGTGGGAAGCTCTTGACGCCCACCTGGGGCAGTAGGCAGTAAGCACCCCCACACCCCCCCTCCTCTTCTTCTCTCCTCTTTTCTTCTCTCTCGGGCTCCACTAAGCCAACAGCACACATTTGTCGGAACTGCCAAGAAATATGACAAATGGTTTGTTTTTTGTATATGTAAAATTTATTTTCAATAAAAATATTTTGAGATAAAAAAACCAACCCTCTCGCTTTGCTTACAGACTCTCAGAAAGGGTTTCAGTAAAGAAACGAAGTGTTTCTTTTGTTTATTCTGCCGTGACCTCTGACTAGTTGCTTAGAGTAATAATAATAACACCCATTCAAAATGTAACATGTATTCTACGTACAGAATAATTTGACTGTACCGTTGGGCAATAACGAAGTTAATCATCCTACCCCGTGATATCTGGTCCGATTTGCAAAGAAGGGCCCATTTTGAGGGTATTTTAAAGCTATTATTATTACGTATTATTTGTAAAGAGCAGCTGGCACCCAGAGGTCTTGGCACTAAGGAGCTATAAAGAAAGCATGATGACAGACACGAATGGAAGTTTAGCAAAACATTAAAGTTGTCAAAGAATGCAGATCCAAATGCGCCCGAACAGCAGGAAAAGTTAAACAAGCATTGGCATAGCCAATAGGTCTCGCCTTTGGGACCTTATAAGTGTTTAGCCTGAGATTTTTGTAATGTTTTTAAGGTATGTTATAGAGCAATGTAGCTGTTGTGTTTAATACTTTAAAGTTTGTGTGCAAGTTGTGATTAGTTTAGTGACGTAAGGGTAGTAGCATGGTGTGGAATATAGTGGTGAATTGTGATATGATGTGTGTTGGTGGGATGTATGTGTGTAGTGTGATTTACTGGTGTGTATGTTGGTGGTATATGAAATTTTACACCCCCCCAAAAAAACAATTTTAATATTAGTTATGTGCGTAGTGTGATGGTATTAGAGAAAAGAGGGGAGCAAAAGATAGAGAAAAGGGACAAAATTTGGGTATGAGAGAAACTAGCAGGGAAACAGAAAGGTCAAGAAACAGGGGAACTGAAAAGAGAGGAGAGAGGCAGAGGAATGAGAAGAAAGACGGCCCTAGGCGCTGTTCCTAGGCACGGGGTGGTTACATGATTTGCTCAGAATCACAGGCTGAGTCTACACAGAACGCCAGCTCCAAAGTCGGCCTCTCTGGCCGTTACGCCACACCTTTGACTCTTAGCCCTTGTTACCTACTCTGGTTGTTTGTCTCTTTCAGAAAAGGGCTATGGTTATGAGTCAGGCAGAGAGGAATTACTGTAGGATCATGAGTGGATCGCATTAAAGCACTTGGTATTCCTAGTTGCTGGAACACTGGACCCCATTTTACAGGAAGTAATTCTACTTAGTAAAATCGTAGGGGACTTTTGCTGCAGAAGTCAAGCCTTGTCACCCGATTTGTTTTTTTTTATTTCTGGTGGGGACGCATTCAGTTCTACCCCCTGCACCACCTTCTATGCCCCTTTCCTTCCTAATCCCCACAGCCTCTCCCTCCATCCACACCCCACACAGACGCTCTCACATACATTGATCAGGTGGTAACTGTATGCGTGGAATCCCATGGAATTTAGAATTCTACATCATTTCGTGACCGTAAATCCAGTTCCACATGGTAATTCCCCATTCCAACTCTTATAAGACAGGTGGAACAGGTTCACCTATGGAATTCTAATCCACCTGATAATGATTGGTGGGGCATTCCAGCGTCTAATCTGATTTTACCTGGCACTAATTTTTCTCAGAGCAAGTGTGAATGTATGCCTTAAAACCCTTAAAACTGGAAATTCTGTGTGGCTTTACAACTAGGAAGTGCAGCTCCACAGACCAATTCCCCATTCCAATACATAATGTCATAATACTGGTGCGATGTTACTGCACAGTAATTTAAATTTTCACTTGCAGATTTACCCCATACCCTAAACAAGTACCGTGCAATTCCTAATCAGCCCCAAAGAGTCAGAAATGCATCTCTTCCCATTTGCATCTACTGCTTAAGTTTGTTTTAATGTTTCACTAATGAAGATGGTATCTGCCTTGCTCACAACAGCAGCTCTCTGGTGTTTTTAGCATGCAAAGATACCCACATGGAAGAAGAAATGCAGATGACGTGTGGAACTTTGAAATATTTTTACCTTATGAGGTGTTCAGTTTTGCACGAAGCTATTGTCTTTCTCCCCTCACTTTCACATCCAAGGCTCATCTTTATACGATTTAGGGCATCACGTTTCATCTCCAGCGTACACGCTGCCTTCCTGGCCACCAGATCAATATTTAGACGAAGCCAATTAAAAGTACCTCTCAATGTAAATATATATGCAGCTGGGAACAGGTGCTGGAATAAATTGTCAAAGATTTTCCTGACAGTAACGCAATTCTCACTTATTTAGGTGAAAACATATGTTTATTTCCGGTCCATAATTCATGCTTGTTTGTTCTTCATTATCACCTCCAAAACACGTCATATACGAGCTTCATGAATAAGAAAAGCAAATCAATGTGCATTCATAATAAGACAGAGCCGCCTAAGAATGCGCCTTGTGTTTTGCTGGTAAAGTGTCATGATTGCTCTTTTAGTGAAACGCTTGCTGCTGTTGTCAACGGTGATCTGGTTATCACGCGTGACCCTCTTAGTGATTACATTGGGCAAATAATACAGCCTGATATTTTTATCCTTTGAACGCCGCAAAAGGGTAGTATAAAGTGTGGTAAACAAACAGGGTTTTGTTTTTAGAGGGCAGCTATTGTTGTCTAATTCATGCTTGTTTGTGCTTTATTATCATGTACAAGACATGTCATCTATGAGCTTCATGAATAAGAAAAGCAAATAAATGTGCATTCATAATAAGACAGAGCCGCCTAAGAATGCGCCTTGTGTTTTGCTGGTAAAGGGTCATGATTGCTCTTTTAGTGAAACTCTTGCTGCTGATGTCGACGGTGATCTGGTTATCACGCATGACCCTCTTAGTGATTCCATTGGGCAAATAATACAGCCTGATATTTGTATCCTATGAAAGCCGCAAAAGGGTGGTATAAAGTGTGATAAACAGGCTTTTGTTTTCAGAGGGCAGCTATTGTTGTCTTGTAACATATAACATGGAGAAAAAAAAGATTTTGAAAGTGAAACTGTGAATCACCTGCCAGACAGGGCCGTGTCCAGGGGAAGTTAGAATCAAGTGTGTACAGAATTTGCCTTCTTTCAGACACTTGGAGTGTGTAATACCCTGATTTAGTTGCTATTTCTCACAGCTAAAAGAGGAGATGTTCGTCGGCAGCGATGAGGAGAAACAGATTTATTGTATAATAATCCATCCTATGGCCAGCATCTGCCCACAGAAAACCAGGCATCTGACTGTCAGAGGGATAGAAACCAACAACTGCTGAGAATACTGAAGCATGAGGCAAGCACATCCCAAACGCCACAAGAATAGAGACATACACTTATAAATTGTCAGCTGTACGAAACATATTATGGAAATACAACATTACACTATTAGATTTTTTGCAGTTTTTGCATTTTCTCAAAATAAAAAGCGTAGTTATCCAAAGATGGGGTGAAAATCTGAGTACATTCTATTATGCTTTCGTTGGCAGTCACCACTAAGCGTCTAAAAAGAGTAAAACATCAAGCCTCTTGTCCGGTGCTCTACGGCAGATGTGGAACCTAGAAGAAAATCCCCTTCAACAGGGGAGGGTGGGCTCACCGGATGAGTACTGCTACCGGCGAAGGACTGGGACAGAGGCCTACGGATGCACAGATGGATGGTGGTAGTGACAACCCGGGTGTAATCGGCTAATGCAGGCCTTCATACACAGAAGCCCGTACATCAGTGGGAGTCACAGCACCGGGGAGGTGAGTCACACTACCGGAAGTAGGAGAGGCTAGTGAAGGAGGAGATGACGTGCTGACGTACAAGTAAGCGCTGTGTGGCTCTTGCATGGTAGGTATGGCATCAGCGATGCAGTCTAAGCAGCTCTCTGAACCTGTCTTAGTGGATTTACTTACCACCAGAAATCTCGTTGACACAGTCCTTCATCCAGGCTTAGTAGGCAAACAAGCTGCATTAGCCCCGCGCCGCTAGCTTCTTCAAGCTCAGTTAGTCACTCCGTATAAGGCGTCACCGTCACTTCACTTTCGTCGCTAGAGCCCTCCCACAGTAGCAGCTAAACACCGAGCTATGGGCACGTGCAACTCTTAGAAGCACGCAACCAATGAAACAGGGGGAGGAGGGGGACCTGCGCAATTCATTTGCAGGAGCGCGCCTCCCGCACCGTGATAATTGCTACCATATGGTGCCAGCCGCACACTCCCACAAGTGGATCGCCCCACGTGCACGCATTGCCTTTGATGGCAATGGAACGCGTGCACGTTCTTGGCTGAAAAGCCAAAGCGATTGAAAATGTCCATTTCCTAGGCAACGCATGTGCGCTGTGTAGGCGAGACCTAAAAAATAGGCCAATTTGTTTATTTTCGCTCAGGTTCTTCAGCACTCAAACACAATTTATAATTGCAATTTGTACTGTCCAGTATGGAGTGAGAGCAGGAGCCGCTTCTGCTCAGAGAGCTGCTAATGTGCCCCTAGGGACTTATGGCACCAGGTCGCCTCCGGCTAGGGCTGGCTTCCAAGATGTGGCAAGAACTACAGAGTGTTCGGGAGCTGCCAGCCACAGCATGCTACCTTTGCGGATCTATTACCACAGCCACTGCAAGCCCGAGGAATTGGGAGGCCAAATTATGCGGCACGGATGACAACATGTGCGGCAATAAGTGCGAATTATGTAGCATAACATGGTGAAACCTTCAGCAATTCTATGTTATTATTTTGTCATTTTAACAACTATTAGTGATCAGTCACGGCTCGCATACTCAGGGGAGGGTCGCGCGAGGGACCTTAAAAGAAAATGACAGAGATTAAAATAAAGCAAACTTACCTGACCGGGTGATCTGGACCGGGGTCCCACGTTGGGGGCTGCTTGGCGCCTTCTGTGCTGCTCTAACCTGGGCCGGTCCTGCTCCCACGCCTTTTGAACAACAGCCATCAGGCTGCACGGTGTCTCAGGCAGCCAATCCAGACGCTGCATTAGCAGCGCCAGGATTGGGTAGGGCACGGAGACGACCCACCCATTAGAGACCAGGGGTTGCTGCATGAAGAAACCCTCGGCCTCTCGGGTCCTGACTCCCCCCTCGCTCTCCTGGTCCTAAGGAGGTGGCTTTAGTGCGCATGTTCGGGCTGGTCATAATAATGACCAGCCAAAAATCGAGCATGCGCACTATTGCAGCTGCGCTTTAGTAAGCGCTGCTGTCAGTCACCCTCCTTGCTGCCACAGCCAGACCCGCCCCCAACCCACCCCCCTTCTGTGCCGATTGAATGCCTGCCTGAGCAGAGCCGCAAGTACTTGTCTTTAAAGTTGGCTATTTTGTTTGCGCGCAGTGCGACTTGGGGCCATGTGGCCAATGGACGCACCGACCCTGCTAGTTGATCAGGCAGCCTCTCTAGATGTTAACTAAATGTGAAACAAAGCACAAAAATACACGGAGATCTCGAATGCTTGAACATCATTTCTTAGCAGAAATTGTTACTTGTCAAATGATCATTTACTTAGCATATTTGTTTATCTGTTCATATTTGGTAGGACAATAGTTCAATATCTTTTTATTTTCAATAGTGTTTAGGGACTCAGCTGTTTCAGAAGTCTATAAAATGTGGTTTGCAAATCATTTTGCATTTATTATTTATAACCTCGTGAACAAAGGGGATCAGGTTAAGGGGACAGGCTTTCTCAGTATTGTGGACATTTTCTTCCTTCTAATTACTATACTAATCTTCCACTCAAGAGGTGTGTGAAGTAACACCTAAAAGCAAGGTCAGATGAAATGTCCAACCCCTGTGGGTTAGCTTCATGTGCAGGCCATGTTAAGTTTCAGTGTGTGTGGTCTTGTGCTTCGGAAGGCAGATGTTTAAAAAAAGCATTTGCAATGCACTAGGTCTCACTTTTTTTTTCGTTAGAGCTAGTGGCATTGAAATGGAAATGTTTTTAACAGTTATGACTTTTGTATTAGCAATATAGAGGCAATAGAAATTGATAACATCCTTTTTGAGATTACTGATGCCAACCTTGTTTGTGGCACTGAGGTCGTTCACTGTTGGGGATAAAAAGGCCACTAATATAAACTTGTCTGATATGCTGACTATTATAACAGTAATAACAGTAGCTTGTGATGCGAGCAGCAGCAGCCACTGTAACCGTCCAGTTCCATATTGTGCAGCTTAACATGGGTATAGAGATTATTCTAAGCACTCATGGGGTTCAATGTTTGTCAGAGAAGGGGGACAAAGAGATGATAGGCAATTTGGCCAGGGTCGCACAGTTTGAACATGCGATCAATAAAAGCAGTATGTGGCAGAAGGCTAAGGCGAGGTGTGAAGGGAAGGGAGCACTTACGGCTACGTATTCAGGGAAGACAAGAGGTGAAAACATAAATGAAGATTTTCCACTTGTAATACACATGGTTGGTTTAATTAAAAGCTCTTCCTTGTTTTTATGTAGTAGGAAACAATGGATAAACAGGGTCAAAGTGCAGTAAGCCGGAACTGTGGTTTTCTCATCCCACATGTGAGAATTTTTCCGTAGAACAAATTCTAAATGGGGTACTGCCAGAGGTTGTGAAGGAGCTGCAACGATGGGCAATATATGGGATCAGTCCTGGAGGGGTAGAATGTGGTTTATCTGTGGCTGCATTATGCCAGGCACTTGCATTATATGCGCCCTGGCACTGACTAGCCGCTGGACACAGGGCCAGTAGTATTTTAAAAAAAACCCTAGCGCTCCTGCCTGGGCTCCGCAGTGATACCCGATGTCCCTACAAGGGCACCATGGGTGCAGAGCGCCTCACTAGTGTCACTGTCCATCCTCATCATGGCAGCAGTTCCACCCAACACGCGGCTCCCCTATGGCTACTGTGGACACTGTTTGATCTACTGCATATTTGTGTCTGCATGTGTGTCTGCATGCATGTGTGTGTGTGTGTTTGTGAGAGGCTGTCTGTGTGTGTGTGTCTGTCTGTCTATGTTTCTGTGTGGATGTAGATTTTAAACAAACCAGGTAAAGCGGCAAAGACTACAAAACGGATGGATGCAGCAGGAGCCGCAGGCTTGTCTGGGCAGTTTGGGAGCTAACTTGCAGGCATATCCGAGCTATGCAACAGCATTCCAGCATGAGGGAGAGAGCAGCAGGGAGGGAGAAGAAGAAATAGAGAAGGAGAGGTGGATAGAAAAATCAGCACGGCACAGACAGCATGCTGCACTGCCTACGAAAAGCATAACATTTTGTAAAAAAAAAACAGTTGGGCGAGCGGCTCCTTCATTTCATTTAGCGCAGTTCAAAAAACTCTGTTGGGCATTCTGCAAGCCCCGCCTCGCCCCACTCTAAAAAGTTCATCTCGCCGAATTCATTTTTTTTCAATATTTTATGCTTTTAGTAAGCAGCGCAGCATGCGGCCTGTACCGCGCTACTCATTAAAAGCATAAAGTATGATAAAAATAGAGTTTGGCGAGCCGCGCCTTACGTTGGGAGTGGGCTGCTGCTTACGGAGATGAAGGCGAAAGGCTCGCTCACCAATGTTGCACGTGTCCCAGGAGAAGAAGCTGTATGCAGCACTCGCACACCCTTACAATTCCTTGTTCTGCCCCTTTGCTGAAAAGGGAGGAGGGGCCATCACATGCAGATAGGAGGAGGGAATACAGGCCATCACACGCTGTTCTGTGTGATGGCTGACCAAAATGCTCTCTGAGTGAACTCGCCGGAAAGGGAGCTGAACACACAAAGGAGGGACTTTTACAGAAATACACCAATAAGAAGCCAGCATTTCTGATTACCACAGAAAGTAACCCATGGCAATCAGTGGGTTTGCCAGACCCCACAAAAGAGACATAACAGGTCGATTATTATTATTATTAAAAGGCTCTTCTATAGCGCATGGCTACTCGGGAGCATCCCAGCGCTTAAGACTGACCAAACAGAGATGGATTAAAAATGGAGATCTGTATTATCTAGTTTTTTGGAAACAGAAGAGTTTTTAACTTTTTCCGGAAGACAAGGAGGTTAGGCTCTTGGCGAAGAGGTGGAGGAAGAGCATTCCACAACCCAGCCCCGTTGTGCGAGAACAGGCGACCTCCTGTGCGGGCTCTGCTGATCCTAGGAACTGTCAGCAGATTTTGTTGGTTCGAGCGAAGATTCCTGGTAGGGTTGTAAGATCTGATCATGTCATCTAGAATGGGGGGGCCACTCCCATAGAGTGTTTTATGGACCGTGCAAAGTGTCTTAAAATGGATTCGCTCCTTTATGGGGAGCCAATGCAAGATGCAGAGTGCGGGCCTGGCTGATGTACGATGGCTAGTGCCCGTGAATAGCCTTGTTATCGAAGCTCGACCTAAAAAAGGCTGGCACCCAAACTATAACAGTTTTGTGAGCCCTCTGAATTTATATGAGCTACTGTCAGTGAAAGACTTAAACAATCTGTGGAAATGTTTGGTATAGTAGTGGTACAAAGTGAAAACATGTTTTACATGTTTTTATTTTTATAAAAAGTGTTTGTATTAGTACATTTTTGGGAGCTAGAATGTGTATTGAGTGTACTTTAATTGTCTGTTAGTGTTTAATCTATATGTAATGCTACTTGTTATTGAGTACCCATGTATGTTGGAAGAACATACGTTGGGAGATAAGAATTCTACACCCATGCCCTTAACCACCCATACTAGTATTTTACAAACGATTCTGGCATATAATCCCTCAGTCTAGGCAGAAGTAATGATTTCATGTATTGCATTCTGCACAAGGTCTGCTTGCCTGTCAGAGATGATCTTGACTTGTTTATGCAGTGCTGCAAAGTTGGCTTATGTTATGTGTGACGCTTTCAGTTAGTCCATGCTTTTGAGCCAGCAGCACAATGCCTTCTGGGAATTGTAGTTTTCCTTCTCTCCTTAATGGGCTTTCATGGTTAAGCATGCAAAGCGCTGTTTTGCCAGAAATTGCTGCAGGTTTAGCACTTGGCACAAGGGCATTGACCTGATATATAAATGATTGCACCACAGCTTTATCAAACTTTCAGAGGTAGCTTATGGAAAGGCAGTCACTTACTTGATGGAATACAAATTATTTGTAAGATATATATAGTCTCATTAAACACAAGTATTGTAATTGCATTTATCTAGCGCTTATTTTTCCATTTCCATTTCCAAACTTTATTTCAATCTTATAGACCATAAAAGCAAAAATATTAAATACATACATCACTAAATTCGGGCAATTAAAACATCAATAGACATTACAGGATATAGCTATGTACAGTGAGTTGAACACATTTCATAACAGTTTAAAAGATATTAACATTTAAAAAGCGAATTAAACAGTGATTTAATATATTAGTAAGATCAAGAGAGTAGGAAATGGCAAAGGAACATTTATCATGTGCAGGGGGAGATTAAAAACTTGCAGCGCCTATGCCACATAGAGTTAAGGAAACGGAACACAGCAAAAACAATCGGGGGATGAGTGTCGGTTCTCAAAACTCTTAAGGCCTCCCGTCACTGTCTGTACCCCATGTTTCTGCATATTGGTAAAAGCCAGTACCTCCTAGGTACATCATTTCCTGGACAAAAGAAGAAAACATGAATGGGAGTTTCTTCTTGGCTATTGCAGGCAGGACATCCAACAGGGGAAGCTTTTGACCAATTCTTGGTACGTGCATGGACCGGCAAGCAACCCAGTCTGAATTGAACATAGAGTTTCCTAACGGATGTACATCATCAAGAAAGAGTTCAAATAAATACTGGTTTTTAGGATTAAGAAAGTCCGAGGTTAAACGGACTGTTTTTTTGTGCTCTATCTATCTCTATCAATCTAAACTGTCTGTAAGTTTTGACTGGGAAACGCAGAGTCAATTTTCTATATTTCCCATATTACACCTGAGCAAAATTTCAGTGTGCAGTCGCTTGATCAAAGAGAGCAAGTAGGGCAGAATGCCCAGTTGCTCTAGAACTGCCCAAAGTTTGTCATGGGGCACCAAATGAAAGGCTGATTTAAGATCAATGAAGATCAAATAGAGGCTCCCACCCTCTATAGTCACAGTCTTCCAATATAATGATTGGAGGCTAAAGATTTGGTCGATGGTAGAAATATTTTTACGGAAGCCTGCCTGGTACGCACTCAGAATATCACACTCATCCACCCAGGACTGGAGGCGCTCCAGGACAATCCTGGCAAACATCTTCTGGGTTATATCAATCAAGCTTATTGGCCTGTAGTTGGTGGGCAGGAGGGGAGTTCCCTTCTTATATTCTTGGAAAATGTCTGCCCCAAACCAAGTAACCGGGATGTTCATGCCATTTAAAATGGCATTAAATATTACTCATAAATATGGGCCGCAGAAATTGGGCTGCTCCCGAAATAGGTCCCCAGGAATCTTATCTAATCCAGGGGCCTTTCCAAGAGGAAGCTTCCCAATTGCACTAAGCACTTCAGTCAGGGTAAACCCTATATCATCTTCGAGGGGGTTCCCCACAACGGTTGGCGAGATTCCCCCTGTGGGCTCTATAATGCTCTTGGTGGAATACAACGATTGGAAATGAAGTTTCCCAGCGTTTGCTGCAATGTGCGGCTCAATGCGTGAGCTCTCTGAGGAACTAGCTGTTCGAACCAGGGTCCAGAATGCCCTCATATCTCTATTAGGGATGTATGACATTACAACGCATGCTTTTACCATGCATGCTTTTACATCGCAACTTTTACAACGCATGCCTTTACAACGCATAGTGTTGAGGGGTGCTGGATAGTGAATAGTTTAATTTACTATTCCAACTCCAGTCCCCGTGGATAGTAGGGAAGGTGCTGGATAGTAAATTAAATCTATTCCCTATCCTAGAGCGCCCCCCAGCGCAATGCTTGTAATGGTTTGCGTTGTAAAAGTTGCGATGTAAAAGCACTGCGTGGTAAAAGTTGTGTTTTAAAGGATGTTTCCCCTCTATTAGTGAGACCCTGCTTAATTGCATCCCATCTTTCAGACTCCCACTCAGTTTTGGCTAACTTTAAAGTATCACTGTATAAGGCCCTCCTAATTTTTATCATAGAACTGTCTTTTGTTTTTATGGTGCCAATGAGGGCACCCTTTGCCGTTCGGCAGGAATTATTAAACCAAGTGGATTAAGAGGTCCTCTTGCCCTAGGAGTGTATCAAGGGATTAAAGATGTTGGTCAGGCTAGTGGTCAAATCTGTGTGGATAGCTGTAAGTTGAGCGATAGTACCACGAGACTTAGGGGCCTGTGCAGCCTTCTCCGTTACGAGTAAAGGTGGAATAATTAGGGAATACAGGGCAGCAGTCTTTCCTGGTGACTGCTTCAGGGTTTCCCACCTAATTCCCTCCTGTTATTGTCTAAAGATAGGTTGGTACCAGAGAAGTGGCTAGTGGTTGGGGGACTATGAAGGTCCGGAAGCTTAAAATCGAGTACCAGAGCATTATGGTCGCTGTCGTGTCTTGGCCAGACAGCAAAGTCGACAACCCAATGCAACATACTTGCTGCAACCAGAATATAGTCCAATAAAGATGCTTGCCCCGGTCTATTAAAAGTGGGTTTTCCGTGCTGGTCTGACTTAGTACGACGGGTGCATGCCCTCAGTGCATGAGTTAGTGTGACTGCATTGACCTGTAATACCAGGGGATCCACGCTCTCACCGGAGGAATCAGCGGTTCAGGAATTAGCCAAAGGGAATCCTCGGCAGTGAGCGAAGGGTCGGTAGGGAGGGCTAGAGGCTAAAACTGACAATTAAAATCACCTCTTATCACCATCCTGGTGTTCGAGGGAACTAGCTCAATGAATGTGGTAAGCATATCTATGGTCTGGGATTCCTGGGCAAAGGACACCGGACGGGGATTGATGTTAATGAATGCAATTTTAATCCAAGAATTAAAAGTTAGGAGGGCACACTGGATCTCATCCGTAGAGGTGTTCAGCTGTTCAACAGTACAGTCCAAGTGTGTGGCAACCCATGTGCCTACCCCTCCCAATAGTCTACCTCTCGCCCCCATATAGTTGCTAGCACATTAAAAGTTGCAAAGCCCCTCATGACAGAGTCCTCTCTAGCCCAGGTCTCCTGGAACATACATACATCATGATTTTGTACAAACTGTATCCAATCAGGATTTTGAAGTTTGTTTTTGATACCAGCAATGTTCCACGTCAACACCCTCAGCTAAAGACCCAAGTTCGAAGTGACATTGTACACAATAGTACCAGAAGGTTTCATAGTTTGTGTGATGTTTGGCTCAATCTCGGGGTCAAGTACTCCCACTTTCACTAAGAATCTGTTCCCATCCTTAGTTGCTATTGTCAGTTCGGAGATAAGAGGGGCTTGGTTATTTAATACCTCTAGGGAAGCACCAACCGAGCCTTGGAGTCTCGGATGAGATTTATGATGGGGTTCGCCTAAAGCAACTTGTATCTCACAAGCGATGTTTAGGGACTGAAACTCAGTGATTTTCGGATTCAGCTCTCTATTTGTCCTCCCTAGTCCCCGGGTAGAAGAGGGATCAGATGGGGTTGAAAGTCATTCTACCTCTTCAAGGGCCCCAAACTTGTTTGCTACTGCAACTTTATACTGTATTCCGGAGGACTGGCCAAATGTAGGATGGGGTTGTAACCAGTGTGTTGGATCTCTAGTGCAAGGAGTCCATGGTGATGGGTAGTTACAAGAATAAAAAAGGCCAAGGTGTATAGTTGGATCCCTGTGGGCCGGGCACGAAAGCTGCGGGACTGGTCAGCCAAAATTCGGACTGTCCGGGGGATTACTAAAGTTAATAACTATACAGTCTCCTTTGAATGACTTAGGGTGCTTGCCAACCCAACCCAATCTCCGAACTAGTAATATCTCACCCGCCCTCTCATAGGGAAAATATCCGTGCCTGGTGAGCCAGAAAAGGCACTTGTTTCTCAATTCCAGCTGTCTTTCTTCCTGCCCAGTTTTTATATCAGGTACACCAGTAACATAAAGGAGTGAGGCTGGGGGTAAATCGATTATTGGGAGGGCCGGGGGGATTGGGCCTGCGTGCACGTTGTCTGCTGTGTTGGGCACTTCCCTGTCTATTATCTGATGAGGATGGAAACTCACACTCTGCGCGTTGGGACCCCTGGTGCTAGGAACGTCCATCCTTAATTGAGCCCAGTGTGTACCGGGTTCCTCACCAGGAGTGTGAATGTTGCCCTCTTGTGCAGCGCTGGGAGTCCCTATCTTGACAGCAATCATAGTGGCAGGGCATGATGAAATGGTGGAAGAACCACCCCTGGCTAGTGGAAGTTGCCATACTTTGTCCTTCTGTGTACTGCAATCTTTCACCCTGAGGCAGAGGTTTGGCCTGGGACCAGGGTTCAATTCCCAACCCGGCAGGGTCTTGGGCTCAAATGTCCACGGACTCAATATTTTTCGCCTCGGTGCCTACTCTAATCATGGGTCCCACTCTGCAACTCTGGGAAATAGCTTGCTTAATCTCCACAACGGCCCTGAAAGTGATAGGATGCCTGGCTTCACCTTGGGGGTGCCCAGTAGGGGGCATCTCACAGGGAAAGCCAAGAAGGGTTCCACAGCGGTATACAGCGCCAGGATGCCAGAAAGGTGATAGTGCGCTTTACAAGTATACATACACTTACATATACACATTTACCAGGTATGCACGGGGCGGGCATCTGACTCTTAGCTCTGTTCCCAAGGTGGAGCGCTAACTCTTCTTTAACAATAGCTCTCATCTGTGTCTCTAGTTCCACAATCAAATACCTCACCCATGAAGGGCAGTCAGGGCTTTTGTGAGAGTTTGAGGGGGGTTCTAGCAGTCTTCCCAGTCTGACTGATTCACCCGCACTTAGCCTAATTTCTGGGCTTGGCTTTTTATTTGATCCTGTCCCATTGCCTGTTTTTTACCTCGTGGATTTGGGTAATGTAGTGTTTGTTCTACCTTTGCAGGTTTTCGGTTTTACTGGGGAGGGATGTGTAGGTGATGACAAAGTCTCACTTGGTCCAGGTAGGGACTTTAAGGAGCTAAGGATAGAGCCAGGACAGATTGTACAGAGATAGTTGGCCCTAGGGATTGAGGAAAGATATCTGGGGTTAAGGATAGTTGCCTCTCAGTGAGCTCGATTTCAGTCGAGACTACGCCAATAGCTCTCTGAAGTATCCTATCAATTGAGGTTTGGGGGAGTAGGTTTGGTAATAACACCAAAGGGTTTTTTTGGGTACACAACCACGCTTCCCCATATCCAAAGCAAGAGGAGAAACAATCATTCAAATAATACAAAAAAGAAACCGGATAAACACAGACCTAAGGGTATGGTTGACAAATAACCTATCAACTGGATTTCAGAGTTGGTCAGAAGCCAAACGAAACCTTGACCCTAGGGACAAAAGTGCAATGTGCTAATGGGTTTGGCAGCAAAAGGGTATGTAAGCACAGACCATAAAGTACAAAGTGCTGAGGCTAGCAAGATCTGGCCCAAAGGACAAAAGTGTGACGTGCTTAATGGGCATTTAAGCAGATTGCTGTCATCAAAGTCCAGAAAATATCCTGGTTTTAGGTATATAACAAGTCCAATAGGGTCCACTCAGGCCACACTGGAATAGAAGGTGGTTATTAATATAATACCCAATCAACTTGGCCGCAAAGCCCGCCAGTTCCAATTGTCTACACGAGGGGAAGTGTTAACTGCAAAAGGCAAGGGCAGTTAAAGAAGAGTCTCACAATACCTTTCTGCCGTCTCTAGTGGAGGACGAAGACCTGGGCCCTTAGACGTAGGGGGTTGGCCCTGCCCTGCCTCTTCCTGGCAATAACAGGCAAGGACGGGGTCGACCTTGGCCCGGGGTTTGTCCGGGGTTCGCCCGGGCGCTGCCCCGCGCTGCGGGAGTGCAGCAGCGCTTTTCATAGTGCAGCAGGCGCACCAATGATGCTCCTTCCTTGCGCCAGCCAGGGATTGCTGGGAAATGTAGGCCGTTGCCTTTATGGCGGTCCAGGTTAGTGCTGAGCCGTTCCCCTCATGGCGTTGAGATGACCAGCCAAGCCGTTCCTCTCACGGCTGGTGAAAAGTTTCAGAAAGCGCGTCCTGATGGGGCATTAAAGCACTTTATTGTGAGTCATACCCTACTCTGGAACCAAAGGTTAGTGGTTAATCCAGTGGTTAAATGTGTGTTATGGTCATATGCGATTGCACCACTGTAACATGCTAAGACCTTTATTTCTGAAATTGTTTTTGCGATCTTCCTCTGAGCTTTTGCAATTAATGTTTAAACCCCCCACACCTCCAATGAAATGTTCTGCTGTCTAATTTTTAGCTTTTTAATACGTTTCTTAATCATTTATTGATCTTTTAGCACAGACTTTCAGGCTGTTAATGTCTCTTATGACTTCAACATTTTTTGGCTTCCCTAAAGATATTGATGTTTTATGTTTACCATCATAATTACAATTGTTCTGTGTATTTTGTATTATTTTGTGGATACCAGTTAAGTGTCATGATTAACAGCGGCTATGCAGATTCAGATGAATGGTTGGTGAGAGGCTGGGGGAGATTAGATAATGTTAGGTTGCAAGGATAGTGTTTTAAAGCAGTAGAAATATATCTACTTGTTGATGGGAAAGGTTGCTTCATAAATCTACTTGTCCTGTAAAAACGTTTACTTGTCTCTTTGGTGCCATGTAGTGCGGCCAATCAATCAATCAATCACTGCATTTCTAAAGCGCGCTACATACCCGTGAGGGTCTCAAGGCGCTGGGGGTGGGGGCGCTACTGATCGAAGAGCCAGGTCTTGAGAAGTCTTGTGAAGGCCAGCAGGTCCTGAGTCTGTCGTAGGCTGGTAGGGAGAGCGTTCCAGGTCTTGGCGGCGAGGTAGGAGAAGGATCTACCGCCGGGGTGGCTTTCTGGATACGAGGAACTGTGGCGAGGGCAAGGTTGGCTGAGCGGAGGCTTCGGGTGGGGGTGTGGAAGCTGAGTCGGTTGTTGAGGTATGTAGGTCCGGTGTTGTGTAGTGCTTTGTGTGCGTGGATGAGGAGTTTGAAGGTGAACGTCTTGTTAACGGGAAGCCAGTGCAGGCCTCTCAGGTGGGGTGTGATGTGGCTGCGTTGGGGGACGTTGAGGATCAGTCGTGCTGAGGCGTTCTGGATTCGTTGTAGTCGTCTCAGGAGCTTGGTTGTTGTTCCTAAGTAGAGGGCGTTCCAGTAGTCGAGTCTGCTGGTGATGAGGGCCTGGGTGACGTTTTTCTCGTGCCAGGAGGGATCCGTTTGAAGATCCTGTGGAGCATTCGAGGGTGTTGAAGCAGGACGCAGAGATGGCGTTAACTTGCCTGGCCGAGGGAGGATCCCTGTCAGACCCCGCAGATGATCTCGGTAGTTTTTGAGCGGAAGGTTGGGAGGCGGACGCTCTAGGTTCTGCTGGAGAGGAAGGTCGTGGTCCAGGCCAGGGCCTTCTCTTGAATTCCGGCGTCACAGAGGTGTGCTGATAAGGTGCAGTGGCAGACCGTGTCGAAGGCTGCTGATAGGTCCAGGAGGATGAGGGCGACTGTTTCTCCTTTGTCCATCAGGATCCTGATGTCATCAGTGGCGGCGATGAGGGAGGTCTCGGTGCTGTGGTTGCTGTGAAAACTGAATCGGAAAGGGTCCAGGATGTTGTTGTCTTCGAGGTAGCAGGTTAGCTGTTTGTTGACAATCTTCTCTGTCACTTTTGACGGGAACGGGGAGCAGGGAGATGGGCCCGAAGTTCTTGAGGTCCTTGGGGTCTGCCTTGGGCTTCTTCAGAAGGGCGTTGATCTCGGCGTGCTTCCAGCTTTCCGGGAAGGTTGCTGCCTTGAAGGAACTGTTGATTGTTTTCCGGAGGTGGGGTGCGATGGTTGTGCTAGCTTTGTTGACGATGTGGTGAGGGCAGGGGTCAGATGGGGATTCGGAGTGGATGGAGTTCATGGTTTTGATGGTGTCTTCGTCACTGATGTAGGTCCAGGCAGTCAGGCGGCTGGTGCAGGTGGTGGTCGAAGGGGTGGTGGGCTCGGTGGTGGGTGCGGGGGTGTCGGAGTTGAAGCTGTCGTGGATGTCGGTGATCTTGCAGTGAAAGAAGGTGGCCAGGGAGTCGCACAGGTCTTAAGATGGTGGGATGTCGTTGGTGTTGGAGATGGCGTTGGAGAGCGCTTTCACGATGATGAAGAGCTCTTTGGTGTTGTGTGCGTTGTTGTCTAAGCTGTCCTTGAAGGCGGTCCTCTTGGCGGTCCTGATGAGTTGGTGGTGTCTGTGGTTGGCGCTCTTGTGGGCTATGTAGCTGTCTGGTGTTCGGTTATGGAGCCATTTCTTCTCCAGCTTCCGACAGTTGCGTTTGGAGATCCGGAGGTCTACAGTGAACCAGGTGGTGCTCTTGTTGGTATGGTTGGTTGTGGAGGTCTTGAGAGGGGCGAGGGAGTTGGCGGAGTCGTTGATCCACTGCTTGAGGTTGGTCGCGGCGGTGTCCGGGTCGGTGGGTGGTCTCACGGCGAGGGTAGTGGTCAGTTGGTCGTCGGTGACCTTGCCCCAGCAGCGGCGTGGCATCTGTTGGGTGCGATGGTGTGTGGTGGGTTTCCTGAAGGTGAAGTGGACACATCTGTGGTCGGTCCATTGGGGTTCGGTGGTGTGGTTGAAGGAGACGTGGGGGCTTGCGGAGAAAATGGGGTCCAGCGTGTGTCTAGCGGCGTGGGTGGGTGTCGTCACGAGTTGTTTAAGTCTGGGGTTGGCGAGGTTGTCATTCAGGGCGGTGGTGTTGGCGTCGTTGTTGTTCTCGAGGTGGAAGTTCAGGCCACAAATTATGGTAGCAATCTCATTCCATAGGAGGTATGATAATGGCCTCTTATATTATACCAGTGCTAATACCATAGTAGGGCTTACATGCTAACAATTTCCTAATTTTCCCACGTTTTTGCAGATCTACATACTGGGGTTGGAGGTAACAGTTAGCAGTTCCAGGATTGGAATGCCCTTTTGAGTCTGTGCAAAGCTACTAACTTTCGTTTTTTAAAGGTTTTTCACCAGTTCTTCACTAGTCTTTTCCCATACAGAGAAAGGTAGAAATTGTGCTCTTGACGAGGGTCAGGAGCAAAACTTCTTTCAGGGTTGGGAAAAAGTGGGTGGAGAGAAAGAGAACTTGTCAACGCTCATCAGATTTTCGCATGAGCAAACATACACATGGATAAAGCTTATGCTAAAATATAGTTCACAAATATTTTCTACAAGTACGATTTTCTAGTCTACGTATATAAATTCTTGTGAATTCATGAAATACGTAAATCTGCACTAATGTAAAGACATACCATGGCTGCACTTTTGTGACTTTCTTTAAGATTTGGGCCCCTAATAAGGTCTTGCGTCAACTGAGATCTTTTGTTTTCATTAAAATTCTACCCCTCTCACTCTCTAGCCATCTATCGACTGGCTTCATTATAAATTATCACAATCTGCTCTTTCACAAGGGGCATATCAGCACAGAAAGTATTTTTGTTCAGTGTCAGGAACTTCTATGGCAGTGGTATGCATCCTGTCCAAATAGGGACCCCTCCTTCTAGTCAGGGTAAGGGAGCTACACACCCAAGATAACCCCTGCTTAACCCCTTTGCAGCTTTGCACAAGTAGTCATGCCTATCTCAGAAGCAATGTGTAAAAGATTTGTTCATAGCACACAAAGTAACACAGTGAAAACACTACAAATGGACACCACACCACTTTAGACAAATAAATCGTTATTTAAATCAAACAAGACCAAAATGACAAAAACCCAACATACAGAACTCAAAGTTGCTTTTTGGAGCCTGTCCGAGACTGGTCGGGCCTAGGGCCAGACATGGGGGCCAAATATACATACACCAGCATCCACCTTACCCCATCCAAAACCAGGTTGACACAATCAAAGCACATGTACTCTACCCATTTACTATAAAGCAACCCTAGACGAAGTTCAATATCTAGCACCCACTACAAAACCCCAGAAACCACACCAATACACCCTTCTATCCCAGCTACACATTTGCACCATCACTTACAAACAATTCACAAATCTATCTTATACAACTGACCAATCCACTCAACAGTAACAGAACCCAGTTCCACACCAGACTTAACTATATCCCATTCAGACACACACTCCCTGCTCTAATTACTCCTAACAGACCCATTTTTGTCACTAACAAACCTTTACTCAGCCTTCCATCTTTTCAGCCACCAACATCCTACTCTTCTTTCTCCTGCATTAACACAACCACACAACACTTACACTCCACTGCACCAAACATATTACCTCTTTCAGTAATCAAATCTAACACACAACTCTAGTTCACCCCCTCTTACACACAAGATAGACTATTCACAAACACATCATCACCACCTTTATCTGATAACTTCCACTCACCAACAATACTTTACATACAAATCCTTCTAAGAGAACAAATACATCAACACTTTCTTTCAGCATTCCTAAAAACGTAACACACAATAGCACAACAAAATCTATCACACACATCACCTCTGTAGGAAGATAGGATCCTTCTGCATGGTTACGCCCACTTTCTGCCTAGTGCTATGCTGTTTCTGACTAGTCTGACTGGGCTCCTGCTAACCACGACACCAGTCTTTGTACTCTCTCCTCTAAATTGGTTATGGTAAGTACTTATTAGGTACCTCCCAGATTGGATACTTGTGAACACTTGTAAGTCCCAAGTGCATGGTACTGAGGTACCCAGGGCATCGGTACACCAGGGGTCACCCATGGGCTGAAGCATGTATTATGCTACCCTTGGGAGACCAGTCAAAATGTAACTACAGGCATGCCATTCCAGCCTTTGTAAGCTGGTGTTAGCACCCCTTACGGAATATATAGGTTTCCCTATATCTAAGGTCACTGCACTTAAATTCTATAAGTTATGGTGCTCGGTTCTAAGTGTGAGGGTGCACCTGCATGACCAGGACACCCGTACAACCTTCAGAGTATATTCTCCCGTGTTGTAAGTGCATCAGCCATTATGATATATAGAGTGACCATGCGCCATTACGCGATGACCATCTCTAAACTGGATGCAACAAACCCTGTCATGTTTGGTATCAAACATGTTGGAATCATGTGTGGGAGGTATGAATCCATGCACTGTAAAGCTCTTCTGCGAGGCCCTCAGTACTCCCAATACCAGTCTTCAATACCTGGACAGCACAAAATGGCTGATGCTGATGACAGACACAATTCTGCCCTCCTGCTGCTGAGCCAAGCTTGAGCAGGGGAAGGCAGAATAATAGCTATCCTGTGCCGCTCGTAGGAGTTCCCTGCACGCTGTTTGTCTCCTGACCTTGCTGGGACTTTTTTTGGAGTTTCTGCACGCTGTTTGTCTCCCGACCTTACCGGGACTTTGATGGTGAATTTCCCTTACTGGGCTACCTGGAATCTCTGCCTGAGAAGGACCTTGACTACAGGACACAGCGCAGCACGCCGGGACTACGAGGACCAGCATACCTTCTACCATCAACAGCTGGTGCCTCTTCCCGTGCAAGCCCTGCCCTTCTCCACCTGTACTTTACTCCTCGCGGCCCCCACTGCGCGGGAGCCGCTCGTAGGAGTTCCCTGCACGCTGTCGCTGTTTGTCTCCTGACCTTGCCGGGACTTTGTTTGGAGTTTCTGCACGTTGTTTGTCTCCCGACCTTACCGGGACTTTGATGGTGAATTTCCCTGACTGGGCTACCTGGAATCTCTGCCTGAGAAGGAGCCTGACTACAGGACACAGCGCAGCATGCCGGGACTGCGAGGACCAGCATACCTTCTGCCATCGACAGCTGCTGCCTCTTCCCGTGCAATGCCCCGCCCTCCACTTGTGTATTTAAATTAAGCTCACACCCCACATCGCGGGACACGCATGAAACGAAGCCCGGGGCTAAGCACGGGCAAAGGGCAGGCGGTCTATGGCCGTCCAAGGCCGAACGAGGCCGGGCTGGGCCACCCCTTTTTTAATCTGAATGCACATGTATAGTCTCTATGGTCAGTTACTTTTAAATTTTTATATTAACTGTGATTTCCTTTACCCAAAAAGTATATCTGTCTATTTTTAGTGTAGTGGTTTGAGAAGGCAGCTATTACGCCGTTGCGTTCAGGGAAAGAAAGGAATGTTACACTCACTTCATCGGGAGGGGTGCTTACTGGTACATTGGATGATTTCTTCAAAAGGGCTACCACAATTGTTGGTAAGGAAATAGCTCTTACGGAAAAGAGACTATCTTTGGACTTAATCACTGGGAAGCGTTCATCGTTGGGTGCTATTATGTCCGCAATCTCCCCGCTACCACTTTCCCAGATAAGTAGTGGTACACAACCCGAGTCTATAGTCGTTGTTGATGACCATAGTAATGTGGATGGTGAGCTGGGGGATATTTCCATTGTAAGTACAGTTTCTGATTCTTGTAGCAATACTGATGCCTTCAACACAGATGTGGCACCCAGTCCTCCTCATTTGGTTCAGAACCAGGGGCCATTGATTGATGGCTTACATAAGAAAAGGAAAAGAGGGGGTAGTGTATTGAAGGGAGGCCGGGCTAAAATACTTAAGAAAAATGGCAATGTTCCATCTGCCCATGCGGTTGTCCAGCCACCGAATACTCATTTGGCTCCAGTTGGAGAGTACCATGAAGCTCCCCGTGGTTCGGATGGCAATATAGGGCTCCTGGGAAACATTGAACATTTAGTTAAAACATTGATGTTACCACTATTAGAACAAACTAGGTTGTTAGCCTCCAAATTAGATCAGATTGAGAAGCAGGTCTCAGGGAATTGACTCAAATTGGATAGTATAATTACTGGTATGGGCAATATTGTAATACCCAATATTAATGCAGGGGGCAATGTACCGGGAAAAGATCCTATGGTGAAAAATATGAAGCCTGCACCTAAATCTAGTTTACAGCCAGTTAAAGCAGGCCCAAAGAAGAATCCAGTTGGTAAAAAAACTCCTGTTATTCTTAAAACTGGGGAGGGAGCAAAAGAGAAGGCACACAAGCCTCAGCCCACACCCCAAGCTACTGCACCTGACAGTAAGATAAATGGTCATCATAGAGTGGAGAAGGAAAATCCTAAAATCCGTCCCCTCTGTGTGAACCTCCCCCCAAAGTCCGCACCTTATACGATTGTATTGGTGGGTGTTCGTGCATTAGGGGAGGAGGAGCAGAAATTTGAATTACACAGGGACCTGAAAAATCAGGTCATATACTGGCTGAACAAAAATAGAAGACTCCCCCACTCCTGTAATACAGAGATATTGGGTGTAAAAAGAGTTAGCTGGTTGGGAAACACAACTAAGGATCTGGGTGGGGACTGTATTATAGTGAATTTTCGGGATCCCTGGGTGGTAGATCATATAGGAAGAGCTCCAAGATTTGGAAGGGAAGGAGATGTTCAATCGCTGGGTTTGGAATACTTTTATCCGGAGACTTGTAGAGGTTCTAACTTTGACCTGTATGCACAGCCACATTGGCGTAGAGCCCATGGCCAAAATTGCTTAGATCAAGTGGCTCATTATCCCCCACTATATAATAGGTTTGAGCCCCTCACACATCTGGATGGGGTGGATTGACTTCATAATGCATGGTTCATGGTATAAGGTACTAGATAGATTACCATTGAAGGAAGGCCAGCCGGAGGTTAGAGTACCAACGGTTGGGCGTATGGAATCCGTGATTGTCACAGAGGAATTTGATAAAATAAAAGAGGTGGATAAGTTGGATAGTGGAGCTAGCAGTCCACTTTCGGCCTTGTTAGTAACAGAAGCAGAAGGAGAACCACTTGTGCAGGAGAATATGCAGTCTTCTTGCTCTAGTCAGAGTGTATCAGTTCAGTCCCAGTTGGTAACGCAGGTTGTCCCGCTGAAAATAGTCTCCTGGAATATAGCATGGCTGAGAAGTAAGGTGATAATAGATGAATGGTCTGAGCTAGTGGACAATCAGGATATTTTAATCTTCCAGGAGACCTGGGCGACTGACCCCATCCATCATTTTGGGTTTCTTAATTTCTATAAACCAGCTATAAGAGCAAGAGTGGGTAGACCGGCAGGAGGTCTATGTGTCTGGGTCAGGCAGACACTAGACTACCGGGCCACTGAGGTGCACATAAACAACCCCGATATTCTTGTGATAATGCTTTCTAGGCCTAATTATAATGAAATTGTCATTATTAATGTTTACGCACGTGGCCTCCCTGGAGGTCGGAGTCTGGTTTGTATTTTAAACGATCTTGATTTTATACTTAATTCTGTGGGGAGGGATACATTTGTAGTGGTTCCCGGGGATCTAAATTGTACTTTTGAGCCCTATGTGGGGGGTGAGGTGGACTTTCTTGCAGAGGAAGACAAAATTTGGAAGGTTCCATCTCTCGATTTGGAACGGGGGTTGAGAGCAGTAAATGGGCGTTCCCTATCTGACAAAACTGGCAAGGCCACATTTGATAATGGCTTTAGGACAAGTCGTATGGACTATATCCTTATTAAGGTTGAACGTTGGGCATCTCTGGTCGATATGTCAGTTTTGGCTCGTCCAGAGAGTTATCATAACCCATTGGTTCTCACCTTCAATATTGGAAGTGATTTATCAAAGGTGAGACCCACAGATTGTGCCACGGCAGATGTCCTTCTAAATAATGATAGAAGGAGGGTACGGTGGAGTAGGGCGGTGGGGGATCCGGCTGTCCTTAACACAATCACTAGTAAAGTTGTAGACACAACACATGCCATTGAGGCATTGATCAACCCTATGGACGTAAGTGGTCTACACGGGCATCTTTTTAATACTTTAAGAACTCTTTTTTTCACAAACATAAAGCCAGTGGAAAATCAGTCTAGGCGATCTGGGGGCAAATGGTATAATAAATCCTGTCGCCAGGCACATAGCAGTCTTATTGCAGCACTCAAATCTCGTGATAGTGAAGTTATTAGGAAGGGAAGGTTGGATTACAAAAAGAGCCAAAGGGAGGCTAAACGAGCATGGGACGACCATCATTGGCAGGAACTTTACGAGGCCAGTTAGTCCTCTAATCAATCCAAGTTCTGGCAGGTTGTTAAATGGGGGAGTACAGTTGATTCTCAATCCCCAACTAACCATGTTGCAGCAGAAGACTGGGTTGAACATTTTGAGTCCCAGTTCAGGAGTCCAGAAGTAGTGCCTAATTGTAGCCCAGTTGTAAAAACTATGGTACAAAGATCGCTAGGCTACACTCCCTTATTCAATTCTAAAGATGTGGAGCTTGCATTATGCCAGACAAAAGGCGGGAAAGCTCCTGGAATGGACTGTATCCCGGCGGATCTTTTCAAGTATGACCCTGTGGCCTGGGTACCGTATATTGTGAAGCTTGCGAATGCCATTACGTATGGAGCTCCAATTCCGGACTCCTGTCGGGGGCGGAAATGTTACCGATTTTTAAAAAGGGGGATCGTTCATCCCCGGGAAATTACCTCCCAATTAGCTTAATTGACGCAATCCAGAAAATTATATCAAGGATGGTGCTGCCAAAAATTCTGGTCTGGATGGAGGCTGAGAAAATGTTATCGCCCATGCAGGCTCGTTTTAGGTCCTGTGTCAGTACGATCGACCAGGTCCTAAAACATGGCTCTTTGCCAAAGCCTACCCTTAGTTTTTGGGATCTGCCTTTTTTGTGATTTTTTCTTGATAGGCGCCTTGATGCCTCCGGGCTAAGTAGCGCTATATTAGTTTTCATTCATTCATTCTCATTTCTCATTCAAGATTCACCCTTATTTATTGGAAGGTGGTGTTCCTGGGTGGAGGAACAATTTATGCGGCTTTTTTGGACATTTGACCTTGTACTTAGAGCCAAATTATGGGAAACTCTAGTAGCTATGGGTATGCCGAATGAACTTTTGAACTTAGTTGTAAGACTGCATGAGGAAAACTTTCACGGGTTAGATGGGGTATGCAGGGCCAGGTCACTGAGAGATTCCCGGTGACCCGCGGAGTTCGCCAGGGGTGCGTACTCGCGCCGACTCTCTTCTTATTGTTTATTAATAGAGTTGTCCAGTTTTTTGTGGACACACCAACCGATGCTCCGACCTTAGGTGGTATGAAGTTTCCTCTCCTCATCTTTGCAGATGATACGCTTATCCTTTCTAAATCACTAAAAGGGCTACAAGTGGCATTAACCAAATTTGAGGACTTTTGTACTGTGAATGACCTTCAGGTGAACGTAAATAAAACCAAGTTCATGGTGTTAACTAAAAACAGACCGAGAGTAGGCCATGTCCGTATGAACGGTATTGGGTTAGAACAGGTGGAAGTGATGACCTACTTGGGGGTGGTACTAGACAATAGACTTAAATGGAAAGCCCAGATTGATGTATTTTCCTTAAAATTCTCACAGTTGAGCGGGACCCTTATTATGGAACAAAGAACCTCAATTACAAAAAGAATTGGGCCTGCGCTCAAAATATATCATGCTAAAATAAGATCAGCAATATTATATGGAGCGGACCTTTGGGGCTATACAGATCTGACTCAACTTGTTAGAATACAAAATACATTTTTTCGTGGTCTGGTAGGTTTGCCACAATCCACCCCTATGTTACCACTGTTATTAGATCTGGGTTATTACCCTATTGAGGAAATGGCAAAATTTAGGATTGTTGCCCTGTGGAGGAGGATCTGGGTAACACCTGAATTAGCATCCTTTGCTAGGGAAATTGACGATCTCAGACTTATAATGGGTTGTAGTAACCTTCCATGGTTCAAAGCCATAAAAACAACCTTGTTTGATATGGGCCTTAACCACCTATGGTCTGATCCTGGTAATAACGTGTTTCCCTCTAAGAAGGATTTTAAGGATTTTTATTGAGCAGTATATAAGAATAAGCTTATTGTTGACTCTAATCTTTTATCTCTCACTGGTAGATTTCTAAGTCACAAGGTGGACCCCTTGTTGGAAAACTTTTGGGATGCCATCACTAA
Source organism: Lissotriton vulgaris (assembly GCF_964263255.1). Lineage (NCBI taxonomy): Eukaryota > Metazoa > Chordata > Amphibia > Caudata > Salamandridae > Lissotriton > Lissotriton vulgaris. Next base: position 1,803,900,924 of record NC_141694.1, on the reverse strand, counting down.
GAGCAGTGACAGGAAGCTCTACCATCAGTTTAGAATAGGGTCCTTACCATTAAGATCTTTTACACATAAATGGCGGGGTGAGTCTCGTAACACCTGCATGTGGTGTAAGGAGCAGGAAGAATCCATGGGTCATGTCTTTTTTATCTGCCCAGCATATGCTGCCCCACGGAGAAAATGGTTGAAACCAACATGTAAAAATCTAAAAACTAGGGTGGGACAGGAGGCCCTCTGGCTGCTGAGGACGATAACATCGGTCCCTGTGGCCATAGCAGCAGCTACATTTTTAGGCTGGACTTGGGTCATCAGAGCTAGGTACCCCACCGAGATTGAAATACGCTAGTTTTTCACCTGAATGATTTATTTTATTGTGCTTATTCATGGACGTCTTTTCGATTAATTTAATCTTTTTTTAAGCTTCTTAAATATCTATTTTTAAACTGAGTCTTAAAAAAAAAAAATATAAATAAGGCTTTTTTTGTGTATTGCAGTGATGTATTGGCATCGTTGGTTATTCATGCCTATATTTTTACTCAGTATGGAATATTTTGTAATTAGTTATATAAATATATGTTTTTATGTGTTGTCTTTTATGATGAACTAAATCGAAATAAAGACGTATGAACTGAGCTATCCTGTCACAGAGAGGTGTGACCACCTCCCAGACAGGGTTTAGTGTATTGGGGCAGGGTAGGAACACTTGCCAGTGCCACTCAGTCTGCTTGAAGGGCACAGTTGGTTCCCGCTCTGACGTGAAACTGGATAAAAAAACATGGGAGTATCTTCCCCACTGACCGACCCCTCCCCCGGGAGGGAACCATGAATCATCCCAACCCTTTCCTTCAGGTACTTAAGGGCTTACCTGAGGGTGTGTCTATAGATTAATCATGGAACAAGATTCATTTCAAGACACCACTTCTTCTTTGACCGTCTGGGCAATCTGGACTTTGCTGGACTTTGCTCTGGGCATCAAGCCTGCAACTGGGAAGACACCTGCTGCTCCTGATCACATCGCCCTGCCTGTCTGCTGCAACGTCCTTGGCTGTGCTCCATACTGGAACCTTCCAAGGCCTGTGAGCATCCAAGACACCTGAAGGAATCTCCTTTGAAGTGAAGGACTCACTTCCCTGCATCTGCAGGCACTGCAACTAAGCTGACCGGTCTGCTGATCCTAGGCTATCACAGATTCTGAAAGGTTCAGCAACACAGGTGACATTTCTTCACATCCTGTGAGTCCTACCCTGTCCTGTCACCAAGTTTGAGGCCAGTATCCCTTGTCGTAGCAGCAGAAACTGAATTCCTGTGCACTGCACCGACTTGCTGCTGCAAAGGCTTGGTGGCTTCCTTCCATCAAGATCTTCAGGCTCAAAGTAGCACTCCACTTCAAGCATTTCCTCTGACCAAGATCTTCATCCTCATCATCTCACTTCCACTGTGGGCCTGCATCTATGGTGAGCTACTCGAGGTCCTCTTGCGACTTCAGTGCCTACCGCCTGTGGGGCTTCTTAAGGGTCTTCTATTATTTAAGTGGGCTCCCCTGATTGCTTGGGGCCTGCTCTGACTCCCCTGCTTGTGGTGAGTCAATTGGTCCTTGTGGTCCTGACACTGCACCTTCTTTGCCCTCCACATTTCTGGCAGTTGCCAAGGCTGGTTGGTGCTCCAGGCGGACACCGACCCATCAAGATTTGACATCTGCCATGGGACAGCTTATGTACGGCTCCTGGCCTTCCACTGTATTGCCTTGTCAGCACAGCTGCAGCTCCAAGGTCATCACCAGCTTTCCTGCAGAACTCAACTTCGGTGGGCATTCCTCTTCCGGGCCTCTTGGTTGCTTCCAGGTGGCATAGACTCTGTCCTCTCTGCTTGCAGGTACTTCTCATTATGGATCCACCTTTGGGTTCCACCGGACACTTTTACTTTCTCCTGCAGCTGCATCTTCCCGAAGTCCTCCACTCAGTTTGACAGTGAATTCCGGCGCCAATTTACACCTATGCACACGGCTTCCCTGGTGTATGTAGTCTGGTTCCTTGGGTGTCCACGGGTGAGGTGGCTCTCCAACCTCTTGTCTTCCACAGGGTTTCTCCAGGGTCCACAGGGAAGGGTCCTACTTCTTCAAAATTGCAACCACAACTTACACATTGACATGTATTGAGCTTGCGGTCGTGTTCCCACTCTGTACACAGCCATAATGGGGTTCATGGTGACTTATATTGGGTGGTTCCTTGTGTCCCCAGCACTTCTACGTCTTCTGAGTATAGTCTTGGCTTGAGTCGTGGTCCGCCTACCACTATTTTAGTATATGGTTTGGTCTCACCCTGGTGACCAATGTGTATTTGTGCTACTTATCTATTTCTATTGCAAAGTATTGTGTGCGTTATGTATATCTCCGGCTAGGAGATAACTGTATGTGTTAGTGAATGTCTTTTAATAAATACATTTTTTTTAAATACACTGTGTGGTTCTTTTCCCCTTAATCTATACCAATAAGATCATGCTTTGGTAAAACAAGCTGCTTTACACTCCTTCTGGACTAAGCCTGAAGGCTGCTCTCCACAGCTACCACTTGGAGAGCTTTCTAAAGTTGTCTTCGACCACTAAAATCACCGTAAGGGTTGTCTGGATTGGTGCAGGGTGCCCACTTACATAAGTGTGCACCATATACTAAGCCAGCTTCTCACAACCGCATAATACTTTTCGTCACAAACTACAAACATACACCCATTCCCATCTTCCAGTCTACACAAATGATACACACCATGAAAAAAATTCAATGACAAGCTTTCTCTCTTCCCCAGCACCTAACACATATACAGCAACACAGCAACTCTCTTTTAAACGCCTCTCATCCATTTAACAATTTAAAACCTTAATACATGACCCACATGCTGCACCACCACCCCTAACTTATACATGTTCCACCATAAGCAGACGCAAACAAAATAAGCAACATGCCACTCCTCACAACCTCACATCTCAATGTCTACTGCACAACAAGGTTACACTACAAAAACAACACAGCTCACCAACTCACTTTCAACCACCGTCTCCACCACCTACACACGAAGTCCCATCAAAGCCTGCTGGACAAGGAACACAATACAGAACAGCTATACATAGCTATCCTCATACATCTATTACCAACACACCAGATACAAGCCCACAAAATACTGCTCACTCTTCCACAAAACAAAGTCACACTGTCACCAAAGCACATTTTCTAAACTGTCTACTAATAAATGCTTAATCGCTCTCTAAAAACAAAAATCACATCTACCACCATCTCACTGACACAAAAACTGACATACTCTTCATAACTGTGACACATGGAGCAAATGGGTCTGCTTAATTTAAACCGCACATCACAGAGTTAAGCCAATTGTAATATAAGCAAAAGTAAATAAGGAAAAGCAACTGTGGCTGGGGTGCTCCTAAGGTGTATGACACCTACCCACCAAAGTGTCAATCAGTCCTAGGATTCAAATGAACCCAGGTCAAGCATATGTATGTACAACACCTGAGCGCACCATATTATTGTTTCAAAATCAAGTAATGTCAATATTTTTCTAAAACAGTCAATGAAGTCTCAGCGTCCTGTATATTCTAAATCCAAAAAGTCTCAAAGGAGAATCCGAACAAATCTTCTTAGGTTGAGATCTGGTTTTAATATCCACAGTTCATAAGAGGAAAGACAGCAGCCGATGCACGTTTCGCCCACAGGGATTTTTCAAGGCTGCAAGCAAGATATTTATACATATCCATTAGATAATGATTACTTTCAATCTGATTGAGACATTGCAATTGTCAGTTGGGCATGCAAAATCCCTCATGACTAAAGATAATCAACCTAGTTCTATACCAAGCACATTTAAACTAAATAAAGTAATTATATTTATTTATTTATTTTGTGTACTTATTAAGCGCGACCTATCACCCAGAGGGCATCTTGGCGCTTTGAACTTCGGCAGACACACAACTCACTGCTCAAACAATTTTCGGGAACAAATGCGTTTTCAGCGCTTTCCTAAATGGTAGGTAATCCTTATGGCTTCTCAGAGAGAGAGGAAGGGAGTTCCATAGTCTGGCCGCCGCCACGCTAAATGAGCGGCCACCCATCCTGACTCTCTGGAACCTCGGGACCACCAACAGGCTGGCTGAGGATGAGCGGAGGGGCCGCGAAGCAGCATACCAAGCAAACATGTCGCGAAGTGGTATTGGGCCCTGTTGGTGTACAGCCTTGAACACCAAACACGCGGCCTTATACATCACTCGCAAATGCACCGGGAGCCAGTGCAGGTCTCGTAAAGCCAGAGTGGAAGAGCTAGATCTAGCCCGCGAGAGAGCCAGCTTGGCCGCCATGTTCTGCACCCGTTGTAACTTCCCCACCAGGATTTTTGGGGCCTCCAGAAGCAGCGCATTGCAGTAATCTAAGCGACTTAAAATAGTACTGCGAACTACCTCTGGCCTGGCCTGGGCGGGGAGAAGGGGCAGAACTTTGCGCAACATGCGTAACAGCATCATGCACGTAGAGATAGTTTTGTTTACGTGCAGGTCGAGCTGTAGGTTCGGGCCAAAAATAACCCCCAAGTTGCGGGCTGATTCCGCCGCCGCTACTGGTTCCGGGAAAGCATTGGGCCAGAAGTTCTCTGGAAGAGCCCGCGGAATTCGGTCACTGGAGCAATGGAGCACCTCCGTCTTAGAGCTGTTAAATTGGAGGGAGTTGGCTCGAAGCCAATCTGCTGTAGCTGCCATACAGCGATGGAAAGTTTCCAGTGGGACCGCGTTGTTACCTTCCAGAGAAAAGACCAGTTGGGTGTCATCGGCGTAATTAAAAGCCGAGACACCGAAAGATTTAATAAGCTGGACTAGGGGGCGAAGATACAGATTGAAAAGTATCGGGCTGATGGCCGAGCCCTGTGGAACCCCCTGTCCCACTTTCCGAGGCTCAGAGCGGAAAGGAGGAAGCGAGACCAGCTGTTGCCGGCTACCCAGATAAGAAGCCAACCAATCTCTTGCGCTACCTGTGACCCCGCACTCCTCCAGTCTTCTGATGAGGGTTTGATGGCAAACCGTGTCGAACGCGGCCGACATGTCGAGCAGCACTAAAAAGGCTGCCCGTCCACTGTCGACACGCGTCCGGAGGTTGTCCAATACGGTAACTAGAGCTGACTCCGTCCCATGCCCGGGGCGGAAGCCAAACTGTGCCTCGTCAAACCAACCGATGTTTTCGAGAAAACCAGAGAGCGAGCGGGTCACCCATTTTTCCATGATCTTGATAGGAAATGGGAGCAAAGAGATAGGCCTGTAGTTGGAGAGACAGGCAGGGTCTAACGTTGGCTTCTTGAGCAGTGGAGATACCACTGCTAACTTCCAGCAATCAGGAACCCAAGCCGACTCCAAAGACTGGAGACAGATGGCATGCAGCGGCGGAAAAAGTTCTGCATGGAAGATCTTCCAAAATTTGGGAGGTAGTGGGTCGAGCGGAGAGCCCGAGGCAACCGTTTGTGCCAAGCTGCAGAATTCCTCATAAGAGGGACGGGGAAACTGTCTTAGTTGGGGTCGACTGGATAAAATATCCGGAGCACCCAAACAAAGACCAAGGTCACTCGAGTGGGGTCGACTGGGTGTTCCGACCGGAGCTCCCAGATTGGGACCAGGTGTATCCATCTGGGGTCGACTGGAGGGATCACCCGGAGCTCCCACTCCAAGCGAAACCTGTATAGGGCCTGCATCATTCGGCTGGGGTCGACTGGGTGACCCGCTCGGAGCTCCCGGGTCAGGACAAGACCCGACTGACCGAGGTCGACTGATCGGGCTAACCGGAGCTCCCAGACCGAGGTCTGCTGGCAGAGGGTTTTTTAAGCCCTCTAGGATCTTGGCAGTCTTCTCCTCAAAGGCACCCGCCAGTGCATCGCACAGGGTTTGCGACGCCACGACTGTGTTGGCCACACAAGCTGGATGAGACAGGTCCCTGACGATTTTGAACAGGGCTTGCGATTTATTAGGCGCCTTGTTCAAGGTAGATTCCAAAAAGGCCGCCTTGGCCAACTTGATCTGCGCCTTATACCCCAGCAAAGCAGCCCTAAACGAGGCCTTTGTCGATGGCAGATACTGCTTCCTCCACGCCCGTTCAGCACGTCTACAACCCAGTTTAAGCAGTCGTAGCTCTTCCGTATACCAGGGGCAAGCTCGGTTCACTCTCCCTCGCGACTGACGGAGGGGAGCCAGCTTATCCAACGATTCGGTGATGGACTGACATAAGGAAAGATAACTTTCCTCCACCGAGTTGCTCAGACAAAAGTTGGCTGATAGTAGAGCGGGTAGTGAGGATGACTTAGAGAGACGAGACCAGGATCTACCCAGTTTCGAGCCTCCTACCCCCGCAGCTACCTCAGGGTGGGTCCCTAAATCAAGGGAAAAGGCCACCAGTGCGTGGTCTGTCCAGCACTGGCTTAAGATGTCGTTTACCGCTGCTGCTTGAGCGTCAGCGAATACCAGGTCCAGGATGTGCCCTCCACTGTGAGTCGCAGCGCCTACCAGTTGCTGCAACTGAATGTTGCCGAGAGCTTGACAAAGTGTCGAAAACGCCCCATCCAGAGGTCCACCCTGCCAAAGATTAAAGTCCCCCAGGACCAACAGCTTAGCGTGAGAGTTCGAGAGATCATATATTAGATCAAGAAAGTCTGATAGGGAAGGGGCAGAGCCCGGCGGGCGATAACATAACACCCCCGCGAACTGTGTTCGTTCCCGGTCTTTAATGGTAAAGCCCATCAGCTCGAAACCCGAAACCTCACTGATTTTAAGCTGGAAAAGACCCAGCGACTCTCTATAGATGATGCCGATTCCACCACCTCTGTTCTTTGGGCGTTGGGTGTGAATAATTTTAAAGCCTAGGGGGCAGGCCAGTCCTAGTTCGACCAGACAATCCTCCCGGGTCCACGTTTCCGTTAAAAACAGAATGTCCAACCCAGAGGATTCAGTCAGGAAGGCAATCTCAGTATAATGCTTGCAGAGCGACCTAACATTAAGGAGTCCACAAGACAGAGATCGTAGTGGGCCGAGAGCATTAGCCCTCCGAGTGGGGGGCACCTGAGCAGGCCCTAAGTCCAATAGAGCAGCCCGAGAGTACACCAAGCGATGGGACAGTAGGGCATCAGAGGATACAGGCCTTAGCGCTCCCGTTGCGCGAACGGGCGCAAACGGGCTTACCTCTGGCGCACCTCCGGCGCCCCTACGGCGCGCCCGCTGCGCGTAACCGCTGCGCGTTTGGTCCTTCATGCCTTTATGGTATTGGACCGAGCGGAAGTCCGCCTCCAGCGTCCCACGACCTAATCAATATGGCGCCCGGAGTGCACAGAGACCTCACCCCTACCCAATTATAGACAGACAGAAACAGTGTCTCAACCTAAGAAGATTTGTTCGGATTCTCCTTTGAGACTTTTTGGATTTAGAATATACAGGACGCTGAGACTTCATTGACTGTTTTAGAAAAATATTGACATTACTTGATTTTGAAACAATAATATGGTGTGCTCAGGTGTTGTACATACATACTCTTCATAACTGGTTCATGGTTGGGAGATGATATGGCTCCAGTCTTGCATGAAGCTTTTCCTCTTGGCTATCAAACTATCACACAAAATTGTATAGGAAAAAAGGAGGTGGCCTAACGTTGTGTTCAAGCAAACATTAAATTTCTGTAAAAATCATCTCAATACAATGGTGTGAGGCCCTCTTCACCAAATGCAACCCTACACTATCTTCCTTCTGGTGCTTCCAGCTTCTTTACAGACCTCCACTTAGCAATGCAACATTCTCCGATACACTTCTAGGCACAGTTTCAAACATGATAACACTATATTCCACCTATGCATTCTGGGTGACCTCAACATTTGGTTTGACAAACTCAATATGCCCCCAACCAAAATGTTCCTCATTGGTCTAGACGTACTGAACCTGCATCAGATGTTCAACAAACCCACACACATTACTGGAGACATCCTAAATGTTACTTTTGACTCACATCGTCAGACCACATTTGCTTGCTTTCCAACATAAAGCAACTCACCTAAAACCACTTTACGTGCATCCAACTACCGAGAGTGGAACAAACTCAATTTGGAACACTTAGAAACACAGCTAACATCCAGTACAGATCTAGATACAACAAATTCAGTTGCAAAACGATATGAGTGGCTACAGGAAGCTTTTGATATTGTATTACCACTCAAATCTAAACAACAGAACAAAAGAAAACAGGCACCTTGGCGAAACATAGAGATAAAATAACAAATTAGAAAGCTGCAACATGCCTGGCTCAAAAAAAACACCAATGAAGACAAACTGTGCCTACAGATACTTAACAGATTATACAAGTCAGCTATCACAAAATCTAAGAAAATGTACTATTCAGAGTGAATTCAAAATGCTAAATGTGTAAAGAAAGAATTCTATAAAAGTCTCAATGAATTATTTCGTAAACCAAATTGCCTAGAACTCATCCTGTTACTTAAGATTTCACAGACAAACTGTCAAATCATTATAAGGCCACAGCAGAACCACTAGACTCATGTTTAAAACAAATAAAGCACCATCAATTACCTTTTTCTAAATCAAACAACCTAAGAATACTCTAACCCAGCCTCTCCATTTCTTCCATCAAATGTCACACGATTAATTTATCAACCTGGTCAAAGCAAGTTGGCCTGACGGCCGTGCTTCTGACCCCTGTCCACCACACACCTTCAAGAGTATTCTTCTAACAACCTCTGCTGCTACACCAACAATTACTTAACTATAGGAAAATTTCCAGATGAACTAAAAAAAGTCATTCATGCGGCCAAAAATAAACTTGAACCTGCTGAACCCCGAAAACCACAGACCAATTACAAGTGGACCTTTCCTGGACAAACTGATAGAAAAAGCAGCATTTGCGCAGATGTCCCAGTTCATTGAAGATAATGCCATTCTTTCCGATTTCCAAACGGGATTCCGTCTAGGAAGAGTGTAAGAAGCTGGCTCTGTATATACTATACCAAAGTAAGGTATAGCATGCACAGAGTCCAGGGAGTCCCCAGAGGTATAGCAGAGGCTATCTTTGTGCTAGTGTGGGTGAGCAGTTAGGTTTATCCAGAGAGTGTGTTAAACATTTATTGTATTCACTTAATCAAGGACTAATACACACACTCAGAGACAGATTCCAGACCAATCAGGTAAGTATACAAAATATATACTTATGTTTTATTTTAGAAACAAGCAGGACTTGGCATAGGTGAGTAAAATATACCTTAAAATGAAATATTGTTCAAGGAAATACAGTTGTACTAGAAATTGCAGTTGTTGCAGGTTTGTATCAATTTTAAATGTAGTTTTTATCATACAGTTAGTACTTTCAGATTACTTTTTAGTTACTTTCGGATTACAGTGAGTACACCTTAAGATCCCTACATACAAGGTAAGTATGAATTTGTTTATACTTTGCAGTAATTTCTTTTCTTCATACAACACAGTTCAACACTTAGATATTTTTTAGGCCCAATAACTCTTTATTACATGGGTTCCTATGTGGGAAAAGTATTAGTGATTTTGGAGGTAAGTACACAACCTAAAAGGGTGAGTTTTGGGGGTTAATACCAAGGTCTACATGGGCACTCAATTTGCACCACCAACGGCACCGGAGCGGTCGGATGTAGAGTGCAAGGGCCCCATGTTTGCCAATGGGCCTAAGCGGGCCTTCGGTTAGGGACTGCTGACAAGCAGGCCATTCGGTTGTGGGAGACAAGCTCTTGGGGTTAAGATCAGCACTGCAGGAGCCAACGTCCAGCACAGTTGCACCACCTTCATTACTCGGGCGGCCGGGTGTAGGGTGCAAAATGGACATTAGGAACCCTGTGCTTTCCAATGGAGAACCTCGGTTTCTGAGAGATGCTGCAGGCTCGGGCAGGGAAACCTTTTGAAGGGGACCTGGACACAATTGGTTGGGCCACCCAAGGCCATGGGGTTTAGGTGCAGGGGTGTCTTCTGGCATCTGCTATTCTTACTAGCTCTCGTCGTGGCTGGGAGACCCTTCAGGCATCATCTGGAGTCTTGTGGGAGGTTGAGGATTGCCAGATTCCAGGTCAGGATCACTGGGGAGCCCTCCTTGGGGTGTCGGGACACTCGAACTCGCATCATGGGCATCCAGTGCAGAGTGGTGCAATTTAATCTAGATTCTGAAGGTGAGTCTTTGATTGAGCAAATTTGGTGCTCATGGGAGACAGAGTCTGTGGGAAGGTTGCAGGGCAGGTCTTCTGGGCTGTGGGAGCTGCTGACTGCTGAACTACGGTACAAAAGGGGGTGTAATGGATGGAGCATCTGAACCAATCAAACACTCACACCCAGTCAAAAGATCTGGGTTTAATGCATCACCGTTCTTTAGCCCACTCTGCCACCCCAGTTCAGACATGGCTATATGCAAATCAGTCTGACCCTGTGCCTCATGGGAACAGTCCAGCCCGAACTGCCAAGCCATGCCTTCCCTGGACCGGAAACAAGCTTCCGAGGACCGGTTTCTGGCAGTCCAGCCGTCTTCAGCCCAGATTGCTTGAATCCAGTGGCAAGGTGAGCAAGGGACTCATGTCTGAGCATACCCTTTCACACTTATGTCGGCCAAAAGCGGTACAAAAGGGGGTGGTAATGGACGGAGCATCTGAACCAATCAAAAACTCACACCCAGTCAAAAGACCTGGGTTTAATCCATCACCGTTCTTTAGCCCACTCTGCCACACCAGTTCAGCCATGGCTATTTGCAAATCAGTCTGACCCTGTGCCTCATGGGAACAGTCCAGCCCGAACTGCCAGGCCATGCCTTCCCTGGACCGGAAACAAGCTTCCGAGGACCGGTTTCTGGCATTCCAGCTGTCTTCAGCCCGGCTTGCTTGAATCCAGTGGCAAAGTGAGCAAGGGACTCACATCTGAGCATACCCTGCCACACTTATGGCGGCCAAAAGCGGTACAAAAGGGGGTGGTAATGGACGGAGCATCTGAACCAATCAAACACTCTCACCCAGTCAAAAGATCTGGGTTTAATCCATCACCTTTCTTTAGCCCACTCTGCCACCCCAGTTCAGACATGGCTATATGCAAATCAGTATGACCCTGTGCCTCATGGGAACAATCCAGCCCGAACTGCCAAGCCATGCCTTTCCTGGACCGGAAACAAGCTTCCGAGGACCGGTTTCTGGCATTCCAGCCGTCTGCAGCCCGGCTTGCTTGAATCCAGTGGCAAAGTGAGCAAGGGACTCACGTCTGAGCATACCCTGCCACACTAATGGCGGCCAAAAGCGGTACAAAAGGGGTGGTAATGGATGGAGCATATGAACCAATCAAAAACTCACACCCAGTCAAAAGTTCTGGGTTTAATCCATCACCGTTCTTTAGCCCACTCTGCCACCCCAGTTCAGACATGGCTATATGCAAATCAGTCTGACCCTTTGCCTCATGGCTACAATGCAGCCCGAACTGCCAAGCCATGCCTTCCCTGGACCGGAAACAAGCTTCCGAGGACCGGTTTCTGGCATTCCAGCCGTCTTCAGCCCAGCTTGCTTGAATCCAATGGCAAAGTGAGCAAGGGACTCACGTCTGAGCATACCCTGCCACACTTATGGCGGCCAAAAGCGGTACAAAAGGGGGTGGTAATGGATGGAGCATCTGAACCAATCAAACACTCACACCCTGTCAAAATCTCTGGGTTTAATCCATCACCGTTCTTTAGCCCACTCTGCCACCCCAGTTCAGACATGGCTATATGCAAATCAGTCTGACCCTTTGCCTCATGGGAACAGTCCAGCTCGAACTGCCAAGCCATGCCTTCCCTGGACCGGAAACAAGCTTCCGAGGACCGGTTTCTGGCATTCCAGCCGTCTTCAGCCCGGCTTGCTTGAATCCAGTGGCAAAGTGAGCAAGGGACTCACATCTGAGCATACCCTGCCACACTTATGGCGGCCAAAAGCGGTACAAAAGGGAGTGGTAATGGATGGAGCATCTGAACCAATCAAACACTCACACCCAGTCAAAAGATCTGGGTTTAATCCATCACCGATCTTTAGCCCACTCTGCCTCCCCAGTTCAGACATGGCTATATGCAAATCAGTCTGACCCTGTGCATCATGGGAACAGTCCAGCCCGAACTGCCAAGCCATGCCTTCCCTGGACCTAAGTGTGGCAGGGTATGCTCAGACGTGAGTCCCTTGCTCACTTTGCCACTGGATTCAAGCAAGCCAGGCTGAAGACGGCTGTAATGCCAGAAACCGGTCCTCGGAAAATTGTGTCCGGTCTAGGGAAGGCATGGCTTGGCAGTTCGGGCTGGGCTGTTCCCATGAGGCACAGGGTCAGACTGATTTGCATATAGCCATGTCTGAACTGGGGTGGCAGAGTGGGCTAAAGAATGGTGATGGATCAAACCCAGACCCTTTGACTGGGTGTGAGTGTTTGATTGGTTCAGATGCTCCGTCCATCACCACCCCCTTTTGTACTGCTTTGGCCGCCATAAATGTGGCAGGGTATGCTCAGACGTGAGTCCCTTGCTCACTTTGCCACTGGATTCAAGCAAGCCGGGCTGAAGATGGCTGTAATGCCAGAAACCAGTCCTCGGAAGCTTGTTTCCGGTCCAGGGAAGGCATGGCTTGGCAGTTCGGGCTGGACTGTTCCCATGAGGCACAGGGTCAGACTGATTTGCATATAGCCATGTCTGAACTGGGGTGGCAGAGTGGGCTAAAGAATGGTGATGGATCAAACCCAGACCCTTTGACTGAGTGTGAGTGTTTGATTGGTTCAGATGCTCCGTCCATCACCACCCCCTTTTGTACAGCTTTGGCCACCATAAGTGTGGCAGGGTATGCTCAGACGTGAATCCCTTGCTCACTTTGCCACTGGATTCAAGCAAGCCGGGCTGAAGACGGGCTGTAATGCCAGAAACCGGTCCTGGAAAGCTTGTTTCCGGACCAGGGAAGGCATGGATTGGCAGTTAGGGCTGGATTGTTCCCATGAGGCACAGGGTCAGACTGATTTGCATATAGCCATGTCTGAACTGGGGTGGCAGAGTGGGCTAAAGTACGGTGATGGATCAAACCCAGACCCTTTGACTGGGTGTGAGTGTTTGATTGGTTCAGATGCTCCGTCCATCACCACCCCCTTTTGTACTGCTTTGGCCGCCATAAATGTGGCAGGGTATGCTCAGACGTGAGTCCCTTGCTCACTTTGCCACTGGATTCAAGCAAGCCAGGCTGAAGATGGCTGTAATGCCAGAAACCAGTCCTCGGAAGCTTGTTTCCGGTCCAGGGAAGGCATGGCTTGGCAGTTCGGGCTGGACTGTTCCCATGAGGCACAGGGTCAGACTGATTTGCATATAGCCATGTCTGAACTGGGGTGGCAGAGTGGGCTAAAGAATGGTGATGGATCAAACCCAGACCCTTGGACTGAGTGTGAGTGTTTGATTGGTTCAGATGCTCCGTCCATCACCACCCCCTTTTGTACTGCTTTGGCCGCCATAAGTGTGGCAGGGTATGCTCAGACGTGAATCCCTTGCTCACTTTGCCACTGGATTCAAGCAAGGCGGGCTGAAGACGGGCTGTAATGCCAGAAACCGGTCCTGGAAAGCTTGTTTCCGGACCAGGGAAGGCATGGATTGGCAGTTCGGGCTGGATTGTTCCCATGAGGCACAGGGTCGGACTGATTTGCATATAGCCATGTCTGAACTGGGGTGGCAGAGTGGGCTAAAGAACGGTGATGGATCAAACCCCGACCCTTTGACTGGGTGTGAGTGTTTGATTGGTTCAGATGCTCTGTCCATCATCACCCCCTTTTGTACCGCTTTGGCCGCCATAAGTGTGGCAGGGTATGCTCAGACGTGAGTCCCTTACAAACTTTGCCACTGGATTCAAGCAAGCCGGGCTGAAGACGGCTGTAATGCCAGAAACGGGTCCTCGGAAGCTTGTTTCCAGTCCAGGGAAGGCATGGCTTGGCAGTTCGGGCTGGACTGTTCTTATGAGGCACAGGGTCAGACTGATTTGCATATAGCCATGTCTGAACTTGGGTGGCAGAGTGGGCTAAATAACGGTGATGGATCAAACCCAGACCTTTGACTGGGTGTGAGTGTTTGATTGGTTCAGATGCTCCGTCCATCACCACCCCCTTTTGTACCGCTTTGGCCACCATAGGTGTGGCAGGGTATTCTCAGACTTGAGTCCCTTGCTCACTTTGCCACTGGATTCAAGCAAGCCGGGCTGAAGACGGCTGTAATGCCAGAAACCGGTCCTCAGAAGCTTGTTTCTGGTCCAGGGAAGGCATGGCTTGGCAGTTCGGGCTGGACTGTTCCCATGAGGCACAGGGTCAGACTGATTTGCATATAGCCATGTCTGAACTGGGGTGGCAGAGTGGGCTAAAGAACGGTGATGGATCAAACTCAGATCCTTTGACTGGGTGTGAGTGTTTGATTGGTTCAGATGCTCCGTCCATCACCACCCCCTTTTGTACCGCTTTGGCCGCCATAAGTGTGGCAGGGTATGCTCAGACGTGAATCCCTTGCTCACTTTGCCACTGGATTCAAGCAAGCCGGGCTGAAGACGGCTGTAATGCCAGAAACCGGTTCTGGAAAGCTTGTTTCCGGACCAGGGAAGGCATGGATTGGCAGTTCGGGCTGGATTGTTCCCATGAGGCACAGGGTCAGACTGATTTGCATATAGCCATGTCTGAACTGGGGTGGCAGAGTGGGCTAAAGAACGGTGATGGATCAAACCCAGACCCTCTGACTGGGTGTGAGTGTTTGATTGGTTCAGATGCTCTGTCCATCATCACCCCCTTTTGTACCGCTTTGGCCACCATAAGTGTGGCAGGGTATGCTCAGACGTGAGTCTCTTGCTCACTTTGCCACTGGATTCAAGCAAGCCGGGCTGAAGACAGCTGTAATGCCAGAAACTTGTCCTCGGAAGCTTGTTTCCAGTCCAGGGAAGGCATGGCTTGACAGTTCGGGCTGGACTGTTCTTATGAGGCACAGGGTCAGACTGATTTGCATATAGCCATGTCTGCACTGGGGTGGCAGAGTGGGCTAAATAACGGTGATGGATCAAACCCAGACCTTTGACTGGGTGTGAGTGTTTGATTGGTTCAGATGCTCCGTCCATCACCACCCCCTTTTGTACCGCTTTGGCCACCATAAGTGTGGCAGGGTATGCTCAGACTTGAGTCCCTTGCTCACTTTGCCACTGGATTCAAGCAAGCTGGGCTGAAGACGGCTGTAATGCCAGAAACTGGTCCTCAGAAGCTTGTTTCTGGTCCAGGGAAGGCATGGCTTGGCAGTTCGGGCTGGACTGTTCCCATGAGGCACAGGGTCAGACTGATTTGCATATAACCATGTCTGAACTGGGGTGGCAGAGTGGGTTAAAGAACGGTGATGGATCAAACCCAGATCCTTTGACTGGGTGTGAGTGTTTGATTGGTTCAGATGCTCCGTCCATCACCACCCCCTTTTGTACCGCTTTGGCCGCCATAAGTGTGGCAGGGTATGCTCAGATGTGAGTCCCTTGCTCACTTTGCCTCTGGATTCAAGCAAGCTGGGCTGAAGACAG
Source organism: Lissotriton vulgaris (assembly GCF_964263255.1). Taxonomy (NCBI): domain Eukaryota; kingdom Metazoa; phylum Chordata; class Amphibia; order Caudata; family Salamandridae; genus Lissotriton; species Lissotriton vulgaris. The sequence continues at coordinate 1,803,885,328 of NC_141694.1, read as the reverse complement.
CTGTAATGCCAGAAACCGGTCCTCGGAAGCTTGTTTCCGGTCCAGGGAAGGCATGGCTTGGCAGTTCGGGCGGACTGTTCCCATGAGACACAGGGTCAGACTGATTTGCTTATAGCCATGTCTGAACTTGGGTGGCAGAGTGGGCTAAAGAACGGTGATGGATCAAACCCAGATCTTTTGACTGGGTGTGAATGTTTGATTGGTTCAGATGCTCCGTCCATCACCACCCCCTTTTGTACCGCTTTGGCTGCCAAAAGTGTGTCAGGGTATGCTCAGACGTGAGTCACTTGCTCACTTTGCCATTGGATTCAAGAAAGCCGGGCTGAAGACGGCTGTAATGCCAGAAACCGGTCCTCGGAAGCTTGTTTCCGGTCCAGGGAAGGCATGGCTTGGCAGTTCGGGCTGGACTGTTCCCATGAGGCACACGGTCAGACTGATTTGCATAAAGCAATGTCTGAACTGGGGTGGCAGAGTGGGCTAAAGATCAGTGATGGATCAAACCCAGATCTTTTGACTGGGTGTGAGTGTTTGATTGGTTCAGATGCTCAGTCCATCACCACCCCCTTTTGGACTGCTGAACTAGCCATGGTTCTTGCTGTTGACAGGTCATAGACGGGACAGGCTGGTAGGGCTGGGGCCAAGACAGTTGGTGTCCTCTTCTCCGTCCTGGATCAGCACGGATCTTTGTTCCTTCTTCTTTCTTCCTCAAATCTGAGGAGGCAAGGTTCAGAATTTCCCCTAAATATGAGATTTAAGGGCATGAAAGTAATGTGCAGGTCTGGACCAATAGGTCCCGCCCTTGGGCAGGTACACCCCCTATCAGGCCACCATCTACTGGGAGGGGGTATGAGCCTCTTCCTACTTGGCTGAGTCTCAACATCTTCAATATGGAGGGGACTGAGAGGTGTGCTTCACCTAGCCTCCCCCACCTGAGGGTTGGGGTTGGCATAGGTGGGAGGTTCTCTCTTCCTAGCTTGGCTTTACTGCCTCTTCGCCTGCCCAAGGCGAGGCCAGAACTGATGGGAGACAGTTGCTGGGGGCAGCAAAAGGCAGGGACAGTGTCCAAAGCTGGCAGTCTTTGAAGCTTCCCCTTTTGTCGATCCAGCTCATCCTGGGAGAGGAGTTATGACACCTCTGCCCTGGATGGCCTTTGTTTCAATACCATAGAGTGGAGGCTCTCCACCCAGGGGTCAAGAAACTTGTCTGGTGGTGAAAAATGGTGGGTAGCCATTCATGAACCACACATGTTTCTTTTCTTTTAATATTATTTTATTTAAAAGAGTTTTATATAGCGCTGGCTAGACCCGAAGGTATCAGAGCGCTTTACATGAGAATCAACAATGTAACAGAAAAAGTTAAACAATTAGGCAAAACAATTAGGAGAGGAGAGAAAGGAGAGAGAAGTGTAGTGGAGGGGGTGGTGAGAAAGGGAGGATAAGGGCAGAGACAACAAGGAGAGACGAAAGGAAGTCTGTCCAAAGACCGACTGGGTAGGTGAAGACCAAGGAGGGAATCCATGGCCCATCTCCCCTATAGCTAAAACAGGTAGCTCCATTGGGCAACAGACAAAATAGTTCAGTCTCAGTACATTGAGAGCGGATAGAGGGAGAGACATAAGTAGAGGGAGGGTGAGGGAGGAGACGACAGGAGAGACAAACGGAAGTTCAACAATGTGGTTCAACCGTATAACATAAAAGGATCAACAATTACACATTACATCAAATAATCGGCAATACATTAGGAGAGGAGAGAAAGGAGAGAGAAAAGTAGTGGGGGGTAGGGGAGGTGAGAGAGTGAGGATGAGGGAGGAGACAACCCTAGAGACGAAAGGAAGTCTGTCTAAAGACTGACTGGGTAGGCGATGGCCAACGAGTGAATACACGGCCCATCTCCCCTATTGCTAAGCCAGGTAGCTCAATCAGGCATCCGACAAAATAGTACAGTGCGTCGAAGAACATTAGAGGGTTAAGTATCAGTTCCGCTTAGGTGAAGAATCCCTTAAAACTGTGGACTCCCCCAGAGGCGTATCTGAGACTCCAAGGCATGAATGCTAGGATCTCTCCCCAACAAGGGGAGAAGGAGTGCTTTGGCAAGGGGCACAATCCAGGAGGCCAATTAAGGCCATTTTCTGCTATGTGTGAAACCCTTAACACTGTGGACTCTCTCAGAGGGAAATCTGAGACTCCGGGGCAAAAATGCTTGATCCCTCCCCAACAAGGGGAGAGGGAGTGCTTTGGCAAGGGGCACAATCATGGAGGCCGTTAAGGGACAGATGGGCGGTAGGGGAGGACCTAGACAGCAGACAGGTGGAAATGAGAGTAGGTACACTAGTACAGATGCCTACTGCCCTAGAGCAGCTAACGATGAAGGTAGAAGGGAAAAAAACATGAAAATAAAATAAGTAGTCTGCCGAACTGAACATAGCTTAACCAAAGTAAATAACCATCCTGTTCAAAAATGGGAGGGCTAGAAGAAAGAATTGAGTTAAAGGGTGAAAGAGCATAGGCAGAATAAGGAGCATGCAGAAACATTAGAAACAAATGATAGCAGAGGGGAAGGAAGGGTGTAGCCAGGGGGGAAGTTCACCTGCCATTTTAATGTCAGGCCGTGCGGGCAGTCTTCACAGGGATGGTGGGGGGGGACTGGAAAGACCTGGAGGATTCAGCGTGTATACAAGGGAATTAGTAAGGAACAAAGTTACACAGAGTAAACAAAGGATAGATGCAGTATTGCACAATACAAATCATGTTGTTAAAAAATGCGAATAAACAGGGATGTTGAACATGGCATAAAAAGAGTGGGAGGAACAGTGGTAACAGCAATATTCTTGGACGGTGTATGTTTCAGTGGAGAGGAGGGAAGATCAAAAGTAGTCCAGGTGGAGTCCAGTGGGGCAAGAGATCCGGATCTGGTCACAAGATGGCGGAACGGGACAGTAGTGATCCTCGAGGATGGTAGCAAAATGGAGGGGAGCAAAAGCGACGAAGACAAAAAGTCCAAATGAATTTGATTCTTACCTCTGCTCAAACCCTCAAGGTTGTCCCAGAAGTCTTACGGGAAGCCAGTCAGGCTCAATGGAACTAGGAGAAGTACTGGGCTGGTCGATTTTTGGGAGGCATCTCTAAGATGTCCTCTGTGTGCATTTTATATTAAATCCCACACTGGCATAAGTGTGGGTTTAATGTGCTGATAAGTTTGCTACCAAACTATCAAGTATCAAAGGAAGAAAGAAACCTCGAATGACCATGGACTTCAAGCTATCAATGAGTACCCAAGTGGACAAACTAGGAAGATCATGCTTTGTTAATATAAAAACTCTGCGATTGATCTTTTCCCACCTGGGATTTCTACACAAGGTCCTGGCTACCATCTCTTGTTCTGTTCAAACTCGATTATGCCGATAGCCTCTACCACGGGTAACCGGTTACATGTTTTTATTGAATAATAGCAATAATGTGCATAATACTGATTTGCACATCAACATATAGATGAGCATTGCGGATTACACTGACAAATATGGAATATAAACAAAAAAGAAGCAAAGAAATAATAACAAAGAGAGCAAAATAACCAATAATCACCACAGTGCAGGTTTGTACAACAGTGGATTGTAGAATACATTACATCACAATTGGCCAGCCATCATCGCAATTGTTTGATAGTGGAAGGACACATCAATCAGTGAGTTCGGAATGGAGCAGGAAGTAGGAGCAAAGCGGTTACTAGATACTTTTTGACCGGGAGGTAGGAGGAAGCAAGGATGAGTAGACATGGCTGGTATTGTCACAGTACATCAAATCCATTAGCCAGGCCTTCAATATTGGTGGGTAAATTCCACCCCAATCCAAATAGACGTGTCGCTTAGCCACCAGGAGCGTAATTGCAGTAAAATGCCTTATGCAAAGCCACAGAGGAAGAGCATATCCCAGCAGCACCGGTAAAGGCGAGGGAGTAAGGTTGGTCTCAACCATTAAAACAAGATATTCAAAGACCGACTCCCAGAAAGCCAAGACAGCGGGGCAATTCCACGCCAAATCAATAAAATAAGCATGATCCATCGCACACCTCTGGCAATTTTCTGGCTTAGCGCGATTCATCTTGGCAACCAACATGGGAGTAACATACATTCTATTTAAATATTTAAAATGGAGAATCGGCTGTCACTCCCTGCACAGCCGATTGGACGCTGTTGGGACCGTGGGTGGACGCTATTTTGGGTGAGGAAGGGGTAACGCGCTAGTCGCCGCTGCCTCCCGCCCTCCCTCACTATTTAAGTTGATCATTCTTCAAAGTCACACAGATTACTTGTGGAGCCACCCCTGAGGCGGAAGCCGGGGGCTATATTTGACTTGCAGCACTTTATATTAATAGCGCTTTTTAAAAAAACGTATCTCTCTTTTTTTCCGAACAATTTGCACACGCTCTTTTAAAAATTGTATTCATTGTGTTTACATACTGTGTTTTCAGTAAAACACTCACTTGGACGGAAAGACACTGCCCGACCCGCATTCACTCCCTGCACAGCCGATTGGACGCTGTTGGGACCGTTGGTGGACGCCATTTTTGGTGAGGAAGGAGTAACGTGCTAGTCGCCGCTGCCTCCCACCCTCCCTTCCTCTCTTCCATAAAATGTGCACTAATCCCAGACGGCTCAGCGGGCGCGCCGGCGCGCCGAAGGCGCACCAAAGACAAGCCCGTCTGCTCCCGTACGTGCCAGGACCGGGCCTAGGGCCACTACCCCTGGTCCATCAGATACAAGTGGGCACGTACGCTACTCGGCTGATGTCCTCCTACAGCTAAGATCAGCTCAAACAAATACCTGCCCCTTATATGATCCTGAGCACATCGGTATGATAGTAACATACAACTGTCCGCATTGCACATTACCTCTACCTTTCACCACCAGCAAAACAGGTACCACACCCAGTACAATAACGAAAGCCAAGTTTATCACAACTGCACTCATTAACGCCAGATCTCTTGGAAAACATTGTCAGGAGATTCAAGATTTGATTCTCGATAAAAATATAGACGTGTTATTTATAACTGAAACCTGGATGGATGCCGATTCAGGCCTAGATATAGTGATCGCTGTACCGCAGGGCTACACGATACATCGACTAGACAGACAGAGAAAAAAAGGAGGAGGATTAGCAATTATTTTTCGTGACAACCTCTCTGTCAGAACCTTCCCGATTCCATCCAACTGCTGTGAAGCCCTTCAATTTGCCATTAAGGTAACTCCCTCATTCACTTTGAAAGGAATACTCATGTACAGACCACCTGGCCCACGTGCCGCCTTCCTGGCTAATTTTAACTCACTGATTGAATCTCTGGTGACTGAGGACTCCACAATGATTCTAGGGGATATGAACTTTCACCTAGAGAAAAAGGAGGACGTAGACTCCCAAGCACTAAGGGAGGACCTAGAAAGCCTGGGGCTGCATCAACTGGTTAATGCCCCCACTCATGAGGCTGGACATACTTTAGATGGCATTTTTTCCAACATAGAAGGGATAACAGTCCATGATATCCTTCCCCTTACATGGTCTGATCATTATGCCATACTCTGCACTCTTCCTATTACTGGACTCCCCCTAACCAGACAGGCTCACTTAAATCAAGAGCCCTTCAAAGTATGGAAAGATATTGATAATGGAGCTCACACAGACCTCCTGATCAAAACCTGCCCCATCATACCCTTGGACCCTAATGAAGCCGTTAAACAATTTTCAGACTGGATAGGAAAGGCAATGGACCTACTGGTCCCCTCTAAGATCCTCTCTAGAAATAGAAAGCTGCCTTCGGCTCCATGGTTCACAGAAGAACTCAGGAGACAAAAACAAGAATGCAGAAAACAAGAAAGATACCGGCGAAAGTCTTACGATCAAGGCTGCAAACTCCGCTATAAGGAGACTCAGCTTAGTTACAAAAAAATGATACTAGAGGCCAAAAAAAAGTTTTTGGGAGATCAAATTGATAATGCCAAAAACTCCAGCAAACAGCTATTTGAGGTAGTGAAACAACTGGCTGGGAAGCCTGCCGACACAGCACCTATTCCTTCGCAGGCTCTCTGTAACTCGTTGGCTAACATTTTTTTCTCCAAAGTTAATTACATTTACTTAGAGTTTTCGACCAGCGACCCACCAATTTCAACTGCCACACATACATGTTCTCCCACCTGCTCGCTCACCCAGTTTGAGGAACTCGAGGAGGAACAAATCAGGAACATCATGCAGTCAATAAAAACAGGATCTGCCTTGGACCCCTGTCCACCCAAGGGTTTATCTACCAGTTATTGACACCATCAGCCCAGCTATTATGCTGGTCTGTAACACGATACTTAGGTCAGGGATCTATCCAAACAGCCTTAAAAATACCCTTATAAAACCACTTCTTAAAAAAACAGGTTTAGATAAGGAGCAGTTGAAGAACTACAGACCCATTGCCAGTCTGCCATTTGTAGCCAAAGTGGTCAAAAAGGCAATAAATGGCCAGCTGTCTGATTACCTTGAGAAAAACTATCTGCTTGATGACACGCAGTTCCGTTTCCGGAAACTCCACGGAACCGAGACTGCCTTGATTAAGGTGGCTGATGATATCAGAACCATTAGAGACCTTGGAGGGACTGCTGTCCTCATAATGTTGGACCTTTCAGCTGCCTTCGACACGGTCAATCATTCCGTTCTGATTGTCCGTTTCGGAAATTTGGGCATTGGTGCTAAAGCTAAAGACCTGCTGGCCTAATTTCTGTCTAGACACACACAAGCAGTGACGCTGGGACCTTTTAAATCACCAGAACTTGCCTTGCCATGTGGTGTTCCTCAAGGCTCATCTCTAAGTCCGACACTATTTAACATTTATGTGTCGGACTTAGCTAGGGTTATTAAATCATACCAGATGAGCCTTACCTCCTATGCTGATGACACCCAGCTGGTGCTTGCAATAAATAATAATGGAGAACAGGTGGCAGCACGCTTTCAGGAAGGCATGTCGGCAATCAAAGACTGGATGAATACCAACTGCCTTAGGCTGAACTCCGAGAAGACGGAGGTAGTTATCTTCTGGAAGATCTCCCCCCTATGGTCAGCAGAATGGTGGCCCTCATCCTTGGGAGCCGTACCAGTACCAGTAGCTAGGGTCAGAAATCTGGGAATAGTCTTTGACGAGAAGCTCAACTTTGTGGCACATGCTAATCAAACCGTGGCAAATGCCCATCACAAACTCAGGCTTATCCGGAAAATCATCCCATTTCTTTCAGAAACCGCTAGAAAAACTGTGGTGAGCACCCTTGTGCTCTCCTCTTTAGACTATTGCAATGGCTTATTTGCCAATGCACAAAACCGGGTACTCTCCAAGCTACAAATGTTTCAAAATGCGGCAGCTAGAGTATTATCCAGGACTCCTAAATTTAAATCTATCAGTCATACCATCAGAAACTCCCACTGGCTAACAATCAGAAACCCAAATTAAATTTAAATCCCTCTGTCTGACATTTAAGGCCATCCACAACCAAGGCCCAATGTTCCTGCGAGTACAGCTTACTACCTACTGTCCATCTAGACAACTGAGATCTATGTCACAACATCTACTGGCAGTACCCTGTACCAGGACAGCTACTTGGGGAGATAAGAGTTTCACAGTGACAGCAGCCAGACTCTGGAACTCGCTTCCGTTAACAATTAGATCGAGTCAATCCCTTCTCCAGTTCCGGAAACTGCTGAAGACGTGGTTGTTTAACCAGTAATGAGCTCTTTGTCACTGTGCGGCCACCTCTAGAGATCCTAACAGTAATCTTAGCGCCAAGACGCCCACGGGCATATGTATGCGCTTTATAAATCTCAATAATAAATAAATAAATAAATAAATATGTTTATAATTATTCGATACACATTGGGTCTGTTCGCAACAATAAGTCCACATTTTGTCTGTCAAAGGGTGTGCGAAATCTCCCTCCCAGGCTGTCCTCCCCAGATGGTACAATCTAGAGACCAGGTGCGCATTGTCGTGTGTTGTAATTATTTTGGTGAAGGGCATGAATTCAGGGAGTTCTGCTGCCAGGGGACGTAATACTGTAGCCCATGAGATTCTCGTTCTGTGTATAAGGAAGCGGTCCAATACACTTGCATCTTGATCCTTCGTCAAATATGCTACGGAGAGCATTTGACCGTTATCAAACATATAGCCCATAGTCTGGAGGCGGTTGCAGGCAATCACCCGCTGAGTCAGTATTTCGGTAGTAGGAGGCAGCCATGGGTTGTCCAGTAAGAGAGTAAAAATGTTCAGTCACTAAATATTTACAAATACGTCCGCAAGCCCAGCTAGGGGTTTGCAAAGTGTGGATTTCAGCAGGAGTCCTAGTGAGCCTAAGCAGGAGAATGGAGGAGAGGGGAGAAGGGCGATCCTGGTTAAACTCCGGTTTTAGAAATTACAATTGCGCATCTGGATAATACAATAATATGCATCATGTGTTTGCGCCACTAAATAGTATAAATATAAATCGGTAACTCCAAACCCACCCGCTCAAACGGCTGAGTGAGCATCTGCCCTTTCACCCGTGTCTGACTCCCTGCCAAATCAGTCTTGTGAACATGCCATGGAGGGTGTTGAACAAAGTAACCGTGAGTGGGATTGGGATATTCAGGAACAAATACAGAAAACGGGGCAGTACTACCATTTTAATGATCGCTGTGCGACCAGCGATAGATAATGGAAGCGCTATCCAGCGGTCTTTTTATCCCGCCAGCTGGACTATGGCCATGCAGTAATTAAGACAGATGACCTGCGCAGCTGGGTGGTGTAAGACTACCCGAAGATATCTGGGAGGATCATCGCACCAGCACAAGGGGAAGTCCAGTGCAAAGGGGAGGGTGGTCTCCATCAGTGGAAAGACTTCAGACTTGGACCAGTTTATGACCAGCCCCAAGAAGACCCCGAACGGCACCACCTCACGGAAAATCAGTGAGAGGTTTGTGGAGGGTTCACAAACAAATAAGAGAATGTTGTCCGCATATAATGAAGCCAGAAGGGGGCCGGATGGAACCCAATCCCTCTTTGGAGGTGACGCTCTTGCAGATGCAGCACCAACAGGTTCCGCATCTACAAGAGTGGCCTCAAGTTCCATTTACTCCAGAGCAGGAATATCAGGGCGCATAGAGCGAGTGGGAGCATCACCCACCGATATCCTGCTTGCCTGCGAAGTGTATAGTACATGAAAGCCGTGCCTCTACGTTCTGGGCGCTACCCCTTGCTGGTGTTATACGGTTGCCACGTTTGTGCAGTATGCAAATTTCACTTCATTGGGGGAGCCCAGGATTATGAGCATACTCACCCTTCCGGTTCCAATAAGCTCTTCATGGCTCAGACATCACCACTGCGCCTCCTTCACAGGCCAAAAAGCTGCGGTCTCTGTTACTGCCGCAGCGGTGGCCCCACCCTCAGGCCCGCTTGGGACTCCTATTGTCGCAGGGCCTTCGAGGGCTATGTCAGGTCGCCGCTACAGGGGCAGCGCACTTGGGGATCAGGAGCACCCTTACGAGATCTGCTTTGCTCCGTCCCCGCTCTGATGTATACGACGGTGGCAGCAGCTTTAAGGGGCCATGATTACTGTGAAACAGCATTGTGGAACAGCTAAATTAGAGCTGCCACCCGAGCTCCTGATTCAAGCCACCATCTTGGTGCTTGGTTAGGCCATGCCCCCTACCACGGATCACCTTTAGTAACGATGAAAAGACTACAGCTGATTCAGAACTTTGCTGCCAGACTGCTCTTACATCTAAAGATGCAAGCCCACATCTCCCCTGCCTTGAAAGCCCTACATTGGTTACCGTTTGCCAGAGGACCCACATTCAAGCTGCGAGTGGCACGTCCTTCAGCCAAGCTATGGAACTCTTTACCCCAAACCAAAGATCCATGGATAACCACCTTATCTTTAGAGTACTACTCAAGAATTGGCTCTTACCCATACAGCCACCTTACTCAAACATAAATATACAGCAAATCCTGCTGTATGTAAGCATTTATTTGGAATATAGATGTATACCTACATAATAATAATAATAATAATAATACTGTGATTTATTAAGCACGACAGCTACCCCTAACACAGGGGTGTCCCGGCGCTAAAAAACACTAGGTAGATAAGCGTCAGAGGCAAGAGTGCATATTTTCGGTCTACAATGCTACTGTCTTGAAAAGCCATTTCTTCAAGGCTTTTTTAAAACAGAATTCTGACTTGGCACTTCGGAGAGTGGCTGGGAGGGTGTTCCACAATATGGCTGTTTTGACCGTGAATGCTCGTCCACCCAGTCGTGCTTTCTCAAAGCGCGGAGTCTTCAGCCAGTTAAAGGAGTTCAGAACGCAACACCCGGTTTTGTTTGTAGGGGCAGAGTCTTTCCTTCAGATACTAAGGGCAGTTTCCATTCAGAGCGCGATAGGCCATTGTCATGGCCTTAAATATGATTCTTTTTGCTACTGGCAACCAGTGAAGTTTGTGTAAATGCGGAGAGACATATTGTCGGAATGGAATCCGGCAAACCAGTCTCGCAGCAGCATTTTGAATCAATTAAAGGAGATGGATAGCATATTTAGGGAGGCCAAGGTACAATGCATTAGCATAATCTAACCTTGATGTAACTGTAGCACGTACAACTGTTTTGCAGCAATCTTCCGGTAACAGGTGCAGGATTTTTCAGAGATTTTTTAACTTACTAAGACAGGTCGCAAAGACTTCTTGTATTTGGGCTGAAAAGGTCAGATTTGCTTCCCATTTCACTCCTAGGTTTAGAATAGAGGTGGCTGGGGATGGAGGAGTGCCCATTTCAGCTGGCCACCAAAGTTCTGACTCTAGCACATTACCTTGCCCAAAAAACAGAACCTCTGTTTTTTCCGCGTTTAGCTTTAGTTTATTAGAATTCATCCATATAGCTATATCGCGAAAGCACCCCTTGAAATTTATGAAACCATCCAACTTCTGCTCTTTAAAGAAGAAAACCTGCTGGGTGTCGTCAGCATAGGAAATATCCTTCAACCCCCCAGTTGGCAATCAGAGAAAACAGGGGAGCTAGGTAAAGGTTAAAAAGTAAAGGGCTCAATGCTGAGCCCTGGGGTACCCCGCACCAGAGTTGATTCGGTTGGGATTCATATGTCGTGAAGGCGACTTTCTGAGTGTGTCCACTCAAATAGGAGGTCAGCCATGTGAAAACATTTCCCTCCAGTCTGGCTTCTTTTAGGTGCTCACCAAGGATAGTATGGTCAACAGTACCAAAAGCTGCTGACAGATCCAGGAGCGCAGGTGCTCCTGAATCCAGTGACCACCTAATCGACTCTGCCACCTCCAACAGCACAGACTCTGTACTAAACCCTGCTCGAAAGCCTGATAGAGTATCATGCAAAATCCCATTCTGCTCAATGAAGCTTGTCAATTGGCGCTGAACCAGTTTTTCCAGCCTTTTTCCTGAGAAGAGAAATAGGACGCAGGTTTTTTAAATCGCCCGGGTCTCCAAAGTGTCGCATGCTTCCATTTATCTGGAAAGATGCCAGTTTTCAAGGAGGTATTCCAAATATGTAGCAACCGATCCACCAACGAGGGTGCTAGCACCTTCCATAATTTGGGTGGGCATGGATCATTTGGAGCATCCTGTAGCATAATAGGAGAACATTCGCTAAGCCTAAGTAGCTCCCCCCGGAGTGGAGATTTATCCTCTTTCACAGTGGCCTCTGGGGCCCGAAATGACTCGTAGACCTTTACGATCTTGTTGTTAAAATAGTTTGCAATTCTATCGCACAGGGCTGGGGATGAAGTAACTTCTATCCCCAGTGCACGGGGCTTCAAAAAGGATTGAACAACCTTAAAGATCTCGCTGCTCGACTGCTTAGCATTTCGGATGCTTGATGCAATATAATTTTGTTTAGCTGTTTTTAACTCCTTATTAAACACTTTTACGGCTTCTTTATAGTTTGCTTTAATTTTTTCACAATAACTCAGCCTCCATTTGTGTTCCAACTTCTTGCACCTACTCTTGTGCTCCCTAAGGGTTTTAGAGAACCATGGGGCAGTGGGGGATAGCCTATTTGATTTCCCCACTCTGCCTGGCGCTACCAACTCCACAGCTGAAGCAATCCAATGATGTAACAAAACTGCATCGGCATCTGGGTTGTCTAGCAAAATAGGGTTGAGTGTGGTACCAGTTAGATTGTTCCAATTTCTTTTAAGCGTAAGGCGTGTTCCTTTAGCTTGCCCTGAGTTTGGTAGGGAAATAGAAAAAAGGGACCAAATAATGATCTGACCATGTCAGGGGGACAGGCGTCTCCATGGAACTATTGGAGAAGACTAAATCCAAGGTATTCCCCGCTACATGTGTGGGGCCGAAGACCCCTTGTTTGAGGTTCGCCCCATCTAAGAATGTGATTAACTGCATTGCCCTTTGGGCAGCTTAAATCATTTACATGCAGATTAAAGTCTCCCAGAGCCAGAAAATTAGAGTACAGGTTTGAATTTTGGACAATTAAATTACAGATTGTATAAAGGGCGCCCACTGCACAATCAGGTGGTCCATCAATAAGAATCCCCCCAAGAGCAGACGAGGGGGTTGGTTGTAGACAGAAATGTAAGTCTTCTATGCCCAGTGCAAAAACAGGAGCCGAGGACACCAGCTCCCAAGTGTCCCTGAATATAATGGCCTCCCCTTTTTCCTCCTTCTCTGTTAACATGGCACATTTTAAAACCTGGAGGGATCGCTATTGTAATTGTTGTCACTGTGCCCATATTGAGCCAAGTCTCTGTCAGGAACAAAACGTCCTAAGTGCCATCAAATAAAATTGGCCAAACATCATCAGTGTGTTTGGGTAGCGATCTACAGTTTATGAGACAGGCCTTGATTATGCATATACATATGTGTATTGCTTTGTATAAGTGTGTATAATAGTTTTATTTTTAAAGATGTAGATATTTGTTAGTTCTGCTTAAAAATGTACATATTCCTTACAGTTACATGATTCCATGTTTAACATGTATATAAGTGACTACACAAATAAGTGCATTTTTTTATCATAACTATTTATCTAAAATTACTTCACTATGGAATTACAAAAAATGTAAACAAATAAATTAAAGTATAGCAACACTTGAAAGTCTGAGTTTATTAAATGCAAGTTTAAGATACATATGTTACCTTCCTTAACCCCTTCGATGCTCATGACGAGTTCAGCTCGTCATGAGGCACAGTTGAGCTGTGCTGATGACGAGCTGAGCTCGTCATGAACAATGGTAAATCTGTGAATGCAGCGCAGAAGGAAAATATCGCTAGCAGCCAGGGTGTTAAGCATATATTTACCCTCCATGTACTTCTGCATCTTTATATTTATGACTTTGCTTCTAATTCAGCATATCCAATGCACTACTCTACATCTTAGCCTATCTCTCATGAAATGTATCCTCTACCTCTATTCTGACTCATCTCAAACCTCATTCTACTACTCATTCCATGCACTGCCATATTTCTCATCATATACACCTCTCAATATATCCTCTACCTCAACTCTCTAATTAATTTCAAACCTCGTTCTACCACTCTTTCCAATGCACCACGATTTGATTTGATTTGATTTGATTTGATTTTGGGTTTTATAGAGCGCATAGCTACCCTAGGGCATCCCAGCGCTAGTGACCACTGTCCTGTGGGGTGAGGAAACATGGGAGGAGGGCTCAGGGTAAGAGTAGGGTCTTTAGTCGTTTCCTGAACCTGAGGTGATTGTGTTCTTGCCTCAGGGAGAGAGGAAGGGCATTCCATAGTCTGGGGGCATTGTACGAGAACAGGCGACCGCCTGTTCTGGACTTCCTAATTCTGGGAACGTTTGCAAGGGAAAGGGAGTTTGATCTTAATTGTCTACTAGACTGTTGTTTTGTCACAAGTGGCCTAAGGATGGGAGGGCCTTCGTTGTGCATTATTCTATGAGCTATGCACAGGGATTTGAAGTTGACCCGTTCCTTTACTGGCAACCAGTGCAAGCTTCTAAGGGCTGGCTTGGCCGAGTTCCTTGCTGCGGTTCCTGTGAGGATTCTAGCGGCCGCATTTTGTGCACATTGAAGTCTGTGGACTACAGAGGCTGGGGCCTCCAGATAAAGGACATTGCCATAATCCAATCTGGAGTTCACCAGCCCCTGCATTAGGAGCTTCCTGGATTGGAGGGGGAGTAGATGTAGAATCTTTCGTGCCATCTTTATAAGGCCGAATCAGGTTCGTGCGGTTTTCCTAGCTTGAGTCCTAAAACTGAGCTCCTGGTCCAGCCATATCCCAAGGCTCTTCACTTCGGGTTTGGGGGATGGCGGGGTTCCCATGCATGGCGGCCAGGGAAGGGGAGTGGGGATTTTCTTAGGGTTTCCCAGGAGGAGTATTTCTGATTTCTCCCCGTTCAGTTTTAATTGGGAATCGCACATCCACTGGTGTACCTTTTCCAGACAACTGAATAGATTAGGGAGGGCGTTGTCTGATTGGTTGAGGGAAACGACGAGCTGGGTGTCGTCAGCATACATTATTGATTTAATGCCAAAAGGCTTGACAACATCCTCGAGTTGTTCCATGTACACATTAAAAAGTGTGGGGCTCCGGGAGGATCCCTGAGGCACCCCACACTTGAGTGCTTGAGCCTTGGAGGTGGAGTACCCATCTGCTACTTGAAAAGACCTGTCTTCAAGGAAGGATGAGATCCAGGCTAATGCGGAATCCTCCACTCCTATCAGCCCAAGACGGTGAACAAGGGTTGCGTGGTCCATCGTGTCGAAGGCGGCACTCAGGTCGAGGAGGATCACTGCCACTGATCCTCCTGCGTCCAATATGCCCCTGGCTTCTTCGACTACGGCTCACAGTGCAGTGTCGGTCCCTTGTCCTAGTCTGAAGCCTGTCTGGGACTGGCAGAGGAGGTGATTGGTTTCTAGGAACTCAGAGAGATGTTGGTTTGCAACCCTATTTCTCTCCCTATACCTCTATCAATGTACCCTAGATATGTCAATAATCCCAAACACATACCACTACTATGATCCCCAAAATAACCCTTTCTATACTATTCCCTTCTGTATCCCTCTTTGCATCATCTCATACCTCTTTTACTATTCAGATCTCCCAAACAAGCCTTTATTAACCCTTCCTTCTGACTCTTCCCCTTCCACCACCCCATTACTCATCCCACCCCCTCCTACTGCCACAAACTCCCCCCAAAAACCTAAAACTTTGTAGACCCTTTTCTCTTCTCTCTATCCACTATTCCTTTTCAATCCAAATAACAGAAAATATGTCCACCACTCAAATAAATTTAATTTTCCCTATACTAATTACCCACTAATCCTGTTTGGGTTCCCTGCCAAAAAGCACTTCAACACCTCATCAGGGGTAGGAAGCACTATATAAATGCAAATCCTTCCTCCTCTTCTGTACCTCCACTATCCTTTTCAATCCAAAAAACAAACTAACATGTCCACCGCTCACAGTAATTTAATATTTCCCCATACTAATTCACCAGTAATCCTTTTTTGTATCCGGGGTAGGATGCTACTGGCCTAAAAGCACTTCAACACCCCATCAGGGTAGCAAGCGCTATATAAATGCAAAACTTTCCCTTTTCTATCACTCTACTATCCTTCACAAACTAAATTGCAGATTAACATATCCACAGCTTAAATTAATTTCATATTTCACTATACTAATTCACCACTAATCCTATATGGGTTACGGAGTAGCGTACTACTCAGCAAAAAAGCGCCTTGACACCACTTCAGAGGTAGTAAGCGCTATATAAATGTAATTACAGTACAATACAATACAATGCTAAAGAAATCTAAAAGATTGGTTTAAGGAAATAGAGTGAAAGGTAGAGGAAAGCATCACAGTAATTGCAAAAACAAGGAAATAATGCAAAAACCAAAGGGGGAACACAGAATAATTTCAGAATTGAAAACGAATGAGAGAGACTGAATAAGAGGAAAACTGGAGAAAGAAAACAATTTGGCTTTTCAATAATAAAACAGCTTCAAAAGCCTTATAGATTCTACACGGGCAGAAGCAGTAAAAGCTTTCCTTATTTGCATGTAGACATGTGCCTGGTGGTGATATTTCACATGACACCTCTCTGCCTCCCTATTCAACCCAGAGGGGATTATACAACAAATTACCACAGACAGCTGAACCAAGGCTCTGCCTTGGCTCATAGAGCCCGTGCAGGAGCTGGACCTTGAAAACGAGTGCATTAATATTTGGAAGTTTTGACATTAATAGGTCACATGATAGCGCTGCACTGAGAAGTACTTATTAAAAGTGATAGTTTAGTAAAATAGGAGCTAAGACAGTTGTTATGTGAACGCTGTCTGCATTCCAGATCACTAGCAAGCAATTTGGATGTCAATTTAATCAAACACAGTAGGATTTTGTGCAACTGGTATTCTAAAAGACGTATTTGACAGTGCTTGTGAAATAAAATATATGCCTAAGATCACAAAATGTAAGGATGAAAGCCGCAATTTATCAGGCTTTCTGGTTTAAATTTTTAAAAAATCAGTCACTAAATGCGTGTGATAGTGTCTCCTTATTGTGTTAAGGCCTTGCTTTTACCTCTTTGTGCATTTTTCTGCAATTTATAACGAAAACTCAACCCTAAGGCATTGGAGCACTTTATATCAGCAATATTTACATTAAACAAGGTCCCATTCTTTTGACTCAGGCGTCCCCACTGTGGAATGAAATCTATTTGTGGCAGGTGGCTGTGCTGCCTGGGTTCAGCGCTTGGGACCTTATTGGACTATTCACACTCTGAGTATTATGAAGGGGGTGGAGCTCAAATCCTTTAAAATCCTTTAAAAAGCTGTAGGATGAATATCAGCTCCACCGTATCCAGTTCTATAAGTACCTACAACTTAGACATGCACTGACACCGTATATTAAGGATCTGACAGATTTACCAGAGTTAATGGGTGATATGGGTGCCCACAACATCAGACAACTATACCAGACTTTAGTCACACATAGTCACACCATGTTGGGTGTGTTGTGGGTGAAGTGGGAGGGTGATATAACAGACATAAACTACAATGGCTAGACAGAAGCTTTGGCAGGTCCTGGAGGCGCTGCCATTGCAACACCGTATCATTTAATCCAGTTCAAATACCTACACCGAGGATATGACACAAGGCACCGCCTCTGGCGCATGGGAGTAATATCTTCCCCTACGTGTCTCCGATGCAGCATGAAGGAGGGGACTTTCCTCCACGCAGTATGGAGTTGCACCGCACTCCTACCTTTTTGGCACAGGATAATCTCTTGGCTAGCTAAAGTGTTGTACTGGAAGCTCCCCCTTGAACCCAAAGTAGTTCTGCTATATAGCACAGAGGGGATCGGAGGCAAAAGTCATAAACAAAACCTCTTGTTTTTGGGTCCAACACATCCCAAGACGAGATATTGCTCAACACTGAAAGTGGGTCTCCGCACCCTCGGTTGGTGGGTGGTAGTGAGCCATGGGCAGATGTATGGGGCTGGAACTGTAAGTATTCCAAGCATGGGGTTGCCCTAAGAAACACAATAAAATCTGGAAGCAGTGGGCAGAGTACAGAGGTATTGACCTGCCTTATGCACAGCTCCTAGTAACCCTCAAAAAGCAGGTAATACAGAAATATAGTCAGGGACACAACATCAGCTCATAGTTTTCACTATTTCACTGCTGTTGACTGATCTTCTGAGTGGTGTGGGATGTAGTATCCGGACTGTGCACGTGGTTTAGAAGTTCTGAAACATTATTTTTGCTCAGAACTGTGCTACAATTTATATGTTTCTATATGGGCCTTTCAGGCAATGCTGTACTACCAATAAAATAAAAGTTGTTATAAAAAAAATAAAACAAGGTCACATTTTTTTTTGACATGGGGAGGTTAAGTAATTTGCCCAGAATCACAGAATGTTGAGCCAATGTTGAGACTTGAACCTGGTAACCCAGTTCCAAAGTTGACAGATCTGGTTGTAAATGTCAGAGCGTTAAAGAAGAGCAGAAGGGTAAAGCATTTGGTGTCTGCTGCCAGTGTTCTGAGTCACATGACTGCGAACAGCTAAGCTGTTCACTGCCCACCTACATTTTAAAGGGATGCCTCCAGCACACAAACTTAGGAAGCTGGCACTGGCGGTTATTCACCCCAGACTTCTTGGAGCCTTGGTAGGTTAGGGGAAGAACTATCCAGAAACAGATGTGTGGGTAGAACAGGAAATTCCCACACTTCAAAGGCTGGCCATAGGTATAAATACTGCACCCCCAAAACTCCTCTTCAGGACACTTCTGAATTTGTGGAAGCCTTCAGATTGACATCCTGGACCCCTAGAGAATCGCACTGCTGCATGAGGCCTGCCTTGGATCCTAGAGGTCTGCCCTGCTGCTTAAGACCTGCCTTGATTCTTGAAGGAGAACTGTACCATCTCCATGAACGCAGGACCACCAGACATGAGTCCAAGGGATAGTTGGCTGGCCTTCTGAGTGAGCTCGTGTAACACAACAGGCACTCATGTAAAGCACTCTGATACCGGAAACCTTCAGGTCCAGTTTGTGCTATATAAAATGCTAGGGAAAAAAATAACCATATTTCTTACAGTACTGTAACTCAGTATTTTATACATTCTCCTGCTGCTTCTGAAGAAGCAGGGCGATGACCTGGCCATATTCTTACACTAAAATATGTTCTTCAGTACAGCTCAAAGAAAACATGCTTCTTCCTCACTGTTAGAAATTGCGTTTCTGGTTGGCAGCGGTATGCACCCTGTACAAGCAGGAACCACAATCCCAGTTTGGATAAGTGTAGTACACACTAAAATTTTACCTGAGCTCACCCTCTGGTAGCTTGGCACAGAGCAGTCAGGCTAAACTAGAGAGGCAATGTGTAAAGTGTTTATGCACATAATGACACACAGTAACACAGCGAATTCACCACAAAAATACTCCACACCAATAAATAGTGAATATTTAACGGAGTAAAACAAGACCAAAACAACAAAAATTCAAGATTCACAAGTCAAGATATACATTTTTCAAGTTGAACTCAAAATGCAGTGCTTAGAAGTCAACAACTCCAACTAGGAGTATCTGGTCACGTTTGACCAGGGCAAATCTAAAACTTTGGTCTGATTGCGATGAAGCGCATACCAGAAAGAGGAGTCACGCATACCCGCTGACAAACCTTGGATACATCAATGCTTGGGGATGATGTAGTGCGCAATGGAGAGGATGCATCGTGGATGCAGGTGATGTGTCGATTCCTGGAGGCGATGCATGATCTTTGAGGTATTGGTGCTTGGGGATGATACATTGCGCAAAGGAAGTGATGCTTCGATTATGAGAGCGATGCTTTAGTTTCTGAAGGCAATGCAGCGTTGGTTATGTGTCAATGTCAAGAGGAAGGTGAATCAATTTTCATGGTGTCATAGTTGAACCGCTGGGCTGAAGGCGATGCATCGGTCAAAAGCCACAAAGGGTCGGGAATGCGTCAGAGTCGGGTCGGTGCACAATGAATGTCAGTGATGCGGTGTCTGAGACTCATGCAGCAGTGATCCTTCAGAGGTGCTGTGGAAAAATCAGGTCTTTGTTGAAAGTCGAGGTTGCTGCGTCATAAACTTGGTGAGCGGTGTCCATGGCTTCTGTGCAGGCAGTGGCGATGCACCCGTTTTCTGGGGATGCACAGGTTCCAAAATGACACTTTGGAGTCGATACATTGGTTGCTTTTTCTTTTTTTTATGAATCTTTTTATTGAGGATAAAAAACTTGACATCAGGTACAGTTCCACAATGGTCAAAGAGTAGGGCACAGTGGATAAAAAAAAGTACATATGATTACAGTTAGGATAGGTCATTGGAAATCACGGAGAAGGGGGGTCATCACTGTCCAGGTCATGGGGGGAGTAAAGATGTCACCACAGTAGGCATTCCAGGGGGCCCATATCTTGGACCATTTCCGGGGGCAACCACGGGCTATATACACAGTCTTTTCTCTCAGCATACACCAATAAAGGTCTTTTTACCAATCTGCAGTTGTATGCGCATGTGAGGCCCCCCAAAGTTGCGCTATGTTCCTCTTGGCTATCATGCAGCCGAGTGTGACCCATTGTGTGTTGTGCGTAGTAAGGTCAGTCGGTTCCCAGATGTTAAGGAGGCATCGGGGTGCATCTGGCTTATTTTCGATCCCCAGTCTTTCGCTCATAACTGAGTGGACTGCACGCCAGAATGCCTGGATTGGTTCACAGTGCCAAATGATGTGTATAAATGCTCCTACCAGAGTGCATCTCCATCTAAATGATCCGTCCGTCAGTCCACTCATGTGTACTATTTGGGGACCCGTTAAATATGTCCTGTGGAGAATCTTCAGTTGCACTAGACGAAGGCACGCCGGGATAGCAACGGTCTTGGGGGAGGAGACTGCCGTCTGCCAATTTTCATCATCTAACTCAATACCATCTTCAATCCATTTCTCACGTAGTGACAGTAGGGGGTTATCTATGTTATTAATGAGCTTCCGGTAGGTAAGGGAGATTGCCTTGTCGGGTCGGTGCCCATCTAATAGTCTGTCCTCTATCAGGGAGCTGTCCGGTGGGGACACCTCACGGCCCGGGGCAATGTTTCCTGGAACACGTGCCGGACTTGGAGGTATCGGAAACGCTCAGTTTCCGTGAGGGAGTATTGGCTCTGAAGAGTGGGGAAGGGTTTCACACCCTCTGCGTTCCAGAGGTCTCTAATGTGGGTGATGACAATCAAGTCCCATCTTTCGAAACCCTTGGAGTTTCCCAAGTCTCCTAGTTTTTGCGAGTCCCTGAGGGGAGTGGCAAGGGTCAGTTTGTTGTTCCAACCAAGTGATCTTGTTAAAGCGTGCCAGATTTTAACAGTGTGGTTGGTAGGGCGAGTGAGCGGGTATCTGTTTGGTTTGGAATACAGTGCGCGGGTGAAGGACCCGTTCAGAAGAAGCCAACGGTCATTACCGTAGCCCAGATCGTCAGGGGGGCCGTACGTACAGTGGTTTATTGCCATGAGGTGTGCTGCCCAGTAGTATGTTTTTATGTCGGGTAGCCCGATACCACCGTCATACCAGCTGAGTGTTAATTTCTGTAAAGCAATACGAGGTCTACCGCCCCATAATAGGTCTCTCTGAAGCCCTCAATCTCTTTGAAATACGAGTTTGGGACAGGGTCAGATGAGTTTTGTAGGGCGTACAGGAAATGGGGTAGGGACATCATTTTAAAAAGGGCCGCCTTGCCCAACAATGAGAGCGGGAGTGTCTTCCAATGTATGGTTTTGTAGTGTAGTTCCTATATTCCCAATAGACTCTGCGCATTGGAATATTATATTCAGCAGTGTAGACGTAGGACTGAGGTCGACTAGGTCTCTACTGACTATAATAGACTTAAGGTTTGCCAGCTAGCTCAGAGGTCACTAGAAACTTTCTCGAATAAACGAGGAGGAGTTTAACCTCCCTGGATAGACAAGAAGGGATTAGCTTCTGACAACCATATAACATGACAACTTTGCTCCCTCAGAATAGGAGTGTATCTCTAGAGTCGTGTGAAAACAATAGACAGCTATTTCACTCAGTCTTTTGTGCGTACTTAGTTTCACCATAGTGCAGGGAATAGAGAGACGGGCGTTTTCAATAAAAAGGTGTTATTTATTGAGCAGTCTTCTTTCTCATGCAAGAGAAATGAATTGCCATAATTGCAATACTCAATGTAAAGTAAAGTGCGTACAGTAAAAGGAGTATTATGAAATAATACTGTAAAAGCATTGATATGGTTTCTTAGCAATAGGATACTTTAAAATGGATAAAATATATACATACATATATACATTGACTAACGTACTCAACTGGTGCTTCTAGATACGCCTACCCCGGTGTACCTGACCTAATCCTAATACGTGGGAAGGAGTAAGTAAGTAGCAGTTTAAGTTAAGTTAGTTTTGCCAAGGATCTGATTCAAGAATTCTCTTTAAGGATTTAGTCAGCTCCGTACCTGGTTAATAGAATGCAGGAGGTCTGGTATCTCTCTTTCAGGACTCGATATCCCAGCAGCCCGCGAAGGTGGCTGAGAACACCGGAGATGGATTTTCTCGGCAGGAGAAAAGACAGCGTTTCTCTCAGTGCATCAAAGGGGAGGGGCAGCATCCGTGGGTTCTCGCATTAGCTGGGCTCTCGGGCAAGTAGATAGCTGCTCTGCTCCAAAACCACCACTGTGTGTTTGCTTAAGGCAGCGTTGTTATATTTAAACCTGAAAGGAGCCGGGTTTGACGTGAGGGTGGACATAAGACATCAATAAAGATGTCACTAAGAACTGGCCGTTCTTACAGTACAGGAGTTCTAGGACGAAATCAAAACAAAAGCAAACTGGGAATTCCCAGGTTGCTGGAGGTTTGGTGTGTCGAAAGAACTCGTTGTGCTTTCTAGGAAGTAGCTTCTGTCGTGCTTTGGACTGCAAGGGCTATTTACTTCAATATGGATCTGATTCTTATGCCATTATAGGGATATTATTGATTATAGCCGTACAAGGGCATGAAATAGTAATATTGATTCAGGCTCCTAGATAAAAACACAATACCCACTCCACGATCTAATGTCCATCATTACTAAAACTAAGCAATAGTAAATATCTAAAGGTGCATGTGTATTCCAACCCACCCCAAAATACATTTTTTGCACTTGAAATGGTGTATGCGAAATACACGAAAAATGAGTATTGGTACTGTACGATTTTCAAGCAGTGTCACCATTCAGTTAAAAATGCATATATTTATCAGCTGAACGAATTGCGAAAATTACACATGAAATTGCTCTTAATACAGAAAAGAAGGTTGAGACCATCCCATCACAGATAAATGCAGTTGCTGTAAATGTGCTAGAGACTGAGGTAATATATTGTCCCTAGAGTTACTAAAAATAGAAGCTCTGTTCTTTAAGAATAGTTCTACTTTAAGCAGAGTACATGTGCCTGAAAAAGGTAAATATTTTGGAAATTGAAAAAATTATTTCATTGTCAGGGGAGAAAATAGTTCCAAATGTTTTCAGTAGCTTTTGTTTTTCAAAGCTGAAAGCCGAATTCAGAGTTCATGGGAATGCTCTGTGTGTTTGTTTGCTTAAAAGTTATTCTTTCTGTTCAGGGGAGAACATCATTTTAGACAGACTTGCAAAAAATTGGTCTACGACATCAGGTGAAAGTTCGACCAAGTTTGAAAATGCAGCAACAGTGCAGTCGTGAGAATGATTGCTATCATCGATGTCAGGATCAGCAATGCTCACAGAAGGTCGTACCTGGGTGATGCTGCTCTCATCTTGTACTTCACTGCCACCTAATCGTAGTGGTGAAGTCTCAATGAATGCCGTCATCAGAATGGGTAGCCGCTGGGGACAACACGATGCATGAGCCGTTACAGGACTTAGCAAAGTATCTGTATCCAATGGTACTGCTGATGGTAGTGCAAGACAGACGTCCAACACGCATTCTTCTCCGCATAGCATACATCGAAGCACAGGTAGGATGCAATTCTGCCAGATAGATCTGAATGAAAGAAACCAGGCCCTATTCAGATCTCTTAGCCAGGCTAATCCAAGGACTTTAGTTATGCGGTCCCGATAGCGTATAGCTAGGATCGTTTCTTCCATTGTTGCTGCAGTCTTGTCTGCAACTTGGCTTGCCATATCGGAGCAGAAGGGTCAAAAATAAAATTCCTGCTACGAGTCCCAAAAGCAGTGGTAGGCCGCCAAAGACAGAATGGACAAAGTTGGGAAAATGCCCAGAACTGTTTAGAATGGTGTTAACAGTCCTGAAAAAATTGTCTTAAATATATGTGGGATACCAATGGTATCAGACATATTTAGGATTTGGCTTAGCATTTCTACGAAATGCACGGGGCAATTTGTTGATAAAAGGGTATGTATCTCTGATGTTGTCCTTGCAACTAGAAGATCATACGTTTCTTTTGATGACGTTAGCCCGTTTGTCTGTAAAAGAACAGACTTCATTCTGCTTAAAGTATCAATTCGAATAGAAGAGATATTCAAAGAAGGCCAAATCGTCGCCTCCATATCTGGAGTGCTGTTTGCATACAGCAAGTGACCATGGAACTAACGCTTACGAGATAGGCTTTTCCTGGCACCATGCCACAACAGCCATGATCCACTATTAGAATATAGCTCCCGTTAGAAAGCTGTCTAAAGAATGGCTCTATTTGTGTTGCAGGTGTGCCGTGCTGGTGACATGAAAGGTTATTTGAAGTCCCCTCACAGGCCCCATGCAAATTAATACCTTGGCACAGAAGTATACCACTTACTGATTGTTTACAATTGTTACCACTAAGAAATACATTCTGTTTCTTTTCACTATAGCATGTGTGTGTGTAAGGTAATTTCCATGATGACTTAATGTACCCTTTACCCAACCTTTCATACTGGCCTGCTTGTATGTACTCTTGGCAGTATTTAAATTGGAAAGTTGTTATCGGAATTGTTATTATTCCGTGTATTATCCATTCAATGACAGGTCTTTCTGACATTGTCAATGGTAATCTCTCAAGTTTTTCAATGCTCAGAATCATATAGTCTGCTCCTTTTTGTGCCAAACTGATTTGTTTATCAGTAAGGTTAAAGATAGAAAATAATGACGTTGTGTTTATCAAACGCCATGGCATGTAGCCTGAACGCAGATTTTGCAACGTCCAGCCGAGCTGTACAATAGAACGCAATTGGGACTGACCGTGTTGTAACATTAGTAAGTCCTGATCTATTATATCGATAGCAGATGATACAATACTGTCCAGTGAATATATTCAGGAGGACAGAGTCATTAACCCATTGTCCACAACAGAAAGTGATTTTTCCAAATGAATACGATCAATTTCTCGTATTTTTTCTACTGTTTCAATTTGCATTACTTTCCATGCTTCGTTTACTCCGCGTATATACTGGCTGCTATGAAACGTTTTTGACGCTGTTTGCGTGGTCCCATTATGAAATCACGCAAGTCAGCACCGTCTTTAAGTAAAGTCAAGTGTTGCTTAATTTCAGCCAGTGTGGATGTTTGTAGCCACTCGAGGCATAGTTTTCCTACACTGTATGTTGTTACTATCCCTGGATGTTGTCTCTGGGAGTATCTAGGGTCTGGTCTGGTCATTTTGAACCCCTGTATTTTGTTCAGGAATCTATCTTGACCGTTATTTGTGTCTGTTGGCCAGATCAACCAATTTTTCCAATCAGGATGTGTTCTGTTTAGGTGTAAAATATGGGATACGTCTATCTCAACATCTGTAGTGGTATTACTATCAGGTATTGGCTTTGGAATAGACGGTTTGTTTAAGTCTTTAATCTTAGCTAGGCCAAGACAAGTAGTCTGTTGATTGGTGTCATTCAAGAATATTATTTGTTCTGGGATCATGCAGGCTCTAAATAATGCTTCTAAACCTTGGACCTGCCAATTTTTTGTACCCCAGATGGTTTTCGTTTCAATGTTGTTTTTCCAGAATTCAAAACCAGATGTAATCATTTTTCATAAAATGTTTCAGAATAAACCAATTTAGTATTTGTCAACATTGTTTTTATCCCTGTCTTATTTATCAGTTTAAAATAAAACGTTTCTGCATCACTTGTGTTAAACCCTGAGAAGTATGGGAATTTCTCATAAAATGTTTTCGAACTGCTTTTAGGTGCAGTTGCACAATGTTCCCATTGATTATACTTAGAAACATTTCTAGGTTGAGCAGATTTATGTAAATAGTGATGTGCAAAGTGATTGTAATAGTACATCTGTTCATAATTCGACGAACCCTGTAAGTAATCGTGTTCTGTAAATTTTGCTGACATTACTAAATCTGACATCATATTATTTATGCTTTCAAAGTCCCAATCATCAGAGAATGTACTTGGTTTTACAAAGTCACTTAATGAAACCTTGAACTGATATGGATATTTCAAGAGTTCAACCTGGCCATAGACTTCGTAATCCGTTTTGTCCCAAGGTACCCCACCGGGTATTGGAATGGCTGTGACATTCACTGATGATAGTTCTCTTTTCTCGATGTGAGATGACTTGTGTGGCTTTAGGACCAAGTTGATGTTCTGACTTGCTGTGTCCATTGTACAGTATTTTTCCTCAATAAATTTTCCCAAACAAAGTACCATGATGAGCCAAAGCAGGAGGAAAAGCACACCTAACACAATCCAAAATTCAATCCATGGAGAAATCAGATAGGTTTCTTTGAGTTGATGAAAGAGTTCAGTTAATTTGTCTTTGAAATTCTTTGTTGTTGGCGTTTCTTCAGGTTTGCTTGGATCTTCAGAAAAGTTATCGAAATTTATGAAGTAGCCAGATGCAGTTCTGTCAATTGTTGGAATCGCTTCCGAATTTTCTTTTGCTTTTTCATTTTTCCTTTCGTTAGCATAGTCTGATGCTACATCGTCGTAGACTGTTGTTTCTTGACGAACTGTTGCAATTTGGGTTTCAAGAGGCACAAGTTCCATGGCATTGTTGCATAGTCCTTTTTTATTCACTGCGGATTTATCAAATGGGATTAGTCTCTCAGTTTGAACCTCTTGGATTGTAGCAAATTTTGGTATTCTGCTATTTCTTGGGAGTCCACTGGGCCTACTACTTATTATTGGCCACATGATTGTTGTTTTACCAGGTCGATGGATACAACTCGGTTCTCCTTTTTACCAGCAAGGGGAGGTAGTACGACTGATCTTGTTCCGCTGACAGCTAAGACAGGTACTGCTTTTCTGTAAGAGGCCCAAATTCCTTCTTCACCGCGATCTTCTCTCTGACCAGATCCCCAATCTTTGGAATCCAGACAGGCCTTGCTGGGACAGGTGGTTTGTCTTCAGTGGCTGTTGGCTGCTGTTTTAACTTTATTTTGCTTAGGTCTGTCCTGTAAAACAGCCAAACTATCTTTGATATCAAAGTATTTTCTTTCTACCACTGAAGTCTGACTATCTAAGTCCTGAATATGCATTCTAGTTCCAAACAATAGTTTGTACGGGCTGAAACCTTTTCGAGAATTTCTTGGCAGATTGTTAAGACTACATTGGACACTTGTTAAATGTTGGACCCACCCATCACCCGAACCTAATACCCTCGCCGTTATAGATTGCTTTATGTCCCTGTTTTTTCTTTCCACAATCCCATTTCCCTCAGGATGGAAGGGACAAGAGTACCGCAATGCAATGCCCATGCTGGTCATGGCCTCCTTATAAGCTCTAGAGCTAAAAGCAGGACCCTGGTCAGAATGTAGCATGTCAATTGCGTATGTGCCGATAAAGACGCGCAAATCTTTTATAACAGTTCTGGCGTCAGCCGAGCGCTGGGGTCTGTATTTTTAAGTGAATCTAGTCTTAAAAGGAAATTAATAGGACACTGGATATACGTATAGATAGCCTCATGCTAACCACAAGAAGGGCCATGGCAATACTCCGGTCGGTTTCGCTACTGCGATCTCTGTTGCAGTTTGGACAGCTCTTTGCAAATTTGTAATGTTGCATGCTTATCCCCGGCCACCAGTATTCTGATTGTAATTCTTTCAGAGATTCCTTGATCTCTTGGTGCCTTAGACCTAATCCTATGTGTGCGTCCGCTATTAAAAAGATTCTCCTGTTTGTGTTTGGAATTACTCTATCCCCCACCCCAGGGATTCGAGCAAAAGGAACGGAGTTCGCATCAATTATATATGTATAATTGAGTGGATAGTTCACGGGTAGTGCTGCACAGTGGCCTTTTGAAGACGATTTTACTGCCAGCATGGTTTCCCCGTCTATGTATTTTTCTGAACGCTTTTTTGTGGCTACGGAAGCCGGTTGAGTTGCTTCAGCTGTGGCTGTATTAGCCAATGAATTCCCTGCAACGTGAACGCCATCACGTTGATGACTCAGTGTACATATCACGTGAGTCTTTCGTAGTTCTTTCTGCAAAAGAACTACCTGTTCCCAAAGCGTCTTATTCTTTATTGTGGCACCTGTGTCATCTTTGTAATCGTTTTGAACTCAGTTCTGCAAGTCATTATTGTAAGATTTGATGCAAAAATGTGAATCGCACACTATTAGTGTCAGGAATTCACGATCAGCATTTTCAAGCGCCATCTTTAAAGATCTGATTTCAGCTCGCTGAGCCGAACATTTTCTCAGTGATTCAGTTTTTGTTATTTTTGGTCTGAATTTACCACAGCGACAGCGACCTTTAACAATCGCGCACGCTGCATTGTAGGATTTATTATCTACATCGTAATGTTGTGCAAATCTGTCCATGTAGATTACACAAGAGTACTGTTGGAGAGGCAGAATTTCGATTGGCAGAGGCTATTCTTCTTCATATATTAGGTCTTTTAGTTTTTTCATGTTCCGGTCAAATTAGTATTTCACGTCTTCTGCAGCAAGATAATTTTCCCACTGTATCCATTTTGGATCTAATGCCACCGTTTTTAGATTAACTGGGCTTAATAACGCCTCAAGGGCTAATTCTGCTGTAAAAACAGTTATTCTTTTGCCTTGGGCTTGGGTTCTTTCCTTTGTACAGTGGTTTGAACCGCATTTACAATATTTTCTGTAAGACTGAATGTTTTCCTCTCACACTCCCCAAGCGACCTCTAAAAGAAAACCAATATCCAAGAGCTATCTTGGTCTGCTTTGGAAACTTTCTTTTACGAGAAGCAATCTATGACCTGGCCGGACCAACGAGCAAAAAAGAATATCAAGGGAACAAGTTCTTTGTTCGTCCGGACTTTGCTCACGCAACGGTCGAGCGTCGCTGGAGGCTGAGGCAACTCTTTGCCCCATTTGAAAAGATTGGAGCAATTGTTCATCTGCTAAACCCAGCACGCCTAAGAGTACTTTATAAAGGAACTTCTAGGAACTTCACAAGTGAGATCCAAGCGGAGGCCTACCTGCACGAACTCACGGAACCAAGAAAATAGGAAGAGAAAAGCTAGCCATCTGAAATTGCTATACATTTAAAAGTCTTTTGATAATTCAGGCGATTGAGCGAGCGGTGATGATTGGATCACTTAACCGCCCACACCTAGGGACTCAGGTCCCAGGATGCCTCAAGAAGTGGTGGGGGGAGGGAGGGGGGAGAGGGGGTGGACGTAGGATGAAAAAAAAAAAAAAAAAAAAAAGAAAAAAAAAAGACTGAATGTTTTTTCAGTATGTGTGTACAAATGTGATTTGTAAGCTATTGGTACCGTTTCTCCCTCATTAGAGGTCAGGTACTTGAATCCGCATCTTCCTGGGATGATTCGTATTACAAGGTTGCGTGTGTTGTCGGGAGTTTGTAATTTTGTTTTAGCTAACATGTCTGTTTGCATTGATCTCAAAATTTCTGTGTGTTTTTCAGTCCAATTGATTGGTTTATAATCAGGTTTTATTAATTCATAGAGAGGTTTAACCCTCTCTGCATAATTTAGAATATAAGTTCTTCCGAAATTCAGGAAACCTAGTATTGGTTGTAAGTTTTTCAGCGTTTTTGGTGCTTGGAGTACAGCACACTTCTCTAATAAGTTGTCTGCTATGCTTTTGCCTTCACTTGATAATTCAAATCCTAAAAACAGGACAGTTAGGCAATTCGTGACTTTTTAAAGTTGAATTTGTAACCCTCTGCTGCGCACCAAAGTATTATGGTGTTCACTCTTTTCAAGTGAGTATCCAAGTCATCATCTGTGAGATAGATGTCGTCGACATAAGATAATGCCTCATCATCATATATTTGTAGTAACTCTGTTACCCTTGCTGAGAATAATCCTGGGCTATTCTTGAATCCCTGTGGGAGTCGACAGAAATTTTTCTGTGACCCTATTATTGAGAAAGCGGTTAAATACCTGCTTTCAGGTGCAATGTTTTGACATAAGAGTCCATTAGAAATGTCTAATGTTGTTTTGTATTTTTTGCGAACAATGTTATTCATTAGTGCTGCACTGTGTGAGTTTTGTACTGCAAACGTTTTGCAACATGAGTTAAGGTGTCTGTAGTCCAAGACTAGACGATACGAGTCGTCTGGTTTGGAGACAGGAAACAAAGGATTTTTCATTTGAGAGGTGCATGTTTTGATCACCCCTTGGTATTCAAGTTGATCTAAGATCTCCCTGACTTGTTTTTTAGCTTCTTGCTTAATTGGGTACTGCCTTTGTGCAGTTGGTTTACATTTTAACTGGATTTTGTGAGGAGGGGAGTCCTCATCCCATCCTACATGATTTTTATATAATGCAGGAGCTTGTGCTACTGCCCATTTTCTTGCATATGTGTATTTTCTATGAATTGGAATATGATTTGAGAAGGCAGGCATAATCATTTCTTCGCCATGAGGGCACTCCCTGACAAACTCTGGTGGCCAGTCTTTTTCAGCTAATAGGATGTCGTAGCCTTCTGAAAGATTATCCCATAACAGACCCCTTACTTTCCAACTCTTATCTCCCTCTATACGCAATGTTATTTCGTATATTTTATGAGGTTTGCTAACTCTGGTATCTGCAGTTTCCACCTGAATGTATTCATTTGTGTCCACTGTCTCCAGATGATTCATCTGGATCCTGCGAGCTATTGTCACTTCTGCTGCGCTGTCTAGCATTGTCTGGGCCCACTCTCCGTTTTTCAGCTGTGTCCTCAGTATCCTCGGCATGTTTGACTATTTTAATACTGGCTACCTTCTTTCGTGGAATTTGTAATTTTTTACTTTGATGAGCAGGTTCCTTGTCCTTGGACTTGACATGCTCTTCTCTTTGTTCTGACCGTCCTCTTCTTTCCGGTTTCTGTGAGGAAGATCGAGAAGTGAGAAGGATCTAGAGGGACGTGTATTAATATCTTAATATCTGTCAGGTTTTCCTATTTTATCCCTATCTCTAAGGTTGTATCTTTTTTCAGAGGGCTCCCTTTGGGGAGGCTTGTCTTCTCGGTCCGGATATCTTTCTCTCAGTCGAGGAGACCTTCCTCTGGACTGGAATCTTTTCTCTTTGGGAGTGGATTGTTTATTTCCATCCCAGCTCTTTTTTGGAGTGTTTAGATTATTCTTAATAAATATCTTTTCAGGATTTTCAGTTAGTTGGGGTTTTACCGGTTTCCCACCCAAACTATCTCTTCCTAGTTCTTCATAGGATTTGTCTATGATTCTGGCAAGTTCAATTGGTTGGTCTGTTATATCTGTTTCCTTCAGTTTCTGGCGGATCGCTATATCATCCCTTGCCAATTGAACTAATTCTCTATATGCTTTGTTAATTCTTTTAGTTTGACTAGGAGTTGTTTGCTTGACATTATTTCGTAGTTTGGGTGTGTTGTGTAGCTGGCTAGAACTGGCCACGTTGCTCCTGGTCTACCTAGTGGACCGAGCCTGGTGATGTGATTATTATGTTTTAGGGCGTCTTTAAACCAGAGCAGGTGCTCTTGGTATTTTAATGGGATCTCAACCTCCTCGAAAGGAGTGTATTCATCCGGAGGTTCCTCTATTTTGTAATAGTGGAAATCTTTTGTCCTAGCGTGTGCTGCTGGAAATTGTATCCATGAATAGAATACCTCTGTCTGCCGATATTCGTGTGCCTCTATCACGAATATGACTGTACCACCTCGCGGTGTCAGGCCATTTTCTATAAGTTTTAGAGTTATAGTTCTTCTTAGATTGACCAGAATGAGTATTGCATCCAGTTCAGTTTCATGAAGACTTGTGCCTTCCTCTAAGAGTTGAGCTGCTAGTTTTACTCGCTCCCTTTCCTCATCACTTTCTGTCATTTTACTGACTGAAAGTTTTTCGGTTGCAGATTTAGTTTAAATGAAACAAAGATTAGGTGCACAATATTTTGGAACACTGTATCCTTCAACGTTGACTAAACCAAAAACTCTACATAGGAATCTCTTCCTACTAAGTTCCGGCGGATTTTAACATCTTACCCACTACAGACGTCTTTTGGAGTATTTACGGGAAAACGGGTCTTTGTGAAAAAGCACGACTGAGTTACTGTAACGTCTTGCGTTAGATTTATCGCCTTACCAAACGTTGGGCGCCATGTAGTGTAGTTCCTATTTTCCCAATAGGCTCTGCGCATTGGAATATTATATTCAGCAGTGTAGACGTAGGACTGAGGTCGACTAGGTCTCTACTGACTATAGTAGACTTAAGGTTTGCCAGCTAACTCAGAGGTCACTAGAAACTTTCTCGAATAAACGAGGAGGAGTTTAACCTCCCTGGATAGACAAGAAGGGATTAGCTTCTGACAACCATATAACATGAAAACGTTGCTCCCTCAGAATAAGAGTGTATCTCTAGAGTCGTGTGAAAACAATAGACAGCTATTTCACTCAGTCTTTTGTGCGCACTTAGTTTCACCAGAGTGCAGAGAATAGAGACGGGCGTTTTCAATAAAAAGGTGTTATTTATTGAGCAGTCTTCTTTCTCATGCAAGAGAAATGAATTGCCATAATTGCAATACTTAATGTAAAGTAAAGTGCGTACAGTAAAAGGAGTATTATGAAATAATACTGTAAAAGCATTGATATGGTTTCTTAGCCATAAGATACTTTAAAATGAATAAAATATATACATACATATATACATTGACTAATGTACTCAACTGCAGCTTCTAGATATGCCTACCCCGGTGTACCTGACCTAAGCCTAATACGTGGGAAGGAGAAAGTAAGTAGCAGTTTAAGTTAAGTTAGTTTTGCCAAGGATCTGATTCAAGAATTCTCTTTAAGGATTTAGTCAGCTCCGTACCTGGGTAATAGAATGCAGGAGGTCTGGTATCTTTCTTTCAGGACTCGATATCCCAGCAGCCCGCAAAGGCGGCTGAGAACACCGGAGATGGATTTTCTCAGCAGGAGAAAAGACAGCGTCTCTGTCAGTACGTCAAAGGGGAGGGGCAGCGTCCGTGGGCTCTTGCATCAGCTGGGCTCTCAGGCAAGTGGATAGCTGCTCTGCTCCAAAACCACCACTGTGTGTTTGCTTAAGGCAGCGTTGGTATATTTACACCTGAAAGGTGCCGGGGACAGGAGTTCTAGTACGAAATCAAAAAAAAAAAACGGGGATTTCCCAGGTTGCTGGAGGTATGGTGTGTCGAAATAACTCATTGTGCTTTCTAGGAATCCAAGGAAGTAGCTTCTGTCGTGCTTTGGACTGCAAGGGCTATTTACTTAAATATGGATCTGATTCTTATGCCGTTTTTGTAAATTGGTAAAAATGGGTTAGCGTTAGCAGAAGCCATCTTGCATTTAGAAGTTATCTTATCCGCTTTTTAGGAGCCATTTTAGTTTCTGGAGGCCATCTTGTCCACCATGTGCTCACCATGTACTTTGTCCTACCTTCCTTTTAACTGCGCCTGAAGTCTGCCCAGTAACAGGATATATTTAGCCTCCTCCACTCTCACGCATGCTCAGAAATGTCTGGTAGAGTCTGCATCTGTTACTGATTAGTTTTACATAGGAATGTGTTCACTACGTTCTGAAAACTGTTAGCTCCTCCCACTTGGTTCTATATGTCCATATTAGGTATTCTTTGTGTGCTCACAGGAGCCAAGACTGCCCCTTTTCATGTATGCTTACTGTGTAAGTCTGAAATGTATATGAGGCGTCAGCCTTCTGAATTCCTCAGACTGTCTCATTCATTTGCCATGGCTTTTAGGCGACGCAGCCTCACCTCATATGAGTGTAATAAACTGTCCTTTGATATTTCAAAGTTCTGTGTCAGTCTCTTACTGCTTTATGGACTACGTATTAGTGACACCCCTGAGAGGCAGAATTTTGATTTACAACACCATTATAGGGATATTATTGATTATAGCCGTACAAGGGCATAAAATAGTAATATTGATTCAGGTTCCTAGATAAAAACAAAATAGTTTCACTTCTAAGACTCTGGATTGGGGGGGCAAGGTTGCATGCGTACCTGACCGAGGGGTCTAAAGAAATGAATATGCCTTGGTATTTGAAGCCCTCTGAAACTATGGGTATGGGGCAGTTCAAGGGTAGTGGAGGGGGGCTCCCGAATAGGACATAAAGAAGAGATTTTGATACATTGGCTTCTTGATTGCAGCACAGAAACTCACTTCAAAGGGCCCAGGACTGGATTTAGCACCATTTGTCAGATCATGGCCCACAGCAGAGGGGCCCAGGCAGGGCTGTAGCCATGGGCGGGGGGGAAGAGCAGGGGCTGGCCAGGGCATAATGTGCTTTGGCCCTCCAACTGAAATCCCACACCAATAGCCTGCCCGAGCGATCCCCCTCCACATGGAGAATGGCAAAGCAGTGCCTATAGTCATGTGATCCCAATCATGCCTCTAGATCGTTTTGGCTTTCTGTCCCATCAGCCCATGTGACACCTCAGTCTCAAGTAGTCTTAACTCCTACTACATGTTCAGAAGAACCCTGCGCAGGGCCTTACGGACCCCCCACCATATAGTGGCAATGCATTGCCCTCTGATGACCGCATTGTAGGCATCCCACTCCAGAGTTCTGGAGGGGGTGATGTTCGTGTTAAATACAAAATATTGGGAAATATAAGTTGACAGGGCCCACCTGAAGGAGGGTTCTGTGGTGCCTCAGTGTGGAACGTCCACGTCCGTAATGCCATCAGCAGTGGAGAGTCCCAAGTACTCCATCATAGTTATCTGCGTGCATATTAGTTCATTGCAGAGAAAAAGATCAAACATAGTGTGGAGGTCATGGATTAGGCAATTAAACATGAAGTCACCGGTGTCTGGATGGTGCAAGCACCACATATCGAACACGCTCTAGTTAACCTTTCAGTCCTGAAAGTATTGTGCAGCCTGACACACATAGCACCATTCAGCGGAGAGGTGGAGCACTCCCAGCCATCCTACAGAACACAATTAAAGTCATTGCCCAATATCATGAGATTGTGTAGGTCCTGGAAAGGAGCTGGGATGAGGAGGCCTAAAAAAATCAGAGTGATTAGTGTTGGGACATAAACAACCACCAGCGTGAGGGGGGCATCGTCCTTATGTCCTTCCACCACCACGTACCTACCCTCAGTGTCAACTCTGTGCATGTCTCTCACAAATGGGACCACCTGGCAATTGATATCATGACCCCCGTGATTTCGCCAATGTTGTAATTCCACACAACTGTCCCCTCCATTTTGCATGTACTTTTTGTAGCTCTTCCTGTGTCAAATGCATCTTTTGCAAAAAAGCTATGTGTGTTTAGCTGCGATTAAGATATGTATGATATCAGTATCTCTGTGTGGTAGTGGCCATACCCTTAATGTTTCACGTCAGCAAGTTATAGTGTGGGGTCTGTAGGTGAGCACATAGGGTATGGTGATAAGTAGTGATGCCTCGCATTTCACAATTCTCATTCCCCACAACTCCAGTGTGCAAGTCCCCCACATGCCCCCTCAGCATTCAAGAGACCAGTGTAGTACAAGACCATGCACATAATTATATGTAGGAAACTTCATCTGTGTGCCAAAAGAAAACACAAGATTTATAACCTCCGTCTCATGCTCAGCCATAACCATCCAATGAATGAACATCAGCCATAGAGAAATGCGTAGTAAAATTCATGTCCTGTTTGAAGAGGTCAGTGGTCACAGACACAAAGGTCCTTTCCAATGATCTGGACGTCCAACCCTCTCTCATGAGGCCCCAAAGTGTCTTCAATAGTCACTGGTGAGCAGTGCACACAAATTGCCACACATCAAAGAACAAACCCCACCCCTCATAGTAGATCGTCTGCCAGCCATGGCCTCAACTCCGACCTCCGGGAGTCTTTCCCAGCAGCGGCCATCGAGCCATTAGTATCTGACTGTCAGAGTCATGGTAAGATCGCAACACCTTGAATGAGTTCTGACCATATTGCAGCACCACTTCCCCTGCCTGTGCCATGAAGAAGCGGCTCTCAGACCCCCTCTCCTCCTATGCCTCAGTTGTGTTGTCAGCTATTTACCATTGTTCCAGCCATCTCATGTGGGTTTTGCAATTCACTTGGCATGTAACCTGGTTTATGCATATCCAGGAGTCAAGAACAAGCATTGGAAATGCAATAGGGCTCGCATTAGGAAAGTTTAAGCTATTGGTCTTATAAATGATTTTTTTTTTATTTATGTGTTATTTTTTAAAATAGCTAAATTTATATCTTTGTCATTTACAATGCCAATAGTTATAACTTTCGCAAATGTGACACCTATAGCATTTGTAATGTACACAAAGTCTCTTGAATGAAAAATTAATTCTAACCCATAAGTTGTGCATATCGTTGACGATGGAACATGAGGTCCGTGCTACCTTGAAAGCTGTGGTGTGCAATTAAGGTGCAACAATGAGCATGGTGTTCAACGAGTTGGTAATAGAAACTTGTGCTGGAGTGTGGTGTCCTAAAGCTGGTATCTGGTGTGAAGAAACCGTCGGGGGAATTAACAGGTTGATGACTGAAGAACGGAGTTAGTTAGATCAAAGGAAACCGCGTAACAAGCGTTACTCACAGCTAGTGAGTTGTGTACACCGGCGCCGGGTTATCGTGGGTTACAGTGATATCAAGCGAACAAGTAAACGAAGGTGGTGAAGTGCAGTACACAGTACATTACATAAAAGGGCAAGATCTAGTCTCTTCGAAAGTGCCGTCAAAAGAGATTACTTACTGGAAGTTCCTCCATGTGGTCAGAACCGGTCGCCGTAGTTGCTGGCAGGTGTGTTATTAGAACTGTGATTACGGGAGTAAATGTTAATGCAAAATGCGTGATGAAAATAGACATTGCTGTGGTGAGTTAGTTAGATCAAAGGAAACCGCGTAAGATTAGAGTGCTAAATTGAGCTTTTGGTTCTAAAATTCGATTTTAGTTTGCTGTTTTCGCAGCTCCTGACACCCAGGCATATTTGTTTACCTTAAGTGTCTAAGTAAATATATAATTAAAATAAATGAGTACATGGTTTGATGATCCGTACTGCAATCTGAAGTGACTCCTCTTAGACGGAAGAAATCATGCAGCCAGCGGCTGAACGCCATAAAAAGTGTTGCAGCTGTGATCCTGGGCGCAGTAGGGGTCGGGTGGTGAGTGTGGAGGCATAGCTAGAAAGAACAACAATATACTGTAACTATTTAGTTGGCTCTAAACGCCCCTTAAAACAAGCATTGGCACAGCGCGGCAGAAACGAGAGACACGGCCTGGCGGCTGTGAAAGTGAAAGTACGGCCGGCTGGTGACAGAACGAGAGGGGTTTAGAAAGAAGTTAAGAAACACAGTTTTGCACGGCGGTACATAAACAAGAATTGGCGCAGCACGGCAGAAACGAGAGACACGGCCTGGCGGCCGTGAAACTGAAAGCACGACCGGCCGGCCGACCGTGAAAAAGCCGTTGATGCAGCAGCGGCAATTAGGGGAGGAGAATGGCTGGGCTGAGGCAGAGCAAAGCCTTTGATGCAGCAGGGGGCGGAGCGGGAAGAGCTGCTGGCGGCACCAAGCTGACGATTTGATGCTGTGCACGCGCATTTTAACTCATTGCGCTTGCGCAATGAGTTAAAAAGCATATGCACTGCATGGAATCGCCAGTGGAATCGCCAGTGGTTAAACTCTGGATAAGCCACTATAGAGCTTCGCCAGCTCCGTTGGGATAAAAAATAGACCCGGGAATGCTAAAACAAATGTGGCCCACATTAGTGGATTGCTCTTCCGCAAAACACTTCTTCAGGGAAGTTTTATGAAAAGGACGTGGGAGATCTCTGACAGGGGCATGTTTTGATAAATTCACTTAGATAAAAAAAGGCACAGATTAGTTTAAACTGGTGAACCACACCTGAATCCAAGTTAGGCAACTTCAGCTCAGGCCCTCTACCCCCACTCAATTTGCATACACTAATGGGCCAGCCCAGCAAGAGAAAGGGAGTGACACCTCAGCCCCGTTGGTAAAAGGGAGCTAATAGAAGCACATCTGCCGCCAGAACATCCACTCAGACACCCTCTGGGCCGCTGAAGGCATCTAAACAGCACGGATACAGCCCAAATCAGCCCCCAGGGTGCCCAAAAAATCAACCCATTCATTATCAAATGGACATCAAATATGGCCTCTTTGAGCCAGCACACTTCTGTATCACAAGAGATGGAGTCACAAAAGAATTTTTCAATCCAGACAACCTTTGTCACTTCCTGGAGGGCTCTAGCCCTCAGGACATGGAAGCCCACGCCTCGGCTCCTGGAGACACTCTCAGCCCATTGGTCTCCGCATCTCCAGCCCGTTTCAGGGGACCCCAACGAAGCTCAGGAGGCTCTCATAACAGGGATCCTGATAGGGCTGCTTGCTGCATTAGAGACTGGACCCAGGCCATCCAGGCGGTGACGGCGCCCACTCAAGAGTAAGACATAGGCAAATCCCAATCCCCTCTAAAGCCCACATCCAGTGAGGGTAGGGTGATCTGAAGGCAAAGTTCTAGCGCCTGGGGCAGACTAACAATACTGAGTACAGAATGCCAGAAGTGGACAGAAGACCCAGAAGGCTGAGTATCAGCTTACTTATTCCAAGACTGTTCAGTAACTCATTCTCATGTATTTGTTTAATACGGTTTAACTGTTTAATCGTTATGCGCATACATTGCATCTGTCATTGAATTTTCATGCTACATGTTGCAGTGCACAAGGATCCGAGTACCCTACCCCTCCAACTCCCTGAGCTTGTTCCCCATGCTTTATGCTGTAAATTGTATATATTGAGGGGCAGCTCGTGCAGGGCGGGGGCCTTAGGGAATGGCTCAGGGCCAGATCACATGCTGTGAATCCCACTCCGTAGAATCTATCCCAGGGACTTTGCACCCTGCTCCCCAACCCCTTTTTCCCCAGCCCCAAACAACAAACCCCACCTCGCACCTTGCTGACACAGGATGCTCCATGGGGTTTGGGGGCCATGGGTGGTGGCTTCTCTCTCCTCCAAATCGCTTGACCTTGTCTGGGACCCCAGGGTTTGGTCGCGACACCCATTCCTCCCCAACACTATTCACTATTACTATTACTATTCACTACAACACTATTCCCCGCCACTATTGTGGAGAAGTGTGGCTCACTGGTTAGAGCAGGCAGACCCTGAAGCAGAGGTCAGACCCGGGACCAGGGTTCAATTCCCGACGTGGCAGGGTCTTGAGCTCAAATGTCCACGGACTCGATAATTCTCGCTTTGGTGCCTGACCTAATCATGGGTTCACACTCTGCAACTCTGGGCATTAAGCTTGCTTAATCTCCACAACGGTCCCCCGCGGCTGGATGCCTGGCTTTCACCTTGGGGATGCCCGTTAGGGGCTATCTCACAGGGAAAAGCCAGGATGGGTTCCCAAGGCAAGCGCCGAGATGCCTCCGGGTAGTCGAGCGCTATATAAGAACATACAAAAAAAAAAAAAAAAAAAAAACATGGGTACATCTCAGGCATTTTTTTTCAGAGTTTTATATAGCGCAAACTTGACCCAAAGGTATCTGTATCCGAGCGCTTTACATAGCACCAGTTGCGTTACATGAGGGTACATTCATTTTTATAAGGCACAGGAGATCAAGTGATTTTCCCAGAATCACTGGATGTTCAGCATCATTGCCGAAACTCTAACCCAGCTCCCCAGATTTGAGGTTGACCACCCTAGCCGTTAGGCCAACTCCTCTCCCCTAAGGCATTAAGGCTTCAAGGCTCCCTCTGTCCTCACTCACCCCATTCTTTGTTGCCGTCGGCACAACAGGCTATGATTTGGATCAACATCCACTGCGCTGTCTCCATGAAGAGATAACACGCACTCTAAGCCTCACATCACTCGCACCTCCTTGGCACAAGCAGCAGGGCAGTGGCTGCTACCTGAACGCTTCTCCACCCCGACCCGATCGAATTGCAAATTAATTACCAATCTAATATTAGGTAATAATTAATTAATTAGACATACAAATAAATATTAGGTATTAGAAATTAATTACCTGTTCATGACTAATTAACAACTAATTAATTTTCAATAACAAAAACGAATTAATAATAAAAATTATTACCCACTAACAATTAATTAACAGTAAATTAATTATCAATACACAAAAAGTATTTTAAAAATGTAATTAATTACAATTAAATTACTTCCCACCCTATTCCCCTATAAACCCACAATCTGCTACCGAAAATAAATTAATACAATTATCGTAATTATCAATTAATCAATTAATAAAAATTAAATACTAATTATTAAAAATTAATTACCAATTAAAAATTATCAAACAATAAATATAAAATCAATACCAATAAATAAATAAAAAATATTTACTTAATTACAATTACATTACTTCCCACCCTATTCCCCTATAAACCCACAACCCGCTACAGAAAATAAAATAAAATTAACATAATTATCAAGTAATCATTTAATAAAAATGAATTACCAATTAAGAATTAATTAACAATGAATTCAAAATGAATACCAATAAATCAATACAAATATTTAATTAATTACAATTAAATTACTTCCCACCCTATTCCCCTATAAACCCTCAACAGAACTAAAATTATAAATTAAATTAAAAATAATTAGTAATTTCTAAAAATTAATATTTAATTTAAAACAATTAACTTACTTCCCACCCTATTCCCCCTATAAACCCACAACCCGCTACAGAATTAAATTACGCAAAAATGAAATAACATAAAATTCATTACTTAAAATAAATTACAAAATTAATATACACGTTTCACACATATACTATCATACAAAACACTTAAAAAATTCGATATTATTAAAAATTTGATATATTTTAATACCTATATTATATACTTCGATATTTCGACTTTCTATATTTTGAAAATTGATATTATATTACTTACCTTCAAATCGAAATTTTTCACCACTATATTGTGTCCATTTGATGTTTTGTCCATTCTATATTTTTACTTCGATATTATGGCTATTCTTTATTTTCAATTCAAAATTATGTCTAGTTACCCTAAAATATATCTGTACACAGATGACATAC
The DNA here is from genome assembly GCF_964263255.1 of Lissotriton vulgaris. Classification (NCBI taxonomy): domain Eukaryota; kingdom Metazoa; phylum Chordata; class Amphibia; order Caudata; family Salamandridae; genus Lissotriton; species Lissotriton vulgaris. Next base: position 1,803,844,384 of record NC_141694.1, on the reverse strand, counting down.
TACTCACCCTCAGAGACCTACCACACTCCCTCCCTGAACTATTGGACCTCATAAAAGACTTTGTAACACTGTCGGGCTATAAGGTAAACTGGTATAAAACCGTGGACCTCCCGCTCTCCTCAGGAACCATGAAAGCCGCAATACAGGCATACCCTTTTTGGTGGAAGTCCCCTCGGCTTACATACCCTGGCGTGCTAGTCAACAGAGGCCTGGAGGGAATAGTCGTAGATAACCTAACACCCCTAGTTGCACAAATAAAAATAGACTTTGATAAATGGTCCCTGCTAGGATTCTCCATGTGGGGCAGGGTACAGGTTGTGTGCAAGGTGACGTTTCCATGCTTCACTTATGTCCGAGTTATGCTGCCCATGGTGATATCCCTGCCAAGTTTAACCACTATTGATGCAAGAATACAGGCCTTTGTCTGGGGTACTACCTGCCCCTGTCCGGCTGCACCTAAGCTCATGGCCCGCTGCTCTTGTGGTAGCCTGGGCTTTCCATCAGTAGAACACTACAGTTTGGCCCTACATCTTTCCAAACTCGCCTACCTCCACTCGGCAACACCAGAACCCTCCAGTGGGTGACAACAGAAAGATTACTCCTCAATCATGGTAAATGATTGGGCCTCTTATACGGGGATATCATCATGCACAAAACCAGTTCCACACCTAGGGGCCCATTCCGCCATCCTGTTGTAACCAGGGACCACTCGCCATAAGGGCGGGGGTCCCGTGCCTGTAATTAGGATGCGCCCACCACAGTGGCGGGCGCATCCAGCATGCCTGACATTGTGGCAGGCGGTGCACTCAGCACCGCCCGCCACAATGCCAGGAAGGCATGCTGTGCACTTCCATGCACAACATGTTGTGCATGGAACTTCTGGGGGGTACCATAGGTACACCCCATGTGCACCCCCACCCCCCCCGAAGTCCCTGGGGGCCCGCAACGGGCCCCCAAAGCAAACTCTGCATGACCACGGAAAGGCATTGTAAAGTGCCCATTCTAATATGGCTGGTGTTGTCTGATAGACACCGCCACTATATAGTACCCTTTTCTGCCCAGTCGCAAGGTGACCGGGGCGAAAAAATGGCGGATGGTCTTTGCGTCCGCCGCAGACCCCCCAGCCATAATAAAATGGCCGGGGTCATTCCGGCACGGATGGAGGGCGGATTGCCCCCGCCAGGCCGGCGGTGGCTACCGCCGGGCTGGTGGGGGCGATCCGCCCGCCATCCTAATGGTGCCACTAGTGTTGCAGGCCACACACAAGGCATGACACAGCGCACACCACCTCTTAGGCACCAGCCACCATCTACACGCCAAGGCACCGATCTGGAGTAATGATAGCATTAGAATTGACAAAAAGACACTCCATTGGCCTGTATGGAAAGCCCTGAACATACATTCCCTCGATCAGGTGATCCTCAACGGTGATATTAAACCCTTCACAATACTACAAGAAGAATTCGGGTTACCCCCACAGCAGGCCTGGAGATAACTGCAGTTGCAACACTGTCTACAAAGGTGCCTTGGCCACCGACCTTGGGCCCTTCCATCCTCCCCGGTGGTGGAATATCTGTGAATCTGGGGCAGACACAAAGGTGTCATGTCAGGACTCTATGGTATCCTAATCAATCACTTGTCTCGCACCCCCTCCTACACAGTTCCCATGCCAAATGGCAGACACAGCTGCAACACACAGATGCGGCGGAAGAATGACAGATATTGTAGAAGACCTAGACAAGGGAACTCAAGGAGACAGATTAAAATGTTGTCTCTTTAAAACTCTACACAACAAGTACTGGACCCCAGTGAAACTGAACAGGGCTGGCTGCAACCACATTCTAAATGCTGGAGGTGCCCATTTGTGCAAAGTGATCTCTCCATATACTATGCGAGTGTCCCTCTGGCCAATCCTTTTAGGCCTTTGTAGGGACCACACCGGGAGCAGTGATACCCCTCTGCCTACCTCTCCAACCCCCAGTTATCCTCCTGCTTGACATCAGCACCATCCCTGACGTCACACTACTGCAACGTTGCAATCTTCATACAGCACTATCCACAGCTAAACTCTGCATCTTAAGGAAATGGAGATCGCCTGACCCTCCCTCCCAAGAGGAATGGATGGCGGCAATGATCAAAACGGCCTCATACAAATCCGTTATATACGATCTGAGGACCAGACGAAGCTATATACACAGAGGTGGGCCCTGATTCTCAGAGAGGCCACAGAAAAAAGACTCTGCAGCCCGACCCAGCCCAATTCCTTCTGTCAGTTCGATATCTATAGCTAGAAGAAGAGCCCATTCCCCCGCCATAAATGCCACCTTGTCCTATAGTAACTCACTTCCCTATGTCCTCTACAATGCCTCTACCCTCCCCCTCCCCCTCCTCTTCCTCTCCTCTTGCTATCACTTCTGTTTTCCACACTTCCTTTCTCCCTCCACCTTCCACAGCCCCTCTACCCCCAGATTTCTTGCTATACCCTCAGCTACGATCTGGACACATAGGCGCACACCCTTTCACACCATGCCCCCCTCCCATCTAGAGGTGATTACCACTATCCCATCACAGCATGCTGGCATGCAACCATTACATGAGGGACTGCGGACTACTCTTCCCCCTCTTGGTTTTGTACCAACACCCCGCACACCCTGAAACTCAGCCACAACCTATCCCCTGTATCCCCCCTGCACAACAATACGTGCCCACCCTCTTCTCTTTCCTACCAATGATACCATCTAATCATAGTTCCTCCCTCTATACCCGAATAGGACCAGGAGCTGCCTGACCTCGCAAACTTATCACCCTCACTCCTACTTGCCTCCAGTACATGTTCCATAAAGATCATCGCACCCTCCCAACACGAGGATCCCTTTCTGTGAGAATGACTCTGAGGCTGTTGGGCCTCATAACCTCCTGCATCCTGCTGGTGAACCATGCACGGTGGCAATTGCGGGCTGTGCAGTAAGACCTGAAGTTCCAATGGGCACAGCATCGAGAAAATCTCACCGACATGGTTCAGATTTCGGAGGGCACTGTGAAAGAGCTGCAGAGGTGACTAACAGACAATGATTGGATTGGGGGCAGATCCCTCCCCAGTAGTGATAGATGCGTCCTTTCTGGGATGGTGAGGCCATCTGGGAGAGGTGGAGATCAGAGGACTCTGGTCACCATCAGAAGCAAAGCTCCATATCAATCAGTTGGAGATTCGGGCGATCCTTCTGGAACTGAAAGCCTTTTTACAGTCTATAAAGGGAAGGCTGAAACGAGTGTTCACCGACAATACTACCGCCATGTGGTACTTCAATGAACAGGCCGGAATAGTGTCGTGGATGCTTTGTCAAGAGGCCCTGCGTCTTTGGACTTGGCTAGAAAAACAGGGCATTTCCCTGGTGGTTCAGCACCTGGCTGGTTCTCTGAACACCAGGGCCAACAAGCTCAGCCGAAAGTACCTTGTGGATCACGAGTGGCGTCTCCATCCGGAGGTGGTACAGGGTCTCTTTCTGCAGTGGGGAGAGCCTTGGTTAGATCTGTTCACCTCTGAAGCGAAGGTGCATTGTCAGCAGTTTTGCACGTTGGAATATCCAAGGTGGTTCTTGCTCGGCAACGCTTTTCGCTGTGAGTGGAGTTCAGGCCTCCTGTAAGCCTTACGCCCATGCCACTCCTGCCCAGAGTGCTCAAGAAGATAAGGAGTGACCAATCACAAATAATTATAGTGGCTCTGGACTGGGCACGGGAAGTTTGCTATCCCCAGCTTCTAGACATGAGTATCGATCCTCCGATCAGGCTGTCCCTTCACAGCAGGGAAAGGTCCTTTACCAGAACCTATCTACTCTCCGCCTCCTTGTGTGGAGACAGAGCAGGTGAGTTTACGGTGGCAGCCAGACGTCCCTCCACGAAATTGGTATATGCCTGCCAATTGAACACATTTTTTAAATATTGCATTAAAAGGTACATTGGCCCTTTGTCTTTCTCTCTGGCAGGTATCATTTTTTCATACTTTCCTTGGTCCAGCAGGGTCCTGCCTTGGGCACTCTGAAAGGTTATCTTTTGGCCCTCTCAGCTTTTCTTCGCTACCAGATCAGCCTTCACTTTTCAAGTCCCTTCTGCTGCAGAGGTTTTTGAAGGAGTTAACCTTTTATTATACCACAATGGGACCTTAATTTGGTTCTCTCATTCTTGATGTGCGCACCGTTGAGCCAATGCACAACTGTCCTCTACGGTTGCTCACCATAATAATAGCTTTCTTGGTGGCAATTACCTCTGCCTGGAAGGTGAGCTAACTGCAAGCACTGTCATCACAACCTCCTTACCTGACAGTTTTTTCCTGAAAAAGTGGTACTGAGAACTAGGGTATCCTTTTTACCCAAGGTTGTAACTCTCTTTCTTCTTGGACAGTCAGTTACCCTGCCCACTTTCTATGCACCTCTGCAGCCTTCCAAGGAAGAAGAGCGTCTCCAACTTCTGGATCCAAAAAGAGCATTATCATTGTATCTCGATCGCACTAAAGAATTCTTGGTATAAGACCAACTCTTTGTAGGAGACGTGGGGCAAAGAAGGGGCATGCAGTTCAAAAGAGGACCATCTCCTGTTGGGTCATCCTCTGTATAAAAATCTGTTACGCCTTGACTAAGAAGTAGCCTCCTGAGGACCTTAGGGCTAATTACACCACAGCAAAGGCAGCCACCACAGAGCTTCAGAGTGGGGTTCCAATCGATGATATCTGTCAAGCTGCCACGAGGATGTCTCTGCAAACATGTGCCTGACAGTACTGCCTAGATTCTAAGGTTCACAGAGAAAGCTTGTTTGGGCACTCTGTCCTGTAGGATTTACTTGTCTAAAACTTTTCCGCAGTCCCTCCTCTGGGGAAGGTCTTTTTTGGGTATATGTTTAAAGGTAAGGAATCTGTGGCTACATGTCTCTATCAGATGGAAAAGTTACTTACCTCCGGTAACACCTTAGAGACATGATTTATAAGCATCGGCGAATTTTGTGAATCTGGCGTTCGCAAATTTGCGTATTTGCGAACTCGCAATCCGCAAAATCCGCGTATTCTCGCGAATTTGCGGATTTTTATTTTTTTTGTGTTCGCAAGGGTTTCTGCCAGTTCGCGAGGGTTTTGTACCAGTTCGCAATTGCAAACTTACTTGTCGGCCCGCAATGGTCGCGACTATATTGTTTCTACGTCTGGTTCATCATCACAGGTTCCCAGCACCCTCTGTTTCACCACTGCCACCCTCTGTTTCACCCATGCCACCCTCTGGTACATCAGTGCCACCCTCTGGTTCATCATCACTGTAGATTAAGGGGGGGAAAAGCAAGCACACCTGCCCTGCTTCAACTGACATGAATTAATTTGGGGTTGATTTATTAATGTGTCACTGTTTTAAAATTCCAGTCCGGCACCTGCTTCCTTATCTGTAATTTGCTTTCTGTTGCAGTGCAATTTTCTTTCCAGGACTTTTGTGGCCTACTTGTAGCTATTCTATGAGACTGCTGTGAGGGTCAGAGCAGGGTCATACAATTGTTGCAACTAGCAACTGAACTCTGGAGGGGCACCAGTCAGGAAGCACTACAGGGAATGGTTACTATTACTAAAGATGAGTTTGAACTTTTGCACCTGCTGAGTGCTTTCAGTTTAGCAAAATTCGTTTTTCTGCAGAACAGCAACTGTAATGCCCCAAACAAACATAGGCAACTGAACTCTGGAGGGGCCCCTCAGGAAGTACTACAGGGAATGGTTACTAATGATGAGTGAACTTTTGCACCTGCTGAGTGCTTTCAGTTTTGCAAAACTCGTTTTTCTGCAGAACAGCAACTGTAATGCCCCAAACAAACTTACTTGTGAAAATTGATTTCTAATCCAAAAGTGATCAAAAGAAAGTCAAAAGGCCTCAAATCCAAAAAAGTGCAGGCAAATGTCAACCTGAGGAGTTATTCTGATAAAAATCATCATTTTCAGAAGGTGTATGCTGCTTGCTAGTGGATTTCTTGTGCAGAATAGCAAATGTTGTAATTTCGCGAGTGCGAGATTGTTGCTGCCCGCCGCACCTACATGTTCGCAATTGCGAACTCTCGCGATGCGTTGCCAAACATCCGCGGGATCCCGCAGCAAGATCCAAAATGGCACAGCACTCGCAAAATATCGAGAAAAACAACTCAGCAAATGCTGAATGACGGTAAGTGAACGCCACACGCCGCAAAATTGTATCACCAAGAAAAAAAAATCTGCTGCATGCGAGTTTGCGGATTTTCGGTAAATTCGCTAGCGTTCGCGGATTGCGAATTTACCGAAAATCCGCAAAATCCGCGAGCGAACCGGATTTTCCACCCATGCTTAATGATCTAGCTGCAGATTCCTTACCGATCCACCCATCTTTCCCCCTCTGCGGAACTGTTTTTACTGTCAGGGCTTATCCCCTTCAGGGCCTTTGCTTCTTTTTAAACACACCATGGTCAGTCACTTCATGGCTTCGTGCTTCTGGCGTGGAAATTTTGAAAAGTACTGATGTCAACGCATCAGAGTGGCTGTTAGATTTACTACACATATGTGACAACGACGACGAACACAATGCTGACAAAGTCACACAGAGTTTGCCGACGCCACTTACCGACGAGCAGGGGTACTGCTAAGAAAATCTTCGAGATCCAGCCTGATGCCTGGAAGTCCAAGGTTAAGGAATCTGAAGCTAGATCATATCTCTACCAGATAAGGTGTTACCAAAGATAAGTAACTTGACCGTCATTAGCTAAAGGATAACCCATGAAAAGCTGGGGATGTGTAATATAACAGCCTTGCTTAAACCATTATATTTGGTATCCCCTTAGTAAGAGATGAAGGAAAACTCGAGAAAGGGTGCCAGTTGGCAGAAAAATACTGTGCTCTTAAAGCCAACTTCAGACCATATCCAATTGAATACTGGTAAGTTGTAACATTAGAAACCTCGGGGATACCACAAAGTATAGTTCGTAAGGCCACTATATTTGATATCCCCCAGAGGAACCGGATGTGAAAGATTGTGGAATGCAATCCAAACTGCGAAAAGAAACTGCAATCTGGTTTCAAATGAAAGGCAACTCCAGTAAGTCAATGGCTAACGGTAACCCTTGAAAAGTAGGGGACAAAATATATTACAGCAATGTGTGAGCCATGATATATGGTATTCCCATAGTAAAAAGTGTTGGAAAACTCAAGGAAGGGTGTCAGTTGGCAGAACAATAGTGTACTCATCCATCCAACATTAGACCATGTCATATTAAATTTACCAAATATTATAGGCGGTAGAAGACATTACATTTGGTATCGCCTAAGGCAACCGGATGTAAAATCTTGTGGAATATTGTAACAAATGTGAAAATATACTGTAGTCTGCTATATAATAAATGGCAACTTCAAGTGGCCAATGGCTAAAGGGTAACCCATGTAACATAGGGGATATGAGACATTACAGCAAAGCGTGAGCCATAATATTTCGGTATCCCCGTAGTAAACGATATTTTAAAGCAAAGGGAAGGCCGCTATATGGCACCGAAGTACTGTGCTCACCCATCCATCATAAGACTATGTCAAATTGAATCCTGATAAGTTCTAACCCAAGAAACACAATGGACACCAAACATTATAGCCAGTATAAGCCATTATATATGGTATCCCCTAAGTTAACAGGACTTACAATCTTGTGGAATGATGAAAAAATGTGAAAGGTTACTGTAGTCTGCTATCAAGTAAAAGACAACTTCAAGTGGTCAATGGCTAAAGGGTAACCCATATAACGTAGGGGATACAAGATATTACAGCAATGCATGAGCGATAATATTTGATATCCCCATAGTAAAAGAAATTGGAAAGCAAACAGAAGACCGCTATTAGGCATACAAGTACTGTGCTCACCCACCTAACATAAGACTATGTCAAATTGAACCATGGTAAGTTCTAACCCAAGAAACACAGGGGAAACCAAATATTATAGGCGGTATAGACCATTATATATGGTATCCCCTAAGGGAACCGGACATACAATCTTGTGGAATGATGAAAAATGTGAAAGGTTACTGTAGTTTGCTATCAAGTAAAAGGCAACTTCAAGTGGCCAATGGCTAAAGGGTAACCCATGCAACGTAGGGGATACAAGCTAATATAGCAATGCGTGTGTCATATTATTTGGTATACTCATATTAAACGATATTGGAAAGCAAAAGAAAGGCAGCTATATGGCATACAAGTACTGTGCTCACCCATCCAAACATAAGACTATGTTAAATTGAATCCTAGTAAGTTCTAACCCAAGAAACACAGGGGATACTAAATATTATAGCCAGTATAGGCCATTATATAATTGGTAACCCCTAAGGGAACCAGAGGTACAATCTTGTGGAGTGATGAAAACATTTGAAAGGTTTCTGTAGTCTGCTATAAAGTAGAAGGCAACTTCAAGTGGTCAATGGCTAAAGGGTAACCCATGAAACCTAGGAGATACGAGATATTACAGCAATGCGTGAGCCATAACATTTGGTATCCATGTAGTAAACGATGATGGAAAGCAAAAGGAAGGGTTATATTCAGCAAAGAAACACTGTGCTCACCCATCCAACATAAGCCCATCTTAATTTGAATACTGGTAAGTTCTAACCCCAGAAACACAATGGATACCAGATATTATAGCCGGTATAGGCCATTATATATGGTATCCCCTAACGGAACCGGACGTACAATCTTGTGGAATAATGTAAAAAATTTGAAAAGTTACTGTAGTCTGCTATCAAGTAAAAGGCGACTTCAAGAGGCCAATGGCTGAAGAGTAACCCATGAAACGTAGGGGATACAAATATTACAGCGATGCATGAGCCATAATATTTAGTATCCCCTAAGGGAACCGGACGTATAATCTTGTGGAATGATGTGAAAAATGAGAAATATTACTGTAGTCTGCTATCAAATTAAAGGCAACTTCACGAGGCCAATGGCTAAAGGGTAACCCATGAAACGTGGGGTATACGAGATATTACAGCAATGCGAGAGCCATAATATTTGGTATCCCCATAGTAAACGATGTTGGAAAGCAAAAGGAAGGCTGCTATTTGGCACAGAAGTTCTGTGATGACCAATCCAACATAAGACTATGTCAAATTGAATCCTGGTAAGTTCTAACCCTAGAAACACAGTGAATACCAAATATTATAGGCAGTATGGGCCATTATATATGGTATTCCCTAAGGGAACCGGACGTTAAATCTTGTGGAATGATGAAAAAAATGTGAAAAGTTACTGTAGTCTGCTATCAAATAAAAGGAAACCTCAAGTGGTCAACAGATAAAGTGTAACCCATGAAACGTGGGGGATACAATACATTACAGAAATGTGTGAAACATATTATTTGGTATCCCTTTGTAAACGAAACAAAAACAACAGAAATACAGTGCTCATCCATCCAACATAAGACTATGTCAAATTGAACACTGGTAAGTGATAACCCCAGAAACACAGGGGATACCAGATATTTTGGCCCGTGTAGGTCATTATATATGGTATCGCCAATGGGAACTAGATGTAAAATCTTGAGGAATGATTGAAAAGTTACTGTAGTCTGCTATCAGGTAAAACACAACTTCAAGTGGTCAATGGCTACAGGGTAACCCATGAAACATAGGGAATACAAGATATTATAGCAAAATGCGTGAGCCATAATATTTGGTATCCCCATTGTAAGCGATGTTGGAAAGCAAAGGGAAGCGCACGATTTGCCATGGGAATACTGTGCTCATCCATCCAACATAAGACTATGTTATATTGAATACTGGTAAGTTCTAACCCAAGAAACACAGGGGGTACCAAATATTATAGCCGGTATAGACCCTTATATATGGTATCCCCTAAGGGAACCGGGCATACAATCTTGTGGAATGATGTAACAAATGTGAAAAGATATTGTAATCTGCTATCAAATGAAATACAACTTCAAGCGGTCAATGGCTAAAGGCTAAAACATAAAACGAAGGAGATACACAATATCACAGCAATGCGTGAGCCATAATATTTGGTATTCCAATAGTAAACGATGTTGGTAAGCGAAAGGAAGGTCGCTATTTGGCATAGAAGTACTGCGCCCATCCAACTTAAGACCAAGTCCTGGTAATTTCTCACCCAAGAAACACAGGGGATACCACATATTATAGCTGGTATAGGCCATTATATTTGGTATCCCTTAAGGGAACCGGATGGAAAATCTGGTGGAATGATGTAAAAAATGTGAAAGGTTACTGTAGTCTGCTATCAAACAAAAGGCAACTTCAAGTAGTCAATGGCTAAAAGGTAACCCATGAAACATAGGGGATACCAGATATCACTGCAATGGGTGAGCCATAATATTTAGTATCCTCTAAGGGAACTGTATGTAAAATCTTGTGGAATGATGTGAAAAATCTGAAAAGATACTGTAGTTTGCTATCAAGTAAAGGACAACTTCAAGTGGTCAATAGCTGAAGCGCAACTCATGAAACGTAAGGGATATGAGATATTACAGCAATGCGTGAGCCATAATAGTTAGTATCTTCATAGTAAACGATGTTGGAAAGCAAAAGGAAGGGTCTTATTTGGCATAGAAATACTGTGCTCACCCATCTAACACAAGACCATGCCAAATCAAATCCTGGTAAGTTCCAACACAAGAAACACAGGGCATACCAAATATTATAGCCTATATAGTCATTATATATAGGATCCCCTAAGAGAACCGGATGTACAATCTTGTGAAATAATGTACAAAACGTGAAAATATACTGTAGTCTGCTATCAACTAAAAGTCAACTACAAATGGTCAATGGCTAAAGGGGAACCAATGAAACACAGGGGATACCAAATATTATAGCCGGTATAGCCCATAATATATAGTTTTCCCTAAGAGAACTGGACGTACAATCCTGTAGAATAATGTAAAAAATGGGGAAAGATACTATAGTCTGATATCAAATAAAAGACAACTTCTAATGCTCAATGGCTAAAGGGTAACCCATGAAACGTAGGGGATACGACATATTTCTGCAAAGCATGAGCCATAATATTTGGTATCCCCATTCTAAACCATGTTGCAAAGCAAAAGGATGGAAATTATTTGACATAGAAATACTGTGCTCACCCATCAAACAAAAGACCAGGTCAAATCGAATCATGGTAAGTTCTAACCCAAGAATCCCAGAGAAGACCAAATATTATAGCCGGTATAGGACATTATATATGGTATCCACATAGAGAACCTGACGTACATACTTGTGAAATGATGTAAAAAATGTGAAAACATGCTGCAGTCTTTGATCAATAAAAGACAACTTCGAGTGGTCAATGGCTAAAGGGTAAGCCATGAAATGTAGGGGATACCAGATATTGCAGCAAAGCGTGCGCCATAATATTAGGCATCCCCAATGTAATCGATGTTGAAAAGCAAAAGGAAGGGTGCTATTTGGCAAAGAAATACTGTGCTGACCCATTGAACTCAAGATCATGTCAAATCGAATCCTGGTAAGTTCTAACCCAAGAAACACAGGGGAGACCAAATATTATAGCTGGTACGGGTCATTATATATGGTATCCTCTAAGAGAGCCAGGTGTACAATCATTTGGAATAATGTACAAACTTTAAAAATATACTGTAGTCTATTATCAAAGACAAGACAACTTCAAGTGGTCAATGTCTAAAGGGTGAGCCATGAAATGTAGGGGATACCAGATATTACAGCAATGTGTGAGCGATAATATTAGGTATCCCCAATGTAATCAATGTTGAACAGCAAAAGAAAGGGTGCTATTTGGCATAGAAATACTGTACTCACCCATCTAACATAAGACTATGCCAAATTGAATCCTGGTAAGTTCTTACCCAAGAAACACAGGGGAGACCAAAAATTATAGCTGGTATAGGCCATTAGATGTGGTATCCCCTAAGAGAACCAGACATACAATCTTGTGGAATAACGTACAAAATGTGGAAAGATACTGTAGTCTGCTTTCAAATAAAAGACGACTTCAAATAGTCAATGGTTAAAGGTTAAAGGGGAACACATGAAACATAGGGGATACAACATATTACAGAAATGCATTAGCCATAATATTTGTTATCCCCATTGTAAACGATGTTGGAAAGTAAAAGGAAGGTTGCTATTGGCATTGAAATATTGTGCTCACCCATCGAACATAAGACCATGTCAAATTGAATACTGTAATTTCTAACCCCAGAAATTATGGGGATACCAAATATTATATCCGGTATAGCCCATTATATATAGTATCTCCTAAGAGAACAGGATGCACAATCTTGTGGACTAATGTAAAAAATGTGAAAAGACACTGTAGTCTGATATCAAATAAAAGACAACTTCGAATGGTCAATGGCTAAACGGTAATCCATGAAACATAGGAGATACAACATATTACAGCAACGCTTGAGCCATAATATTTGGTATCCCCATTGTAAACAATGTTGCAGAGCAAAAGGAAGGGTGCTATTTGACATAGAAATACTGTGCTCACCCATTGAACTCAAGATCATGTCAAATCGAATCCAGGTATGTTCTAACCCAAGAAACACAGGGGATACCAAATATTATAGCCAGTATAGGTCATTATATATGGTATCTTCTAAGAGAACGGGACGTATAATCTTGTGGAATAATGTAAACATGTGAAAAGTTTCTGTAGTCTGCTTTCATATAAAATTGAACTTCAAATGCTCAATGGCTAAAGGGGAACCCATGAAAAGTAGGGGATACGACCTATTACAGCAATTTGTGAGCCATAATATTTGGTATCCCTATTGTAAACGATGTTGGAAAGCAAAAGGAAGGGTGCTCTTTGGCATAGAAATATTGTGCTCACCCATCAAACATAAGACCATGTTAAATTGAATAATGGTAAGTTCTAACACCAGAAACACAGGAGATACCAAACATTAGAGCCGGTATAGTCCATTATATATAGTATTGCCTAAGAGAACTGGACATACAATCTTGTAGAACAATGTCAAAAATCTGAAAAGATATTGTAGTCTGATATCAAATAAAAGACAACTTTGAATGGTCAATGGCTAAAGGGTAACCCATGAAACGTAGGGGATACGACAAATTAGAGTAATGCGTGAGACATAATATTTGGTATCCCCATTGTAAACGATGCTGGAAAGCAGAAGGAAGGGTGCTCTTTGGCATAGAAATACTGTGCTCACCCATCTAACATAAGACTATGCCAAATTGAATCCTGGCAAGTTCTTACCCAAGAAAGACAAGGGACACCAAATATTATAGCCGGTATAGGTCATTATATGTTGTATGCCTTAAGAGAACTAGACGTACAATCTTGTGGAATAACGTACAAAATGGGAAAAGATACCGTAGTCTGCTTTCAAATAAAAGACAACTTCAAATAGTCAATAGTTAAAGGTTAAAGGGGAACAGATGACACGTAGGGGATACAACATATTACAGCAATGGATTAGACATAACATTTGGTATCCCCATTGTAAACGATGTTGGAAAGCGAAAGGAAGGATGCTAATAGGCATAGAAATATTGTGCTCACCCATCGAACATGAGATCATGTCAAATTGAATACTGGTAATTTCTAACCCCAGGAATTAAGGGGATACCAAATAATATATCCGGCATGTAATGTAACTTGTATCTTATAGAGCGCGACTGTCACTCGACTAGAAGTATCCTGGCGCTGTCCAAGGGGGGAGTGAGAATAACCAGCAGAATACTTAAAAGAGTGAGAGGCATAATTCATCTGGGGCAGTAAAGATCCACGTCTTCAGGGCCTTCCTAAATTGGGATTCTGTGTTGAATAGCCTTAACTGTGATGGCAGTGAGTTCCAGGCTTTGGCCCCAAGGGCTGCCACTGTTTTTCCTCCTTACCCTTTCAATCTGAAGGTGGGGGGTTTAAGCAAGTTGGTGGAGGATGATCTGAGGGACCTAGTTGTGGCATAAGGAATAAAACGTCATGCCAGATACTTGGGTCCTGAACTAAGCCTGGCTCTGAAGGTGATCAAGAGTACCTTAAAGAGGTTTTCAGTTCTGCAGATGCTAATGACCTTTGTGGAAGTTTAAGCACCATTAGAGCGGCTGCATGTTGTACCACCTGCAGTTTCTTGAAGATCGCTTTGTTCGCTCCCGCAAGCAAACTATTGCAATAATCTAAGCACGAGAGAACCAGGGCCACTGCTATTGATTTCCTTGCTGCCAGTAGAAGAAAATGGAAGAATTATTTTAGTGATTTGTTGATACTGAAGCATGTCCCGGCTACTCCTGTAGCATGGGGGATAAAGGAGAGCCCACATCAAATTGTACTCCCAAATTCTTCGCCACTTTGGCCACAACTGGCGGTGGGGTGAATCCCTCCGGCCACCATTACTCAGGATGGAACAGAATATCCTTCCCCACCGGTAGGATTTCTGTTTTGTCTGGGTTGCATTTAATGTGGTTGTTCCTCATCCATTGAAAGACTGCCGCTAAGCATCTTCTGAAATTAGTTTATACATCTGAGTTGGTGTCATCTAAAGAAAGGATCAATTGGGTATCATCTGCATATGATGTGACTTCTATCCCAAATGATCCAATCAGAGAGATAAGCGGGGTCATATAAAGATTAAACAACAATGGGCATAGCCTATTATTTATAGTATCCCCTTAGAGAACTGGCTGTACAATCTTGTGGAATAAAGTAAAAAATTTGAAAAGATATTGTAGTCTCTTATCAATTAAAAAACAACTTCGAATGGTCAATGGCTAAACAGTAACCCATGAAACATAGGAGATACAACATAATACAGCAATGCTTGAGCCATAATATGTGGTATCCCCATTGTAAATGATGTTGCAGAGCAAAAGGAAGGGTGATATTTGACATAGAAATACTGTTCTCGCTCATTGAACACAAGATCATGTCAAATCGAACCCCGGTAAGTTCTAACCCCAAAAACACAGGGGATACCAAATATGTAGCCAGTATAGGTCATTATATATCGTATCCCCTAAGAGAACCGGATGTACAATCTTGTGGAATAATGTAAAAAATTTGAAAAGATACTGTAGTCTATAATCAAAGAAAAGATAACTTCAAGTAGTCAATGTCTAAATGGTAACCTATGAATCGTAGGGAATAAAAGATATTACAGCGATGCGTAAGCCATAATATTTGGTATCCCCATTGTAAACGATGTTGGAAAGAAAAAGGAAGGGTGCTATTTGGCATAGAAATACTGGGTTCACCCATCAAACATAAGACCATGCCAAATTGAATACTGGTAAGTTCTAACCCCAGAAACACAGGGAATACCAAATATTATAGCCGGTATAGGACATTATATATGATATCCAAATGGAGAACTGTAATAAAGTATAATGGTAGTCACAAGGTAAAACCAAGTAGAGGTTTATTTATAAGTTACAGGATCATAGTATTTGGTTACAAGCAGAATGATGGTTGGTTCAAGATCAATTCAAGTTAGTTCATGGCCCCACCAGGAGCTGCATCTTCATAGCTCAGCCCACTCACACCAACAGTCACTATTCCAGTCCACCAGGCATACCAACATTCCACACTGTCATCAGGCATTCTAAAGTTCCATACATATACACATGCATACTGGCTGAGCTGTTGTACATATAAGCACAACATATCCTCTTTCCTTAAGGAAACAAAGAGAACAAATAAACAAATAGTTACAACAAATTAAAAAGAAAAGAGCAGGAAACCAAAGAAAAAGAAAGGCAGACTAAGCACAGACAAGCAACAAGATATAGGTGAAAAGATGTTAACAGGAAGACGTAGCGAGACACACCACCCCTTCCCTAGGGAACATCATGAAAATACCAGGAAGGTAACATGCAATAAGTAACATGCTCAGAAGAAAGTAATAATAAAATAATGTGTGGAGATATAAACGAAACGCACCACACACCAAGAAAATACTCTATACCATGTGAAATAATCAAGTGTAGAGTAGGCCTAGAACAATAAAAACAGGTACAGGTGAGTAAAAAGTAATGTAGACGCAAAGTTACATAGGTACGTAGGGTGAAAACAGTGAAAAGGATGTGGTCACAACCCACACTGCAGACTAATTTGAGAGTATAGAGACCAGCTCCTAAATACAACCACCCTACAACAGAAAAAACAACCATATAAACGTAATGCGCCAGTGTTTGACCTGGGGTACCCAGTCCACATAGGGTAGCCTGGCACAGAGTGGAAAGACCTATCCCAAAGTCAATTGCGTTATACTTGCGTCACACCTTTCACAGTAATCCAGCGCCCATCCACCAAAAAGGAGGCACCACACCTTATTTAGAAAAGTAGAAAATCTTTATATTTTCTTTTGGTTAGTTTCTTATATTTCTCTTGTTCACAAAATCATTACCTCTTTTACATTTCTGACATTGCATTCGAGTTACTTGTCCTTGTAAACACTCCCAGTGACATAGTATTTTGGTTCTCTGGGAAATCTTACTTTGTTAAAACATTTTAAAACGGAATAGCAGTGTAATTCATCTCAATTTAACATCCCCCCTCCTTTATCTGAGAGAAAACCAGGCTTTAGGCACTTCTGTTGTACTCGGTCACCCCGCCTAAGCCTTAAACTTTAGCATTCATAAATTCTACACACACAGATGTGGATCAGCTTAAGATATCAGGCAAGTAAGTAATTAAACTGCTCTGTAGACAGTTCATCCGGGGGCAGTGAATTCAGCCAGTCAGTTATCCATTGTTATCTAGCAAAGCCCTGATGGACTCGGCAGTTCCCAATTAAGGTGCACTTACTGCGGTTTAACTTCCCTCTTCCGTGAAACTGTGTGGGGAAGAAGTTCTGTCTGATATGCCCCCCCTCCTTTATCTTCCGTGTCCTTCAGCAACTCCTTATTAAACCTTAAAGGCAGCGGTGAAGCCCTCTCAACAGCCCAACTCACGTCTCTGCGGAGTTGACTGGTTCCCTGCCCTAGCGCTGCAGGTTCCCAGGAGCTGTCCGGGCGGGTGGCTAGGCCGCGATTCCCTCTGCGCTTCTCTCGGCCTTGTGTCCCGCCCTCTCCACGCTCATCAGAGACGGAGGGTACTGACACGGAGCGGCCTCTTCAGCTTCCCGCCTCTTCCTTCCGGCGCTCACTTGACCGCGCTCCCGGCCTTGCGCAATCGGCTACAGGGGAAACTGACACTTCGCCGACTAACACCGGGCCCCCTCCCTCATCTGCAATCTACACAATGGGGGCCCGTGGACGCCGTCAGACCGCACATGAGGCAACAGTCTATCAGCGGGGACCTCAGCAGCCAGCCGCACTAAGGTAGGGTTGTTCTTAAGTTTGACAGCCAAAGTTCCGGGGCCAGTGGCGGTGATTTATCCGACCCCATGTTCTGTGACAACACTTTAGTTAGGATAGTGGACCCTGACAGGCTCTGGATACTCTTACACCAAGCAGCGGCAAAATTAAGGTAAGCCCGGGCAGAGGTTATAATTCTTTTTCCAATGGCAACACAGCTTCTTTCCCACCTTCTTTGGACCCGGGTCAGATGTCCCTCACCTGTCAAACTTGAAACAGGGTTTTTCACCAGAGTTCATGGGAAAAGTTACTCCCAAGAAGGCTGAGAGGTTCAGAGCTCAATCGGCCAGCAGGGGGTAGCATCAGCTGAGAGGGCTAGAAAGTCCAGTAATAGACAACCTCCCCCCTCCTCAGTGAACCGTCCTCTCCACAGGCAGCCTCCACTCCTGACCTCTCTCACACTCCTTCACAAGAACTTAAGACCTAAAATGGTCGCCCCTGTCCACATTTTATAGTCCAGGCCAGGTGAGTCCGGAGGGGTCCTGAAGGTTCTAGAACTCTTCATACAAACCTATGGCCACAGACCCTGAGGTGAAAATTGGCAGTGGGCAGGCCACCATTTTATATTTCCCTACTCTCCATTTTGAAAGGGCACCTGTGCCTCAGGATTAAGTGGATATGATGAGGCCCCCAAAGCCCTAAGACAACACCAAAAATTTTAGTGGACACAAAAATAAAAGAAAGTTAGGAGGTGAGAAGGGAACAAAATAAATAAATAAATAGGAGGGACCACCCAAAGGGCTGATAGGTCTAACACGCGTCCCCCCAGCTGAAAGTGAGGAGACCTACCCAACCCCTTGGGAGTTCTCATCACTAAGGCGGAAATACCTAGAGAGACCGTCTGCATTGGCGTGGTCCACTCTAGGCCGATGTTCCACCTGGAAGTCCATTCCCTGTAGGGAGATGGACCATCTCAACAACTTGGGATTCTCTCCCTTCATTTGCATCAGCCAACAAAGGGGGCGGTGGTCTGTCTGCACAAGGAAGTGCGAGCCAAACAGGTATGGCCGCAGCTTCTTCAGAGCCCACACCACCGCAAAGGCTTCCCGCTCAATCGCACTCCACCTCTGTTCCCGGGGAAGCAGTTTTCTGGATAGGAAGACAACAGGTTGGTCCAGACCCTCTTCATTGAGTTGCGATAACACTGCCCCAATGCCATGCTCTGATGCGTCCGTTTGGACAATGAATTCCTTGGAAAAATCAGGGGCCCTTAGGACCGGAGCTGCACACTTTGCTTGCTTCAAGGTGTCAAAGGCTTGTTGACAGGCCTCTGTCCAGACTACCCGTCGGGGTTGCTTCTTGGATGTGAGTTCAGTTAGGGGTGCCACAATTGTGCCATACCCCTTCACAAAGCGACAGTAATATCCTGTGAGGCCCAAGAATGCTCGGACCTCGGTTTGGGTCTAGGGGGCTCCCAGGCCATGATATCCTCAATCTTAGCCTGGAGGGGCTGCACCGTTCCCCTGCCCACCAAGTGGCCTTGTTACACCACTGACCCCTGCCCAATCTGGCATTTGCTGGCCTTGATTGTCAAGCAGCCTGTTTCAGGGCTTGGAGAACAGCCTGTAAGTGACACAAGTGGTCCTCCCAGCTGCTGCTGAAGACGGCAATGTCGTCTAGATAAGCAGCAGAGAAGGCCTCCATCCCGGAGAGGACCTTCTTCACCAGCCGCTGAAAAGTGGCAGGAGCGTTCTTGAGCCCAAAGGGCATCACACAGAACTGGTTGTGGCACTCAGGCGTGGAGAAGGCTGACCTTTCCCTTGCTCCATCTGTAAGGGAGATCTGCCAGTACCCTGATGTGAGGTCAAAAGTACTCAGATATTGGGCATCTCCCAGCCGGTCAATGAGCTCATCCGCCCTAGGGATGGGATGAGCATCAGTTTTCATCACTGAATTCAGTCCCCGGTAATTCACACAGAACCTGAGTTCTGGAGTGGTGCCCGGTGGGGCAGCTTTTGGTACCAGAACCACCGGATTGGACCAGGGGCTACTTGAAGGTTCAATCACTCCTAGCTCCAGCATCTTAGTGACTTCACTGTGAATGCTGGCCTTCACCTTATCTGACAGCCGGTAGGTCTTAGACTTCACAGGTGGACTGTCTCCTGTGTCCACAGGTGGGTACTTCCCGGTATAAGGGAGAACAGCGAGGAATACTGCTCCAGGACTTGGCAGCAGTCCCTCCGCTGTTCAGGAGTTAGGGATGGTGAGAGAATCACTCCCTCCACAGACCCATCCTTCTCTTGAGACGAAATAGATCAGGGAGAGGCTCACTTCCCTCTTCCTCTGCTCCATCAGTCACCATCATCAAGATGACCTCAGGCCTCTCATGGTGGGGTTTGAGGCGGTTGGCATGGAGCACCCGATGGGCTGCTGGGAGGTCTTAAGGTCCACTAAGTAAGTGGCCTTGCCCTTCTTCTCAATCACCTCAAAGGGGCCTGTCCAGCGATCCTGGAGGGCACTAAGCTCTCCAGGCTCCATCACCCACACTTTCTGGCCAGGCTCCAACTCCACAGGGTGAGCATTGTGGTCATACCACTCTTTCATCACTGCCTGGCTGGCTTCCAAGTTGTCAGCAGCTTGCTTCCACAACTTAGCCATTTGGCTCCGTAAGGCCAGCATGTAGCTCACCACATCCTGGGGAAGCTTCCTGGGAGTCTTTTCCCATCCGTCTTTCACCAGGCTGAGAGGTCCATGAACAGGGTGCCCGTAAAGATGTTTGAAGGGACTGAAGCCCATTCCTTTCTGTGGCACTCCCTGAATGAGAACAACAGACAGTGTAGGAGAACGTCCCATGTCCTCTGCAGGCTCTCAGGCAGACTTCCGATCATGCCTTTCAAGGTTTTATTGAACCTTTCCACCAGACCATTGGTCTGGGGGTGGTAAGGAGCAGAGAACCGATAGGTAACCCCACACTCCTTCCACATAGCCCGCATGTAGGCTGACATGAAGTTGGTCTCCCTGTCAGACACAACTTCCTTGGGGAAACCCACTCGGGTAAAAATCCCCATCAGGGCCCTAGCCACTGCAGGTGTAGTAACGGTCCTCAAAGGAATTGCTTCTGGGTACCGAGTGGCGTGATCCACCAGAACCAGGATAAACCTGTGACCAGCTGAAGTGGGTGGATCCAATGGCCCAACAATGTCGATGCCCACCCTTTCAAAGGGGGTGCTAACGACAGGTAGTGGTTCCAAGGGAGCTTTTAGCTTAACCCCTGTTTTCCCACTGGCTTGGCAAGACACATACATCCTACAATAAGTGTCGGACGCCACCCTCATTTGAGGCCAGTAAAAATGGGGGACAAGCTGGGCAAAGGTCTTGTCCTGACCCAGGTTTCCTGCCAAGGGTATCTCATGAGACAATTCTAAGAGAAAGGCTTGGTAACATTAGGGGACTACCAAGGCCCGTGACGAACCGTGCACTGGAGCCTTGGGTTCCCTGTAGAGGAGTCCATCCTCCCAGTAAATGTGGAAGTTCCCTACAATGTTACCCGCTGCCTGGGCTTTGGCCTGTCGCCTCAGACCCTCAAGGGTGGGGCACTCCTTCTGGCCCTGACAAAACTCTTCCCTGGTTGGCCCCCCTCCACATGCTAATCGGCAGGGAGAGGTAGGTTCTCCAGGGAGACAACATCCCCCTCTGTGGACTCCGGGTCCACCACCACAGGTGACCTATCCATCTCACAGGGCGTGGGTGCCGAGGCAGGAGTCTCCTGTCCCCGGATCTTTCCCTTTTTGGCAGCTGGCTGTGCCTTTGTTCCAGGCTCTAGCCCTGGCGAAATCCCCCTCCGGGTAGTCACGGACCTTGTGCTGGGCCAGGTCCAGTCAGGTGTACCCAGCATCTCTGAGTGAGTCGGGTATTTAACCTCCTTCCAAGCATTGTGCTCCATACCATTCCCCAACAGACAATCAACTGGCACGGCTGGGCTTACGGCAACTCGAAGAGGACCTGCGACCCCTTCCCACTCAAAGGGAGCTTCGGCCACAGGGTAGTGGCCTATTCTGCCATCAGCCATCGCGGCGGGGTGGAGTACGTGTGGAATCACCTCCTCTGGGGACACCAGATGACTCCTTACCATAGTCATACTGGCTCCTGTATCCCTCAGAGCTTCCCCTCTTTGGCCATTGATGATGGCCCACTGCCCATACTTGGTAGTATTTAAGGGCACCTGGATCTTAGGAACCATCTCCCGATCTCCCATGGACACTAAGGTGACTCCCGCCCACTCCCCTCCGTTATCTAAGGGCAACTCCTCCCTAAGCACTACACTAGCTACTCCCGGGGCTTTTCCTCCAGTGGGAGGGGTGGTCTCTTTGGGCACTTGACATCTCCTTTGTAGTGCTCAACCCCACCACATTCATAACAGCGGACAACCCTTGGCTGCAGACTATGGTCAGGATGAGGGTTTTTCGGCGGGTTGGCGGGTTGGCCCTAGGAGGGAATCCTGATCCCTTCCCTTGGAAACTGTTTTGGGGGCCTTTTAGGAACTCCCTCTTTTTATCTCCCCCCTCTTTCTTCTGGGGAGCGCCCAGTCCAGTCCTTTGGGAATCCCCTCCAGTCCCCTTCGAGGACACCCGGGTACTAGCCCAAATGTCCGCCTCCTCAGAAAGCTTCCGGGGACTAGTCAGCTTGCTGTCCACCAGTTGTTGTCCCAGCTCTGGAAAACATTTCTCGAGTAGGTGCTCTTTTAGGATTAGACCATACAACCCCCTCATAGTCCCCCACCTCGCTCCCTTGCACCCAACCCTCTAGGGCCTTCTTGGCATAGACTCGGAAATCCACCCAGTTCTGTGTAGCCAGTTTGTGGCTGTTCCTGAATTTCTGTCTGTACTTTTCAGGAGTCAGCCCAAATTTCCTGATCAGCGCCACTTCCATGGTGGGGTAGTTAGTCTGTTCCTCCTGCTCTAGGGCTAGAAGTGCATCCCTCTCCACTGGAGGCATATATATGTATAGGCCACCCCTCCCAGTGACTTTCTGATATCCCATGGGCTCTTAGCGAGACCTCATAGGAAGCCAAACATTTTGCAATATCGTCCCCTACACTGTAACTGGCGACTATGTCTTTTGGCAGCTGGGGGCCGGGCTCCCTGATGATTTCTTTGGGTATGCTGCCACCATTAGGAGTACTAGGAATCCCTATTTGCAGGGCCTTGAGGTCTAACTCCCTTAAACTCAATTCATGAGCCAGCCGCTTTTCCTCCCTCTCCTTCTCCAACCTAGCTAACTCCCACTTCAACTGTCTTTCTACTCTCCGGTCAGCTAACTCGGCTTCGGTCAAGCTCCTTACAGAGACACTACTGCCCTTCCTCGAAAGTGTCCTAGGACCTCGTAGTAGGTTCCCCCCTTCGGTTTGGTACAGTACATCCACTCCGATGACAGTGTCCCGATCCCCCTCTTCCTCCTCCTTCTTCCCATCTGGATGAGCTGCCACCCATGCTCTCAAGCTAGTTTGGAGTTCCCCCTTTTTCGCACCACGCTTGAAAAACACCCCCTTACTTTGACAAAATTCCCTGAGTTGGGCCACAGTGTAGGTCTCCAACTCCTCCAAGTTCCATTTTGCCAACAGGTTCTCAGACAGTTAATTAAGGGCTACCTCCACCCACCACCAGAAAAGAATTTGGAAAAACAAAACTTCTAATTATGGAGTCCGCCAGGAGAAAACTCCAGGTGTAGGTACGTGGGGGACACTAAACTACTGCTAAGTGGATGCAAGCACAAGCTCTAATCCCATCACTGATCACCAATATGTTGGACCTAGGGTACCCAGTCCACATAGGGTTGTCTGACACAGAGTGGAAAGACCTATCCCAAAGGCAATTGCGTTATACTTGCGTCACACCTTTCACAGTAATCTAGCGGCCATCCACTAAAAAGGAGACACCACACCATATTTAGAAAAGAAGAAAATCTTTGTATTTTTTTTTGGTTAGTTTCTTATATTTCTCTTGTTGAAGACGGCGCCGTGAACGAGCAGAGGGAGCCTCGGGTCGCCGCGGACAAGGTAAGTGCCTTTTCTTTTATTTTATTTGCCCATTTAGTAAATTTAGGTATCTTTGGGAGGGGGGCATGCTGGGCGTAGTGGGGCTACGCGAAGTACGTAGGTGGGCGTAGTTTCTCGCCCACTTTGTATAGCTTCGCGTAGCCCCACTACGCACACTACGCCCAGGGTTAGTTACGAGGGTTAGCCCTTGAAGGATAATCTGCCAGAGACCGCAGTCACAGTTGTTCATCCCCAGGAGAAGTGGATCTTTTGCTTCCACATGTCTGTCCTCTGAGATGAAGCACCCCCGGGCCTTCCTCTTTGCGCACGTGGTCCCACTCTAGCGGTTCCCAGTCTGTGACTTATGAGCAGTATTTGAGCCCCCTAGATCCGGGGGTTGATGACGCTTATTTTGCCAGGTTGTCACTCCAGAGATGACCTTTGGTGCGGGGGACCGAATATCACAATGGCAACCCCCCTTCCACAGTACTCAGGCAGGATAGGTTTCAGTATCACCACGGGGATGTAATTCAGACTTCAGTTCCCCGCAGATCCCATCGGCTGCTGCTGCTGGCTGTCCCAAGTCCGACGATTCAGTCTGCAGGCGCATAAGATGGCGGCTGGGGCAGCCCCTCACGGTCGTCCCGGCCCCAGGGCCCTCACCCGTGCAATACGTTGTCTTGCGGGTACGCCGCCAAGCCTTGTCAGCGCCTCAGTTCCGGCTCCGTTTTCCAGTCTCTGCAGGGTTGGGACATGAACCGGAGGGGGGAGGGGCCTACGCCACATCCAGCGCTACCACCGCACCTCCTCCCGCCGGCCTCCTAGTCCCCCTCAATGGCCGTCGGTGCTACTGGAGGTCCCGGCTTCCACACGCCAGAGGCCACCAGACGGCTCTCGGCGCCCCAGCCAGACAGACACTCGGATTTGCACAGGAGGAACTCCGGAGGCTGCCTGATGATCCCCGCTGGCCTTCCCCACGAGTCTTGGGGCAGTTAGATTAGCGGATCAATATGCGGATTACTTGGGCCCGGTTCCGAAGCTCAGAGCCTCCCTAGGTTGCGGCCATTTTCTCCGGCTCCAAGTTATCATTTTTATTCGGATTTATTAAAGCATACTGTCTCTGAAATAAACAGCTTCCTGGCTCCCTCTCCTGAGCCTTGCCAATGCCCTTGCTGCTGTCTGGGCAGCTGAGTACTAGGTTAGTGCCCTTCCATTCCAATTTCTGATACTTATATGCTTCCCTCATCTTTATTACTTGACTTTGCTTGCAAGAAAGAGCCACTCGTAGGGGCAGATTTAGGAGAAAGTGACTCAGTGCATTCCGCAAGCCATTTGGCTGCGCTGCTCTGAGTCACTTTCAGAGCAAAGGAATGTAACATATTTACAAAACCATGTTTTATTCCTGTGTTCTCCCCTGCACTGGCGCACAAACAGCTGCCATGTGCTGATGCAGGCACCCTTGTGGAGTTCTGGACTTTTTGGTTCCGTCCAGAGGTGTCAGGGAACAACACCCAAAGACCCCGGAGTTCCACCTGCCTTGGTGCACAAATGAACAGAAACACGGGCTTCTCGATGGTGGCGTCAAAGACCAAAGGTTTATTACTGCAGGGACACAGAAGTCACAGATACTACACACGGGCAGTAACTAGGAGCCTGTTCGATTTGTACAAAGAGGGTTGCTCCTTATATACTAGTTTTTGGCCTTCAGGCGAATTCTCCACATGTTAGTACATTCCCAAACCTTTGTGTCATGAACAATAAATATTTGGCGTACACAGGAATCGTCGATAATATCAGATGACAAAACATTACGAACGAGGGGTTCCCACTAGTTCATCACAATCCCTTGTCAATATTGCATTCAGGACCCGGACCGCCTCATCGTAAAGTTCGTTACCTCCCCCTAATAAAGGCCCAGAAGGAAAGGAGCAGAGCCAGGTGCAGAAGATAGGAAAGCGGGATAAGAGATGTTTGTGGGTTGTAAATGGGCAAGGCTACCAGCTTCGGCCGCCTAATCATGATCAGCACAATGGACACGAAGACCAGTTTGGCAGGACTGGCCTCGGGCAGAGGAGGCAGCCCTTGTCGAGTCATGCAGCTACAGCGTGATCTGGTTTAAGGTGCGCGTGTCATGTAAGAGGTGAATCTCCGGCTAAGGCTACGTGTCCTTAATCGAAATCAAATGATCAGAGGCTATTGCATATGTGAGGGCAAGAAACACAAAATGGCTGCCATGATCTAAGATGGATGCCGTGGGTAGATCAGAAATATGTCAATGAAAGGAGTGCTCTTGCTCGTAGCGTAGCGAAAACACCAGGATATACTAAATGGATCATTTGCGGTTCGCTGATACCAATATTATGTATTTCCGACAAACTTGAAAACACGGGTTCAAATCGTCACGGAACCTGAGACCCTCCTTTTGCCCTTACATAGGCAATTACTCAGTCTATGTCAGAGTCTAATTCTATGCTCATCAGGTCAGTGACATGCTGTTGTATCATCATTCTTTCTCGTGCCTTTTCTCCAAACGCAGGTGGTTTCCTAAAACAAGTTGCAGCACACAGACTACACAGAGCAGGACCACACTGGATAATCAGGCAACATGAGAACAGGAATACTAAGATGACACCAATGACCATTAGAACCTTCCATCCCCACGCTGATATCAGAGTCCAAAACCACTCCACGAAGGACCAGTTTCCCTTGTCTACGTGAATAGAGTCGGAAATCTTGTGTAGCTTAGAGATCGCCTCATAGACTGTTGGAGCATTATTAGGAATAAAGACACAGCAGCTCGATTGGATTGGAGTTGAGCTTTTACGCTTGCTTTCTCCTAAACTAAGGCGATACTCTGAAGTATTCCAACTTAAATATACTCGCAATTCGTCTCTAGGGTATGATGGAGTATTAATGACGTCCTTGACCATGTCAATAATTCCCTGGACTAAGGCTTTGTTGGCAGAGTTATATTTAGTGGAACGTGGTGGACGTAGAGGATAGGTCTCAAGGGCATAAGCAAAGATGGTTTGAAAGGCCTGAAATGATCCATTGTAGCTGTAAGGCA
Source organism: Lissotriton vulgaris (assembly GCF_964263255.1). Taxonomy (NCBI): domain Eukaryota; kingdom Metazoa; phylum Chordata; class Amphibia; order Caudata; family Salamandridae; genus Lissotriton; species Lissotriton vulgaris. The sequence continues at coordinate 1,803,817,988 of NC_141694.1, read as the reverse complement.
AAACCAGATAGGGAATACCTTTATCCATAGTGTGGGGTATCAAGCCACACACCCAGCAGTCTGTAGTGTTAACTACCAGTTGGTGTTGGTGCAAGAGCTGTACAAAAGTGTTGTTAATGAATTCTAAGCGTCGAGCTTGCTCATGTTCAGGAAACGAATGAAAAGAGTGTATAGAAGAAACAGTAGAAATAGCAGGATCAAGAGGAGGTACTGTAGTAACTGGCACAAAAATCAAATTTATACTAAAGACGATTCCACCCACCAACGTTGCTAAAATAATCAAGAATGTAATGGCACATTGCATCAAAAAGCATTTGCTATGAAGAATTCAATGAAGTCTGTTTCTGCGAACATAAATCACATTTTCTCGTTGCAGCGCAGGAAGCTCCATCTTCTACAATCCGCTCGCGACCACTGATGATGTGTACGTAGATGAAAATGCCTCTATCAGCCCTGGGAGTTCCCAGAACCAACAGAAAGATCGACCTTGTGTCAGACCCCTGCAGATTCAAACTAGGCACACAGCCACGACCCTACGGCTACCCAGACGGCAAGGCAATTTTAAAAACAATAAACAATAGCAAACTTCCTGGCTGAAGGCAAAAGTTCAATATATCAAAATCACAATATGCAGTTGCCTGCTTTATTTGTCCATTTTACGGCTTCTTAAGTTATATCTCTGTTTCGCTGGTACTGTCTGATCAGTAAATAGTGTATCACTAGCAGCTGTTGTAGTGTTTAAGTTCGCAGATAGCAAAGTTTCTTCTGATGCTGGAGACAAATGTTCAGTGTTCAAAGGAGTCTTTTCAGGAGGAGAGTCAGGTTTCGGAGTGTCAGTAATCAATTCGGCATCGCTGAAAGAGATGAACTTCGGTGTGTTTTCAGATTCAGAGGCACCAATTCCCTTCTTCACCCAGTCGTCGTAAGGAAGCGGCAAAGGGACACGCTTAACATGTGATGCGTGTACCCAGTGCTTGCGGCCAGCTACACGAACTGCTGTCCTCGTTGCCAGTAGAATTTGGTAGGGCCCCACAAATCTCGGCTGGAGGTTCTTCGTCCTCGCGAAATTCTTGATGACAACAAAGTCTCCCGGTTTCAGCTGATGCCCTGGACTCTCCGGAGGCTTTGGCAAAGCATCGAAAACCTGTTGATGAATAAGACTCAATTTAGCAGTCAAGTCGTAAAGGTAGTCTATCAACATAGGATATTCTAAAGAGCGGAATTCCTTAGGCCTTGGCACACCCCAGATATTAGCCGGGCGGCCAAAGACTATTTCGTAAGGACTAAGCCCTATTCTAGAGTGTACAGTTGCTCTCGTTGATAACAAGGCCAAAGGAAGTGCGTCTGGCCAGGCTAAACCTGTGGATGCTTGTATTTTAGCTATTTTCAGCTTGAGGGTGCCATTGTAACCCTCCACTAAACCAGCAGACTGGGGATGGTTTGCACTGTGGAATTTCTGTTTCAGTCCTAGGCCGGCACACACACTCTGCATAACTTTCCCTATAAACTCACTTCCGTTATCTGACCATACAATCCGTGGCATTCCAAATCTAGGGAAGTATTCTTTGAGAAGAATTTTGGCAGTTGATAGGGCAGTGTTGTCCTTTAGTGGATATGCTTCTATCCACCTGGAGAAAGCACAAACTACCACCAGGACATACTTCAAATTATTGCAGCGCTCCATGTGAATGAAATCTAACTGAATCACTTCAAAGGGGCAGGAAGGAGGAGCGAAATGACCAGCTGGAGTTGGAGTTCCCTTGCCAGGATTATGCATCAAGCATACCATACAATTTTTTTCCACTCTCTCTGCACACTTACTGATTCCCTCATTCTTCCAGACCGGAGCCAACATCTTACAGATCCCTTTAGAACTTATATGCGCTACTCCATGCGCCATCGTCACTACTGCAAGCACATACGCATCGGGCAACATCCAACGTTGCTGTTCTGTCAAATCAATCCAACATCCATTCGAGTCCAACTTGCCCGTACTTTCTCTCCATACACGTTTCTCTTCCTCAGTTGCTTCTTTCTGAATCTCTTTCACACTTTCCATAGTATCCTCACACATTCCAGACTCAGCAATCCATCTTGCAGACGTAGCAACATACATTCTGCTCATCGTGTCTCTAGCTGTCTGTTTAGCAATTTCATCAGCAAAGGCATTCCCACGACCAACATCATCCGTGATTGCTTTATGAGCACTGCACTTCACAATCGCAACTTCAGTCGGCAAGGTTAGAGATTCCAACAAGTCATTAACTAGCTGACCATGTTGGATCTTAGTCCCATGGGACGTAATGAAACCTCTTTCTCTCCACAACCGGCCAAAACTATGGGCCACGCCAAATGCGTACTGACTATCTGTAAACACATTTACTCTCTTTCCCTCAGCTAAAACACACGCTCTCGTTAGAGCTATCAATTCTGCAGCTTGGGCAGAATTCTGACTCACTCTTGCAGTCTCCACAATCGTCTTCAAAGTTGTTACTGCGTAAGCAGCAGTCACATCACCATTCTCCAATTTAAAACATGACCCGTCCACATACAGCGTACCATCCGGATCGGATAACGGAGTATCCTTCAAATCAATGCGTCCTTTTGTCTCTTCCTCCGTTTTAAAACAGCAATCATGTGGCTCGGAATCACTCGACTCATGATCAGTCGGCAACAGTGTTGCTGGATTCAATACATTACATCTTTTGATCTGAATATGACTCGCTAGTAATGTCAGCTCGTAACCAGATAATCTCGCACTAGTAAGGTGTTGTGTCTTCGTTCGGTTCATGAGTGTATCCACTGCATGAGGAACCATGACCACTAGCATGTTGTTCATCACCAAACCAGCAGATTGTCGAATGGAAGCCGCAGCTGCCGCTGTAGCTCTCAAACAACTAGGTAACGCTCTGGCTACCGGATCTAATGTTGATGAAAAATACGCACAAGGGCGTTGTTTATCACCAAATTTCTGTGTCAGAACACTCAACGCGCAACCATCTCTTTCGTGAACGTAGAGCGTGAATGGCTTGCTATAATCAGGTGTACCCAATACAGGAGCTGAACACAAAGCTTTTCGTAATTCAGTAAAACTCTCTTGACATTCATCAGACCATGGCACCGGACTCGGAACATTTTTCCCAGTCAAGGCTACCAATGGTTTCGCTAAAAGAGAAAAATTTGGAATCCACTGTCTACAGTAAGAGGTAATACCTAGAAAGGCACGTACTTCTCTCTGTGTGCGTGGAACACTCATCTGAGTAATTGCTTTTATTCTTTCTGGGGTCAACTTCCTTCCCTCCTTTGACAAGAGATGACCTAGGTAGGTCACTTCTTGGCAACAGTATTGCATTTTGGAAGGAGACACCTTGTGATTCAAATTGGACAAATGATGCAATAACGAGATCGTAGCTGCTTTGCAAGTTTCCTTGTCATCGGCAGCCACTAGAAGATCGTCTACGTACTGTACTAGGGCAGAACCTGGAGGAAGGACAAAGGAATCTAACTGGCTTTTTAATGCTTGACTGTAAATGGATGGACTCTCACAATAGCCTTGTGGAGCTCGTTTAAATCTAAAACTTCGACCTCCTAAACAGAAGCCGAAAATATCTCTACTTTCTTCGGCTATCGGAATGCTGAAAAAGGCATTCTTTAAGTCAATAACTGAGAACCATGTGGCTGTAGCAGGAATCAATGTTAGCAAGGCAGTAATGTCTGGAACCACAGGAAACTGCGGAACCACAATCTTATTAACCTCTCTAAGGTCTATGACAAACCTGTACACTGGAGGTTTTGTAGGATCAGTTCGTTTCAAAATCGGTAGTACAGGACTGTTACAGACATTTCCCCTAGTTTCTTCAACCACACCTTTTTTAATCAAATCTTGCACAATCAATAAAAGTGCACGCTCTCCTTCACTGGATATTTTATATTGGGGAATTCTTGGAAATTTTACATTTGCTTTCAAGGTTACTACATACGGTGGAATTTCTAGGAGACCTACATCATTAGGACCAGTCGCCCAAAGAGAATCAGGGAGTGAACGTAGCTCTGGTGGGAGTGCGTCCATTGACAAGTACATCGGAGAGTTGATATTTTTACCTAATGTGAGTTGTACTCCTTCCGGAGAACAGTACAATGTCGCATATAGTCGCTTTAACAAATCTAAACCAAGCAGATTTTCATTACAACCTGTCGTCAAAATCAGAGGTGCTTTCAAGTGACACGGTCCAACAGAAATAGACAAAGGACCAGATATCGGGTTGTAAACAGGGGCGCCTGAAAAACCTACGGAAACATTTGTTGAGCCGGACAAAGGTGCGCCAGGGAGTTTCGCATGAATGATAGAACTTTTTGCGGCACCAGTATCCAACAGAAACGGTTCGACTACACCTGATGTTGCTACTGCGACATAAGGCCCACTCTGATCCACTGGAACTGATACTACTCCCTCTCTCTGTCCATGGCTGTCCTAGTACCCATTTTGCTGAAAACCCTCATCTACTTCACAATAGTCCTCGACCAGATATTGTTGAGATCTATTCTGCTGAGTAGATTGTCCATTTCGTTGATCAAAGTGATTGGAAGGACGATCATTCGTTTGTGGAGGCATAGCACCTCGTCCTCGACCTCTAGGATTCTGCACAAAACCACCACGACCTCTCTGAGCTGCTGCTGCATTATTTTGCGCTAAGATCGGACATTCATTTTTATAGTGACCCTCTTTCTTACAGTACGCACACTGGTTCCACTGGTATTGAGGTCTTGATGAACCATAATCTGTCCTTTGATACGAACCTTGCTGCGTATTAGACTGATTCGTGCGAGGCGGATACGCCTGCTGCAAAAGAACTTTAGTTTTTAAATCTTTCGTTTTCTTCTCTGATTTCTCCTTTTCCTCTTTATCCCTATTTTCGTAATACTGTGCAGTCGCAAGTATTTGCGCAGTTGTGGATACAGCCCACGCACTTTCTGAGTCTTTTAATTTATTGCATAATTCAGGTAACAAATTATGCACAAATTTATCGACAAACAGTCTTTGTCCTCCTTCTGTACTCATGTCTTGACCACTATGATCTACAAAAGTCTCTTCAAACCTCGTGAAGAAGTCGGAGACACTTTCGTCTTTCTTCTGTCTGCATGCTGATAACTTGTCCCAATTTACACGCAATGCTGGCATCAGAGTCTTCATTAGATCAATTATTCTACCTGGTAGATTAGCAATTAGAGGTTCGGGTTTTGCACCACCCACTTGCTGACCATCTGCTGCAGTGATAGCTGCCCAGTCACCACCTAAGGCAGCTTGATGATCCTCTCTACGAATTTTAGCCCACACTGGTTGCGGAACTACGTTACCAAACAACATATCGATGTCCGCTAAGTTCATTATACAAGCCTCAACTGTCTGTGTTAATTCCTTGTAATATCCAGCAGGATTCTTGCGTGGATCTGGCAAAGCCTGTTTCACCGCTAGCACTTCAGCTCGCTTCCATGGAATGTGTATCCACACTCGTTGGAACTGTGCTGGAGCAGCTGCAATACCAGCATTATCATCACGTTGTATTGCTTCGCGCCAGATTGGAGGAACCTCCCTCATAGGATATTGGCGACTTAGCTTCATTTTACCTTTTTCTAAATCTCTCGGTGAACGAAGGGATGGATCATTCCTAAAACTTAAAATAAGTTCCATCGCTTCTTTTATATTATCACCCACTATCATTCCAGCAGCAAACTCTTTTTGAATTTTAATTAATTCTTCCAAATCTGATTCAACATCGTCTTCTTCTATCTCCTCACGTAACAACGAGCACATCTCATCAAAGACGTACCGTTGCGTTGGTTCCCCCCACTGCATAAACGTATCTAGCACATCTCTCGTACTATATCTTCTACTCTTCGAAATCCACCTGAGAGCCGTGGAATCTAAAATTCCCCGTTCCTCAGTACTTGGAAGCTGACTACGTCTCTGAACTGAATCAGGAGTAGGAGTCTTAATTAAAGTTTTATATAAAGGAGACAGCATATTAGTAACAGAATCAGTGATTCTTCGACGAACAGAAAGTGGAGTTAGCACACTCGCAGACGTGGAGAACGCAGTAGAGGTAGGAATAGATAACGGAACAGTAGGAGTATCGAGAAAAATAGTTTGTGGAACAGTAGGTACAGATGTAGATATAGAGGCTGGCAGTGCAGGAAGAGGAGGAGCTGTAGGAACATTTACATTCATCACAGGAGGTACGGGAACTTGATTCTGGGGGACAGGAGCAGGAGCACCAGGTTGTCCAGCAACCGGCAATTGAACATTCGGGACAAGTGGAACCGTGGCACCTTGTGCATACGGTGGAGGTGACCGTAACAGATAAGATAGCAGAGGATCGTTTTCGGAATCCTCCAGTATCTTAGCCATTTTCGATGGCAAGGCAGGATAGCACTTGTCAATCGCCAAGTTATGCTCTCTAATGGCTACATCTATGGCCTTCTCACACTCATTAGCCTGCAACTGCTTAGCCGCTTGCTCTAGAGTCAACTCTTCTTGTTCTTTCTGTTCTTTCTTCAACCTTTTCATTTCTCTCTGTTTGGATTCTTTTTGCCAATAACGGAAAGAATCAAACATTGCCGGCCGGGCTTTCTTCCTAAACAATTTCGCTTCTAAGTTGTCGAGAATCTCGGGTTCAAAACTACCATGCAGTGGCCAACTAAGGACACCATCTTTCTTACAATAACGGACCCATACCTCATTATAAGATATAGGACCCACACCATGTTTACAATATAAATCATATAGGGGAGTCCCAATTGGAGGAACCAGACATGAGTCCTCCAATCGTGAGTCACGGTTGCAACCAAAGCAAGACAACATTTTCCGACTTACCATTTTCAGTCCGGAACACAAAACAAACAAAACACAGAACAAATATGTGCACACTTGAACCAAGAACTTAGGCCTACCAAAACGAACTGATGTATCGATACCCAAACTGAACCAAATAGATTATCGTAACTAGAACAATCAGTGATAATCTTACAAAACCAAACCAAACCAAGAACCGATCAAGGATTTTAACAACCCTCACAAAATAACCTGCTAGCTATCACTAAATACTTAACTGAGTCACTGAAGACGTCACCAAGGAGAAACCCGTCACGTTTCGCCGTACTAAGGACTGCACCTCGGGTCCAAGACAGGGCGACGGTCAAGGCAACGGCCCACTGCAGCCGTCCTGAACGGGAAACCCTTGTGGAAGAGAACTTCGGGCCACTTTTGCGATATGCCGGGATCGATGAAGTGGGGCGCCTCCCTCAGGAATCTTCACACGAAGCTTCTCGAACTCTTCAAGCTTTTGGACCGGTACCGAATGACGTCGCCCCACGTTGGGTGCCAATTGGAGTTCTGGACTTTTTGGTTCCGTCCAGAGGTGTCAGGGAACAACACCCAAAGACCCCGGAGTTCCACCTGCCTTGGTGCACAAATGAACAGAAACACGGGCTTCTCGATGGTGGCGTCAAAGACCAAAGGTTTATTACTGCAGGGACACAGAAGTCACAGATACTACACACGGGCAGTAACTAGGAGCCTGTTCGATTTGTACAAAGAGGGTTGCTCCTTATATACTAGTTTTTGGCCTTCAGGCGAATTCTCCACATGTTAGTACATTCCCAAACCTTTGTGTCATGAACAATAAATATTTGGCGTACACAGGAATCGTCGATAATATCAGATGACAAAACATTACGAACGAGGGGTTCCCACTAGTTCATCACAATCCCTTGTCAATATTGCATTCAGGACCCGGACCGCCTCATCGTAAAGTTCGTTACCTCCCCCTAATAAAGGCCCAGAAGGAAAGGAGCAGAGCCAGGTGCAGAAGATAGGAAAGCGGGATAAGAGATGTTTGTGGGTTGTAAATGGGCAAGGCTACCAGCTTCGGCCGCCTAATCATGATCAGCACAATGGACACGAAGACCAGTTTGGCAGGACTGGCCTCGGGCAGAGGAGGCAGCCCTTGTCGAGTCATGCAGCTACAGCGTGATCTGGTTTAAGGTGCGCGTGTCATGTAAGAGGTGAATCTCCGGCTAAGGCTACGTGTCCTTAATCGAAATCAAATGATCAGAGGCTATTGCATATGTGAGGGCAAGAAACACAAAATGGCTGCCATGATCTAAGATGGATGCCGTGGGTAGATCAGAAATATGTCAATGAAAGGAGTGCTCTTGCTCGTAGCGTAGCGAAAACACCAGGATATACTAAATGGATCATTTGCGGTTCGCTGATACCAATATTATGTATTTCCGACAAACTTGAAAACACGGGTTCAAATCGTCACGGAACCTCACTTGCACCATGGTGCAAGTATGCTTGCTTCCTGGGGAGATTGTTTTCGTCCAGGAAGAAGCACCTTCCTGCACGAAAACAATCACTACAAGCTTTTCCGCTTGCAATGCATGCTGTAGAATGCAGCACGCGTTGAAAGAGGAAAAAACAAAGAGAAATGAAAACACTTTGTCTCGTTGCGGCTCGCTTCGCCATCCCTAGGGGGAGAACGACCTTTACCGTGCCGTTGTTACACCACAATAGCTTCACAACACGCTTATTACAACGCAAGTCTTTACAGCGACTTGCGCTGGATGGCGCTCTACACTAAGGAATAGTATGATTTACTATTCCAACACCTTCCCTACTGTTCCACACACTGGAGTTGGAATAGTAAATGATACTATTCCTAAATCCAGCGCCTCTAGCGCAAGTCGATTGAAACAACTTGCACTGTAACAAACGCAATGTAAACAACTGCGTTGTGAATGTATGCGATGTAACGTCATACATTCCCCCTACGGTGGCGTAGCATACGGACCATTTCCAGATTTACGATTCCTTGTAAATGTGGAAATGTGTCTGGTTCCTTGGGTGTTGAGTGGGAACACCCACAGCAACACCCATGGATTGCCCCTTTCACACAAAGTGCTGCATGTAAAGGGGCCATATTTACAAGGGCAGGAAAAGCCACGCAGGGTGGCTTTTCCTGTACTTGTAAATATGAAGCAGTGAAATACGTCACTAGTGCATCACAAAAAGTGATGTACTGCTGGCGCAGGGGGCTTGTAGTTGTTGAATTGTCACTCATAATTAAACTGAAATTATGATAATGTCACACATAGCAATCTAAAACCTTGGCAGCTATGTTCCCTTCTGTGTCATTTTCCCTCCCCATGTTTTAATTTACAATGTGATTCTGTCTTTTCAAAAATAAAAATTCTATTCTTTCACTCCCACTTAGTGCAAATGTTTAAGGTTCACGTTTCCTGCTTTGTACCACTTGCCATTTTCTTTAAAACAAATAAAATTCAATTTTTCCACTCTGACTCCGAGCACATGTTTACATTTCGTTTATTTCACGTTTCCTTCTTTGTAACACTTGTGATTTGTTTAAAAAAAAAAATCGATTGTTTCACTGGGACTCCGTTCGAGCATTCATTTAATTTTCATTTATTTGACCTTTGCTTCTTTGTACTAGTAGCGATTTGCTTAGAAGATAAACATACCATTATTTCACTCTGTCTCTGTATGCATTTAATGTTAATTTATTTAACATTTCCGTTCTTTGAACTACTTGCGATGTGCTTCCTGTCTCTTCTCGTGCAGTGAAACGTCAGGTAATTTGTAGTGTGAAGTCTGTTTGGTATCCCATGAAATCGTGTATCCCGCACTCAGGCCGAGCAGAGATCGACTGCTTCTGTCTGATCCAGCCCGGGCTGAGTAAATTCTCCGAAGACGTCCGAAGTGAAGGGGATACACGATCCCAATGGGATACCAGATATTACACAACACCTGTTTTCCAGATTCGAGGTCGACCGCCCTAGCCGTTAGGCCTACTCCTCTCCCCTTAGTTGAAGTAAAATTCACACAGCAACAATATTTTTAAAGGTTATTATCACACAGTCCCCTTGGGATTTCTTTGCACGATTGTCAATCCAAGGGGACCTTCTAATGGAGAGGATTTCTGCAGTAGGTCATATGTCAACTGCAAGTTCTTTTTGAGACAGCAAGCAGACTTAATTTTTAAAGCAAAATGGTCTTTCATCTGTAATTGTGCCTGCATGGGAACCACCTCTAAGTCAATAACATAAGGGGTTCATTCTGGGGGGAGCTGGAGATAGACACTGGTAACTGGATTTTAAGGACTGATCAAGTGCAGTACAAGCCCTCATAACAACCTGTTAATGTCTACCTAGAGATGACAAATTCATGGCATTTACACTTTGTGCTTCAGGTGCAGTTTGCACTGTTGGTGCCCAGTTCTCTGGGTTCAAGGGTTGAATAAGGTTGCTCTTGTGGGACTTACTAGTATCAAAACTTTAGAATCATTTTTTAATTTAGTGTCCATCAATTGTAATTTTTCGAGGAGAACTGTGCAAAACCCTTTGAGGGATTACTAATTTTTTTTCAAAACATTTGAAACAGTATCTTTTAAACTTTACTCCAACGCTGCAAAATCCATTCAAGTAATGTTCCCCAAATTTCTAACTTGCCTTGTGCAGCAATTTCTGATATTGGCCTACAACATTTCAAGGTTTTGGCACCATGGAAGTACAAAAGAGACTTTTCTGTTTAAGTGAGAATGCCTTGGGTAATTTGGTGGTTGCTGCTGCAACTATTACACAAGAGTTCGATCTATTGATTATTTTAGATCTTTCTTGACCCCCCCCCCCCTCTTCATTCCTGGAGTTTTCTATATAAATGCCTGGACTTTCTGGTATCCCCATGCACTCCGTGTTGTGACTTGTGATTATAACCTGTGGCTCGACAGACAGTTAATACAATTGTTTTTAACAGTGTCTACCCTAACCTCACAGAAGTCAGATAATTAGTAATGGACTCAGTTGTTGTGATTTGTTGATGTTTTCTTCTCAGGGAGTGAATTGATGTTCCTCTTACCCATGAGTGAGGAATCCTTCAATCAGGAACAAGTGGACTAAAAAAAGGAAAGAGTCACCGTTGAATTTGACGTGTTTTGCTCCTTTTAGAGCTCTTCAGAGAGGCTCCCTTGATTCGTTATTATGGGTTTTATTTTTTTAGTGTTGCCTCCTCATTGACACCTGGAAATAAATACAAACTCTCAAGGTATGGGGATTATTCATTTATTTTTACACAAACTCCTGCTCTGGGAGTTTGTTTCTAAAGTTTGATGGATGGCATCAAAACCGATAGCGGACATTTACTAAACTATTTGTACATTGACTGTGATGATGGTCCCTTTCAACGTACGGAGGTGACTGCATGGTGGACGGCAATCACTAAATTTGGGAGACAACAGACTATAAGGATGGCAGAGGTAATGCATTCCGCTAACCAATACTGACGGAGTACTGTTCTTCAAACTTACAACCAGGCCAACAATATTCCCTCCCAGGCATGTGAGTCCAACAATGAAAGTAAGTTCAGCAAAACCCAGAGAAGTGTGAAGGAGCTCCACACATTTCTACATTATTCTGCATAAAGATTTCTAAAAGGTTATTAGTGGGTAAATTTGTATGTATGTATTGGCATTTATATAGCGCACTACTTACCCGTAGGGTCCCAAGGCGCTTCGACCGCTGCGAAACCCTTCCTGGCTTCCCTGAGAGATGGTCCCTTAATGGGTATCTCCAGGGTGAGACCAGGCATCCCCGGCGGTCTGGTGGGGCCGTTAGTGAAGATGAGGCAAGCTAATGCCCAGAGTTGCCGAGTGTGATCGCTGATCAGAGTGGGCACCGAGGCGAGAGAATTATCGAGTCCGCTGACCCTGGTCCAGAAACCTGCCGCGCCGGGAATCGAACCCTGGTCCCGGGCCGTCCTCTGCTCTCGGGTCTGCCGCCTCTAACCAGTGAGCCACACTACTTCACTTCTTCATCTTTCCTCTTCTCCATCTTTCCTCTAAACCTGATGAGCTCATAATATATTCCCTATCTTAATGAGATATAACTTCAATATCTCAGTCTAGCTCCTACCAGTAGGGACTGGGGTACTGCGCTGTTTTCGGGGCGGCAGGTCGTATTTACAACAGCCAGGTCGCTCCTGGTCAGAAAACAATTCCGTGCAAGGGCATCTGATACATCCGAAGCCTGGGGTGCCCAAGAAATAACAGCTTCCTCAGGTTGAGCTGTCACACTTTCAACTCAGACAACACCTCACTCGGTTTCCCGGTCTCCTGAGCGTCGGAAAAGGGCACAAAGCTTTGAATCAGCTCTCCTTCCTGGCTCGGAATTCCTTGCTGGTTCCGTAGATCAGAAGGCAAAGGCAGCGGCAGGCGTTTCAGGTGGCTGGCGTATATCCAGTGCTTACGCCCATGCACCTTCACCGCCGTTCTGGTGACGAAGAGGACTAGGAAGGGGTCCGACCATCTGGGCACCAAACTTGATTTCGGCTGGAAGTTTCTCACAAGAACCCACTGGCCAGGTTCCAGTCGATGTCCAGGACCCTCTGGTAGTGGCTGCAGTGTGTCTGATATCTGTTGATGAATAGAACGCACATCTTTAGTTAAAGCATACAGGTAGTCTGTCATCAAAGGGTAATCAATATCCCTAAAGGACCTAGGTCTGGGGACTCCCCACTCATTGGCGGGACGGCCAAAGATCACCTCATATGGAGACAACCCTGTCCTAGTATGTGGGGTTGTTCTTAGGGACAGTAGCGCCAATGGGAGTGCATCAGGCCATTTTAATCCAGTACTTTCACAAATTTTTGCCATTTTTAATTTTAGTGTGCCATTATATTTTTCCACCAGACCCGCTGACTGAGGGTGTCTGGCTGCATGGAACTTCTGTTTTATCTGCAGCCCATCACAAACACTCTGTACCAATAGGGCATTAAAATGGGGCCCGTTGTCAGACCAGATAACCCTGAGCAAACAGTACTGCAGCAGATATTCTTTAATCAGGGATTTAGCAGTTGCAGCTGCAGTTGCTTCTTTAGTGGGGTAGGCTTCAACCCATTTGCTAAAAGCGCATACCACCACCAACACGTATTTTAAGTTATTCACTCTTTCCATCTGAATGTAATCAAATTGTATTACCTCAAAAGGCAGAGATGGTGGGGCGAAATTGCCACTCAAAACAGACTCTCTGGCTCCAGGATTATGGCGTAGACACACCGGACAATATTTCACTGTGTGTGCTGCAGTTTTGGAAACATTTGGATTGTTCCACACTGGGTCTAACACAGCCCAGATACCTTTCGCGCCTATGTGAGCCGGACCATGGGCCATGGTCACCACAGCATATACGAATGCGTTGGACAATAACCATCGTTGCTTTTCAGATAAATCTATTATTATTATTATTATTAAAAACACTTATAAAGCGCGAACGAAGGCCCTAGGGCATCTCGGCGCTGAGGTCTCTGTAGTGTTTAACCAGCAAGGGGAACTAAGGTTTATTGATTAAAAAGCCAGGTCTTGAGTTGCTTGCGAAAAGACCGGAGGGAGGGACTTGTTTTAATAGCGAGTGGAAGGGTGTTCCAGAGTTTCGGTGCGGCTACAAGGAATCTTCTGTCACCCCACGCGACAGATTTGGTGCGTGGAACCAGCAGTTCATGTGAGCTGGATGAGCGTAACGTTCTCGAGGGATGGTAAGGAATGAGGTTTTGGATGAAGAAAGCAGGTCCGACATTATGTAGAGCTTTATATACTAAGCAGAGGGACAATCATTCTTATCCAGTTTCCCTACTTCCTGTTCCCATCTCTGTACTACATCTATTGTCGCTTCTTTCTGCAATTCTCGCACACTTTCAATAGTGTTATCAAATAGGGATGTTTCTGTTACCCATCGGGTTGATGTACTTGGGAACATGGGGTTCAATCTAGTCTGTGCTGTGTCTTTTGCCACTGCATCAGCAAATGCATTTCCCTCTCCAGTGGAGTCAACAACTTTCTTGTGGGCACTACAGTCAATGATGGCTACTTTCTCTGGGAATGTCAAAGCAAATAGTACTCGATCAATTAAAGGCCCATGCTGAATTTTCTGACCATGTGTTGTAAAGAAACCCCTCTCCCGCCACAACCTTCCGAAGCTATGGGCCACGCCAAAGGCTTATTGGCTATCTGTGAAAATGTTTACTCTCAGCCCTTCACTCAACTCACATGCTCTTAACAAGGCTATTAGTTCAGCTGCCTGCGCCTTGCGATTTCCACCACAGTCTTTAATGTCGTAATAGCATAAGCAGCTTTTGCAGTGCCATCTGGTAACTTAAAACAGGAGCCATCCACATACAACTCTCCTTGAGGATCAGATAAAGAAGTGTCAGTAAGATCCACACGTCCTTTTGTTTCCTCCTCTGTTCTAAATATACAATCGTGGACATCAGCTTTTACATCACTAGAAGGGAGAGGTAACAATGTGGCTGGGTACAGGGTGACACACCTTTTAATTGCGATGTGGGGTGCAAACAAAGTTAATTTGTATCCTGTCAATCGAGCACTCGTAAGGTGCTAGGTCTTGGTTTTATTCAAAAGGACATCCACAGCATGCGGTACCATAACTGTGAGGTCTGTGGTTAAGACTATTCCCTCTGATTGCTGGATGGCCACCGCTACAGCAGCAGTGGCCCTCAGGCAACTCGGGAGGGCTCGTGCAACATTATCCAGGACTGATGAGAAGAATGCACAGGGTCTCTGTTTTCCGCCAAAACCCTGTGTTAACACTGAAAGTGAACAACCGTCCACCTGGTGCACAAAAAGTGAAAAAGGCTTCTGGTAATCTGGAGTACCCAAGACAGGTGCAGAACAAAGAGCAGACTTTAAAGAATCAAAGGCTTCTTGACATTCATCCGTCCAGGGTAAGGGTTCATGCACATCTTTGGTTGTCAAATGCAACAAGAGTTTAGAGAGGAGTGAATAGTTAGGAATCCACTGGCGACAGTAAGAGGTTATGCCAAGAAAAGCACGAACATCAAGTTGAGTACGAGGTACAGACATGTTAGTAATCACAGATATTCGTTCCGGGGTCAATCTTCTCCCCCCCTTTGACAGTAAGTGGACAAGGTAGGTTACTTCCTGTCAACAATATTGGAATTTAGAAAGAGACACTTTATTCCCTTTTTCAGCCAGATGTTATAGTAATTTATCCGTGGCGTTCTTACAACCTTCTTTCATGTCGGAAGCCACCAAAATGTCATCCACATACTGAATGATCGTATTCCCCGCTTGTAAAGTCAATTCATCAAGGACTGCTGTCAAGGCTTGACTATAAATGTAATGTAATGATGATACTTGTAAAGCGCACTGTTACCCCATCTCGGGGTGTCCTGGCGCTGAAGACCGCTGGTGAACCCGTCCTGGCTTTCCCTGTGAGATGGTCCCTTCTGGGTATCTCCAAAGTGAAACCAGGCATCCCCAGCGTCTGTGGGGGGCCGTTGTAGAGATGAGGCAAGCTTAATGCCCAGAGTTGCCGAGTGTGATCCCTGGTTAGAGTAGGCACCGAAGCGAGAATTATCAAGTCCGTTGACCCTGGTCCACGACCCTGCCGCGTCGGGAATTGAACCCTGGTCCCGGGCCGTTCTCTGCTTCCGGGTCTGCCGCCTCTAACCAGTGAGCCACACCACTCTACATGCTAGGGCTTTCTGTATAGCCTTGAGGTGCGCGTGTAAATCTGAAGCTTTGGCCAGCTAATGAGAATCCGAAGACATGTCTACTATCTGGATGGATCGGGATGCTAAAGAAAGCATTTTTCAGATCAATTACTGAAAAATACTGTGCAGTAGGGGGAATCATAGTCAGTATCGCAGTAATATCAGGTACCACTGGGTATTGTGGGAATACAATTTTGTTGACCTCCTGGAGGTCAATTACAAAACGATATGTATTTTTATAATCAGGGTCACCATCAATTGGGGTTTTCTTCAAGATCGGCAAAATCGGGCTGTTACATACATTAGCAGCTGTCTCTTCTACCACTCCTTTTCGAACAAGGTCTCAAATAATGTTCAGGATAGCCTGTTCACCTTCTGGTGATATCTTATACTGCGGAGTGCGAGGCAGCTGCGTATTAGGTTTCAAGGTTATTGACACAGGGGCTATTCATAACAGACCAACATCAGTATCTCCTGTTGCCCAAAGTGTCTGAGGGATCGTGGAAAACTCAGGAGAAAGGCTTTCATTTTTAGCAAAATATTGGGCCGCATTTAAAGGTGGTTTCTGTATCGTCAGATAGACACCATCACGGGAACAATAAATACGTGCATTCCATTTTTTTTAATATCTAGACCTTAGAGATTCTCTCCACAATTCTGAGTCAAGAGAAAAGGTGAATGCATAGAAATGGGACCTAAAGTAAGAGGTAATGGTTTAGGCACGGGGCTAACCACAGGTATTCCAGAGAATCCTACTGATACATTATTCTGGCCAGACAGAGCAGCCCCCGGGACCAATGCGTTGGCAACCGAACTATTCATTGCCCCAGTATCCACTAGAAATTTTCCCGACACTCCCAACAGTTCTCCTTGTACATAGGGTCCCTCCTGGTCTATTGGTACTGTAAAATGGCCCCCACTCTGTCCTCGGCTGTCTCATGCATAATCCTGCTTGTCATACCCATCATCCCTATAATTCTCATTATAGTACTGTCTGTTTTGGGGATTATCGAAGTCATTTTTCCGAGAATCCTCACAGTGCATCTCTTCTCGTCTCATACTATTTCGGTCTATATTCCCTCGACCCCTTCCTCGTCCTCTATTACCCCCGTACTTTGACAGCCACAGAGGGCACTCTGTCCTCTAGTGCCCTTCCTGTTTATAATAGGAACATTGATTTATACCTATGTTCGGGGGACCTCCTTCACCTCTTCCTGCGATTGCACCCCTCTGGAATGAGTCACGTCCTCCCCTTCCTGAGCTCTGTCCTCTGCTAACCTGTTGCAATAGAACCCTAGTCTTCAAGTCCTTGGTCTTCTTTTCTGACTTTTCTTTACTTTCATTCTCCCGATGTTCATAATATTGGGCCATACTGAGAATCACTGACGGGGCAGCCGTGGTCCACGTACTCTCGGCTGCATGGAGACGGGACATAACTTCGGGGAGCAAATTTGTAACAAACCTGTTTACAAACAACCGTGTCCCACCTTCCGTGGATAAATCTTGCCCACTAAAGTCTATGAATACTTTCTCAAACCTAGTAAAAAAATCAGACACACTTTCATCCTTCTTCTGTTTGCAGGCTGTTAATTTGTCCCAATCAACCTTTCTAGGAGGGAGGAGTGTCTGCATATAAGTAATGATTTTGGCTGGTACCGCTAAAACCTCATCTCTAGGTTTCTCTCCTGGTTTTCGTTCTTTATCCCAATCTTTCAATTGATCCCATGTCCCTCCTAATTCGGGAACATGATCCGTGTCATGTATTTGTCTCCAAATGTCTACAGGGATCAAGAGGCCAAAGAACAGCTCGATATCGGGTATTGTCATAATAGCGGTATTGGCGGCCTCAGTCAATTCCTTATAATAAGCAGTGGGATTTTTCCAGGGGTCGGGAAGCTGAGCCTTTAAAGTGAGGACCTTGCTTCGTTTCCAAGGGGTATAAACCCATTGTTCCTGGAGCCGAGCGTCCACACGAGCCTTAGTCACGACAGTATTAGCATCTTTCAATTCAGGTAATTCTGGATAAAAGAGGGGGTGCACTTCTCTCATGGGGTGCTGTGCTCCCCAATCGGCACATTTCCGGTGCATTCGTTCTCGATATTTCACCAGGGTAGCTACATTCTGATACACTTCATCGACTTGCAATTCAAATTTAAAAGCTCGATCTCTTATATCACACAATATTTGCGGAGGCAGTCCTTCTTCGAAACACTGCTCCCATAGATCGATTAATCGGATCGCCATATTTTCTAGAGCCAGTTGCTGAGCGACTGGTTCAAAGTCTTTCATAGTGCTCCAGAGGTCTTCCAAGGTGTAAATAGTATTTCGCATCCACTGGGATGCTTGGATCACTATAGCTTTCCTTTCTTCTGTACCCAATAACGACCTAGTATAGACTCGTTGATCACTCAAGTCAGGTCTAGAGCGCTTAGGCGTGGTATCCGGGCAAGCCATATATCGGGGATCCATGGCAGTCTGAACCGGAGGGGAGAGGAATACGGGGTGCAAAGGGGAAGGGACAGCCGCGTCCAACTGTAAGGATATCAAGGGTGAGGTAGTTGGTCGGAGAGTAGGAGGGGGAAGTAATACCCTTCGTACTGATCCGTAAACAGGGGCCGTGGCGGCTGTTACTATCGGCGCTCCAACAGCCGATACTGCTCCCACTTGGTCCGCCCGTACCAAAGGCACGGCTGGGTATAATCCCTGCGGAGCATAAGGAGGGGGGGGTCAGGCTTCAAATAAATCCTCTATTTCATCTCCAACTTCTGGTCGAGTCACGTAGCTTTTGTCCGTCTCTAAACAGAACTGTCTATCCATTTGTGTGATATTTTCCTCAACTTTTCCTTTATCATAAGATATAGCTTTCTGGGTGACTGTCTGTCCTGATTTAAGCTTTCCCAATTTCTCTTCTCGTATCAGTCGTCGTTTTGCCTCCTTCAACCAGAGGTTCAAGGAGTCAAACATTGACTGGCAGCTTTTCTTCATAAACAATTTATTTTGAATATAATTAATCTTTTTCTCATCAAATGACCCTGTTAATGGCCATTGCAACTCTGAATTATCCCTGGTATATTTATTCCAAAACGTATTAAACAAAATCGGTGTAAGACCGTGTTTATTTCCAAAATCGGTGTAAGACCGTGTTTATTTCGCCGACAGCAGCACCCAAAAGATAATTTACTAAAAGGAGACGTTATTACAATGTTCACACAATTTTACTCATATAATCCACGCACCATTCAGAGTTGGACGCGTCCTCTCCACCACTCACACTCTCATATTCTTATATTCCCTCGAAGTAAAGTGCTGTAAAGCGTCGCAAGTCAATAACTTTTCCAGTACTGAATACGTATTCTATGCAGATGACATGTCCTTCAGAACGAACAGAGCCCGTCTACTCCTGTTCAGGGAATCGATTCAACAGAATTCCAGACCAACAAAATTCAACAACAAAAGAGCAGTCGTTAGACTGTTCTGAGATTACCTGGTAGGCGAACCACAAACCCTCTTACAGGCCATCCCATGGTCCTCTTCTGGTTGGGCCGGGCATCTGGGCGTGTAGCTCCAGAACCCTAGCTTACCCAGTTGCTCCCAGGGTTTTCCAGAAGAGGATTCGGCCGAGCGAGTAACTCAGTACCCCGCTAAGGCCCCAGGACTTGTCTCAAGTTTTCACCAAACAAGTCCATGAGGTATCTACCCGTACAGGCACTGCCCCGCAACGTCAGACCCTCAGATTCCCTTGTGGTCCGGCTTCCGACCACCTTCAGAATGCAGTTAACCGCTACCGAGAGAAAACACTTCCTCCAAGCGTTTCTTATCCGAATACAATCAGAAATTCACTCACCTGGTGCACTCAGGTTGATTGCGAATTCTCCACTGCCGACTCCTAGACAGACCGGCACAGTCTGTTCTTCTCTCGGGTTAAGCCCGTAGGACTCCGGCGTAGGGTATTCAGCAGCTGGGAGGGATACTGGGCTGAAGAGTGGAATTTCCTTGTTTTTGGACCAAAAACTGGTGTTTCAAATTAGGATTCTTTTTCCGTCCACCCACTCAGCCAGAACTCCTCCCTGTCCCTTCTACTCCTGTTTACAGGAGGGGACGACCCTATCGCAGAGTCCCGGCGGAGTCGCCAACTGAAGGAACCAAAATCTTACTAATGGACTATACTCACCAATAGCCCAAATATCTCACATACCAATAATAAGTTCAGTCGGCAATGGAGAAGTTTCAATCGTTTATTCTGCAGATACAGACCCTGACAGGGGAGCCTCAGTCTACACGACCCTCAGAGGTGCGCAGAGGAGACTGACTACATGCAAGTGATACAAAGCATATATACGTTTCACACATATCACGATGTCACCTTACTAGGAAAGATACAACTTGTCAGTGAGCCAGCAGGAAAACCCATATAAGGCACAATTGATTGCTAGTAGCTAGGCCTAAGCTATTCCGGGGCAGGTCAGTAAGGTGCCTCCCTTTCTATCTGTAGCTCGGGGAGTACAGGAACGGGATCTGCTAGAATGTGCGCATCCCACAAGAAGGACAGGTGCGACCTTGGATTTCCTTGAGCTACAAACTAGCGAGTGAAGCAGATAGTTAAGTCTGCCATCGTGGTTTCATGCAGAAAGCTTAGTCATGTGATTTCAGGGAAACGGTGCTTGAGACAGAGAAATGAAACAACATGGCTCCGGTCACACCAATAGGTTTAGACAATACTGAAGTGAATCGTTCCTAACTATAATAACACAGTGTGAATAATGCAAGTCTAACATGCAGTTACAAAGTTATATTGAATATATTAGGCCAATATCATGTGTTTATCATATTTATATCCCATCACCTCAGCTACAGGCTGTAGGAAGACCTGACCAGATGAAGAATGCCATTATGTAGGTTCATTACAGCTCCATGATGAACCTGTCATGTAAAATGGCCATTTTTGAGAGTATGCCACCTGTTTAAAACAGTGATATTATTATTAGCAAATATTAAAATTAAAATGAGTATTGAAACATGGGTCTCCGATCACTAGCTCATGCAAAGTTGTGAACTTGTTTCTATGTAAAATACCCGTAGGAAGGTTTATTGGTTTACGCATGTTGTGCAAGTCCCAATAAAGTATGCGATGTATGTAATCCCCATGTGCAATTGACAGCATCCCTCTTGAATAGTTGGGTATTCTGCATGATCCATCTTTGACGAAAATATTAGGCCATGTGATGGGAGGGAGGGTTGGAGAAAGAGACCTTGGTCTCTTCTCTTCCTTTTCGAATACTTGCTGGCTAGGGTGCAATCAGTCATTTAAGATGAGTGTCTCTGCAAACCAGTGTGAGAAGTTTGCCTGGAATATGCTGTCCACTAGTTATAGTGGGCACCTTGTACCAGTCCAAACAACCCTTATTGATGATAGGTTAAAAACAACCTTTATTGAGAGCAGCCTTCAGGCTAAGTCTTGAAGTAATGCAAAACAGCTTGTTTTTATCAGTCTATAATCTCTTGAATGACCAAATGAAAAGAGATCCTCACAAGGTATATATATAAAATATATGTATTTATTTTAAAACACACACCCCTAGTCTCTTTATAAGGCTAGAAGTCGAAGTACACGATACAAGGCAAATTTCAACAGTAAATTGCACAGCTTACGATAGACCCCATGGAGGAACAAACCATATGCTAAAATAGTGGTATAAGAACCGTGACTTGACTAGACACAAGGCCTAGAGCCTGTAGAATCGATGGGTCCCTTCAGAACCAGCCAAGGTAGCACACAGAGGACCCACGGGGGACGCGTGCAGTGTGGGAACACAGCTGCAAGCGCTGTTAGCTTCTATGGGGAAATTCACGGTTGGAATTTTAAAGTTTAAGGACACTTAGAAGTTAGCTAGGACACAACCCTTTTGGACTTAGAGATGCCTAGTGCCAACACCCACGGGAGCACCAGAGTACTCTAGTTGCCTAACCCAGGGGAGCCGGGTGCATGGGTGTGAAATTGTGTCGGGTCGCTTTGTCACTTTCAATGGGAGCTGGAGAAGAAGTGCTGCTGCCGGGAAGATGCAAAGAGTCCAAAGAGATCCAAGCCTGGATCGGAGTTGAGAAGAACCTGAAAGCAGAGGGGACAGAGTCAGGGTCACTAGCCAGTGACCAGGGACACAATAGTCGAATGCCCACTGATGTCGGGTGCTTCAGGTGAGATGAGGGGAAGATTGACTCTTCAGCCACGAGGACCAGAAGGCATTGAGGGCAACCAATAGCTAGATTCAAGCTTTCCCACAAAGGATGTGGAGTGTTACAGTGGTGGTGCCCCGATTGGACACAAAAAGCCTTGGCAACAGCAACCCACGCAGTAAGAGAACAATGGCTTCGGTTCGGACCAGGAAGGTCAGAGGAACTCACCCAGCAAGGGCAAGTGAGGACACATCTGGAACAACCAGGAAAGTCCAAGGAAAATCAGAGTTGCCTTCTCGGGGACCCACAAGTTGACGGACAAGGGATTGTGAATGCTACACAAAATGAGATGGTGATCAATGGAAACAATTTGATTCCTATTTATAACCTCTCTAAACACACTTTAACTAAGATAGAGGAAAAAGTGTTACATAAGGGGTTATCATTCGTTCCATTGACCCTACAAGACCCTGTGAATATTAAGACTGAAGTGTTACAATTTCTCCGTTAAATCAGACTTAATGTATTTTTTTCAGATAAGGAAGAGACATCGGAAATAAACAATAGTGGGCTACATAAGAAATCTATCTTTTGCCCCGAAAGTACGGCTATGCTGGACGAAATTATCTTCTTTGAAGAACAGGTCTTGAAAGAAATTGATGTACTCAATCGTAACGAAGTATTCTTTAAACCCAATTTCTCCAAACAGGAAATGGTAGCATTGAAAGACCTATCGAATAACCCTATTACTGTTATAAAGCCTGCAGATAAAGGGGGAGGGATCGTTCTCTGGGTCGTTGATGAGTACGATAATGAAATTCTGAGATAACTACATAATATCAATCATTATCGCCCCATTAGGGAAGACCCTACGGATAGACTGAAGGCACAGATTCAACAGATTACTGCACAAGCACTAGATGAAGGGTACCTATGTATAAAGGAGTATGACTTCCTTAACCCAACAACACAAAAGATCCCAAATATCTATATCCTGCCAAAAGTCCACAAGGACATTATTCACCCGCCTGGCCGCCCCATCATTGCACCATGTGGCTCCTTGTTGGAACCACTTGCAAAGTACATTGACGTTTTTTTGAAACCATTCGTCCCATTAACAGAGGCTTATATTAGGGATTCCATGGATTTTATTTCCAAAGTGGAGGGTTCAACATTCGAAAGTGACCAGCAGTTGTTGGTCACTTTCGATGTTGAAAGTCTCTACACCAATATCCCCCAAGAAGAGGCTCTACTTGTACTGGACTTAGTGTTAGAGACGAGGACACGGCCACACACTGTCCCAACCAGTTTTATTTCAGCTTTGGCGAAAATCTGTTTAAAAAATAGCTTTTTTTAATTTAAAAATGACTTATTTTTGCAGATAAAGGGAGTAGCCATGGGCTGTTGTTTTGCGCCAGAGATTGCGAACCTAGTGATGGATATGTTTGAAAGAAATTACATCTTTAAAGAGACAACACCCTTTAGAGCCCATATCAAAAAGTGGAGTCGATTTATCGACGACATCTTTATGATTTGGGGAGGAAGCACGGAACAACTAACGGCTTTTCATGTATGGTTGAATAATCTATCAGTGGATCTGAAATTTACCATCACTTACAGTAATTCCAAAATTAATTTCTTGGATTTGAACGTAATACACAAAGAGGGGAGACTAGAAGTGAGCCTCTACTGTAAACCCACAGATCGAAATACACTACTCCATTTTAATAGTGGACAACCCAGGACCCTGAAAGAAAATTTGCCCTATGGGCAATTTCTAAGGATCCGGCGAAATTGTAGTAACAAAGGTGATTATTTTGCGAATGCTGAAAAGCTACAAATGAAGCTTGTTAATAGAGGGTACCCCAAAAAACTGGTTAGGACCGTTGTGAAGCGGGCGTGGTTCACGTCGCGTGAGTCCCTACTCACACCTAAGGAAAAACAAAACACTGATAACATGACCTGTGTTCTCACTTACAATCCGAAGGCTAACAAAATCAAGCAAATTATTTTGAGGAACTGGCGATTAATAGAACAGTTTGATATCCCTAAACCACTCTTTGCATTCCGAAAGGCTAAGAACATCCGGCAACATCTAGTCAAGGCAACAAGAACTCCACCAGAGAAAGGTAACCTTAGGAGCATGTTGAGTCTCCCCCCTGTAGTAGGACACTACAAGTGCAATGGATGTGTAATTTGCCCATACACTGCCAATACCAAGCAAGTGATAATTAACAACAAGAGGCATGTACAATTAGGCTTCTCAAACTGCAACACCAAAAACGTGGTGTATTGCATCACGTGCCCGTGTGGTAAAACATACATAGGGCAAACAACTCAGAGTGTAAAGACGAGAGTGGTTCAACATCAGTCAAGAATTAGATGTCGAACTATGGGAGCTCCGCTAGTACAACATTATGTTGAGTCAGGACATGATGAGAACAATATCAGCTGGTCTGTACTGATGGCAGTGAAAGCGCAGAATAAAATAATGGTACAAACGACCCTCAATAAATTAGAGGCAAGGATGATTGAGAAATATGAAACTGCCAGGGGAGGACTTAATGACCGTGTTGAAATTTGGGCATTGATAAGACCTTAGGCTCCTGTTGAGGTGTCTTTGGAGACTTGAGCACTTTTCTGTTCCGCATATATACTAGAGGTTATTGTGTATATAATGTATATAAAATGTTTGTATGTTTGTATTGGTTCTGCCAATGCCAATGTCATTGTACATTGTTTGAATATATTGAATGTTGTGTGATTATGTTACCATGTATGTACTTTAATGTAATTTTGGAGATGGTCACTCACACTGTGCCCATCGGGCACCTGTTCCCTGTGATTTTTCACCGGTCACCATTACAAGTTGGTATATACTGTGTTAAAGGTATGAGGGTTGTCCATTGTTTAGTGAAGATGCCCCTTGTTTTAATCTTCAGGAGGTATCCCCTGCTCTTTTAGAACCTATTGCTGGTTTCTATTTTTGTGTAGTTATGTGCTTTAGTAGAGGTGTCCCCGAGTGGAGAGGGAGAAGGGAGAAAAGTAGGGACAGAACATAGTCCCCTTTCTATGCCCACAGCATGCATACGGCGCGTCCCGGTCACGTGGGAGGCCACGTTGAGGACGGCGCTTTGTGGGTATATGCCGCCACAGTTGTGTTAGTGAAAGACCTGACCTTTATGGCGACTCGTTGTAGCAGAACTAAGGACTGCCGATACTCGAACATTTGGTGAGTGCTGCAGCGCATTTAGATGAAGGAAACAGGATATAGATATAGCGCAGGTGTGGAACTTATCTAGCTGGCTTCCACACTAACTCGCCTTTTTCCTTGTTCATTTTCAGAGAACATAGGATCATTTACGACCTCAAGATTTGTCTTAAGAGTAACAGAGCAGATATATACAAGGTAGGATGCCTGGGCACGGGGTGTGTGTGTATTTTTGTGCACAGTAGGTGTCTCCTTTTTTGTTATTAGCCCCTGTAAGGTCCCTTAGATGTGCCTCACTAAAGTGTGCCATCATTATTATTATCTTGTAGAAACAGTTGGCGTTGTGGTACATTACGGACGGCTTAGCCGCCGTGGATTTGAAGTAAGTAGTGTGGTCTAGTATTGCTGTGTTGGTATTTATTGCTTGAAGCTGGGTGCATGATTTGGTCACTGGCCTTGCGCACCATCTTCCCCTTAGAGCACTTATCTCGGCACGCAACCCCCTTGATAGTTTTCCACTATGTGTACTAAGGGCACGTACGCTGTTGTACCTGATTCTCATCACCCCCTGAGACTGATCGGTAATATAGGTTAGTCATGGTGTTTCTCCTCCGTCCCTTCAGTTTGGGATGCGTACTTGGGTTTACTCCTGGCCGGTAGAAGCACGTTATTTACAGTTCTAATAGCATGGTGACAGACACGGAGCGGGACGTGGTGGCACACAGAGTGTTTGATCATCTCCCTGCAAGTTAATATATTGTATTATATATATTCTTAGGTTCCCCCTTCTTCTGTCGCCCTGGCCTGAGTTGTTGGAAGGCCGAAACGCGACCGCATCAACATTTTCTAATTGGAGGAGTCTTTTTATTTTCAATTAGTTTGTGAAAGATACACCACTGGACACATGTGAAGACTTAGGTTCCTTGAGGATTTGGCTTGGAACCGTTGGCTTGGAACCGTTGTGTCCGACTACCTCCTAGTGTACCGCCTAGATTTAATAGGAGGACACTCTTGTAGTACTGTTCTATAGGGTGAAAGATAGGAAGTACTCAACAAAGATATATATATATATATATATATATATATATATATATATATATATATATATATATATATATATATATATATATATATATTTATATATATAATATGGCCACTTCTTTTGTTGTATGTTTTGCTGTATAAAGTGTATATGTTGTCTCACTGTGTATATTTGTTGTATATAGGTATGTATATAGGTATGTACATAGGTATGTTTATTTGCTGTGTATAGTGTATAGATTTGCTTTGAGAGGATTTTCCGCTTGTGTTTTGTGATATATATATACAAGAAATGAGATAAATATACTTTGACTGGATTACAATAAATAGAAATGTGTAATCTTATCCTCCTGTGTGTGTGATGATATTTGAAAACGTTTGAATAATTGTACAGTGGACTTTTTGCCACAAGAACAATAGGAGAATTTATTGTCATCTATTGTGAAAATGTGCTTATATTCGTTCCTCCTTTTGCCAATTTTCCCTTCTCATGTACCTCAAGCTGAAGCACAAAATGGCAGCCCAAAGGTCACTCAAAGTGGGTAGGCCAGCAATCTTCTGTGGATTCTCTGCTCGGGGGCAGGGCTACAAGCAACCTAAAGCACAGCCTCAGGAGACATTGAGAAGCTGATGCACTTGCTACTGTGCACTGTGTCCAGGGGATCCGGTTCTGCATCATCCACTATGGCTACAGGTCTTAGCTTTGCAGGGGACTCAGGTCGGCCTCAGTGAAGTCTGGAAATCTACCTCTGGTGTTGCAAAGTCTTTGGCATCCGGCGAGAGCTTCATAGATGCAGACCGGTCAGATGCATTGTAGGTGCCTGCCAAGCCGGGGAGTAACTCCTTTACTCCAAGGGAGATTCTTCAGTCATCTGGCATTGCACAGATCGTTGAAGGTCCAGTATTCACTTTCAGAGTCTGTCCAGGGATATCTAAAGTTCTGGTTACAGAGGTTCCTTCTTTATACCCAAGGAAGGGGTTGGACTAACTAAGGGGACCCACCTTTGGGAGGGTTTTAAAAGAGGGGTGGCTACACCCATTCCCTTTGTCCAGTTTCACACCAGAGCAGGGGTTGGTAGCCCCTGATACCGGTTTGAACTAAGCTAAGCACAGGGACACCAAATGTGCCCCCAGTGCAGGACTTCAAAGCACTCTTGGAGTGCTCCCACACAGCCCAATACACATCAGCCTGTCTGGGAGGTGGTTACACCTCCCTGTGGCAGGAAACCTATTGTCCAGGCCTCCCCTGCTGGAGTTTTGATCAGCAGCAGGAGGCCAGACTTGTGTCTGTGGCTGCAGCATCCATTTTGTTATGCCAGGGCGCTGTTAGGCTTGTACCGGGTATACCCGTGCTGTCATATCTTTCCCTCGAGAAGGGTGGGATCATACTCCCACACCAGTTACTAGTGTGGGGTTATGAGTCCAAGGTGTTTGACACCAAACACGACATGTTTCAGTGCAGCCATCCCAAAGTTAATATTTACCGCAAGGTTATAATGCTCTTGAGAGTATATGGTTAGGCTGCACCACTGACAACCCTGGAGGATAGATTCCGAAGACTGCAGGGGTACTCAGCTCATTCCTGGGCACCCTCTCACATATAACCAAGCACCCTGCCTTCAGAATTATTAATTCTCAACAAAACAAGATACCAGTACTGCTATCTGATTTGACACATTTCAAAGCACAACGACTTAAACAATTGTAGCATTACCACAAAACAAATTGTGACTGTATTAATCTTTTCTATTTTTTTTTTATATTCTCAAATATTCCAAAACAGCATTATTTCAAAAATTCTAAATAGATTTCATAAAGGAGAGGAAATATTTAAAATCTATAGTCCATTTGGGTGTGAAAAAGTGGGTGTTTTTTTTAACACATAAAGAGAAGAAATGTATTTAGAAGTGTTGGGGCTACAATCCCACATCACATTCATCATCTGTCATTGAGTCAATACAACCGTCCTATGCATTCATCTCATAATCAAGGAAGTGTGCTTCAAGAAATGAAAAAGAAAAAAGAAAAAAAGAAAAACGTGAATAGCCTCACCAGGGTTCAAACGAACCGCTTATTAATGAATCCGGTGGGGTGCTATTTTTAATTTTATATTTCTAACGATAACATCATATATCAGGCCATCACAACTTTTTACAATCTCAATATTTCACAATAATATTGTCACAAGATTAGCCTGAAAAAAGAAAGAAGGTCGACGCGTTTTGAAACTCCTAAATCATGGGGGTTCTCTTCAGGACCTTGAGGGATCAGTCCTGCAAAAGAATAAAACAACAGTACTTACTAACCTAACTCCTGAGTAAAACCTTCAACTTTAAAACAGACAAGCGTCCTTTGCTGAATTACCTTGTCTTCTTAACAATCCTGCGTGACTCTTAGTTCCAATGCACTACGTCACTTGTCCAAATTTATTATCGTGGCCAAATTCGACACGCACAATCAATTGTCTAAAGGTTACCGTCGTGGTCTACGAAGCAAGGCGAAAACCATGTGATGTTGTATGATACACAAACAATATGAAGAACAACATATGACTCGCAACTCGCAGATAATTACCTTCCTAAAGGGGGAGAGCCTTCCTGAAGTGAAACAGGCGCTGACTCATGCAGTTCTTATTTCATCACCCAATTCCTATATGGGATGTAGGAAAATGAAATGGAGTCAGTTTAATATTGAAGATTAAACCGCGTTACATCTTCCTTCAAGAATTTCATCTTAAATAATTAAATCCTGGACTCAATGGACATCCGTACTTGTCCCGTTCCCATGGAGACCTGATGCCATGTCTCTGAGTTAAATCATTGCACGAGATTAAAAAAGTTCCCGCTCGCAACGCCACTTGTCTAAGATTTCACCAAGCGGAGGCAGTTTCCTAGCTCATGCAGTTTAAAGAATGCCTTTTTGCACAATGCGTTCACTCTCGAGTGGTGTTCCTCATTCAGATTTCTGAGACATACCTTGTTTTTTGGAACGGATCTCCTCTTGACCGGCACAGCGTCTCACAGTCTGCTGTTGCACTCTGGGCCTGTCGCTTCTTTAAACTGCATGAGCTAGGAAACTGCCTCCACTTGGTGTAATCTTAGACAAGTGACATTGTGAGCAGGAACGTTTTAAATCTCGTGCAATGATTTAACTCAGAGACATGGCATCAGGGCTCCATGGGAACGGGACAAGTACGGATGCCCATTGAGTCCAGGATTTAATTATTTAAGATGAAATTCTTGAAGGAAGATGTAACGCAGTTTAATCTTCAATATTAAACTGACTCCATTTCATTTTTCTAAATCCCATATAGGAATTGGGTGATGAAATAAGAACTGCATGAGTCAGCGCCTGTTTCACTTCAGGAAGACTCTCCCCCTTTGGGAAGGTAATTATCTGCGAGTTGCGAGTCATATATTGTTCTTCATATTGTTTGTGTATCATACAACATCACATGGTTTTCGCCTTGCTTCGTAGACCACGACGGTAACCTTTAGACAATTGATTGTGCGTGTCGAATTTGGCCACGATAATAAATTTGGACAAGTGACATAGTGCATTCGAACTAAGAGTCACGCAGGATTGTAAAGAAGACAAGGTAATTCAGCTGAGGACGCTTGTCTGTTTTAAAGTTGAAGGTTTTACTCAGGAGTTAGGTTAGTAAGAACTGTTGTTTTATTCTTTTGCAGGACTGATCCCTCAAGGTCCTGAAGAGAACCCCTATGATTTAGGAGTTTTGAAACGCGTCGACCTTCTTTCTTTTTTCAGGCTAATCTTGTGACAATATTATTGTGAAATATTGAGATTGTAAAAAGTTGTGATGGCCTGATATATGATGTTATCGTTAGAAATACAAAATTAAAATAGCACCCCACCGCATTCTTTAATAAGCGGTTCGTTTGAACCTTGGTGAGGCTATTCACATTTTTCCTTTTTTCTTTTTTCTTTTTCATTTCTTGAAGCACACTTCCTTGATTATGAGATGAATGCATAGGACGGTTGTATTGACTCAATGACAGATGGTGAATGTGATGTGTGATTGTAGCCCTAACACTTCTAAATACATTTCTTCTCTTTATGTGTTTAAAAAACACCCACTTTTTCACACCCAAATGGACTATAGATTTTAAATATTTCCTCTCCTTTATGAAATCTCTTTAGAATTTTTGAAATAATGCTGTTTTGGAATAATTGAGAATTTTCAAAAAATAAAAAGATTATTACAGTCACAATTTGTTTTGTGGTAATGCTACAATTGTTTAAGTCATTGTGCATTGAAATGTGTCAAATCAGATAGCAGTACTGGCATCTTGTTTTGTTGAGAATCATACACGGCGTGGTCTTACTGCGCTTTAGCCAAACCTTTTGTTGTTTCATGTTCAGAATTATTAAGGCGTGCCATAGGGGTGACTGATAGGTGTCTATGTGCAGTGATGGGTGCGATATAGTGAACCTATATCTCAGTAAGGGGTGCATACACCACCTCACTCAGGCTGCTGTAGCAGTCCTGTGGTGTTATTTTGCAAGGCTTTTCCGGGGTGGCACAATACATGCTTCAGTCCCTGGTACCTATGCCCTGGGTACATAGTATACCATAAACTAGAGACTCAAAAGGGTACCCCAGAATCCAATCTGGAGTGTACCTAATGTACATCGAATCATTTTTGAGAGGAAGCAGCTAGGCGGGGATCCTGAATAGCAGGGGTCCCAGCTGGACTATAGTAGAAAAACAGTGAAACATCAACAAAAGGCTGGGGTAACCAGTACTACCCCTACCGCCAGTTCAGATGCAGCTGTTTGGACAATGAACTTCTTGGAGTAATCAGGACTCTGCAGAATGGGAGCAGTGCACATGCCCTGCTTCAGGTCAGCAAATGCCTTTTGATAGCTAACTGTCCACTGAACCTTTTTGGGAGTTTTCTTAGAGGTTAAGTCATTCAGGGGTGTCACTATTGATCCATATCCCTTGACAAATCTTCTGTAGTACCCAGTGAGCCCTAAGAAGGCTCTCACCTGAGTCTGGGTAGTTGGAGCAACCTCGTCCATGATGGTCCAGATTTTGCTCTGAGATGGTTTAACCTGGCCTTTACCTACAAGGTGGCCCAGGCACCCAACCTGACTCTACCCTATCTGGCACTGGTGGCCTTGATAGTGAGGCCTGCCTTTTGCAGGGCCTCTAAAACATTCCTCAGGTGGGCCAGGTGATCCTCCCAGGTGGAGCTTAAGACAGCAATATCATCTAGATATGCTGCACTATAGGCTTCCAGACCTGTAAGGACTGTATTCACCAACCTTTGGACGGTGGCAGGGTCATTCTTCAAACCAAAGGGCATCATCACAAATTGATAATGCCCACTAGGGGTAGAAAATGTAGTTTTTGGTTTTGCATCATCAGCTAGTCTGATCTGCCAGTAGCCAGCTGTCAGATCGAATGTGCTTAGATACTTGGCTGAGGCCAAAGTGTCTATTAGCTCATCTGCCCTGGGGATTGGATGGGCACCAGTCCTAGTGACTGCCTTGAGACCCCTGTAGTCTACCTTATTTCTCTCTTGGCACCACTGGTGTGAGGTTTAGGCACAAGGACTACTGGAATATCGCCAAGGGCTATCTGGGGGTTCAATGACTCCCAATTCCAACATTTTCTGGACTTCTCTCCTGATACAGTCCATGACATGGACAGGTTGCCTGTAAACCCTACTTTTAACAGGCTGACTCCAAGTCAGGTGGTCTGACTTGGAGTCAGAGAGAACATGTGTCTGAACTGATTGAGCACCTATATACAATAAGTTTGCTGCTGAGCCGTGAGGCCGCCTGCCAAGGCTACACCATCAACTGACCCATCATCAGGGTTCTATGAGAGCTTTAAGGTTTTGTTGAACCTTTCAACAAAACCACTGCATTGTGGGTGATAGGGTATGGTGAATTTATAATTCACTCCACACTCCTTCCACATTGCCATCAAGTAACTGGACATAACATTTGCACCTCTGCCAGATACTACCTCCTTAGGGAAGCCCACTCTTGAGTAAATTCCCAGGAGGGCCCTTGCCACCACAGGTGCTGTAGTGGACCTAAGTGGAATTGCCTCTGTGTACCTGGTAGCATGGTCCACCACCACCAGGATAAATCTGTGCTCAGATGCTGTTTGAGTGTCCATAGGGCAAACTATGTCAATCCCCACCCTCTCAAAGGGAATCCCCACCACATGTTCTAGTATCAGGGGAGCTTTTGTGGTGCCACCTGCCTTCCCACTGGCTTGACATGTTACACAGGAGCAACAAAACTCCTTGGTGTCTTCAGACATGTAGGGCCAGTGGAAATGTGGGGCAATTCTGTCCCAAGACTTGTTCTTGCCCAGGTGTCCTGCTAGGGGAATATCATGGACTAGGGTAAGTAGGAAGCCCCTAAACTTCAAAGGTATAACCAACCTCCTGGTGGCATCAGGCTTGGGGTCTCTACACTCTGATTATAGGAGTCAATCATCCCAATACATTTTAAGGGTACCACTAGCATTCCCTGCAGCCTCAGCAGCACCTTGCTGTCTGAGGTGTTCGAGAGAGGAACAGTTCAGTTGCTCCTGACTCAGCTCTGCCCTGGAAGGGCCCCACTGCCCCCAAGAACTCAACCTGAGCAGGTTAAAGCTCCTTCTTCAGGCTGGAGATCATCTCTCTCTGGAGGCTGATCTGTGTTCTGAGCCACGGGGGAAGGCACTGCCTTAACCCTACTACTCCTCCTCTTGAGTGGCACCTGGTCCATTGTTCCAGAATCCAGGGCCTGTTAAGTGTTTTCCATTTTGGCCTGTGACCTAGTCACAGCAAAGACATGTGCAGGGATGCCTAGCATCTCTGTTTGGGTCCTAAACTCCACTTCTGCCCAAGCTGAAGTTTCAAGATCAATGCCAAGCAAGCATTCTACTGGTAGGTCTGCACTTACTACAACCTTCTTAAGGCCAGTTACCCCTCCACAGGAGAAGTTAACAACTGACAGACAATGGTCTGTTCTGATATTGCTAGCATTGGTCGCTTGGTACATTTCACAAAGTATAATCTGCCCAGGATCCAGAAGATCTTTTGTCACCATTGTGACACTTGCTCCTGTGTTCCTGAACGCCAAAGACTCTTTTCCATTAATCAAGGGCTGTTGTCTGTATTTGCCCAGGTTACTGGGACTCACAAAGGAGGACATGCCCATGCCTCCGTTACAGACTACAACAGCCTAACTTGGAATTCTGACTAGGCCAGAGTCCATCTCAGTACCCAGGGTTAACACCACTACACCCTTAGTCTGAGTACTACCACCACCATTTGTAGCTGCACTAGGGGGAACACTTGCCTTAGGGGCAATGGTGGCTGGATTAGAGTCTTTTGGCTTGGTGCAATCACTGGTCCAGTGAGTGTTCTACTTGCAAATCTTGCACCATGGTTTTTTTTGGCCCTTTCCCTTGTTAGACTGTGAATCCTAATCTGAAGAAGATTTTCGGGGGCCTTGTGAAGACTTCTGGTCTTTACCCTTTTCCCCACCCTTGTCAGAGTTCTTAGAATAGTGCTTCTTTGGGTCACCACCTTGGTTATGTACCTTCTGTCTCACCCTGGTTCTGACCCATTTGTCTGCCTTCTTTCCCAATTATTGGGGAGAGGTCAGATCAGAGTCCGCCAGGTACTGATGTAGCAACTGATTTTGACAGCTATTAAGAATCTGCTCCCTCATGATAAAATTATACAATCCTTTGAAGTTACACACATTACTGCCAAGTAACAAGCCTTCCAGAGTCTTAGTAGCACAATCTACAAAGTCCAACCAGTCTTGATTCTGTGCCTTTTAGGTATCTCTGAATGTTAACCTGTATTGTTCAGTGGTTAGGCCAAACCCTTCAATTAATGCACTTTTTAAGACCTGGTAATCATTAGCATCCTCGTCTCTAACAGTGATGAGCTTCTCTCTACCTGTGTCTGCAAAGGAGAGCCATAAGATTGCTGCCCACTGCTCCTGGGGGGCCCTCTGAACTTTACAAGCCCTTTCAGTGCAGTAATCCATTTGTGGATGTCATCTCCACTCTGGCAGGGAGGGACAGTCGTATTCAGGTTTCTATGGTCATAAGACCTTTCCCTAACACTAGGGATTATGCTGCCATCATGGGACTCCAGTCCCACCTTTTTTCTAGATTTCTGAATCTCTAGGGCCTCCTTATCTATAGCCAACTGCTCTTTTCTGATCCTCAGCTGTAGTGTAGTTCCTATATTCCCAATATACTCTGCGCATTGGAATAATATACACTATAGATTTGACATAGGACTGAGGTCAGTATGTCTCTATCGAGTACATTAAACTTAATTGTGTGTGTGCCAGCCAACTCGGAGGTCACTAGAAACTTTCTCGAATAAACAAGAAGGGACTAGACTCTGACAACCTCCTAAATGGTGTAGAGAAAAAATATCGAGTTTTTTTTTATCGACTAGACATAATATCGAGTAAAAAATATAGAATAGACATAATATCGACTAGACAGAATATAGACTACCAAAATATCACCTAGAAAATTTTAATATCGAATAGAATGGACATAATATCGAATCAAAAATATAGAATGGACATAATATCGACTAGACAGAATATAGACAACAAAAATATCGAATTTAAGGTAAGTTAATATTAATGTTTATTTTTGTGTAATATAATTTTGTAGCGGGTTGTAGGTTTTTAGGGGAATAGGGTGGGAAGTAATTTAATTATAATTAATTAAATATGTTATTTTATTTATTGGTATTTATTTAGAATTAATTATTAATTAATGATTAATTGGTAATGAATTTAAAATATAATTGGTAATTAATTTTAATTGATTACTTAATGAATATGTTAATTTTACTAATTTATTTTCTGTAGCGGGTTGTGGATTTATAGGGGAATAGGGTGGGAAGTAATTTAATTATAAAAAAATTAAATATGTTATTTTATGTATTGGTATTTATTTAGAATTAATTGTTAATTAATAAATAATTGGTAATTAATTAAAATATAATTGGTAATTAGTTTTAATTGATCAATTAATATATTTTATAAAATAGAAACATATTTTTATTAATTTGTAATTGGTATTAATATTTATGTTATTTATAATTATAAATGAAGTATTTACTTTCTCTACTATTGCACTCACTGGAGTGGGAATATTAATTTGTAACCTTACGCTATCCAACGCTTTCCCTACTGTTGCACTCTCTGGAGTAGGAATAGTAATTTATACCCCTACGCTATCCAATGCTTTCCCTACTGTTGCACTCACTGGAGTGGGAATAGTAATTTTTACCCAACGCTATCCAACGCTTTCCCTACTGTTGCGCTCTCTGGAGTGGGAATAGTAATTTTTACCCCTACGCTATCCAATCCTTTCCCTACTGTTGCACTCTCTGGATTCGGAATAGTAATTTTTACCCTCCCACTATCCAACGGTTGCCCTATTGTTGCGCTCTATGGAGTTGGAATAGTAATTTTTATCCCTACACTATCCAACGCTTTCCTTACTGTTGCGCTCACTCGAGTGGGAATAGTCATTTTTACTCTACGCTGTCCAACGCTTTGCCTACTGTTTCGTTCTCCGGAGTGGGAATTGTAATTTTTACCCCTACGCTATTCAACGCTTTCCCTACTGTTGCACACTCTGGAGTGGGAATAGTAAATTCAACCCTCTCGCTATCCTATGGAAAAAATATTGTATATGTTTTGTTAACAATATGTATAAATATATATATATATATATTCACTGAAAAAACCATAGGTTATAGACCATATATAGTTGGGAATTAGCATTTACAAAACCTTAATTTACTCGCACAAAACCATAGAAATTCGCATATATAGTTAGTTGCAATAACTATATATCGCGCACCCGCAATCCACTGCTGATGATGTCACATATTACATCATTCATGACATGGTCAGTGACATCACTGATGACATCACTGATGACAACATCCAGTGACTGTATGTTTCTGTAAAGTTAAAATATGTCTTACATATTGAAGAATAAGTGGATGTATAAGTGTCTGGATGAAGGATTTAGTAGATGCATGACTGACTGTATGAGTGAGTGATTAAATGTGTCTCACTGAGAGCATGAGTTGGTGACTAAACTGTCTTAATTTGTGCATCATTATGTCTGTTGTTCTGTAAACTGCTGCATGTGTTGATCAGTAGCTATATGAGTAACTATATGGGTTATTGATTGGTTGCCCAAGTATTTGTATGGGAGACTGAGTGTGTGTGTGGGTGGCTGGGAGGTGTATGACTCTGTGCATAGATGTGTGAGCAGTTGATTCACTAGATGTATGCGTTCAAAAGTGCATGTGGAAACAGCTGTATGGGCGGTTAACTGTGTGCATGAGTGTATTGGTGAGTGAATGGATATCTCAGTGCTACCATGTCAAAGTAAGTACATATGTAAAACACAGTACATGTGGGAGTTGACATATATAAATAACTGTGCATAAGAGCCAATGAATGTGTGAGTGGCTGTGTGGATCATTGTGAACTTGTATAAGAGAGTAAATATGTGTTAGTATATGTTTGAATAAGTAAGGTGTGTATAACTGTATAGTTGAGGAAATGGAGATGTGATTGATTCTTTGCATGACTGACTAGGTGTGTGAGTAACTCCATGGATGAGTGACAGTCTGTGAGTGTCTGTTTACACTGAGTGGATCTAAGGTTATATTAGAGTCTGAAGAGCTTCATCGTATTATCACATGAATGATGTCATCAGTGATGTCATCAGTGATGTCATTTAAGATGTCATCAGTGATGTCATCAGTAATGTCATTTGACATGTCATCAGTGATGTCATCAGTGATGTCATTTGAGATGTCATCAGTGATGTCATCAGTGATGTCATTTGAGTTGTCATCAGTGATGTCATCAGTGATGTCACTGACCATGTCATGAATGATGTAATATCTGACATCATCAGCATTGGATTGCGGATGCACGAAATATATAGTTAGTGCAACTAACTATATATGCGAATTTCTATGGTTTTGTGCGAGTAAATTAAGGTTTTGTAAATGCTAATTCCTAACTATATATGGTCTATAACCTATGGTTTTTTCAGTGAATTTCAATGGTTTTTTAATAGCAAATATGAAAAGCTGTAAAATGTCAAGTACGTGGTAGGTAAAAACATTTTCGTATTTATGCACGCTGATGTGCTTTGAACGCTGCCCCCCTCCTCTTTTCTTTTAAAAATTGGAAGAAACAAAAAGTATTCCCTTCCATAAATAACCCAAGACTTTTATTTTGTTATGGCAAGGGAACGAAATAGAGAATAAACTATAGTTGGTCACCATGGGGTTTAAAGAAGGGATGGTTCTTCACCAGATTAGATATTTACCCAGACCCTCATTCTCCAATGTGATGAACTAGGCTAAAATTCTTCTGGTGCCTGCACCCTGTCACAGAATATCACCCTAAAACATGGAATCTCCCAAACACCAGATTGAGTTGAACCCCACAGTAAGCCTTATTTCTTCAGGGCCTCAGAATTTCTTTTGCTTTGCTCATGGAAATTGTGGGATATAGGAGAGATAAGGTGTCACCATTAAGAAAGGGTAGTATTTAAATTTGCATATCAATTATGTTAAACCTTTTAGACATATGATATGCTAGCTTGAACTTATGCTTTACATTTGAAGCCGAATTCAACAGCTTAAGTAAGTAGGTTTTCGTAGTTGTAACTTTAAAGGGTGATCTAGCAAGCTGTAAAGATTTTCTAAAACAGTGGAGCGTATTTAGTTTTTTAATGTACATGTTTATGAAACGATTACACAAATGAAACATTTGTGAGTTTTAAATTTCCGGAGAAGTATAATTCACCAATAGCTTTCTCTGTATATGTTTTTCCATTAACAATCCCAGTTCCATCACCCGCCCAGGATATCACTACTGTTAGTTGTCATTGTTGCTTCTGTTTTAATAAAAAATGTTTTAAGGTGTTTACTGTTTTTGTTGCGATGTATATATTTATAAGTTATTAAAGTGTTATAATCCTACTAATTTTTTATCGATTATTGCTCTTTGAGATATTCCCTGTCTACAAACAGAGAAGAATAGGAATATTCTATCTCCCTTTGCAGATAGTGAAGGATAGGTAATGCGGACTTTTGTCCCCCGTTGTAATCCATCATGCCTGTTTTTCTCCCCACTGATTGATTGATTGGTTGGACATTTATTGTTCAAGGAATAGTTCTTTCGAGGTATTCTCTGTTTGCAAATAACGTGGAATAGAAATATTCTGTCTAGTCTTTGCAAGTAGTGAAGGGTGGGTAATGCGGACCTTTGTCCCCCGTTGTAATCTGTCATGCCCATCTACTCCCCACTGATTGATAAACTAGTTCCACCCGGACCATTTATTAGAGGTACATCATCTGGCTCAACCGGAGGGTACCCCTAATAAAGAAGACATATGTAAAATACGAAGTAATCACTGTATCCTGTTAAACAGAAACTTTAGCATGAAACACACTTGAAAAGGAAGGGAAAGAAATCGAACAAAATCAGTAGGCCACTGATGAGTTTTTGACTTCGCTAGAAATAAGAAACATGAAAGTGGTGAGAGAAGCCAAGCTTGACGTTACGACAGCCATGAGGTAGCTAGGCTTCGCCACCCCCCCACTGCTCCAAGCATGTCTGTCCCACCGCCCGTCACGCCCAATAACGGTCACATGAAATAGATACAAATCAGCAGATACCTACCCCCATTCCGGAAACTCCCGAAGTGCAACAGGTTCGCGGCTACGCCCATCCGGAAGACGAGGCTTTCGGCACGTGTAGGGCGGGTCCTGCTGGCAGCCGTCGGCCGGGGAGGTCGTCGCGTAAGGTGGGCCAGGAGAGGAGCTGAGGCCGACGGGATCCCTTGTCCCATCCTCTTCTTTCTTCAATAATGGCTGCGACAACAGAGGGGGGGGATGTCTTGCACATGCCACCGACCCCCCCTCCCCTCGTATCTCCTGGTCTGGCCCCGGCTTGGTATGAGCTCCCCGTTCGGCCCTGAAGCGGCGCCCTGCAGGCCACGGGGGGGATGTCTTGCCTCTGCCTCTGACCCCCCCTCTTCTTTCTTCAATAATGGCTGCGACAACGGGGGTGGGATGTCTTGCACATGCCACCGACCCCCCCCCTCCCCTCGTATCTCCTGGTCCGGCCCCGGCTTGGTATGAGCTCCCCGTTCGGCCCTGAAGCGGCGCCCTGCAGGCCACGGGGGGGATGTCTTGCCTCTGCCTCCGACCCCCCCTCCTCTTATCGCCTGGTCCGGACATCACGGATATCAACGCCAGGTGTCGGCGTGGGGTGCGCTGGGAGGGAGAGGCGGCGCTAACGAGCCTCTCCCACCCCCCCAGGTGGGGGCCCCTCACCTGCACCCCCAACACTCCACTCACCCAACAAAAGGTCTCGTCCACTATTGTGAGGCAATGATGCTCCGCTCACCCAGCGGGGGTATTGTCCACTGTTGCGGTGCACGGGGCTTCTGAGTTCAGCTAGAAAATGAGTCCTGCGTCCAAAAACGTTCTCCTCGACTTTGAAGATTCTATAAGAGCCACGGGGGCCCCCGACCCCCGCAGAAACCCCCGATGGGGAATGACTGCCATGATCACCCACGGAACGACCACGACGTAGCCGCGGGACGTCGGCGTGCTCATGCCGGCGCCGGTCTCAGTCTTGAAATGACCAAAATCCTGCAAGACTACCAACTTGATCAGTTCCGGAGGGACACCAGTATGACTCGGTAGGAGAGATTGTTGTCTCCCACCCCACTTTGACTGATGGTTCATGTCGCCAGTCCCCTATGCTACCCTTCAACGAAAACTTTTGGACTGCCGAAAGAGGTCCCGGTCCAACCACGAGTTGGTGGAGACATTTTGACTATACTTGGACCTTCCTGACCTCACCCAAAATGGCGCCGGTACAAATGAAACTCTCAACTCCTTGTTGTGCCCCGATTGCTCAGCCTTGATATCATGAGATATGTATGCAGATATGTATGCAGTTTTTAGCACATGAATTGATATGGGATAAGACTGATTATATGTTCGGACAATGAATTGATCCGGGATGGGTATTGATTATACGTTCGAACAATGAATTGACATGGGACGGGTACTGATTACACGTTGGGACAATGAATTGATATTAAGTTCTAATGCATCATTGATTACTGTATTTATTGAAGGTTCGAATTGTCAACACTTTTGGTACTTGCTCACAATGAATTATCGAGATGATTTTGTTGCACTTGTCGCACTTTTTACTATGAAATCAACGACCACTTACTCTGTTACTCAAATAAATACCCCCCCCCCACATTTACAGTTCCAGCCTGCTCCGTGGCCGGCCCACGGGGTTGTAGGCCCGTATTTGTGCACCAACATTTTTATTAAAGGTTTTTGAAAAAGCAAACGTAGTTGTAACGCGTAGATTGGTAAGTTTCGAATAAATGGCCACTGTTTCCGATATAAAAAAAAAAAAAAAAAAAAAGCAGGTGAAATGAAGCAGCTCGATTAGTTAAGGGTTAAAAAGTATAGTACGCAGAAACATTGCAAATATGAATGGTCCAGGTTTGTTGTATGTGTTTTTCATTTTTGTACAGCATAAAGCAATCGATAAAGATCCTGGTATTTAGCCTCTACTTTATATGCTACCTGTATCAGGGAAGTTGTTTTAAATGCCCCTAAGCCACCCCGAAGGAATGTCACCTGGCCCCCCTAGTACGAACGAAAATGACCCCGTACCACTGTAGGTTATCTCTCTTCCTCAAAGGAGAGCACGAGCTCACCCCCACTTTACACCGACTGCCCTTTGTTTTGACCCTCCCCTGCACACGATCCGTAATGCCACACTTGGGCGACCTATGCTATCCACAGGCCTCTGATAATTATCTCTCCCACATTACCGGTCCCCACTGGGCTTAAACGCCGAGATGGTAGGGACTGCATCCCATGGAGATAGGCCGAGTATGTAGTAAGTAAAAGCCTTTTCGGGTTTATGCGCGCTGATGTGTTTTAAACGCTGCCCACGCCCCTTCTTTTTCCCTCTTTTCTGCAGGTCACTTCGGAACGTCGA
Organism: Lissotriton vulgaris; assembly: GCF_964263255.1. Lineage (NCBI taxonomy): Eukaryota > Metazoa > Chordata > Amphibia > Caudata > Salamandridae > Lissotriton > Lissotriton vulgaris. Next base: position 1,803,776,859 of record NC_141694.1, on the reverse strand, counting down.
TTAGAGTACGGAAAAATGGTGACTTAACTGCCGATGGGATAGGAAAAAGGGTTTGAATATGGTGCCTATACACGACGAGCAAACAATGACTATGTCTCTCTCTGAACCCAGCGCTTGGGAGGGCAGCCTGAAGCAGAAACTTGACGGGTTATAACAGGATGACAAAATATGACTTCGCTTGGCACCCCGAATAATACAACCAAGAATGACGTGCACCAATGAATAAATTCCTACGTTTAACTAAATACGGACCGTTTAAGGAATATTCCGAGGTGAGGTTTACCCAAGTACCCTCCGTCTGGAGGACTAGGAATGTTGCCAATGTTTAAGATTTACCACCTCCTTCTCGCACCCTCATAGACATGAAACTCAAAGCTGCCCCATTGTTCTCCCGACTGACACCTACCGTTGCCTCAGCCTGGAAACCCATTCGCTAAAAATGATTCGAAGATCCCCCCTGAGTATTAGCCCTACCAGGTTAGTTCCCGACCAATTGGCAAAGGTGTAAGTATTTGCAACCAAAGCCACCAGCGAAGGCAGCCGACGATAAGAGAGAAGAAAAAGGTAAAAAGAGCTCAGCCCCCAGATGAATTAAGTAGGATGCTAAGGATGCGCAGCATGCAGGAAGAGATCTTTTTGGCCAGCAACTGTTCTATGTTTTGTCTTGGATTTTTGTATATAATACATGTACTGTCTCCCCCCGCCCGAGTTTGTGTGTACGTAATGTATGGATCTACGTCGTCCCTCTGCCTGTGTTTCCATATTACTTGACCCCTGCTGTTCTGTGTTGTGTGCGCACTAAATGGCCTATTATTGTACACGTCTCTCTCTCTCTCTCTCTCTCTCTCTCCCTCTCTCTCTCTCTCTCTCTCTCTCTCTCTCTCTCCATGTCGTACGTGTACCGAATGGTTCGTTTAGAGTGTGGACGACTCTCTCTCCGAGGGTCCCCCTGTTCCCTCTTCCCTTGTGTGGTAACGTTGTGCCCCACCGGCACAAACCTAATTGGGTCTCTTCGAACACAAAGGTGTTCGTCAAAATTGACTGGAACTAAAACGATTGTACCTTGCCATATTACTACCTCTCCTTTCTGTTTATCAATACGAATTAATTTATAACAATTATTTTTAACAATATATTTACTCGCAGTGTCAAAATGGCGGTCAACACTTCGTGATTTCCTTCGAATCGAACGTTAACAGACGTCACGCAGCAAAAAAAAAAAAAAAACGCTCACGGGCAGCCGCTGGAAGACAAGTCTCAACATATATGAGCCTCCTCAACCACCCTCAGAAAACATAGGGGGTCAGGATACGTCTCCCGTACCCCCTTATACCCATTTCTCACATTATTTTTCCTCCATCTTGTAATTTAATTAAATCGAAACACAAAATGGCGAATTCCCGTTTCGCTACCAGATCGCGACCCGGTTCGCGAACCGGGAAGCGCTTCTACCGCGAAAAATCAATTTTTTTTATTTGCCCCACGGGACCCTTTAATAACCCCAACATCATTCCTAGGGGGTCAAGAGGGGTCTACCTTGCCCCCTTTCATTAAATTCCCCCTTCGTTTTTCTCCTCCTCTTGTCTCTCGATCCTACCGAGAGACAAGATGGCGGCCGCACCGGACTGTTTAGAATGTTGACAGACGCCGGAGAGCCAATCAGCTTCGCTTCGCAAAGCTCCGTTACGCAAAAAGTACACGATCTGGAGCGCTATCCGGGACGCTGTCACAGATATATCTGTTTTATTAAACGTTCATTTCTCAAAATCCACTGGAGCACATATATTGAGACCCAGCAAAGGCACATCGGGCTAACAGTCCCTACAATTTTGCCAAGTTTTGTGTAAATCCATTCAGCCGTTCGAGCTAAAAGTGAGGCCAAACGCCCTATGGAAAAATGAATGGGAAAAACGCGTTTTGGGACCCCCCTTTTTTCTCGGCCCCCCCTTGACGAAACCCCCCCAAATTTTCAGGGGCTGATCATAAACGAAATGTGCCATTTTCCTGCCGATTCCGTCCTCAAACGCCAAAGTTATTAGACATAGAATTTTCAAAAGTCCCATAGAGAAAAAATCCTAACTATATATACCTACTGGCGACCGCCAGTAGGTAATATATATATATATATATATATATATATATATATATATATATATATATATATATATATATATATATATATATATATATATATATTACCTACTGGCGGTCGCCAGTAGGTAGTTATAGTTAGGATAATTTTCAATGTTAAATCTCAACATTCTATTTTGAATAACTTTGGCGCCGGTTGACGAATCTGCCTGAAATTTTCAGGAAAATGGTCTCATGGCGGTCCGGTCCTTCCCTGAAAGTTTGGGGGGGATTCGTCAAGCGGGGGCCGAGATAAAAGGGGGGTCCCAAAACGCGTTTTCCCCATGTTAATTTCCATAGGGCGGTCGATTTCACTTTTAGCTCGAACGGCTGAATGGATTTCCACCAAACTTGGCAAAATTGTAGGGACTGGTAGCCCGATGTGCCTTTGCTATGTCTCAAGATATGTGCTCCAGTGGATTTTGAGTAATTTAGGTTCAAAAAAATATATATATCTATAGCCGCGCTCCGGTGCGCGCACCGGAGAGCGCTCGAGGCGCGACACGCGACTTGCGCGCAGGAAGCTGATTGGATCTCAGTTGTCTGTAAACATTCTAAACAGTCTGGAGCGGCCGCCATCTTGTGTCTCGGTAAAATCGAGACACAAGAGGTGGCTAAAAGAAAGGGGGAAATGACAATAAGGGGGAAGAGTACACCCCCTCTGACCCCCTAGTTTTGATGTGGGGGCCATTAAAGGGCCCCGCGGGGCCTCAAAAAAAAATTATTTTTTTTCGATTTCCGCGGGGGGCGCACCCGGTACGCGTACCGGGGAGCTTACTGAGGAGCGTACTAAGGAGAAAAAAAATGACAGATTTTTTTCACAAAAAAATGCATTTTTTTATAAATTAGAGGTAGTTCTGAAAAGAACTTTTTTTTTTCTTCTTTTTGTTGTTTTATATTTTTTTGTGTTTTTTGAACTTTTTGAACTTTTTTTGGCTTTTTAAAACAATTTTATAATTTTTTTGGATTTTTGTCAAGGGAAAAACAAAAAACAGGAATTCAAAAACGGCTCAACAGGAGCAAAAAAATGTGAAAATTTAGGGACTGTCAGGGCAGCGGTGTTGCTGTTTCTTTAGGGCAATAAGTTCAACACTCTGCTCCCCATAGCAGAGCAGTTCGTTACACTCCGTGCACAGAAATTTGATGCCTGCAAACTCTGGCTGTATGTTAGGGACCATTCTTCTACGGGATGGTCCCGAAGGTGTTGCTCCACCAGTGGAGGTGCTGCCGCCATCTGTGGGTAATTTCCGTGCCAGGTCTCTGACACTCTCCCTCGCAAAGTTGTTTGGGTGTCTTCTTTTGACATGCCTGATTAAATTGGCATTACCAAAACTATATTTTTTCAGAGGATTGCCTCTGGATAAAGTACTCCCACATATTTTGCAGGTTACTTTTGGAGCGTTGACTTTTTTTTCACCTTCAGGGATGTTATAAAATTTCCAGATGAAATGGATTTTTTTCTTCTCCGTAGGAGGGTCCTCATCTACAAATGCATCTGAATCACTGCTGGATGACTCTCTTGCAGCCATTGCTGTAGATCAGGAAAGTAGGAGATGAAGATAGTACACAGAACAGCTCTTGCTCTCTCCAAGTACAAAGCAATAGTGAAGGAAATGGGTGGGGATTTCATTCTTTGTAAAAAAAACTGTTAGCAACCAATGAAAAGTGTTATTTTAGGGTCACATGACCCGACGCGCTTACGCTGCGCGCTTCGGAGCACTTCCGGTGCGTTTACGCGGCGCGAGCGGAGGCGCTTCCGGGGCGCAAACGTGGCGCGATCGTAGGCGCTTCCGGGTGCGTTTACGCGGCGCGATTTGAGGCGCTTCCGGGGCGCACATATGACGCGACCGTAGGCGCTTCTGCGTGCGTTTACGAGGCGCGAGCGTAGGCGCTTCCGAGGGCACTTACGTTGCGCGCCGAAGTGATGTCATCAAACTTTTACAGAAATGCATAATCATTTTCCTTATTAAAAAAAACTGATTTTATTTGTATAGTACGAAAAGTTTTGCATTATTATTAACTTTTCATTCATATTTTTTTTCACGAACGACAATAGCGCTCCGGGTGCGCTTTCTGCTAAGCTCACCGGAAAGCTTACGGGAGCGCTTAGCTGAAAGCTTCTCGGAGCGCGCACCAAGAGCGCAAAAAAAAAAAAATATATAAAAAAAAGAATACTTACAAAAAAACAGCAAATTGTAAAAAAAAAAAGGATACAAACTCGATATAGAAAGGAATTAGCATTTAAAAAACCTATGAAATTCACTGAAAAAACCATAGGTTTCACACCAGTTATAGTTAGGAATTAGCATTTAAAAAACCTATTAAATTCACTGAAAAAACCATAGGTTTGACCCCAGTTATAGTTAGCTGGAAATTTTACTGATATAAAACCATTGAAATTCACACGTTATAGTTAGTCGGACTCACTATAACTTGCGCGTGCAATGCACTGCTGATGACATCACATATTACATCACTCATGACATGGTCAGTGACATCACTCATGACATCACTGATGACACCATCCAGTGAATATGTGCCTTTCTGAAAAAGTAAATATTAGTGAGTAATGTTTAAATATTTAAATATATATATTAGTGTTTTACTTTGTGTATAAGTGGCTACATGTGTTGGTAAGTAGCTACATGCGTATGTATATGGGTTATTAGATGTTTCTCTTAGTATCAGTATGAGTGTCTATATGGTTTGGTGGGGGTATTACTTAGCACATAGATGCATGAGTGACTGACTCTCTGTTTCTATGTGTTTTGAAGACAGCATATGTACAGGACTGTATGGGTGGATGAGTGTCTATATGTGTTTGTTAGTGAGTGAATGACTGTCTCACTAGTGTCTTTATCAGTAACTACATATGTTTTAATCTAGTATATATGAATATTGATGTATATAAGTGAGTATATGTGAGAGTAAGAGATTGTAAGAGTTCCTGTTTAAATAAGTATGTGTTTCTATAAGTGATTGTTTAAGAGAATAAATATGTGTAATTTTAAATAGAAGTAAGGTGGAAGTGTGTGTATAACTCTATATTCAAATAAATGGATGTCCAATAGTTTATTTGCACGTGTGAATATGTGTGTGAGTAACTTTTGGATGAATGTCGGTGTGTAACAGGATGTATAGGTGTATCACTTCATATGATGAGTGAGTATATGTATGAGTGACTATATAAAACTATTGGTGAATGAGTGGATGTGTATATAGATAGTGGAATTACTGAATTGCTTGTTGTAACTGATATAGGTATCTCCATTTTTTTAAAAATTTCAGTTTCTATTTTTGAATATGTGTCTCAAGGGTTACATTATAGTGAAAGGAGGTCTGTCACTATGTCACAAGGATGGTGTCATGAGTGATGTCACTGACCATGTCATGAGTGATGTAATATGTGATGTCATCAGCAGTGCATTGCACGCGCAAGTTATAGTGAGTCCGACTAACTATAACGTGTGAATTTCAATGGTTTTATATCAGTAAAATTTCCAGCTAACTATAACTGGGGTCAAACCTATGGTTTTTTCAGTGAATTTAATAGGTTTTTTAAATGCTAATTCCTAACTATAACTGGTGTGAAACCTATGGTTTTTTCAGTGAATATATATATATATATATATATTTTAAACATACTTAAAATACTTAAATAAACTTAAAATTGATAAATAATGATTTTAACTTTAAAAAATAATATTAATTTATTGTTATAATATATATATATATATATATACATTCGGAAACAAAAACTTAAGCGGCACACTTCTTGGCAGTAGATATTTTCTTTTATTTCAGGTCAAATCGCAAAAACTCCTACGCGTTTCGAACAAACGTTCTTGGTCACGGCAGTGTTCTACGTTAGTCCCTTTTCAATTTCCACATTTTATACTCGATCTCATAACATTTGTAGAACAATGCATTATGGGTCATGTAGTTGTCATATATTTTACATGTCATTTCATTTCATTTGTCAGGGTAATGGTGGAGTCGCATATCATTAAGTGGTGTACTGTTACACGTTTACTCTTAAGTAGAATATATTACGTGTTTAACTGAATAACAAAATGTATTCGTGTATTTTAACATACTAGTGCCTTCCACTAAACAATGTCACTTTTGTTCCTCGGGCTGAGTGCCCTTTTCCCCCACTTTTTTACCCTTAAGTTGTTATGTGTAATCGACCTTGTTCTACTTCTTACTGCAATTGTTGCTAGAATTGCTTTCTGAACCAAACTGTACATAATATAATATTTATAAAGTTTTTCATTGTCATTTCTACAAATGGACATGCATCTCCTCATCTGCATTCAATCCCAAAGGATGTTTTGTTTTAAACTTAATTATCAGTTTAGACTCCAGTCTTCTTAGTTTGAGAAGTCTATCTCCCCCTCGTTCTTGTTTGGGGATTGTTGCAAGGCCTAGATACTTTATATCTTGCCAAGTTTGTCCAGCATGAGTTCTAATATGTTTGGCCATGGCGTATGCATTGTCCAGATTTTGAATCACCCGGATATGTTCTAGTATCTTCTTTTTTAATGGACACTTTGTGCTGCCTATGTATTCCTTCCCACAGTAACATTTCAACATATAGACTACAAATGTTGTCTCACACGTTATTTTGGTCTTGATCACAAAGTCCTTGCCTGAGGGATCTTTTAAGGTAGTTGTATTTTGTCCAATTTTACATGCTTTGCATGTAATGCATTTTGTGAATCCATAACTTCTTTTTTGAAGCCAATCTGCAGATTTCTTTGTTGTTGAAACATGACTTCGCACCAGATGGTCTGAGAGATTTGGCGCTCTTCGGTATGAGATTAGTGGTCCAGTTCCAATTTCACTTCCTATGTCTGGGTCTTTTTTAAGTACATGCCAGTACTTCGATAATATTTTCTGAATTTTGTAACTTTCTTTTGTGTAGGTTACAATCATTTGTGGTTGTTCTTCTTTTCCATGCTTATTTTGCATGTGCTTTTCATTGTCTATTGTACTGTCATCTTGGATTTCATTATTCAATGTTTCTATTCTTGATTTCAATCTTGCTTTTTGTTCCCCCTGAATGATATCAATGTGTTTGTATCCACGTTCTGTGAAACGATCTTTTGTATCTTTGAATTTCTTTTCCATTTCTTCATTTGTTGAGCAGTTTCTTCTCATATGGAGAAATTCTCCGTATGGTATGCTCTTTTTTAGTTTATGGGGATGAAAGCTTGATCCATGGAGGATGCTGTTTGTTGCGGTCTGTTTCCTGTGTGTGGTTGTCTCTATTTTATTGTTCTGTATAAAGACCTTTATGTCCAAAAATTCCATTTCTTTGGGACTGATGTTGTATGTAAATTGTAATCCATCTTCATTGTTGTTAAGGATTTTGAAGAAGGTCTCAAATTCTGTTGATGTTCCTTTCCATAGAAGAAACAGATCATCCATGAAGCGCACCCATAGTGCTACCTTGGCCATATGTTGGTCGTTTTCCTCTCTCCAAGCTATGCTCCTCTCCCACCACCCCATCATGAGGTTAGCATAGCTTGGAGAGAAGGAAACTCCCATGGCAGGTCCACACTTTTGCTGGTACATTTTTTGATTGAAAAGGAATACAATGTTATATAGACACATCCTAATCATATCAATTATCATTTTTGAATGTTCTCGCTCTGTGATTGGCCTTTGTTTTAGGAAGAATTCGATGGCGCTGATTCCCTTTTCATGGCTTACGGAGGTGTAGAGAGACACCACATCTATCGTTACTAAGAGATAGGATGGATGCCAATCTGTGTTCATTAGCAATTTCAAAAAATCCCCGGTGTCCTTGATGTAGGATGTTAATGTTGGCACTATGGGGGCAATAAAATGGTCTACATAATTTGCAACGTTTTCATATAATTCGCCACAACTTGAAAATATAGGCCTACCGGGGGGGTCTGTTGAGTGTTTTATGCACTTTTGGCAAAAAGTACATAGTCGGTGTGACCGGATTTTCCACCATTAGATATTTCTTTTCATTTTCCGTGATTAAACCTTTCTGTAGCCAATGATTTAATTATTTCCAGCTCCGTTATGAATTCAGGAATAGTATTCTTTGTTAGTAATTCATAGTTCTTTTTTTCATTTAATTGGCAAAGGGCTTCATCAATAATGCTGTTTGTCCATTACAATGATGTTTCCACCCTTATCCGCAGGTTTAATTTCGATCATGGTGTTGTTTTTTAAAGATTGGATTGATGCTCGTTTTTTTTTGTTAGATTTTCTTTCATGTTTGAGTGAATGTTGTTTTTCATTTCCTCTATGTCACTCATTACCAAATCATAAAATTGGTCAATTTTGTTGCCAGGATGTAGAATTGGATTGAATTTCGACTTTGCTTTAAAGGTAGTTTTTATGTGTTTATCAGTTGTAATTTCCATTTGATTCAAAATTTGGGTGTCTCTTATTTGAGAACCTGTCACTTCATTTGCAAGTTCATAGGCGATGCGTATATGTGGTACATCTTCAATGTTGTATATATCACAGCCTGATTCACTGGCTTGATCTTGGATAAGTTGTGATATTGGTTGTTCCATCTCTCCTGTACCTAAATTTGTCTGATTCCCTCGAGATATTTCTCGGTTTTCCACTGATTCAGAGTTTTTTTTTTTGGCAAAGAACTTTTTTAACTTAAGTTTTCTTATATATTTGTAGAGGTCTATCTTTGTATTGACTTGCTCATGGTGGATTTCCGGACAAAATGAGAGACCTTTATTTAATAGTTTGATTTCTTCTTTGGAAAGATTATATCTTGACTAGTTTATCACCAGGTTTTGTGTTCCTTTTTGTTTTGTGATTAACTTTTCCTTGGTCTGGATCTCAAATTGTATCGCCCTCCTTTGTCGATTCCCTCGTCTTGTTTTGCGTTTTGTTTTCCTGAGTATTGGGAGCCTCTTCCTCTTGCTCTTTGTCTCCGATATCCTCGTCCACTCGGATTGTAACGTGGTGTCTGCTGCTCGTGATAGAGCAGCTCCATCTCCTCTAAAAAAAAAAACCTATGCATACCAGCCGCTCTTTGTTCACCCTCGCTGAAATCAGACTCAGATACACTAGTTGGTGGATTGGTACCTTTTTTCGTGGTGTCCCATTGTTTTTTCACTAAGTCAAATTTGCCTGCAAAGGTCAATATTGTTCCAAATTTATAGTCATCTTCATCTCTATGAAACTTTCGTTCCTTTCTTTTTTGAACTTCGTCATCATGTTTGTCCAAATTTTTATCCAATTCCATTCTGTGTTTTTTTATTGTTGCACTGTCTTCTGTTAATGCTGTTATTTCTGCTTCCGTTTCAGTTATTTTTTGAAGTAGTTCTTCCACTTCTTTTCTTGCATATTTTATGATTATTTTCATGATGCGTTTAGAACAGTCCATATTATTATTGCCCCACTCTTCAAGTCAAAAGTGACATCGTTTAGTGGAAGGCACTAGTATGTTAAAATACACGAATAAATGTTGTTATTCAGTTAAACACGTAATATATTCTACTTAAGAGTAAACGTGTACCAGTGCACCACTTAATGATATGCGACCCCACCATTACCCTGACAAATGAAATGAAATGACATGTAAAATATATGACAACTACATGACCCATAATGCATTGTTCTACAAATGTAATGAGATCGAGTATAAAATGTGGAAATTGAAAAGGGACTAACATAGAACACTGCCGTGACCAAGAACGTTTGTTCGAAACGCGTAGGAGTTTTTGCGATTTGACCTGAAATAAAAGAAAATATCTACTGCCAAGAAGTGTGCCGCATAAGTTTTTGTTTCCGAATTGAAAGGAGACACGTTCCCGGTCTCGAACGCGGGCACCAACAGGAAGCGTTCCCTCTGCGACGGGAACAATTGCGAGGAATATATATATATATATATATATATATATATATATATATATATATATATATATATATATATATATATATATATATATATATATATATATATATATATATATGTTATAACATTAAATTAATATTATTTTTTAAAGTTAAAATCATTATTTATTAATTTTAAGTTTATTTAAGTATTTTAAGTATGTTTAAATTAATTATATTTATTATTATATTAGTTTAAAATTACTTTTAAGATATTTAAAAAAAATTATATTTTGACTGTCTATATTTTTTCCTATCAATATTTTGGAGTCGATATTTTCGTACTTACCTGTTTGTAGATAGGAAGTTAATATTTTGGCATTCTATATTTTTACCTCGATATTTTGGTAAGTCGATATTTTGACTGTCGATATTATGTCAGTGATCCCCCATAAACATGACAACTTTGTTCCCCTAGAGCCGGAACTACATCTTCAGTGTCGTTGAAACAATAGATAACTATTTCACTCAGTCAATCATGCATGCTTCATTTCTACAGAGTTTTGCACAGAAATAGAGAGAAGTGTGTTTCAATAAAAGGGATTATTAAACAGTCTTCTTTCTCATACAAGAGAGGTGAACTGCTACAATCATTAGACAGAATGCGAAGTATAATGCGTACACCGTGAACAGTAATATAAAATAATACTGTAATAGCATGGTCTGTTGCTATGCCATATATAAAAATACATACATAAATAACACAGGCTAAAATACTCAACTGGTGCTTCTAAAATATGCCTACCCCAATGTACCTAACCTAGGTCTAGTACCAGGGAAGAAGTAGGTGCTGTCTTTTGCTATAGTTTAGTTCTGCCAAAAATTGCCAAAGATTTCTCTAGGTTCCAATCAGCTCCATACCTTAGAATGAGAGAGGACGGTATCTCTTTCACGGGACTAGATTTCCCAACACCCCGCAAGGGGAGTCAGAAACACTGAAGCTGGATTCTTGTCAGAAGGATGACAGCTTCTGGTTAGTGCGTCAGCTGGGGAGTTGGCTTCCTTCGGCACTTGCTGTAGCGAGCTGTGTCGTGCAAGTAGGTAGTCGAACTGCACCGAACCACACCGTGCATTGCCATAGCAAGTGAAGGCATACAAGTTACAATGCAAATATCAACAGTAAATATTACAGTGTACGACAGGCCCCAAGGGAGGACCAAACCATATACTAAAATAGTGGACGTGCGGAGTGTGGGAACACAGCCGCACGCACCGTTAGCTTCTATGGGGAAATTCGCGGTTGGAATTTTAAAGTTTAAGGACACTTAGAAGGTAGCTAGGACGAAACCTTTTGGACTTAGAGATGCCTAGGGCCAACACCCACGGGAGCACCGGAGTACCCTAGCCTAACCCAGGGGAGCCGGGTGCATAGGTGTCAAATGGAGTTGGGTCGCTTTGTCACTTTCAATGGGAGCTGGCGAAGAAGTGCTGCTGCCGGGAAGATGCAAAGTGTCCAAAGTGATCCAAGACTGGATTGGAGTTGAGAAGAACCGGAAAGCACAGGGGACAGAGTCTGGGTCACTAGCCAGTGACCAGGGGCGCGATAGTTGAATGCCCACTGATGTCGGGTGCTTCAGGTGAGATGAGGAGAAGCTTGACTCTTCACCCACGAGGACCAGGAGGCATTGAGGACAACCAGGATCTAGATTCGAGCTTTCCTACAAAGGGTGGCGAGTGCTACAGTATTGGTGCCCCGATTGGACACAACAAGCCTTGGCAACAGCAACCCATGCAGGAAGAGAACAATGGCTTCGGTGCGGACCAGCAAGGTCAAAGAAACTCAGCCAGCAAGGGTGAGTGAGGGCACTTCTAAAGCAACCAGGAAAGACCAAAGAAAGTCAGATTTGCTTTCGCAGGGACCTACAAGTCGACAGTCAAGGGATCTCAAAGGTACCTCAAGCTGAATCACAAAATGACAGCCCACAGGTCACTCAGAGTGGGTAGGCCAGCAATCTTCAGTGAATTCTTTGCTTGTGGTCAAGGCTACAAGTAACCCAAAGCACAGCCTCAGAAAACGTCAAGAAGCTGATGCACTTGCAAATGTACACGATGTCATGGGGTTCCGGTTACACGCCACCGACGATTGCTACAGGTCTCAGCTTTGCTGGGGACTTGGGTTGGCCTTGGCGAAGTCTGGAAATCCCCCTCTGGTGTTGCAAAGTCTTCGGCGTCTGGCCGGAGCTTCAGAGATGCAGACCAGACAGATGCATTGTTGGTGCCAGCCAAGCAGGGGAATAACTCCTTTACTCCAAGGGGGATTCTTCAGTCATCTGGCATTGAACAGATGGTTGAAGGTCCAGAATTCACTTTCAGAGTTTTGTCTAGGGATATCTAAAGTTCTGGTTACAGTCCTTCTTTATACTCAAGGAAGGGGTTGGACTAACTTAGGGGACCCACTTATGGGAAGGTTTGAAAAGAGCGCTGGCAACACCCATTTCCTTTGTCCAGTTTCACACCAGAGCAGGGGCTGGTAGCCCCTGCAACCGGTTTGAACTGGGCAGTGCACAGGGACATCAAATGTGCCCCAAGTGCAGGACTTCAAAGCACTCTTGGAGTGCTCCCACCCAACCCCAATACACATCAGCCTGTCTGGGAGGTGGTTACATCTCCCTGTGACAGGAAACCTATTATCCAGGCCTCCCCTGACGGAGTTTCGGTCAGCAGCAGGAGGCCAGACTTGTGTCTGTGGCTGCAGCATCCATTTTGTGATGCCAGGGCTCTGTTAAGCTGGTACCGGGTATACCGGTGCTGTCATGTCTCTCCCTCTAGAAGGGTGGGATAATACTCCTGTGGGAGTATGATTCTAATGTGTTTGACACCAAACACAACATGTTTCCGTGCAGCCATCCCAAAGTTAGCATTTACCACAAGGTTATAATGTACTTAAGAGTATATGGTCAGGCTGCACAACTTTCAACCTCGGAGGATAGATTCTGATGGCTGCAAGGGTGCTCAGTTCCTGCCTGGGCACCCTCTCACATATAACCAAGCACCCTGCCTTCAGGGTTGATAAGACCTGCCATAGGGCTGACTGATAGGTTTCAATGTGCAGTGATAGGTGAGATATAGTGAACCTATATCTCTGTAAGGGGTGCATGCACCCCTCACTCTGGCTGCTGTAGCAGTCCTGTGGGTCATTTTAGAAGGCTTCCACGGGGTGGCACAATACATGTTGCAGCTCCTGGCAGGCCTCTGTGGTACCTATGCCCTGGGTACATAGCATACCATATACTAGGGACTCACAAGGGTACCCCATAATCAAATCTGGAGTGTACCTAATGTACATGGAATCATTTTATAGAGGAAGCAGCTAAGCTGGGGATCTGAATAGCATGGCCCCAGCCAAAATAATGTCACAAAACTGTTAAACATCATCAAAAAGTGGGGTTAAGCATAAGAAGCAGAGCCTACTCCCCTTCAACCAGTAGGTCTTGGACAGAGTCACATACGCATTTGTGAGAGGCATGTAAGCAAAGAGAAAGAGCCCCTATACAAATGGTGCGTCATGCATATGTTGAGTAAATGTTCCAAGCTGTCCTGTGGGGCTGGGGCAGAGGTACCATGAGGGAGGTGGACTTAGCCAGGTATGAAGACAATATATGTGGAACCAGAGGGCGAGTTGGTGCAGGATTACCCATGTCAGGCCAATCCCTCTAGATTTCTGCTAGCTGCCCCAACTGGTATTCCTGCCAGAGGCACACAACACCTCTCACCACCCAAGCCTTTGTCTCTGTTCTGGGAGTAGTTTTCCCACTGGGCTAAAGCTGGATTGCTACTGAAAATTAGCCTCCATGAGTATCAGGACAGATTATCTCTCTAAAAGTTACTTTTCCCTAATATTAGTCACCCTGAGCAGGTCCTAAGTCGGGTATGAAGACAATATAAGGCTCTGTGCAGGATTACTCATGTCAGGCCAATCCCTCTGGATTGCTACTAGAGCTTGGAAAATATAAGTTGCATTATATGTTGATGTCTCTTTGGCAGGATATTTGTTTGAAGTCAGTATATGTTATACACAGACCCACACAAAATCATACATATAAAGTGTAAGAAAGTGTAAGCAGTAAGAAATGGACTTATTAATTGAGGCTGATGGTAGTACACCACAAGTAATATTATCTCAATCTTGTCAAGTTGAAGCATTCAGTAGTTTAAACCTGAACTCAATCCATGGTGGCAATAACACAGAGCAGACATGCTCTACTTAGATAAAATATGTAAAGCATTTAGGAATACCAAAACAGTTAAAAAGTAAAAAACACAACATGTTAAAAATAGTAGTTTGATGACCAAAATGACAAAAATCCAATCAGGTGAACCAGAGATATGAATTGTAGAAGATTTAAGTAAAAATAGTGCCAAGAGGCACAAACTACCAGTGATCTGTGGTCGCTGTAGACTGGGACCTTTGTTTTTCCTTTGGATTTAATCTCTGAAATGTCGCAATGGGGGAAAAAGACATTTCCAAAATATTTATTAAAAGTCTGACATCACCATTAAGTGGACATTTAATATAGCCTAATAGCCCGCCGTAGAGGGCTATACCGGCTATTAAAGGCCCTCTCCAGCGTTAAAGGCCCCGAGCCGAAAGCGAGGGCCTTTAACAAGGGAGAGGGACTTTAATAGCGGTATACCCCATGTACGAAGGGCTATAAGGCTATTAGAACATTCTGTCACTAGAGGACAGAATGCTCTAACATAAAAAACAAAGCCTTTAGGAAGCGTGAGAGGATTGGAATCCTCTCAGGCTCCCTGAAGCCTTTGTTCACAGCCAGAGCTGTGATCAAAGAAACAGAATGTTGGAGCTCCCGGCTTATACCAGCCATTATAAGCCCAGAGCACTCCATTGTTTTCAATGGAGCTCCCAACATTCCAATGTTCTAATAAATATTAAAAATAGTTATTCAATCATTTATTCAGCTGGTCCCTAACTGGATTGAGGAGAATGAATATTTAATATTATTTCCTCAGTGTTTCCCTATGTGGCTGCCAGCTTCCAAACGGTGAAAATAGCTTGTTGGTGCTAATTGCAGTACGGCCATGATAATGTTACATTTCTACATGTCCTTCATTTAACTACCATGTAACCTGCCTTGTGGGCTACGAGGCTTACATAAAGGTGACATATTAATACTAAAAAAGAAGGGGTTCTCCTTTCAAAAAGGACTATTTTGACAGGATAGGCTGCAGTTTTTAAAACTTAGGTAGCCAGGCTACAGTGGTAAGCCTGACGTCATGTTTGCATGATCACACTATTGGATGGTAAAGTAGTTCTGCATTCCATTTTACTTTCCATGCCATGGGAAAATTGTGGGCTACACAAACTATTGTCTTTCAGGAGAGTTAAATATGCCAATGAGGGCTTAGCCAATTTGACATTTTTTGTGGGTCAGAACATAAGCTCTGGACAGCTGTATCCCAGTGTGCAGAGTCTAAAAACAAACAATAAAATAAAACACTAGAAATGGGATTGGCACACTAAAAGGGGTTGTTTCTCATACACAGGACAAGACAAATAGGTTGGATTGTGTTAACATTTATTACCATCTAGTATAGCCACTGGAAATTTTGCGTTTTGGTGTCTCAGTTTTCTAACAAATTCCTTATTCAGTTTGTGGTTACATTACGAATACATGCATTACAGAATACATTTAATACAATAGAAAACCCTTTACAGCTATATATTAATTGAATTAAACTGAAAGAAACACTTCAACATATTTTTTAATCAAATTAGGAAAAATGAAGAATATAGAAATAAATAACAAAAATTTTAGTGCAGTAATTTGAATTAGCAGTTTGTTTAAGCAATTTCAGAACAACTCATGTGTGTTCAATGCATTGATACAATAGCTCACTAATATGCAAATTTCTGTGTAAGTTTAATTGAATATAGCTAATGGGGATTTGATGAAATCTCTTTTTATTTGCCAAGATTTTGTCATTCCGGTTCAGCAAAGACCTGTACTTCACAAAGCGTGAGCCACTCCTTTCGGCCTCGTATAACGATGTTCACATAACGGCCCACCATTCCATTGCAATCAAAGGTCTCGGTAGTACCAGCTGCGATACTGGAAATGTGGCCGCACCTGGGGAAGCAATAAAAAGGCAAATCTGAATTAACTCATTTTTGAAACAACCTGCCTTCCTGTGTTTCATTAATTTATCCAAAAGCTGTTTCAGGCCAACACTGACAAAGAGATTAGGTTTGATTCTTGAATTGTTCCTACAGAGAGAATCATGACATTCATGCACACATAGAGCAGGCACACGAAAATAGTCATATGTAAATCATTTTCTTCTTCAAGTGACATCAGGGTCAAACTGCGACAATATATAGGCACAGGCACTAAAATAAAATTGATCCCCCGTTAATGAATTAGATAGGTAAAGAATAAGGCCCATGTTTGTAAATTGGGACAGTTTTGAACTTTTAAAGACACGCTGTGTAAGTGTTTCGCAAGGTGTGCAAGATTGCATGAATTTGAGCTTACTACAGGCAATGTTTCATTTATCATCAGGGAAATCAACAGTAAAAATCGGCCCAGCAGACCACAAAACAGGTCCAAAATCAGAAAAACAAGCATTGGCAAGGTCAAACTGTCTTTATTGAAAGAATTGTGCATGGTAATGTGAAGCATTACAAGTAAATAGCATGGCAATTAATATGTGTTTGTGTAGAAGCAAAGGACGGTGAAATAATTAACAGGTTTGGTTAAAAGGTCATGTGAAAGTTGCATTGTCAAGCCAGACCTAAAAATCCATGTCAGCTAAAGACTGCTCTCCTCCCATCTGTGGTGCTGCCAGAGTACCACAACATCAATTATCTAGATATCTAAGACACTTTAATAGCATTACAATGTTGCGTGGGCCACTGAAAGTCCAACTGAGGCTTCTGGATAAATCAACAAAATGATCACAGCTATCTTGAGGGCAAGCACTTTTTTGTTGAAGCGCACAACTCTGTCCAACCAAAACATGCACTCCTGGCTCCCAGCACCTGAGAGGAGCCAAAGTCCCTCTCTAGTAATTCTCATATAATTGTCTGTTGACAGCAGCGTTTTCACGCCAGACCATAAAAACCAGCCCACACACTGACATGTCAGACCAACCCATTGGGCATTCCCTGATTGCCCTGTAGGCCAATACAACCCTGACTGACATACATTCGAAATTACACACACACAAGTACATTTACAGGTGTCAATGCACAGAGACCAATAGCCGTAAGTAACCCTATAAACCTACATAACTATGCAGCTAAAGAAGTGCATCAGCAAAGCATTGCATGATGGGCAGTGGAGACAAAGTAAGATACATCAGGGGAGTAGTGGGATGTGCAGCAGTGCAGCATACGGTCAAAGCAGGAGAGCAGAAGGGGATGTTCAGCAAAGCTTTGCTGGAGAGGATCTGAGAGGAGAACTAGGTGGTGTGATCTAGAGTAGCACACAGCGATATGCATCAGGGGAGCATTGCAACTATTTTGTACCACATGAGCATGTCAGGTGCTGTGCATCAAAGACTTCATATAGGGATCACTGGGTTTTGTGCATCAGAGTAGCACTAAATAATGTGATGCAATGTGCTGTAGAAGCTCGAGGTGAATGTGTATTGGTGTTGAATTGTGATGTAAAATGTAGATACAAACTGATGAACAAGTTACTTACCTTCAGTAATGCCTTACCTAGTAGATACTTTATCTAGCCGCAGATTCCTTACCTTAAAATATTACCCAGGTGTCAGACTGAATCCGAAAAAACATTAGCAGTGTCCATGCGCCCCTGTTGGTGGTGTCGTTCGGCTCTGCGTGGAATTGTCATCATCATCATCATCCATGAGGGAAGTGACATGTGCAGTGACTATATAATTGTCACTCCAGCATGCTGGCCTCAGTTCTTGCCTTTTTTTCCTTACCACAAACACAGACCAAACTGAAAATTTATTTATTTATTTATTTATTTAAAATACTTGTAGAGCGCAGCTGTCACCTGGCAGGTATCCTGGCGCTGAGAGCTTACTCCTGAGAAGGAGGAGATGGGAGGCTTTTTCGGGATTGGACGTAGACTGGATTTAAGGGAAGAGCCAAGTTTTGATTCGCTTCCTGAATGGCAGGAGTTGTGAAGTTTGGCAAATATCGACCGGCAAACTGTTCCAAAGCTTGGCGGCGGCCACTCAGAAGGATCTTCCCCCGGTCCTTACCTTGTTAAATCTAGGTACCGACACAAGGCAGGCTGTGGCGGATCGTAGTGTTCTGGTGGGGGTGTACCAAGAGAACATTTTTTGTAGGGGTCTGGGGCCCATTCCGTGAAGTGCCTTAAAGACCAGGCACAGTGCTTTAAATGCTATTCGTTGCTTTAAAGGGAGCCAATGTAGCTCGGCTAAGGCTGCAGTGGCCGAGGATCTCCTGGTCCAACCAAGGGCCAGTTTGGCTGCAGCCGACTGGACTCTTTGGAGTCTGTCCAGTAGAACAGCAGGGGGCTTGAGCAGAAGAGCATTACAATAGTCAAGGCGACTAAGAATAGTGCACCTGACTATCAGTGCTCGGGCCTGGGCAGGGAGGAGTGGCATGATTTTGCGTAAAGAGCGCAGTAGGGCCGAGCAGGTGGAAACTACTTTGGTTATCCGTGTTTCCATGCTGAGGTTGGTGTTTAGCATAACACCCAGATTGCGAACACTGGAAATCGGCTGTGGTTTTTCTGGGTTTTCCGGGGGCCGGAATTCCGCAGGAAGTAAGCGAGGGATTCGGCTCCCAGGACAGAACAGGACCTCGGTCTTGGCGGAATTGAATTGCAGGGAATTCAGGTGTAGCCAACCAGCTGTGTCTCTTAAGCAGTCATGGAATGATTCCATGGGGATAGAATCTTCCCCCTCCCATGAAAGGATGAGCTGGGTGTCATCCGCGTAGTTTACAGTTTTCAGTCTGTGGGATTTGATTAGGGTGACCAAAGGTTTTAGATAAACATTAAAAAGGATCGGGCTGATGGACGAGCCCTGGGGTACACCGTGAGGTACTGGGGAGACTGCGGATTGAAAAGGGGGGAGGGACACAGCCTGCTAACTATCTCTCAGGTATGAGTGGAACCAGAGCAGGGCGGTACCCTCGACTCCTGCCTCTTGGAGCCTCTTTAGCAGAATCCTATGGTTGACCGTATCGAATGCGGCAGACAGGTCCAATAAGATCAAGGCCACAGCGTGGCCCCTGTCTGCACGCATACAAAGTTCTTCCATGGCTATAAGCACAGCTGTTTCTGTGCCATGGGCTGGTCGAAATCAGAATTGGAAGTCGTCCAGAAAGTGACTCTGCTCAAGATGTGTCGATAGGCAGGAGCTAACCCAGCGTTCCACCACTTTCGCTGGAAAGGGTAGAAGCGATATGGGTCGAAAATTGGACAGGCACTCAAGGAGGGTTTTTTTAGCAACGGGGTGATAAGTGCTTGCTTCCAGGGGGAGGGGACGAGTCCGCAGCAAAGAGACTGATTACAGATCCTACGGAGGATGTGGAATAGTTCAGTTCCGCATGCTTTCCAGGTTTTAGGGGGCAGTGGGTCGAGGGGAGACCCAGAGGTGATTCCGTGTGCCAGTCTCTCGAAATCTGCTTCGGGGATAGGGGGGAGGGCCTGAAGACAGTCACTAGATAAGTGTACTAGGCTCGGCGGATCGCAGTTGGTGTTAGTGGCTCCGGGAGAGTTTAGATTGTCTTGCGATGGGGGAGTAGCAAGGTTGTGAATGATGGTCTCAATTTTATCGGTAAAGAACTGTGCGAGATTATCACAAAGGATCTGTGAGGGTGGGATAGTTTTCTTGGCACAATCGGGGTGGATAATGTTATCAAGGATCTGGAAGATGCTTTTGGAGCTATTTGCCGCGTTGATTATGGTGGAGCAGTAGTAGGAGGATTTGCTCTTCGTGATGGCAGATTTGTATTCTAAGAGCTTGTTTTTCCAGATGATTTTGTTTGTTTCACAGTAGCCTTGTCTCCACTTCCTCTCGGCCTGTTTACTGGATAGTTTGAGAGTTTTTAGGGAGTCGTTGTACCATGGGGCTGGTACTCTGCCTTTCGGTTTACATCTTTTTAGTGGGGCAATAGAGTCCGTGGTGGATACTATCCTCGTAGTAAAGGCTCTGTAGTTGTCTTCAACCGAGTTGGATAGGGAGAAGCTGTCTTCCACGTTGAAGACAGTGGTGGTGGAACTGAATTTTTCCAGAGCTTTCCAGTTTCTGTACAAAAATTCTTGTGGAGTGTTTTTATTCAGTTTACTCGTTTTTGTACAGGTGATATAAAATTTGATAAGAGCATGATCTGTCCAGCTCATGGGCAGAGTATCATTCAACTGTATTAAACCAGGACTAGAAAAGATGAGGTTGAGTCGGTTGCCTGCTGCGTGGGTGGGTTGCTTAACCAGTTGGTGGAGTCCTACGCTTTCGCAAGAGAGCAGGAGGTTTTCTAGACCAGTATCGAGACTACCGTTTGGCCAAAGGTTGAAATCTCCTAAAATGGTTAATTTGTTGTGGGAAGTAACCATGTTCGTAAAGGTGGTGAGTAGCGCTTGCTGTTGTTGGGAGGTGAAAGGCCCTGGAGGTCGGTAGCAGATAATTGCAGTGAAAATACCACCGGATTGGCAGTTTATGGAGAGGCCGAGGAGCTCAGTTCCGGCAACTGAGTCCAAGTCTAAGGTGTTAATATGCCAGGAGGCTCTGTAGATAATGCCTACTCCGCCACCATGGCCTTTGGGCCTGGGAAGGTGCAGTATTTTAAAATCTTGAGGGCAAGCCCATGCTAATTCAATGTCGCAGTCAGCGTGCGTCCACGTTTTGGTTAGGAAAAGGACGTCCAAATGGTGGGATTCTATGAGGAGATGGATTTCGTTGGCATGTTTTGGTAGTGATCTGACATTCAAAAGGCCTCCCATGAGCATACCCTTGTGAGTGAAGTCATGTAGAGGAAAGGCGGTGTCGTCAAAGATGAGCTTTCCTTCATGGGCGACTTCTCGCAGGTTGATCAGGGTTTCCCGAGTGTACCGTGGAGGCTGCGAGCAATTTTGAGCAGAGTTGTCTGCGCTGGTCGCGTCCTCGTCGCGGACGAGCGCAGACGAGCTTGCCTTAAGCGCGCCTCCGGCAGTGATCCATACTTTATAGTGGATACTTGGGCGTCGGAGGGGGGGGGGCGTGGCCAGCAGAGGTAGGCGTGTCTCTGGGCTCCCTCGAGCGTGTCAATGGCGGCCGAGCAAACGAGCGTTTTGTTGCCAAGGACAGCTAATGTATCAGCTGTTAAGCTAAGTAACAGGGTAAGTGCAAAGTGCAGCGTGCAAGTTTTAAAATCACAAGCAAGAAATAATGGGTTAAAAACGATCAGTTGCAATGTCAGGCTCCCGGCTTTTCGCCTCAGGAGTATCTCTGTAGGTAGAGCGGCGCTAGTGATCAGCGCGCTCTATTTATCTGTGAGGGGGGGCGTGGCCAGCAGAGGTGGGCGTGTCTCTGGGCTCTCTCGAGCGTGTCAATGGCGGCTGAGCAAACAAGCGTTTTGTTGCCAAGGACAGCTAATGTATCAGCTGTTAGGCTGAGTAACAGGGTAAGTGCAAAGTGCAGCGTGCAAGTTTTAAAATCACAAGCAAGAAATAATGGGTTAAAAACGATCAGTTGCAATGTCAGGCTCCCGGCTTTTCGCCTCAGGAGTATCTCTGTAGGTAGAGCGGCGCTAGTGATCAGCGCGCTCTATTTATCTGTGAGGGGGGGCGTGGCCAGCAGAGGTGGGCGTGTCTCTGGGCTCCCTCGAGCGTGTCAAAAGAAAAGAAATTAGTAGTGTGCCAGTATGAAGTCCAGAAGGATCTCTTAAGTGTTAGATACACAGTTAACAGAACAGGGAGGATGGGGGAACCGGTAGGGAATCTGCGGCTAGATAGTTGTAGTAATCTATCTTTTATGTCTATTACTGTGCATGCTCCCATATTGTCATTCCTCTCCTATGGTTACAGAATGTTTATGTTGGAACATTCCTTGTGTATTCTGGTTTGGCAGTTTCCTGGGAGCTGTTGGGACTAGTGGTCATTAAACTACATCTGACCTCCCTATTGATGTATATTTGGTGTTACTTCAAATTGGCGACGAGGACTGACCAGTAGTACCATATACCCACGTGTGTTGCAGCTTCACCTACCACTGGATACTTTCCTATGAATTTGATGCTGTTGCCAAGTGTGCCGTTAGAGTCAATGGAAAAAATTGGTGGAATCTTTCACGCATTTATAAATTGCCTGAGAAGGTTATTTCACAAATGTGTTTTGATGGAAGGGATGAGAAAGAAAATCCTAACAGCAATTGCAAGCTTGAGTATATTCCACCGAGGAGGAGTAATAGGATTCGGATTCAACCTAGACGGATGGATTTATGATGTTCTCCTGTATTTATACTTATGGAAGGAATAGTAGGATCTGTGGGAATTTCTTGTGATTTTCTTGTTTTATTATATTCTCATTTTTCTCCCTTTTCTTCTCTTTCTAACTCATCATTTTCCTGTTTATTACGTTTTAGGTTAAAGTTATTAAGTTTATATTGCATATCTGTTTTTATTTAGTTTAGTAAAGAAGGGAGATATTGTAGTAATCTATCTTTTATGTCTATTACTGTGCATGCTCCCATATTGTCATTCCTCTCCTATGGTTACAGAATGTTTATGTTGGAACATTCCTTGTGTATTCTGGTTTGGCAGTTTCCTGGGAGCTGTTGGGACTAATGGTCATTAAACTACATCTGACCTACCTATTGATGTGTATTTGGTGTTACTTCAATAGTCTCTACCAGAAAGGCAAGTGACTTGGGGGCATATGTATGAAGCCTAATTCACATTCACAACCGACTGGAAAAAAACCTTTTGGGATGTATCATCCCAAAAGGCCCTTGTACAATAGAGAATCACAACATTTGTGATTCCCTATTCAGTGATTCAATTAAGGAATCACAAATTGCGATTCCTTAAATGCAATTCTTGAAAGCACCCAAGTTGTGCGATTTTGCCTTCAAGTTGGTGGTAATTTGCGATTTCTTTTAAAAAGGCACCTGGAGCATGTATGTGCACCACATGTCCACACATGCCCATTTCAGGGGTGCAACAGGGTGTCCTTTTGACACCCTTGCACTCATGACATTGCATTCGCAATTTGCGGGGACCTAATGGGTACTCGCAAATTGGCCCATGGGAATGCATGGTAAGGTATTCCTTCATTGCAAATCGCAATTTGTCATTCGCAATTAAGAGATACTTAGGAATCACAATTAATATTGCGATTCATATGTATGTATTGAGAGTCCTTAATAGGGAATCGCTAAAGTTTGCTATTAAGGACTCTCAAAACACTTGCTTGATACATATGCCCCTAGTTCATCTGATGAAGACTTCTAGCCTCAGATTCCTTACCATAGAATAGATACCAAAGCATTCTCTCCCCAGAGGTGGGTCTGCTGACTGTTATATCAACAAGTCCTGGAGGGCCAAACGGGCAAAAGACTCATCTCCCTGGACCTGACTGTCTAAGCTGTAATCTTTGACAAACGTGTGCATTGATGCCTACATGGCTGCTTGACAGGCATCCAGAAGAGGGACTCATCTTGCTAACGTAGTGATTGCAACCTAAGATCTTGTGGAATGAACCTGCATGCCCTCATGGTGTTTCTTCTTGGCCATGGTGTAGAAAAGATGATCCATCTAGAGATGGTTCCTTTGTGAGCTGCCTTGCCTTTCTTCATACATGATAGCCCACAAATAATTGATCGGCCACCTGGGAGTCCTTGATATATTCAATGAAAATGATAGCACCCTTGTTGGGTCCAAAAGGTGGAATCCCTTCTCTTCCATGGTGGGATGAGGGGGAGCAAAAAAGGTAGGCAATGTGAATGTCTGTCCGACATGGAAAGGGGTAATCACCTTAGATAAACAAGTGGTACGGGTCCTAAGGACCAAATTGTCTGAGAGAACGGTTGTGTACCGGATGTACTGAACAAGCCTGCAGAGGATCAACAGGTTTTATACCACACCACAAGCTACAAATCTGTCTCATCAGCAGGTGTAAATCATTTACCATGGGGAAAGGGAAGGCTGCCAAGATAATATCACACACTTCAGGAGAGTGATCAAACACCCTCAGCTGTTGCTGCTCAGTCTTCAGGCATGTAGGTGAAGAGTGTGCAGCTTCAGGTGCAAGGCCGTGCCCTGTCCCAGTGAAAAATATTGTGGAATGGAAATATCGAGTGCAAGAATATTGTTGTCATGTATATTGATTTTAAGGTAAGTAATAGTTATTATTAAAATATAAAAGTCATTAATATCGTTTGTCAAAATATAGTTGTTTAAAATACCGTTTTTTAATTATTGTTTTTTAGTATATATTTTAAATGTATATGACACAATATTTTTGTTAATTATTGTTTGTTTCTTACTATAATAGTTGAATTATTAGTAGGTATGACATTTTATTTATTTAAAATGATGTGTTTTTTAGTTCTGTAGCTTGTTGTGGGTGTTATATGTGTATAGGGAGAAAGTAATTTAATTATAATATAGTCATGATTATTTTTTAATTAATATTATTTAGTTGATATTTAATTTTGTTAATTGTGTTATTTGTTTATGTAAATGTTTTTTGAAGGGTTGTGGTGTTTATAGGGGTAAAATGTGGAAAGTATTTTTTGAAATTAATTAATAATTAATTATAAATTAATAATTAATATTTAACTGATAATTTATTGTTAATTGAGTAATTCTGTTTATTGTTTAGGTGTGGGCTGTGTGCTTAGAGGGTTAAAGGGTTAGAAGTAATTTATTTTTCATTAATTAATAATTAGTTGTTAACATGAATTGATTAATTGACAATTTATTATGCTAATTGTGTAATTAATTTGTTTAGGTGTGGGGTTTATAGGAATAAAGGGTAGTAAGTAATTTATGTTTTAATATTTAATTAATTGTTAGTTAATAATAATTGATAATTTTGTTAGTTTTATATGCTTTGTAAGTTTGGGTTGTGGGTTTTATAGGGTGGGGAATAAAGTATATTATTTTATTTTTAATTACTCGTTAAATGCATATAATTATTTAATTGTTAATTGATTAATTTAATTGTGTACATTCATTTTTAGTAACATTTTAGGTGGGGTATGTGGGTAAAATAGGGGTAAAGGGTGGGAAGTTAATTAATTTCAATGAATTTATATTTAGTTTTTCATAAATTATATTTGTTTTATTGATAAATAATTATGTTAATTGTGCAAGTAAGTCTTTTTTCATTTTGATTGGGGTTGTAAGTTTTGTAGGGGGATGTTGTGGAAAGTAAATTGATTTTACATTTTTATATTAATAAATCTGTATTTTTGTTTGAAAAAAAAAAATATATATATATATATATATATATATATATATATATATATATATATATATATTTTTAATATTTTTATTTTATTTAAAATATTTTATTTGTTTTTAATGTTGTACTGACTGGAGCTGGATTTGTAAATTTTACCCCTTCATAATCCAACAGTCCCCTACTGTAGCACTGACTGGAATGAGAATATAAATTTTTTTCCCTCCGCATTTCCAACACTTTACCTACTGTTGCACTGACTAGAGTGGGACTATAATTTTTATTTTGTGTTAGTTATAATATTTATTGGTGTGCTAAGTAAATTGTAGTATTTTCTAATGTTATATTTTAATTAATTTTATATTTATTCTAGTTAGAATAGTAAACCTTATTTGTGTGTGATGTGCATTTTTTTACTTTTGTATTGTGTTCAGTGGGAGTACTAATTTCTATATTTATTTAGTACAAAAATGTTTTTTTTAATGTAGTGCAAAATGTATATTTATTTATTTGGTTTTAGTAATTTATTTATTTTGTGTTGTAATTTATATAAGTGATTTATTATAATAATATAAAAAACATTCTATATTTTTCATTTGTAAATTATTTGGAATTAAATTGTAAAAAAATGTGTTTACTTTTCATTGTAAATTAAATTGGTTTCCTTTTTTAATATATAATGTTTGTGGTATATTTAAATATGTATACATATGTTTCTGATAAAATTAAGTGATTTATGATTTTTTAAATTATATTATTATTTAACATATTTGTTTATTTATATTTTTCTATGTATGTTCATATATATGTATATGCATTTACATTTTTAAAAGTAATTTTATTTGTTGTATGCATTAAAATATACTTTTAAATATATTTGATTCTGATAAATTCATTTTAGTATTTAATATTTGTTTATTTTAATATTTTAAATTATATATATTTAAAAATCGATATTTAAAACAACTATATTTTTGTAAACAATATTTTTTTTTATCTTTTGTACTTACCCTTTTAAGTATAGACAGTGGATATTTTTGTATCCTTTATTTTGTCCTCTATTTTTACATCGATATTTATTAGGTCAATATTCTGTCACTGAACCCCTGCGAAAGTAGATCCTCCCAAAAGGCTAGCTTGATTAGAGGATAGATATTCATGCTCTGGATTTCGGGATACCAGACTATGCTTGCCCGATCCAGGGCCAGTAAGATGACTTAGGCCCGGTCGTCCTTGATCTACTTGAGAACTCTGGATAGTAGTGGTATCGGCGGAAATAGGAGTCCTGAGGTCAACTCAAGACAAAATGCATCTCTGAGCAAGAGCCACCTTGGAAACTCCAGCGCGTAGAAGTACTAACATTGCACTTTCTCAGTGGTAACAAACAGATCCAACTAAAGTACTCTCTAATCTTCAAAAAGTCCTTGCACCACCTCAGGATGAAGAGGTCATTTATTATCCATCAGGCATCAACAGCTGAGTTTGTCTCCTCTGGCGTTTAGGAGGTGGCACTTACTATCCTTAAATCGTCAAGAGCCAAATCCGCCTTGGCACCGAAAAGGCAAGTCCCATCCAAGGGCATGTCCATAAGGGATACCTAGACATCCTCCTAGAAGCCAGTTGTGTTCAGCAGGCATGACATTGAAGCACCACCATGGAAGCAACAACTCTATCCAATGAGTTTGTTGTATCCAATCCACATCTGATGGTGAAATTTTTTGCATCCCTCCCATCAGAAATAGTTTAGGAGAGTATGACCTACGCCGCCTCCGGGACGATGGACAGCACTTGCACAACTGTATCCAACACAATGTGGAAATAATGGCTCACTAAGCAGGCAGTGTTCACAGATAGCAGCCAGGCTGGTGGAAGAGACAATTCTCTTTACGAACGTATCCAGCCTCTTGGATTTTATATCCATTCTTGTGGTAGGAAATGCTTCAGGATTTATCCTGAAGGTTAAGGCCTGGACCACCAGGCCCACAGAGGCGGCCTGCAGGCAGAGAAAGGCTGGATCCCTGGGGCAGTTTGATAGGGGTGGGAGATGATCCTCTGCATAGGATTGCCTGTGCAGGGCTTGGCCCAGGCTCTGAGCAGAAAACCTGTGAGAGGTTCACTAAGGGAGAGCGAGGGTTCTGAGGAGGATATTCCAGGCAGACGCACCTCTATCAAGACAGTGGTCTTGACCTTGACCATGGAGAGCTTTAACTCCAGGACCTCATCCACCATATGGACCACCATTTCAAAAGGAGACTCTTTCTCCATAGCCACTGTGGAAGGAGAGTTAAGTTCAGCATATAGATGAGGTGTCCAGACTAATGGCATCAGCCAGGTCCTCATACTAGGGGATCGATTCCGATTTGGGAAAAACCGCTCCGAATAGCCATTCGGAGCGTTTTTACCGTATGAATCGTACCCTGCAACGTCCCATACCTCAAAGTATGATTCGATCCAGGAGCCAGACTCCGGACGAATCGTACAGAGACCGTACGATTTGAATCCCCATAAGAGTCTCCGTCGGAACACGCTGTACGCGACATCTGTACGGCTCGCGGCTGGTTTATACGACCCAGCAAGTACGATACGACCCTTTTTTTACGGGAGCTGAAAACAGCCATAAAAGCAGAGTTCACGCCGAAACAGTTACGGAACGGACCCCCAGGCATACCCCTGCGATCAGGGGGGGTACACACCGTACGGTGTGTATGTGATTGTGAGCTTTTCCATACGAATCGCCCTTACCTGACGTGGACCATACGGATCGCGTCCTGGTGCCACGGTCCGGATCGTACTCGTCGGGTTGTATGGCGTGTGTACGAGTCGTACGGAGAGGGCTCCAGATACGATTTTTTTACCGGAGCTGTAAACACTGTAAAAGCAGAGTTTGCGCAGAAACAGTTACAGAACGCCCCCCCCCCCCGGGTACGGTGCATACCCCCCATGATCGCTGGGGTACGCCCTGTATACCCAGCGTACACGGGGCATGGTGCGTACCGCCCATGATCGCAGGGGTACACACCGTACCCCATGTACGCTGGATGTACGGGGCGTACCCCTGCGATCATGGGGGGTACACACCATACCCCATGTACGCTGGGTATATGGGGCGTACCCCTGCAATCATGGGGGTACGCACCATACGTGTGTATGTGATTGTGCGCTTTTCCGTACGAATCGCCCTTACCTGACGTGGACCGTACGGATCGCGCCCTGATGCCCCGGTCCGGATCATACTCGTCGGGTCGTACGCCGTGTGTACGAGTCGTATGGAGAGGGCTCCGGATACGATTCGTACGGACGTCTTTTTTACCGGATCGGAATCGACCCCTCGGTGTCATAGAACATGGACTCTGCTAGGTGTCTAGTTTCGGGATCCTCAGCTACCCTATATCCATGTTCCTCAAAGGGACCTTAAGGAACATGGGCTCCATCTTCAATTCAGGTTGGCTGACCTGATCTGTCCTGGAGTTATTGTCGGAGGGCACCAGTCTGGCTCTGTATCAGTCAGGTATCACAATGCTACTGGAATGGTCCCAAGAGGTGTTCCCAAAGTCGCACCTTGGGCTGATTCAGACCCACCAATGGATCTTGAGGGTCTGACTAGCGCTAAGGGAGGACTCGCCAGGTGAGCTTATTCGGAGACCCTACTAAACCCTTGGGGCCCAAAGGCACTCCAAAAGGATTCAACTGCCCAAAATTATGCTCATGGCCTCTTAAAATTCTATTAGATGAATGGAAGTCGCTCCACCTCTTGGAAACCCATAAAAAATGGCCCAGACCCATTGCCAGATGCCTGCGCCACAGGAACAACCGGGAGCAGGGCTATGATCTGTGTCATCATTCCTTTGAGTTACTTGAAGAATGGGAGCGATACGGAGAAGTTGAAGAGCTCTTTGACTTTTTTGACTTCTTGTTGTGGGACTCACCTGAAGAATTCCGGGTTTGTGTCGAAGATTGATGTGAGTAACTCCCAGAGCAGTCCCAAGACTTCCCAAATGAACAGGACCGAGAGTCATGCAGAGTCATGTGATGAGCGGCCAATAGCTTCATGGCCCACTCGGGGATGGCTTTGGGGTCCATTGCCTTGCACTCAGCGCTGGTCATGGAGTTGTGGTCCCACTTCAGGCACCACAGAAACACAAAGTCAGAGGTCAGTCACAGACATCTGCGTAGTGCAGCTCACAGAGGACATTCATAGCAGGCATGCAGTTGCCGCACTAAAGGCAAACCCATCTATGCACGTCCTCACATGGACAGCACCCAAAGTCGGGAATCCTAGTCCTTTCACCTCTCCCCGCAGTTACACATCCACCAGCATGCGTTGATGCCACACCACCCCCCTTCACCAGCACTAGCTGCTGCCTCACCTGTGACACCACACCCACTCGCACAACTACCACATACCTCTCACACAATCAATTTGCATGCACTCTCCTCACACGCGCTTGCTGTGCAAACATGCCACTGAAGGCTGGGACTCGATCAGCTCTCTCGCACCTGACATCATTTTCCTCACAAAACCTGGCTCAACCCAACAGCCGCCCAACAATGCCACCACCATACCAGAAGGATGCAAGCTCACCCATCAAAATCTTGTCAAGACTCCAGCGGTGGAATCGCCATCATTCAAAGGGATTCCCTCATATGCCCCAAAACAAATGACCACACCATACCTTCCATTAAACTCCTCATATTCGGAATCAAAACAGACAATAAAATCACCATCAAGAGCACCCTACCCTAATGCCCGCCAGGGCCCCGCAACATCTTCTGCGATTTCATCACCAACTTTATCGCCCCTCTCACTATTGGCTCCAAGGACTACATCCTCCTAGGTGACCACAACTTCCACCTCGATGCTGAAAATTACCCAAACTCCATCAAACTCATAAACAGTATCAACAGCATTGGGGTCACCCAGATTGTCAAGGACCCCACCCACAGTGTAGGACACACTCTCAACCCCATCTTCACTTCCAGTGACAAAGTGCACTACAGCCTACTCTCTCATCAACACCACCTCAAGCCTCTACCTGCCACCCGACCCAACTTTGCAAGCCGCAGTTAGACTAAACATCCAAAAGTGATTTGACTAATGCCCTTGCACTCTACCCGCCTAAGCACCACCACAATGTGAACCAAGACATCAAAAGCTTCAACTTCTGGATCACATACTGCACAAATATCATCACCCCATCAAGAAAACCACACGAAGATTCCCTCAACAGGCTAGCTGGTACACTGAGGACATCAGAACCACCAAGCACCACTGCAAACTCCTCGAAAGAAGATGCTGTACTACTAAAGACACTATTCAGCACACAAACTTGACCATCTACAAATACGTAAGACCTAAAAGATAGCCCTGATGTCACGCTTAGAAGATAGGTCAACAACCATAAAGAACTGTTTCGCATCGTCAAGGAATTCAGCAACACTGCAGCCAAACCCACAACATAACCCCATTTCAGAACTTCTGTGATGACCACGCAAACTTCTTCCATGACAAGATTGCCAAGATCTACAGGAAATTTGACATCCAACCCAATCTCAAGGACTTCCTTGATGAAAAGAACTGCACACACACAAACAAGCCCCCTCCAACCTACCCTCAAATGACTACCTGGAGTCAAGTCTCCACTCAGGAAACCATCACTATGATGAGTATCAGTTTTCTCAGGGCCCCCTTTATACCTCTGCCCCCATGGACATGGACACGACTGAAGTCCTCATCTTCAGCACCAAATAATCCCAGTGGAACGCCTCATGGTGGCCTAACAAACTCCGACCCGCCCCAACCCCAACAAACACAGTAGGAACCTCTGCATCATCTTGGACAACTAACTCACCATGAAATCTCAAGTCAGAGCCGTAGCCTCTGCCTGCTTCAAGTGTCTCCCCAAAGCACCAGATGCACCATCTCCCAGGTCCTCATCACCAGCTTTCTATACTACGGAAATGCACTCTAATTAGGAAATAGACGCACACCTCATGGAAGACTCAAGACCATCCAGAACGCCACTGCAAAATTCATCTTAGACCTCCTGCATCACACAACACCCCCACCTCAGAGAACTCCACTGGCATTCAAGGCCCCACATGACTTCGATTCCACCTACATCAACCACTGCCTGAATACCACCAGAGAACTCTGCTTCTCCACACTCACACTGACCGACACCCACCACATCCCCCTCAGCATAAAGGGAGGAAACTACCACATCCCCCTCAGCCAAGAACTGGAAAAGAATTACCTCTCCCTGCACCTAAGGACCTCCCTAACCTTTCTGGATATCTGAAGAATGCTGGAGACCTGGCTGTCCAACTGACCTCTTGGTCCGTAAATGTAAATGTCATGGTACTTATAGAGCGCACTGTCACCAGACGGTCATCTTCCGGTGTCGCCTATTCGGCTTCCTGGAGCTGATACTCATACCGCTGTGGAACCCCTCCTGGCTTTCCCTGTGAAGTGTCCACTCCTGGGCACCCCCAGGGTGAAGCCAGGCATCCTTAGTGCTATTGGGGCCGGTGTGGAGAATAAGCAAGGTATTGCCCAGAGTTACAGCGTGGGGCCCGTGATTAGAATAGGCACCGAGGCGAGAATTAACAGGTCCTAGGAAATTGAGCCCGAGACCCCGCCGAGGTGGGAATCGAACCCTGGTCCCTGGCCAGAACTCTGCATCAGGGTCTGCCGCTCTAACCATTGAGCCACACTCCTCCACCTGGCTGTCCAACTGACCTCTTGGTCCGTGCCAGTGCCTGGATACCCTCATGGGTGACAAGCTGCACTGTACAAATCGGTTGATATATTTAATATTTGTGCCCAATTACATACCACATTATAGAAAATTAACTTTGGGAAATCCAAATATTTTTGGAAACAGATGTACGTGCTTGATTTACAGAGGTTATGCACAAGTTGGCTATTGCATGAGGATAATAATTTAAAAGGCCACAATCTAACATTTAGATGCAATACCTGCCGCGATGTATAAATTCTCAGGAAGTCTTAATTCTAGCTAACAAATTCCTTAACTCTTACATTTGTACAGATGTCTTCAGTTAACTCCAGGAATGTAATGCTGGTGTGCTACATCTAAAGAGCCATCTTAAGAATGTTTGAGGTCCTGGGCCTGAAGCTTTTTTTGGGGCTACTTATATGACGGATTCATTGACTAGGGCCTAATTTGGTGTCGGCGGATGGGTTACTCAGTCACAGTGGTGAAGGGTAGCCCATTCACCAAAATCTAAATCCCATTATATCCTATGGGATTTATATCTCAGCTGACGGGTCATCCGCCACTGTTGTGACAAAGTAGCACGTCCACTAAGATCTAAATCAGGCCCCAAATTTGTAGAACAATAAGCACTTACGCATGGTAAGTAAAAAAGCTTTTAAATATTGTGTGCGTATTTGTGAGAATGTGTTTCTGTGAGAGAGAAAATGTGTATATGTGAGCATGTTGGTGTGTGTAAGTGAAGGTGAGGGAATCAGTGAAGGAATGAATCAAGTGAGTTGGAATAGATCATAGAAAGAGTGCTTACGAGTAAGAATGAACAAATGTGTGTGAACGAGAGTGAAAGTGAGTGTAATTTTTTTCCGCTTCTAGGTCATCAGAAAAAAAAATGTATGACCATTTTTTAATACTTTTAGGCACGCTAGTTCTTGCAAAAAAGCGTGACCACCCATGGCCTTTATTGGATCAATAAATTGTCTTAACTTCCAGCCCTTCTCCATGGTAATTTTGATCTGACAAAAAAAGTTATCGACTCTGTAGTGACTGGCTTATTGGATCGGGCTTTCAGCAACACCGCCTGCCTTAACAGAAATGTACCCATATAAATCAAAACAAGCCGGGGGTATTGATTATTTTTGTTGCGTTGGACAAAGGGTAATCTGTGAACCGTTTGCAGCTGCAAGTCTCAATCCCAGTCTGATAAATCCGGAAATGCTTTTTGGAAAAACTGCACCATAAACGCTGTCAGATCTCCACCCTCAGCCCCTTCTGGTATGCCAAAGACTCGGAGATTTTGTCTTCTTTGTCGGTTTTCCATGTCCTCAATTTAATTTTGCAAATTTGCTATCTGAATCTTGTGTTTGTTCACACATGTCTGTGTATGACTAGAGAGTTCCTCAGTATCTACAAGCCTTTGTTGTAGCTCTGTCACCTCTTGTGTGAGACCCCCTAGTTTGTTTTCCAAAGTGTTTAAAGACTGCTGCATTGTATCATTATGTGCACGCATTTGCATGTAGTGTTGCTGAGATTCATGTCTCTGTTCATTGAGGAGTTGGACAATCATATTAAGGGATGCATCTTCCTTAGTGGCCCCTGTCTCAGTTATAGTCTGCGGTTGAAAGTCTGTTTCATTCAGACCCGTATTCAGGCTATCTATATTACCTATAGAACCATTAGTATCATGTATAGCCAGGGGGGTTTTGATCAGACATATTTGATATACAGCTGTCAAGTGTATCTGTATCTGCACTCTTGAGCTGGGTTTCTTTAGGCGCTCCTTCCTCACGAACTGTCCCCTGATAGCCGTAGTACCATCGTATTTACCACACCTTTAGTTTGCACTCATTCTCTTATAGGGCTGTTATCGGCGATAGTTTTAGCTTTTGCTCCGCTTTGCATTTGTGTGGTTTTTAAATTTTTTTTCCTCGATTTATCTTTGAATTTTTTTGCAGCAGAGCCTTTCATATTCTGGATTTTCCCGGGAATGACTTCCTCAGCCTCTTCGAAATCATCGTTGAATTCAGAGTCAATTTGTGAGTCATCCCCTACAGTAACTCTATCTATAGCTATGCATAGCTCCTCCCCCAACTTTTGTGTCATGCTTGGCCCCGAGTTATTAGGGTAGAGTTGTTCATGGTTGGTACAAGTGGATGATATTGGTATTGATATGTCCGGACAATTAAGTAAATCATCCCTACATAGAGTCTCGGGTAGTTCTGTAAGCCCTTTAGCTATAGATGAGGTTTTGGTTTTATTTTTGGCAATTGTTAGCAGTGCTTTGTTATCCGTAACGCCATCTGTATCTTTATCTTTATCTTTATCTTTATTGAGTTCTGTCTCTACCCCAACACCCCTTATCAAAATATTAGTCAGTTCCACTGTGGTTTCAGCTGACTCTTTAACAGGAATTTGAGTTAAGAGTGAAACAGCGGTTGCACTACAAGGCAAGTCTTTAGAGGTCAAATTATTGCCCAATCGAGGTAGCAGTATTGTTGCTACTAGGCATTTGTGCATTCTCTTTCCACCCTTGCTGCCCACATCTGCAACTATTTTTAGAGGTGGTAGTGTTGGAGGTTTAATCAGAGGCAAGCCTGCTCTTTCAGTTGTTTCATTTACCAAGTTGTTAGCTTCTTCGGCTGCCACATTCTTACCAACTCTTATGGATTGCGTCGGATTTTTGGGCGCCATCTCCCTATATTGAAAGTGTGATATCCTTGTCTGCACAATTTGCTCCACACTAAATTTTGCAGGGCAGGAGACTGGATAGATGATAGTAGAAGCAAACAGAAGTGGCTCCGAGTGACCTGGAGTTTTCAAAAAAGACGGATATTTCGCCCGAAGCAGCAGCCATGCACGAGTCCCGTTCAATCGCAGCATCCGAAGGTTTCACCTCTTATCTTTATATCTCAGTGTCTTACACAGCGCCTAGGCTTTTTCCCCTCCACTTCACTTCAGCGGAAGTTAGTCGTAGTTAATTATTTAACCACCTTACAATATTACCTAGCAGTGGCAGTATAGCTGTATAGCTGTGTAGCAGTAATAGTATAGCAGTATAGCAATATAGAAATGTAAAGGTGCAAATGTATGGCTGAGGTATAGCAAAGGTGTGGCAAAGGTGTGGCAAAGGTGTGGCTGCAGAGTAGCCCAGATATCCAGATGCTCGGTTTCGCAAAAAAAAAAGAGCAGGGTTTCTTTCCCCCCTCTTTTAGCTGCGTCTTTTTATCCTTCAGACCTTCTCTATACCTCTATACAGTCGATATAGTCGCAAACCCCAGTTGATAACCGGAAAATAGCCAATGAAAAGCAGGTAAGTAGTAGGAGACGGCCAAAAGTGTCCAAAAATGTCCAAGAAAATCAAGATAAACAAGAAAAGAAAAAAAAAAAAAGGGGGGGGGGTGTCTGCTCTTCGCTTCACCACCGTGTTTCCCCCTCGGTAAAATATGGCCTTACAGTACAGCTGCAGTAGAACTATGCAGATTAACTTCATGCAAACTTAGTCTCTGGTTTTTACCTTTCCGTCTGTCTTCCAGCTGTAAAGGCCCCCCCAAGGAGGTTTTTAGCAGGTTCTTTTTTTTCCGCTTCAGCTTTCCTGCTTCAGTGTCCCAGCGTCTCTCACCTTCGTAGGTTGCCGGTCTCAATCCGGTCTCAATCCTACGGGTCTGACCTACGAATCACACTGCGGCACCCCGACACGCCACAATATTCTGCCGCTCCGCTGCGCTCTACACACCTGCCAAAGTTATCCCGAGGCAAGTGCGGCGGTCACCCACAGCAGCTCTGCTGCTCCTGCTCCTGCGTCCACATCCCGGGCAGCAGCTCCCATCTGCAACCAGCTCCCAGCGTGCACCTCCTCCAGTGGCCGCAGCGCAGACCAGGTCAGGCCAGGAATGCCTCAAGCGAATCGCCCGCAAGCATCAAGGGCAAGTAACCTCAAAAAGTTTCTCTACATTTCACGCTCTTATACTCTGCAGAGAGGCAAGAGAATCTCTGCTGCAGCTCTGCGGTGGCCTCAGTCCGCCATCTTGGTGGAAAAATGGTGGAGTCAATCTACTGAGAAATCAGCAGAGTAGTAAAGCAATGTCTGACTATATATAATGTTTTAAAATGCTAAAGAGTTAAAAATGATGAAGGTAACAGTTTAAAAATTGCAGATAGTAGATTATCTCTCTCACTTTTCCTTGTTCTCTTCATGGTGTTAAATAATGGCTTTAGGAGTATGAGATAATGAAGTATTTTTCTGTGGGTTTTTTTGTGTTATATATGGCTGTACTGGAGATATTTGTGATTTTTTTGGGAGAGAGGGGTGGGAACTGC
This sequence comes from Lissotriton vulgaris, assembly GCF_964263255.1. Taxonomy (NCBI): domain Eukaryota; kingdom Metazoa; phylum Chordata; class Amphibia; order Caudata; family Salamandridae; genus Lissotriton; species Lissotriton vulgaris. The sequence goes on along the minus strand of NC_141694.1, from coordinate 1,803,740,423 downwards.
TGTCGCTCTTATGGCTGCCTAAACCAAGGGCAGCTGGTTAGAGAGAGGATTCCTCCTCTACAAAGATGTACGGGGTGGGTGCGCGGGGTAGGGATGGGTTGGGCGGGTCTTGGAGGGGTAAAATTAGTAAAATTGACATGAGGCGAGTTTTTAAAAAGACAATAGGTGGCAACATTTTTGCTTATGTTTTTTCTTTTTTTTTCTTTCTCTCTAATGTGCACGGGGCAAGGGAAGGTGAGAAAGTCACTGTTATGGATAAAGTAGGGTGTCTTGCTTGGAATGTGGCAGGGCTAAATAGTAAGAACAAACGGCCATTACTTTTTGAGGAGCTAAGGATGTATAGCCCGCATATAGCTTTACTGTCTGAGACACACATATGCTATAAGGACTGCAATGTACTTAAGGAATTAGGGTACAATGTTGTTGTTAGTTCTGACTTAAATGTGCCAATTAGAGGAGTCGCTATTTTACAAAATAAATCTTTCAAAGCCGAGACAGCTAAAACCTTGATAGATAAAAATGGTAGATGGGCTATTGCCCAATTAATTATAGAAAATAAGAAGTACACTTTTTGTGTGGTCTACGGCTCAAATACAGACATTCCCATTGTTATGGATAAGCTAAATATTGAACTTCTTGAATGGGAGGGGGAGCATTTGATATTTGGTGATTTTAACTGTATTATGAATTATGATATTGACACTACCAGACGGGGGCATTTAGGCGGATGCGTAAAACTAGGGCAGCAATTTTAGAAATAGGGCGCATCTACAATATTAAAGACGCTTGGAGGTTATTACACCCTGATTTTGCTGGTTATACTTATTACTCTGCGGTGCATAAATTATGCTCACGCATTGATATGGCGTTGTTTCTCTTTCCCACGACATTTGCTGCTTAATACAGACTTTATCATTAAACTTAAGGCTCACATAAAAGATTTTTGGGAAATTAATATTGGTTCAGCATCTTATAATATTGCTTGGGATTCCTGCAAGGCCAGCATTAGGAGTTTTACTCAACAGCACATATTTAGGCAGAATTTTGTAAATAAAATGGATACAGATGATACCATAGCGAAAATATTACATGTAGAAAAACAATTAGCAACAGCACTGCTACAAGGGTCTAATTCAGAAGAAGAACTAACCTATGTCTTAAATGACCTTAAGTCTGATTTAAAACAGACGCTGTGAGAAAAGAGTCTTATCAAAATAAATAAATATTGTCTTTCTCAATATGAATGTGGTGAAACAATAGGAAAGATATTAGCCTATAAGGTAGCAGAAAATAAGGCTAAAACACTAGTTAGGGCTATTAAAGGCCCATACAATGTGACTTACAATAATCCCCTCAAAATATTAGAACTGTTTGCTAGATACTACAAGGAATTATATACCCCTGAACAACGACCGGCTCCTGATGATATTAATATATATCTCCAGACTAATGAAGTAAATCATATTGATATGGAGAATGCAGATATGCTGAATAAAGAAGTTACTCTAGCAGAAATTAGGTTGGCAATCTCTGCTTCACTTTCGTGCAAATCATCAGGGGAAGATTCGATTCCGGCTGAGCTTTACAAACACTGTATAGAAGAACTAGCTCCTATACTTAGTCAAGTGATTGGATTTATTGGACAAGAGGGGACAGCTACGGAGTCATGGAATATGACGCAAATCATTTTTTTTCTTAAGAAGGGTAAAGCATCAGATGACTGTGGGTCTTATCGACCGATTTTGTTAATAAATACTGATGCGAAGATATTCTCAAAAAAAATTGGCTAATCGACTTGCCCCAAAAATATCCGCCCTGGTTTCTCCACAGCAACACAGATTTGTACCAAGTAGGGATACCACGACTCATATTAACATGGCTTTTACTGCTTTTGGGATTACCTCTGGGCTGTGCTGGATAGATTCGGCATCAAGGGCTCATTTATGAAATGGATAAAGGCTCTATATGATAATTCAAGAGCAAAGGTTTGCTATGCAGGTATGCAGTCGGATACTTTTCCGATTCTGCGGGGTACCCATCAAGGGTGCCCATTGTCACCTTTATTATTCGCTTTATCCATCAAACCATTTTTAGTAGCAATCCAAAAGAATCCTGGTATAGTACCATTTTCATCTGGTTTAAATACCCTCAAAATGACGGTATGCGCAGATGATATTGCGGTTTACTCGATAAATATGGATGAGGCAATGATAGGGATTATTACGAAGGCCAGGATGTTTGGTTCAGTATCTGGATATAAACTGGATACTAATAAGATGCAAATTATTATGAATCATAAAACAAAGGATCAAATTCAAGGAGTGTACAAAACTGCTACTTATCTTGGCGTGAAAATTTCTGCTTGTCCAGAAGAGATAGCTATGCTGATTTATGAACTACTGCTAAAAGACATAGCTACTGTTTTGAAAAAATGGCATAAGGTTCTACTAAGTTTAATTGGTAGGATTTATTTAATCAAAATGAAGATTCTTCCTAAATTCATCTACTTATTTAGAACTATTCCATTTCGTATTATTAATGGTTTTTTTAAACGCCTAGATGGCATATTAAGCAGCTTCATATGGGGCTATAAAAAAGCACGCCGGGCAATTGATTTAATTAAATTACCTTATGGAAAATGCGGCCTTGACTTTCCTGATTTCAAAGCATACTACTGGTCGACATTTATAGGACGTATTCGCAGTATGTCCTTTCAAAGGGGGTGCTAACAGCAGTCAGTGGTTCCAGATGAGCTTTTAATTTTTACTCTGCCGTCCCACTAGCCTTGCAGGTCACACAGGTCCTACAGAACATATCTTCAGGAGCATTTTGACTGTGTTATGCCTCTGCCTGAAATAGCGCTGGTCCTGATGAGGGGCAAGTACACAGGACCTTTCTCATTAGCTCCCGCAATGACTCCAGCAGAGGATGCAGGGGAGGCTAACAATAGTGCTGCACCTGTCCCTACGCCCGCCTTCACCTGCCCACCGACACTTTCCGGGCAGGTCTGGTGGTGAAGCGTACCTCACCCAATATTATTGTTTGTACGGTGGAGGAGAATGGGGCACTGCCACCGGGGATCTGTCTGTTCAGTGTGGTGACTGCACTGTGGCTTGCACAGGGCTAAATGTATAGTGTACTCACCTGTACAGAACTGATAGTAGTGCAACACTGCAGGCCTAAATTCACACAGGGCGCTCTGACCGGAATGTAAGTTGTGCAGTTTTTTGCCAGGACTTTTCTACATCCCCCTGACCTAAATATACCTTCTCCAGGGGAGAAAAATGCGAGCCCGGAACTGTGGTGCCTGTCGCCACCCTCACACACCTCTGGTGAGACGTGAGTGCAGGCACACACAATGTGGCGGACCAAGGGGAAGGTGCTGGAAACAGTCACAGCCACTAATCACACTGGGGAGGACCCAGACAACTCTACACAGCCATCCTCGCCAAATTCAGTTCCTCCCTCAATGTAGAGAGGCCTCAGGATATGCTGGACTTCATTTTACAGGAGGTCAGAGACTCACGAAAGGCCATCGAGCAGCAGATAGTGTAGCTCACAATGGGCTACACTCTGCTCAAAGCTGACCACATCAAGCTCGCTGACATGGTGAAATCACATGGGTGCACTCTGACGGAGGTCAAACCCTAAGTAAAGGAACATACAACACAGATCCAACTGTTCAAATAGCAGGTAATGGCGTACAAGACAGGATTGAAGATGCAGAGGGTAGGAACCGTAGAAACAATGTGCATGTCGTAGGTCTTCCGGAACGCAGTGAGGGCCCCAACGCTGCAGTTTTTATGGAGCAATGGTTTCGCGGATATGGGGCCCCAAAGGGTCTTTCGCCCTTCTTCTGTGCTGAGAGAGCCCACCGAATCCCTACAGCCAAGCGAAAAGCTGTACCTCCGGTGAGACCCTTGATAGTCAAGATACTACATTAGAGACCGGGACATACTTCCACAGAAGGCACATGAACGGACACAAATCCAATTTGAAAATCACCGGGTGTCACAATACCTTGACTATACACTAATGCTGCAAGCCAAAGGTCTTTCTTCCAAACAGTAAAAAAGACGTTACGTGCCTTGCAAGTAAAATATGCACTGTTGTTTCCTGCCCGCTTAAAACTAATTCATGAACAAAAAACAAACTTCTTTGACAGCCCAGACGATGCAGAGGAGTGAATTGAGGTGATGGATCCAGTGTCAAGCTCTGGGGCCACTATCTGTGCCGTGCCCAACAGTCCTAAACGCAATCCAGGTCGCAGGTTCCACCGTAACACCAAGGGAATGAAACAATGACAAATCCCCAACCCCACGTATTAACAGGCTCAATCTGGTAGGGAAGAGGCTCTTGCAGCTGCAGCCTCCATCAGAGAAGGCAACCTTCAGATTGCAACTGATTCATCAGAAGACAGTACCATCTATTCTGACTCTGACCATAGTATTACACTGTACCTGTCAGTGACAACTCAGACAGCGGACGATCTGCTGGTATGAGCCAGATGGTGTGGTCTCACTGGGCCTGCCACTGGGACACATACGCAGTTAATGTCTGATTGGCACTTTTTCAACTGCATGTATCCTTTCTTTTATGTACTTTGCATGATGCTGACTGATATTGACTTAAAGTAGGGTCTTGCTGGGGGTTTGCAGACTATTTGACGCTAGCACCTGCAACTGTAGAGTGTGTTAGAGGATCCTGTTTGTGGCACTGCAGGGGCTGTCACCCGGTATGAGGTTAGATTGACTAATGTATCATTTTCTATTCAAGTTACACTAACGGCGTTAAGCGATTTAAAAGTAGTGATTTAGAAAAGTGAAGAATTGGCTTGGTAGTTTAGTCTGCCCTGTTCCCATGATGCACTGGGCCAGGGACAGACTGATTTGCATATAGCCAGGTTCTGAGCTGGGATGGTGCAGTGAGATAAATAACGGTGATGGATCAAGCCCTGATCTTTGGACTGGGTAAGAGTGGTCTGCTTAATTCAGACACTCTGTTCATCACCACCCCCTTTTCTGAATCGTTTTTGGCCACTATAGGTGTGGCAGGGTATACTCAGACATGAGTCCCTTTCTCACTGCACCATCAGGATTCAAGCAAGCCGGGCCGAAGAAGGCTGAAATGCCAGAAACTGGTCCCCGGTAGCTTGTCTCCTTACTGGTGAAGAATTGGCTTGGTAGTTTAGTCTGCCCTGTTCCCATGATGCACTGGGCCAGGGACAGACTGATTTGCATATAGCCAGGTTCTGAGCTGGGATGGTGCAGTGAGATAAATAACGGTGATGGATCAAGCCCTGATCTTTGGACTGGGTAAGAGTGGTCTGCTTAATTCAGACACTCTGTTCATCACCACACCCTTTTCTGAATCGTTTTTGGCCACTATAGGTGTGGCAGGGTATACTCAGACATGAGTCCCTTTCTCACTGCACCATCAGGATTCAAGCAAGCCGGGCCGAAGAAGGCTGAAATGCCAGAAACCGGTCCCCGGTAGCTTGTCTCCTTTCTGGTGAAGAATTGGCTTGGTAGTTTAGTCTTCCCTGTTCCCATGATGCACTGGGCCAGGGACAGACTGATTTGCATATAGCCAGGTTCTGAGCTGGGATGGTGCAGTGAGATAAATAACGGTGATGGATCAAGCCCTGATCTTTGGACTGGGTAAGAGTGGTCTGCTTAATTCAGACACTCTGTTCATCACCACCCCCTTTTCTAAAAGTAGTGAGGCATCGCCCCAGGCTCTGTAGAGCTCTCAAGTCATTACTTGTCTGAAAGAACCATGATGGGCATTAGCGACCACCCGCACAAAGCAAATGTGCCATATACATGCATTGTTCTTTGCTTGTTTAAGTTCTTTGTTTGGCTCAGCATAGTTCAATGGCTGAGTCGTGTATTGTTCATTCAAAGAGGGTTGGTGAGTCTGGTCCACGATTAGTGATTGGCTCTAAGTCAGAGAGCGTGGCACAACAACACCATGCTAGGCTCTAATAGTTTCATCACCAGGAATGTGCGGGGCTAGGCTCTGTGCACAAACAGCAAAGAGTGCATGCCCAGCTACTTAGACGCATGGCGCAGATAGTGTTCTTCCAGGAACCACACCTCACTGAGTCAGAAGCCAGCACAGTTTGCAAGAAATGGAGGGGACAGGTCTTCTCTAAAAAGTACTCGTCTTTGCGAGAGGGGCAACCATATGGATTAGGCATGGGGTCCCCTTTATAGAGTTGGAGCGACGTACCGATGACCAAGGCAGATACATACTATTGGGCGGGACACTAGACGGTTTGCCAGTGGTATTGGGTAGCATCTATGCCCCAAACTTTGAGCAAGACAAATTTTTCAACAGGTTGAGCGCAGTGCTGACTGGGTGAGACATGTAATCGTGGATTTTGGGAGGTGACTGCAATTCGGTGCCAGATGTATCACTAGACATGTGCACACCCTCCCCTGAACGGAGCAGGTACTGTAAAGCAAGCTGAGGCCCTTAGCAGCTTAGCAGCTGGCCTTTTGGGTGGGCACTGGGGAACATATGGAGAATATTTTGCCCAACATACAAGGAATACACCTTTTCTAGCGTGTCCACCAATTACATACAAGCATTGACAGACTTTTTTGTTCCCTTAACATTGCAGCACAAATGACTCATGCCACATATCTAGGGAAGACCTTTTCTGATGATAATCCCCTGGAAATCTGCATTATATTGGGCAGAATACCTATCCCAGTCCCCACATGGAAGCTATGGCCCCAGATGCTAGAGGATCCCCCCCTTCTGCAGCATGTCCATGACTATTACTAACTATTTTTTAGAAAACTGGAACACTGCCTCCTCTAACGTGATAGAGTGGGATGCGCTCAAAGTGGTTATCAGGGGTGCTGCAATAGGTGCTACTGTAGGGTCCAGGCAGAAAACACATAAAACCCTTGTCAGGGTCAAAAACGCAATGAATGTGCTGGATCAGGCGGCAGCAAACGACTCGACCAAACATGCCCCATTACAGGAACTGCACATACAACATGCCAAACTGTTACAAACCCTCCGGGTCATAGACCATAGAAGGTCCACACAGCTGAAACACACTGAGGCTGACAAATCTGGGGCAGTATTGGATAAAATATTGCGGGATGACCCGACACCTTCAGTGATTTATAACATTAACGTTCCAGGGATGGGTACGGCTTGCTCGCAGCAGGATATAAATGACGCATTCTGAAACTACTATGGTGCTCTATACAGCGCACCCAGACACATTGACGCTTCGCTCATCGACACATTTCTAGAGGGCTCCCTTATCTGAAGTTAACTGTGGAGACGCAGAATAGTTTAACAAGACCAATTACAGAAATGGAAATAAAAGCAGCCATCAAAGGGCTTCCTCGAAATAAGGCCCCAGGCCTAGACGACCTGCCGATGGAATTTTGTAACTCCTATTCTGAGGCTTTAGTCCCTAAAATGGAGGAATTATATAATAAAGAGCTAGAACTAGGACAACTCCCACATACCACAATGCAGGCGTTGGTGGTATCGCTCCCCAAGCTGTGCCAGCTCAGATCTTTTGGGCTATCACCCACTCTCGCTTCTAGTGACAGAGTACAAGATCTTGAGTAAGATCCTAGCCAACCGACTTCTACCCCACCTACACACATTAATACATATGGATCAATGCCGTTTTTTGCCGGCGCGCAGCACGTTGTTAAATATCAGATGGCTACATCATGTCATAGCCACTGCTCCTGCAGAGTTTGGAGATGCTGGCTGCATAGCACTAGACTTGCGCCAGGCTTTTGATACTCTCACGTGGGGCTACATGTTCAAGGCCCTGGAGAAATTTGGATTGCCTCCTGAGTACCTTGGATGCGTGCAACGGTTATACACTGGCCCTACTGCGAGAGCACGCACTGGCAATCACAGCTCACAGGAGAACACGGTGCATAGGGGCACGAGACACGGATGCCCCCTGTCCCCTTTGCTATTTGTGCTGGTCATACAGCCACTGGCACTTAAATTGTGTCAGGAAGCCGGTCTGTTGAGGATTCCGATAAAGGGCACAACACACTTGATATCAGCCTATGCTAACGACATTATTATATATTTACGGGACCTTTTAGGTTCCTTGGAACCCCTTCCCAGTATCTTTTCCAGTTTAGAACAGCTTTATGGACTAGCCATCAATGAAGGAAAAACAAGTGCCTTTGTCTTGCATGAAGGCGACCGCCAAGATGGCATAGGCCTTGGACGATACCTTATACCGGTGGCACATAGCACATTTAAATACCTAGGTACTATAGATCACAAGAAGATAAACTGGATGGCAACCTGATGAAAGCAATACGTGCAGGGCGGTCGAGGGTCGTATTTTGGTCCTCATTGCCGCTATCAGTAATGGGACTGGTTGCCATATCCAAGATGGTGGTCCTTCCCCGACTATTATACTACTTTACTAACTTGTCAATACTAGTCTCCCTTCTGTATGCCGTACCTTAGACACAATGCTGTTAGATCTGCTATGAGGGTAAGCCTTACAAAACTACAACTAGAGGCGCACCAGGGAGGGCTGGGGGTGCCGGAATTCAGAGCGTATTATTACGCCAGTCAGTTGCAATGGCTGTCCCATTGGACTGTGGGTAGGAACCTACAAGAAATAGGATACAATTCCCAGGACATCGAATGAGGGATACTTCATACACTGTTCCTGCTGAAAAGCAAACTTCCCCCTGTACACCACCACTACTTAAAACCGTGCTTCAGTGTTGGAAGAAAGCATTGACGTACATGCCCCGCTCTATTCCCTATGCTGTGAACATCCCGTTGCTGGGGATTCCAATTCCGGGAGGAAGACTCACAAAGCAGAGCTTACAGGCCTGGACAGAAGTGGGTGTGGACACTGTGAGTGTCCTATTTATTGACAGTACACTTCTAGATCATGGGAACTTCATGTCCATTACACGGGCGCCCGGACGCCTATACCTAATGCATGCTATGGTAATACGTTATGTGAAGAAGACCTGGGCCCCTCAATGGACGGAGCAACCACCGCACAAATTAGTTCATACACTATACTATATGGGAGTGGGACGACACCTCATAAAATGGCTATATTTAGGTATCCGCCCTCAGGCAGCAACCCCCCTCACGGATCTGATAGCAAAGTGGGCAGACGCTTTTGAATGAGATATCGCTGATAAGGCTTAGGCATGCATATTAGGGCATCACAAAAGAATGTCTCGAAATGCAAAATTTAAATTCATACAGTGTAGGATATTTCAGAGGCCCTACTTAACCCCACGCCGCCTACAACGGATGTTCCCGGATACTCCACATCATTGCCCACGCTGTAAGTCTGAAGAGGAGGTTTCACGCATATGTTATGGGCATGTCGTCACCTTAGAGATTATTGGGAGGGGGTAGGTGGCACTGTGACAGAGGTCACACACCTGCAGATCGCAGACAATGTAGAAGAATGCTTGTTTGGACTCCGCAAGCGCTCGAGCGCCCAGAAAGTGCAGCTTCGCTCTCTTGATCTCGCCCTTATAATAGTGATAAGAGCCATAACAATGAGGTGGAAATCGGTGAGACCCCCTGCACTGTCCACAAGGCATGATGAGGTTATTCGATGGAGTAGCACCAAAAGTGTGGTAATAAGGGGGGCAAGAAGAAGCCCGAGGGCTGCATAAACACCCAATCTACATGGAATAGGACGTCGTGCTAGTCTTTTAGGGCGATAGACCTCAACATGCAGCACGATACTGCCCCTACCACGGCACTGCAACCAGAGGACCACAGGCGGGAGCATATCCCAGCGCAGGGCAAAGCAGAGTAAGATAAAATGAAAGGGAGCACTGTGCACTACCCGTATGCGCCATAGTTGGTTTACTATCTAGATTTGGTGGACCAGAACCAGGGCTGGCCTTAGGCATGTGCAAGCTGTGCACCCGCACAGGGCCACCAAACCCCAGGGGTCACCACGCCAATATATATCCTTAATATAATAATCCTCCGAGGATGAATACATATTTGCGTGGTGGCCCCTGGCAGGGATTTGGCGGCCTCCGGCTCTGTTCCTCTGCCAAACACCCTCACCTTCCCCTCTTCACTGGCCTCCGCACTCTGCCACGCCCGAACCCCCTCTTCTGGGGCCCCCTACCTACACTCCCTGCCCAGGGCCACAATGAGCCTAGAGCCGCCCCTGCCAGAACACAGGTGGAGGGAGGCAGTGGGGAGGGTATTAATTAGTAGTTCTATTGATAGCCTTATCTTGCTTAGGACATGTTTTCTCTATTGTCATATTTCGCAGTACGACAATGTGTCAGTGTGTACTGTTGATGTGCGTATATATATATATATATATATACTGTACTGACTTTGATACAGTGGATCAGCTGTATAAAGCTAAAAATGCCAAACAAAAACTTTTGTAACTACTAAATATCGCTTTATGGCAATCAATAAAGTTTGTGTAAAAAAAAAAATCAATAGGTTTAAAGGGGGCCAGAATCAGTCAGTTTTACTCTTAGCGCAGGTAAAAGTGTCACAGCATCACTTAGTAGGTGACTAATTCTTATAAGTATGTTTGGGCAGAAATCGAACTGTCAAAATATGGCCCAGTTCCCTGAATTGCATCGGATCTAGAAGTGCAGCAGTCATAAGTGCTAAAGATAAACTCTGTGAGTGGAGTGGCATAAAGTAGTGTACTTCATATCTAGTGAGAATACCTAGATCTCAATGGAACAAAATTAATGCAATAAAGGAAATAATAAGTTGAACTCTTGAAAAGTAGGGTACAGCTCATAAACCAGTACAGATGGCCTGAAGTGTGTCTAATATATGAGATCTGCTTTTTCACATAATATTCATTTAAATTATGTAACTGGGACAGTAAATACTTAATTTCAAGTTAGAGACTGCACACATTACTCTCATCAAAAGGAGGACTGAAGCTGCAAACGTTGGAATACAAATATCACGACACAGATCTAACTAACAAGCATCTGTTATTTATAAACTGTAACTAAAAGTGAACAAACTTTAACTTTACCTTTCATTGTTATTTCCATAGTTCGTCAATGAATTCCCAACAAGAATGTCTGCTCCATTCAGCCTCTCGGCAAAAGAATCCCTGTTGGTGATGTAAATGGCATAAATCTTCCGTGGTTTCAGTAAATCCACCCTCCACCAGGGACCATATTCATAATCTGTATGGGAGCAGGATCCATGGAAAGCATTGGGATCCTGATTTCCATCTATGGCATTAATTGCATGTGCCGTGTAACCGTATTTACTCCATTCTCCAGCAAGAATAGTTGACTGGGTGGCTCGACCACTCAGGGCCACATTCTGACCTGAAAGTAGACACGCGCATTAGGTTAGAAGAGGCCTGTAGGGGCTACGTCACTAGTATAATACTCAGCACTACAACATGTTTTTCTCATAGCATAGTTATTCATTAATACATCTACCAGGTACACAAGGGTGTTTAGAAATCAGTGCCCCTAGGCTAGAGGTTTTTGCATCATAAATACTGCAAACAATTAAAGGCATGCAATGTATGCATAATTGACCAACATGACCATTCACAAGGAAATATTTACTTGAAAGACTTGAAACATTTCAAAGGATTTGCCCACAACACTTGCCACAGATACCTGCACCAACTCTAGTGGTCTCAAGTAACAGTGCATTGAACTCCATCCAAACTGGCCATGCTGTGGGATTGCTTCATTTTGCCGGCACATTCATATAATTTTAAAGGCATATTACTATATAGAAGACCAGAAACTCGGGCGGACTTCCTGACAGAAATACTCACCATCCTAGAAACTTCAGCTACTGACAATTCGGTAACTCTGCTAGGTGATTTTAATTTCCATTTGGAATGTAGTGAAGACAAGGACACTACATCGTTGCAATCCGAAATGGAGGTTTTTAGTCTATCTCAGTTGGTGAAAGGACCCACTCATAATGCAGGCCATACCTTAGATGGTATTTTCACTAACTTGGAAAATATATTAGTGACCGATGTCTTGCCTATGATTTGGTCCGACCATTACCTGGTACTGGCAACCATACAAATTAATAAAACATCTACCGCCACTATATCCCCCCCCCAAACGAGAAGTGTTCAAGGTCTGGAAAGACATCAATATCCCCTGTTTTAAGGAGGCGTTACAGAACTCTACACCCGTATGGGCCACTGATCCAGAAACCGTTATTGAACAATATCACACATGGGTGGGCCAGGCGGCTAATAAACTGGTACCAGAAAAAAGAATGTCCAGGAATAGAAGCTCCCCTTCAGCCCCTTGGTATACCGAGGAGCTTAAAAAACTAAAACAGCAATGCAGAAACAAAGAGAGAATCTGGAGGAAAAAGTATGATAACGAAGATAGGATAGTGTACAAGGAACTGTTAACTCAATATAAACTTCTAATCACAGAGACAAAAAAGAAGTTTTACACTGAGCAAATCGAAAGCGCAAAAAATTTGAATAAAAAGCTCTTCGAAATAACTAAACATCTCGCGGGATGTGCCCCAGACCTTAATCCTCCTTGCTCACAAGATTTCTGAGATTCATTGGCATCCTTCTTTTTCACCAAAGTGAACGACATATTTTCAGCATTCAATCAGGGTGACGACCAATGCCTTAGAAAACTAAATACCCTACCTTCAAGCAACAATTTTTCTTGCTTCGCAGAGGTTACAGAAGACAATATTCAGGACATTGTTAAAACAATTAAATCTGGATCAGCCCTGGATCCCTGCCCTTTAAACACTCTTCGTTCATTAATGGACTCTGTAATTCCAGCTATTACTCAAATAACTAATCTTATGTTCCGCACAGGCATCTTTCCAAACCAGTTAAAAAAAACTCTACTCAAACCCCTCCTGAAAAAACCCGGCTTGGACAAAGCAGAACTTAAAAATTATAGGCCTATAGCGAACCTACCCTTTATTGCTAAGATAGTTGAAAAAGCCATGAATATCCAACTCGCGGAATTCATCGAGCAATACCATCTGCTCGATGAAACACAATTTGGATTCCGTAAGTTTCATGGAACGGAAACAGCGCTCATCAAGGCAGCGGATGACATCCGATTAATCAGAGACCAAGGTGGCACAGCATTATTGGTGCTCTTAGATTTATCAGCTGCTTTCGACACGGTTGACCACAAGATCTTAGTCAATCGTGTCGAAAAGATAGGCGTGCAAGGCCTAGCAAAAGATCTAATAGCGTCTTTTCTAGCAGAGAGATCCCAGGCAGTCATATTGGGCCAATTTGAATCCGCTGAGTTATCACTGCCATGTGGGGTACCTCAAGGTTCATCCCTTAGTCCGACACTATTTAATATCTATGTGTCGGACCTCGCTAATACCATCAAAGCGCACGGGATGAACCTTACCTCATATGCGGATGATACACAGCTGATACTGGCTGTCAGAAATGATGGGGAAACAGTGGCGGAAAATTTCAAGACAGGTATGCTGGCCATTGGAAAATGGATGTCAGCAAACTGTCTGAAATTAAATTCCGACAAAACCGAGGTGGTCACCTTTGGCCACCTCAGCCCTACTTGGTCCCCTATTTGGTGGCCATCATCATTCGGAGCTGTACCCAAACCAGTCACGAAAGTGAGAAACTTGGGTGTCATCTTTGATGATAACCTAAATTTCATGGCTCACGCCAATCAGACGGCCTCCAATGCCTTCTATAAGCTACGATTGGTAAGGAAGATTCTTCCTTTTCTTCCTACCAATGTGGGAAAGACATTGGTTAGTGCTATTGTCCTATCAGCACTGGATTACTGCAATGGCTTGTTTGCAAATGTCCAAGTTAGGATAATCAAGAAAATGCAGACAATCCAAAATGCAGCAGCCAGACCTCTCCTTAACATTCCCAAATTCAAGCCAATATCTGAATCTTTGAGGAGTCTCCACTGGCTTCCTGTTAGGAACCGAATTAAATTTAAGACGTTATGTATCGTCTACAAGGCACTACACCATCAAGCGCCTCAATTCCTGTGCGACCATCTTGTCCCATACATTCCCACCCGAATGTTACGATCAGCAGGACAGAATGACCTGGTAGTGCCACGGACTAGGCTGGTCAATTGGGGAGACAGACGTTTCCTAGCTGCCGCCCCAAGACTATGGAATATGCTTCCACAAACTATAAGATCAAGCCCAAATCTAATGTCCTTTAGGAAGAAATTGAAAACCTGGCTATTTAACCTTTGAAAAATTGTAAAGATCATATAGGAGGGTAACACAGTACAGCGCCGAGACGCCTGCGGGCAATTGTTCGCGCTTAATAAATGCTAAAAATAAATAAATAAATAAACATTAGTATAGAGTTTTCAGAATAAATACTCATGTAGCAGCATAGTGCTTAGGTTCTATGACAATGTGACACTTAGAAAAGTTGTGCTCTGATTTGCAGAGAAAGCAACACATTTGATCGTACCATGATGATTCAGCAGTTTTAGTGATTTCCAATTTGAAGATAATATATAAAAACCCTCAGTTTTGGGGGGCTGAGAGAGCTTTCCTTAATGCTACAAGGGATGCTGTCTATTTCTCTCTTGATTTTGCTGTCCACTTGGAAATCAGAATATTTCTGAATTTGCACACTTCTCTGTAATGCCATATTTTGTGAGAGCCTTCATGGTGATTATTCTGTTCTGCATTTTAGAATTTTTGTAATAATTCATTTAAACTATTCTGCTGATGTAGAATTAGAAGTTGTTGAGCAGGCTGTTTTCATTTATTGACTGTAATTCAGATATTTGTGCTGTCTTGGGAGGAGCCTTACCTCTGGGACACATTAACTCTTAAAATTGAGGTTTAACAGTGTCTCCAATTCGTCAAATTGTTGGTGGTCTGTAAAGGTCGTATTGTAAGTATGTATAGAGTCACATGATTCTGGTGGCATTTTGGTGACTGAAAGTGTTCCAGTGTGGTACTGAATATTGAGGTCTGTGCGGAGTGATGGATTGTTATGCTGTGAGTGAGGTATTTGATCATGCAATGTTGATTCTGGGTTCAATCGGTGGTTTGATTACTGTGATTTTGATGTGCTATTCTTATTTGTGATTTGCGTCAGAGAGGTTTGGTTAATTATGTGTTGGTTCGATTATCGAATTCGCCGAAATTCAAAATCTCAAGATACTATTGTTGAACTTATCAACAAAAAGATACTGTGACTTTCAAGACACCACATGCATACAGATAGAGCCTTTTTCTGAATTAACAAGTTTTCCTTTTTAAGGCATTGTGTGCCTAAGTTAAGTCGGGGAAATTTGCTCTTCAGTGTACAAGAGTAAATACACTAGCCACAAGTGGATTGCTGCTGGACAGGAGTCTGTTTTAGTGTGACTTAAATTTGACAAGTGCCACAGAGGTACTGGTTTTATTTTTATTGTTATCTTTTAACTTAATTATGTTTTCTTATATACATTTTTATTTTGTTTATTTGTGTTCCTTGACATGGCCTGTGCAATTGTTTTCTAATTCACAGTTAGTCAGCCGAGGAGTCGTGCTGGGATTTCTGAGATGTCACCACAGAAACATGCTGTTGTTGCTTGGTTGCTGTCAGAGTCGCTCTGCGATTGGCTGAACTTTGGCATAGCTATGCTGCGATTTGCTGTTGTATCCTACCTTGTCTAATGTAGTTTCTGAATTATGTTGAGTGAGAATAATGGATGCTATGTTGAAAAAGCCTAATCTCCTAGCGAGGGACAGAATATTGCTGCTGAGGGTCTGCCTTCTTATGAAATGATGATGAGTATTGGTGTTTATGTGATTACCAGGATTTGTGAGAGGCATGAAAATGACTTATAGTTTTCTTTAGGAGGTACCTTTAACATTATAACGTTTCTTGAGGAAACCCATGATTGATAGAAAGTTGTTACCTAGACCCACACAGTTTTATGCAGGGAGACAATGGCTAAAAAGAAGGAAAGAAAGAAAATGAAGGAGCAGGGGAAGGGTTTATTTAGACAGTAGCTGGGAAGCTGGTTGGATCATCATGAGAGATGCTGGACAGAGGATATGATATAGGGAGTGAGAGTTTTTCCCACAATAGTCAAAGAGACAGCAGACAAATAGAAAACCATTGAGGGAGATATAGGTTCTAGACCTCCTCCATACACTGATGGGATCCAAAGACAGGAGCTGAGTTCTGTGGCACTTAATATGGGTGCAACTGAAGAGGGTCTGAGTGTACAAGCACAGTGATTGACAGCAATCACTGTGCAGTTTCATGTGAATCACTGAGGGCCTCACCAGAAAATGCATTGGCATTTTTATTGAGTACTGGCAGAGAAGCGTATCTTTTCTCTCCATTTTCAAGTGACAGGTCTATTGATGTTACTGCTTAGACTCCGAAAAAGAGATATTAATATTGTATATATTAATATTGTATTTAATTATAGAATGATTTGGGAAAAATATTGCAGGGATCAATTGACACAAACAGGTTGATGACAATGAAATAAATTATGGATGAAAAGAGGTACTTAAACAAAGAGCAGCAATGTGCATGAAAGAAGCATATGATAGGCTTGAGTAACTAGCAAATGAGGGGGAGGTTGATATCAGTAAAATTTTAAATGTGCAGAGACATCGCAAAATGGATTTGACCGATGATAACATAGAACAACTAAGCTTAATAATTTAACAAAGCCCACATTAAGGATCTGGTTGATAATGGACTGGAGGGAAGGTGGAAGAAGAAGATTGTTACTAAAAAGAAAGCTTCAGAAGCAGGAAAGAACTCAAAGGGGTCAGTTAGTGATTCAGAGTTAGTGGCAGTTCCAGAATTTCCACTAAGGGAAGCACATGGAGAGAATTATGTACATGTGCCTTGAAAGAGAAGTGTTCTTTGTACTTTTATAACATATTTTCCAGAATTGCAAGAGGAACGAGAGAAATAGTGTGAGGAAGTTCATAGATGAACAAAACACTGGTAAATGCTTCAGACTGATTTGGATGCAGTGTTTGAGATTGCTTTTCCTAGTGATTTATGGACTGAATGTAAGGTTGCTGTTGCTTACCCAACTGAAGAACCAGCTAGGTCTGTGGCTGATAATGCTCCATCTGCGTTGATTGCTGACAAGTACAGTGAAGTGATGGAGCATTTGAAAAAGAAAGTCCCAGAGAACAAAATTATTCATGCAAAAATTTTGAGAGTACTGCATGTAGTGCATGCTAAATATGAGAGGCTAGTTGTTTCGTATCTGCCTTTGTTATGGGGTTGGGTTCTGAGCTTAGTTTGCATATTCAGCAGAGTGCAAAGTGCAAGGAGACTTTGCGTATTGATGAGATACTGCATATGCTGAGTACAGTAGTGATTAGTTTGATGTGAAGCAGAAAAAGATCAAGAAGAAGCTGATGGCTGCCCAGACCAATCAGTTTCACAGACATTTCAGTAATCAGATGATAGGTTCTGATATGGGTTTTATGTTGTCTACCAATTCTGGAATGACAGGAGTGCATCTGATGCAAGGAGTGAGAATGGAAAATGAGATAGTGCATGTGCAAGGTCGCGGAAAGGGAGTAATGAATAATTTGGGAGTGAATGTCAATATTGATTTTCTGAACAACAGCACATTTGTTATTTCTGCAGTAAAATTGACCACTGGAAGTGGGCACGTAGACAGAATCCATTTCAAATCTGGAGGAGTCACAGTCTGTAGCACCAGTCCAACCAACTTTTCTGCAGAATATGCAAAATGATGGTCTGTTCCATATGAATATGCCCATAGCTCCAGTGGTGCAGCAAAACATGAGACACAAAATTCCATATAGTCCAGGGTTCCAGCAAAATCAATTGATTCTGAATAAGGATTTTTCTCTGTTTTCCCTAGAGAATTAATCCCAATGACCCTGCCATGGGGGGAGGAGGATTATATATTTGGAGCAGTCCTGCTGGTAGACTAATGTGCCTCTTATGTAGGTGGAGAGGTGAATGGTAACATTGTGTCCTTCTTGATCGACTTGTGCTACAGTACATTCTTTGGAGGTTCTAAAACCTACTCATTTTGGAAAAGAAGTACAAGTTGCAGACATTAGCAATGAACAGATTGTTAGCCAGGTGATGGCATATATATCCCTGTTATAATAGGGTCAACAGAGAATAATCAGTTCATAATGTGTGATTTAAGTTCTGCCAATTGTGTGGCTAGAGACTTACTTTGCAAGATGAACTGTGTGACTTACTGTAAACTGGTGTGTGTCGCAATTGAAATCCAAGAGGAAGATTCAGTGTTTAAATGCAAATCAAATATTTCTAGAGTTTAGTTGTTTTCAGTCCTTACTAAAGATGATTTTCCTCTAAAAGTACGACATACTTTTAAAGAAGAGGTATTGGACTTCACTGGGAAAGAGATAGTGATGATAAAAAGTGCAAACACTGTTAAGATAGATGTAAAACTAGTTTTCCCTAGAATTAGACAGTACAACCTTTCAAACCAAACTTTTCCTTGATTGCAGAGCCTTTAGTAAGGCTAACCCACATTGATGTCAGGGACCTGATACCATTCATTGATGATTGCTTAGAGATCATCCAAGTTTTGAGGGAAAAATTGTGCAATGCACACACCCTTGGAATGCCTGATTACAATATGGATTCTCTTTAATTTTACTGTCATGAGAGGCTAGTGGGCAGAGCATTCCAAAGCTTGGGCGCAAGATAGGTTAAAGACCAACCGCCACTCCTGGTTCTCTCAATCCTTGGGACAAGGAGCAACTCAAGATAATCTGCCATCAAGTCCCTTTTGGCCTGATAAATAGTGGCCAATTACCAAAGGACCTGAGGACCTGTATTATGCTTTGCACAATAAATAATGCATAAAGCCTTAAATCGTATCCTGCAGATCTACCAATTCTGGAATGACAGGAGTGCATCTGATGCAAGGAGTGAGAATGGAAAATGAGATAGTGCATGTGCGAGGTCGCGGAAAGGGAGTAATGAATAATTTGGGAGTGAATGTTAATATTGATTTTCTGAACAACAGCACATTTGTTATTTCTGCAGTAAAATTGACCACTGGAAGTGGGCACGTAGACAGAATCCATTTCAAATCTGGTGGAGTCACAGTCTGTAGCACCAGTCCAACCTACTTTTCTGCAGAATATGCAAAATGATGGTCTGTTCCATATGAATATGCCTATAGCTCCAATGGTGCAGCAAAACATGAGACACAAAATTCCATATAGTCCAGGGTTCCAGCAAAATCAATTGATTCTGAATAAGGATTTTTCTCCGTTTTCCCTAGAGAATTAATCCCAATGACCCTGCCATGGGGGGAGGAGGATTATTTATTTTGAGCAGTCCTGCTGGTACACTAATGTGCCTCTTATGTAGGTGGAGAGGTGAATGGTAACATTTTGTCCTTCTTGATCGACTTGTGCTACAGTACATTCTTTGGAGGTTCTAAAACCTACTTATTTCGGAAAAGAAGTACAAGTTGTAGACATTAGCAATCAACAGATTGTTAGCCAGGTGATGGCATATATATCCCTGTTATAATAGGGTCAACAGAGAATAATCATCAGTTCACAATCTGTGTTTTAAGTTCTGCTAATTTTGTGGCTAGAGACTTACTTTGCAAGATGAACTGTGTGACTTACTGTACACTGGTGTGTGTCGCAATTGAAATCCAAGATGAAGATTCAGTGTTTAAATGCAAATCAAATATTTCTAGAGTTTAGTTGTTTTCAGTCCTTACTAAAGATGATTTGCCTCTAAAAGTACGACATACTTTTAAAGAAGAGGTATTGGACTTCACTGGGAAAGAGATAGTGATGATAAAAAGTGCAAACACTGTTAAGATAGATGTAAAACTAGTTTTCCCTAGAATTAGTCAGTACAAACTTTCAAAACAAACTTTTCCTTGATTGCAGAGCCTTTAGTAAGGCTAACCCACATTGATGTCAGGGACCTGGTACCATTCATTGATGATTGCTTAGAGATCATCCAAGTTTTGAGGGAAAAATTGTGCCATGCACACACCCTTGGAATGCCTGATTACAATATGGATTCTCTTTAATTTTACTGTCATGAGAGGCTAGTGGGCAGAGCATTCCAAAGCTTGGGCGCAAGATAGGTTAAAGACCAACCCCCACTCCTGGTTCTCTCAATCCTTGGGACAAGGAGCAACTCAAGATAATCTGCCATCAAGTCCCTTTTGGCCTGATAAATAGTGGCCAATTACCAAAGGACCTGAGGACCTGTATTATGCTTTGCACAATAAATAATGCATAAAGCCTTAAATCGTATCCTGCAGAGTATAGGCACCCATTGAAGAGTCTTCACACAGCATCTGATGAACGTATGTTCGGGATACTCGAGTAGCGGTATTCTGAATAATCTGAATTTTGTTAATCACTGATTTGTACTACCTAACGAAAGCGAATTTCCTTCATCATGGGGCAGCTGAATCAGGCCTTGAATCACGGTTCTACAAGCCTCTATTGGGAGCCATTTCAACACCTTTTTCAGGGTTTTTAAAAGACCAAAAGCAGCTCCCAGCCACCTTATTTTTGCCTGGGAGGCCATGATTAGCTGATTGTCAGGAACCATCTGTTGACTTTTTACTTCTTACTTGGGAACTGGGCATTCACTTAGGGAAGATGACCAAACAATATGATATCAGAGCGTTAGTTTGTTCCCTAGTATCAAGAACTCATTCATCTTTAGGCAACTGCCTGCCATCCATTTATACACTTTTTCCCGACAGCTATTATGCCCAGCGGCAATGATGTCCATGTCTGGAGCCAATGTGAAAATAAACTGGGTATAGTCTGCGTAGGATACCATCTTCAGGCTGTAGTAACAAATAACATCTACCAATGGGCAGTTATAAATGTTAAAAGGCTTTGAGCCCTGCAGAACTCGAACTCAAAGCAACTGATGGCTAGCTGACATGAATGGGCCCTCACCTATCTGAAAATTGCACTTGTCCAAGAATGAGGCAAGCCACCTAAGGGCTGTTCCTGTGATACCCGCTTCTTCACGTCGATGGAGAAGAATAGGGTAGGAGACTGTATCAAAAACAGTCCTCAAATCCAGAACGATCAGTGCTGTTGATACACTATGATAATTTTTAGATGATAATTTCTACAGCGTCTGTGGCCCTCAAAAGAGCTGTTTCAGTACTATACACTGCACGAAAACCTGTCTGGGTAGGATGAAGAATGTTATACATTTCCAAATAATCTGAAACATTTTTATTGATTATTTTTGCCTAAATTTTGATAACCCCAGGTAGGAAAGAGATGGGCGTGTAATTACTTCTTATCTCTGGATCATAGGGACTGATTATGGTGGCGGGCCGGATTCATGTCCGACCACCATTGTACCGGGGATAGGACCGCCTGACAAGTTGTCAGCGGTCCGCACCCTGTATTACGATGCCACTGCCTTCAAGGTGGTCGCAAAGTGTATTTTTGTATTGTGGCATCTGCTGCAGGCTGCAGCAAATGCTGCAGTCCAAAAAACGCATATTTTGCATATACCTGGAACTATGTGGTAGGCAACATGCATTGTCTCCCACATGGTACAGGGATATGTAGCAGGCAACATAGGTGCCCCCCAGGTCCAATGTCTGTAGGCCAGGAAGTAAGGGGACCCACTAGCGTCCCCCAATGTTCCTTTACACCAGCCATTTCATGGTGAGTACACCGCCTTGAAAGGGCCAGCGGAAACTGGCATTGTAGTACCTACGGTGGTGCCTGAGCACGCACTGCCTCCATTGTAGGCATTACAGACTTTCCCACAATCCGAAGGGCTCTTTGAGCCCATCAGATTAGTGTTGAACGTCTTTCAGCCCCTGACCATCCTCCTGCCACATTAGGATGGTGGGCGGATGGTCAGAGGGCGGAAAGACGTAATTTCTTCTTGAAATCCAACACAGACTTCCTTGAGTGAATTGAGGGACCTCCAAGAGGAAGTCCCGGAGAATGGTAAAAATAAGGCGAGAAATATTGGATTACAAAAAGAATTATCAAGATGTTTAAATTACTCTTGAGTATAAATATTTTTTACCTGATTCAATGTTAAAATACATGGCTAGGTATTGATGTAATCCTTCACATCCAGGGAGAAACGCCAGGACTGTAAAACATTCAATAAGTGTTGATCACATTTAAAATTCAGAAGTATTGCAGAAGATTTATATGCCTATTCTCTAAATGGGTTGAGGCCTAACCCACCCCGGGATCAGATAGCATGACAGCTGCCAAGCTTTTCTTGAGTGCTGTGCAAACGATTGATGGACGGAAAGCTGAACAAATCAAGCATTCACCCCCAGTCACGAGCTCTGGGTTAACTCCATCATTCTTTTGCTCACCATGCCAACCAGTTTGGACCCAGCCATATGCAAATCAGTCTTGGCCCTGCTCCTCATTGGAACAGTCTAGCTAAACCTGCCAAGCCAGGTACTGCCTTGAGCGGAAACAAGCTTCCTGGGACCGATATCACCCCACATCAGCCAAGCTAGCTTGAATCCTGTGGCATAGAAGGCATGGAACCCACACTTGGGCATACGCATCCCACTTAGGGTGAAAAATGCTGTGCAAGAAAATGATAGACAGAATGCTGAACAATGTATTTAGCCCAGATCTCTTCACTGGGAGTCAGTGTTTGCAATGTAACAGCTCTCTATCCATAATCTTGTTATGTTTGCTAAGCTTTTGTTAAGGGAATTCATTTTTCCCCTCCGACTTCAATGGAGACAAATCGTGGCTCCCATTATAAAAATCAAACTTTCAAATTGATTTGTATAGCTCCCGAGATTGATCAATGGTTCCATTGTAGTTCTCATCACCAATCATCTGCTATTGGGAAGTGGATCAATAGGACCATCAAAAATAGGCTGTCCAAAGTGCAAGCATCAACTAGTTTGAAAAGGCCAGATGTGATTACTCTTGCCCCATAAAGTGTTAATTACCGTGCAATGAGACTGGCCTATACTCCCGCAGCTACACTTGGTTCAATGGCTGATGACTTTGTTCTAGATTACTGCACAGGTCTTGATGATCTGATGAAATCTGTGGCACATTTCAAGTCATACTTGTGATTAACATTGCTGTGAAGTATGCTGGAGTCCTGCAATGGATGCACGCCACTCCCACAAGAAGTGGAGACAACAACCACTGAATCATAGAGTCAAGATCAAATTCACAGTGATGATCCAGAGGGGTGTGAAGAAAATGTTGTTGCTGATGAAAGTAAGGACCTGGTGAAGGTACCAGTAGTGGAGGCCAGTTTCAAACTGAAGGTCAAAATGAACAGTTGTTGCAAAGTCATGAGTGGTAGAAAGAAGGAATAGTCTTTGATCTGACCAGTGAATGGCTCCAGGTGAAAATTTGAGTCTTAAGATCAAATTACAAGTCCATCAGTGAGTAGAGAAGATTCAGCAGTAGTCATAAGTAAAGGTACAGCAGTTGAGGCACTAAATTCATTAAAGAAAACCTGCAAAGGAAAATATTGACTGAATAGAAGTCTAAAGTCAATTAAAGGAGATTTTGAAGTGATCAAAACTGATTCAGAGTAATGAAAGTTTGTCTCAAGCTGAGAAAAGACCAGTGAGAAAGAATTTCGGAGAGTATGGGTGTGCTTAGCATCTGTGTATGAGGAAGAAGAAGAAGAGACAGATACAGTGAATTGAAGTCAAATACACTGTTGCCAATTCATTTTTGAAAATTAACTAAAATAAGAAGAACCATCTTGAGCTTTTGAAAACGTTTGACAGTGGTGATATTAGTCTGGACTTTGCAAAAGAATCCAGCTAAAGAAATGAGTTTTAGGCTATGAACTGTGTAAAGTGATCCAAAAGAGCTGATTAAAACAACTTTTTAAAAGTTTTTTTGATTTTTTAATTTTAATCATTACCTGGAAAAAAAGAAGAAAAGAAGAATAGTTGTATTATTGTTTTACATAAAATGTTTGCTGATTTTTGAAGTTTCAAGTTCTTTCTGTTTTTGATCGTGATAGTAATTGTCATACAGCAAGTGCTGTGGAGACATCGGGTTGGATGTCTCCACAAAAGTTGAATTAACTACAGTTCATCATGGTGGTGATGAACCTAAAAATTCAGGGAACATTTCTGCATTTGACTGATGGCAAGCATGCAAACTCTGCCATATATATGGTGCAGGTTGCAGACTGCATACATCCCCGATCCCTGTGAAACAGAAATAGGAAGAGAAAAGAAGATGCTGTTATCGGATCCGGAGTGGGAACATGTTTTCAGTCAAATCTGGATAGTTTTGTGTAACACTATCTTTAAAATTATCCTACTTGAATACCTATTTTGGATTTATTCAACTCCTAAAATACTACACAAAATTAACCTGGACAGATTGAATCAATGTCCTAAATGTGAAACAGAGGATGGTGATTTTACTCATATGACTTGTTTGTGCAGATAGGCACAACGGTTTTGGGAGGCAGCGCTTCTGTAAGTCCATTTAGTGTTCAGCCCGTGCTACAAAAGGAACATAGGGCATTTTTACGAAAAAGTGACGGAGCGTTGCATTAGCCTTTTTGGCTTAACACTGCACTCTGCCACTCCTGAAATGCAGGGCTGCACCATATTTACAACAATACGGCGCACCCCTGCATTTCCCACTGCATTGGCACTAAATGTAGCTGCCTAGCGCCAAAACAGGCACCTTTGCACCATAGTGCAAGGGTGCCTGCTTTGTGGGGAATAATTGTGTATGTGCAGGAAGGTGTCCCTTTCTGCACATGAACAATTATAGATGGCGATTTGTAACATCTATGTGTGCTGCTTTGAGCAGCACACATAGAAGATATAACTCGCCATTTTTAAAATGATTGTTTAAGTGCAGGAAGGAAAACCTTTCTGCACATAAACACTAATGCATGGTGTTTTGCTGTTTCTATGTGTGCTGCACAATGCAGTGCACATGCAAACAACAAAAACGAGGAGCAATAATGCATTTCTCCTCATGGCGCCCTGTTAAGTCTAGGTTTTCCCTGGTATCAATTTTAACACTGTGCCATATTTATGCCACCCTTGTTAATATTGGGCATTGTCAAAATCAATGGGTGTTGCTGTGGAACACCCACCGCAACACCATTGCCCACCACTTTCACACTAAGGGGCCGATTAAGATGTCAGATGGAAGTGCCTCCAAGGCCTTGTCGGGGTTGTCGGATCGACCGATCCCGCATCAGATGCGGTTGCTCTGACCACAGTATTATGATTCCCAAATACCCATTGCTTACCAACCTATGCAGTTATGATAACTCCGACTAGAAATTCCCACCACAAAGCTCTCGGAAAGGCTGAATAGAGCCGATCGGAGCCAGTTTAAACCCTGGAGCCGCCCGCCCTATTACGATGCGTATTTCTGACGTGCCTTCTCTTTTGGTCCAACCCACTCATCAGAGCAGGCTGAGTATTTCAAGTCCAAAAATTGGCACAACATGCTTCGCACAACCTCTGCTGTGCAGCTATGGAGCTCATCACGCATGTCATCCCTCTACTATACATCCTCGGTTATTATGAGAATCTGAACCGATGCTGACATCGTAGCCAGTTAAGTAAGACACCTTCCCCTACACATTATCGTAACTACCAAGCAAAAGTGAATAGAGTTTAAAGTGTGCTGTATCATATTGAGCATGGCAAATCAAGGAATGTTATCATCAGATATCTGCAGTCTGACTGGGAAATACTGGGAGAAACATACACTTAAGGTTTGAACAGGAATGGCTATAGCTACATATATGTATGCTTAGCTAAATGTATGGATGAGTACACCGCAGAAAAAAAACATTACATGGCAACAGACCATCTATGCACTCACAAAAGTATGTCCACACCAACATATGCACTGGCACCAGGTCCGCTCCTAGATATAATATTTCCCAGAGCAGAACCTGAATATATATAAAACGCGTATACATACGTTATGATGTCATGTCGTAGAAAGTCACATTGCAGGAAGGGACATCGAGTTACCATAATTACCCTGCCATTGTACAACCAACTTTACAAGAAGCACTTTATCTAGTGTGGATAGCTGGAAAATATGTATGAATATCAATACAATACATCCACCTAATTGATGGAAAAGGTAGGCCTAGCTCGTTTCCAATCTCACATCTTTCTTAACCTAATGCACTAATTGTTGACAGATCTATACATGATTCTAAACACTAAATTGACTAATATAGTACAACCTGGCCTGCCACTCCCCCATCAGCCAAATTGCGCAGCTCCACATTGGGTGTCCTGATGAGTACAGCAGTGTTGGAGCAGGCATCCACCAGAGCATCAGCTCTAAATTATCCCATCCTCACTGCAGGGCAGGTAGCCAGGTCACTATAGGGAGTCACAACCAGCAAGGGATGATGTACATGTCAGTTATGACAATATTTGAAGGATCCAGCTCATATCCAGAGCAGGACACAGACAAATGAATTCCTTCCATACTGTCCCTATCATGCACCAAAGTCTGCTTGCACACACACCTCACTTCAATACATTGGACTACGACTATCTTGGGGCCCCGCATGCTTTGTTAGGGCCTGTTTACATGTCCCAGGTGGACCTGTGGCATTCCCCCACCACTGTTTACTGAGGCCAGCCAGCAGGGCAAGAGGTAGGATCCCAACCTGTACAGTCAGCGCATGGTCTCAAAATGTCCTACTTGGAGTTACAGTTGTCAAAAAAGGTCTGGAGAATAAGAGTACACACTGAGCATGCTTCAATTCTACATGCACATGAAGGACGGTTCATGATCCAAAACCTTGGGAAAGGACGACACATCTCAAAACTAAGACAATGTCTCACATACAAAAGAAAGAGACAGGGAATTGCGTTTGGTGGCATATGGGTCAATGCATGTAGCTGCACACAAGTCACAAGACATTGCAACATCACTTACTTTCATCACATGATTATTTCTTGGTAACAAATTGGTATGAATGTAAATCATCTTTCATTCAGCAGGCTATGCAGATCCCATCTCCTGTGCATAACAAACATTTATCACTGAGTCAAGTATACCACAACAAGAGTATATGGTACAATATTGAACAAATTCAAAAACATGATAACCATAACAAAATAGATGAGCACAAAGGGATAACAAAATAGATGAGCACAAAGGGATCCTCGCATTCTATTTAGGGAACAGAACTTTCTCGGTAGAACTAGGAGAGGCAAAATCCAAATTATTTATTTCACCATGTGGGGTTCCTCAGGGGTCCTCTTTGAGCCCTACCCTTTTTAATTAATATGTTGCACCTCTGGCAGAAATTATAAGGGGTTGTGGCTTTACTCCAGTATCCTACGCAGACGACACCCAGATAGTGGTGTCTATCAGCAAGGATGTGAATGAGACGGCAGAAAAATTTAAATTGTGTATGTCACAGGTTAGCCAGTGGATGCTGAATAATTGCCTAAAGCTTAATGAGGACAAGAGCGAGGTGATGCTACTGGGGGTTGACGCAAACATCTGGTCCCCGGCCTGGTGGCCTGATAACCTGGGCATCTGTCCAGATCCGTCAGAAAAAGTGAAAAATCTGGGCATTACTCTTGACACCAAACTTTCATTTGATGCCCAAGCCAGGAAACTGGCCTCAACAGTCTGGTGCATCTTAAAGATGATTAAAAAAATACTGCCATACTTACCAGAGGATTCACGAAAGACAATGGTGACAGCTCTAGCCTTGTCAAGGTTGGATTATGGGAATGGTCTGTACGCCGGGGCTAGAGTACAGATCCTAGCCAAACTACAACGTCTGCAGAATGCAGCCGCAAGGCTGGTGCTTGCATCCCTATATATGAGCCAATTGCCCACAAACTAAAAACCATACACTGGCTCCCAATAGTAAAAAGGGTGCAGTTCAAATCGTTGTGCCTGGCCTATAAGGTGCTTCAGGGATCAGGCTCACAATTCCTGAAGACCCACTTGAAACTGTACCAATCGGCCAGACTTCTTAGATCCAGCCAACTGAAACTTATCAGAGTCCCGCAATTTAGACGGGCCAGGTGGGGCGGAAGAAGTTTCTTAGTGCACACAGCACGGGCCTGGAACCGGCTGCCTCTATCTATAAAAAATAGCCCATCTCTGGGGTCCTTTAGAAAAGCAGTCAAAACTTGGCTATTCACTGCGGTTATCTAGTTTGCCCGTCTCAGAAGTTTGTAGTCTGTCATAGCGCCAAGACGCCTCCGGGCATTCGCGCGCTTTGAAAAATGGATAAATCAAATCAATCAAATCAAATCAATCCTGGGTATTTAGAAGGTCAGCATCCCACAGACTTCACAGTCCAGACATGGGGGATGAGACCATGGCCTCTAGTACAAAAGCCATTGTTAACAGTTGACATTTTTGCATATGTGGATTCGAGGAGACCTCCCCTCCACATGATAGAAGGAGGAGATGTCAGGCACCCAGTCTGCCTCACATGACTGAGCAGCTGCTTCATCAAGCCATGTCAGTACCACCAAGATAGGTCGTGACCATGTGTACATGAGCTTGGCCCTTCAAAGTCCTTCACCCATCCAGTGTCTCCTGTAAGTCCTGTAACAAGTTGTCCTACAGCCTACCTATTTCAACCTGTGCAGGCACACAACTTACTCCCTCTGTAGTGCAGTTGCCTTGGGCCAACCCCATTAGAGAGTTGCTGCTACCAAGTGTTGCAGTATTGGAAGTGCAGTGGACTAACAATGCTTGCAAATGGCTTGGCATGGTATGAGTATTTACAAATAAATTCTTTCATTGGATACCTTTAAAACCTCATCTGGATGAATATTTCTACCAACATCCCCTCCAATGGAAAGAGGTTGACCCGACTCGTCACTGCGTCAAGTACATCTGTGACTCTGGACCTCAGGTTCACATCACACAGCCATGCCCAGAAAACATGTATCACATCCAAATTAGGTGCATGACATCGTGGGCACGGAGAGCAGGACACAAACTTAAGGGGTAGGATAGCGGGGGTGAGATATGCCCTGTACTGGATGTCGAATTGAATGTTCTGGAGTTTGGCATCATGAGATCCTGTACATCGGTAGTGCTTAGTGCATCCTTGCTCCAAGGCTGTGAGTGCTCGTACTATATCAGTGTCTCATAGCTAGCAAACAGGTGACAGTCATCATGTGTGCAAAGCCATTAACAAACAAGGTGACCAGTCTGCGACCTCCACCCATGACATGCAGGCCGTGAGTTACGGTGTGATGCTATGATTCAGTGTCTCTGATTCTCGACCGGTATCCCATCTCAGCTATCATTGTGTCATATGCCAAGAAATGGCCCCCAGAATGTTGGGATCTTCCTGCAATGGGCCATAGGTAATGTGCTTTTGAACCCTGAAAAGGCCCCCCACTGAGGTCATGCTGTCAGTCCTTCCTGAACCATGCTTGTATGGAACAGTAGTAGAAAGTTCAGACCAACAGAGAATCAGAGATCATGTCTGTCAGTACCCTTAGACCTGATAGTTAAAATAAGCAACTTTCACCAGGCTGTGAGCTCCACAGGGGATCTGACTCCAAAAATCAACATTGATTTCAATCTCTTGTGCCCTGCATGTTGGGAGCATGACCACTTCATACAACTGACTCCCAACCAAGCATCACACTATACATTGCAGTGGTGCTGCCACATAACATTTCATAGAAACTGCACACCCTGGACACCCTTTCACAGTGGCAGCTGCAGCCTCTGCAGAGCCACACTTATCCTGCCCCTAATGCAGATCAACCCTCGAAGCATGGTGTCCAACTCCCTGGAGGTGGCACGAGGCACAACCATCGCTAGGCGATTTGAAAAATAAAAGATGCAGGGGAGCATTACCATCTTGGAAAGTGATATACATACTTGGGCTGTAACTGGGAGAGTGCTACAAAAATCCATCTGTGGACGTAAGGAGGATATGGCCCTGGTCAGATTTACAGAATGAGATTGTTTGCATCATGACAGTTACAGAACGCTAAGTACCTAAACATTCGAAGATCCAACATCACCCTCTGCTCAGCCCAATTAGCGCTTGTGGAGGATATTCCACAAAGAAGGGGAAAAACAGAATATTTGGGCCAGTTAACACCCAGACTCAACACACTTTGGATATCTGATAGTCTCAGAAAAATATCTGGAATTTCCCTGCAGATATACTGAATGTAGAGCAGCATGTCGTCTACATCAATGGATGCTACATGTACCTCATCGCCTAGTAGAACTCCCCATGCTTACCACCCCTGACAAAGTTGCTAGGCTAACGGCTTAATTGCCAGTGCAATGTGCAGTGGAAAAGGGCACAGCCTTGATAATTTACCCTGACCAATATAAAGAGGGTGACATGTCTTTTCAAAACCTGACTTAGACAGTTGGCTAGGTAGGAAAAAGACAAATATCTTGTAGCAGCTGCCACGCAATGGGCAATTTTGAAATCGTGGTAAACAGGTATTCACAATCAATGGTAGGGAATGCCTTCACTAAGTCGAGCACTAAGCAGGCTGCATAGTGCCACCTCCCCTGTACCAGCTGCAGCACCCTATTTTGCCTCTGAATATTAAGCGTTGTGGATCTATCAGGGACATAAACCCTATGCACTAGATGCTGCCTGTGTACCAGCAGGCGAGGTGCCACTACCGTACTAAGGTTTCAAAATCCATTGCTAGCATGGACAATGGATGGTAGGACATCCGTTTGGTAGGGTCACTGTTAGGTTTTACCAATGATCCCAAAAAGTACTTCCCCATGGGTTGTGGTTGTCTCCAATCACTCAAGGTGGCATGAGAAAGCCACAGTCACCTGAGGGCAAGTAAAAGCTCATTGGCCTTGTAGATCTTGGATGGAAGGCAGTCCAACCCCAAAGAGGTCAACCTAGCAGTGTGCATAATCACTCTGTGTATCTTCGGTAAAGCTAATGGGTTGTTGATCCCCGCACGTGCTGCAGGATCAGGTACATATTTACAACAAGGGGTGGTGAGGGACAGAGTCTCTGAATTAAGCAGAAAGCTCTCACCCAGTCAAGAGATCAGGGCTAGATCCAACACCGTTTTTTAGCTCACTGCAC
The DNA here is from genome assembly GCF_964263255.1 of Lissotriton vulgaris. NCBI lineage: Eukaryota > Metazoa > Chordata > Amphibia > Caudata > Salamandridae > Lissotriton > Lissotriton vulgaris. Next base: position 1,803,709,369 of record NC_141694.1, on the reverse strand, counting down.
CATCCCAGTTTCAGAACCTGGCTGTATGCAAATTAGTCTGTTCCTGTCCCAGTGCATGATGGGAACAGGGCAAACCAAACTACAAAAGCCAATTCTTACACTGGGAAGGAAACAAGCTCCCGGGGACCGGTTTCTGGCATTACAGCCGTCTTCGGCCCGGTTTGCTTGAATCCTGATGGTGCAATGAGCAAGGGTCTCACATCTGAGAATACCCTTCCACGCTTAGGGTGGACAAAAATATTTACAACAAGGGGTGGTGAGGGACAGAGTCTCAAGTACAGGCAGATTAAATCCAATTAGGAAATACTATCAGCCCGTCCAGACGTTGTCCGGGAGCAATTAGACTTCAGGGCCCCCGCCCGCCCGACGTTGTCTGTGGGAGCAATCAGGCTACAGGGCCCCCGCCCGCCCCGACGTTGTCCGTGGCTCCCCAGGAGCGCACCCCTGGCTGCTTCACCTAACTCAGCCGCCGCTCCTCCCCGCGCTCCTGAGTTCATCGCTCCTCCCCGCCTGTCCGCCGCTCATCGCCGCTCCTCACCACTCCTCCTCGCCTGTTCGCCGCTCCTCACCCTTCCTCCCCGCCTGTCTACCGCTCCTCACCACTCCTCCACACCTGTCTGCCGCTCCTCCCCGTGCTCCTGATGTCAGCACGCACGTCGCGCTCGGCGCCTACTTCCAAGGGACTACTTTTTTTTTATCGTAAATGTTTTAAAGAACGTATATTTTTTTATTTTATATAGCCTATGTCCATCTGCAGACGCTGACAATTACAAAGATGTATCGGGTGTTTGGTTTGGCGCTGTGGTTCCCGAGTTTACCCGCCTCAAAGGTTCCCAGTTCTCTCTTTATAATAGTAGTATAGATATAGATCTACTTTATGCACAAACTATGGAGGGAATGTACTGGCCACAACAATACACCGTGAAGGATTCATGGATGGCTGTATGAATAGTGCGCATAGGGTGCAGGTGATACCCAATTATCTTCATGTGATGGGTTGTAGTTATGCCATGGAGGAAGCAGGTCAGGAGTTTCCCTGACTGATTTCCCTCGCGTGCATCTCAGTTTGTCATGTTTCAAAGTAAACGCAACGCAGTCGCTCGATGAGATGGGTGTGGTGTACTTGAGCATCTGTCAGTGTGGTTACCATTCCAGGCTGCAACTGGACCGTAGTCTCTAGCCGGCCTAGTGGTGCCTCTGTTTCCATCAACGACCTGTTAATATTGACCCAGCCCCCACCAAATCCCAAAGCACACGCCACACATTGCTGCTTTCAGTGCTTCCCACTCAAACAAACTAAAAGTGGCTGTGTCCCAGTTGTCAGTGAAGTAATTGGAGATGGATTCCCTCAATAATTCACAAAATGCATGGGGCAACAGCAAAGCAGTATTGTGGTATGGGGGCCGTTGCACACTACACCCAATGTGTATGTGTCTAGGGTTATGTTCTGAGAATATCCTTCACAGGTATTCAGCATCTAGCAACTCAGTCTGTAGTGTGTGGTGTTAACAAAGATTCCTATTCAGAATGTGCAAATTGTACTGCAGAGGGTCTCAGGATGTAGGATCCACCAACAATGTCAGAGGGACCAGTGCGCAATCACTTGTGTAAGGCACACTTCCATCACTGGAGAGGATGGCAGGGGGGATGGAGCAAGGTTAATCTGTGGCTCTTGGACACAATTGAAATTGCCATCCTCAAGTCAAGGGATATGGGTACACCTCGTGAGCATGTGAGATAGGTGCAGAATAAAGTTCGGTATGCCCGCATTCGGCACATAAATATTGCCCAATAATATTGGTAAACATCAAGGAGACCCTCTACAAGGACATATTGCCCTCAGGTTCCATGGCAGTGTCTAATGGACAAAATTGGACCCCTGTACAGAGCAAACAAGGGTTCTCCTTGTCAAACAAGAGTAGTGGATGCAAAAAGATTGGCTCTGCAAGAACTTCTGGAACTACTGGAACTGGGTCTCAAGCTCCCTTGTCACATGAGTCTCTCGTAAGAGTGCAGTTGTTTTGCCATTGCATCCTGATATATCATCACAATGCTTGTCTCATTTCCTTGTTGTCCCCATACATCTGACATTCAAAGTCATAATGCCATGAGTACCCTTGCATGTGTAGTGTACTGGGAAGTGTGGGGAGGGGTTTCTGGAGTAGTCTGCCCCAGGTGGGATACTAACACACATCCTGGAATTTTTACTTGGGGGGCATGGGCCTTAATCAGTGGTCTGCCCCTCAATGGATATGCTTCAGGAAAGAAAACATAAACCCTAAATATCTTCATGCCAGATCAGTATCCAAGAGGAAGACTGGGAAACCAGTAACAACATCAATCTACAAAGTAAAACCTAGCAGCCATGCCCACACACAACTCATCCAAGGCATGCAAAGTGGGGGATGTCCTGTGATGCCAATAGGTTTCACATTTGCTAGTGGACTCTTAGCGTCCATTTAAAAAATCTGTAATGAACAATCAGTGGCAGACAGCAAGCAGGAGCTAACACACACCACCTCCCTAACTTTCATCTGGCAACTGTTTTTGCATACTTACATCTACATATCCTCTCCATGGGTACCTTCCCACATTACCTCTTGGCCAGCATATTTTTCTACTGGCGCTGTTCTGCCCCCTCTTACATCCACCTCAAAGTACATGCTCATCTCTCAATCTATCCTTTATCCACAAGCTCCTTACAATAATCCTCTGTTACTGCCATTCTTAAAACCATTTCTTGCCTCTAGGTTCTACACTTGAGCATTTACTATTCCACCCAGACTCTCACAATATCCTTCTTGTGCTGCACCTTTACATCCACACCTACATTCCCTGCACCACTATTCACCTATATGTACACAACAGCTCTTCCATTTATGCTATACACTAACCCTGGGCGAAGTACTACACTATGCTGGCGTAGTTTGCGATGTTTGCGCTACGTCACACAATGCGAATTGCACGTAGCACAGTGCAAAAACGAGTAGCGTAGTGGTCATTATTTGCTTACTCGCAGTCCTCAACGTCAAAATGACATCCCGGCGAAACGTTTTCCTCGTTGGCGATCGCGAGCGTTGAAAATATACCTCTGGCGAGATTCTCAACGCGGGGAAGTCAGGTTTCTCATTGCGAGTTGTCGCGTTTGCGACCGCTCGTGATGAGAAACTACCAGTCCACTTTGAGAAAGCTGCTACTAGAGTAGAAATCTACTCGAGCGGCAGAAACCAACCACTTGCACTGTGCAAGATGCGGTTTGCACTGATTGCACAGTGCGGACAAGCATCCAGCACTGTGCAATCAGTGCGAACAGCGTTTTGCACAGTGCACTACGCAGTTCGCGTAGCTCACGTAGTGCGAAGTGCAATTCGCATAGCTACGCGTAGCACTACTAAGCGAACTACACCCAGGGTTACTATACACACAATGTACTGTACTCATCACCTCCTCAGCAGACGATAACCGTATCACTTCAAATGTACCCCTCTTATTCCCATCTCTTCCCTTTACACTGGCTTGGAGACACTCATTCCTGCCACATTGCACCATTATATCCACCTCTTACGTTCACACTTAACACCTAACCACATCTCTCACCCTCACACTTACATTGCTCAATGAATCTAGCCTTATTCATCAGCCTTTCACCATTCACTCACTCTACTCTACTTAAGGGTTACTAATCATCATCTGACAAACTGGAGTGTCCACCTATTCAAACACATCACCCATCTACTGGCCAACACCTCGCATCTCTACATCCTGCATCCTAACTTACACAACTTGTGAATACCCTTGACCTCCTCATATTAACTCTGTTTCCCGAAAAACCTTTTACCTTGTCTCAATATGTTTCTCGTTCATCCATATCTTAGTTCCATGCTCGATACCTCTATTAACTTCTGCATATTAACAACTACCTTTCTCAGTGAATCGGCCTTTATCACAGCCACCTTTCATCATACTGCCACATACTTCAGCATTCATCTCCTGCCAGCTTCTAACCTTGTCTAGCTGGTTCGACCTCTTTCGCATCTATCTATTCCTTGCATACCTCGCCCAGGCACCCAGGCTTTAACAAAGCCTCGGCAGAGTGCAAAAAATCTCTGCCGTACTACGCAAAGCTCAGGGAGCAGCAAAGTGCGTTTGATAAATGCAGTTCACTGTGATTTTCAGTGCCAGATGCTTGTCCGCACTGTGCCATCATTGTGAATGGCCCCATGTGCAGCACAAGTGGGCACTGCTTCCTTTCTGCCACTCGAGTAGATTTTTACTCAAGCAGCACCTTTCTCAACGCCAACAGAAGGTTTCTCAATGCTAGGGTTGGGAGCATACGCTACCACTTGCAATGAGAAATCTGAACACCTGGGTTGAGAAATATAGCAAAAAAGGTTGATTTTCCATGCTCGCACTCGCCAACTTGATGTTGATGATCGTGAACAAGGAAAAATCTTGCGAGGAGGTGGATTTTCCACACTTGTACTCGCCAACTTGACGTTGACAAATGCGAGCGAGGGAAAAAACTCCGCAAAGTGGAGTTTTTCAGAACTCTGCGTGCGCCGTGTAACGCAGAGTGCGGAAAAAGTCTGCGAGTGGAGTTCACCACCCAGACTTAGCTTTAACCAGTTTTTCAAGGTCCTACACTCTGATATCCACACCCCAGCATTTCCAACAATTCCCATTGTAATTATGAGGATACTCTACATATCCCATCCAAGAACGTCCTTTGACCATAACTACTTCCTTTCACTCTTATCTAAATTGTTACTTGTTCTGGCCCTATTGCGTCTGAGTCCCCCCTCCATTCACAAAAGGTCAACACAACTCATTCTCACCTCACCCCTTCTTTATCGAACTCAGCCCCTCCAACATTAACTTCTCCAACAACATGTGCAGCTATGCTTCACATTTCAACACCCTCCTCCGCCTTTGTCTGTCAATATAGTGCATGGGTGAAACACAGGCTTCTGCAGTACCTTAACAGCAGACGGGCCCACAACACTTCTGGGGACTCACAGTCCACTCAACGGCCCACATGTAGCACAGGGCAATCCACTAGCCTTAACAACCCTCCAAGTTCATCTCTGTGTGATCTGGGCTAGCATCAAGCACTTCTCAAAACTCCTTCATTATTTTCAATACACAAATGACTACATACACACCTATCATATGCTCAACTCCAAATGATGTGTGGGTAAAATAGTATAGTCATATCTTTTACAAACAAAAGATTTGTTAGTAAAAAGTATGAATAAAACCCAAATCGCATCCCTTCTTCACTCTTCTTCCTACGCCCCCATCCTTGGTGAGCAGTGCCCATTGGGCTACAATGGCATAATGGCTGTCAGACTTAAGTTTTGTGGGCATCCCCTAGGATTCCCTGATGTTCTTTAGGAAGGGGCAGGTGCCAGTCACATCCATAGCATCCTCAAGTGATGTGGCTATTTGCTGTCATGATGCCATTCCATTGTTTATGCCAAGTGAGGGGTGAAAACAAGGAGAGCCTGGCAGGAGAAGAAACTCAAATTGAACATTCTCATTGAAGTTTCTAAACTGAAAGGAAGTGTGTGCCAAACATATCAAAGACAAGGAGATGATGGACAGAGTGCTGAAACTTTTCAGACACTCACCCACCGTCACAGATCTGGGTTGAATCCATCATTGTTCTTTAGTTCACTTCGCAACCCCAGTTCGAACACAACTATATGCAAATCAGTTTGCCCCTGTGCCTCTTAGGAACAGTCCAGCCCAAACAGCGAAGCAATGTTTTTCCTGGACTGGAAACAAGCAACCTGGGATTGGTTTCGGGGTAACACCCCACATCAGCTCGGCCAGCTTGAATCCAGTGGCAAAGTGAGCAATGGACTCACGTCTGGCCATACCCTGACAACTTAGGGCAAACAAAGCAAAGACAAGGAGATGATGGACAGACTTAAAATATTTTAATACATTCACCCCAGTCACTGATCTGTGTTGAACCCATCATCGATCTTTAGCTCACTTTGCCACAACCAGTTGAGACTCAGCTATATGGAAATCTTGATACTGTGCCTCGTAGGAACAGTCCAGCCCAAACTGCAAAGCCATGTCTTCCCTGGACCGGAAACAAGCATCCTGGTACTGGTTTCGGGGTAACACCCCTCACCAGCCAGGCTTGCTTGAATCCAGTGGCAAAGTGAGCAAGGGACTCATTTCTGGACAAACCCTGCCGAGTTAGGGCAAACAAAGGAAACACAAGGAGATGAAGGACGGAGTGCTGAAACTTTTCAGACATTCCCAGTCACAGATCTGGGTTCAGATGACCAATGTTTGACATTGGTCAGCATTCTGTCCATCAATTGTTCTTTTTACATTTGTCACCCCAAGTGGGACGGGTATGCACAGACATCGGTCCTGTGAACTCCATGCCACTGGATTCAAGCTAGTCAGGCTGGTGAGAGGTGTTGCCCTGTAACCAGTCCCATGATGCTTGTTTCTGAACCAGGGAGGACCTGGCCTGGCAGCTCAGACTATACTATTCCCATGGGCAACAGGTGCAAGACTGATTTCCTTCTGGCTGGGTTTAAACTGGTAAGTCATGGGGAGCCAACAAATGATGAATTTAGGCCCAGATCCCTGTCTAGGGGTGAATGCTTGACACTGATAAGCATTCTGTCCATCAATTGTTTGTTATGCATTTGTCACCCCGAGTGGGGCGGGTATGCCCAGACGTGGGTCTAGTGCTCTCCATGCCACTCGATTCAAGCTAGCCTGGATGATGAGGGGTAATGCCCCGAAACTGGTCCCAGGATGCTTGTTTCAGGTCCAGAAAGGCCCTATCCTGACAGTTCGGGCTGGAAGGTTACCATGGGGTACAGGGTCCAGACTGATTTGTATATGGCTGGGTTTAAACTGGAATGAAATGGGGAGAAAAAAACTATTGATTTAGGCCCAGAACTCTGTACTGGGGGAATGTTTGACACTGATCAGCATTCTGTCCATCAGTTGTTCTTTTTGCATTTGTCACCTCGAGTGGGATGGGCATGCCCAGACGTGGGTCCCGTGCTCTCCATGCCACTGGATTCAAGCTAACCTTGCTGATGAAGTTTAATGCCCCGAAACCGATCCCAGGATGCTTGTTTCCGGTACAGGGAGGACCTTGCCTGGCAGTTCCGGGTGTACTGTTCCCATGGGGGACAGCAATAAGAATGATTTACATATGGCTTGGTTTAAACTCGAATGGCATGGGGAGCAAAAACACAATGGATTTAGGACCAGATCTCTGTACTGGGTTGAATGTTTGACATTGATCAGCATTCTGTCCATCAATTGTTCTTTTTGCAAACATATTGACATCTCAGCTCATTTCTAAGGGACCTACGTGAGGGGTGTTGTACATTTATTGTGCATCACCCTGCTGAACTATAGCTAAAAAAACTTGGGGAGGGGGCTGACCATCTGTAGCTCATAACACTTACAGCCCACTAAAGGCAGTGCTCTGTTGCAAGGCCCTGTAGTGATTAGCATTTGTGAGGCCCTGGCAACTGTGCATGGGCAGCGCCAGCCCGGACTGGCACACATCATCCACACTGAACTAAATATACACCAATCCTGTTACCAACTATTGAGGTTGAGTCTGCTTGCATGAACTGAGCCAAGAAGGAGATTGTTGCTGTGCATCATCATGCTGAAAAGGAATACCTTACCCTGTGTCACATGAGGGGTCTAGAACCGGTACTGGATGACCAAGCATAGACGAATGTCGTTCACTCATAATTAAGCTGTCATGTTTTAGGTTTAAACCTATAATAACTGATAAAATCCTAGCGAAAGGGAAATAACCCTCACCAGTGAAAACAGATAAACACTGAAAAAAAACACCTGCATAACCACAAAATAAATGTCATTCAATGAAGGGTAAAAGACAGTGAAAGAGTCATTTTGATTTCTTTCTGACGGGGTCAATACAATGTAATTTTGTTATACAAGCAAGGTAGCTGCAATGAAGACTGGGCTAACATTATTCTGCTTGAGTTTTGTTGTTCAGGGATGTCACTTACATTGTGTTTCTTCTTCCTTTTACAACTTTGTGGTCTTTGGTCTAAAGAAGCAGGGTTTAGAAGCAAGGTTTAGGTCTTGTTTAACCCCTTGGGTGCTCATGGCGAGTTTAGCTCGTCATGAGGCACAGTGATGCTGTGCTCATGACGAGCTGAGCTCGTCATGACCGACGCGGAACCCCCACGTGGGCATAATTCCCCTGCTGTGCTGGCCGTTTCATTAAACAGGCGTGGTCATGAGGAGCTCAGCTCATCATGAGCACAGCACCACCGTGCTGAGTGACGAGCCGAGCTCGTAACGAGCACCGCGGTGCTGCGCGCGGCCCTCCCTCCCCCAGCACTGCGGGGGAATTAGCCCCACAGCGAAGGGGTTAAATATTTTATAAACTGTAGAGGATCAGGAAATATCAAAATCATATTTGATATTTTGTTTATGTTTGATTCTTTCACTGATAGGTAAAATGGCTGCTTTCTCAATATGTACCATCACATTTATCCACAGAGAATGGGTAGAAACCCTTCATACATCAGCCCCCTTTTCTAGTGAGTCAGTATTGATAGTAGGTGAATTGACAAACACCCCAAGCTTTGTCACAGAAAATGCTGGTACAAAAAGATCTTACCAAGTTCAACAAAGATTGGAGTGATATTGTTTGTATTTGCAGTGATTCAGCTACGTATATGAAAAAAAGTGTGATGACCTGTCAAAATCGAAACCTGAGCTGAAGGGCTTGCCTATAACTTGTTAGATGGTATGCTGAATGCATCTTTACAATCTTCAAAGTGAATGAAGAATGCTACTGACTTTTTAGTCTATTCTGGTGCACTGTTTTGTTATGCGTGGGAACTAAAATGCAAATATTTCTCATTTTGTGCTTTGTGTGGCATTAAAGAAAAAAGAAAGAATCATCCAAACTGTGTCAATTAGCTGGTGGTTCTCTGTTTTATCTATGTTGCAACCGTTCACAGAATGTTTGCTGAGTGATGATGTCAAAGGCAAGACATGTGAAGATCTTTGGTCGCATATTGATAGTGATGTGGAAAACAGTACACTACTGCATTCTTAGATTTTTATAGGAAAACATGACTACTGTAGTGGACATAATAAAAAAAAACTAGAGTCTGATAACACCCTTGTCTACCAAGTGTCCACCATAGTTAGTGTAGATGTGAAACATCTCCTTGAGAGTAGGCTGGGCAACAATTTTAGTGACTTTGGAACTGCAACATGTTCCATGTTAGAGTGCTTGCCACTTGGTAAGCAAAGATATGTTTAGGAGCTATTCAGGAACTTTTCTTTTACAACACATGAGATTGGCTGGCAATGATGCATACAAATTTTCCTTCACCAACCTTGGCATTTGAAGTCAATGAAGCCTCACTGTGAATTCCTCCCGGCCAAACGTATCCTTTTGCTAGCACAGATTCCATGTTCCCTGTTGTATCCAGCCAAGCTGAAAGTCTCATTTGACGGTACAGCCCACTTTTTCGAAGATGCAAAGTCGGCATTAAAGTTTGCCAAACATGTCGGGGGTAAGAACAACCAAGGCACCGGGGAAGCTGAGAAGTCTACAGTCGGCCACCTCAGTGACAATGACTAATATAGGTATAGTATTGCACATCAGCCTGCTAGACTGAGATGTTATGGTGCAGGCCAGGGGTGGTTTTGCTTACCCTGTTGATATGGGTCCTGGTGTTATATAATGCGTAGTTTTCCTCTGTTATTGGGTGCCGTGGACTTGGGCCTCTAGCATTCTCCGAGGTACTCCCGGCCACCTTGAGCAAACAGGGAAGGTTGCCGGCCTTACTGCACCCCCATGGGAAGGTTCCTTTTATTGCTGTGTATTTTATTGTATTCCTTTTTGTTACGGGTGGGTATTCTGCAACCTGATTGGAGGGTTGGAGTGGGAGGTGGGTGGAGGGCAGGGATTGTTTTATTGTTCACGGCCAGTATGAATGCATCTCGTTGGTCAGACTGTCGGGTCTATAATTGGAAGAGGTCCTGTTCTCACTGTCGTACGGCATTGGTCAGTGTGCACTACACGCTCTCACGCTAATACACTAAATTGTCTCACTTGGAACATTAGAAGGCTTAATGACGGTAGGAAATCCAGACATGTGAATGCTTATTTATCCAGACATACCATAGATATCTGTTTATAGTAGGAGACACATCTAAATGTTACGCCATCGCAGATGCTCCGACATGGGGAAATGTCTACTCCTCTATTTATTTCAGCTATGCTCGCCGGTTAGCCGTGTTGATCAGGCAGAGAGTGGATTGGCGGGAGGGGTTAGTGCATCGCGATCCCGAGGGAAGGTTTATTCTCATCCATAAAGTTTTGAGTGGCGTATCCTTGGTTATAGTTGCAGTGTATGGTCCTAATGCAGATTCAACAGAGCCCTTTCGTTATATTTGGACAAGGGTCCGAGCGACAGGCTGTAATACAATACTGTGGGGAAGAGATTTTAATGCTATCCTAGATGACAACATGGACAGTCGGGGAATGGTTCAGTCCTTACATACCTTTGCCAGTGTTGCACTGAAGGCTATAATCTCTGATGGAGTCTTACTCGACATCTGGCGCAGTAGACACCCCCTGTTTAGGGAGGGTACATGTATATCACCGTAGTGCGTGGTCCCGACTGGACTTTTGGTTGGTTTCTCGTGATAAAGCCACTTGGGCCTCTGAAGTCTTGCACCTGCCACGCTCCCTGTCGGACCATGCCCCATGCCTGCTAAAACTATCTTTTCCGGGCTCACCTCCTCGTGCATTTGCCTGGTGCCTTCCACCATATGCCCTACTCGATGAAGCCTTTAAGGAGAAAAATATGGACGGATATCACCGATTATTTTGCTTTGAATACAGTTTCGGTAGACACTGAGGCCTCACTCTGGGAGGCATTTAAGGTATTCAAAAGGGGTCAGTGCATTCCACACGGTGCCTGCCACTTGGTACAGTAAAATGTAGGGCGTACTATGGGTGCCCTTCCAGTGCACCCACACCTCCCCCCAACACAAGGGGGGCCTGCAATGGGCCCCAAAACCAATCCCCACCAGCCTTTCCATGGCGGTTTTGACGCCATGGAAAAGCTGGATGAAGACGGCCCCCTAATTTGGAGGACGGGGCTTGCTAGGCACCGCCACCATTTTTGCCTATCTGGACCGTCCCCCAGGCAACGTGACAATTGCCTGTAACGGTTCTGTTGCGGACCGTCTTTGCATACACCATGGTTGCAGTACTGTTCCCCGCCACCGTAATGTGGCGGGGGAAAATCAAGGTCCATTGGCGGAAGGCCCACTACTGCACAGGTGGCAGTCCTTCCGCCTTTGTAATGAGCCCCTATGTTTCTAAATTGGTGTTGTATATTTCTTGTATTTCGTTTTCACTTTATTACAGGATGTGTGCTGCATAAATCACATTGCCTCTAAATTAAGCCTGACTGCCTGTGAAAAGCTACTCGGGGTTAAGCACATGTTAATTTAATGCCCTTTTGTGATTCACTCTGCAAGGGTTTGCAGCTGTTGCTTAACTAGGGCTCGCACCAATGTCAACCAACAACTCAATGTCTCACGCCCACTAACTAGTACAGGTGTCGGCTAATTTCTCAATTTGTTGTGTGGTAAGGAATCCGCATATGTTTGATGTAACAAAGGCCACCTCAACCATTACCACATTCAGTATTCCTCTCATATACTTCTGTTTCCACTTGATGTCTGGGATTCAGGAACCCAACATTAAAAACATATGCAATGCCAATAGAATATTAAGCAATATCCAGGTTTATTCACAGAAAAATGTTTAGCCAATACAGAAGGGTCCTTCAAAGACTTCCATGCTCACTACAGAGCAGTTAATCTAATTGTACTTTTCAAACGCCAGTGCCCACAAGAGAACTGTATCATATGTATATGCTAGGTCAAATCTTTTCATGGAACATATTTATGTATGTATTTATAAAGGATTTTTACAGCATGGACTTAGCCAAAAGGCAGTGAAATGCTGAACATGGTCAAAGACAAGCTTCAAACCAGCAAGATGGGTTGCGGATCAATAATTAACTGTGTTTAATCTTCTTTAAAGAGGTGAGTCTTTTGTCATACTCTTTTACATGCATCCCAATCCTCATTTTGGCCATAATTGCTTTCTAACTCTCTGGGTAATGATGTACGTGTTCTGCTGTTTACATCTCAAATAGAAACAGGGGCACATCCAAACTCCTTAGCAGCACACCAGTAGAGTCTTCCTATCTTCCCTGGGGTTCTGCAGAAAAAAGCAATGAGGTGGTTTCCAAACATGTGAGGCAGTGTGTGGTTCTCATACTTTTACGTCACCTACGGGCTCAAGTAAGTTGTGCCATGATGGTCACGAATTATAGTTACCTTAGGATATAAGTTATAGTTACTTGAGATAATGATTACTAGACTGCTGAATTTCTATGGTTTGGTTTTTGGTATGTGGTATGACTTACTCCTGTTGCATGAGAAATAAAGGATTGACAGCAAGGTACCTGTTCGAGTCTGCAACTCATTTGAGGTCGCAAAACTTAACAAATGGACTAATATGGAACGGCATGGTCTTGCCATATGATTATAGCAGTGAGTTATAGTTAGTGTTGTCTGTTTAACAAGCTAAAAAGAGAGTGTACACCACTAACAATAATTTGAAGGTGGTAGATACATTGGAAAGTAAAGTTATAACTATACCTTTAAAAATGTTCATGGTTGTGTAGTTTTAACCTGGTTTTATAAGGAAAACACGTTTTCCTGACTATAACTAATCTGTAACCTTTGTTTTTTTTTTCATTAAATGCCATTGTTTTTTAAAGGGTTTTAATGACAATGTGTTTCAAATCATAGTACAGTGGAAAAGAGTGTTACAAAGGCTGTTATCATAGACTGGAATATTGTAGGTTGGAATTTAATGGAGCAGAATAGAGTGTGGTAGAGTATTGTGCAGTGTAGTAAAGTGCTATATAGTGTTGTGGCATGGTGTTTCACATAGTGGACTGAAGCAACGAGCTATACAGAGGAATGGCATGTCAAACAGTAGAGTAGGGTGGTGTAGGCTGTCATAGAGCAGAGTAAAGTGTTTGTTTTAGAGTGGAGTAGGGGTAAGTAGAGCATCATATGGTGGAGTATCTTCAAGTTGAGTGCCGTAGAACACAGGGGAGGAGAGTGTCATAGAGTGGAGTGCTGTGTCATATAATGGAGTGGCACATCACAGAGGGAAGTTGAGTGGCATGTTGTCTGGTGCCATATATTGTAGTACAGTGGCATAGAGTGGATGGGCATAGAGTGGAGTGCAGTGTCTCAGAGTGAATGTACAGTGCTTTCCCCTGGGGATCCACAGGGATCCTCACTCAGTCCAACATTATTTAATATTTATCTGACTTAGTTAGCATCCCAGATTCAAAACATTGGCTTGGCAATGATGTCATACACAGTGAGCATACAAATAGTTGTGTCGGCTTTCACAAATGAGCCATCTACTTCATTACGCTTCCATGACTGTATGCAGGAGGTACGTTCATGGATGAGCAAACATTGTTTGAAGTTTAACTCCGAATAAAACGTGGGTCATAATGCTTGCTAGCCTTTTGCCAACATGGGCCTCCCCCTGGTGCCTTGAAGAATTAGGTGCTTTATCTAAACCCATAACAAAGCTAGGAATTTAGGTGTCCTGATTGGCAATAAGCTGACGTAAAATGAAGAAAAATCTTCCTTTTCTTCCAACTAACACTAAAAGGACCATTATCATATGTATTAGTGTTATCAAAGCTGGATTTTTGCAATAGTATTTATATGAAAATCCAAGCTCAATATCTAAACAAACTGCAGATGGTTAAAAATGCAGCTGCCAGATTATTACTAGGTTTACCCAAATTCAAATGCAGCTGCCAGAATATTGCTAGGTTTACCCAAATTCCAATCCGTCTCAAAAGAAATTCATTAACTACACTGGCTCCCAGTAAGAAACCTTATCAAATTCCAGGCTCTCTGCTTTGCCTATAAAGCCTTGAATAATTCTGACTCTGACTTCCTTAGGCATCTTTTTAAATGGTACCAGCCCACCAGACTCCTGCACTCTGCTGGGGCAAAACTAATTGTTACACCCAGACTCTGAAAATTTAATTGGGGTGGGAAGAAGTCTGATCACGGAAACAGCTAAGCTGTGGAACACTTCCCCCCTCATATTAGATCCCTGCCCTCACTGTTCTCCTTCAGGAAGGAGCTTAAAACATGACTGTTTTATAACTAATATCTTCATCCAGTCGTGTTTCTTCCTAGTCTCAGGGCCAAGACACCTCAGGGTATACAAGTGTAAACTAAAGTTTATTAACACAACATAGAGTGGAGTTGCATACAGTGCAGCAGAGTGTTGCACAGTGAAGTGGTGCAGAGTGGAGTATAGTACAGTGGCTTAGAGTGTGATAAAGTGTAGTACAGTGGAGTATAGTGGAGTGGGGTACAATGGAGTGGAGTAGGGTAGAGAGATTAAAGTGTCATAGAGTGGAGTAACATGTAGACTATAGTGGCGTGGAGTGCAGTAGAGTTGAGTGGCACAGTATACAGCTGAGTAAAGTGTCATGTATTGGAGTACAGTGTTGTACAGTAGAGTGTAGTGGAGTGTCACACACTATTGGAAAGTAATTTACACTACAGTAGAGTGAAGTAGCATACGGTCTAGTTGATTTTTGTAGGGTGAAGTGGTGTCTAGTAGTGTTACAGAGTGGTACGGTGGATTGGCATACAGTACAATGTCATTGAGTGGCACAGAGTGGAGTGGTGTATAGTGCAGTAGTGGAATAGAGAGGAGTACTGTGTCAGAATAGAATGGAGTAAAGTGGAGTACAGTGCCATATGAAGAATTGCTTACATTGTCTTATAGTTAAATAGAGTATCATGGAATAGAATGTTGTACAGTGGCATACAGTGTGCGAAAGTGTTGTACAGTGAAGTGAAGAGGTATAGAGTAAAGTGTCTGAGAATGGCGCACAGTGTAGTCGAGTGGAGTGGAGTTGCATACATTAAGGTAGTGTGTGAAACAGAGTGAGTTAAAGTCTAATACAGTGGAGTACAGTAAAGTGGAGTGGTGTAACATGGTGTGGAGTAAAGTACCGTAGAGTTTATTAATGTGTCATAAGGTATAGTGGCATTCTGTGGAGTGTACTGGCATAGTGTAGGTAGTAACCTGTCATAAATTGGAGGGGGGTCTTGTACAGTAGAGTGGAGAGCTGGGTCGCATAGAAAAGTGTTGTATAGTGGAACAGAGTGTTATACATTGGAGTGTATGGGCCTAGAGTGGACTAAAGAATTAGACATTGGCGAGTACAGGGATAGAGTGGAGTCGAATGTCATAGAATGAAAACAACAAAAGAGTGTTCCTTGGTTTGGAGACACAAAAGTGAAAGAGCACAAGAGACCAACAAAGCCCATTAGGTTTATTTAGAAAGCCCTCACTCACCGACCTGGTCGGTGACATGCTTCATCATCGGGCCCCACTGGTTGTGACCGAATGTCACCCCAGTGTGCTACAACGCCAGATTTACTGCGGAGCGGGTAATGTGAAGATGTGAGGGCTAAGTGGTGAGTTACGTTAACAGAGTGAAGTGGTGAGTTAAAAATGCCTTGTATGTATCAAAAATTGATTTAATGGCTGATCATCAAGGGCAAAGTTAAAAAATGTGTTGGTAAACAAGGCCAACTAATTTGGATGGTCTGTTTCCAATAACATTATGTGATAGTGAGTGGTCAACATGTTTCTGCCAATGTTGGTATAGTTAACCTGGCATTCGTCAGGACCTAGAGTGAATAAACCCCGGCGGTATGGGCACGCTAAGGCCCACCCTACCAAGGGACGTGAAAGTAAAAAATGTCTGTAGAAGTGCAAAATAAAAGGGGGGCTTCACCGAACAAAAAGGCGGGAGGCACACACCCTCCTTGTCTCAAGGTCAGAGAAAATAAAAATTGTATGCAAACCTCCGAACCGGGTAATCGGCGAAACCCGGTTCGGAGGTTTGATCAGGTGGCCATTCGGGTGCCTGGCGTCGTGGGCGATGTGCCAAATACGCTGTCACCCCCTCCCGCCGTCTATGGGGTGAAAGTTCATCCCTTTTGAAGTGCATACACTTTTTATTGTCTTGCTCTCCTTGTGATGCAAGGGTACCATAATCCAATAATACAGCCTAGGCCTTAGTTATAGTTTGGGTGGGTATACTTTTCATTAAACCGTAGTACATGGCAGTGACAAGCCAGTATATAATTGGGTAATGGTTGTTTTCTGAGAATGAAAAGGCGGCTATATTCTTTTTAACTACCATTTGACTGTGTTCAGTGTTAGGGCCTTAGATCTAGGCAAGTGGGAGGTCCCTACCTACTACCACTTTATTAAAGTGGTAATATGTAGGGAAATATATTTATAGATTTTTAAAAATATTTATAAATAAGTTTACGTCCACATACTGCAAACATTTGTGAAATTCTGCAAAAGTACTGCAGTGATAGCTATCACTAAGTTTAAATGCCTCATAGCTTAGAAAAATACTTACCCTACTTAACTACTGTCACCAAAAAGCATCATCTCTGCACCATATAGTATAATTCTGCCAACTTTCATGTAAATCCATTCAGCTGTTGTTTCGCTCTAAATCAAATACAACAGTCTATGGAAAATGCATTGGAGGAAAAACGTGTTTTGGGACCTCCTTTTTTCTTTGCATCCTAAAAAGAAAGCACCACAAAAATTTACATCATCTAAAAATGTAGAAAACGCTGTAGGTTTGGAAAGTTTTGTGGTGATTCATCAAGTGGGTGGAAAGGTATTAGGGAGCTATTATCCAAGGAATTCCTATCTGAGAATACCAACTATAACTTCAGAGTAGCGATAAGATTTAATTTGATTTCTTTCTTTTTATCTATTGTATTTATTATGTATTTTGTTTATTCTTTTTCATAAGCATGAGACCATAAATGTGTATTTTAGTTGTGCATGTAGTAATTATGAAACTTTACATATGCATTTTTTTTGTGGGGGCGGCTTCCTTGCTACCTTTATTAGGATTGTCCTCCAAATAAAGCCCAAACTGAATGAAAGGCAATCATTGTTACCATATAAAAATTATATTTTTTGGCAAGTTATCATGTTGATTACAACCAGAATGCTTTAGTCATTGATATTTTGCAATTGTGCCTCCAAAACACCTATTTCGAATGGAATGACTGACTCTACTTACAATCGAACAGAACCTCAGTGGGTTTTCCCGGCGCACTATCATACGCCTATACTTTAATGGTGAAAATCGAGGAAGACTATATTCTAACTAACACCACAAGGCAGACTGGATTAGTGTTTTAGCATTGTGGAGAAGTGTGGCTCACTGGTTAGAGCAGGCAGACCCTGAAGCAGAGGTCAGACCCGGGACCAGCGTTCAATTCCCGACGCGGCAGGATCTTGAGCTCAAAATGTCCATGGACTCGATAATTCTCGCTTCGGTGCCTCCCCTAATCATGGGTTCACACTCTGCAACTCTGGGCATTAAGCTTGCTTAATCTCCACAACGGCCCCCCCCGCAGCGGGATGCCTGGCTTTCACCTTGGGGATGCCCTGTATGGGCTATCTCCACAGGGAAAAACCAGGACGGGTTCCCAAAGCAAGCGCGGAGATACCCCTTCGGGGTTCGATTCTGGCGCTATATAAGAATATAATAATAATAATAATAATAATAATAATTGTTATATAGTTGAAATGTTTCTTATTTGGAAAAACACCAAGGAAGCACTAGTAGAGAACATCAGGATACTTAACACAAAAGATCATAGAATGCAGTTCACATACAACATCATCCAATCTGGTATAGATTTCTTAGATGTATGGCTGGAAATAGATGCACAAAAGATCACCACAAAGATCTACAAGAAACCCATAGATCGCATTAACGCACTTATGTTTGAAAGCTTTCACCCCCCCATTGCTCGTGAAAACTTTACAATTTTTACAAACACGCCGTATCACACAGGAAACTGAAACAAAAAAGCAGGACACGTAAAGAGGTTCCCCACAATCTTGTTGACCAAACATGCAGAGAGTGCCATGTTCCACAACAGAGAGAGAGTTGTACAAAAAAAAAAAACCAGGAACACAACCAATCGTGTGATTTTTGTATCTCGATACTCAACCCTTTCTTGCTAAATAAAGAAGATAATCTAAAATCGATGGTAATTATTGAACAGAAGAACCAGATTTTCATGGGATTTTTAAAGACTAACCTTTATTTGCTCTCACACAATCACGCAACCGTAAAGCAATATTTACATCAGTGAAAACCAGGAAGACCACATGGATAACTACTGGCATGAGAAAGTGCTTAAATTGCATTCACTGCAATAATGTTATTGAGAGCCATACCCTCTTACACCCCAGAACAGGTGAACGTATTAAACTCTGTGATACTACCGACTGCAATTCCAAAACCATGGTTTAATCCATGAGCTGTCCCAGCGGTCTTGTTAGACCTGACACCATTGGCGTGGGTCTCCCTTCCATTTTTTGCTGTTGCCTCATGTATTTTTGCTGGTGTTAGATGCTTTGGGCACTGTGCCACTGCTATTCAGTGCTACAGTGCAAGTGCTCCCTATCGTAAATGGATATATTAATCAGTGGTTCCATGTTTGGCGATTTGGTTTACTTGTCACACCCCAGTCTAGTGCACTGAGTGTGTAGAGGGCGTGTAAATCCACATGCTGCTGGTGGGCTTGCAGCGCTGGCTGTGCCACCCACAGAAGCAGCCTTGTAATATGTGTCTAAGGTCTGCCATTGCAGAGCCTGCGTGCAGTCTGGTACTGTCATGCTGACTGGGCAAGTGCACCCACTTGCCAGTCCCTAAACCTTCCCTTTTCTTCATATCAGTCACCCCTATGTTAGGCCCAAGGGCAGGGTGCTTTGTAAGTATAAGGTAGGACAAGCCCTGATGTGTGTGGCATGTCCTAATAGTGAGTTACAGCCATTTTTGTTTTTCACTATTGCAAGACCACCTGTTCTCCATAGGCCAGAATGGGCTGTTAGAGTTATTACATTTTATACTCCTAACTGTCTCAGAGAACATGGTAGAAATTCGAGTTTAGTATGCCTGAACTCAGAATGATAAAATACATCTTTTAGTGAAGTCGGTTTTAACATTCTGTGTTTGAAAATACCACTTTTAGAAAGTAGGTATTTGCTTGTCTAACCATTCAAACCTGCATCAGCTAGGTTGTGTCCTTTGTCTGGTTTTGTGAGTGACAGGGCTAGGGGATTCAAAGAGACAGGCTGAGTCACCCAGTGGTGAATAGAGAGATCTGCATCTAGATGGGAGGGAGTAGTTGCACCTGAACCTTGAATAGGGCTGTGCCTGCCTTCCACAATGGTCATCGTCGCTGCTGCTGCCGTCGCAAGTCCGAAGGAGGGTGTCGCCACTGTAGTTGTCGCACTGCACCGCATCAGGAAAAGAATCTCGCTGCCCTGCCTCTGGGTGATTGTACTACATGGATGTAAAAAGAAGTATACCTATTCCATTCCTGGTGAGATACACAATGCTCCAGGGAGATTTGTGGGAAATAATGCAAATCTGTTTACTCGCTGATATGTGGACTTGGACATAAATGTGACAATAGTAAAGAATTCACACTAAGGGGTCTATTGAGATGGCGGGCAAAGTCTGCCCACCACTGTAACGGCAAAAGGGACTCCCCGCCATATGTGCGGCAGCCCAGCGAATCAGATTAGGATGCGCCTGCCAGTCATGCCGCATTTTTTACATTGCGGAGGGCGGTCCTTTCGGCAGCACCTGCCGCAATATAAAAAAGGCTTGTTGTACATTTGCATGCACAACATGGGAGGCACTGCGCGGCGGACCTTCTTTGACTTACTACAGCTGTGCTGGAACTGGCAGCTGCTCTCCACCTTGAGTCCACATCCACTTAGGTTGGGATCCAGGCAGGTGCTGTGAGTTATTTCCTGCTTCAGAGGTGATTAGTCATGATCAGGAAATATATTTTCTCCATTTGCAGTTATGTTTGCAATTTGCAACTCCTTTCACAATTGGCAACTACATTCGCAATTGTAGCCTCGAATTATATGTACATGAAGAATTGCAATTTCCTCATTGCCCTTCCCAGTGATTTGCAATTATGAAATTGCCATTTTTACATTTGTACATCTACCCCCAGATTCTTCAACCTGTCATTAAACTAAATGCATTAAATTATTTACATTTTGTAGCTCAAAAACGTATGTTGAGCTTGGTAGGCACTATGGGCCAAATTTGTAGAAGAGTTGCGTCGCCTTTGCACCATGCAAAGGGGCACCAGAGTGATGCAATTCTTAAGTTAGATTTATCAAGCGATGCAAGGTCACCTTTTGTGGCCCTGCATGACTTGATAAATGTTGAGTAGCGCAGCG
This sequence comes from Lissotriton vulgaris, assembly GCF_964263255.1. Lineage (NCBI taxonomy): Eukaryota > Metazoa > Chordata > Amphibia > Caudata > Salamandridae > Lissotriton > Lissotriton vulgaris. The sequence goes on along the minus strand of NC_141694.1, from coordinate 1,803,688,893 downwards.
TAAACCGCTGTCTTGCGTTACTCTGTCCCAGGGAGGTGTCCCCTGGGTGGAGCGTGGGTTTTCCCATGCATTAACAATGGGTTTTGGTGCATTCGAAGATTTACCATTACTGGTAGATCTAAGAATGGGTCAAAATGCTACACATCACCAAGGGAGGCAAACAAGGAGAAATATCTTGGGTTCTCCTTTGTTTTTTCCTCTTTATATGTATGTTGCTTTCTGCAGCACATGCAGAAAGAGAAAATGTCTCAGGGGATTGTTTTTGTGCAGGAAGGTGTTGTTTCCTGTGCAAAAACAATCTTTCTTACAATGTAGGCACACTTGCCCCATGGTGCAAGGGTGCCTGCATTGGCACTGGGCAGCACATTGTTCGCTAGCACAGGGAATAGACAGGAATGCGCTGTAAAATGTAGAATATGGCGCATTCCTGCCCTTTCCCTATCACAACCTGTGGCGTCAGGGTTGTCATCAGTCCAGGCATCATTGGGAACGGCTCTCTGAATCAGAAGCATGTTCTTGTCATAGTGTACCACCTCCTCCAAAACCAGATACCACATCCATCCACTATTTTAGCAGAATGCTTTATATCACATTTATATAGAGCTACGTTCACCCAAGAACTGGTTCTATTGATGCTATTAACTAGAAACTAAACTGAATAAAACTGAACTTCACATATCCGGGATAACTGAATTGCTCTAACTTAGCATATTGGGAAGAAAATAACCAGGTGGTTACCTTCTTCCAATAACTGAGTTGGCTAGCTTATTGCTTGGACTCACTGTGGACAGTATTGTGTAGTGCTGAACCATGTCTCCCAATTTAGTACGCTTTTTCTGAGCTCCTCTGAAGGATATTTGGCAGTCTCTTTCTGGGATGCACATGGACAATGCTTACTAATCATTCTGCAAAAAAAACAATTGATGGACAGAATGTTGAACAATGTCAAACTTTCACCCCAATACAGAATTCTGGGCCTTAATCCATTGTATTGTTTCTCCCCATGCGAGCAATTTTCACACTAAGTGGGATTGGTGTGCCTAGATGTGGGTCTCTTGCTCGCTGTTCCACTGGATTCAAGCTAGCCTGGCTGATGAGGGTGTTACCCTGAAAGTGGTCGAAGGATGCTTGTTTCAAGTCCGGGATTACCATGCTTGGCAGTTCAGGCTGTACTGTTCCATGAGGAGTAGGGTTAAGACTGATTTTACTATGGTTGGGTGCAAAGTGTGGTGGCGTAGTGAGCAAGTTAATGATGGATTTAACCCAGATCTCTTGACTGGGGGGTGAATGTTTAATTCATTCAGCATTCCGTCCATCATTTGTTGCTGCACACTTTTCTTCGCCCTAAGTGGGATGGGTATGCCTAGATGTGGGTTTCTTGGTCGCTATACCACTGGATTTCCAGTTAGCCTGGCTGATGAGGGGTGTTACAGCAAAACCGGTCCCAGTATGCTTGTTTACGTCCAGGGTGAACCCGGCTTGGCAGTTCTGACTGGATTGTTCCCATGAGGAGCGGGGTCAAGATGGATTTGGATATAATTGTGTCCAGACTGGGGTGGCAAAGTGAGCAAAAGAACAATGGATTTAACCTGCATCGCTTGACTGAGGGTGAATGTTTGATTCATTAAGCATTCTGTCCATCAGTTGTTGCCGCAGCACTAATCGTCTGGACATAAACCTGGGGGTCTGTCAATAACAAGCTTTGTGCATCATACCGGCCACCTTAAAGTTAATCCTTTTCAGTTTAGGTAGCCAGTGGAGGTGCAGTAAGAAGCCAGAAATGTGACTGGGTTTCCTTAAGACTGGTTCTGAGAACAAGGGTTATTAATATACAACTCTCTGTTATGTCTCAACATAGTTCTCTGAGGTCTTGCTCAACCCCTTGTAGCTGTAGCACAAGAAGCTGACAATTCCCATGAGAAATATGCTTGACGCAGACCCACCAATTTAGAAATCGAGAAAGCAACAAGATACAATTTAGAAACCAAGTAAGAAAAATAAAGACAAATTTAACTCCTTCCATGCTCATGACGGCTCCCGGCCGTCCGAACGTTGCCGCTCCGTCCACACGCGATTAATTCCCCACCTGTGCGGGAAAATTAATTAGTGGGAAGAATTCAGACGGCTCCCGGCCGTCATGAACACACGCCTACTGTGACTCATGACGGCCGCAAGCCGTCATGAGCAGCAGGGCTCCACGGACACCCCCTGCGAGCCGCAGCGAAATTCATGCAGCAGCAAAGGGGTTAATAGGGAATATATACAAAACAATCAACATCCTATAAGAACTGGAATGTTTTTAGACAAAAATTGCCGAGAAACCATAAACTCAATGTAAAAATTCAGTTTGTGTCTGACCAAGACCTAGCTGCGATTTCAGACCATCCGTTTGGATGAGCCAAGTGGGTCACACCGGTCAAAATTTTTATCTTAGGACTAAGGGCCAGATGTACTATATCTTGACTTAAGCCTAGTCCAACCCTAAATGTTATTTGTTTTAATGAAAGGTTACCAGATGAGTTAGACACTTTTCACACTCTTTACCAGACTTTGAATACATCTGACAGCCAGTTTCTCTCCTTAACTCGCCATTGATTCAGAAACTTAACTGTGACAAGCTGAGGGAAGAGGAGTGAATGGAGGGCATACGAAGGGAGAAGGAGGAGTATCTGTGCTTCATTTGTGCCAGTGTCTGCTGTCGCTGGATACCAGCGACTATATTATAACCCTGGCACTTAGTGATGACAGTCCACCACATGGCAGCGCTTTCGGTCCATTTTTTAACACATGAGCAAAGTGTTTACCATTGCAATATATTGTTAAAAAAGTATTAATACCAGGGAGTCCAGACCAAACTTACAGCCTTGGGTCACTTAGTATAGTTCAAATTATCACAAATAAAGGACTGTAGGGTTCAGGAAAGTGTCTTCTGTAATGTAATTCCGTACTTATAAAGAGCAATTGTCACTCCGCGAGGAGTATCCTGGCGCTGAACTGCACTAGTATTTGGCAGTGTTGCCTGGGGCCATATGTGCTACAACATTCAGCGGTCTCCTGAGAAATATCCTTGGACCTGGCATTTACTTTTTTATGAATTGAGCCTGGGCATATTGGGGAGAGAGTGTTGACTTGCTTTGAAGTGGGCAAGTGGAAGGAAAAGTTGGGAGTCTTGGGGGAAAAAGATAATGTTGCAGAAAGAGGGCAGCTAGGAACAGAGGAGACTGTGATTCTCTGAGCAGAACAGGTAAGTTTCAGACTGGGGTGAAATCAGACAGGTTGAGGGAGACGTGGGCAGGCTGAGAAGAGAAGGGGTCTACTCGAGGGAGAATAGGCAAAGTAGGAGAGACGGAAGCCTAAGTGGAAATTCAGCAGACTCGGGGAGGGAAGGGAAGACAGAGAGGAAACAGGCCTGGCAGGCTGAGAGGAAAGCGGGAACGAGGAAGGAAATTGCACTCTAGGAAAAGAAATTGAAGACTCTGGGGGAAAGTGGGTAGACCAATGGGCAAGAAAACAAACAATTTGAGGAAAAAGTAGAATAATGTGAGGAGAAATGGGCAAAATTGGGGGAGAGCATGGAAAACAGAAGGGATATGAGGCAGGCTAAGGGCAAATAGGGAAATAGGCAGGTTCAGGGAGAGCTGGGAGACTGTTGGAAAACAAGAAGGCTAAAAGGGTAGTGGGCAGCTGAGGGGAAAGTGGAAATAGTTTGAGGGGAGAAAGAGTAAACTAAGGGGAAAATGGGCAGACTGGGTGGATGACAGACAAAAAAAATGGAAGGGGAGTTTTGTCAAAATCTGATAGATGCAAGGGGAGAGCACACAGGCTTGGAGCAAGTGAGTGGCCCCAGGAAAAAATAGCAAGAATCTGTGGACAATAGGGAGACCGGGCAAAACTGGGCAGGCTCAAGGGGAGAACAGGCAGACTTGTGTTAAGTTGTTAGACTGAGACAGAGAGCAGGAAGATGGACAGTGATAAGACCTGTAGAAAGTATCCCTATTCGGAGAGAATGGAAAAGCTGGGGTTAAGTGGGCAGACTTAGTGTCGAGATTGGGCAGCTTGGGCAAAGCGGACAGCCTAAGAGGAAAAATGGACGCTTTGAGGAGTAGTGCCAGAATAGAGAACACAGGCAGGCTGAAGAGAAAGTGGTCAGACTGGGAGACTTGAAACACTAGAGAAAAGAAATCAGATGGAAGGTAAAAAGGGCAGACTTGGATGGAGAGTGGGACAGAATCTGAGAAAGAAGGGAGATGAAGGGAAAAAACTGGACCAAGGACAAATGACTATTGTTGGAAAGTGGTTTATTAGGAGTGATAAGTAGTGACTTACCACTAGTAATAAGGCCACAAGCAGAATGAAAGGGTCTTAACGAATTAATCCCTTGCTCAACCCCTTGATATCTGGCAACAAGCTGGCAGGCCCACCTGCATCATCTCCACCAAGAAGTCAGCATCAAAGAGTGTGTTTACTGGACTTTTGAGGATTTGGCCAGGTGCATTTTTGGGAACTGTGATCCCAGCATCCTGAGGACCATCTCAGAGAGTGAAGACCCCTGGACCTGGATTGATTTTTGTGGACACTTTGAACCCTCAAGGAGAAGAAGAAGATCCAGACGTTTGGTGAAGATTGGGAATTTTGGGGTAAAAAGCCCTATAAAGTGATGACTTGATGTCGAGTCAAGCCGGCAATGGTGAACTCCAACCCAGACTGGATTTCAGGTGCCACCCGAAAAGTTCCAGAGATCAAGACTTCGAGGAGTTGACCTGGGGTTTCCGCTAGACTAAGCCAACAATCCACTTCAAATCCATCCTGCTGGAGAGGCCTTCTCAACGTCGAGAGAAAATCCCCCGGAAAGGTTTCTATGTGCAAAGGTAACATTTTGACCGTGGCCTCCTTCTTAGTGTATGCGACCAGGGTTCCATCTTGGTTGACCTCATACTTTGACTTTGTCTCCATCAAGCGTGACCAGATGTCCCGATTTGGGCCTATAGGTTTTTAAGCACTAGAAAGTGTTTATTCAAAAAAAATCATATCTCCGGTTCCCTACATTTGAATTTTGTCGATTTGGTGTCTATTTGTTCATATAAAATAATCTATTTTTATAAACTGGTGTTGGATTCGTATTTTTTGTTGTGTCTTACTTATTTATTGTATTAATGTTTTTAAATGGTTTACACAACTGTATCCTAAGATAAGCCTTTCCGATTGTTGCCAGCTAGCAAGGGTTGAGCAAGGGATTCACGTATTGGGACCCTATCAGACCCTTTTATGTGGCCTTATTACTTGTGCTAAGTTACTACTGTTCACTACTAATAAACCACTTTCCAACAAGTATACTAGATGAAAATGGCCAGATTAGAGAACGGGCAGACTAGGGGAAATTAAGTAGGCTGAAAGAAAAGTAGACAGAATTAGAGGGTGATTTGTGGAAGACTGATACGACTTGCGTGAAAGCGGGGAGACTGAGAGGAGGACAAGCAAACTATGGTGAAAGTGGGCAAACTCAGGGAAAACAGAAAGTCTTGAGTGTAGAATTGATGAACATAGTGACAGAGGACAGGATCAGGAATGAGAGGGTACAGATAGGGAGAAAGCAGGCAGGCTCAGGGTAGAACTGGGAGACTTGGATGAAAAGCATTATCAAACTGGAAAGAAAGTGGGAGGACCTGGGAGGTCAACAGAGACATAGGGGGGAATGTGCAGGCTGAGGGGAAGGGTACAGACTAGAGGTGAAGAGGGGCAGACTGATAGGCAAACAAGCAGTCTCAGAGGAGAGTGAGCAGACTGCTGGCAAATTAGAAGACAGAGGGAAAAGTGGGCAGTGTTGGAGAGGGGAGAATGGACTGAATAGGGGAAGAGTGGGCAGGCTCTGGAGCAAGTGGCAGGCTCAGCGGAGAAAAGACAGACTGGATGGAAGTGAGCGGGTTCAGGGGAAGTGAGCAAATGGTAGAGGACAGTTGACAGACTCAGGTATTGAGATGGAAGCTATTGAAGGATGTATGAAGGTGTGTTGAGAATTTCAGACAACCTGCAGTGAGGGCTTGGGGGTGGCAGATGGTAGCTCTGAATAGGTTCTTGAACACTCGCAGTTAGCTGGCTGAGGGGTTACAGATGGGCTATGGGGAGTTTCCTCATTATCAAGTGGTGTCTGAGATATCGGAAGTGTTCTTCATTGTGTATGCTAGTTGAATAAAGCGCTTTTAACCTGTTTACCTGAAGTAACAGCATGTCTCCTGTGATTACCCCAGATTTGAAATGTTTGTGTTGCTTTCCCCTCATCATCGACCATCTTGCACGCTCTTATTTTCCTTTTTTACCCTCACCACTTCCTCTGTTGCTCTGCCACTTTTCCACTCTCTCCCATTGTATTTCAACCTCCATGTATTCCTCCATTACATTTCCACCCTATCCCGCTGCTCCATTGATTTTTGTCACCCCAACACCTTAATTCCTTACAGTGCTTCCCTCTGCGCATACTCCTGCAATCGACTTCCAATCTGCGGCTTTTTGCTTGCTTCAGTCCTGAACATTGGTCTCCCACCACTCTCCTTAATGCATTTTCTTTTTCGTGAGTGCCCAACCGTTGCACTGATACATGATTGCTCACTCATTTTTCCCCTCCTGTATTTACTTTTTTCTAACCTAATTTACAGATTGAATATTAGACCTTCACTTATGTCTGAAGAGTACATTTAACTCAGACAAAAGTAAAAATTGTCTGCTGCTGCGTTACAAAATGAATGAATACCTTGCACAGTCAAAAACACTGGTGGTCAGTTTGGAATGCTTTTTCTTTCAGAAATGCATTTCAAAATGACTGCCAATGTGTGTGCATGTGCTGTGCCATAGCAGCATTCATCTTCTCTCTGGGTTTTCTCATAAAGACAAAATATTTCAAGATGGATGAGAATGCATCCATGTGTGAATGTTGTGTCTATTTGACGTTTTTCACTATGTTTTACGAACAAACACTACTATCATAGTCAATAGCTTATTAGGCATCACTTGTTCAAGGTGAGGCCTATGGACTTTTTTTCAATGTTTTTTGCTCTAAGCTACTTCTATAGCAAAGAGGTTTAGAAACAATTATTTTTGCTTTTGACATTCACTTTAAGCACAAATATATCTGTGCTTGATTCTTTATCTAAATTTACAGGGCATTAAATACAGCTATGCAGAGTCAAGTCCAGGCCTTTAAATGATATGAGTGACCTTCAGTTCCTGGGTGATTAAATGCCTCTGGAGTGTGCCTGGAGTTGGAAAGTATGAGTTGGAGTGTTTGGTCCTTTTAGTTAGTTCTATGATTCTTAGTGACATCTGGTTCATGAATGTTTCTGTTACGCATGGTGTATTAGTCTAGAATATCTAGGTTACTACGTTTAAATGACAGAGTCTGGGTGGCCTATTGCCTCCAGGAGTTGTTGTAAACCTTGATGTGCTTGGCTGGGATTTCTAGGTTATTTTAGTTAAACTTCTGAGTCTGAGTTTCCTCCAGTCCCTGTGTGTTGTTATAAAGCCTGTTGGTTTTTCTCTAGTATATGTAGGTTGCAATATTAAATTAACAATTTTTAGTGTGCTATTGACCCCGGAAGTTGTTAGACCTGTTGTGTTTGTTAAGATATCTAGGTTATTATATTTAAATGTCTGATTCTCAAGGCATCTTTTTCGTGGTTAATGATGTATAGCCTGTTGAATATGTCTATGGATGGACCGTATGATTTGACACTTTTAGGTTCTTTTAGTTATTAATTCCTAATGGATTTCAAATGCATTTGAAGCCAGCAGTAAGGTCAATGGGGTGCTAATAAGTAGAGTAGGTCCACCTGCACCACCTCAGGTCTGGCAGTTTCATTGGGAAAGAAGTATTACCTCTCTTATATTTGGTTTGAGAAATACTTTATTATGAGAAATTAGGTGTCATTTTGAAATACAATAGTACAAGAAAAAGGAAAATAAAGAAATACAGTGAAATCAACAATCTGTATCAGTATAAATATGAAAAAGCGAAAAAGGAAAAGAACAGTAGGGATCAGTGACTGATATCATGAATAAAAACCGTAGACATTTTATAAATAGAACAATAAACATACACATAAGAAAATATGATTTAAGGAGGTTTGAGGACTTCTTGCTGGGAGGGTTGCAATGGGGAATGCGATTTAGCACAATTATCAAAAAACACTGTAATAGGTAACCAAAGTTGGATCCTCTTTGCAATTATAGGTGAAGGCAGATTAGAAAATGTATCCAATCTATGATTATGACAAACATCATACCACCAAGCTTTATATGAAATGTTAGAAAAATTCTTCCAATTTCTCGTTATTTGTTGAAAGGCAACTGCTAATAACAAATCAACAGTTTTAAAATTGGTTACGTCAACCCAGGCTGATGAAAGGCTGCCTAAAAATATATTAGTTGTGGAAAATGGGATATGTGTGTTAAAAATTAAATTGATTTGGGCCCAAACACGTGACCAAAAGTTGCTCCCTAGGGGGCAAAGAAATAACATATGAAATAAATCAGCATCAGGGGAGGCGCAAGACCAACAAATATTCGGTGTGTCAGGAAACCGTTTATGTAAGGTCTGTGGGGACAAAAAAGTCTATGATAAATATAAAATAGTGTTTGTGTAAGGCTAGCTGATCTCGAAGTCTTCCGAAGTTTTGTCCAAATGGCCTTCCAAACTGATAAAGACCAATCAACGTCGAAATCCTTTTCCCATTGTTCTTCAACTAGTGTTTTGTTTCTAGGTGTAGGAGTGGATTGGAGAAAAGTATATAAAGTTGATGCTTTCGGTAGAAGGCGCAAAAGCAAGGACATGTTTGTATGTATGGATTGAGAAGGTTGAGCAGCAGTAGAAAGGAGTGAATATGTGTCTAAAACGGCTGTTCGAAGAGCATTGTATTTGTCTAGAAATGAGGTGGGCAAATTATACAGCTAACTAAGTGAGGAAAAAGAGAGAAACTCTTCATTGGAAAAAAGTTGGGAAATCCACATTAAACCTCGCTGTCGCCATGTTTTCCAGTAAAAAGGTTGGTTCCTTATCAATAAACCTGTGTTATGCCAAATTGGAGAAGTGAGAAAGGAGGCTATATTAATGGGAGTTACAGGGTACAAAGGTCTAAGGAGTTTAGAGGTGAATTAATTTAGAGTTTACGAGAAAAGGAAAGATACTCCTGAAACGAAAAAGGAGAGAGAAAGGAAAGTTCAACTGAGGTCAATAAAGGGGAATTATCAATAGAGTCAAGCAGCCAATAAGAAGCCTGCTGTAGTTGGAAGGCCCTATGATAAACTGAAAAGAGAGGAAAGTTAACCCCTCCCTCTTCTTTGGGACGGGCAGGTTTGAGGGTAGAGATATGTAGTGTCATCTTATTCCATAGAAAGGATGATAAAACGAAGTGATAGCCTTGAAAAGTTTAGTGGATATAGGTACTGGGATATATTAGATATGGTATATAAGACAATGGGTGAAAGCATCATTTTGATGGTATCTAATTGACCCCACCAGGACAAAAATAAAGGATGCCATTTGGCGCTGAGATCGGAGAGTTTTTGAAGGTAATTATTCAAACACAAAGTAACTGTGCCTTTGATGGTTGGTGCAAAATGTAAGCCCAAATATTTAAAAAAGAGTAAGATTTCCAGGTAAAATTAGTGGATTTAAAGTCATCTTTGAAGGTGTATTTGGTTAAAGGTAAGATCTCGCATTTATCAACCTCTCTTATATTTGGACATACCCAGATCAGCTATTACAGTAGCACATACTTGGGGCATGCTGGTTATTTACACATACTTTGTAATGTTACAGAACTAATGGACTCCCTCATCTGAGCCACTCACTGGACCCTGGTCTTGGCCACAGTGCGACAAAGGTTTATACACTTTGGCATAATTCTCTCTTAAGGCCATGCAGTATGTTTTATTTTTATAATTTAGGGGACATTTTTGTCAATGCTCTGAAAGTGTACCATACGGCACAATAAAAATGATGGTGCCATTTGGCATATTTTCAATACAAAATCTTGAAAGTGGGACTTTCTGCTGTAAAATGTTTTTATTATTACTTTATGCCACATTTTGGATGGCGCTGTGCGAAAGGAAAAACTGGGTAATTGTCCGCCCATTATTGAATAGGGCAGGTGGAGAAACAGCCAAAACTCCAAAGGCCCTTACACCAGCAGTCATCAGAGGATATTGTCAACCACAGATTCAGTGTAGTCTCCGTTGCTGAGATACTTAAGTTCTGCTCAACTCTGAATGAGCTCAGTTTAGCAGAGAGGATACTCCATCGCCGATGCGATAGAGTACCCTCTCTGCCGAACCCTTAATCAGGCCCTTAATCTTTTACTTCACTCTCTGAAACCTCTGAGATACTACTCACACGTCCATGCATCAAATAGTGCCTTGTTTATTATCTCTATTTCAGATAACATTTTCTAGTCTTCGGAATTGATGGCACTAAACATCGTGCACACACTATCGAAGGACAAAATATCGCAAGGTAAGGTAAGTAGAGATTTTCTATACATAACCCTACATATATTACCTACAGTGGATCTCCAGTAGATAGTTATGGTTAGGACCTATTTTCCATAGGAAACATGTTTTTTGATCTGCCAATATCTTTGGCGCCGTTAGACAAATCTTTGCGAAATTCTCAAAGCTAATGGGGCACTCCGGTCAGCTCCTGACTTGAAAGTTTCGGGGTGATTCGTCAAGCGGGGGCTAAGAAAAAAGGGGGGTCCCAAAACACATTTTCCCCATGTTAATTTCGTTAGGAAAAATTGAACAGGCTACAGCCCAAACATTTGAACGGAATTACACCAAATTTGGCAAAAAGGTAGCTCATAGTTCAGAAAGTGGTAAAAAAGGGGGTGGTGATGGACGGAGCATCTGAATCAATCAAACACTCACACCCAGTCAAAAAAATCTGGGTTTAATCCATCACCGTTCTTTAGCCCACTCTGCCACCCCAGTTCAGACATGGCTATATGCAAATCAGTCTGACCCTGTACCTCATGGGAACAGTCCAGCCCGAACTGCCAAGCCATGTCTTCCCTGGACCGGAAACAAGCTTCCGAGGACCGGTTTCTGGCATTCCAGCCGCCTTCAGCCCGGCTTGCTTGAGTCCAGTGGCAAAGTGAGCAAGGGACTCACGTCTGAGCATACCCTGCCACACTTATGGCGGCCAAAAGCGGTACAAAAGGGGGGGGGGGTGATGGACTGAGCATCTGAATCAATCAAACACTCACACCCAGTCAAAAGATCTGGGTTTAATCCATCACCGTTCTTTAGCCCACTCTGCCACCCCAGTTCAGACATGGCTATATGCAAATCAGTCTGACCCTGTGCCTCATGGGAACAATCCAGCCCAAACTGCCATAGTTCAGAAAGTGACTTTTTCTTAAATGGTGTAAATCAGTTTGGTAGTTTCTGAGATATTAAAAAAAGAAGACATTTAATATCTGAGCACCGAGGAGGAGTTGCGACTTCATTCTAATTGGTTGCCAACACTCCAAACCAGGAAGTGTTAGCAGCAATCCCCCAATCTCACACCTTTCTGAGTGGCTTTGATATCAATTCTGTACACTAAACATGGTCTGTGTGGAGGCATACTATCACTGGCTTTATCGAGCTCAGTAAATCAGCTTCCAGAGAGCACAAGTATGGTAGATCAGAGGGTGGTCTGTCATTATACATTTTTTTGAAACTGCAGGTGAAAATTGAAACAATAGTATTTCAAAAGATTTTTTTTTGCAGTTTTATATAGTGCGAAGTCAGCCCAAATGTATCAGAGCACATTACATGAGCACCAGTTATTATTATTATTATTATTATTTATTTTTATAAAGCGCATAGTCACCCGGAGGTATCCCAGCGCTGAAGAACCCTAAAACAATAAAAACTGAGGACCGAGGCTGAGTTCACGAGGGGGGACAAGGGAGCTAGGGGAAAAGATGTGTCTTTAGTAGTTTCCTAAAACGAAGGTATTGGGGTTCCAGGCGAAGATCCAGAGGAAGGGAGTTCCAAAGACGGGCCGCATGGACCGAGAACCGTCTTCCTCCTGAACGTGCTTTCCTAAACCTTGGGGCGTTGATGAGATTTTCAGCGTTGGAGCGGAGGGATCTCGTGGCTATGTAAGGGGTGATGAAATTGCGGAGAACTGGGGGGCCTTGGTTGTTCAATGTTTTATGCACCAAACACAAGGCTTTAAATTTAATTCTCTCCCTTATAGGGAGCCAGTGCAGAAGTTTGAGGGCAGGTTTGGCCGATGATCTGGCCGGGGTGTTGGTAATGATCCGGGCAGCAGTATTCTGAATCCTTTGCAGTTTATTCAGTGTTGCTTCCGGTGCACCCAGATAAATCGCATTACTATAGTCCAGTCTTGATATAATAAGACCCTGGACTAATAGTTTTTGCGATTTCGGAGGAAGAAGGGGCAGGACTTTCCTCAAAGATTTTAGAAGACCGAAACAGGTCCCTACGACCTTCTTTGCTTGCGGGGCGAATGAAAGTTCCGAGTCAATCCAGACACCCAGACTTTTCACCTCTGACTTTGGGTCTGGGGGAGGACCTAGACATGTTGGCCACATGTTCAGAGGAAGTGAAGTTTCTTTTGAGCCGAGTACAAGGACCTCGGTTTTTGTCCCGTTTAATTTTAGCGCTGATCTATTCATCCAGTGATGGACCTGCGTGAGGCAGTTGAGGAGATCAGTTTTCTGTTGTTTAGGGTGGGACAGAGACACCACTAATTGTGTGTCATCAGCGTAGCTGATGACACTCACTCCGAAGGGGGTGATAACCTCCTCCAATGTGGACATATAGATATTAAAAAGTGTGGGGCTCAGGGAGGAGCCCTGAGGCACGCCACATTGGAGGGGCATTTCGGAGGAGCGGGCGTTCTTCTCCCATATCTGATAAGATCGTTGTGTCAGGAAGGATACGAGCCAGGATAAGGCTGTGCCTTCCAGGCCAACTCTTGCCAGCCTTTCGATGAGGAGTTGATGGTCAACGGTATCGAACGCTGCGCTAAGGTCGAGGAGGATCACTGCCACTGATCCTCCTCCATCCAGCAGCGTTCTGGCTTCCTCTACCGCCGCCAGGAGGGCGATGTCCGTGTCCTGTCCTGGTCGGAAGCCCGTCTGGGAATTTTTCAGTTTGTTGTTGGCCTCTAGGTATTGCGAGAGTTTTTTGTTGATGAGTTTTTCGGCGATTTTACTTACTCCTGGGAGTAATGAAATGGGCCGGTAATTCGCCAGGTTTTCAGGGTCAAGAGTGGGTTTCTTCAGTAAGGCCTTTACCACCGCCTTCTTCCAGCTCAGGGGCACAACTCCCTGATGAAGTGACGTATTAATCAACTGAGTGAGGGAGGGGATAATAGAAGGGGCTACCTCCTTAAGGATCCGCAGAGGAGCAGGATCTCTGGGGGAGCCGCTCTTCATGGAGTTGAGCGTCGTCCGTACTTCGTCTAGAGTGACCTGGCCCCATGTGGACAGGCCAGTAGAAGAAGTCGGATATGGGAGAGCGATTTCTTCCCTCGGGCTCAGGGGTGGAATTGAATCCAGAATTAATCGGATTTTGTCCTGGAAAAAGTTAGCCAACTGTTGGCATTTCTCCTGGTCGGCTTTAGGATCGGAAGGGGATCCCCGTCCTTGATCTGGTGGTTTTGAGAGTTCTTTGAGGATAGCAAATGCTTCTTTCCCGGAGCCACCCGCTCTCTCTATTCTCTCCTGAAAAAAACGGCTTTTGGTTTTCCGAATAGCAGATTTGTAATTGAGAAGAGAGATGGAGTAGATATTTTTATTTGCTCCTGTTTTATCACGTCTCCATGAGCGTTCAGTTTTTTTACATTCTTGCCGTAGGGCTTTAAGCTCTGGAGTATACCATGGAGCAGGGGATATCTTTTTTAGCTGTTTAAAAGTAGTGATTTTTGGAAGCAAAGCGTCGAGAGACGACGTAATCCAGTCATTGAATTGTTTATCGGCCACATTCGGGTCCGAGGAAAGCTCGGGAGTGGAGTCTGTAAGAGAACGGGCCCATATATCAGATGATAATTTATGCCATTGGCGGTCGGTGACCTGGGTTTTAGGAGTTAGGTGATTAGATATGGGAGTTTCCCAGAAGAACGGAACCAGGAAATGGTCAGTCCATGGAAGGGTCACCGGAGGGTTAGTGGTCGTTGTTGGAATATTGGTAAAGATGGGATCCAATAGATGGCCCTTCTCGTGGGTGGGCTCGTTGTTCACCAGACATACCTCTAGGGCTGTAAGGTCGTGTCTGATGTCCGAGGCGACACGATCCGTTGGGTCAAGGAAGTGGAGATTGAGATCACCTAATAGCAGGAAGTTGGAGGTGGAGGAGGCTAGTTGGGAAGTGGATTCAACTATGGAGTTGGAAAAATTGCCTGGGGCCCCGGGAGGACGATAGGTCAGAAGCCCCGCCACAGTGAAGGCTGGAGAGATTTGGATGGAGAACTGGCCGCACTCACAATCCTCGATATCGGCGTTAGTCATCCTACAGACGTATCGTTCCCTGTGGATTATGGCTACCCCGCCTCCTCTCCCTTTAGGTCTATTTAGCGTTTGGCAGAGATAACCTGTGGGGAGGGCTGTGACGATATCTGGATTGGTGCAGTCAGAAAGCCATGTCTCTGTTAGGAACAATAGGTCGAGATCCTGATTTTGGATTAGGAGATTTACTTCGGTGGCGTGTTTCGGGAGGGAGCGGCAGTTGAGGAGTCCAGCTTTCAGAGCCGGTCTGTTGATTTTAGGGGGGGGAGTCGGATTGCAGTATGAGCAGGTCGAAAAGACCTTACCTTCCGTAACCGTGTAGTGGCAGGTCGGGGTGGTTTTCGGACGTAGGGCGCGTAATGTATCAGCTGAATACCTCACTTGCTCCTGAGGGTCACCTGGCAGAGTAACGGGGCCAAGGGCCGTCCGGGTCCGGACGGGCCCAGACGGGCTTGCCTTTGGCGCGCCTTCGGCGCGCTGACGGCGCGCCCGCTGCGCCCGTCCGCTGCGCGTCCGGTGATTGCACATTAATTTATGGGGTTAAGGAGGGGAGTGGGCGTGGCCTCAGGTAGGCGTGGCCTTGCTTGCTCGCCGTAAATGGCGGCGGGAAATAGTTATTCCAGGGTTTGCTCGTTGCAGCGAGGGATTCGCTGTTTCAGCGTGACTCTAGCCCGCTCTGACTGTTTGCCGGGTGAGTGCGCTTTTTAAAATACAATTTTAGTAAGGTGACACAAAAATACAATGGTGCTAGTTTTTTAAAAGAATTTCGGCGTTCTCCCGGCTTCCGCCTCAGGAGTTTTCATGTTCTGTCAGTTTCAACGCTGTAAATCGCGTATATATGCTGAGGGGAGTGGGCGTGGCCTCAGGTAGGCGTGGCCTTGCTTGCTCGCCGTAAATGGCGGCGGGAAATAGTTATTCCAGGGTTTGCTCGTTGCAGCGAGGGATTCGCTGTTTCAGCGTGACTCTAGCCCGCTCTGACTGTTTGCCGGGTGAGTGCGCTTTTTAAAATACAATTTTAGTAAGGTGACACAAAAATACAATGGTGCTAGTTTTTTAAAAGAATTTCGGCGTTCTCCCGGCTTCCGCCTCAGGAGTTTTCAGGTTCTGTCAGTTTCAACGCTGTAAATCGCGTATATATGCTGAGGGGAGTGGGCGTGGCCTCAGGTAGGCGTTACCAGTTGCATTACAGACGGGCACAAACATTTTTAGGCATGGGGAGATTAAGTGATTTGCCAGATTTACAGGATGTTTGAGGTTCCTGCCAAACTCAAACAGGATTCCCCAGCTTCAAAGTCGGCCGTCCTAGCAAATCAGCCACACATTGGTTACAAGAATAAAAATTTGCAACTGGAAACCACAGCGCTCGCTTGTGCTGATTAACTTCTAAATCAATCTAAGTACAAGGGAGAAAAGGTCAAAACATAACCGGCTAATATTGGTCCTGTGTGACCTGGCCAGGGAACTTCTGTTAACCAGCTTATTGCATGATAACAGGTGAGTTTAACATGAATGTCTTCCAAGATGCCCACAAGGTCAATGATGAGATCTCTCTGAGGGCTTCCGGAACATTGTTGAACAAATCAGGCCGAAGGGCTGCTCACGAAGCTCGCTAGGGGAATTCCTCATCCTGCAGCTCAGCAACATGGACTTTAAAGTACTAAATAGCCGGTTGTCAAAGGACATCTCCCCACTTGGTCAAGAACCGATGGAAAACTTGTTCCTATCTCAACTACACCATAGTGGATAGCTACTGCAAAATTACGTGGAGGCCGTGGTCACTCAGAGGGACCACGGCCTCCAGTACACAAGAATACATTCTTTCTGTACCACCACACCTCAACCTGTGACACAAGCAAGGTTATTTACACCAACAACCTCACGCTCCTCAAATGGAGAGATGACAATCAGCGGTAAAATCATGGCTGAATGTATAAGATCCCCCAGGGTCAGACTTACGTGACATCTCGCCGATTGTTGAATGGACACATTGTATTAACCAAGTTCTCATAAAATTTCCACTATCGGCTACAACATTTGTTCATTCATACAATCACACCAATTCATTTTCCCCTCTGACAACCTTTCAACGCCTAAAGAAAGCTCACAACACTGCCACGAGAGGAGGTAATAAAAAAAACAAGAATGAAGAGCAAATCAAAGTATTTAAGCTGGTGCAGAAAAAATATAAGCATGCTGTTCATGCAAAGATGTCTAGTCCCTCAAACCACTTCCTGGGGATTCTCCTATGTATGAGCAAGAAGTACAACTCAAGGAACTTATGAGCCTTGGTGAGTAGGCAAGTGGATGGGTCTGGCAGGACCGGCTGTGCGAACATCACTGAATCAGACGTTCATCTTTCCTCCACAGGCATTTCACATCAAGGGGTGACTTAGATCCCTAAATGGGCGGGAGGTTCCCTAGCCCAAATATACCCACCACCTCAGCTATGCCCCAAAACCAAGACTGCCTGTCCCTTGCCCACACGGATTCACCATCTTATTTCAGTTGGCTGCAACAGGTTGTGTCAAAGGCCAGGTCAGACGGAGACCCTGGGCCTAACGGCCGCCCTCAGGGCCTTTTCAAGCAGGACATCTCTTTCTGGGCCGGCAAGCTCTCGTTGCTTTTTGGTCACTGTGCGAGGAGCTCGGCAATCCTTTAGCCATGGTGTGGGGATATCATAACACCCATTTACAAAGGGGACCCTAAATCAGATCCCAGTAAATATAGACTGCGCTTCTGGACAACAAAGCAAAATGAATTGCCAGTCTACTGCTGAAGGACCTGTAGCAATTGGTGGAGATAAGCAAGCTCATTATGAAGAACCAAATGGGATTTCCAGCAACATCTGGTACACTATTCAACTTTTTAGCAATAAAAACATCATGGGAACACAGCTGGGTAATCCCAGGAGTAAGGGAATAAAGAGAGGAGTACTGTTCCAACACATTGTGACAGTTCATCTGCTGTTTAAAAGTCAAAGTGGGGGAAAAATTACTCTTTCTACAGACCCATCCTTCTCCTTGGAAGCCAAGCGGTCAGGGAAGGGTTCCCTCTCTTTTTTCTCAGCTCCATCCGTCACCATGGTGAGCTCAGACTTCTCCAATTGTGTTTTGAGACAATTGATGTGAAACACCCTATGGGGTTGCACTGGGGTCTTAAGGTCCACCACATGAGTGGCCTTACCCTTCTTCACAATTACCTCATAAGGCCCAGTCCAACAGTCCTGAAGAGCACTCGGCTCCGCAGGTTTGACAACCCTCACTTTCTGCCCAGGCTGCAATTCCACAGCAGTAGAATTTTAGTCATTCCACTCCTTCATTACAGCCTGGCTGTCTTCCACGTTGTCAGAATCTTGCTTCCAAAATGTAGCCATTTGGCTACGAAAGGCAAGCATGTAGCTTACTACATCCTGGGGAAATTTCCTGGGAACTTGCTCCCACCCTTCCTTTACCAACCTGAGAGGTCTTCTGACAGGGTGACCATACAGAAGCTCAAAGGTGCTGAAGCCCACTCCCTTCTGTGGTACCTCCCTGTAGGAAAAACATCAGCAGAGCAAGAGTATATCCCACTGTTTCCTCAGGCAGACCTCTGATCATAACTTTCGGGGTCCTGTGGAATCTCTCAACAAGCTCATTGGTTTGCTGGTACAAAGGTATGAAAAACTTGTAAGTAACCCCACACTCTTTCCACAGTGACTGCATATATGCAGACATTAAGTTTGTGCCCCTGTCAGATGCAATTTCCATGGGAAAACCTACTTGGATAAAAATCCCGATCAGAGCCTTTGCCACCGCAGGTGCGGTAGTGGTCCTCAGAGGGATTGTCTGTCTGTACCGGATTGCATGATCCACAAGGAAGAGGATGAACCCGTTACCTGAAGCAGTCCATAGGCCCTACAATGTTGACGCCCATCCTTTCAAAGGGGGTGCTAACAGCAGCCAGTGGTTCCAGATGAGCTTTAAATTTTTACTCTGCCGTCCCACTAGCCTTGCAGGTCACACAGGTCCTACAGAACATATCTGAG
The DNA here is from genome assembly GCF_964263255.1 of Lissotriton vulgaris. Taxonomy (NCBI): domain Eukaryota; kingdom Metazoa; phylum Chordata; class Amphibia; order Caudata; family Salamandridae; genus Lissotriton; species Lissotriton vulgaris. The sequence continues at coordinate 1,803,670,359 of NC_141694.1, read as the reverse complement.
GATGTCCTGGATCATGGGTTAGTAGCAATGTGGGGCAAGTCTTGTAATGGTCTTGTCTTGGCCCAGGTGTCCTGTTCTCGTGAGCCAGCTCCAGTAGGAAGACTCTCTAGCATTGGGGGACCACCAGGACCCTTGATATCCCATGCAAAGGAGCCTTAAGCTCACTGTAAATGCTGCTTGTGCTTTGGCATTGTGCCTTACTCCTTCAAGGAGTGGACACTCCCTATCTGCTCTACAGAACTCCTCCCTGGTGGGTACTCTATCTACATGTCAATCAGCAGGTGTAGGCAGCTCATACAGGGTACACACTGTACAGAAAAAACACACAAACACACAGACACAAACACATGCACAGGGAACACACACACAGAGGAAACACACAGGGAGCATACAGATACACACTAATAGATAACTTGTGCCCAACCTCTGGTAGCTTGGCACAGAGCAGCCAGAATTATCTAAAGAGGCAATGTGTAAAGTATGTGTGCAACACACACACACACACACACACACAATAAAACAATGAAATCACCACAAAAAGACTCCACACTGGTTTAGAAAATTAGGCAATGGTTTTATAAATAAATTAAACCCAAAATGATAAGAATCCAATGAGCAGAAGTCGAGTAATGAATTTAAAAAAAATAAAAAGAGTTCTAGCGCTGAGAAGCAATAAGCGCTAATGGGGGTTATCTGGTCATACTGGACCAGGGAAAAGTCAAGAGCTTGGACCTACCATCATGGAGAGCAGGCCAGCTACCTGACCGACGCAGGCCCCAGTGAGCAAAGTACCTTATCCTGGTTGCAACAGGTGGGGTGCAGTCGATCAATGAGTCGATGTCAGACTTGCTGTGGTGGCGTTGCAGCAGTTCCGTTGAAGAAGCACCGAGGCCGAGATGCGCTGGTTCCGAGTGCTATTCAAAGGATGTGCCCATTTCTGTAGACTGCTGTGGCGTCGATGCGTGGTTCTGTGGATCTGTTTCGGCAGGCGCTGCGGCGGTTCAGATGCAATGTGCCAGGTTCTGCTCCTGCCACAGGGACAATTCATTGATTCTTGCTCACACAGTCAGCGGATGCATCAGTGCCTCTGAAGCACGTATCTGGGTCCACTCCAGTGAACCAGGCACAAGAGCAGGGGCAGAGACTTTGATTTCCCGGAGTCTCAACAGCAGGAGGCAAGCCAACAAGCCCATGAAGAACACTTTGGGGTGCAAGGCAAAGTCCAGCTCTCCCTCAGCAGGGTCAGACAGCAGCAGGGCGGCACAGCAGAAAAGCAGACCTTTTAGGTCGGCAGTCCAGCAGAGTGTCAGTCCTTGATGCAGCACAGAAGTTCTTCGTAAAGAGTCCAGTTGTAGGTCTAAAAGTGTCTCAGTTGGGTGGGTGTCGGAGACGTAGTACTGAAATTGAAGGGGGTGTGCATTCAAAGAAGGATCTTTGAAGTGCACAGAGGTCCTTTCTTCCCATCCCTAGCTCCAGACTATCAGAAGGGGGCAATCAGCCCTTTGTGTGGGGACATGGCACTGCCTCTTCAGTTGTAAGAGTCAGGCCCTCCCTGGCAAGCAAGAGACATCAGAATGCAGTGCAGTACTCAGACACACCTAATCTTCCTATGTTTGGGGCTGTCTAGAGGGAATGCATAAGTAACTGTCGCCCTCCCCAGACTTGTATTTAAGACAGACTGCAGGCACACAGTGCTGTAAGAGCAGATAAATGTCCACCTTCTTAAAGTGGCATTTAACACATTGTAATGTCAAATCCAATTTCATCAGCAAAGTGCATTCATTATTACCATTCCAAAGATATAAAACAGGACATGGCTACACCTTCTCTAATCAGGAATTTCAGCTTAAAATTGGGTTCCTAGGGCCTACCTTAGGGGTGACATTTGTCTAAGGGGAATTTAAGGCTTGGCACAGGGTTTTAAATGCCAAGCCGAAGTGGCAGTAAAACTGTGAACACAGGCTCTGCAGGGGCAGGCCTGAGACAGGTTTAAAGGGCTACTTGTGTAGGTGACACAATCAGTGCTACAGGCCCACTAGTAGTATTTATTTTCTATGCCCTGGGTATATGGTATACCACTTTACAAGGGACTTAAAAATAAATTAAAATTTTGTATACACCAATGTTAACATGTTTAAGGGAGAAGAACATGCACACCATCACTGGTCAGCAGTGGTAAAGTGCTCAGAGTCCTTAGGCCAAAAGAAAAATCAGCAAAAAGAGGAGGTAAGCCAGGAAAACATTTTGGGGAAGACCACCGTAAGGCTGACAGATCTAACTCGTACCTCGGTGATATATCTTCAAGGTCCATAGAAGTGGAGTTAGTAACTCTACACTTCCTCTATAACCACTTACCTAATGTTTTCCCTCAACATGCTGTCCGGGATATTAGTGCTTCTTTATATTCCTAGCCTAAATGTTCCATAATATAACACCTTCAGAAGAGCAACATACATCTGGTTTTCCAGTGTCTAGGAGAAGAACCAGGTGCTTACCAGGAGAGCACTGTGGAGGGATATTCCAAGATATGCCAGTGCTCGATGGCTTAAAAAATGGGCTCAAGATAATGCAAATATAATGTGAAGATAATGAAAATGTCGCTTTGTACATTGCAAAGAAACACAATTACGACTGATCATGGATATTCACATTACCTCGCGGTGCTGAATTCACGACAAGCAGCAGCGTGCAGACAAACGCAGCTGTAAGTGCAGCTTTCATTCTGCGAATAGAAAAACAAATGTTTTAACAATTTAGATTTGATTGAAATTGGATAGGAAACAGAGGTCTACCATAATCATGGGCGAGGCTAGCGAAACAGAAGAAAGGGTGGAATGGGAAGACAGGAGACTCATTTGATTAGCGCACCATACAATATGACAACCACAGTTGACTGAAACTTACTTTCTCCTATATCGGTTTTCAACTTTTAAGCCTCACAGGAGTCAGAACGCTTTGCAGAGTTTGAGGAACAGCTTATTGCAAGATATCACAGACATATAAGAACAACAAACTATTTACATTTAATGTAAATGAACTATGGCAGAATTCTACCTGTAAATCGTCATTGGTAGAGAGGTAGGAGTCCCCCATAGTTTGTAAAGGAAGGTGCTTCTATGTTAACTATGTATCTCAATGCTTTGTCATCAAGTAGTCCTTGAAGGGTGCTTTATAGAAGGCTCATGTAGGGTGCACTTCCTGCTGATGTATGCCCTTTACATAAGACAGACTTCTGGTTTAGCAAAGACCTTTTTATTTTACTAGAATAATTTCCACTGGCTTACGTCATTGTGAGTGACAAGCCCTCGGTTCTTTCACATGAAGCACATCCACCTTAAAAGTAGTTCCCTTCAGTGCCAGGGCCTCCTCTGACAATGTATAATGTTGGAGAACCAAAGCTATGTTTGCTTTTAGACAATGGTTCAAAAATATTGGTGAGTGGCCAGCAGCTCTCACAGAGATCATATTTTACGGAAACTGACAAAACAAAAAAATACATTGACAAAGCCAAAAAAGATTTCCTCCAGTGCCAGACCAGAGGCGTTTCGAATGCTTGTTTGTGTTTAAAATGAGGTGTGCTGCACAGTGTATGCAAACTTCAGGGAGTAAAGAATACTCTTGGAGGCCAGAAGGAGGACAAGTCTACAGTCAATAAGAGAGATCACCAGAGTTTGCAGTACTTTGTCAAGATCTTTTTTGCCATGAATGTTTTAATGTGACTTCATTGTCTGGGTTGATATCCTGCACTCCTGGCCTTTAGTCAAGAGAGTTTCCATAGTAAAGTTATGTAGTGGTAACAGTGTTGGGTGTAAGAGAAAACATTGGATCTGATGTGATCCACAACCTTTTCATTGTAATAGAAATATGTAAACCTTCAAATAGTTATGTACGGGGTTTCTTCAGGCAGCCCTTTTCATCCATTGTTCAGTTGTACTGCCAATAACATTTCTGCTGCCCACCATTGGACATAGCTAGGGTCAGTGCATGGACCACTTCTGCTATTGCTTTCCTCATGTTTGAGTTCTGCACAAGAACAGTGTCCTCCCCCTCCCTCCACACACACACAGAAAGTAGTCATGTTAAGTGCCACGGACTGGTCAGTCAATGGGTCACTTTGTTTAAAAAAAAGTATAATTATATATACTTTTTATTTTTTTGTGGGTTTCATATATAATTATGTGATGCCATGGCACCCCAAACAGTGCTACCAGGTCCTTACTGGTGCTTGCAGTATGCCACATACCTGAAATTAACTGCAACAATGACCCCTATTTAAATGGGATTTAAAACTACTCAAAGGTGGCTGCAAAACCATGCACACGGAAACACTGTGGGTGGCTTTGGGGGAGCAGACAGTGTTTCAGTGGACTATTGCATGGCCCCCCTGATGTCTCCTAATGCCCTAACATTTCTACTTTAAATGCAGCACCTATCCTTCTAAAGGATCCTTTAAAAAGGCTCCTTTAAAAAACATTTTTAGCAGACCTCCATCCATGTATTTTCAGTCAGGTCATTTTATTATACCTCCAGCAGGTGCTTTTGTGAAGTTTTGTAAATGTTGATTTTATGATGTATTTAGTCCATTAGCGACTTTGCAAAATGCAACTCTGCTTACAAATAAAAAAAAAGGGTGATGAACGTAAGGCTTGTGTTAATCTCAACACATTACGATCGGTTGAGCCACATTCCAGTCCATTGTTTTTCGCTCACTGTGCCACTCTAGACAGAAAGACCTGACATATGTAAATTACTTTTGGGGGTCTACTGCACACAAAACAAGGTGATGGAAGGAAGGCACATTATCTGACGTCCAATCGGCACCTACTTCTTTGCAACCATGATGTTACTCAACAGGCCCTAGAGGGTGAATAGGGTGTGACAAAGACCAACACACCCCTGTATTTTCTGAGGTGTTAGATATAGTTTTTACATGTGAAGAGAAAAATGCGTGCACATGCACGTTTCTGCAATACTACCTCCTGCAGACAATTCACACTGCAAACAATCTGCAGTAGCAAATGCGTAAGAGTAAACTTGCCTCCGAAATCTAGAGGGAATCCTGAGGGGGGTCCACTGGATCTAGAGTCTGCCCTGGTTTATAGGTGCCATGCCTTGACTCTGGGACCTTGAGATACAGGTTACAACAAACACATTTCCCCTCCAATCAGCTGAGCAAGTCCTAGCCCCAGATGAATCAAAAAAGTCAAAGCAAGGCTCCTGCCTACATGGTGCGATCACAGACCAGAAAGTAGTGAAGGAAACATTTCCCATCACTCCCAGCAATAGGGTGGTGGTAATTGTTTGGCAAACTGAGAAATCCAGGGGGTTATATTACAGAAGATGCCCTGGGGCATAGTTGGTATTCGTGCTGTTTTTTACTGAAGGGATTGCAGACTCCACCATCTGTGTCATGGATCCCAGGCAGGTGTCTCCTGAAGGGCACGGGGGCATGGACCCATGACAAGGAGGGAACACCTCTCCCCATGAGTGGTATTACAGATGCAGGCACAAGAGCAAGAGTCCATCTGGTGGCTCACCAATTTTGTACCACAAATGAAGTGGTGCCCAGTCCATGCATCCCACTGAGGATGCCCCTTAGCAGGACCTCATGGGGTCCCAGGGATCTTCCCAGTCACCCTTGCGCTGGGTCCAGTGACGCACTGCACTGCCTTGCAGAGGGTCCCCGCCTCATCCTCAACGTGCTCCCAGTCCCTCGGCATTGAAAGTCAGAGTGGCAGTCTCAACCCTCTTTCAATGCTGCGCTTGACCCAGCGGAGGCGGAGTTGCCCCTGCTCTGGGCATGGCCCATTTTTGATGCACTTTGGCACACTGCTCCTGCCTGCAGTGGCTGTAGAAAAGAGTAGATGGATATGACCCACACATGGATAGAGTGCCCTTTTCCATAATACAACCCAGGTTTATATTTTCATTTTACCACCCTAAATGTAAATGCAGTTCAGGGGTCCATGGGCACCAGGCTTGTTCTGAATAAACATTGTCATTTCTCATTCTGAGTTACTCTCTTTCCATTAGTGACACCAATTTAGCTTTTATACTAGAGATTTCTGCTCTTAGAACCCCCCACATATACTGATGGTTACAGGATATCTGATAAAACTATGTCAATGTTCCTTAGCTTTTATGGCTACCTCAGCTCCATAAACGAATACACACATTGAGTCTTTACCTGTATTGATGGGATCGACGGATCTTCTGCAGAAGTCTTTGGTTTCTGTTCTGCCTTAGATCCTAACACATGAAGCACTCATTTATATAGTCTGTGATGTCTTACACAGAGCGATGCTATATTTGCATTGCCATTGTACCATCTGTTATCTGTTAATACAGGTAAAGCATTAATGAGTACTTTCTTTGGAAATAATTTGACTAGAGGAACTTCGTTTAGCCTGACTCATTGACATACAATATTTGATTTGGCCTGTCAATTAGTCATTGATGAATTAAATACCTAAACAATGTTCCTGTGAGCAAACAGTCTCAAAAGAAACAGCTGTTTGCTGCGGACCAGGTAGAAATATAGCTGACAGGGAAAATAAGGCTAAGCAAATATAAGGATGGAGTCAGAGTGGGAAGTCCTTAAAAAAGGAAAAAAAGAATATCAGACACACGAGTTCATGAGGTGAAAAGAAACAAAATGAACCAATAGAAAAAGCATAGAATTAGCACAGTCCAGGTGTAAACTGTGAAGCAAGAGTAGATAAATTATGTAGCAAGTAAAATGGTAATTATCATCATGTTATTTTATTAAAAACTAGAGACCTAATTCAAAAAGTCCTTTAAGACCATGAAGAATAGTTTTACTAAAGCACTAGTTAACATACTTAGAGAGTAACTCTTTCGCTGCCAGACCCTACTCAGTGCCACACCCTTTTTTGGCTAATAGGGGTAGACGTTTGTCAGAAAATAAACATTTTCTACACATTTCTGGCATTTTACTGGGACTTTGACCATTATTCCTATTTTTGTGCTTTAGCCTCCTTCCGGTTAGTGGTAGAAATGGGTGTTAAACCAATATTCGCTCCTGGAAAGCTATACATTTCTGGAAAGTGGAATTCAGCACGGGGTCATTTGTGTAGATCCTTCAAGGTTTTCCTATCGAAAGTAACAGCTAAAATCTAAAAAATATTGAAATTGAGTCGAAACAAACAGCCATATGTGTAGGAGAGTAGGGTCTGCTATTCTATGGTCACCCCAAATTTTTTGCTTTTTGCTTCACTTTTTTATGACTTAATGTGGCTGTGGGCCTTCTAATCAGACCCACAGCCTGCTGTTCTCTCTCTAAATTACTGACAATGCACTCTAGGTGCATTACGAATTGGATACTGGTTCACCTTATAGGCCCCTGTAATAGTGTACCATAGGTACCCAGGGCATAGGTGCATCCAAGGCCTACCAGGGGCTGCAGCATGTATTGTGCCACCCCTGGCCTGGCCTCCATATTTGACACAACTGGCTGATCACTCAGCTGGGGTAAGTTGGTGTAATCCCCTCTTACTTAGATATAGTATCCCTATATCTAACACTAAACTGGACACATGTTAACCTGTAAGCCATTCCTATGGAAGGCCCCTGCAATCCTGGGGGCAGAGTGCGTGGTTACATGTGAGATGGTGCTCTAGCATGAGCTGAGCCTGCCTGCAGCTGTCGGGAACCACTGCCTTAGCTGTTCTGGGATATTGCCATACCATATACTCTTAAGTGCATTATAATCCTCGCGGTTATATGCTATCTTTGGTTTGGCTTTATCAAAACATGCCGAGTAAGGTGTCATACGAATTGGAATACTATCCCCTCAACAGTTCTGTCGACGGGGATAGCATTCCACCCTTCTAGAGGGACACGACATGTGTGTAGCCTTAACCCCGGTTAAAGTTAACCAGATCCTCAGCATCACAAAATGGATGCTGCCACCACAGACATGAGTCTGGCCTCCTGCTGCTGGGAGTCCTTCCAGCGAGGAAGGTCTGGACAAAGGGTTTCCTGCCTTGGGAGGTGCGAGCACCACCCCAGACAGGGTTTTGTGTATTGGGTAGGACAGGGCTGAATAGATTGAGACATGCCCGGGGCACACAAGGTGTCCCCGTGCATAAGCCAGTCCAAACCGGTCCTGGGACTTTCCAGACCCAGGCCTGGCGAGGAGCTGGACAAAGGAAAGGGGGTGTAACCGCCCCCCTTCCTCGCTCCTCCCAGAGGAGGGACCTAGTAGGTGATCCACCCCTCAGATTGGGAATAAGAGTGGGAGTAGTGCCATTGCACAGCAGATCATCCTGAATCAACTTGAAACAAAGAAGAAGACTGGACTTCGACATTCTGCTGCTCAGAAGACTGAAGAGAATCTCCCTTGTGGCCTAGGAGTGGCCACCCTGTGAAAGCAGGCACCAACCAGCAACTCGACGTCTGCTTTGCCGCCGCCTCCCGCCGGAGCCTGAGCCCAGAGCCTGACAAGACCCAAACTCCCAGACTTTTCACAGCCCGATCCACAGTCCTTGCAAAGAAGGGACCCGTGGAGGCACCGAGAGACGTGGGACTGGACCCCTTGGAAGACACCCGAAAAGCTGACAGCGCAGCAACCGAGGCACCCTCGATGTTGTGCTTTGGGGACTGAGAGCCCCCACCACAAAGCAGCCCTTGCACCAAAGATCAGCCCCCCAGCATCTCCACGATCTGCGTGGGGCCCTTTTGCATTGCGCCACTCGACACGCCGTCCCGGCCACTAGCCACGTGGTCAGCGGCCATCTTGGCAACGAAACCGACAAACTACACTGCGGGTCTGGTTGCTCCAGACTTGCCCTTGCTCCTGTAAAAAGGAGCACCCACTCTGACCTTGCTGGTCCGAGTGATAAGCATTTTTTGATTCCTGCGTGGCTTGCATTAGCCAAGGCCTGTTTTCTCCGATCAAGTTGCCGACACCGCCAACAGCGAGAAACTTGCGTGGGACAGCTCGTGAACGACTCCTGAATGTCCTCAACCCCCGGTGTCCACGTGGCTGCAGAGAGAAGCTACACCTCAACGCCTGTTTGCACCCGACTTCGCCTGGTTCCAATCTGGTTCCACGGTAGTCACTGGCTAGTGACTTTGAACATTGTCCCCTCTGCTTTCAGGTCTTCACAGCTACAGATCCACCCTTGGATCCACCGGAACTCTTCACGTCGAGCCGCCTGCAGCATCTTCAGCTCCAAGCACCATCGACCAGCGTGACGAAAGCCGACACTACTTCGACCCTGTGCACCCGCTTCCTGTGGGTGAGGTAACTCAGCTCCGCCGGTGTTCCTACACTGATACACAACCCTAGGGCCTGTGTCTCAAGTTTCAGCTTTCTAGGTCACCCGGAAGGTTCCGAACTAACTAACTTTGTACTTTTTAGGCACCGTAGACTTTGTATTGGTGAGTGCGTGCACTTTAAACACTGCACCCGAGTCCCGCGGGCCTTTCCCGACTTAGTCACTGCTAGTCCCGATCAGCTCCAGCGATTCCCAAGGCCCTAGGCCTGTTTCCTTTCCGATTGGTATCTCTTATACCACTTTCTTAGTATATGGTTTAGGTGGCCCCTAGGGCTCATCCATATTGTGCAACTTTTGTGTATTTTAAACTGTCTTGTGTTTAACGCTTGAGCTTCTGTGCTCATAAAGAGTCCAGGGGATACTTTTAGTTAATAAATCTATATATATTTCCAATATATATATCTGTGTGGTGTCCTTTCATTTGGTATTCAAGGGGGTTGTGTATGGTAATACAGCTGGCTTCACATGCCTTTCAGAGTTTAGCCTAAGACTGCTTTGTCCACGTTACTACTAGGATAACTGGTCTATAAGGTTGACTTACAACCAATCATCATAAGGGTTGTTTGGCATGGTACAGAGTGATCACTAGAATTAGTGAGCATTACATACCAGGCCAACTTCTCACATTGGTGAGCAGCGGTGGGATCTGAGCTTGCTGTTGTTTTACCATTGCAATCTTTGGGATTATCATTTGAAAGATCACACAGGTACCTGCTAGGTACATATAAAACAAGACTAGTATACTTAAGTTCTACTGAACTTAATTGTTGTAGAGGAAAGGGAGTAGCACACCCTGACTACAACGACTAGATAGGTTTAGTAGGTAAACACCAGTGGAGGTAGATTGCAACATATCCACCCACACTAGAGCAATGTCTGGAGCAGAGGGGTCCAGTGGACTTACTCCTGTTGAGAGTGACCCTCCAAGGGCACCATCCACATTTGCTATATTTTCCTTTAAGGAATTAAGACAGCTTTGTGTCTTAAGGGGTCTGAAGACAGGGCCATCCCCTACTACAGACCACCTTAGAGAGATCTTGGATCAGTCTGAGACTCTAAAGACCTCTAAAGCAGACCCCACAGGGAATGCTGAAGGAGGCTCTCCCACTGAAGATGACAGTACTGATGCCCCTGTCCCTATCATCCTAGTAGATGAGGAAGTTCCTATCACTGGAGCTCCTCAGGTAGATCCAGAGGAGGAAGAAGAGGAAGAAGAGGAGACAGAAGGGGGGAGCAGTGATTCTGATGATGGTAGACTTAGTCAGGTGCCAGCCAACAGGCTCAGCCAGGCTAACTTAAGTGTATTTGGGACTGAAGCAAGGCTGACGTTGCCCAGGCACCCAAGTGGACTTAACCAGGGGCATAGGAGGAGGAGGAATCACTCAGGTGAATCCAATACCTCCCATGTTTCTAGAGGCTCTCATGGTCACTCCAAAAGGGAGATGACTAGCCCTCAGAGAAGGGAACATGAGGCCAAAATGAGAGAGGCTGAATTGAGGATCTAGAGACAAGAGTTAGAGGTTGCCCTGGCCCAAGAGAAACTTGCTAGAGCAAGACAGCCTAGAGAGAGTGGGGTAATAGAACCCACTGGTGGCAGCAATATCCACAAGGACAAAGACAGGTCTTTTGATAACAGAAACCTGAGTAAGATTGTGCCCCCCTACAAAGCTGGGGATGATATCCACAAATGGATGACTGCACTTGAGAGAGCCTGCAGAGTACAGCAGATCCCTCAGGAGCAGTGGGCAGCAATCTTGTGGCTCTCCTTTGAAGGTAGAGGCCGAGACAGACTCCTCACAGTTAGTGATGGGGATTCTAGAAACTACCTGGTCCTGAAGAGTGCTCAGATTGATGGGTTAGGCTTAACCACTGAACAGTACAGGTTAATGTTCAGAGATACCCAGAAGACACAGACTCAGGACTGGCCTGAATTTGTTGAGTGTGCCACTAAGACTCTGGAGGGATGGTTGCTGGGAAGCAAGGTTACAGACTATGAAGGATTGTATAATTTGCTGATGAGAGAACAAATTTTAAATAATTGTCAGAACCAGCAGTTGCATCAACATTTGGTTGACTCAGATTTGACCTCTCCCCAAGAATTGGGAAAGAGGGCAGGTAAATGGGTAAGAACCAGAGTTAAGCAAAAGAACCAGAACCAGAACCAGGGTGGTGACCAGAAGAAAACAGACCAGAAGGGTGGGGAGCAGAAAGCTAAAGACCAGAAGTCTTCAACAGGGCCCCAAACTGATACAGAGGTTGGGTCCCAAACTTCCAAGAAAAAGAAGAAAGAAGGTCAGAAGAAACCCTGGTGTAAAACTTGTAAGAACACCTCTCACTGGACAAGTGAGTGTAAAAAGGGTGGAGCCCCCAGCACTGCAGCCCCTAAGGCAACTGCACCCACTAGTACAGCTAGCAGTGCTGGTCCACAAACCAAGGGGGTAGTGGGTATCACTTTGGGAACTGAAGGAGATTCTGACCTAGTCAGAACCCTTACTCAGGCTGTTCTGATTTGTGAAGGGGACATAGATTTGACCCCTGCCATAAGTCCCAGTAACCTGGGCAAATACAGACAGACACCTTTGATTAATGACAAAGTGGCTCAAGCTTACAGGGACACATGTGCCAGTGTCACCATGGTGACACCTAACTTTGTGGACCCTGGACAGTACATGCCAGGTGATAATTACCTGGTGACCAATGCCAGCAATGTCACTACTACACATAGTGTGGCACTTGTTAACTTTTCCTGGGGAGGGGTAACTGGCCTAAAAAGAGTTGTGGTTAGTGCTGATCTCCCAGTTGAATGTTTGTTGGGCAATGACCTGGAGAACTCTCTATGGTCAGAAGTTGAGTACAGGACTCATGCAGAGATGTTAGGGATATCATCACATGTCCTTGCTGTGACCAGGTCACAGGCCAAAAAGTGCCTCTCTGAACCTCAGGTCTTGGATCCTGGAACAATGGACCAAGCACCTTCCAAGAAGAAGAACAGGAGGGTAAAGGCTGTGCCTTCCCAACTGCCTACAAGTGAGGATCAGCCTTCACAGGAAGCTGGTCTTGAGACCCCTGAAGGAACTGTCTCTGAAGAACTTGAGCCTGATCAGGTTGAGTTTCTGGGGACAGGGGGACCTTCTAGGGCAGACTTGGGGCAGGCTCAGTTAACCTGTCCTTCTCTTGAACCCCTCAGACAGCAGGCTGCTGCTGAGGCTGCTGGGAATGCTCAAGGTGCCCATAAAGTATATTGGGACGATTGACTCCTTTATTCAGAAGCTAGAGACCCCAAGCCTGGTGCTACCAGGAGGTTGGTTATACCTCTGCAATTTAGGGGCTTCCTACTCACCTTGGCCCATGATATTCCTTTAGCAGGACACCTAGGCCAGAATAAGACTTGGGACAGGCTTGTCCCTCACTTTCGCTGGCCTCACATGTCTGAAGACACCAAGGAGTTTTGTCGCTCCTGTGTAACCTGCCAAGCCAGTGGCAAAGCAGGTAGCACCACAAAGGCCCCCCTGATACCACTACCTGTGGTGGGGGTTCCCTTTGAGAGAGTGGGGATTGATATTGTTGGTGCAATGGATCCCCCTACAGCATCTGGGCACAGATTCATACTGGTGGTGGTGGACCATGCCACCAGGTACCCAGAGGTAATTCCACTTAGGACCACAACAGCTCCTGTTGTGGCCAGGGCCTTACTTTGAGTTTTCTCCAGAGTGGGGTTTCCTAAGGAGGTAATATCTGACAGAGGTGCCAACTTCATGTCAGGATATTTGACAGCTATGTGGAAGGAATGTGGTGTCAACTACAAGTTCACCACTCCTTATCATCCACAATGTAATGGGCTTGTTGAGAGGTTTAACAAGACCCTAAAGGGTATGATCAAAGGATTACCAGAAAAGCTCAGGCGAAGATGGGACATCCTACTGCCCTGCCTTTTGTTTGCTTACAGAGAGGTCCCTCAAAAGGGGGTTGGCTTCAGCCCCTTTGAATTGTTATTTGGGCACCCTGTAAGAGGACCCCTATGTCTGGTGAAGGAAGGATGGGAGTTACCTCTCAAAAAGCCTAAACAGGACATAGTGGACTGTGTACTTGGTCTCCGCTCCAGGATGGCTGAGTACATGGAAAAGGCATCCAAAAACCTTGAGGCTAGCCAAGAATTACAAAAAGCTTGGCATGACCAAAAGGCTGTCTTGGTTGAGTTTCAGCCTGGACAGAAGGTATGGGTGTTGGAGCCAGTGGCCCCAACAGCACTCCAAGACAAATGGTCTGGACCCCATACAATTCTGGAGAAGAAGGGAGAGGTTACCTACTTGGTGGACCTAGGAACTCCCAGGAGCCCCCACAGGGTGCTCCATGTCAACAGACTAAAGGCATATGTCAACAGGGAAGACATGGGCTTGCTCATGGCTACAGATAAGGGACAGGAGGAAGAGAGTGACCCTCTCCCAGACCTGCTCACTCAGAACCCTGAGGATGGCTCAGTTGATGGTTTGGCCTTAGATGGCAGCCTCACTGAACATCAGCAAAATGACTGTAGACAAGTTCTGCAGGCATACAGGCATATGTTCTCATTGACACCCACTCAGACTAACGGGTGTACCCATGTGGTGGACACTGGTGACAGTCTTCCTGTAAAGAGCAAAATTTACAGGCAACCTGACCACGTCAGGGACTGTATAAAGACTGAGGTGCAAAAGATGCTGGAATTAGGTGTCATTGAGCCTTCAGAGAGCCCCTGGGCTAGCCCTATGGTTCTGGTCCCCAAACCTCACACCAAATATGGAAAGAGAGTGATGAGGTTCTGTGTGGATTACAGAGGACTCAATGCTGTCACTAGGACAGATGCACACCCTATTCCAAGGGCAGATGAGCTCATTGACAAGTTGGCTTCTGCCAAATATTTGAGCACATTTGACTTGACAGCTGGGTACTGGCAAATCAGGTTAGCTGAGGAGTCTAAAGCCAAGACAGCATTTTCTACCCCTAGTGGGCATTATCAATTTGTGGTGATGCCCTTTGGTTTGAAAAATGCACCTGCCACCTTCCAAAGGTTGGTGAATCAAGTCCTTACTGGGTTGGATGACTTTTGCGCAGCATATCTGGATGATATTGCTGTCTTTAGCTCCACCTGGGAGGATCACCTGGTCCACCTGAAGGAAGTGCTTGAGGCTCTGCAAAAGGCAGGCCTCACTATCAAGGCAACAAAGTGCCAGATAGGGCAGAGCAAGGTTGTATACCTGGGCCACCTTGTAGGTGGAGGCCAAGTTCAACCACTGGAGAGTAAGATCCAGACCATAAAGGACTGGTCCCCTCCAACCACCCAGACTCAGGTCAGAGCTTTCTTGGGCCTGACTGGGTACTACAGGAAGTTTGTTAAGAACTATGGGTCCATTGTGACTCCTCTTAATGATCTGACATCTAAGAAGATGCCCAAAAAGGTTCAGTGGACAGAAATCTGTCAAAAGGCATTTGATGACCTGAAGAAGGCCATGTGCTCTGCACCTATCCTGAAGAGTCCTGACTACTCAAGAGAGTTCATTGTCCAAACAGATGCTTCTGAGTTGGGAGTGGGAGCAGTGCTTTCACAGCTTAATGTAGATGGCCAGGACCAGCCCATTGCTTTTATTAGCAGAAGGCTGACCCCCAGAGAGAAACGTTGGTCAGCTATTGAGAGGGAGGCCTTTGCTGTGGTGTGGGCCCTGAAGAAGTTGAGACCATACTTATTTGGCACTCACTTCAAGATTCAGACCGACCATAAGCCCCTCTTATGGCTTAATCAGATGAAGGGTGAAAACCCCAAACTACTCAGGTGGTCCATTTCCCTACAGGGGATAGACTTTACAGTGGAGCACCGCCCAGGGACTGACCATGGCAACGCAGATGGTCTCTCCAGGTACTTCCACTTAGAACATGAAGACACAACTGGTCAAGATTAGTCTAATGTCCCTGCGTTTGGGGGGGTTGTGTAGGAGAGTAGGGTCTGCTATCCTATGGTCACCCCAAATTTTTGCTTTTTGCTTCACTGGTTTATGACTTAATGTGGCTGTGGGCCTGCTAATCAGACCCACAGCCTGCTGTTCTCTCTCTAAATTACTGCCAATGCACTCTAGGTGCATTACGAATTGGATACTGGTTCACCTTATAGGCCCCTGTAATAGTGTACCATAGGTACCCAGGGCATAGGTGCATCCAAGGCCTACCAGGGGCTGCAGCATGTATTGTGCCACCCCTAGCCTGGCCTCCATATTTGACACAACTGGCTGATAACTCAGCTGGGGTAAGTTGGTGTAATCACCTCTTACTTAGATATAGTATCCCTATATCTAACCCTAAACTGGACACATGTTAACCTGTAAGCCATTCCTATGGAAGGCCCCTGCAATCCTGGGGGCAGAGTGCGTGGTTACATGTGAGATGGTGCTCTAGCATGAGCTGAGCCTGTCTGCAGCTGTCGGGAACCACTCCCTTAGCTGTTCTGGGATATTGCCATACCATATACTCTTAAGTGCATTATAATCCTCGCGGTTATATGCTATCTTTGGTTTGGCTTTATCAAAACATGTCGAGTAAGGTGTCATACGAATTGGAATACTATCCCCTCGACAGTTCTGTCGACGGGGATAGCATTCCATCCTTCTAGAGGGACACAACATGTGTGTAGCCTTAACCCAGGTTAAAGTTAACCAGAGCCTCAGCATCACAAAATGGATGCTGCCACCACAGACACGATTCAGAAAAGGGGGTGGTGATGGACAGAGTATCTGAATTAAGCAGACTACTCCTACCCAGTCCAAAGATCAGGGCTTGATCCATCACCTTTTTTTAGCTCCCTGCACCATCCCAGCTCAGAACCCAGCTATATGCAAATTAGTCTGTCCCTGGCCCAGTGCATCATGGGAACAGGGCAGACCAAACTACCAAGCCAATTCTTGTACTGATGCACTGGGCCAGGGACAGACTAATTTGCATGTAGCCAGGTTCTGAGCTGGGATGGTGCAGTGAGCTAAAAAACGGTGATGGATCAAGCCCTGATCTGTTGACTGGGTACGAGTATTCTGCTTAATTCAGATGCTCTGTCCATCACCACCCCCTTTTCTGAATCGTTTTGTCCACCATAAGCGTGGAAGGGTATGCTCAGACATGAGTCCCTTGCTCACTGCACCATCAGGATTCAAGCAAGCCGGGCCGAAGACGGCTGTAATGCCAGAAACCGGTCCCCGGAAGCTTGTTTCCTTTCCAGTTAAAGAATTGGCTTGGTAGTTTGGTCTGCCCTGTTCCCATGATGCACTGGGCCAGGGACAGACTAATTTGCATGTAGCTAGGTTCTGAGCTGGGATGGTGCAGTGAGCTAAAAAACGGTGATGGATCAAGCCCTGATCTGTTGACTGAGTACGAGTATTCTGCTTAATTCAGATGCTCTGTCCATCACCACCCCCTTTTCTGAATTGTTTTGTCCACCATAAGCGTGGAAGGGTATGCTCAGACATGAGTCCCTTGCTCACTGCACCATCAGGATTCAAGCAAGCCGGGCCGAAGACGGCTGTAATGCCAGAAACCGGTCCCCGGAAGCTTGTTTCCTTTCCAGTTAAAGAATTGGCTTGGTAGTTTGGTCTGCCCTGTTCCCATGATGCAGTGGGCCAGGGACAGACTAATTTGCATGTAGCCAGGTTCTGAGCTGGGATGGTGCAGTAAGCTAAAAAACGGTGATGGATCAAGCCCTGATCTGTTGACTGGGTACGAGTATTCTGCTTAATTCAGATGCTCTATCCATCACCACCCCCTTTTCTGAATCATTTTGTCCACCATAAGCGTGGAAGGGTATGCTCAGACATGAGTCCCTTGCTCACTGCACCATCAGGATTCAAGCAAGCCGGGCCGAAGACGGCTGTAATGCCAGAAACCGGTCCCCGGAAGCTTGTTTCCTTTCCAGTTAAAGAATTTGCTTGGTAGTTTGGTCTGCCCTGTTCCCATGATGCACTGGGCCAGGGACAGACTAATTTGCATGTAGCCAGGTTCTGAGCTGGGATGGTGCAGTGAGCTAAAAAACGGTGATGGATCAAGCCCTGATCTGTTGACTGGGTACGAGTATTCTGCTTAATTCAGATGCTCTGTCCATCACCACCCCCTTTCTGAACCACAGACACGAGTCTGGCCTCCTGCTGCTGGGAGTCCTTCCAGCGAGGAAGGTCTGGACAAAGGGTTTCCTGCCTTGGGAGGTGCGAGCACCACCCCAGACAGGGTTTTGTGTATTGGGTAGGGCAGGGCTGAATAGATTGAGACATGCCCGGGGCACACAAGGTGTCCCCGTGCATAAGCCAGTCCAAACTGGTCCTGGGACTTTCCAGACCCAGGCCTGGCGAGGAGCTGGACAAAGGAAAGGGGGTGTAACCGCCCCCCTTCCTGGTTCCTCCCAGAGGAGGGACCTAGTAGGTGATCCACCCCTCAGATTGGGAATAAGAGTGGGAGCAGTGCCATTGCACAGCAGATCATTCTGAATCAACTTGAAACAAAGAAGAAGACTGGACTTCGACATTCTGCTGCTCAGAAGACTGAAGAGAATCTCCCTTGTGGCCTAGGAGTGGCCACCCTGTGAAAGCAGGCACCAACCAGCAACTCGACGTCTGCTTTGCCGCCGCCTCCCGCTGGAGCCCGAGCCCAGAGCCTGACAAGACCCAGACTCCCAGACTTCTCACAGCCCGATCCACAGTCCCTGCAAAGAAGGGACCCGTGGAGGCACCGAGAGACGTGGGACTGAACCCCTTGGAAGACACCCGAAAAGCTGACAGCGCAGCAACTGAGGCACCCTCGACGTTGTGCTTTGGGGACTGAGAGCCCCCACCATCGAGCAGCCCTTGCACCGAAGATCAGCCCCCCAGCATCTCCACGATCTGCGTGGGGCCCTTTTGCATTGTGCCACTCGACGCGCCATCCCGGCCACTAGCCATGTGGTCAGCGGCCATCTTAGCAACGAAACCGACAAACTACACTGCGGGTCTGGGGGGTCAAGACTTGCCCTTGCTCCTGTAGAAAGGAGCACCCACTCTGACCTTGCTGGTCTGAGTGATAAGCATTTTTCCATTCCTGCGTGGCTTGCATTAGCCAAGGCCTGTTTGCTCCGATCAAGTTGCCGACACCGCCAACAGCGAGAA
Organism: Lissotriton vulgaris; assembly: GCF_964263255.1. Taxonomy (NCBI): domain Eukaryota; kingdom Metazoa; phylum Chordata; class Amphibia; order Caudata; family Salamandridae; genus Lissotriton; species Lissotriton vulgaris. Next base: position 1,803,651,911 of record NC_141694.1, on the reverse strand, counting down.
GCCTGCGTGGGACAGCTCGTGACCAACTTCTGGACGTCCTCGACCCCCGGTGTCCACGTGGCTGCAGAGAGAAGCTACACCTCAATGCCTGTTTGCACCCGACATCGCCTGGTTCCAATCTGGTTCCACGGTAGTCACTGGCTTGTGGTAAATAAAATTACCGGGACTATTTTTCTATACATTAAATGACAATAAGGATAGCTCAATAATAAATGAGAGTCAGAGTCCGTGGTATCTGAGTCATACGGGCTTTAATTAAGTGGCTGGAGACACTGGACAACGGGTTTCATCACCACTAAGGTTCAGGAAGGGATATTCAACGTTTTATTAACATCACACATTATATATAGTAAAACTGTACAATTGAAATGAATACAGTAGGCGTTACAAGTGAAAAGAGAGATAAGAGCACATGGGCGTAGAAGAAGGCGTGTAAAGAGGCGTACACGTAGGCGTGCACTTGATGAGTCAGAGAAATGTCACAAGTGGGTGTATGCTTAGAGAAAGTTTGCAGGGTCAGCAGAAATCTTTACCACATATGCGCGTGCAACTGAGCATGACGTGGTATAGACGTGTAACTGGGGAGAGCTGGGGGCTTGACTTTAGCACTAGAAGAGGAGTCTGGGATCTGGGATGTCAGAACGACCTGTACCTATAGCATATCCGATATCTCATGTTTGGAGGATGTATTTATCTGAAGTAAAAGGTCTCTCGGGCAGAGGCCGTTCATTACTGAATGCTAGTGCGTGCATATGTTTCTTCATGCAATGTACGGGGGCCATGGGCCTACCATGGTAACAGGGTCAATAAATCACTTGCAAGGAGACAGGAAGGCCGGGCCCTTTGCTCTGCAGGCGGGAATATGTTTACCTATTTCACTAGACTGGAATGTGTTTTCACGGAGGCTGAACAGATAACTAAAGGCAAAATACCGTCTTGGCAGGCAGGCCAGGCCGTGCCGGGCACCGCTCGCCTGGGCAGAAAGTAAGGTAGAGGTCAGGGATGCATACCTAAACTGCAACTTTCTGAGACAGAAGAGGCTCAGAGCCTCAATTAAGGGCCTGGCTCGACTGAGCCAGAAAAACGTGGAAAACGTGTGCTTTACGATATTTAAAAGTGCACCATGTAAATGCATTGGAAACGTAGGCCTTAATGCGGAATCAGTACTTTAAACATGAAAGGTTCACTAACTAGCATGTTAACATTGGACGGAAATGCTGAGTCATTAACATGGCAGGCACGGGAAGGGAATTACATAACATACATGGGGCACGGGTGCATGGATAGGGTGCGAGTGGAGGGACACACTGACTACCTAAAAATTTCTATTTCCTCAGGCTAGTGACTTTGAACATTGTCCCCTCTGCTTTCAGGTCTTCACATCTACAGATCCACCCTTGGATCCACCGGAACTCTTCACGTCGAGCCGCCTGCAGCATCTTCAGCTCCAAGCACCATCGACCAGCGTGACGAAACTCGACACTACTTCGACCCTGTGCACCCGCTTCCTGTGGGTGAGGTAACTCAGCTCCGCCGGTGTTCCTACACTGGTACACACCCCTAGGGCCTGTGTCTCAAGTTTCAGCTTTCTAGGTCACCCGGAAAGTTCTGAAATAACTAACTTTGTACTTTTTACGCACCATAGACTTTGTATTGGTGAGTGCGTGCACTTTAAACACTGCACCCGAGTCCCGCGGGCCTTTCCCGACTTAGTCACTGCTAGTCCTGATCAGCTCCAGCGATTCCCAAGGCCCTAGGCCTGTTTCCTTTCTGATTGGTATCTCTTATACCACTTTCTTAGTATATGGTTTATGTGGCCCCTAGGGCTCATCCATATTGTGCAACTTTTGTGTATTTTAAACTGTCTTGTGTTTAACGCTTGTGCTTCTGTGCTCATAAAGAGTCCAGGGGATACTTTTAGTTAATAAATCTATATATATTTTCAATATATATATATCTGTGTGGTGTCCTTTCATTTGGTATTCAAGGGGGTTGTGTATGGTAATACAGCTGGCTTCACATGCCTTTCAGAGTTTAGCCTAAGACTGCTTTGTCCACGTTACCACTAGGATAACTGGTCTATAAGGTTGACTTACAACCAATCATCATAAGGGTTGTTTGGCATGGTACAGAGTGATCACTAGAATTAGTGAGCATTACATACCAGGCCAACTTCTCACAATATGTGTCTACATTTTCTCCTGTAACTCATTCTAACTATGGCAAATTATTGAAAGCAATATACCATTATGTCCGTTTGACCCTTATGGTTGTGGGGCTATATCGGGTTTCTAGGTTCACCAAGAACCTGAGGTGCCCAGAGCCAATAACAGAGCTACACCTTGCAATGGTTTTTCAATATGTACCAGGTATACAGCAATTCATTTGGTAACACAGAAAGAGCGCAAAATAGGTATCAAGGAAACCTATGTATTTACAAAACGGGAACAAGATATGGAGTTTAGAAGCAGTGGGTATTTGCACATCTCTGAATTTGTGGGTGCACATGCTTGCATGTGAATTAGAGGGCATTTTTGAAAATGTCTACTCTTTTACACACTGTCTTACATTTGGAAGGCACAAATACATAGAAAAACAAGTGATAATGACACTTGTTCTCCTATTTTGTGTTTCCCAATGTCTGCTAATAAAAACAGTACCATAGGTGTGTGAGTAGGCCTAGTGCCCTCGACAGGAAATAGGTCAAAACACAACGTGGACACATCACATTTTTCTACTAAAAACTGACCCTTTTGTTTGCAATGTGCCTAGCTGTCAATTTGGAGCCCTAGCTCAGCTGGCACCTAGAGAAATCTAGCAAATCTCTAAATTTCTTTAAACTAGACACCCAGGGGAATCCAGTATTGTATGCCTTGTGTGGCTCTCACCAAGTTATGTTACCCAGAATCCCTTGCAAATCTCAAAATGTTTTAAAAAACAAACAAAAACATTTTCCTCACATTTCTGTGATGGAATGTTCTGGAATCTGCAGAGAGCTACAAACTTCCACCCATCCAGCAGTCTACTAATAAAAATGGTGCGTCACTTGTGTAGGTAGGCCTAGTGCCCGCGGCAGAACTTCCCCAGGTGTGTAGTTTTCAGAAATGTCTGGGTTTTGGAAGGTTTTCGTAGATGACCCCCGACCACAGGACCAAAAACGCAGGTGACCCCCTTGCAAAAAACAGGTTGTTTTGTGATATACTGGGGACACCTACGTTTTTGGTCAGAAGCTCGGCGGCCCAACTAAAGAAACCTACCAGACCCAGAGATTTATGAAAACTAGACACCCAGGGGAGTGCATGGATGTGTATCTTCCATGGATCCCCCATTGATTTCTTCCCCAGATTCCCCTGCAAACCTCAAATTTAGGTAAAAAGTCACATTTTTCTCCAATATTTGTGTGGGAAGGTTGTGAGATTACCATGCCAGCACAGATTTCCCTCCATCAAGTGTTCCCCTCAGTCTCCCGATAAAAATTATACCTCACTTGTGTGGCTGCCCAAAGCAGAGTCAGCCTAAAAATGACCCTTTTGGACCCACTTTGGTTCACCCCTCAGTTTTTCATTTTATACATTTTTAGGTTCTCTCCTTTGAGAATCCACACAAATGAGGTATCACTTTTATCAGGAGACCGGAGGGAACGCTAGGTAGTGGGAAATTCATGCTGATGTGGTGATCCCACAACTCTTCTACACTAAAAAGGGAGGCAAGTGCACACCGCCTGCCAAACATCCACGCACACCACCAGCCAAGCGCCATCCATGCACACCGCCAGCCAAGCGACATCCATACAGACCGCTAGCCAGTCCACACTCACTGCCAGCTAAGCGTAGGTCCACACACAACACCAAAAAAATGCAGGTTCACACACAACCAGCCAAACGCCAGTACACACAGACCATCTCCAAACTCACAGAATCCTTCGCTAGTGTCTAGTGGTTTTTGCCCCATTGGATGAGCCTACAAATATCACTGTTCTGCCCCAAAGGGGGAAGAAATGGTCAAAATGTGTGCACAATAAAAAATGGTAAGCGTTTCTTGCCTAGGAGTCCGCCCCTGACATGCCCATAAACATATCTCTGGTGCCTAGCAGGCTTTCTGCCTTCCCTGGGGGCAGATCTTGGACTCTTGGTGGCAGGAGGATTATGTTTTTTTTAGGGGCATTGGCATTCCCATTCTGGACATCCCCCACCCCTAACATACAAATAACAATACACCCTGGCTTCCTAGTGGGCTTTTTGCCCCCCTGGGGGGCAGATTGGTAGCAGTGCTTCTGTATGCCGCCAGGGGGGTAGAAATACTGTCTATTTGTTTTTGAGTGGGGTGGGGACATTGGCATGGCCATTCTGGGCAGTCCCCACCCCTACTCTAGCTAGCAAAAACTCCCTGGTGCTTAGTGGGCTTTCTGCTCCTGTGGGGAGAGAACAAGAGACTATGCACCCATATACCACCCTAAAACATTGGTGGGGAGCAAAAGCCCTTGCCCAGGGGGTCGCTCCTCCTCTCTGTCTAGTGGTGGATCCCTGCTTGGAGAAAACCCTGCTGCTGCATTTCCCAAGCAGGGATCTACTAGGGAAAGGTAGTACTGGAAAGGGAAGATTGCCTCCTTTTCAATGATACCTCTCCTTTGTGTTTCGGTGCTCAGGGCTGATATAGCCCCATGAACACCGAAGCAGTGAATCTAAAATGAGGCGATCAGCTTATTTCAGTTTCACTTTCAATGTAATGACCTCAGCACGTCTATCGTCATTACACTGGAAAAAACCTCAGAAGGCTAAGGAAGCTATTCCCCAGCTCCCAAGGCTAAGAAATAAAAAACAAAATCACTCTGCTGCTTACAGCAGAGGAATTTCTGGGTGGTGAGCAGAGGAAGTAATGGTTATGTACTCGGCGCACCATCCCACAGCAGAGAACATAAGTGTTACGTCCTCAGCACAGAAGGGGTTAAGCAGGAGCATAGCCACAGGTTTCCTGAATTGACCTGCAACCGGTCCTCCAACCGGTCAAGGGCCTTGGGACCTGGCTCCAGCAGCTTTGCACCACCTGTCTCAACTCTCTCCCTCTAGCTCTCTCTCTCTCTCTCTCTCTTTTTGTCTCTTTCGCTGACTTTTGTGCAACTTTACTTGCACTTTGTGCCTTTTATCTTGCTCTTTTGTTTATTTTCACTCTTCGTGTAACTATTTGTGTGCCCTTTCTCTTGTTCATTGTGCCTTTTCACACACTCTTTCTGTGATATTTTTTAAACTTCTCTTGCTATTTGTCCCTTTCTCTTACTCTATTCCTTTCGCCTTCTCTCTCTGTTAGTTGTGTGCCAGTTCTCTGGCTCTTTGTGCCTTTTCTCTCACTCTTTTTTCCTTTTCTCACTTTGTGTCATGTCTCTTACTCCTTTTCTCACCTTTGCCATCTCTCTCACTCTTTTGGTGACCTCTGTGCCCTGTCTCTCCATTATTTGTGCTTGTCTCCTTACCTAACCCCTTTCCTGCAATCTCTTCACCGCTTCTCTCCTCACCCCACTCCTACCTGTTCCTCCAGCCTCTCCCTTTCCCTGCTGTCGAGCTCATCCTCAGCCCCGCCCATTGCCTCCTGCAGTCCTTCCCTACTCCCAATACCTATTTAATGGTGGCCGCAGTGCAGGCCAGCCATTATGCGAGTTTATAGGTCCAGCTCCCCACCCACAGGACTCTCCTGGGATCAGTCCTCTGGCTGTTTAAAGTAATGTGGACCCAGGTCCAGTGCCTCGAGACACCTGCCTCTCTCGCTTTTGCTCCCTCTTTCTCACCTTATTCTCCCACTCTCTGACTTTTGTCCCACTCTATGTGCCTTTTCTCTCATTCTGTGTCATTTCCCTCTCACTCTCTCTGAAACTTTTGTCCCACTTATCTTGCTCTTTGTGCCTTTTCTCTCACTCTTTTTGTGACCTTTTTGTGCTTTTTCCTGCTCTTTGTGCATTTCTTTCAACCATTCTGTGACTTTTGTGCTACTTCTCTTGCTATTTGTGCCATTTCTCTCTTTTTTTCAGTGACTTTTGTGAAACTTCCAGCTTGTGCTTTTTCTCTCACTGTATCGTTTTCTTCAACTCTCTGTGTGACTTTTGTACCATGTCTCTCTCTCTTTCTGCCTTTTCCTTGGTTCTTTGTACCTTTTTGCTAATTCTTTTAGTCTTTTCTCACTCTTTGTTCCATTCTTCATGCTAATTTTCTGACCAGTGCCATCTCTCCTCTTTCTCTGACCTTTGTGCTGTGGCTCTCTATCTTCTCTCTGTGCACTCTTCTGGCGCCCCTTTCCCACCCTTTCTAACCCACCTCTTCCTCCTTCCCCGCTTCTTACCTGTTCCTCAGACCTCTCGCCTTCCTTGCTGTGGCACTGCACCTCAGCAACTTTTTTTAAGTTTAAAGAGCTTTATTGAAGCAAATAGAAGCAGAGGTACAAATTTATAGAAAAATGACATAAGAAAGAGCAAAAAAGTATCAAACTAAATATACATTATAAAGGAATAAACTCATGTGCCTCTCACCCCACATGAGTTTGAACCTGACACTGCTGCATATTGTGGTCATGTGTGGGAAATACTAACACCACATATATTTTTCATTTCTTGCACCTTTTATAAAGAAGAATTCTCCTCGTAACTTTCAGCAAATGCTTCCATTGCATATGACTACAAGTCCCCGAAGTTTATTCATGCATGATACTATTTCTTCATTTATTCATTGAGGAAATGCAAATATCGTTGAACACTTTGAGGGTATTACATCTTTATTTGCTTCTAATAGCACAGAATGACTTGCATTGCTGGGAGTGTGCCCATATTTCTGACAGGGCCAGTTCTCTCTGTAGTGTCATCAGAGTGCTTTCACCGCCCTCTTTTCAGTCAGCCACAGTGTTTGATACCTTTTCATAGATAGTGACTCTTAAGCACGCTGCAGGCAACTTTTCGTGGGTTTCACTGCGATTGGAGTTAAACTTTCATCATTTTATGCGCGACATATCAGCTGGTTCTCCTCACTACCGTGACAGCTGCTACTGTGCGCTCTTTGAACATTTTACGCATTTAAGCCTTACTCTCACATGAATGAAATCTTCTCAATACCATAGGCTTTTGCATCATTAAGCTGGCACAATCTATATAAGCTTGTTCATTGAGAAATATACAAATGTTGCTTACTTTTTGATGTTTTCCTTAACATGTATTTCCAATGAAATTTTCTTATTGCCTTCACATATGATATATATGATAAGTTCAGTTTCCAATACTGCTTTATATATTGTATTACTACTTTTTGCTTTTTGTTGTAAATTGTGCAATTGCTTTTAAACATTGCTTCTTACCACGTTCCTACATCAATATGTTACTGTAAAGTGTCTATGAAACGCAGCTTACAAATGTCTACTAATAGGAACGGGAGTAAAATACCTAAACAACCACTCTTCACAGAGGTTTTGAATCAATCTCCAACTATGCCAACAAAAGGGAACTCATCCTCCTCCATGACTTTGCCCCAAATGTTGCCCTCTCACAGTGACCAGGCATTAACGGACACTATGCAACGTATATTACAGGAACTTTATGGGGTTTATCGTCGCTTGGAAGGCATGGATATCACAAATACATCACTAGCTGAAAAAACTAAATCAATTAGAGCAGACCTCACAACTTTTCATACCAGAATGGAAAGTCTTGACTCTAAAATTATGGCCATGGAAAATCGCCTGGATTTTGTTCAAGGCTCCGACCAAAATCTTCTCTTTCTGCACAGCAAAATCATTAGATTAGAAGATCGCAGCAGAAGAGATAATGTCTGTTTTTTGGGGTTTCCAGAGAAAGCTGAAGGGCATAACACTAAAATGTTTCTCTGTGATACCCTTCCAATATTGACTGGCATCTCCTTTGCTCCACATCTTGAACTTCAACAAGCTCACAGAATTGGCCCTCCACGTACAGGCCCTGCAGCACGCCCGGGACCAATGATTGCCTGTTTTCTTTGTCATGAGCAAGCCCGACAAATATTGAATGCAACTCATTCACGAGGCTCTCTTCTTTTTAAAGGTCATACCATTCATGTAGCAGCGGATTTTTCTAAGGAGACGAATGAACAACGGATGGCGTTTCTCTCCATGCGGCCTCAATTACGTCAGCTGATTATCAAATATGGATTATTTGACCCTGCACGCTTCCCAGTCACTAGAAATGGAGAATCAAAAGATTTCTATGATCCTGAACTTCTGCAAAAATTCCTGAATGACATCAACTCACAGGATATGGAAATGTAGTCTTCACATTGTGAACAGTTCCAACCATCTTCTTCCTTTTCAACGCAATCGCCGGTGCATGGCCCACGATCATCTAGTTATTCTAGACAGCGAGGTAGAGATTTGAACAGAGTCAATCGTTCCCAGGATGATAAAACTTCAGCCTTACATTCTGTCTCTACACTTACAAAGGACCCACAGAGAGACAGATCTAGGTCACCTCTTAAAACTCCTTTGGATGCTGACTGAATAATTTACTGTTATTCAATTGTCTATTTTTGTGACTTGCTGTACTTCTATTATATCTTATATTCAATTCAGGCCTTTCTTCATCAATGCTACCACTAGAGTTAATCTGGTTGCCTTTACATGCTATTATATCAATGTATATTGTTTAACCCTGGGCGAAGAACTACGCTCCGTTCGCGGAGTTTGCAAATTTTCGGCAACTTCGCAGCGAGCGCAAAGCTGTCGACTACTTCGCAATCTACAGCGTAGCGTAGTAGTTTTTCTTCCTCGCGCTCTCAATAGCATTCTGGCGTGCGCGGTAATGACTTACCGTGGTTCTGCGTTTGCTTTCTCGCTTTTCTCTCCCGTTCGCGTTCGCTACGATGTTTGGAATCCGGCCTCACAATCCCACCCGACTGTGAGAACGCAATAACGTCATTCAGACGCGCGAACACGTCATTAGGACGCGCGATCTTCCTTGCAGCGCCATGTAGGTAAGATCCCATTTCCGAACATGCAGAAAATGCAATCTGGCACAGAATATCTCTCGAGCATGTTAAAACCTTCTCAAAAATGATCATTTTGCTCAGGAAAACCACTCAGATGTGATTTGGCTGTATTTTTTTTGGGCAAGGAGTCCTCTTTTTGTTTCTACTTTTTTTTTCAAGAGAAAGGGAGTGCCCCTGAGTCTCCAACTTCCTCTTCCTGTCCACCAGGCTCCTCCCAGTGCTTTGTCCATGTGGTGCTCACTTTCATTTGGATTTGGAGCTGGAAGGATCACTCTTTGTGTATGTCTGCTGCATCATAGCATTTGATTGGATTTATTGAGGAATTTTGGATTTGAACTTTTCTTTTACAAGTAAGTTTGAGATATGGTGTACTGTAAATGTTTGTTTGGTTTGGGTTTTTTTACTACAGTTTTCTGTGCTTCTCAATCTTTCTTAAAAATTATTATTGATGGAGGCCTGTACTTTCATGAGGGACCAAGTTGTATGTCTTTGAAATTTCATCCAGTAGGCCTAGAGGTACCCACGGGTCCAACCATGTTTCTGTGGTGTCTGTAAAACATCATGGATGCCATTGAATTCAATTGCAAACTCTGTTGTAGTGGAATTTCATTTTTCTTTAGTAAAATTAGGTAACCCTAGTAGTTCATGTAGTTAGTGTAGGCCTGCTTGAGTTAATTTACTTTCTGTGGGTGGCTTGGCAAGGTGGTGGCGGCCATTTTGTGTTTTAAGCCACTGTGTTTTTGCCATAGGCCTCCAAGCTTGTGGCCTACTCTGCCAGTAGGCCCAAGGGTACCACTAGAGTCATCATCATGGGTGCATGAAAGTTGTTCAACTGTTATTGTGGTGTTTAAGTTGTAAGTGTAACATCATCTAGGTCATGGATGGCTTTGGATTGATTAGCAAAATCTGCGTTTGGTGTTGAATTGCAGGTTTTGGGTGTGTATTGAATAATATGGCTTTTTCTACACACCAGGTAACCCTAGAATTCAGCTCGTTTTGGTAACTTTGCACAGTGTAACAACGCAACCTTACAGTTTTTGTCTTCTTCGCGCGCTCAATGTACGTGCTTGGGCACACGATAACGATGTTTTGTACAATTTGCGCTGCCGAACATGTCGATTTTGCAATCTCGCGAACAATATGTCTCGAGTTGCATAAAACCTTCTCGAAAATGTTGATGCTGTTCATTTTGCTAAAGAAACCCCTCAGGTTGTCATTTGGTTGTAGTTTTTGGAGCATGGACCACTTACTGTTTCTGTCCTCCATGTACTTTGTTGTTTGAGGGTGGCCTGACCATGTGGGTGGCGGGGCGGCCATTTTGTGAAGCCAAGCATTGTCCTTTTGTCTGTCTTCTCTTTCTTTTCATGTTGTTGGGGATGGCCAGGCCATGTGGGGGAGGCCATTTTGTGTGATCTTCCATCGTGCTTCAGTTTTGTCGCAGGCCTACAAACTTGTGATTTCTTCTGCCAGTAGGCCTAGAGTCCCAGAGGTAGTCAGCACAGCGGGGGTGCTTGTTGTAGAGGTTTCCATTTTGTCTGTTGAATTTAACATCATTTAGGGCGTGGATGGCAATACATTGAATTCCCAAATGTGGTGTTTGGGGTGTAGTTAACTGTTTGGGTATGTGTAAAAAAACTGTAAATGCCTTTGTTGTTTGTGTTGTTGTTGTGTAACTTTCAAACCTGAAAGCCATGGGGATTTTCTTTTTTGTGCATTAAGCTGTGATGTGTAACAGGCATCCTCCTTTTTCTGGCCATATAGGTATATAGGCCTGCTTGAGTTTATTGTTTTCTGGCCTTTACCCATGTACCTGTGATATGTGCCCATGTGGCTGGGAGCTGTGGTGGTAGTGTGCTGTTTTGTTTTTGACAAATTGGCCTGTGTCTTGCCATTGTTCCTGTTGGCTTACTACTGTTCACATCGCTCATTGCTATATGCTTCAGGTCACTGATGCTGCATCCATTCTAAATGATGCACAAATTAAGGATAAACAAGTTCCACTTCCACTACATTTGCTTTTTAGTTATTTGCTGTTCTTACTCTTACTGAGTGTACTAATACTTCTAGTAGTAATTAAAATTAAAGCTAAAAAAATTCCACATTTGACTGATGTTATTCTGCCTTCTTTGCTTGTAGGTGCACAAAAGACTGAAGACTGAGAGGAGGTGTCCGTCATCATTCATCGCCTGTTCTACTGTGGAATTTTAGTACGCGAGCTGAACATCATCTGTGCCAGCTTGTCACCCACGTACAACACGCACGACAGCCATTTTAGGTATCATGGTCTCCCTGTCCACGATCGATCGCCAGCGTGCTCCCCTGACCCTGCAAGCATCCTCCGCGCACACTGGCTCCCCCCCCCTCCCTCACATGGGCAAGTCATAAACCTTCTTCTTCTGCATGACTCTGTCCTTGGGAGTCACGCTCGTGCCTGACCAAACACCTCCTTTCCTTTCATGAATACCCCTCTGTTGGTAAACTCTCCCTCTGCGCCTGATTGTCCACGCGGCATGAATACCTCTCCTTTGATGACCCCTTCCACCGAGTCCGATTGTCCACACAGGTCCGAGGCCATCGCCTAAGCCGGGAGATACAGTTTACTGCCTCCTATTGTATGGAGTCACTCCTCTTCAAAGGACCCACTATTGATCATGGCCTCCCCACCCCCTGGGATACGATCAGGCGCACACATCCAAAGAATCGGCAGAACACTCAGCTGCGTGATAGCCCCCTCCTCTTATCAGCAGGTTAAGGACCTCTATTGTGGATGCATGTGGGGGTGGGATTGACACGAGGATTACGGGGATGTCTTTTTCCTTACTTCACAATGTCTTGATTGTAATAAAGAGTGGTCACATGCCATAAACCAGGGTATAAGAGGCCAGGCCTCAGAGAGGCTGTTAGAGCACCTCGAGACGATACCTTGTTGTCTGATCTGATGTGTTCTGCTCCGTCGGAATAAAAACTTCTGTTTCCTGCCTTCAAGTCTCCAGCGCCTGCCTCTCTGTTTGATAACTAGAATGGTATAGAGGCGGTTAACGCCGGGCAACTCTGAAAAAGGTCATCAGCCCTACCCTTTTTCTACAATTGGCGTCCCAAAGCTTGGGGCCCATCAGCGACACGTGGATCCAGTGGGAGAGGTCCCGACGACAGAGTGAATGACTGCAACGATCGGGAGAGCTCCTGTCTGATAGACCCTCGTCTGACAGCCGATCATCCGAACTTCACTAGTTCTGAACAGACCTCTCTCAAGTGATCTACGGTCCTGACTGGGAACCATCAGGAGTGCCGCGAACAGACGAAGAATAGAGGACGATCGGGCGCTGGATTCGGAAGACAGGAAACTGTCCATGCGGTCCGGGTAAGGTTGTGTAAATGCGACAAAAATATGAAATGATTGTTTGGTTTGGATAATACTAGTATTACTCTTTTGTTGGTTCCTCTGGAGATTCACCGTCTGCAAACGGAGAAACAACAGGCTCTCCCTTTGCAAGCAGTGAAGGATAGGTAACGCAGACTTTTGTCCCCGTTGTAATCCGTCGTGCCTATCTTCCTCCCCCACTGTTTTCCCGAACTACTGTTCGCGGATTGCTGTCTGGAGATTCCCTGTCTGCAAACAGGGAAGAACAAGGTCTCTCTTTGCAGGTAGAGAAAAAGTAGGTAACGCAAACTTTTAACCCGTCGTACCCACTTATTCTCCCCACTGATTGTTTGATTGACCGTACATTAAGTGTTCGGTATTGGTTCTTTTGAGGTATTCACCGCCTGCAAACAACGGAGAATAGAAATATTCTGTCTAGTCTTTGCACGCCGTGATAAGATAGGTAGTGCAGACCTTTGTCCCCGTTGTAACCCGTCATGCCTATCTTCTCCCCACTGATTGGTAGCCTGTTTAGCCCGGACCACTTATTAGAGATGAACCATCCAGCTCCACTGGAGGGCACCCTTAATAAGGACATGTTCACTAAGCATGGACTAGTCGTTATAGCTTATACTAAGTTATGGCATAAATACACAAAGAAGAACCCCGAAAGTCAGTGGCCACTGATAGGTTCCTTTGATGATCATAAAATAAAAACATTAGAAATAGCACTCCAGAAAAATAAGACTACGCCCACTATGCTTGATAGTATCAGCATGTGGCGCAAAGAAACGGAACAACGAAGAAAAAGAGAAGAAGCAAAAATAGGGAAAGAATTACGAAAGGCAGCCCACCTAGCCGCTAAGCAACTAGAAGAAGAAATAAAAGAAAGAAAGGAAGCTATACAAAAACAAGAATCAGGGTTGACAGGTCAATGTCCTGTTAGGACCCCTTCTACGCTCTACCCTGAATTGCCCTCCAAACAACGGGCGAACAATGAGTTACTGCTAGGTCCCCCAATCATCTACATGCCCCCTCCATATGCCCCCTGCCAACAACACCTGCAAGCCCTGAGTGCGAACGAGAGCAACCTTAGCGCGAGTGCACCAGCCCTCACGGCCTCCACACCAGCCGCATTAGTAACACCATCAGATGACCCCGAGGCTAGCAAGCAACCACCAGCCAGACCAAATAGGTTGAGTCAAGATGAGCGGGATCGGATTGACAAAATAGCAAAGACACTAGTAGAACGGAAGGAGAGCGAAGAATACACAATGAACATGTATAATTCCCATGCCGACAGCCACAGACGGCATTTCATTTTACGATTCAGCTACCACACCCTGAACGCATATGAGGATAGATATCAGAGTAAGGGCCCCGCTAAACTGACCGCGCTATATAGAAAGATTGATGTTGGAGATGGGACTGAACGTGATGCGACGGACCTCTTCATGCAAATGCTTGAGGTCTTCCGCCACCTCACGGAACAGAAACCAGAAGTCAAGGTTACAGTCCCTGAAACAACTGAGTCCTCAGTAGGAGTAGCCAACTCTATGATGCCCATCAGAGAGGCGGCCCCTTACTGGGTTCCGCCGCGTGGTCAGGGAACAAACGACAATATTAACCATGAAGATGCAAAAGGGAGGGTTGTGTACAATTGGGTTTACCAACCATGGGACCGACAAGACATCTTAACCTTTAGACAAACTCTGCCCGATTTAAGAAAGAACCCGACAGCATTCTATACCGAATTAGGCACAGCCTTGGGTTCGACGATAATGACCTTAGCAGACATTGACTTGTTTTTCGGGTTATGCCTGCCAGCTGACGTGTGGAAGCAAATCCGGAAGGCTGACCACACGGATCTGTTCGGACATACCTGGAAGCAACTCAGTGATCTAGATAGACAGCGAGAGCCCGGAAAGAAACCAGTAAAGGACATATTAGAACTCCCAGACAAATTAGTTCAGAAGTTAAAGACACTGATCCCAGAGAAAAAGGTAGACTGGTCGATAGTCACGGCCTGTCGTCAGAAACCCCAGGAAGATGTATCGGAATACTTCTCCCGATTCGAGACAGTGTTCTCCGACTACAGTGGCCAAGACATGACCACCGCAACCGGACAACACCTGTTTGTACAAAATTATGTAAAGGGCCTATCACAAGAGGTCTCCCAAAAGCTGCAGACGAGTGAGAGTAGTTCGGGGGCCTCCAAACCCGCAGCTATCCTTCAGATGGCTCAGTATTACGAGCACCAGAAGAATGAGAGTGATAGGGCATCCGAGAAAAAGAAGAAAGATTTGAAAGAAAGGGTGATGATAGCCCAGATACAAGGTATAGCGGTCGGACGGGAACCCCATGGGGGGAACTACCAATCGACCACCCCTAGAAATCGACCTCCCAAAGACCACACCCGACACCCCACATTGGACGTAGAGACATTAGCGGGGACCAGTGTGCCTACTGCAAAGGATTCGGCCATTGGAAATCCCAGTGTCCGGTTCTATTAGAGATGAACAGAAATAGGGACCCCAAGGACGTAGCGGGTGGGCCGAGAAATAGGGGACAAGGACGAGGGTACACAAACGACACCACCAATGACAGACCAGGGAGATCGAACACATTTGACCGTCCCCGACAGAACCAGTATCAACTATCCGACGGTGAGAATGCCCCCGATTTTGCATAGGACTGCCAGGGGCAAGGGAGGGATCCAGTCGAGCTCTGTGTTGACCAGCAAGGTCCATACGTCACTGCTAAGGTCCTGGGTACAGAGTCTCCATTTTTGGTAGACACTGCGGCGACACGTAGTGTGTTATCGAAACGACTGGTTCCAAGGGCACCCTTGTCTGGCTCACACATTACATCGATAGGTTTCGATGGGACGCCCTCCACTAACCCCCTGTCCGTACCTATCTCCTTTGATCTAGATAACAACACCACTGCCACAGCATTTTTGCTCTCCTCCAACTCCCCTGACGCCATTATGGGCATTGATTTGCTGAAACATTTTCGGGCCACTATCAGGTGTTCCCCAGATGGAGTCCGAGTCATCCTGTACGACAACCCGAGCGTGCCTAAATCTTGCCCAACACGACACATGTGCTCCCTGACTGACTGTGATCTGTCCTTGCTCGATGCCCTGCCCCCGTACCTATGGGCCAAAAATGACTCTGATGTGGGACGAATGATGATTGACCCCATTCATATAACTGTAAAGCAGGACGCCATGCTCCCGAAACTCCCGCAGTATCGGATATCGCCCGAGGGCGAGAAGGCACTGGTAGCGATCATTCAGTCTCTGGTAGATGCAGGAGTGGTCGAAGTGGTTAGCAATGTCTGCAACAGCCCTATCCTACCCATTGTGAAGAAGCAAGGCGAGGGAGATGAGAAAGCGTACCGCTTCATCATCGACCTGCGAGAGATTAACAATGTGGTTGTACCCCAATACCCCGTAGTCTCAGACATCACCACCATTCTGACCCTCATCCCGTCCACTGCCACCACCTTCACTGTTATTGATCTCAAGAATGCGTTTTTCTCCATCCCCATCCACCCAGACAGCCGTTATCTCTTCGGCTTCACCCTAAAATCCCGCTCGTACCGATTTTGTAGAGCTCCCCAGGGGTACACTGAAAGTCCCAGCATTTACAGCCAGGCCCTTAAAAGACAGCTGGACGCCGTCCAGCTACCAGATGGAGTGGTGTTGATCCAATATGTCGATGATATCCTTTTGGCGGCTGACACCACCCCACTTGCAATCACAGCCACTGTCCAATTCCTACACTTTCTCGCAGAAAATGGCCACAAAGTCTCCAAAAAGAAATTACAGTTCTGCCAGCCACAAGTGACATACCTAAGCCATCTCCTGTCCAAAGAAGGGAGGAAACTTACGCCCGATCGAATCCAAACCATCCTAGACACCCCCATCCCAAAAACACAAAAGCAAGTCCGCTCTTTGGTTGGCCTTACCTCTTTTTGCAGACAATGGTTACCAAATTTCAGCCTCATTGTAAAACCTCTACTTGCCTTGCTGGCCAAGGATGCCCCCTTCCCGCTTCCTTGGACCCCTGAGTGTCAGGCATCCTTTAAGGAGTTACGGGATGCCCTTTGCTCGGCCCCTGTCCTGGGAACACCGGATTACTCCAAGCCCTTTTCCCTCTTCACCCACGAAAGGGAGGGGTGTGCATTGGGTGTCCTGACACAGTCTATCGGTCCTAAGCAGCGCCCTTGTGCCTACTTCTCTGCCACTCTTGACCCTGTAGCCAGAGCTTTGCCTGCCTGCCTTCGAGCAGTAGCTGCCGCTGCTGTCTCTATCCGTCAGAGCGAGGGAATCGTACTTTCAAACTCCCTCACCGTGTTAGTACCCCATGCAGTCGACACCCTTTTGAACCAAACCAAGACTCAACACCTGACTAGCGCACGACTGACAGGGTCCGAATTGACACTACTTGCACCCCATATAACACTAAAGAGATGCACGACTTTGAATCCTGCCACACTGTTGCCCCTGCCTGAAAATGACCCCGACGTGCCTCCCTCACACGACTGTGTGACCCTCACGGACGAACAGACCAGGAGTAGAGTTGACCTCCGAGACACTGCTTTTACAGACCCTGATGGAGAGCTATGGGTAGACGGCTCATGCATCAAACTCCCAGATGGCACCACTTCAGCTGCTTATGCAGTAACGAGAGCCCGAACAGTAGTTGAGACAGCCTGCATCACACAACGATCTGCACAGGCGGCAGAGCTGATAGCCCTCTCACGAGCATGCATCATAGCAACAGGAACCACCGCGAACGTATACACAGACAGCCAGTATGCCTTCGGGGTGGTTCACCATTTTGGGCTTCTATGGAGGGAAAGGGGATTCCTGACATCACACGGCACACCCATCCTTCACGGAGATCTGGTTTCTGCTTTGATTGAAGCAGTTCTCCTCCCCAAACAATTAGCAGTAATCAAATGCCAGGCACACAAGAAGGTGACAGACTTAGTGGGACAAGGGAACGCACTGGCCGACATTACTGCACGAACCACAGCTGAGAATAAGACGGTGACACGCATATATGTGACTAGGTCACAAGCAGAGAAATGGACTGACGCTAGGGAAATGATTAGAGACATCCAGTCGGCCAGCACCCCTCACGAACTGACCGAGTGGGCACGGGTGGGTTTGAAGGACGATGAGGGCTGCTGGCGGACAAAAGATGCAAACAGATGGCTGCTGCCTGACTCATACCTGATCCCGATACTGACTATGGCACATTCCCCCGCACACATAGGATCTGCACCCATGATCGAACTCATTTCCAAAGTCTGGTACAACGACAAAATCCCCGACTCAGCCAAACGCCTGGTCCAGCAGTGCCTTATCTGTTTGCAACACAACCCCGGGAAAGGAACTGTGGTGCCCCGGGGAGGGTTTGGGATCCCCGATCACCCCTTTGAGGTCCTCCAGATGGATTACATCC
Source organism: Lissotriton vulgaris (assembly GCF_964263255.1). Lineage (NCBI taxonomy): Eukaryota > Metazoa > Chordata > Amphibia > Caudata > Salamandridae > Lissotriton > Lissotriton vulgaris. Next base: position 1,803,634,083 of record NC_141694.1, on the reverse strand, counting down.
AGCTAGAGAGATGCCAAGGCTTGAAGTATGTACTAGTCATTGTATGTGCCTTCAGCAAATGGGTAGAGGCCTATCCAACCCGTGAAAACACTGCCATGACTACTGCCAAAGTGCTACTGAAAGAGTTCTTCCCTCGCTATGGCCTTTGTCGAATTTTATGGAGCGACAATGGCCCCCATTTCATAGCTGAGGTCATCCAACTAATCTTGAAAGGGTTGGGGGTGAAGCAGAGATTTCATGCAGTCTTCCACCCCCAATCCGCCGGTTTGGTGGAGCGACATAATGCCACATTGAAGCTGAAACTGTCAAAAATAGTGGCCACCCCTGGACTTAAGTGGCCAGACGCCCTCCCACTGGCATTGCTATCGATGCGCTCCACTCCCACCAAACACCATTTGACCCCCTACGAAGTTGTATTCGGGCGACCGATGAACCTCTGGGCTGCCCCCAAACCGACCTCCATTCATGACGTCCCGTACGTCCTACTGTCTGATTATTTGGGCAAGTTAACTAAAACGTTGTCTGTCATTCATCAACAGGTGCAGCAGGCCATCCCCGATGCTTCCAGGGGTCCGGGTCACGACATTCAACCGGGGGACTATGTGCTAGTCCGAAACTTTCAACGGGCCAAGAGTCTGGAACCCCGGTGGACGGGCCCCTGGCAAGTACTGATCACCACCCGGACAGCGCTTCGAGTGGAGGGGAAGCGGCACTGGCTGCACGCACACCACTGCAGGAGGGTCCCCCCAACCCTGGCCACGACAGAAAACGTCAACACCCAAGAAGAGCTCCTGAACAAAGACCGGCCAGCACTGGACTGCTATCCCGATACCGAGGCACTTGAACTTGCAAAATTCCCCGATCCCACTGTGCCATCCAGAGAAGGGTATTTCCTGCGTCGAAAGGAGGGAGCTTCGGCTAAGTAGGCCACAGACTAAGTTAAATCTCAGAACGGTGACCTAAACACAACCAAGGGTTGCCGGGAGAGAAGGTAAACGAAGTCTGTGGTTCTGCCCGCTACCGAGCTCCTTGAAGATGATGGAAGCGCCAGATAAGAAGATGATGGAAGCGCCAGATAAGAAGATGATGGAAGCAACAGGAAATACCCACTACAGGAACCCAAAGACTGACAATTTGCACAAATCAAAGACAATCGCCCTCTTCATTGTCTTCCTCTTCTGCCTCCTCCTCATGACCTCCTTCTGGATTCTGGAGGGAAGCACCCCCGCTCATCAGGCATTGCTGCCCACTGCACAACCGACCCCCATGAAAGAGCATCACCTGATCTCCCTGTCGCCTCAGCTCCGAGAAAGGCGCAGGGAATTCTGGAACAATTCCTTCGTGCAACTGTTGCACCAACACAACCTTGCTGCAAATGCCACCAACTGCTGGATCTGCGGGTTGCTCCCGCATGCCACTGGACACTCTATCCCCTTCATCCCTTCTCCGTTCTCAGTTCACGGCTCCTGTCTCGCCTGGCTGATCGTCATGCAAGAGAGCCACAAGGACAACGCCACTTCCGGTCAAACAGTATCCCACTTCTACTATGGGTTCTGGCTGAACAAAACCGGAAGGACCTCTGCTCCCCTGTGTCCTGTGCCCTCGGGTGCCGCCTTCCTTATGAACATCCCAGCCAAAGAACGTGTCGAAGTGCAAGTGCTCCACAATCCAGCTAGACCCACCTTCTCTAATCTGCAGAAACGGACTGCCGCCACTCTGACTGTGGCCCTGTCCGTTATCAATGTCACCGGTCTTGTGTGCCTCGAATGACGGGAAACGTAGCTGGTGGGTCACAGTTCTTGCCGCATCACCAGAACATTGGACTCAGTTGATCCCCCTTCCTTTGTTGCTTCTCCGAATATGTACTTTGTTTGTGGCACCAAGGCTTACACCTGGCTCCCGAAAGGTTGGAAGGGTACCTGCTACATCGCCTTCGTTCTCCCTCCCACATATGTAGCCCCTGCTAACCATCACCGGCAGAGGCGCGCAAATGACATTGAACAAGCCGACTCCACTGGAGCACAGTTCCTGGATGCAGCAAAGGGACTTGTTCCTCTGTGGGGCCCAATGGCGAACAGTCGCGCTATCCGACACCTGACCCAGGCAGTAGAAACAACGATCAACATCACAGCTGGCATCCTCGCTAACAACACGGCTGAGCTTCAGGCGGTCCGCCTTGTGGCCCTTCAAAACCGCCTTGTTCTAGATGTGGTTCTAGCCGATCGAGGAGGAGTATGCCGCATCATCGGATCTAGCTGTTGCACCTACGTGCCAGATAACTCGCCCTCAGTCTACAAAGCCATTGAACACCTCCACAGACTTTCCTCGGAGGTTCACCAAGAACAAGAAGGATGGTCGCTTGGGAGCTGGTTTTGGGGCACTTTGAAGGACTGGGGTTGGAGGTTGTTTTCCTTTTTATTAATACCGATTGTGATACTATGTGCGTGTTGCTTAAGTATCCAATGCCTGCCATCCTTGTGTGCACTCGCTACTAACTGTATGTGCCCAAAGACTTTGGACTTCAGAAATGAGCGCATGAGTCCCCTCTATGAAGTAGAAATACGTGGCCTTACGGGGATAAATCCGAACTGACAAGTTGGCGAGACATGTTAAAAGGGAGGACTGTGGAATTTTAGTACGCGAGCTGAACATCATCTGCGCCAGCTTGTCACCCACGTACAACACGCACGACAGCCATTTTAGGTATCATGGTCTCCCTGTCCACGATCGATCGCCAGCGTGCTCCCCTGACCCTGCAAGCATCCTCCGCGCACCCTGGCTCCCCCCCCTCCCTCACATGGGCAAGTCATAATCCTTCTTCTTCTGCATGACTCTGTCCTTGGGAGTCACGCTCGTGCCTGACCAAACACCTCCTTTCCTTTCATGAATACCCCTCTGTTGGTAAACTCTCCCTCTGCGCCTGATTGTCCACGCGGCATGAATACCTCTCCTTTGATGACCCCTTCCACCGAGTCCGATTGTCCACACAGGTCCGAGGCCATCGCCTAAGCCGGGAGATACAGTTTACTGCCTCCTATTGTATGGAGTCACTCCTCTTCAAAGGACCCACTATTGATCATGGCCTCTCCACCCCCTGGGATACGATCAGGCGCACACATCCAAAGAATCGGCAGAACACTCAGCTGCGTGATAGCCCCCTCCTCTTATCAGCAGGTTAAGGACCTCTATTGTGGATGCATGTGGGGGTGGGATTGACACGAGGATTACGGGGATGTCTTTTTCCTTACTTCACAATGTCTTGATTGTAATAAAGAGTGGTCACATGCCATAAACCAGGGTATAAGAGGCCAGGCCTCAGAGAGGCTGTTAGAGCACCTCGAGACGATACCTTGTTGTCTGATCTGATGTGTTCTGCTCCGTCGGAATAAAAACTTCTGTTTCCTGCCTTCAAGTCTCCAGCGCCTGCCTCTCTGTTTGATAACTAGAATGGTATAGAGGCGGTTACCGCCGGGCAACTCTGAAAAAGGTCATCAGCCCTACCCTTTTTCTACACTACTGCCAGATGGACGTCCTTCTGTACTACCTCACGTGTGGTGTGACTCACCTGACCAGACATCATTCTCAGCAACTTGTGCAACTGAGTGCTGCAGCTGACATCTAAAGAAGATGGGCCCAAAGAAAGCAGGTACCAGGTCCTCCAAGACCAAGAAAGTTGCTGAGAAGAAGGAAGTGACACCTAAGTCTGGTGTTGACCCGAAAACCTTTTTTGGGAAAAAAAAGTACGCCTGCAGCTGCGGTGACTGGGGTCCAAGCTGGGGCCAACACCTGTGCATCAGTGGGCCCAAGCCACCAACCCAGGCCCAAGCAGATGAGTGGGGAAGAGGTAGCCAGCCTAATGGTGGAAAGCAGTGATACTGAGCCTGACCTAAACTTAGCGCTATCTCAAAGTAGTACACAATCCATGCAAGACGGAACACAGCAGAAAAGTGCTGAACAACAACCACCGCCCGCAATAGTAGTTGTTCCAAAACAGCATCCACAACCACCGCCCGCAATAGTAGATGTTCAACCTGAGCCACCGCCCGCAATAGTAGTTGTTCAACAACCACCGCCCGCAATAGTAGATGTTCAACGAAAAGAACAACCACAACCACCGCCTGCAATAGTAGCTGTTCCACAACCACCGGCCTCAATAGTAGATGTTCCTCGAAAACAACAACCACAACCACCGCCTGCAATAGTTGTTGTTCAACAACCACCACCCGCAATAGTAGTTGTTGTTCGTCCCGAAGTTGGGGCAGTTCAGGAAATTGAGCCTGATGCAGAGCAAGAAGAAGAGGAAGCACCTGATGCAGGACATCTATTGTTTTCCAAATCCCCACCATCGAGTTCTTCGCCAAGCATCCCTTCTGATGATCTTGATCTCAATTGGGAGCCACAACAATCTGAGCATGAGAGGGAGAGACATCCCAAGAAGACCAGGCTAGGGAAGGTTCCAGGAAGCCTTACACTTATGGGGTGCGATGTTAAACAGCCGGATAATGATGGTGATGACGAGTCAGACCCAGTCATCACAAGCATTACTCCTGGGCCTGAGAACATGGAGACCAACATTTTAACCCTAGCGAGAATGGCTGCGACTAGTAGGGATGTAGCACGCATACCTCCAACACAGGCCACACCAAAAGCAAAACTACCTCCAGCTTCCATTTTTACATTTGCACAGGGCCGGCAGGCTCATACATCCAGCACAAGTTCCACCTCAGCAGAAGTAGGTTGTGGTACTACTGTGCAGCTACATAGTGAATTTCAACACACAACCTCCAGTTCATCCGGCATTGGAAGTGGCACCTCTAGCAGGAGACAAAAGTTAAGCTCCCCAGTGTGGGACTTCTTTACAGTTAGCGCAAATGAGGACAACATTGCTATATGCTCCATTTGTCATTCCTCTGTTAGTCGTGGTTAGCTTGGTACAAACTATAGTCCTGGAGGCCAAATGACCCATTTGAAAAAACACCATGCAATCCAGTGGGAGAACCACCTACGTAGCATGAAAGCAGGAACCATTAATGTTGGTGGGGAAGTAGTAAAAGGTCCATTCACGGTCGAACAGGAAGAAGAGGGAGACATTCTATCTGGTAGTGGTACACAAAGTACCCCTGTCCCCAGCACTGCAGTGGTAGAGCCCACATCCTGCGCATCAGCAACATCTCAGTGGCACCAGAGTAAGAGTAACCTGGAGACACCAAGGAGTACGGGTGCAAAGTCTGTGACGCGAAGTGCTGCATCGAGCATAACTGAAGGAAATACCAAGAAGCGTACCATTCTTAGCATGTTTAGGCAGGAGGGAAAGTACGAGCGCAACCACCCAATCGCACGTTTGTACAATGCTAAGCTTGCTAAAATGTTAGCACTGGACCTTCTCCCTTTTTCTTTTGCTGAAGGGGTGGGTTTCCTGGAATTTGTGATAACCCTCTGCCCAAAATGGAATTTTCCCAGCCGCTACTATTTTGCCAGAGTTGCTGTTCCAGCACTACACCACGACATGCTGGAATTGCTTGGAAAAGCCTTGCAGCAGAGTGCTGTTCATAGTATCCACCTGACAACAGACATGTGGACCAGTTGCCAAGCCACTGATTACATGTGCATCAGTGCACACTGGATCTCTTTTTTAGGTGTTAGAGACAAGGTATCTGCAGGCATTGACACTGCTGAGATTTCTAAAGATACTCACAGACATGCAACTGTAGCCATGTTTCCTATGGAGAAATCGCATACTGCTGCAAACATTTTGGCTGAGTTTAACAGCAAGGTCTTTGAATGGCTGCGACCAAAAGGCCTTAACATTGGTTTTGGTGCCACCGACAATGGCCGTAATGTAGTTAAGGCCATGGAAGATGGTCGCTATTTCAGGGTCCCGTCTTTGGCACACTGCATTAACATTGTTGTTCAAGACTTTCTGAAAAATTAAAGCAAAGTCAGCAACTTACTGACCATTTGCAGAAGAATATGCACGCATTTCAACCATTCTTTTAAAGCCCGGAAGCAGCTACGGGTCATTCAACGTGACTATAAAATGCCAGTGAAAGCACTCATCCAGGAGGTCCCAACACGTTGGAACTCTACTTATTACATGCTTGATCAGCTGTTTGAGCAGTACATACCACTTAATGCTTATGTCATGACAAGAAGATCAGGGGATCCTACTGTTAAAGCCATGACCGTTGAGATGTGGCAATGGGACCTCATTAAATGCCTGACAGAGATGCTACTTCCTTTTGAGGTCTTCACACGTGCAGTCAGCAGGGAGGACTGTACTATGGGCCAAGCTATCCCATTGTTGTACATGCTAGAGCAAGAGCTGAAGGAGGTGTCTGAAACATACGAAGGTGTTGAAGGAAAACTTGAAGCATGTTATTTGGCGAAGGCCTTAGCCGGCCGCTTATCTGAGAATACAAGGATTCAAAATAAGATTGTGTCACATCAACATTACATTACTGCCACAATTTTGGATCCACGGTACAAATTATTTGTGAACAGTAATGCAGTAATTCCTTTTTCAACCCGGACAAGACGGAAGTGTTGCCCATTTCCATCATGGGCAACCCCTGGAGCGAGAAATTCTGGCCTGTGGAGCTGGGTGTGCCACCGAAACCGGCGACCGCAGTCAAAAGTCTGGGCCTGTATGTGGATGATAAACTCTCCATGAAAAAACAAGTCACTACGGTAGTGGGTACCTGTATAGGCCTGATGCGACAACTGAGGAAGATCTCTGCATTACTCTCATTTTCCACCTTGAGACACGTGGTCTCAGCCACAATCCTGGCTAGGCTGGACTACGGAAACTCCCTGTATATAGGTCTACCCCAGCGGTTGCTGGATAAGCTACAGGGGGTTATGAATGATGCAGCCAGGCTGATCTATAAGAAACCCAGGACTGCCCACTCTTCCCCTCTGATGCAAGAGCTACATTGGCTCCCGATTCGGCAGAGGGTTGTATTTAAAGGATTGTGTATCGTACATAAGGCGCTGTATGGTAATGCACCAAGATATTTGAAATCCCGCCTATCCCCATATACACCGAGCAGGACTTTGCGCTCGTCGGACGCTACCCTCTTGTCCCAATCCCGTTTCAAACTGCCCACGGTGGGGGGACGTGCTTTTTCCAACACACTCCCAGCTTTGTGGAACAAACTGGCCCCAGAACTAAGGAAGGAATGCAATCTGTTATCCTTTAGAAAAAAGTTAAAAACTGTATTGTTCAAGCAAGCATGGAGCAGCCTCTAGGCGTACTGTTAAGATCAAGTAAATGCCAAACCCCACTACGTAATCTGGACAAACAGCGCTTAGAGACCCCGGTGGTTATAACGCGCTATACAAGTTAAATAAATAAATAAATAAGGGGATGTTGCCAAGTACAAAACTGTAATAGCTGAGGAAGCCACTGATTTAGAAAACAAACGGCTCTCAATTAGAGGCCTGCCAGTGCCAGCCCAGGACAGTGCAAGTACTACTGAGCATCCTACAGCGTCAAGTTCCTTTTCATAGCATGAGAGCAGTATGTTTGCTTCCCAGCAGTCACCAACACTACCAATAACAAAAAAAGCACCAACAGGATCTGATTCATCAGACACAACCAAAAAAATAGCTGCTTGGTTTCCACAGAAAGGGATGGGTAAGTCCATTGCTGTCACAAAGCAAAAAGAGGACAAGCAAACCGGAGCACCACTGAACATTGAGCGGATAATCCAGGCCTATCTGGATGACACAACAGAGGTGTTCATGGAGCAAAGCCCATTGGTGTATTGGTATAGGAAAAGAAGCGACTGGCCAGTGCTCAGCAGGCTGGTGATAAGGTATCTGGCTTGCCCTGTTGCAAGTGTCTCTTCTGAGCGTGTTTGCAGTGCTGCTGGTGCCATTGTAACTGTGAAAAGGACCAGTCTCTCGCCCAAAAGCGTGGAGAGGTTAACCATGATCAAAATGAATCAGCACTTCATACCACCAGACTACAAAATACGTGAATCACAGCTGGAAGAGGAGAGCGAGTCGGAAGACATAACTACTGGGTTACATGACCTACTTCTGTCAGAAGAACCACCAGGGTTTGAGGACAAGCTCCTCTTCCCTGACAACTAGGCTTTTAAATTGTTACATTCTCCCATCCTTTATTTGTGTGTATCTGTCTTTCTGGTTCAAACTTCAAAACCAACACCATCCTTTCTTTTACTTTTTTAATTACCTATTGGAGTTGCACATCTGTGCATTTAACTGTGCACTCCACTCCTCACAGTCCTGCTCCATCTTCCTGACTCACCCTAAATACATTTCCATCTTGCCATACATTGGATGGAGATGGAGAATAGTACAATAATGTAGCGTCTAACAGTCCCTCCATAACAAGTGATACGTACGTGACTATAGCCATCTTCTGTTTTGTTTCCAATCTGAAACGCATCACTGTCTTAAGGCTACCACCTCTGTCTTCACTGGCATACACAACTCTTCAATGTCAGAACTTGAGCAGGGCTCCAAAATTAAAGTAAACTCGTCATCACTTTCATAAGGCTCTGCTGCATCTGTGATCTGACAGTCACAAAGAAGAGAAAGACAGGTATATGAAATGAATGATGCCATACATTGCATTGGATGCTTGCTGACTCAGAGCAAATGTGCATGAAGTAGAACTATACTAGTAGTTTAATATAATATAACAAAGTACTTGTGTCTCAAGTGATGGTTAATGTTTCCATGTTGTTTAATAATATGTATGCAATTGTACTCCTACTACTGCAGGTGTAGTCTGGACTTAATCGTATTCACTCACTACAGACTGAGTTGCAGTTGGTGGTCTGTTGGACAACACGTACACGTGCCACACCGGATGATGATGACCACCATACCATCTTTACACGCTGTCAGTCAGTTTGATCTGTGATGATTGATGGAATACGTTCAGGAAGTGAAATACAAGGTAAACACAACCAATCAACAAGAACCACAGCAGAACTAGGCTACATGTGTGTGCAGTGGTGGAATAGAATAGTGGTATGATTGACTGACAATGGCCCATTGATTTAATCACTTGATTTGGCAAATGCTAGGTTGTTGTAAATGCCTTTTGTCTGGAACTGTGCAAAATTTTGGTAAATGGAGTTCGGACCACAGACTCACGGCCCGGTCTTGTGTTGTGGTCCTGTAACTGTTCTGTGCTTGCTCCTATCTTGTTGTTCTTTTTTATGACAGCTGTGCAACTGGAAGAGTAGAGTTAATCAATGTATCCAAGCTGCCTCAGTCTGAAAATCTTCTCGCTCACGAGTCTTGTCTTTTCTTTTTTGCACTACACAGTAATTGATTGATAACTTATTTTGGAATACCCCATTTCTTTTTTCGTCAACACTTACAGGCCGGCCTTTCACCAATCCTCCTCATCATCCAGCCAGAGGCGCCCAAGAATGATATTCAGTCACAGTGTCCATGGAAGGGAGGACAAAGATGAATGACTAGATACAACTACACATTTGGACCTGGATAATACATTAACTTTAGTATAATTTTCGTAATTTTTTTGGATTCCTTTTTCCTCTTCATTTATTTTACGCTTGTGTTTGGTAATTGATTGTTCACTTAAACTATTGCTTACTTTTCTTTGCTAGCTTTCAGCCCGCTACAGCAGGTATTACGGTTTCTCAGAGGGCATACAGCCTAGGCAAAAGTCATATTCATATCATATATAAGAAATACTTCCTTTGAATTGTGTAGTAGTAGTTAAGTACCACTTTTTAGTAACCATCAAGTTATAACTTATCTTCATCATGCATGCATTTCGTTTTTCTGAACTTTAGATTTATTGGGTAGTAGTGGATCACCAATCATCGTCTTCATTGTTTTGCTTTTGTTGTCTCCATGCGTACTGTTTTCCTTTGTCAAACCTTTCCCCAAACCCCCGTTCCCATCCATTCATCAAACCCTAACCCTCTTCCCCCGGGCTGTGTGGTTTTATATTGAGGTGTGATGTTACTACATTATATCTACACCAACAATTGATCACACGCTTGCTGGGGCAGATGTGGTGAAAGCAGCACTAATGAAATCAAATGTCAACGAGGCAGGGTGAGGATCTTCTTCTGCTTGCCCACCCAAGCTCACTTTATGTACTAGTGTACAAGGCAATTAATTTCTCAAAGTGACCCAAGGAATAAATCTAAATAATTGCTGGCATTGTTTGAATTTAATTTTAGAGCATTTAAGTTTACGAATTGGATTGTGTTTTACAGACTCCAACACAACTACAGTTATCTTCTTGTACTTGGCAGTCCCCGAACATTTCTTTGAGTTCGTTTAGCAGTTGCAATATTGTTTGTATTTTTTTGTCAGTCTTATGTACTGTATTTTTCTACTTCTCCCACATTCTCTCTCAGGCAAATGACTGTCTCTTTGTTTTTGTTTGCCAATGCTAGTGCCAGTGTCTAGTCTAGTACTACCATCACACAACCACCGCATATTCTCCGTTGTCTTGGGAAACCATGCAGCCCTTGCGGTGCCAAACTTAATCATCATCAATCACAAGTAAGAAGAGAAGTTTGCTGGGAGGTATAATGGAGGAGAGGCTGGTAGTACTAATAGGACAAACATAACTGAGTGAGGGGTACCGCATCTATCTGTTTGCATGTTACACATGTGGTCTATTAATAAAGTATGTCAATCAAACACTGGCCACTGCCCTGCATCTAGAGTAAACCTTGTGACGTACAACAGTAACCCCAGCACAAAACAACATCATATGTGTAAGTTGAAAATAAATAACATTTATTCATGTAAAAAAATATCCTCCTAGTCCTATCCCACCCCTATCCCCACCCTAACCCCAACCAATGTCCAAGTCCAAAGAATGTCCCACAAAAATAACCCCAACACCCAATTCCCACCCACCAACAAAAGTATTAAAAAAGGGGCAAATCAACAGGGTCCATTACAATTGGCGGGCTTTGAGGTGTTTGTCCACTATTATCTTGACGCACTCCTCTAATTGGTGCTCCAGCTTGGCCACCCGGAGGAGAAGTTGTTGCGGAAATGCACGGCACCTACATTTTGCATCCATGCTGTGAGGGGATGGCAGATGTTAAATGCCGGCGGTGAGCGGCTGCCTGGCCGCCGCGCCGTACTCCTGCAGGTGGGGCTTGTGGGGCCAGACTCATTGGAAGAGTCAGCAGCTGCTGCCGCCGCCTCTTCCTCCTCCTCCTCGGCCTCAGCCACCAGCCGGCGGTACTCCTCCACAATGGCCTGCAGTTTCCTTTGCCGGGCCCTGGCTGCCAACTCCTTCCGTGATGGTTTTTGGGAAGGAGTATGAGTATCTATAAAAAAAGAAACAGAATTGTAACTGAAACTCTTCAAAATTACTCAACACATTGTGGCATAGTAGCACTACCAAGCGCAGTACATACAATTGGTGGCAACTTCTAGTATCTATCTAATCTATCCTCCTGCTTCCCCTGCCTGTAGCATTTCTTGAAGTTTTTTCCGGCATTATACTTGCCCTAGTACTATGGTTGGACTTGAGTACACAGAAGAACACCAGTCTTTTTTGTATCTCCTTTTATATTTTCAAAGTAAGACTCTGCTTCCAGTGACAGTCTCCACCTATGATGAATACAATACATTTAGGGGGCATCCACCCATTAAAAGTAAATGTCTATCATTCTTTATTATCGCCTTAGCTGGTTTCACTTTCACCAGCAACCACCCATGCGTCCACTCCTTCCTTGCCTTGGGTTTCATTGACACAAACTTCGCTCATGATTCTTGCTATCCACTATATCCATGCACCCATATTGTTTTGCCCAACCAGGCCTGCATTTTCTTTCACCTTCCAGTTCTACCCATCCTTCAACAACCCATGCATCGGATTAATATCAGCCACGTGCATGAACCTTCCAAAGTATCCTTCTATGGTAGTCTTATTATGACATCTCTTTAGTCCTTCCTCCTTCCACCCTAGTTCACTTCTTTCCCTTTTTGTTCAACACATCCCTCAAGGTCATCTGATCTGACTTTTAGTCTTCTCCATAACTTTCACAGCTGAGTTGGAGTCTGATAGAAGAGGCCTTGTTTACTCAACTCACACTAGTAATGCTGCAAAGGGTGTCTTCTTCAACCATTGTATATTGTCGAGTACAACTTCAAATTCATACTTTCTTAATAAGTCTCATAGCACAGTGAGGGAAATGTTCCCCTTCCACCTAGTAATGCAAATAAGTAATGAATATAACTTACCACCGCCCACCACTGAAGTTTCCTCCCCCACTGATGCTCCTGCAGGTGCCGCAGCCACTGTCCCCTCCTGGATGGCAATCACATCGCCTCTGTCCCCGTCGGCACTGGTGGTTTCGTAGTGGTTGTGCACCTATAAAAGCAAGTACACCTTTTTAGATGCCTGCACACCTCCCCCTATTTTACTAGTTGTACTTTTTTCACCAGGAAGGAAGATTGAAAAACAGTTACGTACAACATAAATCGTTGTAACTATTCCAAATTGCGTCCTACTGTACAGCAGTCACATTAGACAGAGTTTAGTTTTAATTTATTAGATGGTCCCTAGGGTCATTTAATCTCTACTCCTTCTCTAGTCTTTGGAAAGTTAGCCTGAGCCATATAACCATTTTAGATCCGGGTCTACTGCTTTGCCTATGTTACCTCGCAGCTTGTTGCACAGTAAGAAAGACACCTTTGAGGCCACATGAGTGTTGCATACAACTAAAGAGGTTGACAAACCAGTATTGTTAGTCCCTTTTGCTTATCCATAATGTTGCACTTTTTGCCATGACTGCTAAAAACTGGCATAGTTGTATTCACTGTCTAACGTGCAACATTTTTCTCATAGGCATATGAGAAGATTGTCTTCTACGAACCAGAGATTTGCAGAGCTTTCGAAAGATGCATGTGTAACTAGTATACGTTCAACGGTGAGAGGTCTCCCACAATTCACACAATTCTCTATCGTGCACTAGATGTACAAAATGTGTAGTATTTAATCTTCTTAATTTTGCATGGTGGAGCAGGATGTTTTTCATGGAAATACTTACAAGTTACAACAATACAAAGCTTGTTATTAAAAAAAAAAGTTTTTGAACTTGCACAAAGACTCTGTGGTATATTTTAAGTGTCTGGGGTGTTGTGGACTGAAACAAGTGAGTGAGCGAAAGGGTGTTCTTCTGTTCTGGGTTGTGTAATAAAATCATTGGGTATATATATCTAACTATCTTCGTGTGGGGTCGGGAGTGGGACAAATGACTATGACTGAGACACTTAGGTAGGTAGACGGTCATTGGATTGTGGGTTCTTCTGACTGAGTTCTGTGACTAGGGTGTAAGGTGTAGGTAGAGTCCAACCTCCCTATCACCAACATCAACATCCTATTTTCTTGTGCATAGTTCTGTATGTGCATGTGCAGAGAATAATAACCACAACAGTAGTAGTAGTATACTAACCGAACATAAATTAGTAGGCAAACATCTGGTTGCGTATTTTGTTGGTGGGAATTGACAAAAACTAGAGATTACAGAGGACAACGCAAAAGACAGGAGTGGACCCAGTGGCTACAGCTATTCTATCACAGCTTTATTCAAAAGAATACATTAACTAAAGAGTGGCCAACAGGGCAAGCTTAGCTACACACAGTCTAATAGTAGTAGCACAGAGAGTCATAGGGCAGAGGTAGTTTGAAGGAACTGAAAGTCAGGGATGGCATTGGATACCCAAAATTTGGAAAACAAATTGCAGACCAAAGAAGGTTTTGCTAACATTGAATTAGGAAGGAGGCTTAATAGGTTGGAAAAAATAAGGTGCGTTAAAAAGTTAGGGAAATATAATTGTTAATAATATAAGCACTGAGGACTTACTGGGGCCAGCAGCAGGATCCTCGGTAGAGGAGCGCTCCTCTCGTGGTTGTCCCGCCAACTCGGACCCCGTCTGCTTGCCCCTGGGTGGTGCTGATCATGTAAGAAATTATAAAGAAAGAGAAACATTAAGGGCTGTGAAACAAAGACATCATTCAAAAATCCTCTCAAACATTTTCGGAAACAACAATTCCAATAAAATTGACTTCGAAGTATAAATGACTACTGGCTTGCATGATTCACAGACCGTCTACTTATAGAGCACTAATCAAATATTCCATAAACATTCTGATTGCAGAATATACTAACAAAGCCAGTACCACCTGACCTACACCACCTATTCCAGAATCCAGACGGGCCAATTGTTAAGTAAGTCGGCATTTCCATATTATTTTTGCCCACAAACATGCATAGATGAGATGGAGGACACATGCATAAATTTGTGCATACACGGAATTGTTGGTTGCTTGCGTCATATGAACTGCTACTGACTGAGGTGACCATGCTATTGCTGCTAAACCTACCACTCAGTAAACAAACTTCAAACTGGTTCTATGGAGGGGTGGGATAAATAAGAACTAAGCATTCAGTGACAGAGGAGGCGTCATGCAGACCGTTAAAAAAATATGAACTAATACTATCCATCCACCACTATTTCACTAAAGGACAATGTAAGGACTAGACTCTAGCAATAGCATTAACTAACTCCAGTTCTCTAAAAACTCTTACATCAATATTCACTAGCGCAAAGTTACAAACCAGTAAGAGAATTGGCGAGCAGCACCTGTGTCATACAATAACAGAAGATTTTGAGACGGAATTGATCTGCAATGTAACTAAGTGCACCAGTAATCGTGTTACTTATTCGTCCAAGAATTATACACAATACCTATACTACTATACTATATATTATATATTAAATTATTAATATTACTAGCTACTCACCAAGCCCCACGACCTCGACACCTAGCAGCTCCAACAGGTTCTGCTCCCTGTCCAGAATGTCTGCCCACCGGTGGGCCAGCTGCTGGTGGGAGCGCCGGATATCCGAGCGGCGGTAGACTGCCCGGCGCACCTTCGCCCACCGGCGGTGACGCTCCTCTGGAAGGTAACTGGAGCCTGGCCTGCCACCTGCTGCCAAGGTCAAGGGCAGGTGGTGGTGGATGAAAAAAACCAGGTCGGCCACCTACGCCTCCCCGAAAAGATTCCGGGCCTGCACCCCTGCAGGTCGCATTCTGCCACAAGGCAGCCGGCTCTTGGGCGCAGGCGCCTTGCCCTTTGAGCCGGTTCTGCTGCTCCCCTTTGCCATGGTTCTGGGGTGGAGGTGGAGGTGGAAAAGAAAAGTTAGAACGAAAGGAAAAAAGTTAGGGGGAAGAAGTAGGAGCTTAAATAAAGAAGTAAAATAAAACAGTAGAAAAGTTAAAAAAGGTGGAAAAGTAGAAATAAAATGCAAAATATAAACTTAGGGACAGAGAGAGATAGATGATAAGTAAAAAAAGTAAGAAAAACTGTGAAAATAGGTAAAGATTGCAAAGATAAAAGGTGGATAGAAAACTAGGCCCAGCACCATAGTGTGAAAAACAATATGGCCGCACCCATCGCGACCACGTGGGTAAGTTTGCGCGTGATTTCACGCGAACACGCACTTTGTCAGCGTGAACAAGTAGTTGTGTTCCCGAACAAGACGTGCACCACGCGAACACGTTATACGCGACCCGGAAGAGTTAATAGGGGACGCGAGCGGGCAGGATAATTGAAAAAACAAGATGGCAACGCCCATAGCCCACCACATGGGTAAGGTCGCACGCTACAATCCCCCGAACGCGCAGACAGCGCCCCGAACACGCGCAACGCGCTCCCGAGCAAGAAAAACGGCTCGCAAACGGGTCCAGCAAGCTACTACGCACGCTCCCGAAGCTCGCATAGTGCAAGAACGTCTTCGCGTAGCTTCGCGTAGCTTCGCGTAGCGCGACTACGCGTACTACGCCCAGGGTTAATATTGTTAGATAATTTATTGTCAGTTTTGCTTTTCTGCTGCAAAGATGTTTATTTACCAATTATCGAATTATTTGTTGCATGCTTAGGCATAGATTATAGTACCTTGCATGTTTATTCTTCATCCTCAATATCTTTCAGGGGAAAATGGAATTCTTTTATTCATATTTGCATGTTTTATCTTCCTATATTGCTCAATGAATTACGGTTACTATTGTTATTCCTTGTCTTAATATATTCGACTTTTTTAACTATGCATTTTTCTCCCATCCCCCTTATTCTATTGTGTAGAACGTTATCTTTCATTGTATTAAATCATTTTAATATAAATTTCAATAGCTAGAGCTTGGGTATTAAGTACTATTATACTATATATCTATGAGTTCTTCTAATTATGAGTACTCATATTATCAGTAACTCGCATTTTATTAAGAGTTGCTGTTATTTGAATCCCTCATAATTCTGCCATTGTATATTGTGCTTTCCTTGTACTACATTTCTATTATTTTACCATATTATAGTATTGTTAATTATTATTCTGTTGATAGGCTGTGATATTATATTGTAGGGCATGATTTTATGTAGTCATTTTAGTATTTGGCTGATTAATTATTACCTATAGTGGTCTCAACTTGTCTTCATTCCTCTTATATTGTTTCCTATTGTATTTATATAATACTCTTAATTCATTCTTCCGGGCTCCCTACCTTACACTGTCATTTACTCTGCTGCTCTATGCCTTCTTTTCTTTTACTTGATGGGGTCCTATCCCGCAGTGGTGTTCTAGTGAGCCCAGGCCTGCGGTTTACAGTCTAGGTTGCCTAACTTTCTTCATATTCTATTCTTCCATCCACTTCTTCTAATCTCCCTATCCCCTACATTTCTCTTTTACATGTATCCTTCTATATAACCAATATCTGCCTTATTTCTCTTTGACTACTTATATAATTCTATTTTGTCTGCTCTTTTATTTTATTTCTATACAGCTTTCCTTTTCTCTCTTTCTCTTTCTCCTTTTCTTTTCTCTTCTAATATTATCCTCTAAAGTTTCTAATATTGCCAACTCTTTTCTTACTTTATAGCCAGAGTAACTCCCCCTTCTATTCTGCCCTTCCGCCTCTTTTCTTCTTTGATATTATTTGTTTATTATACTAATTCTCAAGATCATTTGAACACTTTTCACTATGACCCACTCTCATCCTTTATCTGTTATTACGTGGAATGTACATGGTCTCACACATTACATTAAAAGGAAGAAAGTTCTTTCATATTTGCAGTCCAAACATGTAGACATAGCTTTATTGCAGAAAACACATCTGGATTAAATTGAATCTAACAAACTCAGTAGAGACTGGGTTGGGAAGGTCATTCACAGCAGCATCCATAAAAATGACCCCACCAATCCTAATCCTGTCTGTAAATGTGGAGTGGCTATTCTTATCCAGAGATTGCTTCTCATTTCGCTTTCTAAGACATGGTCAGATCCTGATGGTAGATATGTCTTTGTTGAATTAAGAGTCGGGAATTCTTCAATTTGCCTTGGATCAATTTATGCTCCTATTGGCACTAAAAAACAATTTTCCTCCAATTGAATCGTCTTCTTACTGAGATTAATGCTTCTCAATATCTCATTGGAGGGGACTGGAATTTGGTATCCTATCCTTGACAAAACGGGCCAGTTTGATAGGGTTAATGCAGCAGATATGGCTATTTCACAAGATATCCTTGCTGATAACGGCTTGGTTGACCATTGGCGTCTCAGTCATCCGAATGATAAAGAATATACATTATTTTCTTCCTGGCATGGCACCTTTTCCCGATTAGATCTTGCCTTTTATCAAATAAAGCGGTTCAATTGATTACAGATTCTCAAATTCTGTAAGCTGCTTTATCTGACCACTCTCCTATCCTTCTATCTTTAGATTTAGGATTATCTAAACCTGGACGCAAACCGTGGCGAATGAGTTTACAGAAATATAGGATGCCAGGGGGAAACGTCTTTTACAATCCTATCTTCAAGATTATCTCACTATCAATAAGGATTCTGTCTCTTCGAAGAGAACAGTTTGGGCAGCAGCAAAAGCCACTATTAGAGGGCAGTTAATGCGAGATGCTGCTCTTACCAATAAGAATAGTATTGCAAAGCAAACAGAATTTGAGCAAGACATTCAACATTACTCTCAATTATATTTATCTGAACCTACTTTACAAGATCGCAAATTTTTGGAACAGACACGTATGTCTCTTAATAGTCTCTTTACATCTAAGGCTGAATATGCATTGCAGAGGATGAAGGGGAGGCATTATGAACTAGGAGAAAAAGCTGGCCGATTATTAGCTGCACATTTACGCCAAAGGGAAGCTACTATGGCTATTCCAGCTATCAAGTCAACTCAAGGTGAAATACTCACCAGACCTCGGGAAATAGTTAATGAATTTGCCTCCTTTTATCAATCTGTATATACTCCAAGTAATCAACTTGTCAACTTTCCTAGAGAAAGTGAATCTTCTGCGGCTTTCGGATGATGGCAGAGCCTTACTTGAAGGTAACATCACAAGAGACGAGATTTCCTCTGCGATCATTGCTCTGCCTTATTATAAGGACCCTGGAGAGGACGATTTTTCTGCTGAATTTTATAGATGGACTGGTCAGAAAATAATAGACACTTTACATGCTGCATTTCTAGAGGCTGACAAACAATCTTCTAATAAAGCGATCGTTGCCGTTTTACCCAAACCAGGCAAAGACCCTCCACTATGTGGAAGCTATCGCCCTATCTCTTTATTAAATTCAGATATTAAGATCCTGGCTAGTATCCTTGCGTCTCTTCTTTGCAAAGTATTATCCTCCTAAATTCATAATTCACAAGTGGGTTTTGTTCCGGGCCGATCCTCCAGGAATCATCTTCGTACATTGGCCCACACGCTATGGTCTGCTAAACATCTTCCAGAAGATGCCTTGGCTCTTTCACTTGATTCTGAGAAAGCGTTTGAGCGCATTGAATGGGAATATCTCTTTACAATAATGCATAGATTTGGTTTGGGCGACCAATTTATTAATAAAGTACGTCTATCGTACGATAGCCCAATAGCTCAAGTTAATTGCGGTGCCTTCTTATCTACCCCATTTCCAATTCGCAGAGGTACTCGCCAGGGTTGTCCCTTGTCCCCTCTTCTTTTTCTCTTAGCGATGAAACCTCTAGCTGCTGCAATTTAACAATCTGATGATATTACATGTGTCCCCCTTCCAATTGGACTTTCCAAAATGTTCTTATATGCAGATGACATCCCACGGTCTCTCCCATGCCTTATTCAAATTATTTGTGATTTTTCCTCCTTTTCCGTTTATAAAATCAACTGGGATAAAAGTGAAGCGTTACCTATTTCAGTTGGCATTATGAAATCAGCAATCTATGGATTCCCTTTTCACTGGCAACCTTTGCA
The DNA here is from genome assembly GCF_964263255.1 of Lissotriton vulgaris. Lineage (NCBI taxonomy): Eukaryota > Metazoa > Chordata > Amphibia > Caudata > Salamandridae > Lissotriton > Lissotriton vulgaris. The sequence continues at coordinate 1,803,614,791 of NC_141694.1, read as the reverse complement.
CCTTAAATATCTAGGAATTTTGATTAATAGAGGTTTGGATAATATGGTTGCGGATAATTTGGCTCCGTTATTTTCTCAAATGCAGAGGGATTTTGACAAATGGAAAGCTCTGAGATTATCTTTATGGGGCAGAGTACAAGCGATCAAGATGGTTACCTTACCACGATTCATTTATGTTTTGGGCATGCTTCCCCTCCAAATTCCTTTAGCTACTCTTAGATTAATTGGTTCCAAAATAAAGCTCTTTATCTGGGGTACAGCTAAACCACGTCTTGCTGCTGCTAAACTAAAGGCCCATCAGCTATATGGAGGCATGGGACTTCCATCAATTGAACATTATTCACTTGCCTTACACATTTCTCAACTCTCATATTTTTTACCTAAATCTAAAGACATTCCACAATGGGTATCTTTTGAATGTCATCTTCTATCCCAGGATTCAGGATTATACCTTGTATACGGTAGTGGTACTAGTTCTTCTGATCCTAAAAATTCCATCTTATCAGCCATGCATAGATCTTGGCAGAGGGGTCATCGTATATTAAATTCAAATCCGCGAATTCACATTAAAGCTCCCTAGTGGAATAATTCAGCTATTCGTATCAATGGTCATATTTTATCCTGGCCTTTATGGAAAGATGCTGGCATTTCTTCTCTCGATCATCTCTTACATAATGGAGCCTTTAAACCTTTCCCACAACTTTGTGAGGATTTTCATCTTCCAGACCAACAGTCCTCTAAATATGTCCAACTTCAACAATGTCTTAAAGACTAAAATTGATAAAGACAGGAGCATGATCGGAAATCAAAATGTAGTGAATCTCAGCATGCAATAGATTGAAGATGTGGGCTCAAAAAAATATAATTAATTCTAGATGTAGAGTTATGAGTCAGGGAATAAAAGGTGAATTCTAAACAATAAGGATTGAATATTCTCCAGGCATCAATGAACCTTGTAGAGAGCATGGTGTTAGCAAAGGTTTTATGGATATTATTAGGAACGTATCTGGAAGAAGATTTCCTATCAATAAATGGATCCATGACCTGATTACAATCACCACCCACTGTGAGATTAGAGTCAGAGTATGAATGAAGAGGATGCAATATGGATTGCCAGGATTGGGAGTCAATACCTGTGGGACCATAAATGTTGAGGAGAGATATATGTGAACCATTAATGAGAGTATGAAGAAGGAGCCAACGTCCGTCCCCATCTTTCTCCTCTCTTTCTACAGAAAGGGAAAGGGACTTATGAAATAGTATCACCACTCCATTTCTCCTATCTTTAGATGGGGAACTATAAACATCACCAACCCATTGTTTTCTAAGGGAATTAACATTGTTGTCATTAAGGTGTGTTTCCCGTAACATTGCAATTTTACATTGTAGTTTGGAAAGATGCGTAAGTACTTGTTGCTGCTTAACAGGGTTACGTAAACCTTTTACATTCCATGAACCATTTTGAACATTATCAGTCATCGCATGAGGGAGAGGACATTAATCAATAACATAAGCACTGCAAAAATTATCAATAACATGAGCATTGCAAAATTCAGAAGGGTTATACAGGAAATATTACAGCGATCAAGGTCGACAAGGTTATAGAGTTGAACTGAAAATAGATAAGAATAAAGAAAGATATGAGAAAAGTAAGGGTTATAAAGAGGAAGAAAGGAAAAGGAAATAGAGAAAATGCAAATGAAAAAGTAAATACATAAACTAAAGTCAGAAGAGAGATAATATAAAGAAAGAGAAAGAAACAGAAAGGAGAAGGAAAAGAAAGAATAGAGAAGAGGAAGTAGATAATAGACAAAGGAAAGTTGACAAGTAGTCGAAGGACTTCAGTCAAGAAAGATAGGATAAGTATCCAGATTAAAGAAAAGAACATGGGGAGCGGGAAACCGCAAAGGAAGACAAATGGCAGAGCCAGCAAGAACAACTGAGAACAACCCAGACCAATAATAGAAACATACATATGAAAACAAGGAGCCTACTATGGAATAACACAACACAACGGAGGAGACCAACTATATATTAGACGCTAATTGATAAATATAAAACAGGCAGGCAACAGCAACAAAGGGTGCATTATGAAATTCTCAAACACTTACCAGACATGAAGATTAATGAAGAATATTAGGATTGAGGTAAAAAGGCAGGGAGGAGGGAAACATCTGGGGAATGGGTTCGTGCAGGAGGAAAGTACATCTGTGGAAACAGACAAGAGAAACGGTAATATGAAATGACCTCCGAGGAGGACAAAAGAGCCACAATAATCTAGAAAGAGCAGCAACAATAGACTATAACCTACAACCACAAAAGAAGAAAAAACTCTTCAAAAATTTTGAGTAAAACAGATGAACTCAGAGAACATAATGCAAAGCTGAAACAACAGTGTTGTTCAAGGATCTCCAAAGTCCATTACAACTTCTTTATGATGAGAAATAAATTGTCTTAGATCTTCAGAATGATTACAGGAGTAGGACCTCTCTTTGTATGTAACTTTAAAGAAGCAGGGATGTACTACGCCGTATCGAGCATTCATGGAATAAGAGCCAGGCGAAGAGAAAGAAACTCCTTGCGACGGGCAGCAGTTGCGCGAGCCACATCTTGAGAGAAAAAAACTTTCTGACCGGACCATAACATATTTCTTAACTTTGCCGCTGAAAAGACCATTAATAGTTTGGAATACTTCAAAAATAAAACGATTATCCCTCTGAGACGAGTGACTGTCGAAGAAGGCGGCAAAATCCTTGCTTTAGGACCAATCCAGTGAGCACGCTGCAAATTAAGAGTGGTGCCAATTTTGAGACCAACAATTTTGAAGATGTGTATTTTTAAGTAGGTGAGCATGTCATATCCCCCCTCTCCCTCAGGAATACCATTAATTTGAAGATTGTTGCGTCTATTGCTATTTTCTAAGTCTTCCATTTGTGCCTTGAGGAGAGCAATTTCCTTAGACATATCACCAACCTGAGGAATCACATCTTAAGCAACGCTAATCTTCTGTTCCACCGCCGACACTCTTGAGTCTAAGTTAGACCATTTCTCGTCCAACCTCTGAAGGGTAGCATTGGTTTCTACCATGAAAGGTTTAAGCATACTTATCTCTTCCATGAAATCCCCCATTGTTATGGGTAGTGGAGACTTGGTAGGCTAGTTACGTTCCTTTTTGTGACGTTTTGGTGGGGCAGCAGGTTTGGAATCCTTACGGAGAGAAGACATACTTGCTGAAGTAGTTTTGTGACCAAGTGGGGAGAACGCCTCCATTTTGGGCGTAAAATCCGTTCCGTTCGTGGAATTTGCGGATTTTTGGCAATTTTGCGGTCTGCAAATCACGTGAATTTGCCCAAAAATCCATAAATTCGCAAGTTTGCAGATTTTTTTGCTTGGTCGCGCTTTCTCTCGGTTTGTGTGTGCTGCGCCATTTTGGAACTTGCTGCGTAATCGCGTGAGAGTTTTTCGACCGCAATTACGTCATTGCGGTCCGCCATCTTGCACAGCAAAAGTTTGAAAAACGCGAGTACGTCATAAGGGCCCGCGATCACGCATCGCGGGAGCTAACAATGCCGAACACGTAGATGCGGCGCGCAGCTGACTTCCGGCAGGAGATTTGAACAGCTCGCTTTCCCGAACTTGCAAAAATTGCAATTCTGCACAAGAAATCCACTGATTTTGATCACAATAACTCCTCAGATTGACATTTGGCTGCACTTTTTTTTGTGCAAGGAGTCCATTTTTGGGGGGGGTGGGAGGAAGGAAGTGCCCCAGATTCTCCAAATTCCTGTTCCTGTCCAGCAGGCTCCTCCCAGTGCTTTGTCCATGTCCTGGTCACTTTTGATTTGGATCTGGAGCTGGAAGGATTACTTTTTGTGGCTGCTGCTGGATATTTGTATTTGAGGACTTTTTGGACTTTGGAGTTTGGATCAATTTTGGATTTGAGATTTTACAAGTAAGTTGGTGTTGTTAGTTTGGGGCATTGCAGTTGCTGCAACTACAATTTTAAAACTTTTTCACAACTTAAAAAAATATATTTTGTGGGTAGCCACAGTATCCAGTAGGCCCAGGGTTAGTCATGGGTGCATGATACAACTGTTTCTGTGAGTTTGTTTTTTAACTTAAAACCCATTTATGTCTGGAATTTTAGCTCAGTTATATGTGTTTTTTTTTTAAATTTTGGGGTGCCTGTAAAGCCTCACCAGCCAGTAGGCCCAGGGGTAGTGAGTGGTGGATGGACCAAGTCTTTCTGTGGGGTGTCTTGAATTTAAACATCATTGAGAGCATGGATGTCATTGGATTGTGGTGATCTTTGTGTGTTTTTTGACATTTTGGGTGCTGTTGGGGCCTGACCATGTGGGTGGGGGCCATTTTGAGGCCTGGTCCAGGCAGGGCCTGGAAATGTGGTGGGGGTCAAGGGGCCATTTTGAAGCCAGGCAGTGTGCTCAGGCCTGCACCCAGTTTGCCTTGCTTTCAACCATTATGCCCAGGGGTACTCAGTGGTCCATGGACCTAGTTGTTCTGTGGGGTGTCTTGAATTTAAACATCATTGAGGGCATGGATGGCATTGGATTGTGTTGATTTTTCTGTGTTTTTCGACTTTTTGGGGTGTTGTTGGGGCCTGGCCATGTGGGTGAGGGCCATTTTGAGGCCTGGTCCAGGCAGGTTCTGGCTTTGTGACTGGGGGACAAGGTGCCATTTTGAAGCCAGGCAGTGTGCTCTGAGACATAGGCCTGCACCCAGCCTGCCTTAATTTCACCAATTATGCCTAGGGGTAGTGAGTGGTGCATGGACCAAGGCTTTGTGTGGGGCCTCTTGAATTTAAACATCATTGAGGGCATGGATGTCATTGGATTGTGTTGATTTTTCTGTGTTTTTTAACTTTTCGGGGTGTTGTTGGGGCCTGGCCGTGTGGGTGAGGGCCATTTTGAGGCCTGGTCCAGGCAGGGCCTGGCCATGTGGCTGGGGGACAAGGGGCCATTTTGAAGCCAGGCAGTGTGCTCTGAGCCATAGGCCTGCACCCAGCCTGCCCTGCTTTCACCCATTATGCCCAGGGGTAGTCAGTGGTGCTTGGACCAAGGCTTTGTGTGGGGCCTCTGGAATTTAAACATCATTGAGGGCATGGATGGCATTGGATTGTGTTGATTTTTCTGTGGTTTTTTTTACATTTTGGGGTGTTGTTGGAGCCTGGCCATGTGGGTGGGGGCCATTTTGAGGCCTGGTCCAGGCAGGGCCTGGCCATGTGGCTGGGGGACAAGGGGACATTTTGAAGCCAGGCAGTGTGCTCTGAGCCATAGGCCTGCACCCAGCCTGCCCTGCTTTTACCCATTATTCCTAGGGGTAGTGAGTGGTGCATGGACCAAGGCTTTGTGTGGGGCCTCTTGAATTTAAACATCATTGAGGGCTTGGAAGGTATTGGATTGTGTTGATTTCTTTGTGTTTTTCGACTTTTTGGGGTGTTGTTGGGGCCTGGCCATGTGGGTGGGGGCCAATTTGAGGCCTGGTCCAGGCAGGGCCTGGCCATGTGGCTGGGGGACAAGGGGCCATTTTGAAGCCAGGCAGTGTGCTCTGAGCCATAGGCCTGCACCCAGCCTGCCCTGCCTCTACCCATTATGCCAAGGGGTAGTGAGTGGTGCATGGACCAAGGCTTTGTGTGGAGCCTCTTGAATTTAAACATCATTAAGGGCATGGATGGCATTGGATTGTGTTGATTTTTCTTTTTTTTCCGACTTTTTGGGGTATTGTTGGGCCCTGGCCATGTGGTGGGGGCCATTTTGAGGCCAGGTCCAGGCAGGGCCTGGCCATGAGGCCGGGAGGCAAGGGGCCATTTTGAAGCCAGGCAGTGTGCTCTGAGCCATAGGCATGCACCCAGCCTGCCCTGCTTTCACCCATTATGCCATGGGGTAGTGAGTGGTGCATGGATCAAGGCTTTGTGTGGGGCCTCTTGAAGTTAAACATCATTGAAGGCATGGATGGCATTGGATTGTGTTGATTTTTTTGTGTTTTTCGACTTTTTGGGGTGTTGTTGGGGCCTGGCCATGTTTGTGGGGGCCATTTTGAGGCCTGGTCCAGGCAGGGCCTGGCCATGTGGCTGGGGGACAAGGGGCCTTTTTGAAGCCAGGCAGTGTGCTCTGAGCCATAGGCCTGCACCCAGCCTGCCCTGCTTTCACCCATTATGCCCAGGGGTAGTGAGTGGTGCATGGACCAAGGCTTTGTGTGGGGCCTCTTGAATTTAAACATCATTGAGGGCGTGGATGCCATTGGATTGTATTGATTTTTTTGTGTTTTTAGAATTTTTGGGATGTTTAACTGATGTTCCTCTGGCTTCCTTTGCTTTTAGGTGCACAAGAGAACCACCAGTGCCAGGAAGAAGTCCTGCAGCGGTGTGTGCAGCACAACGTCACGTGACATCACGTGTAGCCACAGACAACTCTGCAACTCGTGCAACTGCGGTCTGCTGTTCTGACATCTGAAGAAGGTGGGCCCAAAGAAAGGTGGCAGTAGCTCCTCTACAAAGAAAGTTGCCACTGCCAGTAAGAAGGAGCAGAAGAAGCAAGTGGTGACACTTACCAAGAAGACTGGTGTGCCCAAAGACATTTTTTCGGGAAAAAAAAACAACGCCTGCAGCAGCGGGGTCCGCCGGGGACCAAGCTGGGAGCAGCACCTCCGCTTCATTGGGCTTAGTGCCACCACACCAAGTTAGGTCCAAGTCCATGAGTGCTGCAGAGGCAGCTACTTTGGTTGTTCAATCACCATCGACCAGTGATGTTGGCTCATCGCAAGAAAGTAGCATACAATCAACGCAAGGTGTAACTCAGCTGACGAGTGTTCAAAAACCACAGCCACAATGACAACCACAGGTGCAACTAGTCCAAGCGCAAGTACATGGGCAAGGAGAGGCGCAAGTACATGCGCAAGGAGAGGCGCAAGTACATTCGCAAGGAGAGGCGCAAGGAGAGGTGCATGGAGAGGCGCATGGAGAGGTGCAACATGAGGCGCAAGGAGAGGCGCATGGAGAGGTGCATGGAGAGGCACAACTAGAGGCGCATGGAGTGGCACAACTGCCCACAATGCTTGGTCCTCCAGAAGTAGGGGCATATCAGGAAATCGAGATTCAAGCGGAGGTATCATCAGAGGAAGCCACTCCTCCTGAGGATGATCCACTGTCTTCCAGATCCCCAGCAAGAAAAAGGTGAAGGAGGGATACTACAAGTTCTTCTTCAAGCACCCTTCCTTCTGATGATCTTGACCTTGATTGGAACCCACAAGTGCAGTCTGATGGGGAGGCACGCCATGAGCCGACAAAGGTAGCTAAGCCTAAAAGGAAGGTTCCCGCAAGGCTTCCACTTATGGGTGATGACGACGAACAAGAAGTGGTGTATTCTGCTGCTGATGAACAGTCTGACGACGACCCAGTCATCACAGTCGTCACTCCAGCCCCAGCGGGCATGCAGCAGACAGACATTTTCACCCTATCCCGAATGGCTGCTTAGCGGGATGTGGGTCTGGTGGCAATGGTACCACCACCAACGCAGTGAACTACAACACCAACACGACCTACAGCTTCCATATTTTTTAGTCAGAAGGGCCGACAGGGACCTCAATCCAGCTCGACCTCCATTACCTCAAGTAGTGGTGCTGTAAGTGAACAACAGAGTCGAATTCAGCCAGGCTCATCCTCCACTTCATCTGGCATTGAAACTGAAAGTAGCACCTCCACCAACAGCAGACATCTCCAGTCCCCAGTTTGGGACTTCTTTAGTGTTAGCAGAAAGGCGGATAACATGGTTGTTTGTTCAATTTGTAAAATATTAGTTAGTTGGGGTAAGCTTGGTAACAACTATGGTACCGGAGGCCGAGAGGTCATATCCAAAAACACTACACTATCCATTGCAAGGCGCACCTAAGGAAGATCCAGGAAGTCAAAAGTAGAACTGATCCAAATGTATCCATTCACATTGCATTTGATGATGACGAGGGGCTGATCGTGCAGGAGGAAGTGAAGAAGCGACAGACATTTTTCTGGTACACCCAGTACCCCTGGCAGCAGCACTGCAGTGGTAGCGCCCACACCCTCTACCCCTGCAACATGTATGAGGCACACTAAGAGTCTGGGAGAGACACCGATGCGAAAAAGTACATCAATGAGCCTAACTGGTTTGAAGAAGTCTGCATCATCATCATCACGTAAAACGGTCCAGACCACCATTAGCAGAATGTTTTGGTCGGATGCGCCATTTGAACGCAACCACCCAACGGCACGTCAGTATAACGCAAAGCTGGCTAAAATGCTAGCGCTGGACCTTCTCCCTTTTTCTTTCAAGGAAGTCTGCCCTAAATGGAAGGTTCCTAGCTGGTCCTATTTTGCCAGGGTTGCTGTTCCAGAACTACATCAAGATGTGCTGGAGGTGATTGGCGCAGCTATTCAGAAGAGTGCTGTTCACACTATCCACATGACAACAGACATGTGGACCAGTTGCCAAGCCCTTGATTACATGTGCATCACTGCACACTGGGTCTCTTTTGCAGGGGTTAAAGACAAGTTAAAAGCAGGTGTTGACACCAACACAGTTTTTCAAGCTACTCGGAAACAGGCATCAGTAGCCATGTTTGCCATGGAGAAAAGTCATACTGCACCTAACCTTTTGGAGGAGTTTGATAGGAAGGTCTATGAATGGCTGCATCTAAGAAATTGCATAATTGGTTATGTTTCCACGGATAATGGCAGTAATATAGTTAAGGCCATGCATAATGGTAACTACTTCAGAGTGCCGTGTTTGGCACACAGTATTAACATTGTGGTGCAAGATTTCTTGAAAAAAGAAAACACAGTCAGCAAGTTACTGACCATCTGCCGAAGAATCTGCACACATTTCAGCCATTCTTTTAAGGCCCGGAAGCAGCTGAGGAGCATTCAGCATGAACGTAGACTGCCAGTCAAAGGACTCATCCAGGAGGTGGCAACACGTTGGAACTCAACCTTTTACATGCTTGAATGTCTGTCTGAGCAGTGGGGGGTAATAAATGAGTATGTCTATAAACTGGGTTCTACTATGAAAGACATGAGGCTAGATTTGGAGGAATGGAAGCTAGTTGCAAGCCTGACAGACATGCTTTGTGCTTTTGAGGTCTTCACGTGTGAAGTCAGCAGGGAGGAAGGTTCTTTGGGCAAAGCTATCCCATTGTTGCGCATGCTAGAGCACCAACTGAAGGCGGTGTCTTCAACGTTCCGAGATGATGCTGAAAAGCAAGACGCATATCAGTTGGCGGAGAGGTTATTATTAAGCCTCCTAGTTGACAATGAAAGGCTTAAAAACATACATACAGAATAACATTACATTTGTGCCACTATTCTGGATCCACGTTACAAAAAGGCAGTGGCCAGCAAAGCATTCATTCCTTTTGATGAAGCAGATGTTTTAAAGTACAAACATTGGCTAGCTGTGTCAAGAACTCGGTTCGAAAAAGAGCAGCAGAAAATTGAAGGAGCCGGCAGAAGTAGAACTGAATCAGCAGGCCATCCGGCATCAAGTTCCACTTCTGAATCTGTGGCCAAAGGGAGTAAATTTCCCTCACAGCCGTTAACAACACCAGCAACCATATCATCATCCTCACCTGCACCAGGCCCAGCCATAATATTGTCGGAAGCGGATTGGCTAACTCATCAAGGGTTTGCTCGTTCCAGTGATGCAAAGGCCACAGATGGTACGCAAAGTGGAGCAACCCTGGAGAACCTTGAGTCGATGGTGCAGGCCTATCTGGATGACCCAAGAGAGGTCTTTGTTAATCACAACCCATTGCTGTATTGGTATAGGAAAAGGCCTCTATGGCGACTGATCCCCAACCTGGCTCTATATTATTTGTCTTGCCCACTCGCAAGTGTGTCTTCTGAATGTGTTTTCAGTGCTGCTGGTGCCATTGTAACTTCAAAAAGGACCCGCCTCTCACCCAAAAATGTGGAGAGGTTAACACTGATCAAGATGAATCAGCACTTCATACCACCAGATTACAAAATACGTGAATGCACGCAGGAAGAAGAGGACACCGACTTAGGTGACGGAAGTTCTTCTCTGTTAGCTGACCTACTGCTGTCTCAATTCATAGAGTTTGAGGACGAGCTCTACATCCCTGACACCGAGGCCTGAAAATAACTTCCTTTTCTTTCGTACTTATTCACTTTTATTCCTGTGTGTCTTTCTTTGTTTTGCATCTTTTACCACAACAAAACTCTAATCACCTAATCACAACAAGTCCATCAGCAGCACTGTCTTCATCTTAATTCCTTATGGATTTGAAGGTGCCGCAGTCTGCATTCCTGAGGTTCACAAGTTCACAACTCAATCATGCTCCTCTATCCTGCTCCTCCAGACTCCCCCTATCCATTTCCCTCAAGGCAGATGCTGGATTACGCAGAATCAAGACACTTTGTCTTCGTAGACGAGTCTCCTCAAGTGGGACTGGAATTACTGACCACATGCTTGCTGGCAGTTACTTCTGAAATTGACAGGAGAGGCTGCCCTGTGGTCCCTCACTTTTAGAATAAGAAGCGGACAAAAAGTGGAACAGGTAATGAAGAGTGAGAAGAAGATGGCATGCAGTGGACAGCAATGGCTGTCTGTGTCTGATGAAAGCAATTGCTGTTTGTTTGTTGTGCATGAAATGAATCATATGTCTTCTGTTATTATTTAATCTTTTAAACGCTACATGTAACTCAAGTCTACTCTGCTTTTTTATACCTTGTTTAATTCAAATTGTACTTCAACTGCAGGGGCCACTGCGTTGCATTTTTCAATATGCAAAATGTCCTTGGACTTACTGTTTGCCAATATACCATGATGATTGATTAAATATTATATCTTTTTTCTTTACAGTCACTCACTGGGATGGATGGATCATCAGCGTCGGTTTAGGGAAGAACTATGGCCAATTCGTGAGTGTCAAACAGGTAAACCAGTCTACAACAACTACTACAGCAGAACTACATGTCTGTCTAGTCGTGGTATGGAGTGGTCGAGGCAGTGTAGTGTTGTTATGCCAGGCAGATTACAGAGTACAGCAGTTCATGTGAAATTTGGGCTATGTGGCTTGCTGCATACAATTAGATATGCTTTGTCTGTCTGTGTCAAAGAGCCTAGGCATGCTACATCAGGTTGCTTCACTCAGTGGTGCCTGCCTTGACCGTCTGCATGGCCCTGCCGCAGGCATGGGCCTAAAATCTGTTACGCTCAAGAGTTTGTGAATTTTCGGCAATTTCGCGAGATTCTCAGATTGTGAATTAGCGGCCGAAAAACAGTACATTTTGCGAGCGGAATGGATTCTTGTTTTTGGCCCATGCTTGCGGCAGGGCCATGCAGACGGTCAAGGCAGGCACCACTGAGTGAAGCAACCTGGTGTAGCATACCTAGGCTCTTTGACACAGACAGACACAGCATATCTAGGGTTTAGGGTTCAGAGTGGTTTACTAGGGTTTTTAGGTTTAATTAATAATTTGGTAGGGTTCTCAGAGTCTAGGGCTCAGGACCCGATGCAGGCTCGTTCATAATGATGTTGGCAAGGTTTTAGGGGGCTTTGGCGTTTTTTCAGAATTGGCCGAATTGTGGCCTTTTTTTGTGTTTTGCGGGCGCGTGTGTTTGGGTGAACTAGTCGTAAACCTTACAGTGGATCGATTTGTTCTGCCTTGCTGAGATTCTTGGGAATCACTGGAACAAGTGTCCTGGTAAGTTTCAAGAGGATCGAAGTAGTGGAAGTGCTGAAAACAGCACTTTTTTGTCAAGGCGCGATTTGAGATTTCCCATGTTTTGGGGACAGCAGTATTGCATGTTTTGGGGGGCTGCTTGGGGGGGTTCTAGATGTTTTGGGGTGGTTTAAAGGGTCTGGGAGCACTACTGGGAAGGTCTAATTTTGATAGCAAGTGGTTTGAAGAAAATCCATGGTGGAAAAGGGGGGTTTAGGCCTAGTTGCAGACAGCGTTTTGGCACAATTTAAAGTGAGGCCTAGCAGTATTGCATGTTTTTGGGGGGTTGCTTGGGGGGGTTCTAGATGTTTGGGGGTGGGTTAAGGGGTCTGGGAGCACTGCTGAGAAGGTCTAATTTTGATTGCAAGTTGTTTGGAGAAAATCCATGGTGGAAAAGGGGGGTTTGGGCCTAGTTGCAGAGCGCGTTTGGCACGATTTAAAGGTAGGCCTCGCTGAGGATAGCACTCCTGCGTGTTTTTAGGGGGCTGTTTGGGGTTGTTCTCCATTTATGGGGGTGGGTTGAGAGGTCTGGGAGCACTGATTTCGATTGCAAGTGGTTTGGAGAAAATCCATGGTGGAAAAGGGGGGTTAGGGCCTAGCTGCAAAGCGCGTTTGGAGCGATTTTCAGGTAGGCCTCTGTAGTTTGGCATTTTCCATTTTTGCTTTTGGCCTGTTTGGGGGTGTTCTATTTTTTGGGGATGGGTTGAGGGGTCTGGGGGCACTGCTGGGAAGGTCTAATATTGGATGAAAGTGGTTTGGAGAAAATCCATGGTGAAAAAGTTTTTCTTTTTTAGCTCACTTGCATGTTTTTGGGGGGCTGTTTGGGGGGGTTCTAGGTTTTTGGGGGTGGGTTGGGGGGTCTGGGGGCACTGCTGGGAAGGTCTCATTTTATTCTAAAATGGCAGTTTACACTTTACACCTAGCTTGAGGGGAAAGAACCGATTTCGCCCACACTTACTTATCCTTGAAAAGGAGACACAGAGTATGCACTTTCGAGATGATGCTTGTATGTATTGTACTGCCGACTCTGAAACTGAAAGTGTTATTTTGCACTACACAGTGTACATTATATTTTGTTCTCCATGGTGTTTTAATATGACTTCCTGTTTTTCCATCAACATTTACAGGCGGCTTTTACCCTGTGCAATGGGAAAAAAGATGAACTCATGCTTACCATTAGCGAGCCGCAATTCAGCATCTGACAGGCAGGCAGTGGATAAAGTATCTTCTGTTCCCCAACATTGATCGACGGAGCGTCAGATGGAATGGAGGACTACCGCGAAAAAGAGGAATGGCTGGATGCATGCATCTTCCCAAATTCAACAGGACAACTACAACAACATACAGTTACAGTATCCATCTTCAATTCTACTTATCTTTTAAGTAATGTTATTGCTGTGAACTTCTATGAGTGTGACTCTGTGCATTTGTTTGCTCTCTCCTTCAATTCATCCCTCCAGCCATTGTATACTTTTTTCTTTGCTATTTTTTAAACTAATTTAATGTACTAAGTGGTTCTTCTCTCTGAGGGCAGATAGGCAAGTAAAATTGCGTAATTACTGCAGCCCTGTACTGTCACATTGTTTCTTCATAGTTAGTACATTGTAGAAAGTACTACTTGCTTTTCAGTAACCTATCCATTTAGCAAACAACTTCATGCATGTAGTAGTGCATGCACTTCCTCTATGTCCCTTAAAAGATTTATGGATAGCTTCGTATCCAAAGATTTGTTTATCTTCATTTGTTGTTTGTCCAAGCTGTGCTTTTTTTTCCCTCTCTCCACAAAACTATCCCCACAAACCCCATTCCCATCCAAGTTTCAAACCCTAACCCTCTTCCCCCGGGCTGCGTGGTTTTCATTGAGGTGTGAGTAAATTACAACAAACATTTCACACACGTGCTGGGGAGGATAAGGTGCAAGCAACCTCCTCAAATCAATTGTAAGGCAGCTAGATGAATCATAGGATATTGTAATTCTGGCTAAAAATCAATGAGTATTTTAAAATAAATTCTGAATTTCATTCCCACCATCGGTTGGATCCATTGTCAACATCATCCTCCTACATGTCAAGAAGACTTGTTGTTACGCTGCTGTGTCACTGTTCTTGTTGTAGTACAAAAGGGGGTGGTGATGGACGGAGCATCTGAATCAATCAAACACTCACACCCAGTCAAAAGATCTGGGTTTAATCCATCACCGTTCTTTAGCCTACTCTGCTACCCCAGTTCGGACATGGCTATATGCAAATCAGTCTGACCCTGTGCCTCGTGGGAACAGTCCAGCCCGAACTGCCAAGCCATGTCATCCCTGGACCGGAAACAAGCTTCCGAGGACCGGTTTCCGGCATTCCAGCCGTCTTCAGCCCGGCTTGCTTGAATCCAGTGGCAAAGTGAGCAAGGGACTCACGTCTGAGCATACCCTGCCACACTTATGGCGACCAAAAGTGGTACAAAAGGGGGTGGTGATGGACGGAGCATCTGAATCAATCAAACACCCACACCCAGTCAAAAGATCTGGGTTTAATCCATCACCGTTCTTTAGCCCACTCTGCCACCCCAGTTCAGACATGGCTATATGCAAATCAGTCTGACCCTGTGCCTCATGGGAACAGTCCAGCCCGAACTGCCAAGCCATGTCTTCCCTGGACCGGAAACAAGCTTCCGAGGACCGGTTTCTGGCATTCCAGCCGTCTTCAGCCTGGCTTGCTTGAATCCAGTGGCAAAGTGAGCAAGGGACTCACGTCTGAGCATACCCTGCCACACTTATGGCGGCCAAAAGTGGTACAAAAGGGGGTGGTGATGGGTGATGTTTTTGTTGTAGCCATAATCATCCATGCAATTCTTTTTTCCCCATACTTATCTTCAGCATTGCTTAGGCTACTGTTCCTTCTAATACTCCTCTCAGGCCACTCAATGTCTAATTTTTTTACTTTGTTTTTCATATGCTGCTACTGCTAGTGTGGTACCACTCCTACTAACACCACAACAACGGATTTTCGGTCCAGAGTGGCTTAATTGCCATTTCCCATGCATTCAGCGCTGTGCTTAGCTCTATTCTCAAACACGAATCACAGGTAAGATAAGCATTTAGGGGAGGTAGAATAATGGGCTAGGACTCGGAGGAGAGACTGACAGTAGTACTAGTAAAGTACTAGTAGGCCAATTGAATTCACTAACACTGTTAGTGCCACTTTTGAACATTTTTGGACGTTTTAGATAATTCATGCTGGTAAGTTTGAGGAAACCAAACGTGCCATAACCACCGCCCACCACCCCACAAAATAACATCAACGCGTACACTATGTTGAAGTTTGTAACATAAATAATTGTATTTACCCTAACAAAAATAAACTAGTCCCATCCCTCCCTAACCCAAACAATTGTCCATTTCAAATAGTCCTCTGAAAAGTCCCAAATAATCCCCAACTCCCGAATCCCCCTCCCCCCCCCCCAACAGTCTTTAAAAAAGGGGCAAGGGACACAGTCACTTCCGGCGGTGTCTGGACAGGCGGTCCAGCTGCTCCTTGCGGAGGTCCCGGAGCTGTTGCTCAAGATTGTCCACCTTGCGCTCCAGGTAGTCCACTCTGAGGCGTAGGCCACGCAGGCGTGCCCTCCACGCTCTGGGGGGGCTAGCTGCTGGTGTTGTTGCAGCTGAGCGGCAGTGGGAGACTGTCCGAGCACAGCACCGTGCTGGAGGCTGCTGGCTGGTGGACATGGGGGCACTGGAGGAGGTTGTTGATGTTGACGCCTCTCCTCCTTTTCCCGAGCCCACAGCCGGCGATATTCCACACAAATGGCCTCCAGCTTCCGGGCCCTGGCCCGGACAGCCATCTCCTGTCTGGTGAGCTTTTTGGGTGCATCTATATGAAGAAAGAAAGAAAAATAATGTAACCAATACTCTTCAACAATAACACAAAATAAGTCAACAGAAAGTTGTCTCACAGTAACACTAGCAATTTGCAAGCACAGTATAATATCTTGGCATGTATCTTTCTGCCGTCTTTGTAGGCCTGTAACAGTGGGAGTTTCAGGAATTCTGCTACCAGGCAGCACTATGGACTCAATACATAGTCAGAGGGTCAGATAGTACACCAGTATTCTTCTTTTTTTTCTCTAGTTTTGCGAAAGAAATTACTTGTACGTGAACTTGTGGTAGCCGGCATAATGCCAGCTCAGTCAGCTTGCACCCAAGAAAAAGAGACACAAGCCATGATGACGCAGACTTGCATGCATTACTTTAAGCAGTACATGCAGGTGGGGACAGGGAAGCTCTTACTTTTGTATAGGAGTGGCACTGGCCATACTCGGTTACAACAAGGGCTACTGCTCAATGTAATTTATATTTCACACTGCCCCCCCTGGGCCTTCAGTACTACAAAAGGAAAATGAAGATTATTCATTTCTGATCATGTATCCAGCCGATCACATCATCTCTTTGCTTTTATGATGGATGACTTTAGGTGCTTTGTTGTGATAGATTGAATAAACAACAGCGATAGTCCACCCATGATTAACACAGCAGAAAGAAAATTATGAACATAGAGAGTGAGTGTGGTAACCATAATCGCCGGAGGAAGGGACTTGACTTGATATAATTGTCAACTATACAATACATACACAATATATGCTGTGCTTGCAAAGTAAACTACTGTACTGTTACTTTAGGCAAGGGAGAGTTTCTGAACAATCACAACTTGTAGTATTTGTATTTCCTCTGCTTTGCTACTCTGGCACGGACATGCTGTTCGAACAAAGTAACACTCTTCATGCACTGAGCGTCTGCTCTACATACACCTCTGCTTTGTATGAGGAAGAAGATACCATCCAGGCTTCCAAAGTAAACGTCTAGCATTCTTCTTAATGTCTCAACTGTAACAACTTTACTTTTTCTCAACAACCAAATAACACCCTTTTCATTTTATTTGGTAAACCACCGTCTTGACTTGCATTTGAGTTTCACCCAAATGATATATTGCAATGCACACCACACATGAATTTTCTGATTCACCCACACAGGCAGTCATTTTTTCTTTCTCCTCCAACCATCCTTGCTTCAAGCAGCCATGCATCTGATTCTTTCCTATCAGCCACCTCTGCCTGCATTCAAAAACACGTATCATTCTTTACAGTCATAAATGTTACGACTCGATCGTCCTTCCATTGACCCTGAGTTCTTTCCCCTTTTCGTTCATCACATCCCTCAAGTTCATCTGATATGACTTGGCTTCACGATAAAAGTTTCCCAGCTGATTTGAAGTCAAATAGAGGGGGTCATTGCTTACTCGAGAACTACAGCCGCTAATGCTATTGCTAAGTCAAGGGTGACTGTCTTCTCCATGATTGGCTAAAATGTAGTTCTAAATCAGTAACTGTTCTTAACAGTACAGTGTATTTGTAGTAGTGTACTGTCTACTATACAGTACATCATACACTCCTTTGTGAGCCTACTCTAAAATGTCAATAAGTAAGGAGTATATTAATAACTTAGCATCGTCCGCCGCTGCTGAGCCATCCCCCTCAACTCCTCGTGGTGGCACTTGTGGCGCCGCCGCATCCACCCCTGGAGTGGACCCCTCCACACTGCTGGCCCCGGCACTGGTGGTGGGAACTAGTGCCGCATCCGATGTTGTGAAACATAGAAAATACAAGTCATATTTTTAGATGCCTTACACCACCCGCTATTTCGTCTCGTAATGGAAGAGAAAATGTTAAACAATTTTTAATTATTGGGACTGAAAAGAAGTCACGGTTTAGGGGAGGGTGTTAACTTATATGCTTAGCCATAACATGCAACTCTTTTTGGCAAAACTGATGATTGCTTGCTCTTTAACGTGCAACATTTTTATAATCACAGACAGAACCTACTACTCCTCATCACCACCAGGAGGACTTGAAGTTCCAACAAGGTGAGGGCTCCAGAGTCCCGCAAAGTTACTTCTGACTGAGGTATGTGGAAAGTCGAACTGCACCTATCAGCAACAATGTCCTATTTCTCTTGTCCATACTTCTGTATGTGCAGAACAGTCCCTGAAACACTAGCGGTATGGTATGTGCTACTATCAAATCAAAAAGCCACGTACTAAGTTATTCTTGGTGGACATTGACATTTTGTTGTTGGAAATTGTCAAAGCACTAACATTAGGAAGACTAGAATAGACAGCAAGGGCAACCCAGAGGACTGCACTGAGTGGCTCTAGAGCTATTGCTGGATCAGAGTTTTGTTTAACACCATTTGCCGACTGGGCAAGCTTAGCAACCTACACAGACCGACTCATAATAATAGTAAATAGTAGTAGCAGAGAGAGTGATGGTAGAGAGGCAGAATAAGAATGTAGAAACAGTCTACAAGAAGATCAAAGACTATTTTGTAAAAAATAGAATTAGGAAATAGTTTTGAATGAATAGGAGCTGTAAAAGTTAGGGAAGTATAATTATATTAACAACAGAACAACTTACTGGGGCCAGCAGTAGAGCCTGCAGAGGACCGTTCCTGCCCACTCTGTTCCGCCGGAGTCTGGGGTGTTGCTGTATTCTTGCCCCTGGGAGATTCTGATGATCATGAAATAAACACAAAAATGGATGATTGTTTTTTTGAAATATTTAATTTCTTTGACCACAATCTAAAATTATCTCAGGGAAACAAATTAGCAACAATTACACTACATGTATTGACCTATCCGATCTAGTCAACTAGGTGGATACTAGTACAGTATTGCTGGATTCACAGACCGTCTACTTGGAAAGTTATGTATATCACTAACTAAACCAACAACAAAAAGGTTCTACTACGACTGCCAGCACTCAGCAGCAGGGGACGTGACAGACACAGTCCGTCATCGTGATTGCAGACCACTAAAAAATGTCCTACTACTAATAAGAAGTCATAATATACTCAACCTATCAATCCATCACTATCTCTTTTTCTTAGTGGCAGCAGGAGTACAAAGGAAGGACTAGACTTGAGTCTCTAGTCTCTCTAGCATTACGCAGTTCTGTAAAGTACTACACTCATACATATTCAGGCCAAATGAGCACAAAGTTGCAAACAAGTAAGCATAGTAGCAACGCCACTGAGGAGGCGAGCGCATGCAATCGCAGAAGCTATTTAAACATTATTTTACCTGCAATGTAATAGAATCAGCAGCATTCTTGCTCTTCGGGGAAAACATATATTAGCAATATAACACAGAGCAGAAAAAAACAAAGTAAGTATTAAATAGCTACTCACCAAGGCCCGGGATCTCCACGCCTAGCATGTCGAGCAGGTCCTGCTCCCGGTCGAGGAGGTCAGCCCACCGGTGCGTCGCTTGGTCATAGGTGCGCCGGACCCCCGACTCCCTCCGCATGGCCCGGCACACCTTATCCCACCGCTGGCGATGCTCCTGGAGGCCATACCCTTTACCGGGCCTGCCCCCTGCTGCCACGGTCTTAGGGAGGTGGCGCAGAACAAAAAATATAAGAGCGGCCACCTCCACCGCGGTGAAAACCTCCCTGGCCACTACATCCTCCCCCCTCAATCGCCCGCATGGGAGCCGGTTCCCCTTGCTTTTCCCGGCTCCCTTTGCCATGGTCCTGGGCGAAAGAAGAAAAGAATAGGGGGAAAAAAATAAATGAAATAAAAGAGAGAGCTAAACAAAAAAAGTAGTATTAAAGTAACAAAAAGTTAAAAAAAAACACAAAATATAGATCTAGACAAATAGAGAGATAGATAATGAGCAAAAAAGAGCAAAAAAAAGTTCAAAGAAACAAAGGATTGCAAAGATTGAAAGAGGATAGAAAAGTCATGCCCAGAACCATAGCATTGAATGAAAAACAAGATGGCCGTGCCCATTGAGGGCCACGTGGGTAAGTTAGCGTGATATTTCCCCCGCACACACGAACTTGTAATAGCGCCCGCACACAACGCGAGCTTGCAAATAGCGCCCGGAAACGGAAATACGCAACGCGCACAAGATGGCCGCTCCCATGTATGACCGCATGGGTAACTTTGCGGTCGGTGCGCTGCAAGCGACCTGCGAATATGCGAACAACCCTTCGAACACGTAAAAACAAATCCGCAAATTCGCACAAATTCGCAGATTATGCGGAACGCGAACTCGCTTTTGCACGAATTCGCATACAGCAAATTCGCAAATTTCACCCATGCTTAATGTAGGTGGATGCTTTGGTGTATTGAAGTTGTCAGAAGATAGACCGCATATAAACGTGTAATATGAGCCTTATAAAATGCTGCAAAAAACAGTAATGAAAAAGCTCCTCTAATCTTCTGCGCACCACATCTGCGTTGGGAGGCCTGATTCCATAGACAACCTCATGAGGAACATATTTAATATCCACCACCAGACTTAGCAGCAGTAAAAATGGACAGTGCCTACTCACTGTAGAAAAAGCATCAAAACACAACAACTTAGTCAATCCATTTATCAGGAAGGCCACTTATGAAGACGCACTCAATGTGGGTCAATTCCGCTGAAGCAGAATCCTTTTATTAGGCAATCCAGCGTATGCAGCAAGGTGTTTCCACCAGCCCTACGCATTTCGGAGATCCCTTCTCCTTGATCACAAGCTTGGACTGGGCGGATGCAGAAAACACCAGTCTCCAGTAGCCGTTATACCTTGCTGCGTACGTTGGTTTTCCTAATAAAAGGATTCTGCTTCAGCGGAATTGACCCGCACTGAGTGTGTCTTCATTTGTGGGCAATCTATTTATATATATATTCAATGAAAAAACCATAGGTTATAGGCCATATATAGTTAGGAATTAGCATTTACAAAACCTTATTTTACTCGCATAAAACCATTGAAATTCCATATATAGTTAGCTAACTATAAGCGCTAACTATATATCGCGCACACGCAATCCACTGCTGATGATGTCACATATTACATCATTCATGACATGGTCAGTGACATCACTGATGACATCACTGATCACAACATCCAGTGATTGTATGTGTCTGTAAAGTTTAAATATGTTTCACATATTGAAGAATGAGTGGATGTATAAGTGTCTGAATGAAGAATTTAGTAGGTGCATGACTGACTGTATGAGTGAGTGATTAAATGTGTCTCACTGAGTACATGGGTTAGTGACTAAACTGTCTTAATTTGTGCATCAGTATGTTTGATGTTGTGTAAGCTGCTGCATGTGTTGATCAGTAGCTATAAGAGTGGCCATATGGGTTATTGATTGGTTGCCCAAATATTTGAATGAGAGGCTGAGTGTGTGTGTGGGTGGCTGGGAGGTGCGTGACTCTGTGCATAGATGTGTAAGCAGTTGATTTACTAGGAGTATGAGTTCAAGAGTGCATGTGGAAACAGCTATATGGGCGGTTGACTGTGCATGGGTGTGTTGGTGAGTGAATGGATTTCTCATTGCTACATGTGCAAGTAAGTACGTATGTAAAACACAATACATGTGAGAGTTGAGATATATAAATAACTGAACATAAGAGCCAGTGAATGTGTGAGTGGCTGTATCGATCACTGTGAGCTTGTATCAGGGATTATATAAGAGAGTAAATATGTGTTATTATATGTTTGAATAAGTAAGATGTGTATAACTGTATAGTTGAGGAAATGGAGGTGTGATTGATTCTTTGCATGACTGACTAGGTGTGTGAGTAACTCCATGAATGAGTGACAGTCTGTGAGTGTCTGTTTATACTGAGTGTATGTAAGGTTATATTAGAGTCTGAAGAGGTTCATTGTATTATCACATGAGTGATGTGATCAGTGATGACAAATGAGATGTCATCAGTGATGTCATTTGAGTTGTCATCAGTGATGTCATTTGAGATGTCATCATTGATATCATTTGAGTTGTCATCAGTGATGTCATTTGAGATGTCATCAGTGATGTCATCAGTGATGTCACTGACCATGTCATGAATGATGTAATATGTGACATCATCAGCAGTGGATTGCGTGTGCGCGATATATAGTTAGCGCTTATAGTTAGCTAACTATATATGGAATTTCAATGGTTTTATGCGAGTAAAATAAGGTTTTGTAAATGCTAATTCCTAACTATATATGGCCTATAACCTATGGTTTTTTCATTGAATTTTCAAGGTTTTGTAAATGCAAATTCCTAACTATATATCCACTATAACCTATGGTTTTTTCTGTGAATTTCATTGGTTTTTTAATAGCAAATATGAAAAGCTTTAAAATGTCAAGTACGTGATAGATAAAAACATTTTCGTATTTATGCACGCTGATGTGCTTTGAACGCTGCCCCCCCCCCCTCCCCTCTTTTGCCTTAGTAGTACTCTCTCTTTGCAGATACTGAAGGGTAGTTAACGCAGGCCTTTACCCCCGTTGTAATCCGTCGTGCCTCCTTGTCTCTCCATTTGATTGATTGTTGTCCAAGCATTTACTGTTTTAGAATTGGTTCTCTTTGGATCATTCTCTATTTACAAACAAGCACAAAGTCGCAATACTCTGTTTATTCTTTGCAGATAGTGAAAAATCGTGTAAAAAAATAAAAGTAATCGAGCAAAATCAGTAGGCCACTAATTGGATCTCTTTTTGACCTCGCTAAAATAGAAATATTAGGAACAACCCTTCTTGAGAAATACGAAAATAGTGACATGAACTGAGCTCCACACCATGAGGGCTGCAAGACAGCTCGGCTCCATCACCCATCCCGCACAAAATAATGACAAACCCTATGCAAATATTAAAAATATAGACAACACACCAGCAAAGAAACAGGGTAAAACATTTTATTAAAAAACTATTTACATAACGTTGGTTTATAAGATGATGTCAGTAGTGGACCGATGTGTGAATAGATCGAAAACAGCACAAGGCTCCAAGATCCGGATAGCAAGCTCCTGGATGTTGGGTGCCATAGTTTAGAGTTCTGAATTTCAGCCTTTTTCAATGCCTGTGCTTTGTTGAATCAAAATGGCGGCTTGACACAAAGCTGACTCAAGCGTTGTTACTGATGCTATGCAGACCAAAACTGGTTTTCAGTTTGTACATTTTTCTAGATTTTTCAATCCAAGTTTGGTTGACTTTGTAGAACGATGGCTTCAGATTTTCAACATACGGTGTGGTGGCGCTGACTGGGAGGGGGCGCTTCGCTCCTGCCCCCTCCCCAAGTAAGATTTTCATACGTGAAAGTACGTTAATGGTTTTGGTCCCTGAGATGCTTCGATGTCACTACCATTCTCAAATAGCATAAGTTCTGGATGTTGGGTGCCATAGTTAAGAGTTCTGAGCAGCGCTTGTAACACTGTCTGAAGCTTATTTCCACCTACTGCAGCTTCACTATTCTCAAAGTAAGTGAGTGTCGTTTGTGGACCTGACTGCATTAGAAAACAATGTGATATGTTACCTTCCTAAACAGCTTGACGGAGGCCCCTGAGGGGCGGTGTGATGGCCATGGACTCGGAGAAGACGCTTGGCTCCGACACCCTCCCCAAGTCTTATAGCACTGGTGTAGCCTGAGATCGCCCCCGACATAGGCGGCCGGCTCCCGGGGTCCGGCGGAACTTTTTGCCTTTTGATGACTCTTCAATTCTGGACCTTGTCCCACAATCCGTTTGACCTGAAGACAAGCTGTAGTGGGGCGCCCCTTTATCATTTTAGTTGCCATTCCGCCCGCTTTTGCTACACTGTGCCTCTTCCGCCATTCAGCTGTTTTCCGCCCGCTCTTGCGACTACAGCGTCTCGCTCACCATGTAGTTGAGATGCGCCCGCTCTTGCGGTGCAGCGATAGGCGGCTGCCACAGGACTCTCAAAATGGCGGCCGGCTCTTCGGTTTTGGGCCTGGTCCACTAAAATGGCCCTGGGACACCTTGGAACTCGGACGCTTGTCTGCTAGGGCTTGGGTCCCATTCTCGAAAAGCGTCCCCTCAGCCGTGAAGATTCTACAAAAGTCTTGGGGGCCTCCGACTCCCGCAGGCTTCTGGTGGGGAACGGCTGCCATGATTGCTCGTGGAATGGCCACGACGGAGCTACGAGATGGTAGTGGTCTCATGCTGACGCCAGCTTTAGTCTGAAACATCCAGAAACACTGTAGACTACCAATTCGATCAGTTCCGGTAGCGCCCCAACATGACCCGGAAGAGAAGAACTTGCCCTCCCCTCTTTGACTGATGGTTCTTGTTGCCTGTCCCCTCTGTTGTCATTTAACAGAACTTTTTGGACTGCTGAAAGGGGTTGTGTTCTGAACGCTGGTTGGTGGAGACATTTAGACTATATTCTTGACCTACGTTGTCGCGTAATGCGTTTTATGACACGCCGCGTTAGCGCACCCGGAAGTGATCCGAGGCGCGGCGCGCAGCGCGTAACGTAAGCATAACAGGTCATGTGACTTGTTAATAAAACTTTTCATTGGTTCATTTTACTTTTGTTAATTTAATGATGAAAAGCTTGGCCATATGACCTAAAAATTACGCTTTTTATTATTTTCGAACAATATTTTTTTTTCAAACATATGTTATAATATTCCAGGCTAATGTACTTTCCCGGAAAATTTACAACTGTCTTGCAAGTAAAATATATTCCTTTTTCGAGAAAAAGGGCGTTTCTTCCTTCCATGACGGAGCCGTTGAGTAAAAGAGATTCGGCCTGCTGTCTTAGTCGCCGATACGCCTGATTATCAGATTCTTATCGATCACTTTATGTTGCAGACATGAAAAACACAACTGCCCTTGACCATTTATCTTTACTGCGTTCCTACATATTATACCTTTTATCCGTCATGTAATTGGACTGCTTTATTTCACTTGCCTTTTACTGATTCGAAAACAGTCACTAAAAGTAAAAACTTTACAAATGAAAATACTACTACCGTGTTTTGTTTTAAAAACCTTTATTGTGAAAATGTCAGTATACAAATACGGGCCTATAACCACGTGGGCCGGCCACGGAGCAAACTGAAATCGTATATGATGAGGAGACATTTACACTGTAGAAGAACGTAACGAGCGGGCCATTAGGTGACAAGAACAAAGGTGTCTAACAGTTGCGGAATCGGTGGACGTACATTTTGTAATTAAAATACGACAGGGCCACTTACAATAACATTTTCTAGATATACATTTGCGGGCAAAGAGTTACGAGTCCCATTTATACCGGCGCCATTTTGGGCGAGGCCGGGCAGGTCCAAGATATAGTCAAAATGTCTCCACCAACCATCGGCCAGACCAGAACCCCTTTCGGCCCTTTATGCTACAAGATGGTGTCTTCCATTCAGAAAATATTGGTGGCAGCATTTTGAAAGGAAACAGAAACAGCCGTTCTCGAGTTTCACATTGTTACATTTAGGAAGAATGTTGAAGAGTAGTATGTGGTAAATCTGAAGCCATTTTTCTACAAACTCTCAATCAGACTTGAATGGAAAAAAAAAACCTGAAGAATGTCCAAACTGAAAACCAATTTTTGTCTGTATAGCACCAACAGTAACGCTTGAGTCAGCTTTGTGTCAAGCCGCCATTTTCATTCAATCAATAGCGTCCCCCTGCACACATTCAGGGACCTGGTCGTGTCTTCAGATGAAACGCATTGTAGGAAAAGAAGCAGAAAAGAAAAGGCAAAAAGTTCCGCCGGACCTAGTGAAGCTGCAGCAGGTGCAAATAAGCTTCAGACAGTCTTCAACTTACTCTGATTCTTATAATAAGCTTCAGACAGTCTTACAAGCACTGCTCAGAACTCTCAACTGAGGCACTCAACATCCAGGACTTGCCATTCGGATCTTAGCGCCTTGTATTTTTGTTTTGTTCTTGATGGAGGGGAAACAACAAAAAACAGGCATTGAAAACGGCTCAACTGGAGCAAAAAAAAAAATTACTTCTTGGGTGCATTAGGGCATTTATGATTTTCGAATGCCGTATTCATCAGGTTGATGCTCATGTTGCCATAGGACAGCATAGCACCACAGTGTATACAAGTTAACTTCATATGTTCAGATGAGGCAGGTGGCATATTTAGCATTCACCTTCTTTGATCCAGGAGGGATGGAGAAAAACTGCCAGATGAAACTTGAAACTTGGCCATACAGATCTCGGCGCGTTCGACTCACTGTACCGCAACAGTGACCGCAACTCAGCTGGACACGCCGTCTTTCGGCGCAGCATTGTAGGATGGCCACACCAGTGCGGCAATTTGCTAGACACCACCTCGGTGCCATCCGGATCTCGGCGCGTTCGAGTCACTGTACCGCAACAGTGACCGCAATTCAGCTGGACACGCCGTCTTTCGGCGCAGCATTGTAGGATGGCCACACCAGTGCGGCAATTTGCTGGACACCACCTCGGTGCCATCCGGATCTCGGTGCGTTCGAGTCACTGTACCGCAACAGTGACCGCAACTCAGCTGGACACGCCGTCTTTCGGCGCAGCATTGTAGGATGGCCACACCAGTGCGGCAATTTGCTGGACACCACCTCGGTGCCATCCGGATCTCGACGCGTTGTGCTGCCTTCGGCCTATTCGCACATCGGTCCGCTACTGACAGTGACCGCAACTCAGCTGGACACGCCGTCTTTCGGCGCAGCATTGTAGGATGGCCACACCAGTGCGGCAATTTGCTGGACACCACCTCGGTGCCATCCGGATCTCGGCGCGTTCGAGTCACTGTACCGCAACAGTGACCGCAACTCAGCTGGACACGCCGTCTTTCGGCGCAGCATTGTAGGATGGCCATACCAGTGCGGCAACTTGCTGGACACCACCTCGGTGCCATCCGGATCTCGGCGCGTTCGAGTCACTGTACCGCAACAGTGACCGAAACTCAGCTGGACACGCCGTCTTTCGGCGCAGCATTGTAGGATGGCCACACCAGTGCGGCAATTTGCTGGACACCACCTCGGTGCCATCCGGATCTCGGCGCGTTGTGCTGCCTTCGGCCTATTCGCACATCGGTCCGCTACTGACGCCGCCTCACGTGCCAACGGATTTTCTACGCTTTTTGTAGCCCTATGTCGCATAACAGGTCATGTGACTTGTTTATAAAACTTTTCATTGGTTCATTTTACTTTTGGTTTCCTAAAAATAGAAGGCTTGGTCATATGACCTAAAAATAACACTTTTCATTGGTTTAGAACATTTTTTTTTCCCAAACGATGAAAGCCCCACCTTGTTTCTGGATCATTCAGACTGAAGCTGGCGTCAGCATGAGAGCACCACCATCTCGTGGCTCCGTCGTGGTCATTCCGCGAGCAATCATGGCAGCCGCTCCCCACCGGAAGCCTGCGGGAGTCGGGGGCCCCCAAGACTTTTATACAATCTTCACGGCTGAGGGGACGCTTTTCGAGAATGGAGCCCAAGCCCTAGCAGGCAAGCGTCCGACTTCCAAGGTGTCCCAGGGCCATTTCAGTGGACCAGGCCCAAAACCGAAGAGCCGTCCGCCATTTTGACAGCCATGTGGCAGCCGCCTATCGCTGCACTGCAAGAGTGGGAGCAACTCCACAACATGGTGAGCGAGACGCTGTGGCCGCAAGAGCGAGCGCAACTCAGCTAGATGGCCGCCACCTGGGGAGACCCGTTCACGCCGCCTCCCCCCCCCCCCCCC
The DNA here is from genome assembly GCF_964263255.1 of Lissotriton vulgaris. Lineage (NCBI taxonomy): Eukaryota > Metazoa > Chordata > Amphibia > Caudata > Salamandridae > Lissotriton > Lissotriton vulgaris. The sequence goes on along the minus strand of NC_141694.1, from coordinate 1,803,587,532 downwards.
CGGGCAGCCGCACGCCAATTTTCGGAGCAGCATTGTAGGATACCAAAACCAGTGCGGCAGTTTACTGGACATCACCTGGGTGCCTGTCGTACATGTTGTGTCAGCCATGTGACACTGGACACAGACCGCTACTGACGAGGCCTCCCCCCGCACCACCCGGGACGCCCCACGCTGTTTTTCTGTGCTGCATTGTAGGATCCCTAAACCAGTGCGGCACCCAGGCGACATCACCTGGGTGCCGTCCAGAACTCTGCACGTTGTGCTGCCTTGGGACTATTCGCACAACAGACCGCTACTGACGAGGCCTCCCCCCGCCCCACCCGGGACGCCCCACGCCAATTTTCGGAGCAGCATTGTAGGATCCCTAAACCAGTGCGGCACCCAGGCGACATCACCTGGGTGCCGTCCAGAACTCTGCACGTTGTGCTGCCTTGGGACTATTCGCACAAAAGACAGCTTCTAACCATTGTTGCTTTTTGTGTTAATAAATGTTTAAATGTTTTTAGTTTTTGTTCTGTTCATTATCGTTAAAAGTTAATAAAGTTTTATAACCTTAATTTGTTGGAGTGTTATCTATTTTTTGAAAAACGGGTGAATGGGGCCTTGAATCGGGTTATTGTCATGTGTGGGCTTTGGAAGTGTGCTGCTGCAGGATCGGACATTTCAAACTCAAATGCACGTTCTTTTTCTTACCTTTCCGAAGCATGGAGCGCAATAGCAGGCAGAGAAAGGGTGATGCACGTGTTGAACACTACCTGACCTGGCAAGTTGCTGGCAGTGCCCCCCCGCCCGCTCCTGAAAGAGGGCACACACACACCGCCGCCCCGAGTACTTCACAAATCTTTAAAAGACCATGCGCTTGTTCATGAGGCTTAAATGGTTTATCACCTCTTCTAGAACCCCTACATCGACCCTCTGACGTTTCATGGAAAAATTACCATGTAACACAATACCAAGTCCTGTCAGCTGAAACCCCCAAGGAATCGTGGGGCATATTATCAAGGGGGTTTATCTCCGCTTTTTTGGCTTTAAAAACCATGAAAGCGGAGATAAAATTATTTCCCTATTATCAAGCTGTCGCTAACACCAGTTAGTGACACCTAAAAGGAGATAGCGACCATCTTGGGCCCAGCTTTGCATGTCAGTGATACTTATCACTAATGACATGCAAAGTGGCGTGCCAAGATGTTAGCGACTGGAAACAGTCCCTAACATCGCTACCTTCTATTACCAACTTTTGGAGATATTCGCGCTAAGCGCGAATATCTCCCAAATCTAACACCTGCCCTGAGCAGTTCTTAGCCATGTTATCCAATGGGAGGTGGATAACATGGCTAAGAGCATTAGGTCAATAATACATGAATATCGCTGACTTTTCTGCGATAATAGCAAGGTTTATCTGCGATAAAAATCGCCGATGTGCGGCGATAATTTTTGTCTCTAAACAAGTTATAGACAAAAATTATCGCTAGTTGTTCGTAATATGCCCCCGGGTTTTTGCTTGCAGAAATCGGGAGGCGGGAGACTAGCACTGAAATCAGTACTCACACGCCTGAATCAGGAGGATTGGCATGTCTGAATTCTCTACAGCTGGGGCCATAAACTACATCCGCAGGGGTAGGTGATAGCCTGGGACCAGCCTGGCATCTAAAATGGCTGCCGTGCACGACAAAATTGTGGCATTCGAAAAAAGGCAAGATGGCGCAGCCGCTGGAAGAGATATATCAACATATATCAGCCTCCTCAGCCACCCTCAGGAAACATAGGGGATTAGGATATGTCTCCCGCACCCCCTTATACCTAGTACTTTAATTAACGAAGCACAAAATGGCGAATTCCCGTTTCGCTACCAGTTTGCGGCCCAGTTCGCGGCCCGTGAAGCGCTTCTACCGTGAAAAATCATTTTTTTTTTATTTTCCCCACGGGACCCTTTAATAACCCCAACAACATTCCTAGGGGGTCAAGAGGGGGATACCTTGCCCCCTTTCATTAAATTCCCCCTTAGTTTTTCACCTTTTCTTCTCTCTCGATCCTACCGAGAGACAAGATGGCGGCCGCTCCGCACTGTCACGCAGCAAAAAAAAAAAAAAAGCTCACGCACAGCCGCTGGAAGAGATGTATCAACATATATCAGCCTCCTCACCCACCCTCAGGAAACATAAGGGATTAGGATACGTCTCCCGCACCCACTTATAACTAGTAATTTAATTTACGAAGCACAAAATGGCGAATTCCCGTTTCGCTACCAGTTCGCGGCCGCGCTTCTACCGTGAAAAATCATTTTTTTTTTATTTTCCCCACGGGACCCTTTAATAACCCCAACAACATTCCTAGGGGGTCAAGAGGGGGATACCTTGCCCCCTTTCATTAAATTCCCCCTTCGTTTTCCACCTCTTCTTCTCTCTCGATCCTACCGAGAGACAAGATGGCGTCCGCTCCGGACTGTTTAGAATGTTGACAGACACCGGAGAGCCAATCAGCTTTCTGCGCGCAAAGTTCCGATAAGCGAAAAGTAAGCGGACCGGATCGCTGCCCAGAGCGCTGTTACAGATATATATCTTGGTTTGAACGTTAATTTCTCAAAAACTACTGGAGCACATATATTGAGACCTAGCAAAGGCACATCGGGCTAACAGTCCCTACAATTTTGCCAAGTTTCGTGCAAATCCATTCAGCCGTTCGAGCTAAAAGTGAGTCCAACCGCCCTATGGAAAACTCAATGCAAAAAACGCGTTTTGGGACCCCCCTTTTTTCTCAGCCCCCCCTTGACGAAACCCCACCAAATTTTCAGGGGCTGCTCAGAAACAAAATGTGCCATTTTCCTGAAAATTTCAGCCGATTCCATCCACAAACGCCAAAGTTATTAGACATAGAATTTTCAAAAGTCCCATAGGGAATTTATCCTAACTATATATACCTACTGGCGATAGCCAGTAGGTAATATATATATATATATATATATATATATATATATATATATATATATATATATATATATATATATATATATATATATATATATATATATATATATGTATCCCCAAGCAATGACCTTCCTACGACAGTCATAAATCGAGACGCACACTGGAGCGATTAAAATTCTTCATTTTATTAGTTACCACATGACCACAGCACCAGACAGATGCGTTTTGGCTTCATACCTTTCTTAATGTCTGTGGGTCATTAAAAAAAAATATTTAAAGTCAACAAAATTATAGACATCAAAGAAGGAAAAAATTCATCCCGATCACTGACATAGAGGAAGTCTCTCTCTAGTCATGAAATCCATGGGTTATTTCTGTCGGCCATCTTTGAGTGATATACTGATACATGTATGCAATACGTTATCTGCATGCAAAACATGGTTTGCATCTCAACCAAATCAAATACATGATTAAAGTTCTATATACTTCTCAAATTTCAATTCATTATTGTATTCATTTGCAATATGAAAAACGTTACATTGTATCCATGTTTTCATTGTTTAAGAGTGGCCCGGATGTAGGACCTGGCGTTGGATCATTGATGTAGGAGTGGTGTAGCAGGATATGCTTGGGATTGGAGTCTGCAGGCATGAGTAGCTACGTAAACTTGTGTTGCTGTCCACCAAGGAGCGCTGAAGGTGTGGCGCTAGTGGGCCATTCTGCTGTTGGAAGTAACCTCTGGTAAGAACGAGAAGGGGAAAGCAATGTATGTATAAATCAAGCATTATTTGAACAAAAAAATGTACCCCCCCTGTGACCCTGGAAGCAGGTATATATTAATATAATACTGTCCTTATTGTTTTCTAGAGTGGAAAGAGGTGATGTAGTGGTTTAATCTCTGAAGTATCCAGTTCCCACTTTGGCAACTATTTTTGGAAGTGCTGAGAGTTGTGCTGAAGTATTACTTGCTACCCCTATCTGCACAATCCTCAACAGCTCCCTGAGGGACGGTAGATTCCCTCCCAAATGGAAAGCTGCACAAATTGTTCCTATCCAGAAAAACCTCAAAGCTACTGTAGACAAACTATCCAGCTACCGCACCATTTCTCTGCTCCTCCTGCAAAGCAAGCTACTTGAAAACACATTAACAGGCACTTATCTGAGTTTGTAGAATCCTCGCATTGCCTAGATGTCCCCCAGTCAGGCTTCCGGGCCAAGCGCAGTATTGAGTCTGCCTTGATAGAGATAACTGATAACATCAGAATGGCACTGGACAAGGGTCAATTTTTACAAAAACAATGGTCCCTAACAGACACAATAATGATGTGAATAATATAGACTTGAGTCAGTGCTATATTGAAGATGTCCAGCCGTACAATCAATGTAATGAATTAATAAATGCCAAAACAAATAGGAGCACAACGATACAGTGGGTTTACAATCCTGTGTCCTACACATACACAAAACAAATACATTTGGACAGAAACATTTCAGGCAAGACAAGGGTAGCTTGTGGAAAATACGAATAATTAGGGCAAGCTTGGAAAAAACAGCTAGTGCACTTCTTTTATGACATTGGATTAATGTGCAGTTTGATTAACCAAGTCAAAAACATTTTGATCCTTTTTAAAAATACTAGGATCATCATCAGGACAGGTATATTACAAGCCTGAATTATATAATGCCTCATAAACGTTGTTACGGGCTGGGTGAACGAGAGCGTGGTGGCTCGGATGGAGCCTAGAGATGGCTGCACATGGTGGACCCTGAGTGATTAGGTTGCAGCCTTCAAAGATAATTAAAATTCGGTAAAGGACTTTGGCTGCAGCGAAGGCTGGGTTGATATTGCACTGCCAGCCCGATCAGGGACGATTTAGATCCAAAGCTCGATGGACAAGGGTCAGGCAGCACTCCTAGTGCTGCTTGCCCTATCTTCTGCATTTGACACCGTCTCGCATTAAATCCTACTGGAGTGAGTTCAGGACATTGAGGTTCAAGGGGCTGCATTGAAATGGCTGCCAGACTTCTTAACGGACAGAACTCAAACTGTCACTATGGCCACTTTCAGATCCAAGACCACCAAAGTAACCAAAGGAGTACCGCAGGGCTCATGTTTGACCCCTACCCTTTTTAACATATGTTACTCCCTTGGCCAAATGAATGAAGACTCTAGGGTTTAGTCCCATCTCCTACGTGGACGAAACACAGCTCTTACTCTCCTTTGATAAATCTAGCCATAACACCCAATCCATCTTTTCAGAAGGCTTAAAAAACCATAGCCTCCTGGATGAGGGCCAACCTCCTTCAACTGAATGCAGAGAAATCGGAAAATATGTTGTTTGGAGGCGCGGCAATAAGCTGGTCACCCAGTTGGTGGCCTGAGGAACTGGGCCTGGCACCCACCCCAAAAACAATGGTCAAGAAACTGGGTATCCGCATTGACCTGAAACTAACACTAGAAGCACATGCTACCACTATTGCAGGGACATGCTTCCACAAACTCATTCTCCTTAGAAGAGTGTTCCCTCTACTACCTCCTTCCACACGAAAAACACTGATGCAAGCTCTAGTGTTTAGCCGGCTGGACTACTGCAAGGTTTTGTTGGTTTCTGCCAACGAGGCCTCCCGGGAGACATTGCAAGTAGTCCAGAACACCACGGCCCAATTAGTAGCAACCCCCCCCCCCCCCCCCCCGAACAGCCTCAATACCACTTCTAAACAAACTCCACTGGCTCCCAGTGAGAAAACGAGTACAATTTAGGAACTGTTGCAACGTTATCAAAGCTCCTAATGGGCTGGGGCCCCCTTACCTGTCTGACAATATATCAAGGTACACACCCTCCAGGTCTCTTAAGTCAGGATCCAAGTCACTTCTCTGCATCCCGAGAATCAAAAAAGCTCGCAGGGATGGAAGGGCCTTTACGCATTGTGCCCCTACTCTCTGGAACAAACTTCCATGCCACCCATGCGAATGCCAGAACCTCCTACATTTTAGAAAACTGTTAAAAAACTATCTCTTCTGAGGTATGTCTGTGTGGCTGTAGCATGCTGCCCCAGCACGGAGATGCCCCTGTTGGGATGATTTGGGAGCTATATAAGGTTATAAATATCAAATATTACTCAGGTTAGACACCTGTTCGAGTCTGGAGATGTCTCTGAGTTTGACGGCTAGCTTTAAAGTTTCTGTACTTCTGAGAAATTGTGCTGGATCGATTACTTTCTTGTTTGCTTGTTGTATTGTAGTGCAGAGCATCTTAGAGAAATATGCTATTGTAGAAAGAAACCTGCTGGATAAGGTAGATTTGTGTGGACCTCAAGCTACTAATTTGTATAGTTGTTTGCAATGTAGACCATGTGAACTGGTTATGCAAGGCACGAAGATGTGTGCCTAGACTCTAGAGACATCCCTGTACGACATCCAATTAATATTTCCCCACTATATGCCATTATGCTGTCTCAAGTCAGTCAATACTGGACTGGTCCTTGTCCCCAAGACCAGAAGAGTTAGATGGGGAGGAAAAAGATTCTCAGCCCAAGCGGCTAAACTGTGAAACTCCCATCACACTCATTTGAGACTACAGTCCAGCAGGACCCTCTTCAGAAAACTGTTAAAAACACGGCTTTTCTCTATACTCTAGACTCGCCAGTGCATGGACTACACCTACCTCAGTGCCAAGACGCCTCGGCAATAGTGAGCTTAATAAATATTCAGTCAGTCAGTCAGTCAGCCAATGGGCTTTTGAAACAGGAAACAAGGAAATTCTAGGATGGGAGATGATCTTTCCCAATTGAAGAAAAAAAGAATGCTTGTGTCTGTTACAAAGGAACCCTTTATGTGAAAGATGCCAAGTGATGCAGCCGTGACTACTATCATGCCATCTGTGTATGGTTTGGGAAGTATTGCCCAGGATTGTGGGTGGCAGTACGCAAAAGATGTTTAAGGCTTTGCCTGTCATTTCAATGTTGCTGACAATGCCAGTTGATGCCAGCTGATGGCATTGTAAGCGATAACTACTGCACAAACAATAAGATCATAGGATGTGCTTTATAAGAATTCTTATAGTTTCCTAAATTTGTCTTGAGGCAGTAAAACTATTAGTGTGCCCATGTGCGATGACAATAGTTGGTCAGTAGAACCAAAAGTTGAAAAAGAAAAATTCAAATGGAAGCTGATAACCCTGATCATGAAGGACCTTTTGAGACAGTGTTTAGGTAAGTATCCCTACAATCTGGTGTAGTGGAATCAGTTGACTCTGAACCACTTGAGTAACCAGAAATTGCTGCGTGAACTATTTGCGGCAATGCAGCTACAACTGTGGCTAGGTTCCACAGCATTGTCACGCCTTCTCCCCAAACATAATGCACTAGAGGAATAAAATACTTAGACATCTTAATAGAAGTTATCTAAGAAACAATTTATTAGCTTGGCAGTAATTGCAGTTGGAAAGTTCTGGGGGTTGATTCAAGGAGGCTGTTTGGAAAGTCATGTATCTTGTGTTGGCGGAGAATACAATGTGGACCCAGTGTGAGATAGTGGGAAGATAGCTGTAGCCTTCCAGAGTGATTGGGTGATTAACCTCTTGGATGCTAATGACAAAGCCAGCTCGTCATGGGCATTACCTGCGCTACACAGATGACGAGCTGGCTTTGTCACGTATAATGGCATTCATAAAATGTCAGCACCCAGAGGGGAAAACCCATAGCACCCAAGGTGTTAATATTTTATGATGATGTAGGATCCTCCTTTGTAGAGTGCAGAATACCAAAAGGTATCATTGGTGGGACCACAGCTGCTGGGAAGAAACTTTGATAGTTGAGGTGCATACATTTTGTATCAGTTTAATGTCTGAGGATCCTACATAGAGGTATGCGGATGGATATACAGTATTTGGGGATTAGCACTCCCAATAAGGTGTGAATAGCTTCACCTTCGGAGAACAACCAATCTACCTCTGTAAATTTTATGGCGTCGACAAAGCTGTGCACGAGCATTAACGACTAGCCATCAACGATGCTTGCCTTCGGGAAACCGCCGCCAACTCTTCATCAATGAAGACATGTCCTCAACAAAGCCGCTTGACGTAGGACTTAGGTCAGTAGGTCTCTATCGAATATACTAAACTTAATAGTGAGTGCCAGCTAGCTCAGAGGTCACTAGAAACTTTCTCGAATTCACAAGAAGGGATAAGTTTCTGCCAACCCCATAAACATGACAACTTTGTTTCCCTAGGACTGGAATAACTACCTTCAGAGGCGTGGAAACAATAGATAAGTATTTTACCCAGCCAATCGTGCATGCTTTGTTTCTAGAGAGGTTGCACAGAATTAGAGAGACGGGCGTTTCAATAAAAAGGATTTATTGAACAATCTTCTTTCTCATGCAAGAGAGGTGAACTGCTACAATCGTTAGGCAGAATGCAAAGTATAATGGGTACAGCATAAACAGTAATATGAAATAATACTATAAGAGCTCTGTATGGTTTCTAAGCCATATAAAAATACATACATAAATACCACAGGCTAAAATACTCAACTGGTGCTTCTAAAATATGCCTACCCCAATGTACCTAACCTAAGTCTAGTACGAGGGAAGGAGTAAGTATGGTCTTTAGCATAGGTTTACTTTTGCCAAGAATCTACCAAAGGTTTCACTAGGTTTTAATCAGCTCCATACCTTAGAATGAAGGAGGTCTGGTATCTCTGTCTCGAGACTCGATTTCTCAACACCCCACAAGGGGAGTCAGAAACACTGGAGCTGGATTTCTCTGCAGAGGAGGGCAGCTTCCTGATCAGTGCGTCAGCTGGGGAGTCGGCTTCCTTCAGCACTTGCTGTAGCGAGCTACGTCGGGCAAGTAGGTCGTCGAACTGCACCGAACCACACAGTGCTTTGCTGTAGCAAGTGAAGGTATATTTATACCTTGAAGGTGTTTAGGAATGCCATGTTTGACGTACAGTCGGGCATATGAACATCATGAATGAACCCCTAGGAAATAGTTGTTCTTTGTAAAATAACTGAGTTCTTGAAGAAATCAATATACAAGCAAGGGGAAGTCCCTAACGGCTTAAGCTGGTTTTCCAAGAAATCGTTGTGACGTTTGGTGAACGGATGGAAGTGGCCATGCCTGTATTTCTGTAGCATGGGCTATGCCTAAATAAGGGTTTGATTTCTATGCCTATATAAGGGCAATGTGAATTGTACCTATATAAGGGAATGAATCGGGAAAATCTATTCGGAACCTAAAACGCCATACAAGAGACTGGTGGAGGTCTCTTGAATTAGGATCTAGAGACAAAGTCTATAGGACAGGCTTAGGACAGGACAGATATTTACTAAACTTCTCTTCTATAACCCGGCGTACCACAGCGCATCCCTCTCTTACACTCTCTCCCTCCTCAATGTTCTTCCACAATCTTCTAATCTTATCAGGATGTAATTTGGATCTGAATATTCCCAGTCTGCTCTCTCTGCTTGCCCTTCCTCGAATATTCTCGACACTCGCGTGATAACTGCCCTCAGCTCCGACAACAACCCTCAGCTTCACTAACGACCCTCAGCTTCACTAATTTATTATTCTAAAATCATTCTAGTTATAGTCTTCATTCCTCATGTCCCACCCTCAGTAGTTGCAAATATCAGTAAATACGGAATATGATTGGACAGGGGCAGGGGTGTCTTCATCATGCTATGCAGACACTTTAATTTTTTATTAAGAAATCATTGTTTTACAGACATGTCACCTTTAGCTCATTCATAATTTATTTAATATTAACATATTGTAACTATCCAGTGAGAATTCAGATTCAGGCTTCCATAGACGAGGCATACATGACTTCTCTTTCCACGTTTTCTGTCCTTGACGCTTGACAGCAGTTCATCTCCTTCGGTCATTAGGTCAATCTCGTAATAGGTCCAAATGCACACTATTGATGAAGGAATCAAACACAGCTGTTAATTACTCATATTTGTAATTCACACTGTTTGCCACCCAATTCTACTCTATCCCATGTTATTATTATTTCTCTAAGCAAAAGCATTAATGTAAGCAGCTTTTCTTTTCATTCAGGCAAGCAGATGCCAGGCATGTGGATCCACAAGATCACATGTTAGTCCCTTCCACGCATGCATAAGGTTTTTCCCTCCAAAAGCAAGTTAGTCATGTTACTTCTACGTAATTCTAGTTTGCACATGCGTACAAGTGTTTTCACGATTTTAAAGTGGTTGTAGTCACATTGCACATTATTCCAAATTAGTTAAGCATGCATAAAGCTTTCTCCCGCGTGTCAATGTCTGGTGCATATTTTTTTTGGTCTAATCTATAATTTAAAATGGTTAGTAACGTTAATGAGGAAGTTATTCCAGCGAGTTTCGTTTACTTCTGTAGACTTCCCAACCTTTTTTCACGAGCTGCAGGTGCAGCTCCTCTCACTTGATCCTGGACTATTGATAATAGGGGGTGATTTCAATTTATTGATGGGTCCGTCTAGGGATAGCACTTCCACTTCCCCTGACACTGTAAAAGGGTGGCTAGACAACCAGTGACCAAAGACCCTTTTGTGTTGCCCGGCGGTGTCGCCTCTATTACCCACAGAATATTAACCAATGAAGAAGCAGGCGCTGGAGACTGAAAGGCAGGAAACAAGGGTTTATTCTCTCCGGAGGAGAACACATCAATCCGGACAGCAAGTATCGTCACGAGGTGCTCTAACCGCATCTCTGAGGCCTGGCCTCTTATACACAGGTTTATTGCTTTATTACATGAAACACATATTTGTCAATACTTTGATGTACGGAAAGGCATCCTAGGAATCCCCGCTTCAAGCCCGTTCCCACACGTTTACAGTTGAAATCCCCACCCCGGTCACAACAGGTGATGATTATCGCGCAGCTGGACATTCCGCCGATTCACGGAATGTGTGGAGTTGATCGGATCTCATGGGGTGAAGGGTGTTCGATCGACTCGAGGGTCCTTTGATAGGGGGAAGCTTCCTACTGTACGGGGGTGTGATAAACAGTATCCGCAGGGCCAGGTGGCAGCCTGGGAACAAGGGAGACAAACGGGCACACAGGAAAAGGGGGTTTGTATCAAAGGACTTGGGACCATGAAAGGGATGAAGGGAGGTGTCGCGCTGGGAACAGGATGGGATTCCGAGGTAGAGCTGCGCTGAAGAGGGGTTTATGACCTGAGGCATATGGGAGCGGGAGGGGGTTGTCAGCGTGCGAGGGATGCCTGCGAGGTTAGGAGAGAGAGAGAGACGCGCTGGCTATCAGCGAGGGCAGGGAAGCCATGGTGCTTAAAATGGCTGCCGCTTACGCGCACGAATGGGCTCGAAAAAGAGCAAGATGGCGCCGATAATGTTGACGTTTGCAGCCTAACTTTTAACAGTCCTCCCTTTTCAACATATCTAGCCAACTTGCCTACTCAATGTCAATTTTCATCAAATTCCTAACCTCGGCATCATATAATGCTCTCATGCGTTCGTTTCCAAAGTCCACAGTCTTAGGGCAAATACAATTTGCACATAATGAACACAGAGGTGGCAGACATTGAATTCCTAAGCATAGACCGCATATTACAACTACAGGAATCAGGATAATGGTGAACAGTCTCCAGCCCCAGTTCTTAACGGTGTTCCAGAACCAACCACCAAGCGACCATTCTTCTTGTTCCTGGTGGACTTCTGAAGAGAGTCTGTGAAGATGTTCGATGGCTTTGTACACTGAGGGTGAGTTGTCCGGTATGTATGTACAGCAGCTAGACCCAATGATGCGGCATGCTCCACCACGGTCCGCAAGAACCACATCTAGGACAAGGCGGTTCTGGAGGGCCACCAAGCGGACCGCTTGAAGCTCGGCGGTGTTATTAGCAAGGATCCCAGCTGTGATGTTCATTGTTGTCTCAACTGCCTGGGTCAGATGTCGGATGGCACGGCTGTTTGCCATCGGGCCCCAGAGTGGAACGAGTCCCTTCATTGCATCGAGGAACTGTGCTCCTGTCGAGTCGGCTTGTTCAATGTCCTTGGCTCGTTTTTGTCTATGATGATTCGCTGGAGCCACATAAGTCGGAGGAAGGATGAAGGAGATGAAACAAGTGCCCCCCCAGCCCTTGGGGAGCCAGGTGTAAGCCTTTGTGCCACAAACGAAATACATATTCGGAGAGGATACAAAGGAAGGCGGATCGGTGGAGTCCAAAGTTCTGGTGAAACGGCAGGCGCTGCGGCCTACCAGCTGTGTCCCAAGTCCTTCTATGCACATGTGGCCTGTGACGTTGATGACTGATAGGGCCACAGTCAGGGTGGCAGCCGTTCGTTTCCGCAGGTAGGAGAAGGTGGGTCTGGTTGGATTGTTGAACACCTGCATTTCAATTCGCTCTTTAGCAGGAATGTCCATGTGGATTGAGTCGTTGGAGGTCTGCGGGCAGAAGTGTGTCTTCGTTTTGTTTCGCCAGACCCCGTGGTAGTAATGCGTTACAGTTTTGCTGGAGGTGGCATTGTCCTTAAAGCTTTCTTGCAGAAGGATCAGCCAAGCAAGGCAGGAGCCGTGAACTGAGAAAGGTGAAGGGATGAATGGTTTCGAGTGTCCAGTGGCGTGGGGTAGCAACCCACAGATCCAACAGTTAGTGGCATTGGTGGCGAGGTTGTGCTGGTGAAGTAGCTGTACGAAAGAGTTATTCCAGAACTCCTTTCGCCTCTCTCTGAGTTGAGGAGAGAGCGAAATCAGATAATGTTCCTTCATGGTGGTAGGCTGAGCAGTGGTCAGGAATGTTTCGTGAGCAGGTGCATTTTCTTCCACAATCCAGAGTGTGGTCATGAGGAGAAAGCAGAAAAGGATTGTGATGAAGAGTGCAATTGTCTTTGAGCTGTGGAGTCTGTCTGCTCTTGGGTTTCTGTAGTGGGTATTTCCTGTTGCTTCCATCATCTTCTTATTTGGCGCTTCCATCATCTTCTCATCTGGCGCTTCCATCATCTTCAAGGTGCTCGGTGGTGGGCAGAACCACAGACTTCGTTTAGCTTCTCTCCCGGTAACCCTTGGTTGTGTTTAGGTCACCGTTCTGAGATTCAACTTAGTCCGTGGTCTACTTAGCCGAAGCTCCCTCCCTTCGGCGCAGGAAATACCCTTCTCTGGATGGTACAGTGGGATCAGAGAATTTTGAAAGTTCAAGTGCTTCGGTATCAGGATAGCAGGTCAGTGACGGTCGGTCCTTGTTCAGGAGCTCTTCTTGGTTGTCGATGTTTTCTGTCGTGGCCAGGGTCGAGGAGATCTTCTTACAGTGGTGCGCATGCACCCAGTTGCGTTTTCCCTCCACTCGAAGTGCTGTTCGGGTGGTGATGAGGACTTGCCAGGGGCCCGTCCACCTGGGTTCCAGACTCTTGGCACGCTGGAAGTTCCGGATCAGAACGAACTCCCCAGGTTGGATGGTGTGTCCGGGACCCCTGGAAGTGTCAGGGATGGCATGCAGCACCTGTTGATGGATAACAGGCAGTGTTTTAGTCAACTGGCATAAGTAATCAGACATTAGGACGTCCGGGACGTCATGAATGGAAGTTGGTTTCGGTGCAGACCAGACATTCATGGGCCGGCCGAATACAACCTCGTATGGTGTCAAGTGGTGTTTGGTAGGGGTGGAACGCATTGAGAGCAACGCCAGTGGGAGTGCGTCTGGCCATTTCAGTCCTGTGGTAGCCACTATTTTGGCCAATTTTAGTTTCAGTGTGGCATTATGTCGTTCAACTAGTCCAGCAGATTGGGGGTGGAAGACTGCGTGGAACTTTTGTTTTACACCCAACCCCTTCAAAATGAGTTGGATAACTTCGGCTACGAAGTGGGGGCCGTTGTCGCTCCACAAAATTCGGCAAAGGCCGTAACGGGGGAAAAACTCCTTTAACAGAACTTTTGCTGTGGCCATAGCAGTGTTGTCACGGGTTGGGTATGCTTCCACCCATTTGCTAAATGCGCATACCACAACAAGTACATATTTCAGGCCTTGACATCTGTCTAGTTGGATGTAGTCCATCTGCAGGACTTCAAACGGGTGATTTGGGACCCCAAACCCTCCCCGGGGTACTACAGTTCCTTTCCCGGGGTTGTGTTGCAGGCATATCAAGCATTGCTGGACCAGACGTTTGTCAGAGTCTGTGATTTTATCATTGTGCCAAACTCTGGAGACAAGTTCAATCATGGGGGCTGACCCTATGTGGGCAGGGGAGTGTGCCATAGTCAGTATGGGAATCAGGTACGAGTCAGGTAGCAACCATTTGCTTGTTTATTTGTCCGCCAGCAGCCTTCGTCATCTTTTAATCCCACCCGTGTCCATTCAGTGAGTTCGTGTTGTGTGCTAGCCATTTGAATAATAGTGTCCCTAGCATCAGTCCATTTTTCTGCTTGTGACCTGGTCACGTACATATGTGTTGTCGTCCTACTTTCAGCTGTCGTTCGGGCAGTGATGTCAGCTAGTGCATTTCCCTGTCCTATAAGGTCCGTCACCTTTTTGTGAGCCTGGCATTTGATGACTGCAAGCTTTTTGGGGAGAAGGACGGCTTCGATCAAGGCGGAGACTAGGTCCCCGTGCAAAATGGGGGTGCCCTGTGAGGTCAAGAATCCCCTCTCCCTCCAAAGGAGCCCAAAATGGTGAACCACCCCGAAGGCATACTGGCTGTCGGTGTAAATGTTTGTTGTGGTTCCTGCTGCTAGAATGCAGGCTTGTGTTAGGGCAATCAGTTCCGCTGCCTGGGCAGATCGTTGCGTGATGCGGGCTGTTTCGACTACAGTTCGAGCCGTGGTGACTGCATAGGCAGCTGAAGTGGTGCCATCAGGGAGTTTGATGCAGGAACCGTCCACCCACAGTTCTCCGTCAGGGTCAGGAAAAGCCGTGTCTCTGAGGTCAACCCTACTTCTAGTCTGTTCGTCCGTAAGGGTCACGCAGTCATGCACAGGGTGCACATTGGGATCGTCCTCTGGTAAGGGTAACAGAGTTGCCGGGTTCAGTGTGGTGCATCTTTTCAGGGTGATATGGGGTGCGAGCAAAGTCAGTTCGTATCCAGTCAGTCGTGCACTCGTCAGGTGTTGCGTCTTGGTTTGGTTCAGGAGGGTGTCAACTGCATGGGGTGCCAGTACCGTGAGGGAATTCGAGAGCACGATCCCCTCACTCTGTCGGATAGAGATTGCAGCAGCAGCTACAGCTCGGAGGCAGGCAGGCAAGGCTCTGGCTACAGGGTCAAGAGTGGCAGAGAAGTAAGCGCACGGTCGTTGCTTTGGGCCGATGGACTGGGTCAGGACAGATAAAGCGCACCCCTCCCTTTCGTGAGTGTAAAGGGAGAAGGGCTTCGTGTAATCGGGGGTACCTAACACAGGGGCCGAACAAAGGGCGTCTCGTAGTTGCGTGAAGGAGGTCTGACACTCAGGGGTCCAAGGGAGTGGGAAAGGGACGTCTTTAGCTAGCAGTGAAAGCAGTGGTTTTACTATGAGGCTAAAGTTGGGTAACCACTGTCGGCAGAAGGAGGTGAGGCCTAGTAGGGAGCGAACCTGTTTCTGAGTCTTAGGGATAGGAGTTTCGAGAATGGTTTGGATCCGGTCGGGAGTGAGTTTCCTTCCGTCTTTGGACAAAAGGTGGCCTAGGTAAGTGACCTGGGGTTGGCAGAATTGCAACTTCTTCTTGGAGACCTTGTGGCCATTTTCAGCAAGGAAGTGCAGGAGTTGAATGGTGGCTGTGACAGCTAATGGAGTGGTGTCGGCTGCCAAAAGGATGTCATCGACATATTGCACTAACACCACTCCATCGGGTAACTGGACTTGATCCAGTTGTCTCTTGAGGGCCTGGCTGTAGATGCTAGGGCTTTCTGTGTAGCCCTGGGGTGCTCGGCAGAACCTATATGAGCGGGCTTTGAGGGTGAAGCCGAAGAGATATCGGCTGTCTGGGTGGATGGGGATGGAAAAGAATGCGTTTTTAAGGTCAATGACAGTGAAGGTGGTGGCAGTAGAGGGAATCAAAGTCAGGATGGTGGTGATGTCTGAGACCACGGGGTACTGGGGTACCACCACTTTGTTGATCTCTCGAAGGTCAATGATAAAGCGGTATGCTTTCTCATCTCCCTCTCCCTGCTTCTTGATGATGGGCAAGATTGGGCTGTTGCAAACGTTGCTAACCACTTCCTCTACCACTCCTGCGTCTATCAGTGACTGAATAATCTTTACCAATGCCTTCTCGCCCTCGGGCGATATCCGATATTGTGGAAGCTTTGAGAGTGTTGCATCTGGTCGGACAGTAATGTGCACTGGGTCAATCATCATGCGCCCTACGTCCGAATCCGTTTTGGCCCACAGATACGGAGGCAGAGTGTCAAGCAGGGATGTGTCAGCGTTGGTGATGGAAAACATGCGTCTGGGAGGGCAATGCCTAAGCAGAACGGGGTTGTCGTAAAGAAAAACTCGAACTCCGTCTTGAGAACATCTAATTGTCGCTCGGAAGTGTTTCAATAAGTCAAGTCCCATAATTGCGTCAGGGCTATTGGAGGAAAGCAAAAACGTGGTGTCAGTGGTGTTGTTTTCTAAGTCGAAGAGGATCGGGGCGGACAAAGGGTTAGTGGAGGGCGTTCCATCGAAACCTGTTGACGTTATTAGTGAGCCAGACAAGGGTGCCCTTGGAATCAGTCGTTTAGATAACGCGCTACGTGTTGCGCCAGTGTCTACCAGGAATGGAGACTTTGTACCCAGGACCTTAGCAGTAACGTAAGGGCCTTGCTGGTCAACATAGAGCTCGACTGGATCCCTCTCTTGCCCTAGGCAGTCCTATGCAAAGTCGTGAACATCATCGTAGTCAGATTGCTGGCATTGGTTCTGTCTGGGTCGGTCAAATGTATTTGGCCTGCCTGATCTATCGTTAGTCGTGTCATTTGGGGGCCCTCGCTGCTGTCCCCTATTTCTCGGCCCACTTGCTATGTCCCTAGGGTCTTTATTTCTGATGATTTCCAAAAGAACTGGGCACTGAGATTTCCAATGGCCCGTTCCTTTACAGAAAGCACACTGGTCCTCTCTAATGTCTGTACGTCCAATGTGGGGAGTCGAAGTGCGGTCCCTGGGAGGTGCAGTTTTAGGGACGTTCGTCTGATAGTTTCCCCGGTATTGGTCTCGTCCTATAGTCACCCCTTGCAGTTGAGCAATCATCACCCTCTCTTTTAAGTCCTTCTTCATTCTCTCTGTTGCTCTATCGTTTTCATTTTTCTGATGTTCATAATATTGGGCCATCTGGAGGATAGCCGTAGGTTTGGAGGCTGCCCAACTACTCTCGCTGGCCTGCAGTTTCTGGGAGACCTCTGGTGACAGACCCTTAACATAATTCTGGACAAACAGATGGTGTCCGGTTGCAGTGGTCAAGTCCTGGCCGCTGTAATCGGAGAACACCGTTTCAAACCGGGAGAAGTAGTCTGATACATCCTCCTGAGGTTCCTGGCGACAGGCTTTTACTATCGACCAGTCCACTTTCTTTTCTGGGATCAGGGTTTTTAATTTCTGTACGATTTTATCCAGGAGGTCTAAAATGGCTTTCAAAGGCTTTTGTCCGGGTTCTCGTTGTTTATCTATGCCATCGAGCTGTGACCAGTTATGTCCAAACAGCTCAAGGTGGTCGACTTTCCGGATTTGCTTCCACGCATCAGCTGGTAGGCATAACCCGAAAAACAAGTCGATGTCAGCCAGGGTCATAATCGTTGATCCTAGGGCTGTACCCAACTCAGTATAGAAGGCAGTGGGGTTTTTACGTAGGTCAGGCAGAGATTTCCGGAATGTCAGAATCTCTTGCCGGTCCCATGGTTGGTAGACCCAATTGTACACTACCCTTCCTTTTGCATCTTTGTGGTTTGCGTCATCATGAGTCCCTTCACCTCGTGGAGGAACCCAGTAAGGGGCAGCCTCTCGTATCGGCATCATGGCGTTAGATTGTTCAGTTTGTGGTTCGGACACTACGGATGTCGTAGGCTCAGTTGCCGGTTTTCGTTCAGTGAGGTGGCGGAAAACCTCAAGCGTACGCGTAAGGAGGTCCGTCACATCACACTCACCCTCATCCCCGATATCGACCTTCCGGTACAGAGTCGTTAGGCTCTGGGGACCTTTGTCTCGATATCGGTCCTCGTATGCGTTCAAGACGTGGTAACACAGTTGTACAGTAAAGTGTCGTCTGTGACTCCCTGTATACGAGTTAAACACATCCGTGATGTACTCTTCATCTTCCCTCCTTTCTACCAGTGTCCTTGCTATCTTATCAACCCCTGCTCGCTCATCTTTGCTTAGTCTGTTTGTTCTTGCAGAACCAACCCTTCGGGCCTCGGGGTCACCTAACGTTGTTGTTTGCGTAGTATCTAATGCAAGGGGTTCGGCCGGCACAGAGGCCATGGGGGCCGAAGCTGTGGCGCTACTCTCGCTTGTACCTGGGGGTGGTGGGTGCTGTGCTAAGGGTTGGGGAGGGGCATATGGAGGGTGCATGTAGATGATCGGAGGACCTAGCAGCAGATCATCGTTGGCTCGTTGTTTCGAGGGTAATTCAGGGTAGAGCGTGGAGGATGTTCTAACCGGACACTGGCTTGACGTTTCTATTTCTAGTTTCAGTTTGGCTTCCTCTCTTTCTTTTATCTCTTCTTCTAGTTTCTGAGCCGCTAGGTGGGCTGCTTTCCGCAGCTCCTTTCCCAACCTACTCTCAGTTCTCTTTTTACGTTGTTCAGTTTCTTTGCGCCACATGCCGAAACTATCAAGCATAGTGGGCGTCGTCTTGTTTTTACCAAGGGCTGTTTCTAGTGCGTTTATTTTATCATCATCGAAGGATCCTATCAGTGGCCACTGACTTTCTCGATCCTTTTTCGTATATTTATGCCACAGCTTGCTATAGGCTATAGAGATCAATCCATGCTTCATGAACATGTCCTTATTAGGGGTGCCTTCCAGTGGAGCCGGATGGTTCATCTCTAATAAGTGGTCCGGGCTAAACAGGCTACCAATCAGTAGGGAGAAGACAGGCATGACGGATCACAATGGGGATAATAGTCAGCACTACCTATCTTATCACTGCGTGCAAAGACTAGACAGAATATTTCTATTCTACGTTGTTTGCAGGCAGTGAATACCTCATGAATCAATATCGGGCAGTTAATGTTTGGTCAATAAAATGGTCAATAAAATGGTCAATGGGGAGAATAAGTAGGCCCGCAAAGGTCTGCGTTACCTACCCTTTCACTATCTGCAAAGAGGGAACCTATTCTTTCCTATCCGTAACAGTTAATCAATGGGGAGGGGCAATTGATCAGTGGGGGAGAAAGATAGGCACGACGGATGCGTTACCTATCCTTCACTGTTTGTAAAGGGAGAGCCTGTTGTTTCTCCGTTTGCAGACAGCGAATCTCCAAATAAATTAACAAAGGGTAATACTAGTATTTTTTACAATCAATCAAACAATTTCTTAATTCGTCGTGTCTACACGACCTTACCCGGACCGTATGGACAGTTTCTTGTCTTCCGAATCCAGCGCCCGATCGTCCTCTTTTCTTCGTAATCCTCGCGGCACTCCTGATGGTTCCCAGTCAGGACCGTAGATCACTCGAGAGAGGTCTGTTCGGAACCAGTGAAGTTCGGATGATCGGCTGTCAGATGAGGGTCTATCGGACAGGGTACCTCCCGATCGTTGCAGTCGTTCACTCTGTCGTCAGGACCTCTCCCACTGGATCCACGAGTCGCTGATGGGCCCCACGCTTGGGACGCCAATTGTAAAAGGGTGGCTAGACAACCAGTGACCAAAGACCCTTTTGTGTTGCCCGGCGGTGTCGCCTCTATTACCCACAGAATATTAATCAATGAAGAAGCAGGCGCTGGAGACTGAAAGGCAGGAAACGAGGGTTTATTCTCTCCGGAGGAGAACACATCAATTCGGACAGCAAGTATCGTCACGAGGTGCTCTAACCGCATCTCTGAGGCCTGGCCTCTTATACACAGGTTTATTGCTTTATTACATGAAACACATATTTGTCAATACTTTGATGTACGGAAAGGCATCCTAGGAATCCCCGCTTCAAGCCCGTTCCCACACGTTTACAGTTGAAATCCCCACCCCGGTCACAACAGGTGATGATTATCGCGCAGCTGGACATTCCGCCGATTCACGGAATGTGTGGAGTTGATCGGATCTCATGGGGTGAAGGGTGTTCGATCGACTCGAGGGTCCTTTGATAGGGGGAAGCTTCCTACTGTACGGGGGTGTGATAAACAGTATCCGCAGGGCCAGGTGGCGGCCTGGGAACAAGGGAGACAAACGGGCACACAGGAAAAGGGGGTTTGTATCAAAGGACTTGGGACCATGAAAGGGATGAAGGGAGGTGTCGCGCTGGGAACAGGATGGGATTCCGAGGTAGAGCTGCGCTGAAGAGGGGTTTATGACCTGAGGCATATGGGAGCGGGAGGGGGTTGTCAGCGTGCGAGGGATGCCTGCGAGGTTAGGAGAGAGAGAGAGACGCGCTGGCTATCAGCGAGGGCAGGGAGGCCATGGTGCTTAAAATGGCTGCCGCTTACGCGCACGAATGGGCTCGAAAAAGAGCAAGATGGCGCCGATAATGTTGACGTTTGCAGCCTAACTTTTAACAACACGAAGCCCCGCTCCCGACAAGCCCTTCACGACATATGCACTCATTTTTCTTTGATAGATATCGAAAACAAAATGCATCCACATCTTCTGGAATTTACTCACTATTCAGGGTTTCATAATACGTGGACCAGGGTAGATTACTGGTTAGTCTCCTCAGGAATTGCCAGCTGGGTGGGTGAGTTACTTACTTTACCCCGTACACTTTCGGACCACTCTCTGGTTGTTCTCAAGCTAAATATTCCCAAGCCGGGTGGCTACGAACGGCAATGGAGCATTCCTGGAAATGGGCTACTAGATCCGGTTTTTAATGAGGAAGTTTGACAAGCCATTGAGGACTATTTCGAAATGAAGACTGGATCGGTAGACACCTGGGCAGTTCTCTGGGAGGGGTTCAAGGCCTATATCAAAAAATACAAATAAAATTGTTTGCAGTTTTTGTTTCACCACTTGGAAGGACTTTGTTTGCTTCTGGACTGGGCGACTGTAGTCAGGAAAGATGAGGATGAAAGTGGAGGGAATGGAGTGGGAGCCCACTGCCATCACACTATTAAGGATAGTGTGTCTGTCTTTATAGTACAGGAGTTTGGAGATCAGTGGCCAAGGGCAGGCCCTCGAGCGGGTCTTGTGTTAGCACCCTATTGATTTGATTTAGTATGAAGCAGTGTGACAGTTTATCCATTGGCATCCATGATGAGATCCAGGTTTCGAGGATTTTTTTCTGTGGAGGGCATTCTACTACTTCTGGTAAATCAAGAAAGCACAGGCCATTCCTTCTCGCCCTGTTTTTCATTTCTGCTGTCTGATCCTCATAATCTTGGATGTCAACGTGAGTTTGGCAAGCTAGGATTTCAGGTCAGTGACCGTATTTTTGAGTTAGGCTATGCTGCCTTCTTTTTAGGGAACTCTGTCTGCCACATTATGCATGTCCTGCCACAATAGGGCCACATTTGTGCTTAGTTCTCATATTAAACATGTCCAAAAAATGGCTGCAGTGTCAGAGCACCAACAGCTTTAGATGTTTCTGATGGTGGAGAGGATGGTGTCCATTTTAGTTTGAGCAACAACCCTGGACAGTCTCCCCCTTTGGCAGTGGCTCCCATTAGGTACAGCCTAGTGGCCATAGAGTAGTCTATAGGTGGACGAATGCTGGTATGAGGAATGTGTGGCTTATTTTGTAATGTTGGTTGTGGTGCAGTGCGACTGTGAGGGGCCCCGGACAATAGCTCATAAGAGAAGGAATGATGACTTTCGGTCCATATTGCTGTGTGGGTACATGATTACTGCCTGTTTTTGTTTGTCACCAAAGCTCCAGATCTGTGGTCGATATCCTTTTAGGGTTGATAACTACAGGATGCAGGAGTTCAGCTTCACCCTATCTGGGAAACATGGACAGTGTATCTCTGAAGTAGTGTGAGATGTGGGGTTGAATGATCAGTCATAACCAGTGTACTCCGGTGTTACACACCCAACTCGGGTGTCACCAGTTTCACATTGAGGGAGACTAGAATTGTCACACTAGCCCGCTTGAAGTGCCCACCGAAGACATCACGAGCAGCCAAAGGGCCTCCCCAGATATGCTGAGCAGGTGATATTCGAGGTCCCATTATATAGAAAGAGTCAACTACTGGTGGCCTACAGCAGGCGCCTGGCCCCTGGACCGCCCTAGCAGTGTCTGCCTGTCAGATGTCTATGCCAAGACCAAATAACGTTTTATATCTGGCCACAGTACTTCTTTAGCCATTAAATAAGCTATTTTGTTGCAGAATGGTAAGTTCTTAGCGTTCAGTGCTGTGCGCAAACTTGTCCGACTCTCACTGTTAGTTACCGTGCAAAAAGATAGTTATCAACGCGTTGCGGGCTCCTGGCCCAGGTGTACGCACCGTAGTGCGCGTCGGACAACAGTACCTTTCTGAGGATGGAGAGTCCGGCTTGCAGGCGGAGTCCGCGACGTAGGCGCACTGATGCGGTGCGGGCGGCTCCTCTCCGAGGAGGCCCCCGGCTCTGGAAAGTCTCTGTGCGGGACGTAGAGCGGGGGGGCCTCAAGGAGTGGGGCAAGCGATCTGGTGCGCTGGAGCTTTCATGGCGTACGAGCCGTACCTTCGGGTCTGCGGGGGAGACCTGTGTTCAAAGGCGGGCAGGCGAGGCATGAGGCCACCAGTACAAGATGTACGGGAGGCTCTCAGCGTGAGGCACGGCCCTCAGGACTCAGGAGTGCGGAGCCGGCGGCCTGGTACGTCTCGTACGTACCGGCCATCCAGGGCTTTAGGCAGCACTCTGGTCCGCCTCCAGCGGGAGGGGTGAGATGCGCACAGTGCGATTTGAAGAGGGCAAGGTGCCGAAGTGCGGGCGGCCCAGCGAGACATAAGGCGAGCGGCTCGAAGTCGAGCAAGGCTCACACAAGGCGGGGGTGGCCAGGCACCAGTGTCACGGCCCAAGGAGGGGGGCGAGGCGCACTGGGGTACACAGCTCCAGCGAGGGGGAAGGCAAAAGGTCCCCAGGAGGCAGCGAAGGCAGGATAAGAGCCCAATGGTCCTGGGGCTCAGTTCAGGGGGCAAGCTTGCTTCCAAGCCCTTGGAGATCGTTTCTTTAGAAATGCACAAGTAGATTCAAAGAGTCTTTCTCAGTCTTTTCCTCTCCTTCTTGCAGCAAGGCACCCACCACAGGCCAGTCTCCCAGGTCAGAGACAGTAGTCCTCCATGCAGATTTTCAAGGTCCTTCTTTTCGGGCAGAGTTTCTTCTTGGCGCAAACCGGATCTGATCTCTAAGGAGCAGGGCTCCTACTTTTATACCAAAAATTATTTGTTCTTTCAGGCCAGGGGGGCATTTGCCTAATCCAGTCCAGTTCCTGAGCACTTTGTTTTGGGAAGCTGTGGCTTTTCTTTCAGTGAGCAGGGCAGGACATCAGACGTTCCTCAGGAGGTGGAGCCAGCATTGTTGTGACAAGTACAGTCCCGGAGTACTCTGTTGACAGCCTTCCCTTCTCTCTCTACAAGGTGCAGGGCAGAGACATCAGACGCTCCCCAGGGGGCGGAGTCAGCATTGAGGTGGCAGAGCACAGCCCTATTCTGAGTCAAGGGGCACAACCCCCACCCATCCTGGGGTAATCTCTCTATTCTCCACCTGTCAGCCCCAGCCTGTCTCCTGGAATTCCCCAGCCCTG
Organism: Lissotriton vulgaris; assembly: GCF_964263255.1. NCBI lineage: Eukaryota > Metazoa > Chordata > Amphibia > Caudata > Salamandridae > Lissotriton > Lissotriton vulgaris. The sequence goes on along the minus strand of NC_141694.1, from coordinate 1,803,563,833 downwards.
TCACTTACACAAACCAGAGAGCATATACACATAAGAGCAGAGGCGGGCTGAAATGGTTAGGCAAGCAAATGCCAGCTTTCTAAAAGTGAAAACAACAGTTGATCGACAGAATGCAGAACAGTGTCATACATTCACCCCAGTACAGACATCTGGGCCTAAATCCATCGTTGTTTTGCTCACCATACCAACCACTTCAGACATGGCCATATGCAAATCAGCCTTAACCCTGTGCCTCATGGGAACAGTCCAGCCCGAACTGCCTAGCCATGTCTTCCCTGGACCGGAATCAAGCATCCTAGGACCGGTTTCTGGCTATCAGCCATCTTCAGCCAGGATCGCTTGACTCCAGTGGTTTGGAGTGCACGGAACTCATGCCTGAGCATACCCGTCCCGCTCGGGGTGACAAATGCAAAAACAACAGTTGATGAATAGAATGCAGAACAATGTCATACATTCACCCCAGTACAGAGATCTGGGCCTTAATTCATTGTTTTTTTTGCTCACCACACCAACAACTTCAGACATGGCCATATCAAATCACCCTTGACCCTGTTCTTCATGGGAACAGGGTTGTTTCATCCTGTATGTGTTTCCCGATTTTTAGTTTCTAATTTATGTAATGTATGCTAATAAATTGTTTTAAATACTTTATTTCTTTAGAGTGTTTTCACATGTTTTGAAGTTTTTTACCTATTTTCATTGCTTCCTTGTTATATGGTTGATATTTGTCAGATCACTGTTTGTTAGTATCTATGTATTAATGTTAATTCGCCCAAAGGGAATTACTTTTTGACTTCTTCATGGGAACAGTCCAGTCCGAACTGCCAAGCCATGTCTGGCTATCAGCCGTCTTCAGCCAGGATAGCTTGACTCCAGTGGAGTGGAGAGCACGGGACTCACGTCTGAGCATACCCGTCCCACTCGAGGTGACAAATGCAAAAACAACAGTTGACGGACAGAATGCAGAACAATGTCATACATTCACCCCAGTAAAGATATCTGGGCCTAAATCCATCGTTTTTTTGCTCACTACACCAACCACTTTAGACATGGCCATATGCAAATCAGCCTTGACCCTGTGCCTCATGGGAACAGTCCAGCCCGGACTGCCAAGCCATGTCTTCCATGGACCGGGATCAAGCATCCTAGGACCGGTTTCTGGCTATCAGCCGTCTTCAGCCAAGATAGCTTGACTCCAGTGGTGTGGAGAGCAGGGGACTCACGTCCATCACCACCCCCTTTTGTACAGCTTTGTTTGCCATAAGTTGGCAGGGTATGCTCAGACGTTGAGTCCCTTGCTCACTTTGCCACTGGATTCAAGCAAGCCTAGCTGAAGACGGCTGGAATGCCGGAAACCAGTCGTAGGAAGCTTGATTCCGGTCCAGGGAAGGCATGGCTTGGCAGTTTGGGCTGGACTGTTTCCATGAGGCACAGGGTCAGACTGATTTGCATATGGCCATGGCATATGGCCATGTCTGAACTGGGGTGGCAGAGTGGGCTAAAGAGCGGTGATGGATTAAACCCAGATCTGTTGACTGGGTGTGAGTGATTGATTGGTTCGGATGCTCCGTCCATCACCACCCCCGTTTGTACCGCTTTGTTCGCCATAAGTTGGCAGGGTATGCTCAGACGTTAGGAGAACGCCCCAACACAGGGGACGACCAAGGAGGTCTAGAAGAAAGTCCGGAGCTAGAGAAGGAGAAAGACCCACCACAAACTCAGAACGTGACAGCCAAGAAGGACAAGAAGAAGAATCGCAGTTAGATAACTTGGTAATCAACATTTCAAATGTCAAGTTCACCCAACTACAAATCAAAACTCTCCAAAAAGGGACATCATTTGTGCCTACAGCACACACTAACCATCTGGAACTGAACATTAGTTTTTTTAAACTCATGAGAAAGATCAGACTTCGTCATTTTTTTACCAACATTATAACAGAACATCAAGACCAAAAAGAAAATTCTTTAAAAGGTCTCAGCACTTCAAGTTCATTCATGGCCCCTATCAGCCACAAGACATTATATTTGTTCGAACAACTAGTAAAACAGGATCTGAATAAGATTAATTATCGAAAACAAGCTAAAACTAAAAATATGACACAGAAAGAACATGCTATTCTTAAAGCTATAGCTGATAACCCCACAATCATTTGTCAAAGAGCAGACAAGGGTGGTGCTCTAGTCATCATGAATAAAGACTACTACAACTCACAAGTGCTATTGCATTTACAAGATAAAAATACATACATGGAACTCAACTCTAACCCTACCAAAGAAATACAGACGGTTCCCCAAACCATCATAACTAACGCCATGTCTAAAGGATGTGTAGATGACAAAATGAAGAAATATCTTACCACTGATTATCTGAAAGCACCAAAATTGTACCTCACACCTAAGATTCACAAGAATTCCATTACCCCTCCCTGCCGCCCTATAGTTTCCACTTGTGGGAGCGTGCACGAACCAGTGGGAAAAATGATTGATAAATACCTGCAACCCTTTGTTATCAACATGGGATCTTATGTTAAGGACACTACAGACTTTTTGACCAAACTAGACAATGTACACCTGGAAAATGATGAAAGCATTATCATGTGCACCATAGATGTTCAAGCACTCTATACCTCTATACCCCACAACATGGGGTTAGAAGCAGTTGAGGAAGCATTGCTCCACATGGACTATGAAGAACCCATTTAAGTATTCTTATTGGAACTATTACACTTTACATTGATGCACAGTTATTTCAGATGGGAAAACAATTGGTACCTTCAAAAGTCGGGTACATCTATGGGAAATCCGGCAGCCCCATCTTATGCTAATATTTTTATACATTTTTATGACAACCAAATCAACTACTTGGATGTAACGATCAAGAAAACAGGTCATCAAATTGAAACTACACTACACACCAAAACCACAGACCGTAATAATCTATTAATGTATCAGACCTTCCACCCAACTCCACTGAAATAATAATAATAAATAATAATAATAAAAGGGATCTTATCATGCGCAAACATAGCCCAATGGGCGTCAAGGCGCCTAATTCCAAGTCCAGCTCATAACAAAGCCCCTGCAGCTCAACCTGTGTAAGCTCTAGAAAAGCACCACGTTTTTAGGGCCTTTTTAAACAGCGCCAGAGGGGTAAGGTCTTCATCTCCATCGGCAAGATGTTCCAGAGTTGTGGAGCAACGACTGAGAAAGCCCTAGCTCCCCATCTGGTGAGCTTAAAGTGAGGGAAAACAAGTTGGAATAGTCCCGAAGAGCGCAAACACCTTGTGGGGTGGTAACGGGTAAGCAGGGAGCTGATAGCGCCTTTAGGTCCATCCTCGAGTGCTCTATAGGTCAGACACAGAATTTTGAAGTAAATTCTGTGCTGAATAGGCAGCCAATGGAGGTCTCGCCTTGCAGCAGTAGCAGAAGAGGCCCTGGGAAGATCCAGGACAAAACGTGCAGCAGCGTTCTGCACGATTTGCAGTCGATGTATGAGGCCCTTGTTGGATTCCATGTAGAGAGAGTTGCAATAGTCCAACCTGGAACCAACAAGGGCGACTGCAATCTGCTTGCGTGCTTGAAGAGACAAATAGCTGCGAATTCTATTGAGCGTCCTGATCACGCCCCAGCAGGTCGAAACAGTCCGATTCACCTGTAAGGACATCGAGAGTGAAGTATCGAACACTACACCCAGATTTCTGGCAGATTGAGAGGGAGTGGGGCAGGTGCCAAGAGAGGAGGGCCACCACTCACTCGACCAGATATCTTGGTCCTTCCCAAAGATCAAGACCTCAGTCTTGTCGCCATTTAGCTTCAGGGAGTTGGTAACCATCCAATCTGCAACGTGTTGCATACAGGACCTGAAGCTAAAGGCAGATGTTATGACAGAGGACTGAGTGAGTGAGACCATGATCTGGGTGTCATCGGCGTATGATACCACCTCCATCCCCTGCGATCTTACTAGCCTAGCAAGGGGGGCCACGTAGATGTTGAACAGGGTCGGACTTAATACCGACCCCTGTGCAACCCACATTGCAAAGACTTTGCTGGGGAGAGGTGGTTGCCGAGCATCACTCTCTGTTCCCTATCAAGGAGAAAGGAGTTGAGGAGACTCAGGGCCGAGCCAGTGACACCTGCCTCCCTAAGCCGAGATGTTAGAATGGCAGGAGACAGAGTGTCGAATGCGGCCGTGAGGTCCAATAGCACAAGAACAGTAGTTTGTCCAGCATCAACCTTGCGTCGGATGTTGTCGACTACAGAGGTGAGGGCAGATTCTGTGCTATGATGTTTTCGAAAACCATGCTGGGTAATGTCAAGATACTCCGAAGCTTCAAGGAAAGAGGATAAATGGCGATTCAGGTGTGCTTCTAGAATTTTAGCAGGTGCAGGGAGCAGAGAAATGGGTCTAAAATTTTTCAAGAGGCCGGGATCGAGTGAAGGCTTCTTAAGGAGCGGCTTCACAATGGCCTTCTTCCATATTGATTGAAAAGTACCTTGAACAATTGCCTTTTTCATCACCTCAAGTAGGGGAGGAAGGAGGCTGTTCCTACACTCTTTTAGCTTTTTGAGAGGCAATGGATCTCGTGGAGAGGAGGATTTCGTCTTGTCTAGAAGAAGATTCAATCCCTCCAGAGACATAGAAGGAAAAACAGAAAGGAGGCTGGAAGGGACTATATCCAGTGCCTCAAAAGAACTTATGCCTGGAGGGAGATTTTCAGCCAGGGAGAGACGCTTTACTTCCAAGGAAGTATGAATATCAAGGATTTTTGTATGAAAAAAGTCTGCAATGACGTCACAAAAACAACATCTACCATATTCACAGCTCCTTCGAGTTAAAAGAATCGTTTCAGACCCTGAGGAATCAAAGACGCAAACACAAATCATTTTACAACGGTTCAAAAAAAGAGGTTATCTAGAGACAGTGTTAAATTCAGCATTGGAAAGAGCCCAATTAAAAGACAGAAAGACACTACTATCTAGACTTAACATCCAAAAAGAACCCAAGATAACATGTGTAAGCAAGTATTCAACAGTGAGCCCGTTCTTTAAAAGAACAATCAAAAAACATTGGCGAATGCTACAAACTGAACCCGATTTCAACAACATCTTTGCGGATGAACCGATATTTGCTTTTACCAGAGCAAGAAATCTAGGAGAAATAATCAAAAGCCCAACTACAATCAAAACCAACACAAAATTCAAAGGCACAATCCCATGTAGAAACTGCAGAAATTGCAACAATATAATGGAAGGCAACACCATCTTGCATCCTATCAGAGGGAATAAAATCAAGTTAAGAGTAAATGCATCTTGCGATACAAAAAATATCATATACATGATAAAGTGTCCTTGTGGAAAAGCCTACGTTGGGCAAACAGAACGGAAACTCAAAATAAGGCTCACGGAGCACAAAAGCAATATCAGAACTAAAGTGTTGAAATCAGCAGTGGCAACCCACTTCACTGAACATAACCACCAAGTGAACCAAATTAAAGCTTGCATATTGGAAGTGGTGGATAGACAAGAAGAAAGAGACAATAAAAAAACCCTCTTAAAACGTGAGAACTATTGGATATACCACTTGCAGACCTTGACACCCAATGGGATAAACGAACGGACAGAATTTAGTTGCTACTTATGAACACTACAAATATGTGCTAATTTCATGCTGCACATAATACCGATTTTATTTTGAATTATATTATTATTGTGTTGCGTTGACGTATACACGAAATTTCTGGTAGTAGTTTAATGTACCTTCATTCTAGTGAAGCTTGCTTTGAACCATTGATTGCTTAGGCATTTTAACTCGCTGAACACACATGCTAGTATTGTGCACTGCATCTTTAAACCTACGTATATAGCCCTTTAAGTTAACGCGCGCAATTTTATGTATTAAACCACACCCCTCGCGCCACATGCAAACTTTTCCACACCGAAAACAGCTTTCCTTGCAGCGGCTTAGGACGTTTCAACGGCCAGAACCCGGTAAGCGATAGATTGGGGAAGCATAAAAGCGGTAACTTCATGCGCGCAACATGTTTATTTAATAAACTAACAAAGACGGGTGAATAACAGTAACCCTAGTTTGAATGCGCGTAACATTGTTTTGACAACGGGCACACCTTGAATAACAAACACGCTAGTTATAATCACCAACCTATGCGGGCAGATAACAGTAACTTTATCTCAGTTAAACAACCACAAAACCTGACCTTTATTTAGTGATACGTGCTTTAACACAATATTTTATATCACGGTGAACACCGATCAGGAAAGTTGTTGGTTGAACTGAATGCTTAAACAAGGGCCCACAATCTATGGTCATATGCAGATGTCATACCATGAAATTTTGAATACATTACTTAGTTATGAGTTTTTGTGTTAGATCATGATATTGCGTTATATTTAGTATATATTTTGTGCTATACATAAAGAGTGATCGATGCACGTCTTGTTTCAGAAATTTCCCCGATGAAGGCCAACAGGCCGAAATGCATTGGAAAAAATGTGGTTCTTTATTTGCAAAAATAAGAAAGTTGAATATATGGATGGATAATCAATGTATATGAAGAAGATATCACATTGAACATAATAATAGTATGAATAAAATACTGAAGAAGATTTAAAGTGCAAGAAAATTTTATTTGAAAAACTTTTATTGAAAAGCAGCTTTGGAGAATAAAATAGCTGGATTACACAGCATCCACATTTCTGTGCCCTAGGTGACACTTGCACATTCCGTGCCAGTGCTGTCTTTAAGTATCAGCCGTCTTCAGCCAGGATAGCTTGACTCCAGTAGTGTGGAGAGCAGGGGACTCACGTCTATCACCACCCCCTTTTGTACAGCTTTGTTCGCCATAAATTGGCAGGGTATGCTCAGACGTTGAGTCCCTTGCTCACTTTGCCACTGGATTCAAGCAAGCCTAGCTGAAGACGGCTGGAATGCCAGAAACCAGTCCTAGGAAGCTTGATTCCGGTCCAGGGAAGGCATGGCTTGGCAGTTTGGGCTGGACTGTTTCCATGAGGCACAGGGTCAGACTGATTTGCATATGGCCATAGCATATGGCCATGTCTGAACTGGGGTGGCAGAGTGGGCTAAAGAACGGTGATGGATTAAACCCAGATCTGTTGACTGGGTGTGAGTGGTTGATTGGTTCGGATGCTCTGTCCATCACCACCCCCTTTTGTACCGATTTGTTCGCCATAAGTTGGCAGGGTATGCTCAGACGTTGAGTCCCTTGCTCACTTTGCCACTGGATTCAAGCAAGCCTAGCTGAAGACGGCTGGAATGCCAGAAACCGGTCCTAGGAAGCTTGAATCCGGTCCAGGGAAGGCATGCCTTAGCATTTTGGACTGGACTGTTCCCATGAGGCACAGGGTCAGACTGATTTGCATATGGCCATGTCTGAACTGGGGTGGCAGAGTGGGCTAAATAACGGTGATGGATTAAACCCAGATCTGTTGACTGGGTGTGAGTGTTTGATTGGTTTGGATGCTCCGTCCATCACCACCCCCTTTTGTACAGTTTTGTTCGCCATAAATTGGCAGAGTATGCTCAGACGTTGAGTCCCTTGTTCACTTTGCCACTGGATTCAAGCAAGCCTGGCTGAAGATGGCTGGAATGCCAGAAAACGGTCTTGGAAGCTTTTTTCCGGTCCAGGGAAGGTATGGCTTGGCAGTTCGGACTGGACTGTTCCCATGAGCCACAGGGTGCGACTGATGTGCATATGACCATGTCTGAACTGGGATGGCAGAGTAGGCTAAAGAACGGTGATGGATTAAACCCAGATCTGTTGACTGGGTGTGAGTCTTTGATTGGTTCGGATGCTCCGTCCATCACCACCCCCTTACTACCGCTTTGTTCACCATAAGTTGGCAGGGTATGCTCAGACGTTGAGTCCCTTGCTCACGTTGCCACAGGATTCAGGCAGGCCTGGCTGAAGACAGCTGGAATGCCAGAAACCGGTCCTAGGAAGCTTGATTCCTGGCCAAGCAGAGGCATGGCTTGGCAGTTCGGGCTGGACTGTTCCCAAGAGGCACTGGGTCAGACTGATTTGCATATGGCCATGTCTGAACTGGGGTGGCAGAGTGGGCTAAATAACGGTGATGGATTAAACCCAGATCTGTTGACTGGGTGTGAGTGTTTGATTGGTTTGGATGCTCCGTCCATCACCACCCCCTTTTGTACAGTTTTGTTCGCCATAAATTGGCAGGGTATGCTCAGACGTTGAGTCCTTTGCTCACTCTGCCACTGGATTCAAGCAAGCCTAGCTGAAGACGGCTGGAATGCCAGAAACCAGTCCTAGGAAGCTTGATTCCGGTCCAGGGAAGGCATGGCTTGGCAGTTTGGGCTGGACTGTTTCCATGAGGCACAGGGTCAGACTGATTTGCATATGGCCATAGCATATGGCCATGTCTGAACTGGGGTGGCAGAGTGGGCTAAAGAACGGTGATGGATTAAACCCAGATCTGTTGACTGGGTGTGAGTGGTTGATTGGTTCGGATGCTCTGTCCATCACCACCCCCTTTTGTACCGATTTGTTCGCCATAAGTTGGCAGGGTATGCTCAGACGTTGAGTCCCTTGCTCACTTTGCCACTGGATTCAAGCAAGCCTAGCTGAAGACGGCTGGAATGCCAGAAACCGGTCCTAGGAAGCTTGAATCCGGTCCAGGGAAGGCATGCCTTAGCATTTTGGACTGGACTGTTCCCATGAGGCACAGGGTCAGACTGATTTGCATGTGGCCATGTCTGAACTGGGGTGGCAGAGTAGGCTAAAGAACAGTGATGGATTAAACCCCGATCTGTTGACTGGGTGCAAGTGTTTGATTGGTTCGGATGCTCTGTCCATCACCACCCCCTTTTGTACCGCTTTGTTCACCATAGGTTGGCAGAGTATGCTCAGACGTTGAGTCCCTTGTTCACTTTGCCACTGGATTCAAGCAAGCCTGGCTGAAGATGGCTGGAATGCCAGAAAACGGTCTTGGAAGCTTTTTTCCGGTCCAGGGAAGGTATGGCTTGGCAGTTCGGACTGGACTGTTCCCATGAGCCACAGGGTGCGACTGATGTGCATATGACCATGTCTGAACTGGCGTGGCAGAGTGGGCTAAAAAACAGTGATGGATTAAACCCTGATCTGTTGACTGGGTGTGAGTGTTTGATTGGTTTGGATGGTCCGTCCATCACCACCCCCTTTTGTACCGCTTTGTTCACCAGTTGGCAGGGTATGCTGATACGTTGAGTCCCTTGCTCACTTTGCCCCTGGATTCAAGCAAGCCTAGCTGAAGACGGCTGGAATGCCAGAAACCGGTCCTAGGAAGCTTGAGTCCGGTCCAGGGAAGGCATGCCTTGGCATTTTGGACTGGACTGTTCCCATGAGGCACAGGGTCAGACTCATTTGCATATGGCCATGTCTGAACTGGGGTGGCAGAGTAGGCTAAAGAACAGTGATGGATTAAACCCCGATCTGTTGACTGGGTGCAAGTGTTTGATTGGTTTGGATGGTCCGTCCATCACCACCCCCTTTTGTACCGCTTTGTTCACCAGTTGGCAGGGTATGCTGAGACGTTGAGTCCCTTGCTCACTTTGCCACTGGATTCAGGCAAGCCTGGCTGAAGACCGCTGGAATACCAGAAACCGGTCCTAGGAAGCTTGATTCCGGTCCAGGGAAGGCATGGCTTGGCAGTTTGGGCTGGACTGTTCCCATGAGGCACAGGGTCAGACTGATTTGCATATGGCCATGTCTGAACTGGGGTGGCAGAGTGGGCTAAAGAACGGTGATGGATTAAACCCAGATCTGTTGACTGGGTGTAAGTGTTTGATTTGTTCAGATGCTCCGTTCATCACCACCCCCTTTTGTACCGCTTTGTTCACCATAAGTTGGCAGGGTGTGCTCAGACGTTGATTCCCTTGCTCACTTTGCCACTGAATTCAAGCAAGCCTGGCAGAAGACGGCTGGAATGCCAGAAACCGGTCCTAGGAAGCTTGATTCCAGTCCAGGGAAGGCATGGCTTGGCAGTTCGGACTGGACTGTTCCCATGAGGCACTGGGTCAGACTGATTTGTATATGGCCATGTCTGAACTGGGATGGCAGAGTAGGCTAAAGAACGGTGATGGATTAAACCCAGATCTGTTGACTGGGTGTGAGTCTTTGATTGGTTCGGATGCTCCGTCCATCACCACCCCCTTACTACCGCTTTGTTCACCATAAGTTGGCAGGGTATGCTCAGACGTTGAGTCCCTTGCTCACGTTGCCACAGGATTCAGGCAGGCCTGGCTGAAGACAGCTGGAATGCCAGAAACCGGTCCTAGGAAGCTTGATTCCTGGCCAAGCAAAGGCATGGCTTGGCAGTTCGGGCTGGACTGTTCCCAAGAGGCACTGGGTCAGACTGATTTGCATATGGCCATGTCTGAACTGGGGTGGCAGAGTGGGCTAAATAACGGTGATGGATTAAACCCAGATCTGTTGACTGGGTGTGAGTGTTTGATTGGTTTGGATGCTCCGTCCATCACCACCCCCTTTTGTACCGCTTTGTTCGCCACAAGTTGGCAGGGTATGCTGAGACGCTGAGTCCCTTGCTCACTTTGCCACTGGATTCAAGCAAGCCTGGCTGAAGACGACTGGAATGCCAGAAACTGGTCCTAGGAAGCTTGATTCCTTTCCAGGGAAGGCATGGCTTGGCAGTTCGGGCTGGACTGTTCCCATGAGGCAGAGGGTCAGACTGATTTGCATATGGCCATGTCTGAACTGGGGTGCAGAGTGGGCTAAAGAATGGTGATGGATTAAACCCAGATCTGTTGACTGGGTGTGAGTGTTTGATTGGTTTGGATGCTCCGTCCATCACCACCCCCGTTTGTACCGCTTTGTTCGCCATAAGTTGGCAGGGTATGCTCAGACGTTGAGTCCCTTGCTCACTTTGCCACTGGATTCAAGCAAACCTGGCTGAAGATGGCTGGAATGCCAGAAACCGGTCCTAGGAAGCTTTATTCCGGTCCAGGGAAGGCATGGCTTGGCAGTTCGGGCTGGACTGTTCCCATGAGGCACAGGGTCAGACTGATTTCCATATGGCCATGTCTGAACTGGGGTGGCAGAGTGGGCTAAAGAACGGTGATGGATTAAACCCAGATCTGTTGACTGTGTGTGAGTGTTTGATTGGTTCAGATGCTCCGGCCATCACCACCCCCTTTTGTACAGCTTTCTAAAAGTGGCATTTGCCAACACAGGATATTAAAATAAACTTTACTAAAAGATGTAGTTTATTATACTGTGTTCAGGCATACTAAACTTAATTGTTTTCTACCATGTTCCCTGAGCCTGCTGGGATTATAGAGTGTAATAATTCCAGCAGCCCAGTCTGGCCTATGAGAACAGATAGCCTTACAATAGTGAAAAACGAAAATGGCTGTAATTCCCTATTAGGACATGCCACACACATCAGGGATTGTCCTACCTTATGCTTACAATGCACCCTGCCCTTGGGCCTACCATAGGGGTGACTCACATGAAGCAAAGGGAAGGTTTAGGGGCTGGCAAGTGTGTGTACATGCCCAGCCAGCATGACTGTACCAGACTGCACGCAGGTTCTGCAATGGCAGGCCTTAGGCATATTTTACCAGGCAGCTTCTGTGGGTGGCACAACCGGTGCTGCAAGCCCACCAGCAGGATTTGTATTTATAAGCCCTGGCACTCCTGGTGCACTTTACTGGGGTCTGACAGTAAACCAAATAAGCCAATCATGGAAACCAATCAATGTATACACTTTATACAGGGAACATTTGCACTGTGGCACTGATTGGCAGTGGCACAGTGCTCTGAGCAGCTAACACCAGCAACACACATGAGGCACAGCAGCAAAAAAGTAGAAGGTAGACTCACACCAAGGTGCCAGGTCTAACACGTGTCCCCTCCAGCTGAAATGTGGGGAGAACTACACTTTCCCTAGGGAGTTCTCATCACTAAGGCGGAAAAATCTGGACAGACCGTCAGCATTGGCGTAATCTGTGCCAGGGCGATGTTCCACCGTGAAATCCATCCCCTGTAGGGAAATGGACCACCTCAACAGCTTTGGATTCTCAACCCTCATTTGCATCAAACATCTGAGAGGCCTGTGGTCTGTCTGAACCCGGAAGTGAGAACCAAACAAGTAGGGACTTAGCTTCTTCAATGCCCAGACCACAGCAAATGCCTCACGCTCTATTGCACTCCACCTCTGTTCCCTTGGAGGAACCTCCTACTGATGAAGGCTACAGGTTGGTCCCAGCCCTCCTCAGTCATCTGTGAGAGAACAGACCCTACACCATGCTCTGAAGCGTCTGTTTGCACTAGGAACTCTTTGGAGAAGTCGGGGGCCAGGAGCACGGGCGCCGTGCACATGGCAGTCTTCAGGGTGTCATAAGCTTTCTGACAGGTGTCAGTCCAGATCACCTTCCTTGGCTGCTTCTTGGAAGTCAGCTCTGTCAAGGGAGCAACAATGCTGCCATACCGCTTGACAAACCTCCTGTAGTACCCGGTGAGTCCTAGAAAGGCCCTCACCTCTGTTTGGGTTTTGGGGGGTTCCCAAGCCAGGATGGTCTCAATCTTGGGCTGAAGGGGCGCCACCTGGCCGCTCCCAACTTGGTGTCCCAAGTACATCACAGAACCCTGCCCGATCTGACACTTACTGGCCTTGATCATGAGGCCTTGCTTGCGCAGTGCCATCAACACTTCCCAGAGGTGGCCCAGATGTTCTGCCCAGGTGACACTGAACACTGCAATGTCATCCAGGTAGGCGACACTGAACTCGTCCAGTCCAGCCAACACCTGGTTGACCAACCTCTGAAAGGTGGCAGGGGCATTCTTCATCCCAAATGGCATAACCAGGAACTGGAAATTCCCATCTGGTGTGGAGAATGCTGACCTCTCTTTGGCCCAATCAGTCAAGGCGATCTGCCAGTACCTAGATGTTAACTCAAACGTGCTGAGGTACCGGGCAGCCCCTAACTGATCGATGAACTCATCAGCTCTGGGGATGTGGTGCACGTCAGTTTGGTGACTGAATTGAGTCCTCTGTAGTCCACAGAGAACCGGAGTTCGGGTGTGGCACCCGGCGCTGCAGCCTTCGGGACCAAGACCACTGGGCTGGCTAAAGGACTGCTGGAGGACTCAATCACCCCAAGAGCAAGCCTCTTTGAGACCTCCTCTTTAATGCAGGCCCTGACCCTGTCAGTCACCCTGTAAGCCTTGTGCTTCATAGGTAGACTGTCTCCTGTATCCACATCATGGATGCACCAATCAGTGATACTAGGAACCAGGGAGAACAGGTCAGAGAACTGCCCCAGCAGCTGGCGGCTGTCATTCTGTTCCTCAGGGGTCAGGGTGGGTGAGAGGGTAACTCCATCCACTGACCCATCTTGCTCTGTGGCTATCAGGAGGTCAAGAAGAGGCTCTGTCTCCTCCTTCATTCCATCATCTGTTGCCAAGAGCATGCCCACTTCGGACCTCTCCAAGTGGGGCTTAAGGCGGTTGACATGTAGGACCCTCAAGGGGTTACAGGGAGACTGCAAGTCCACCAAGTAGGTAACAGGACTCTTGCGCTATACAACATCAAAGGGGCCTGTGCACTTATCCTGGAGTGCACAAGGCTCCACTGGGGCCAAGACCCACACCTTCTGACCAGGCCGAAGCTCAACCAGAGTGGCATTCTGGTCGTACCACTGCTTCATTTCCTCCTGGCTGGCTTCCAGGTTTGCCTCAGCAAGTTTCCTGAAACGCCTAGTCTGGTTCCTGAAGGCCAGCATGTAGCTATATACATTCTGGAGAGGTTTCCTGGGAGATTGCTCCCAGCCTTCCTTGACCAGACTTAGAGGTCCTATTACTGGGTGGCCATACAGGAACTCAAAGGGACTGAACCCTAGAGACTTCTGTGGCACCTCACGGTAAGCGAAGAGCAGGCATGACAAAAGGATGTCCCCCTTACGCCTGATGGGTTCTTCTAGACCCATAATCATGCCCTTTAGAGTTCTGTTGAATCTCTCAACCAACCCATTTCCTTGGGGGTGGTAAGTGATGGTAAACTTGTAGGTTACACCATACTCTTACCAAAGGGATTTCATATACTTGGATATGAAATTGGTGCCCCTGTCAGACACCATCTCTAGAGGGAATCTCACTCTGGAGAAAATTCCCATCAGTGCTCGTCCCACCACGGGGGCCGTCACTGTCCTCAGAGGGATGGCTTCAGTATACCTGGTGGCATGGTCCATCAGGACCAGGATAAACCTGTTGCCCATGGCTGTCCTGGGGTCCAGTGGCCCCACAATGTCAATTCCCACTCGCTGGAATGGGGAACTGACTACAGGGAATGGCTGGAGAGGAGCCTTTTGATTCCACCCACTCTTACCTCTTGCCTGGCAAGTCTGTCAGATCCCACAGTGACCGTCTGAGCTCCTGTGCATTTAAGGCCAATAAAAATGGGTGACAAGCCTTTCATAGGTCTTGTCCTGACCCAAATCAAATGCCCTGCTAATGGCACATCATGAGCCAGCCCCGGTAGGAAGAATCTGAACTTCTGGGGTACCACCAGTGCACGGGCTGACCCAGGTTCAGCAACCTTAGGCTCTGAATACAGGAGGTCATTCTCCCAATAAATGAGATGTGTACTGGACTGATCACCATTGACCTGGTCTGCTGCCTGCTGCCGCACACCCATGAGAGAAGGGCATAATTTCAGCGCACTGCAGAATTCCTCCCTGAAGGAGCCTCCTTCCTGCTGCCAATGGGTTAGCTCAGGCAGGTCCCCCAGTTCAGCTATCTGTTCCCCGGTAGGCTCCAGGGCATCCCCCTTCGATGTCTGCTTCTTCCTGGCCGTGGGAACTTCAGGGGCCGGTTTCCCGCGCCTCCTGCGCCTTCTCCCTAAGGCCGGTTCCTGGGCCTCTCCCTCAGGCTCCAGGACCTCTTGAGCACCCCTACTGGCTGCCATTGACAGGGTGGTCATGCACGCCCAGTCAGGTAAACCCACAATCCTCAGGTGAGTTGTCTTCTCCACCTTTTCCAAGGGGAGCTCTCCAAATTGTTCCCTAGTAAACAGAGTACCTCATAGGCCTTAAACCAATGCCCTATGTCATCATTCTTAAAATATTCTTTCACCACATCCTTTGGCATGTACACCCTTGACTCTACCTGCACTGGTGATGCGCTGCCACCAGAGGGAGTAGTTTCCAAGCTTTTAGCTTTTAGCTCCAGCTCCCTCAATTTCATCTCATGTTCCAATTGGATCTTTTTTTCTTCCATTGCCAACCTTTGGCTTTCTATTGCCATTTGTCCATTAAGTCTTGCCATCTCCATTTCATCTGCCCTGGTTGCCATCCTGTCTGCCAACTCTTCTGGCGACAGGACTCTGCCAAAATCAATGACGCTTTCCGCTGGTTCAACTTCCACACCATTATCAGGTGCCCTTGACTCAACCCAGGCCCTCAGTGGTGCCTTTTGGTATTGGGTCTTGTTTTTACATCCAGATTGGGAAACTTCAAACTTGAGGCAGAAGCCCTTCAGCTGGTCTAAGGAGTAGCTCTTCAATCTCTCCACTTCCCAGTCAACTCCTTCAATGGCAGAGATTATAGAGGCTGCCCTTCCTCCATTGAGTGAACCAGGCATGACTTCTTTAAAAAATGGAGCTTTCTCAGCAAAACAAAAATCAATAAGTCTGTGGCTGCGTTCTTGGACTGAACTCACTACGTGGTGATCAATAATTACTGTACATAAATCATAAATGCAAATTCGAAATCCTCACCGCTGCCTGCAATGTTAGATTTGGGGGTCTCTGGTTGGCACAGGTAAATACTTGTGCCAAACAGGGACCCTCTTCTCTAGTCAGGGCAAGGGACTTATTCCTAAAAAGAACCCCTGTTCACCCTCTAAGCAGTGTGGCGCGAGCAGACAAGGCTAAACTTCGGGGCGTTAGTAGTTAAGTATTTATGATCACATACAGTATTACAGGAATACACCACATATGGACACCCGTCTAGTTTTTTTATGTAAAAATAGGTATTTTATATATAGACTTTAAGCAGACTTAATACAAGAGCAAATAACGTTTTATATCCGGCCACAGTACTTCTTTAACAATTAAAAAAGCTCTTTTGTTGCAGAATGCGAAGTTTTTAGCGTTCGTGCGCTGTGCGCAAACTTGTCCGACTCTCACTGTTAGTTACAGTGCAAAAAGATAGTTATCAACGCGTTGCTGGCTCCTGGCCCGGGTGTACGCACCGTAGTGCGCGTCGGACAACAGTACCTTTCTGAGGATGGAGAGTCCGGCTTGCAGGCGGCGTCCGTGACGTAAGCGCACTGATGCGGTGTGGGCGGCTTCTCTCCGAGGCAGGCCCCGGCTCTGGAATGTCTCTGTGCGGGACGTAGAGCTGGGGGGCCTTCAGGAGCGGGCCGGCAATCTGATGCGCTGGAGCGTTCACGTTATACAAGCCGTACCTTCTGGTCTGCGGGGGGAGCTGCGTTCAAAGGCGGGCAGGCGCGGCACGAGGCCACCAGTACGAGACGTATGGAAGGGTCACAGCGTGCGGCGCAGCCCTCAGGACTCAGGAGTGCGGAGCGGGGTAGCCTGGTATGTCTCGTACGTACGGGCCATCCGGGGCTTTAGGCAGCACTCTGGTCCGCTTTCAGTGGGAGGGGCGAGATGCGCACAGTGCGATTTGAAGAGGGCAAGGTGTCGAAGTGCGGGCGGCCCAGCGGGACGTATGGCGAGCGGCTCGAAGTCGAGCAAGGCTCACACGAGGCGGGGGCGGACAGGCACCAGCGTCACGCCCCAAGGAGGGGGGTGAGGCACTCTGGGGATCACGGCTCCAGAGAGGGGGAAGGCAAAAGGTCCGCAGCAGGCAGCGAATGCAGGATAAGAGCCCAATGGTCCTGGGGCTCAGTTCAGGGGGCAAGCTCACTTCGAAGCCCTTGGAGATCATTTCTTTAGAAATGCACAAGTAGATTCAAAAGTCTTTCTCAGTCTTTTCCTCTCCTTCTTGCAGCAAGGCACCCACCACAGGCCAGTCTCCCAGGTCAGAGACAGTAGTCCTCCATGCAGCTTTTCAAGGTCCTTTTCTTCGGGCAGAGTTTCTTCTTGGCGCAAACCGGATCTGATCTCTAAGGAGCAGGGCTCCTACTTTTATACCAAAAATCCTTTGTTCTTTCAGGCCAGGGGGGCCTTTGCCTAATCCAGTCCCGTTCCTGAGCACTTTGTTTTGGGAAGCTGTGGCTTGTTTTCTTACAGTGAGCAGGGCAGGGACATCAGACGCTCCGCAGGAGGTGGAGCCAGCATTGTGGTGACAAGTACAGTCCCGGAGTACTCTGTTGAAAGTCTTCCCTTCTCTCTCTACAAGGTGCAGGGCAGAGACATCAGAAGCTCCCCAGGGGGCGGAGCCAGCATTGAGGTGGCAGAGCACAGCCCTATTCAGAGTCAAGGGGCAATCCCCCCACCCATCCTGGTGTAATCTCTCTATTCACCACCTGTCAGCCCCAGCCTGTCTCCTGGAATTCCCCAGCCCTGTCACTCACACAAACCAGACAGCAGATACACATAAGAGTAGAGGCGGGCTGAAATGGTTAGGCAAGCAAATGCCAGCTTTCTAAAAGTGGCATTTGCAAACACAGGATATTAAAATAAACTTTACTGAAAGATGTATTTTATTATTCTGAGTTCAGGCATACTAAACTTGACTTTCTACCATGTTCCCTGAGCCTGCTGGGATTATAGAGTGTAATAATTCCAGTAGCCCATTCTGGCCTATGAGAACAGATAGCCTTACAATAGTGAAAAATCAAAATGGCTGTAATCCACTATTAAGACATGCCACACACATCAGGGTTTGTCCTACCTTATGCTTACAATGCACCCTGCCCTTGGGCCTACCATAGTGGTGACTCACAAGAAGTAAAGGGAAGGTTTAGGGGCTGGCAAGTGTGTGTACTTGCCCAGCCAGCATGACAGTACCAGACTGCACGCAGGTTCTGCAATGACAGACCTTAGGCATATTTTACCAGGCCGCTCCTGTGGGTGGCACAACATGTGCTGCAAACCCACCAGCAGCATTTGTATTTACAAGCCCTGGCACTCCTTGTGCACTTTACTGGGGTCTGACAGTAAACCAAATAAGCCAATCATGGAAACCAATCAATGTATATACTTCATACAGGGAGCACTTGCACTGTGGCACTGATTGGCAGTGGCACAGTGCTCTGAGCAGCTAACACCAGCAAAACACATGAGGAACAGCAGCAAAAAAGTGGAAGGGAGACTCATGCCAAGGTGCCAGGTCTAACATTTTGCAATAGAGGGTCAACTCCAGGTCAGGTGTAGAATGGATGCTCCAGCAGCAGCTAGTATCCGAGCGGATATCCATTCGGTGGAGTTGAGTAGGTGTCCTATAAAAGCTGTGGAGGATTGTGAAGTGGATGAGTCACAGTTTGTAATTAGGGGACAACAATTTTAATTGGCCACAATAAAAGTGCCATTGCTCACCAGTTATAGGTGGGTGAAGCTCGGCATTCCACCCTGCCAATGCTTTCAGCTTGGTCACTGGGGAGGCGTGCTGCATGATGTTGTATAACCGTGTGATGGGTCTATGTGGCTATGTTTCCGTTAATATGTGTTCTAGGGCCTGGAGTTTAGGTGGGGGCTCAGGAAAATGTTATGTAGTTGACGGCATGAAACACGGATGCCGTAAATATAAGAACAAATCAGAGAAGTTGGGTGCGGTGTTCCCGTGTGATGATGGTGGGGTAATAGAAGTATCTTCGGAGTATGGGTCCTCAAATGTGTTCATGCCTAGTTGCCCCGCCATTGTCACATTCCCTTTGTCTTCTAGTGGAGGTATTTGTTGGTTGTGTCCCATGGGAATAGAAAGGGCATAATGTATCTCAATCTTAGCCCTGTTTCGTTGACCCTCCCATGCCCAGCGCAGTGTTTCCATGGTGCTTATTTCATTTCTGGGTCGTTGGTATGTCTGGTATAGTGCTACGTGAAGGGGTGTAGAGTCGCTCTGTCTGTTTCTACCACTTCATAAGGTTGGAACAGGGTCGGATGCAGCCAGTAGTGAATGTGCTGAGATTCTGTGCAGTATGCATATAGAGGAACGTCAGGTGCCCCCAGCCCTCCCTGAGCCAGTGGGACAATAAGTAGCTCCCTAGAGACCTGAGCCCGTTTACCTGCCCAGACCAGAGAGAGCAGAAGGGAATGCAATGTCTTGAATGCAGTGTCTTGAAGAAGGTTTGAGTTAGTTGGAGAGGAAGATTTATAAAAAGGTATAGAAATGTGGGCAGAACTATCATTTTGGCAACCACAATACTACTAGCTAATGACAACAGCAATTTAAACCAGTTGGTCACCTTCCCTTCCAACCAGGTGACAGCCTGCCCATAAATAATACTCCAGATCTCTTGCATACCGCGGCTCAGCCATAAACCTAGGTACATGACCAGCCCCTTCACCCACTTAAGGGGGGAGTCCAGCTTGAAGGCTTTGGGGATGTCAGTCAGAGGGAATAATATTGATTTGGCCCAACTAATATGGATTCCTGACAGTCCTCCAAATTGAATAATTTCTCTTCTGATGCAGTATATGTTTTCCTCCGGGTTGTTGATGTACAAGGTAATGTCATCTGCATATAGCAAGATGATTAGTCCCCTGGTTGTGAATCCCAAACCCTCTGGAAGCGTGATGTTGTCTGAGACTAGCTGCCAGCGGCTCCATAGCGATGGCAAATAAGAGAGGGGATGGGGACATTCCTGTCTCGTACCACAGGTGATCAGGAAGGTGTTCAAAATCAGGCCATTCACGCAAAGCCTGGCTGTGGGCACGGAATATAGCAACTGGATATATTTAAGGAATGTCAGACTGATTCCTGATATCTCCAAAATTGTGAAGAGGTATTGCCATTCAAAGAGTCGAAGGCCTTTGTAGGAAGGGGGAGGCTCTAGTTGGCGCAGTGCAACACTAGCGACAAGCAGGGACTCTCTCTTCCTCGTCAGGGCTGAGGGTTACCTTCCAGACAACCTCTGCTTACCCTCTAGGTAGTGTGGCTTAAGCAGTCGTAGGCTAATCTTTGGGGCACATAGGGTTAAACACTTGCAATAGTACACCTTTACAACCAACCCACCACACAACGAGACCAGACTGTATTCTGTAAAAATATATATCTTTATATAGATTTTAAGCAGGCTTGTGAATACAGTCAACGTACTTTATGATAACGGTTGCAAGTTTACTCAGTTCAGGTTACCACAGTTCTTATGCAGTTCTCTTGGGGCCCGTAGGCCGGTGTTAACCAAAGTTGTTGGGGAGCCGGCGGCGTCCAGGGGATCTGTCCCACGTCGCGTTGCCTTCCCGGGGTCGCTGATCGTTGCGGCTCTTCAGCCGAGCAGGTCACTGGTCATCCGGGGCAGCGGTGTTCTGTGGTGGCAGGGTCCTCTCCTTGTCGTCCGCTCCGACCCTGGAGGCGGCGGCTGTGCGGCGGTGGCAAGTGGCAGTACGGTCCCCAAGTGCAGGACGTACCCAGCCAAGTGCCGTTGCAGCTGTGGGCTCACAGCTGGGCTGTCGGGCAGGCTACCGACCTTGCGGATTCTCACAGGGCAACTGTCCGTCTTTGCAGGTGAGTGGATGCTTATTATGCAGTCACCTCGAGAGCTCGGACCGGACGGGTCCTCCTTCACTTTGCTCTCGGGCTCCCGGTGCAGCTGCGGTCACGGTGTTCGGGCCAGCGGCGGCTGGTCCTTACTTTGCTTTCGCTTGTGCTTTGGGCCCCGGTCACGGTGGTCAGGTGGATGTCGTTTGCCTTGGAGGAGATTCCTCCGTCGGTGCTGCGGCGATGGTCAGCACCCGCAGTCGCTTTCTTCCAAGGGGGTAGCGTCCACTGGTCCTGGGACGCTGGTCAGGGGGCAAGTTCAGTTGCAAGCCCTTGGAGATCTCTTTAGCAGAGTTTGGCACAAAGTAAAGCAAAAGTCTTCTCGTAGTCTTTTCTTCTTCCTCTCCTTCAGCAGCAAGGCACCAGACACAGGCAAGAGTCAGCACCCTTCCTTGTCTCTCACGGTCCTTCTCGTAGGGCAGAGTCCTTCTGTGGCCCAAACAGGATCTAATTTTCAAGGAGCAGGGCTCCTTCTTTTATAGGCCAATTCTTTTGTTCTCGCAGGCCAGGGGGGCCTTTGCATAGCCACTCTCAGTCTTTGAGTACCCCGGTGGGTGTACTCCGGCTTCTGCTTTCAGTGTGAGGGGCAGGCGCATCAGACGCCCCACAGGAGGTGGAGCCAGCATTGTCCGGACAGGGGCGGCCAGAGTACCTTGTTGATGGGGGCTTCGCCCTTCCTGGGCCAGGCGTCGGCAGAGTCATCTGCCGCTCCCCAGGAGGGTGGAGCCAGCATTGTGGTGGTCGAGCACAGCTACAGTTCGAGTCAAGAGGCACTCCTACCTCCCACTAAGGTGTAATCTGCGCATTCACCACCTGTCATCCCTCCAGCCCTGTCACTCACACATCCCAGACAGTCAGATACACATACCAGCAGAGGCGGGCTGAGATGGTTAAGCAAGCAAATGCTAACTTTCTAAAAGTAGCATTTGCAAACCCAGGATACTAAAATAAACTTGACTACAAGAAATATTTTATCATCCTGAGTTCAGGCATACTAAACATGACTCGCTACCATGCTCCTTGAGCCTGCGGGGATTATAGGGTGTAATAATCCTCGCAGCTCAGTCTGGCCTAATGGAGCAGGTAGCCTTCAATAGTGAAATACGGTCTTGGTTGTAAGTCACTACTAGGACAGGCCACGCATCTCCGGGCTTGTCCTACCTTGCACCTACAACGCACCCTGCCCGCAGGCCTACCATAGGGGTGACTAATATGTAGTCAAGGGAAGGGTCGGTGCTGGCAAGTGGGGACACTTGCCCAGCTAGCGTGACAGTACGAGAGCGCACGCGGGTTCTGCGGTCGCAGTTCCCAGACACATCTTTACGGCTGCTTCGGTGGGTGGCGCAACCAGCGCTGCAGGCCCACCAGCAGTATTGGCATCTACAAGCCCCGGCACTCTTTAGTGCGCACTACTAGGGACTGACAGTAAATCCAATGCACCAATCATGGATACCAATCGCATGTACAATTTACAGTAGGGAGCACTTGCACTGCAGCACGGGTCAGCCGTGGCGCAGTGCCCTGAGTATCGGAAAACCAGCAAAACATCGGAGGCACACCAGCAAAAAGTGGAAGGGAGACTCACGCCAAGGTGCCAGGTCTAACATGTGTCCCCTCCAGCTGAAATGTGGGGGGAACTACCCTTCCCCAGGGAGTTCCACATCACTAAGGCGGAAAAATCTGGACAGACCGTCAGCGTTGGCGTGATCGGTGCCAGGGCGGTGTTCCACCGTAAAGTCCATACTCTGTAGAGAAATGGACCACCTCAACAGTTTCGGGTTCTCACCCCTCATTTGCATCAACCATCTGAGGGGCCTGTGGTCCGTCTGAACTCGGAAGTGAGACCCAAACAAGTAGGGTCTTAGCTTCTTCAGGGCCCAGACCACAGCAAATGCTTCACGCTCTATTGCACTCCACCTACTTTCCCGTGGAAGTAACCTCCTACTTATGAAGGCTACGGGTTGGTCAAAGCCCTCCTCAGTCATCTGTGAAAGAACAGCCCCTACACCATGCTCTGAAGCGTCTGTTTGCACTATGAATTCCTTGGAGAAATCAGGAGCCAGGAGCACGGGCGCCGTGCACATGGCAGTCTTCAGGGTGTCAAAAGCCTTCTGACAGGTGTCAGTCCAAATCACATTCCTGGGCTGCTTCTTCGAAGTCAGCTCTGTCAAGGGGGTCACGATCGTGCCATAGCCCTTGACAAACCTCCTGTAATACCCAGTGAGCCCCAGGAAGGCTCTCACTGCAGTCTGGGTCTTGGGGGGTTCCCAAGCCAGGATGGTTTCGATCTTGGGCTGCAAGGGTGCTACCTTGCCACTCCCAACTTGGTGTCCTAAGTACACCACGGAACCCTGCCCAATCTGGCACTTGCTTGCCTTGATTGTGAGGCCTGCTCTGCGCAGGGCCATCAACACTTCCCAGAGGTGTCGCAGGTGTTCGGGCCAGGTGCCGCTGAACACCGCGATGTCATCCAGGTAGGCGGCACTGAACTCGTCCAGTCCAACCAACACCTGGTTGACCAATCTCTGAAAGGTGGCAGGGGCATTCTTCATTCCAAATGGCATAACCCGGAACTGGAAATGCCCATCTGGTGTAGAGAATGCCGACCTCTCCTTTGCCCCATCGGTCAAGGCGATCTGCCAGTACCCAGACGTTAAATCAAACGTGCTGAGGAACCGGACAGCCCCTAGCCGATCAATGAGCTCGTCAGCTCTGGGGATGGGGTGCGCGTCAGTCTTCGTGACTGAATTGAGTCCTCTGTAGTCCACACAGAACCGGAGTTCGGGTGTGGCTCCCGGCGCAGCAGCCTTCGGAACTAAGACCACGGGGCTGGACCAAGGACTGCTGGAAGACTCAACCACCCCGAGGGCAAGCATCTTGGAGACCTCCTCCTTGATGCAGGCCCGTACCCTGTCAGTTACCCTGTAAGCCTTGTGCTTCACAGGTAAGCTGTCTCCAGTGTCCACATCATGGACGCACCAATCTGTGACACTCGGAACCAGGGAAAACAGGTCTGGAAACTGCCCCAGCAACTGGCGGCAGTCCTCCTGTTGTTCGGCGGTCAGGGAGGGTGAGAGGTTAACTCCATCCACTGACCCATCCTTCTCACAGGCCACCAAGAGGTCAGGAAGAGGCTCCGACTCCTCCTCCATCCCGTCATCGGTTGCCAACAACATGCCCACTTCGGACCTTCGCAAGTGGGGCTTGAGGCGGTTGACATGTAGGACCCGCAAAGGGTTCCTGGGCGTCTTCATGTCCACCAAGTATGTCACGGGGCTCTTGCGCTCCACAACCTCAAATGGGCCTGTCCACTTATCTTGAAGGGCACAGGGCTCCACTGGGGCCAGGACATACACCTCTTGTCCAGGCTGAAGCTCGACCAGAGTGGCATTCTGATCGTACCACCGCTTCATTTCCTCCTGGCTCGCTTCCAGATTTGCCTCGGCAAGTTGTCTGAAGCGTCTGGTCTGGTTTCTGAAGGCCAGCATGTAGCTATATACATTCTGGGGAGGTTTCCTGGGAGATTGCTCCCAGCCTTCCTTTACCAAACTCAGCGGTCCTCTCACGGGGTGACCGTACAGTAGTTCAAAGGGGCTGAACCCTAGGGACTTCTGTGGCACCTCGCGATAGGCAAAGAGCAGGCATGGTAAGAGGACGTCCCACTTACTCCTCATCGGACCTTCCAGGCCCATGATCATGCCTTTCAGGGTTCGGTTGAATCTTTCAACCAACCCGTTACCTTGGGGATGGTAAGGCGTGGTGAACTTATACGTTACGCCACACTCTTGCCAAAGGGACTTCATATACTTCGATATGAAATTGGTCCCCCTGTCGCTCACCACCTCTAGAGGGAATCCTACTCGAGAGAAAATTCCCATCAGTGCACGCCCCACCACGGGAGCCGTCACTGTCCTCAGAGGGATGGCTTCAGGGTACCGGGTGGCATGGTCCACCAAGACCAGGATGAACCTGTTGCCCATGGCTGTCTTGGGGTCCAGAGGCCCAACGATGTCAATACCCACTCGCTGGAATGGCGTACCGACCACAGGGAAGGGTTGGAGGGGAGCCGTGTTCTTCCCTCCCGTCTTCCCACTTGCCTGGCAAGTCGGACAGGTTCTGCAATAAGCATCGGAACTCTTGTACATTTGGGGCCAGAAAAAGTGGGTGACAAGCCTGTCATAGGTCTTGTCCATCCCCAAATGTCCTGCTAAAGGCACATCATGAGCCAGACCCAGTAGGAAGGCTCTGAACTTCTGGGGTACCACCAGCACACGGGCTGACCCAGGTTCAGCAGCCCTAGGCTCGGAATACAGGAGGTCGTTCTCCCAGTACACATAATGTGTTTTGGCCTGAACACCATTGGCCTGGTCTGCAGCCTGCTGCCGCATACCCACGAGAGAAGGGCATTCTTTCTGCTCCTTGCAGAATTCCTCCCTGGAGGGTCCTCCTTCTTGCTGCCAATGGGTCAGCTTAGGCAGGTCCCCCAGTTCGGCGATCTGTTCCCCTGTAGGCTCCAGGGCATCCCCCTCAAGGTCTGCTTCCTCCTGGACCGTGGGAACTTCAGGAGCCGGTTTCCCGCGCCCCCTGCGCCTTCTCCCTAAGGCCGGTTCCTGGGCCTCTCCTTCAGGCCCCAGGACCTCTTGATCACCCCTACTGGCTGCCATCGACCGGGTGGTCACGCACGCCCAGTCAGGCAGACCCACCATCCGCAGGTGAGTCATCTTCTCCACCTTTTCCCAAGGGGAGTGCTCCAAGTCATTCCCTAGCAAACAGTCAACAGGCATGGTTTTTCTTACACAGACCTGCAGAGTACCAGAGACCCCCCCCCACTCGAAGGGAACTTGAGCCATCGGACACTGACTCTCTGAATTATCAGCGTTGATAACCCTACAGTAGGCATGGGGTACAACCTGCTCTTGAGACACCAGGTGCTGCCTCACTGCAGTCACACTGGCTCCTGTGTCTCTAAGAGCTTCAGCTTCCTTACCATTGATGATCACCACCTGCCCATATTTCCTAGTGTTAGAGGGCAGGTAGTTCGTAGGGATCATCTCACTGTCTCCTAGCGAGACCAGGGTCATGTGAACGGGATCTCCACCCCCCGGGACCATCATTTCTTCTCCCAGGTGAACGCTAGTCACTTGTCGGGGCGGAGCACCAGTGGGTGCGGGTTTTCCAAACAGGCGACACTTGGGGTCACTGGATATTTGCCCAGGTTCGGCACATTTGAAACAATTGAAGGGCCCCTTTGGAACAGGTTTACCTGTCGGGGCCCCATTCTGCTTCGGAGGTGGGGGAGGCTGAGAACCCTGCTGCGGGCTCCCCTGGGAACTACTTTGGGGGCCTTTTTGGAACCCTTTCTGTTTTCCCCCCTTGTCCCCCCCACTCTTCTGCTGGGGACCCTGCCCACTCTTGGCGGAGTCTCCCACGGGACCCTTGTGGACCCTGGTGCTGAGCCAGCGGTCCGCCTCCTCAGCAAGCTTCCTCGGGTTGGACAGCTTGCTATCGATCAGGTGTTGGCGTAACTCAGGAAAACAGTGATCAGACAAGTGCTCCCATGCAATTAAATCAAAGAGACCTTGAAAATCATTAACTTTGTTACCTTTCACCCAACCATCCAGTGCTCTGCAAAAGTAAGTCACATACTCCACATACGTATTCCCAGGCCGCTTAGTACATCCCCTAAACTTCTGTCTATACATTTCAGGGGTAAGCCCGTACCTGTTCATCAAAGCTTCTTTCATGTGGGCATAGGATCTCTGATTTTCAACGGGCAAATCTAGCAAGGTATCTCTCCCTTCGCTAAGGAACCTTCCCCATAACCCCGCTCCCCAATCCTTGTCAGGGACCCGGTGGGAGGACATGGCTACCTCGTATGCCCTAAACCACTGTCCTATGTCATCCCCCTTAAAGAACTCCTTAACTACGTCCTTCGGGATGTGCACTCTTGACTCTACCTGCACTGGCGATGCGCTGCCACCAGAGGGAGGACGATCCAAGTCTCTCTCCTTGAGACTTATCTCCCTCATTTTTATTTCGTAATCCATCTGGTGCTTTCGCTCTTCCAGCGCCATTCTTTTCGTTTCAAGCTCCAGCTGGATTTTCAATTCTGCCAACTTTCTTTCGTGATTCCTCGTTTCCTTCCTGTCCGCCAGCTCCTCTGGCGACAGGCCTTTACCAAAGCTGTGCTCGCTGTCTTGCCTCTCGAGATCGATCAGATCCCCAAGTGCATTCTGCTCCTCCGTCGCATTCTGCTCGGCGAGGACATCTTGCTCCTCCGGGGTTTTCCGGGACTCTATCCAGGCTTTCAGGGCCTTGTAGAGTTCTGGTTTATTTTTGCAACCAGCGTGCGGAACCTTGAGTTTCTTACAGAAAAACTTCAGCTCGTTCTTGGAATATTTATCCACTTTGGTGGGGTCCCACTCCACCTCCAACACCTCGGAGGTCGTGGACTCCGCTCCATCCAGGCTCTTTGTGCCCGGCATGGCTTCTGCACTCGGAATCTTCTTTCGGCAAAATTCAAAAAGCAAAGTCTGTGGCTAAGTAACTGGACCGTAATCCTTGTGTAGTGGTCAGAAGCTCAGGTATAGATATCGCAAGTGTAAATTCGAAATCCTCACCGCTGCGTCCAATGTAGGAAGGGGGAGGCTCTAGTTGGCGCAGTGCAACACTAGCGACAAGCAGGGACTCTCTCTTCCTCGTCAGGGCTGAGGGTTACCTTCCAGACAACCTCTGCTTACCCTCTAGGTAGTGTGGCTTAAGCAGTCGTAGGCTAATCTTTGGGGCACATAGGGTTAAACACTTGCAATAGTACACCTTTACAACCAACCCACCACACAACGAGACCAGACTGTATTCTGTAAAAATATATATCTTTATATAGATTTTAAGCAGGCTTGTGAGTACAGTCAACGTACTTTATGATAACGGTTGCAAGTTTACTCAGTTCAGGTTACCTAAGTTCTTATGCAGTTCTCTTGGGGCCCGTAGGCCGGTGTTAACCAAAGTTCTTGGGGAGCCGGCGGCGTCCAGGGGATCTGTCCCACGTCGCGTTGCCTTCCCGGGGTCGCTGATCGTTGCGGCTCTTCAGCCGAGCAGGTCACTGGTCATCCGGGGCAGCGGTGTTCTGTGGTGGCAGGGTCCTCTCCTTGTCGTCCGCTCCGACCCTGGAGGCGGCGGCTGTGCGGCGGTGACAAGTGGCAGTACGGTCCCCAAGTGCAGGACGTACCCAGCCAAGTGCCGGTGCAGCTGTGGGCTCACAGCTGGGCTGTCGGGCAGGCTACCGACCTTGCGGATTCTCACAGGGCAACTGTCCGTCTTTGCAGGTGAGTGGCTGCTTGTTATGCAGTCACCTCGAGAGCTCGGACCGGACGGGTCCTCCTTCGCTTTGCTCTCGGGCTCCCGGTGCAGCTGCGGTCACGGTGTTCGGGCCAGCGGCGGCTGGTCCTTACTTTGCTTTCGCTTGTGCTTTGGGCCCCGGTCACGGTGGTCAGGTGGATGTCGTTTGCCTTAGAGGAGATTCCTCCGTCGGTGCTGCGGCGATGGTCAGCACCCGCAGTCGCTTTCTTCCAAGGGGGTAGCGTCCACTGGTCCTGGGACGCTGGTCAGGGGGCAAGTTCAGTTGCAAGCCCTTGGAGATCTCTTTAGCAGAGTTTGGCACAAAGTAAAGCAAAAGTCTTCTCGTAGTCTTTTCTTCTTCCTCTCCTTCAGCAGCAAGGCACCAGACACAGGCAAGAGTCAGCACCCTTCCTTGTCTCTCACGGTCCTTCTCGTAGGGCAGAGTCCTTCTGTGGCCCAAACAGGATCTAATTTTCAAGGAGCAGGGCTCCTTCTTTCATAGACCAATTCTTTTGTTCTCGCAGGCCAGGGGGGCCTTTGCATAGCCACTCTCAGTCTTTGAGTACCCCGGTGGGTGTACTCCGGCTTCTGCTTTCAGTGTGAGGGGCAGGCGCATCAGATGCCCCACAGGAGGTGGAGCCAGCATTGTCCGGACAGGGGCGGCCAGAGTACCTTGTTGATGGGGGCTTCGCCCTTCCTGGGCCAGGCGTCGGCAGAGTCATCCGCCGCTCCCCAGGAGGGTGGAGCCAGCATTGTGGTGGTCGAGCACAGCTACAATTCGAGTCAAGAGGCACTCCTACCTCCCACTAAGGTGTAATCTGCGCATTCACCACCTGTCATCCCTCCAGCCCTGTCACTCACACATCCCAGACAGTCAGATACACATACCAGCAGAGGCGGGCTGAGATGGTTAAGCAAGCAAATGCTAACTTTCTAAAAGTAGCATTTGCAAACCCAGGATACTAAAATAAACTTGACTACAAGAAATATTTTATCATCCTGAGTTCAGGCATACTAAACATGACTCGCTACCATGCTCCTTGAGCCTGCGGGGATTATAGGGTGTAATAATCCTCGCAGCTCAGTCTGGCCTAATGGAGCAGGTAGCCTTCAATAGTGAAATACGGTCTTGGTTGTAGGTTACTACTAGGACAGGCCACGCATCTCCGGGCTTGTCCTACCTTGCACCTACAACGCACCCTGCCCGCAGGCCTACCATAGGGGTGACTAATATGTAGTCAAGGGAAGGGTCGGTGCTGGCAAGTGGGGACACTTGCCCAGCTAGCGTGACAGTACGAGACCGCACGCGGGTTCTGCGGTCGCAGTTCTCAGACACATCTTTACGGCTGCTTCGGTGGGTGGCGCAACCAGCGCTGCAGGCCCACCAGCAGTATTGGCATCTACAAGCCCCGGCACTCTTTAGTGCGCACTACTAGGGACTGACAGTAAATCCAATGCACCAATCATGGATACCAATCGCATGTACAATTTACAGTAGGGAGCACTTGCACTGCGGCACGGGTCAGCCGTGGCGCAGTGCCCTGAGTATCGGAAAACCAGCAAAACATCGGAGGCACACCAGCGAAAAGTGGAAGGGAGACTCACGCCAAGGTGCCAGGTCTAACAGCCTTGGTTGCATCAAGATGAGCGGCCAATGCAGATGTTTGGAGAGCTAGATAGTGTAGTACAGCAATATACATTAAAAATGTATGTGCCGTTGATTAACCCTGGGCGAATTTCACAAAGTTGTGCTACGCAGAACTTCACAAAATGGCAAATAAACTGGACCACGTTACGCCGAGCTCCGCAAGCGGCGTAGTTCCACAGAAAAATGCAGTTTGCGGTGATTGCACAGTGCGGATGCTTGTCCACACTGTGCCATCAACGCGAACGGCACCTTGCACAGCGCAAGCAGTCCCTTCTTTGCCTTTTCTGCCACTCAAGTAGATTTTTACTTGAGAGGCAGATTTCTCAAAGCGAACAAGCAGTTTCTCATTGAGAGCGGTCACGAGCATACGCAACCACTTGCAATGACAAACCTGACCATCCCACATTGAGAAATCCAGCGGGGATGGTTATTATCCATGCTCGCATTCACCAACTTGATGTTGACAATCGCGAACGAGAAAAGACCGGAGCGTAGTTCACCCCCAGGGTTACCGTTGATCTCCCCGGTATAAAACCTGATTGATCTGGTGATTAGGGAGAGTAGCGGTTGTAGCCTGTTAGTAATTAGTTCAGCATTTATTTTGGTATCAATATTTATCAATGACATTGAGCGATAAGAATCCTGATGATTTGGGGCTTTCCCAGGTTTTAGCAATTTTAATATAATCGCCTCCTACATTGTAGGGGGTAGGGTTCCCGTCCCTTGTGCCTCCTGACATACAGCCAGGAGATGGGGTGCTAGTAATGATGCATAGCATTTGTAGAATGAGGTAGTTAGGCCATCTGAGCCCAGAGCTTTGTCATTCGGTAAGCCCTGACATATATAATCTAGTCTGTGGTAAAGGGCTCATCTGAGTAGGACACAGATATAAATTTTGTGTCAAGTAGGACTGAATAAGCCAGGTTTTTCTATGGTCATAAGCCCTCAGATATTTCAAGTGGGGTATTTATACGTCCTCATAATTGTTTGGAGTGTGAAGTGATATGCTCTTGGTTGTATCCAGACTTTGAAATTGTCCATAGGCCCTTGCACACTCTGTTATGTGCTAGTTTCATGTATGTATATAGGGCTGTGTTGTGCCCTTCAATGGAAATGGTGTGCCCCATTAAGTGTTAGTGATTGCTGATTCAGTATTGCTCTACCCTAAACAAATACTTTAACTTCCATGTTGCTCCCACCTCCAAAAACAACCCCCTAATTAGGTTGTGTACAAAGTCCCGCCCCGTACATAAACGTAGCTATACCGCAGCAACAGGTCACCGGCGTACTACCCTGCCATGAGGCGGGCCGGACGAGTAATAGGAGAAGAGTCAGAGTGAGATGATAAAAAGTTGTCTAATGGTCATGATCTACGGCATCGCCTTGGGATTGTATTGACGCCCAGGACTGACTCTGCACTGTGGTTATCCTGAAAGTTCTTTCTCTTGTGCTTGTCAGGAGACATCTGGCATCTAATAGTGCTCTGTCAGGATGGTTCAATCATTGTTGCTGAGGCCGTTGTCTGTGGGCCAGCGTCCAGCAGTTTTAGCAAAGCGCTTCTGACCTCCTATATGTTTAGCAAATTTCAAGGCTGACATGGCATCTATGTAATAGTGAGGAGAGCCCTCATATTTCAGCATAGCCGGGTATAGCAGGGCATATAGGATCTAAGTCTGCTGCAGGATTCGCTTGACAGGTGCAAATTCCCACCTAGCCGCATGCACCACAGGACTAAAGTCAGGGTAAAACAAGATATTGTTGCATTTATGGTTTATGTTACCTCGTTCCTTGGCTGAGCACAGAATCGTGTCGCAGTCACTGTAGTTTAGCAAACATGCCAGAATCAGTCTGAGCATAGCGCCCACAGGGGACCTGGGGCCCAGAGTTAAATGGGATTGCTCCATGATGAATATTGATGAATGGTCAGGTCCAAACAGCTCCCACAGCAGTTCTTCTACAAAGGTTTCCATTTTGGATATTGCGTTGGTTTCCGGAATGTTCGTGATCGAGAGGGTTTTTCTGCGAGACCGGGCTTTAAGGTCATGATTCTTGGCTTTAATTACATTCACGACTTTGTCCATCTGCAACAGTTGATCTTTAGTTTCAACCTGGAATTCGTGGACTTCGGAGATGCGGTATTCCAACTGTTCTAAGCAGGTTTCATCAGTATGAACTAGTGTTTTGACTTGGTCGTGCTGAGAGGTGAATATGTTCAGTTTGTTGTCTATTGTTCTTAGGCTGGACTTCATTTCCAACAGGGGAGAGCGTAGATCATCATTTTGTCCGTCCATCTCTTCTTGTCAGGTCTCACCAGAAGGACAGCTGGAGAACCCTGACGAGGCCTATGTAAACAGGAAGACGCCACAGACGTTACTGGAACTACAGTTCCCATGACACAATGGGGAACCACGTTGCAGACGTCATCCTGTTCACGGAAGAAGAGTATTTCATCTCTTCCGGTGAAGCAGCGGGTGCCATTTACTATTGCCGCTGAGACGACTGGAGCTCATGAAGGTCGGGAAGGGTGCATTTTGCACCGCATTCCCCTCGTTGTTATTCTTGAAGCACTCTGCGGATGTGGCAAACTCCTGTGGATAAATTGTGGTCGCTTTGCTTGGACCGTTGGCTGAACATATTTCCGGGTTCTTGCGGGGCAGACGAGCACAGCTTGTTTTGTGCTTAAAACACTGGCAAGGTGTTATTTTCCCAGATTACTGATCTTGTGTTGTGGTCGGGAGGCGACTGCCTTTCCCTACTCCCTTGGCGTTTTCTCATGTTGGCGAGTTGGTACAACTCATGCAGAGAGAACACGTGCGTCTGAGGAGACTGGCAGCTTTCTTGGAGGTTTTTCTCATTTATTTATTATCATAGTAGCCCATTGATGTGGATCTTCCCTTGGATTGAATGTACAGAGGATTATTGCAAGTGCGTGATTACTGATGTTGCAGTTGGACGTTCCAATACAATAATAGGAACTTATGCCATAAAACCTATTGATGTTTATTCTGAGACATCAGATACTGAGGTACAACACTATCCACTATAGAAAACATGTTTGCCAGTGGATTAGTGTGATGAACCAATCCTGATTTGAATAACCTTCGTATTAACCGCCTTTATTTAAGTGCCTATGCATTGGGGCCTTCTTTTGTGTTATTTCACCCCAGGGGAACCTGAACCTACCCAAGTTAGCGCTGCACCCCTGTTCAGACACACTCTGCATATCCTTGGGTAGGTGTTAACACTAGAACAAAGGGAGGGGTAGTTGATATGGTGTGCATATACGTTATAATGTGTTGTTTCATCCTTAGATGTGTATGGAGTGTTGTTTACCACTATAAGCTGACTAGAATATGGAGGAATGTTGCTTTACATGTATTTAGAAAAAACAAAGGTACATGTAGGCATTGCAGTGTATGTATGTATGTATGTATGTATCTACCTTGCATTACCTGGTTGTTATTCTGGTTGCAGGTCTCCTTCCCCGCAATTCCCATCCTTCCCTTCCCCCACTTGATCACTCCATTGAGTCTGTATCACTAAACCAGATTGTGGTGGTATCGAGAGGTGGACCATAAAGAGCAACATACGACCCTGAGGATTCATGGCTGCGACACTTCTCTCGGCCCATGTTCAGCATCTGTTTCAGCTTCAATGTCCACCTGTCGTGTGAGCTGCTTATTCTCGAAGGATAACTTGGTCTGTTTGGTGTCATGTTTCCGCATCTCGCCAGTCAGCACGGTGTCTTGGTCCAACAAGGCGGCGGGCCGAGCAGGGATCTGCAGTATGGGGCGATAGAAGGGTTTCAACAATATTTATATGCATGTTCTCTAGCCTGTTTTGAGTTCCTGTTTATTTATGCAGGCTCCCTGCACTGATTGAAACCAATGTGCCGTATGGAATAGCGCTCATGATGAAGGAGAGTTTGCTATAGTCGAGTGAGCCGGCCGGGTAGGCATGAAAGCTTGTGCAGATTCCAAAATCAATCTCTAATGTCTGACCTGTTTATGCCTTTATCGTGGAGAGGGAGGTTTGCCAAGAGGCCTCGCCTCCGCACAGCCGGAGTGGCCCCAGACGGTCACAGGCCTGACCCAAACTGCCAGGGATGGCCCCAAGCTAAGGGAACACAGCGACGATGTAAGCCAGGGCAAACAGGTGCGAGCACTCAGGGCTAAAGCTCAGCTCCCTCGACATGCATCCAGCACTTTAGTTTATGACTCAGCCTCAAGCAGCGCAAGGGGAGTCCACCGCCACACTAGGCCCAGGCCCGCGCTTGGCAGGCCCAACTTCGGCACCCACCCAGGCACTGGAGACGCACCAGTCTGCCAGGACGGAGATAAGGCAATATCGCTCTCATCAGGCGGCACGAGGATCCAGCACGGCCGCTCCTCTCTCTATCCCAGCCAGTTCAGTTCTGTGGCGGGCACGCACACACAGCCGATGGAGCAGTCCGGGGCTCGCAGCAGGTATTTGTGAAAGCCGATGGGAGGGGGCCGCGCAAGTACGCTATCAAGGTTAATAGGTAGAATGTTTATTGTGGCCTTCACACCTGTGATCTTGAATCCGCTCTTTCCACTGTCGGCGCCAGCGCCCACCTCACCCAGGGCCAATCTTGCCCGCTCTGCAGTACCGGCACCTTGTGGCGTCTCAGCCGGGCCCGCATCTTGGCTCAGCCCGTCAGTGTTCTACAGTCGGATTGGCACGTTTCCCAATCATGGGAGTCGGTTCATCTGGTGTAGAAACAGTTCATTTTCATTCTGCCGCATATTTTTGCAAAAACCACAGTTGATGGACAGAATGCAGAACAATGTCAAACATTCACCCCAATACAGAGATCTGGGCCTAAATCCATCGTTTTTTTGCACTCCACCCCACCCCAGTTCAGACATGGCCATATGCAAATCAGTCTGACCCTGTGCCTCATGGGAACAGTCCAGCCCGAACTGCCAAGCCATGCCTTCCCTGGACCGGAAACAAGCTTCCCCTTTTGTACCGCTTTTGGCCGCCATAAGTGTGGCAGGGTTTGCTCAGACGTGAGTCCCTTGCTCACTTTGCCACTGGATTCAAGCAAGCCGGGCTGAAGACGGCTGGAATGCCAGAAACCGGTCCTCAGAAGCTTGTTTCCGGTCCAGGGAAGACAAGGCTTGGCAGTTCGGGCTGGACTGTTCCCATGAGGCACAGGGTCAGACTGATTTGCATATAGCCATGTCTGAACTGGGGTGGCAGAGTGGGCTAAAGAACGGTGATGGATTAAACCCAGATCTTTTGACTGGGTGTGAGTGTTTGATTGATTCAGATGCTCCGTCTATCACCACCCCCTTTTGTACCGCTTTTGGCCGCCATAAGTGTGGCAGGGTATGCTCAGACGTGAGTCCCTTGCTCACTTTGCCACTGGATTCAAGCGAGCCGAGCTGAAGACGGCTGGAATGCCAGAAACCGTTCCTCGGAAGCTTGTTTCCGGTCCAGGGAAGACATGGCTTGGCAGTTTGGGCTAGACTGTTCCCATGAGGCACAGGGTCAGACTGATTTGCATATAGCCATGTCTGAACTGGGGTGTCAGAGTGGGCTAAAGAACGGTGATGGATTAAACCCAGATCTTTTGACTGGGTGTGAGTGTTTGATTGATTCAGATGCTCCGTCCATCACCACCCCCTTTTGTACCGCTTTTGGCCGCCATAAGTGTGGCAGGTTATGCTCAAACGTGAGTCCCTTGCTCACTTTGCCACTGGATTCAAGCAAGCCGGGCTGAAGACGGCTGGAATGCCAGAAACCGGTCCTCAGAAGCTTGTTTCCGGTCCAGGGAACACATGGCTTGGCAGTTCGGGCTGGACTGTTCCCATGAGGCACAGGGTCAGACTGATTTGCATATAGCCATGTCTGAACTGGGGTGTCAGAGTGGGCTAAAGAACGGTGATGGATTAAACCCAGATCTTTTGACTGGGTGTGAGTGTTTGATTGATTCAGATGCTCCGTCCATCACCACCCCCTTTTGTACCGCTTTTGGCCGCCATAAGTGTGGCAGGGTATGCTCAAACGTTAGTGCCTTGCTCACTTTGCCACTGGATTCAAGCAAGCCGGGCTGAAGACGGCTGGAATGCCAGAAACCGGTCCTCGGAAGCTTGTTTCCGGTCCAGGGAACACATGGCTTGGCAGTTCGGGCTGGACTGTTCCCATGAGGCACAGGGTCAGACTGATTTGCATATAGCCATGTCTGAACTGGGGTGGCAGAGTGGGCTAAAGAACGGTGATGGATTAAACCCAGATCTTTTGACTGGGTGTGAGTGTTTGATTGATTCAGATGCTCTGTCCATCACCACCCCCTTTTGTACCACTTTTGGCCGCCATAAGTGTGGCAGGGTATGCTCAGACGTGAGTCCCTTGCTCACTTTGCCACTGGATTCAAGCAAGCCGGGCTGAAGACGGCTGGAATGCCAGAAACCGGTCCTCGGAAGCTTGTTTCCGGTCCAGGGAAGACATGGCTTGGCAGTTCGGGCTCGACTGTTCCCATGAGGCACAGGGTCAGACTGATTTGCATATAGCCATGTCTGAACTGGGGTGGCAGAGTGGGCTAAAGAACGGTGATGGATTAAACCCAGATCTTTTGACTGGGTGTGAGTGTTTGATTGATTCAGATTCTCTGTCCATCACCACCCCCTTTTGTACTGCTTTTGGCTGCCATAAGTGTGGCAGGGTATGCTCAGACGTGAGTCCCTTGCTCTCTTGGCCACTGGATTCAAGCAAGCCGGGCTGAAGACGGCTGGAATGCCTGAAACCGGTCCTCGGAAGCTTGTTTCCAGTCCAGGGAAGACATGGCTTGGCAGTTCCGGCTGGACTGTTCCCATGACGCACAGGGTCAGACTGATTTGCATATAGCCATGTCTGAACTGGGGTGGCAGAGTGGGCTAAAGAACGGTGATGGATTAAACCCAGATCTTTTGACTGGGTGTGAGTGTTTGATTGACAAGATAGTCCGTCCATCACCACCCCCTTTTGTACTGCTTTTGTCCGCCATAAGTGTGGCAGGGTATGCTCATACGTGAGTCCCTTGCTCACTTTGCCACTGGATTCAAGCAAGCCAGGCTGAAGACGGCTGGAATGCCAGAAACCGGTCCTCGGAAGCTTGTTTCCGGTCCAGGGAAGACATGGCTTGGCAGTTCGGGCTGGACTGTTCCCATGAGGCACAGGGTCAGACTGATTTGCATATAGCCATGTCTGAACTGGGGTGGCAGAGTGGGCTAAAGAACGGTGATGGATTAAACCCAGTTCTTTTGATTGGGTGGGAGTGTTTGATTGATTCACATGCTCCGTCCATCACCACCCCCTTTTGTACCGCATATTTTAGCTTCATCTTAATCTTCTGTGGGCAGGATAAATTTTACAATTTGAATTCAGCCGGCACAGCCCTCTCTACGTGCGGCCAACTTGCTGCTCGGCAAGACCATGCCCCCATGGAATTTAGTTCTTTAAAGGCCTTCCCAGCTTCATAAAACACCTCAAGGTGTATCTTTGGAGGATATCTTTTTGGTCCAGGTCATCAAATCGCCCTGTGCCTGGATGTCCTCAGGTGTTTTGCGCATTACAAATAAACATAGAGATTTACTATTGTTAACTCCAAATCTACATACCTTCAAAATATATATATCATCAAGATACATATGCATGGAGTTATACTACGCTTACCTATAGAAACTTTCCTTCACAATATTTTTGTCCTCGATATTCTAGACATTATTTTTTGTCCACACAATATTTGTTCCCTAAAGTTTTGTTTCAACACAGAGCACTATTAACCATTCAAGATTCTAAAATAATTTGCACAGCCTATGGAGATTCAAAATGAATTGGGGCCATATGTATCATTCCAAATTACGATCGCAAATGCCGAAATTCGCAATTGGGCTTAGAGGTATCTATGAATGAAAAACTGCCTTGCAAAATAAAGAATTGCAAAATTTGCGATTCCTTAATTTGTGATTGCATTTAAAGAAACGCAAATTGCGATTCCTTAAATGCAATGTAAGAAGCACAGCAAAAGTGTAATTTGGCCTTAAGGAATCGCAAATTACCACCAACTTGATTTACGTTTTCTTTGAAAAATGCATTTTTTGGCATTTTTCAAAGTGCAATGTAGCGCAGATACATGCCCTTAGGGCATGTATGTGCGCCACATGTGCACCCATGCTTATTTCAGGGGTGCAACAGGGTGTCCTTTTGACACCCTTGTAACCTTGAAACTGCATTCTCAATTTGCGACTCTCTAAATGCAAATCGCAAATTGAGAATGTCTTCCTATTCATTACTATGGGCCTCAAGGTCCATACGAATGAATGGGGAGGGTTACCTTAATTGCGAATCACACTTTGCGATTCGCAATTAAGAAATATGTAGGATTCACAAATGTTTTTGCAAATCCTACACACATCTCGTTTTGAGATTCTCAAATAGCAATTCTCTAAAATTCGCTATTTGTGAATCGCATAACAAACATACATATGCCCCTTGATCCCATATTCTGCAGTTTTGAATGTTATTCGAGTAGATTAGTCAGTCTTTGTCCCATGCCTTCGGCCAGACCAATGAGCAACACTCAGCAGGCGCCGCTGAGAGACCTCAGCAGCAGAAGGCCCTGCTCAAGGTTCACCTTTCCCTTTACAAACACTATCTGACATAAGGCGCTGCGACCTAGAAATAATGACCTCTGAACTTTGGCTTCGTGTCTACCTCACCCTCACAGGGGCGCAGATACTCCACGAGTCAAACAATCAATGCCACAGACTGGATTGGAGCAAACATGCTCTGAAGGGCGCTGGTGCCCACCTTGTAAGAAGAAGAGCCCAATATGAGCTGCTGGCCCAGTGTTCTTGGTCACTTTCTTCAGAGTTGTATACATAGCGCTGAGAGGCTTACATTTCATATACAGAAGGGCTTCACTTAACTGTGACCTGATGACGTGTCACCTGGGTTTCCAAAGAAGAGGCAGGCTGCCAGAATATGCAGTTTAGTTAATTGTAAATACACTTCTCGGGAACTCAGGCTGTTTGCCGATAAAAGAGGGCTGACACCTCGACTCCCAGCAAAATAAACACAATCTATTTCCTGTCTCCACCCTGATAAGATTTCACCCAGAAAACAGCTGCAAGACGATCCAGGAAAGAGACCGAAGTAGAGAGGGGGTGAAGGATGAGAGAGAGAGGGGGAGAGAAACAGGGAGAGGGGGAGAAATAGAGAAAATACAGCAAATGCGAGGAAAGAGAGAAAGAAAGACAGATATACGCGAATGCTAACTTCTATGAGTCAGAGGTGCTCCGACCTCATCAACATTTCAGTCTTAAGATCTTTTTGGGGCAGATCGAGACAAAGAGACAAAATGGCCTGATCTGTCTGAGATAACAAAGAGCAAACGGGCCAGAGAGTGTCCTGTACAGTGAATATTTGAAAATAAAAATACCGTTAAAAAGACGAGATATAAAGTAAGATGCCAAAGACCCATGGACAACACATATGTTATTCGAACAGTACAAAAGCAGAGGCGTTTTAAGGCTGGGACAGCATAGAGCGCCCATTGTTGCTTCTTCGGCCTGGTTACCAATTGTTTATATATATCAAAACTGTTCATTTGAATCTGCATCATGCTAATCTATGAAAGGAAGTGTACGCTTGGACCATCTTTTAGGCTACTAATCAATATTAGAACTTTAAATATTTGAAAGTCACAGGGGAGGTTGATAAAGGCCATGTAGTCATGGCTTAGGCAAATGCCAGGGATCCCTGTTAACCTACATCTCATTGTGTCCTGGTATTTACACATTCACACTGTAAGGCTGGGATGCAAAATATCAAGAATGCCTGTCACTTTCAGAGAAAACTCTCAATTATGCTTTTTTTTATACAGCGCTCTAACATGTGCTTTATGTTATTTCAAATAAAACGGAAAATGTTATTGGAACTCGGATTATCTCCCTCCCTGGATCTCCTGGCTTAATAATATAGTGACGTTAGCAATGCCTTGTTATAGCTGTTTTGTTTGCTTTCATATCTTGCTCAAAGGTGTCTGTGCTGCACACCTGATCCTGGACTGGATATCTGGGAAACCATCTTGGAATTTGAATCCACAGTGTCCCCCTTTAAGTGCATCCTAAATGCTCCATCATGCCTCATTAGGGCCTGAAGGAATATGGCCACATCACTCCACCCCGATAGAACTCAATAGACCGCCACCACCTTCAAAGCCAGCTGCCTCATCTACAATTCTATCATAAAGTGCCCTAGCTCGCTTCCTGACTGTTAACGCCAAGACACCGTTTAGTATTTGTGCGCTGTGTACATTTTAATAACATAACATTAAGTGCTCCCTCCCTAAAACATGGTAAAATTGGTTTACACCTGATTGGCCTATTTAATTTACTTATCAGTCCCTATTAAAGTGGTATACCATAGGCCCAGGACCAGTAAATTAAATGCTACTCGTGGGCCTGCAGCAAATATTGTCCCACCCACTTAAGTAGCCCCTTAAAAATGTCCCAGGTCTGATATTGCAGCCTTAATAATGTTTTAAATTGCCAATTCCAAAAATAGAAAAATAACACATTTGCTAAGCCTTGAGCTCCCCTTTTATTACAGATCAGACACCTCAAAGGTAGGCCCAATAGAACTCATTGGGCAGGGTGCATTCCAATTAAAAGGTTGGACTTGGTTTTGCAGATCCAGGTACGGAAAAACTCCTACATTCGTTTTTAACTACTGTAAGGCCTTCCTCTCCAATAGAATAGCATTGGTTTGTCATATTACATTTAAGAGGTGCTAACTTTTGATTGAGAACATGTGAAAATTGTAATTACAAATCCTCTTTAATGGTGAAGTCAGATTTTAAGTTACAATTTTGAAAGTGGCACTTTTAGAAAGTTGGTATTTTCCTGCTTATTTAATGCCTGCACCCGGTTCCGGGGTTACATGACTGGGCGTAGTTGGCAGTTGGACTTTGATTAGTCCTCCCAGAAAGCCACACAATAGAGGGATTAGGTGTGCCTATATGGGCTCTCACTGGCAGGAGCTGGGCAAAGCCCCACTACAAATCAATAAGCTGTACCCTGTTGTCACACAAAGGACTTGAAGACGTTTATTATTGTAAAAGAAAAAGTGCAGTACATATAGCAGAGCCTACAACCCTGCGGGCCGGCTGCAAGAAATCTGTGAATTGTAGGGGCATAGGGTTACAGGGGAAGGCATTATGCATCATCTCGCTCGTTGTCCGGTGTGTCTCGTCACTGGCGGATGATGTATACTCTTCACTTTTCGCACACGATCCTTTCTATAATTGACGTCTCATTTTAAATTTTTTTATAATTCAACCAGTAACTTTTCAACATAAAACAGGGTTGATCATATCAATATGTCCCAGTGTGTCTGTGGTGCCTGTGCCGCGCCACGTATCATCGGTGCGCACGGCACCAACGTCCCATCAGCTTGTTAGACATGCGCTGGTGGCGCATCAATGAAATGTGGGGTCTATAGCTCGCTTATGTGAGTAGCTGTGAAGCTAGTGTGGAACAGGTCTGGTGAGCGGTGGTATCCCCCCATCTGTCGGTTCAGTGTACGGCGTGCGTGGCAGACATATGCATCGCCCCTGTTGCACTTTCGGTGGGTGTCACCCGCTCCCGTGTTCCCTGCCGAGTGTCCAGTCAGTGGCACTTGACCGCCGCTGTGTGATGGTGGGTGTTCACGCGGCTAGTAAGAACAGGAGTGAGAAACCTTTAACTTGGGGTTACGTGGGGGGGGTAGGATATGAGGGGGGGGGGGAAAGTGTACTCGTGGGGGCTG
Source organism: Lissotriton vulgaris (assembly GCF_964263255.1). Classification (NCBI taxonomy): domain Eukaryota; kingdom Metazoa; phylum Chordata; class Amphibia; order Caudata; family Salamandridae; genus Lissotriton; species Lissotriton vulgaris. Next base: position 1,803,522,369 of record NC_141694.1, on the reverse strand, counting down.
GGTCAGGGCAAAGTTGCTAAGATCAGTATTCGGGCTATTGTGTGGTGGAGGGCCCTCGTGTGTGCGGCCGATTGTTGGTCGTGGCTTGTGTGTCGGGGGGGTCGGTGCTGCCCGCATGGGGGGGGGCATCGTGGCGCGTGGCCCTGTCTATGGTGTCGCCGCTCGCGGGGCGTCTACCCTTCTCAGTTGTCTCTGCGTGAGCCCTCTGGCCTCGCCCACCACTGCAATGTTCATGCAGTCAAACTGTAGCCAGAGAAGGGGAGGTAGGAAACTTCAAGCACTTCAAATGGAGTTCTCTAGAAGCCTCTCCTACTTAAAAGAAGGCACCATGTATAAAAATAAGACCCTCAGGCCATACTTCAGTTCTCTTTTCGGTGCTGTGGAAAGATTGTCATAGGACTGCCTGCTGATGTGGCCTTTTGTGTACTTCAGAAGCCTGCTTTGTGCACCTGGATGGACTGCTCTTCTACTTAAAACGTGCCTTGAACCCTCAGAGGCCTGCCCTGCTGTGAGCCTAGTTCTACTTTTTGAACCCAGGACTACCAGAGTGACTCCAATTGCTAGTTGAATGGCCTTCTAATTAGACCCTCAGAGATAACCATCTTGAACCCGCACCTGGAGCCAGCCGTGGTGAGCCCCACCCCCTCTCCCCCCATATGGTGCCCTTACAGTCCTGGTGGTGGTGGTGTTAAAGGTGCCCAGATAGGCTAAATTGAAAAATAAGGACTTAGAACATTTTTGGCTAAAGATTTCTCTGAGATCCAAGAGGAAACCAGGACCAACGTTCTTATATCTCTGCCCAAGGCACATTGCCGAAAAGTTTGACTTTGCTGCAGCTCCCACTACATTCTTTTTCACTGCAGTATATCCAATAAGGGCGGGCAGAGTGCCACTATGAGGAGTTCCTCAGAGTTGAACAAAATCTTCACCCCAATGAAAAAAATGGTAACCTCACACACCTTTGGTAAAACAACTCTATCTTTACATGCTAAAACACATATAGCCCCACCACAAAAGGTGGGGATTGTATTTTTGCCCATATCTTTGCTTGAGTGCTCCTAGGAGGATGGGACCACCACTGAATCATTCAGCATGATGTGCGCCTTGTGCTCAAGGCATGTGCGTGGTGCTCTCCCTAGGTTGGGGGAGACCTCAAAATTATCATCTCTCTCACAGCTTGAAATATTTCCAAGCTCACTTTTGTGAGGTGGCTGTATGCTCTTTAGCAGATACAGGTAGAGGTGCTTTACCAAAGGAGGTGCAGGGACATGGGCGGGTACAGGGGCTGAATACACTATGCCATGGAGTCGGAGTTTTTGCCTGAACTCCGAGCTCCCAACGGAGCACAGAGTTGGCAAAGCTCCTCAAACTCCACTGATGGAGTGGAATTCGCTGCCCAGGTTTAATATTCTGTTCAGCAGTTCTTCTCAGTCCAAATGTGAACATCTTCACAGTGATTTTGTCCAAAGGATCCCTGATTACACCTATCCTTGTACACCACCTGCAGCCTTGCCCGATTGTGGCTGTTGCTTGAGCAGGGTTAACATCCCACTCAACCAACAACTCAATATCTCTTGTGTAGTTTTTCATGTACTTATTCTTTGTAATAGACAGACCCTGGGTAGCTATCGCAAACAACTACTACAGCACAATAAATGGAAAAATATGTTGAGAATTTACAGATCTCAACTTATTTGGCATGTTTGTTCAATCTATTACATTATTCATATTATTCTATCATTACTACCACATGTGATAATTAGTAAGAATTTGTACATTTTAAACCTTTAGCTGCTAAGGCTTTTCCTCCCTTTCCATGATTATGTTATGTCATGTCATGTCATGTCATGTTATGTTATGTTATGGTACGCTAAGTTATGGTATTTTGATCTGTAGGGCACACTATTCACTCTTGAGGGTATCCCTGCACTTACAGGTGTGGAGGCAGTGATAGTCAAAGAGTCAGGTCTTCAGATGCTTGTAGAATTCAATCAGTGAGGAGGATGCTCTGATGCGGTGAGGGAAGTTGCTCCATGCCTTGGTGCAGTGTGTGAGGAGGCACGACCTCTTGCACTGCAATTGTGTGTGCGGGGATATGCACAAATGAGAGCCAGGTTGAGCTGGGGTGTCTGGCAGGCTGATAGAAGTCTATACAGGTGTTGAGGTATGTGAGGCCTGAGTTGTTGAATGCTTTGAAGGTTGAGTGAGGAGTTTGAAGTGGATGTGTTTGTGGATCGAGTGCCAGTGGAGCTCCTTGAGGTGTGTGTATTGTGAGTGTGATGCAGAAGGATGAGGATGAGACTTACTGCAGTGTTGGTTGGTAGTCTGTTCAGAAGCTGCCTGTTGATCATGGCATAAAGTGTGCTGCTGTAGTAGAGCCAGCTGGTCATGAGGGCTTATGTGATCAGGTGTTTTCTGGCAACCATTTGAAGTTCTTTAGCCGGGTGGAGTTGGGCAAAGCCTCACACTTACACCTAAATAGGCTATGTCCTATCTCCACACTAAGGAATACATACCTCCCTGTACTGAGTCTGGAGCCATGGCAAGAAGGGAGGACCTCTGTGCAATTTAAAGATTATTCTTTGAAGTCTCCCCACTTCAAAAGTACAACTGGGTATAAGTACTGGACTTCTGGTACCACCACTTCAGTACAGTTCAGGACCTGTGAACACTCTGCTAGGAAGAAGAACTGCTGTGCTGAAGTGTGCTGCTACTGCCTTGCTGTGTTGCCCTCTTACCTGCTGCTCTCTTTTACTTGGGTGATAATGACTGGACCTTGAACTTGAACCCAGAGTGACTGCAAGGGTTAGCTGACAGGCCTCCTGATCTGAATTTTTAGGGACAAAAAAAACTTCCAACCACCCTGCTTCTGTGCCTGGACCATTGGTTGTGGGTTTATGATGCCTGCTCCAGCGGAGCCAACGCATCCTCTGCTGTGAGAGCAGAATGGACACATAACCACTGTTGCAGGTACATGGCTGGCACATCTCACTCAGAACCAGCACATCGCCATCAGAACCGCCACTTTTGAACCAACCCATCGAAGCCACTGCATGGAGATGCTCAACGCATCACCTCTAATTTGTGAAGAAACCTGCTGCATCGCCTTCATAACCATCGCATCACAAAACAAGTGCATCACTTTTGGAACTGACGCATTGCAGCTGCTTTGTGGAGAAAATTAGCACATGGCCTCAATTGTGGGGTTGACACAGACATATTGCTCAGCTGCACCCGTATCTTTGTCGATGCAACCAGGACTAAGGTGCTTTGGTTCAGCGGGTCTCGCTACATCCCTGTATCTGGACCATGCTCTTTTGTGGTCAGGCTGAACCTTTTACTTTGTCCAGGTCCGGCGTGACCAAATATCCCAAATAAGAACGTATTGCTTCTAAACACTATTTTACAGTGTATTCTTCTGAAATTCATATCTCAAGTTTAGCTTATTGGATTTTTGTCATTTTGGTACTGTGTTATTTAATAAATTGAGAGCTATTTTTCCAAACTGGTATGGAATCTTTTTATTTGGGGATTTCACTGTTCCACTATTTGAACTGTTTCTCAAATACTTCACACATTGCCTCTTAAGTGAAGTCTGACAGCTCTGTGCCAAGCTACCAGTGAGTGAGCACAGGTTAATTTAGGGTGTGTTTGTGTCTTACCTAGACTAGTATCGTGGTTACTGTTTGACCAGGGCTTCCACCCCAGCTAACCAGGAGCCCAGGGGCATATTTACAAGGATTTTACGCTGCCATAGCATAGCTTTTTTGAAATTACGGCAGCTTTTTTATTGCCAAATTTACAAGTTGCCACAAAGTCCAGTTAGCAGCATTTTTCCAGTGTAACCGTCAAGTTTTCACCGGGCCGCTAATGTTAGCACAACATACAAAAAAGGAGATGCACGGTAGGCATGTTTGCATGAAAACTCCCACAAAACACACAACTCGATATTTACAAAGGATCACTTGTATGTCACTAAAAAAGGATAACTGCAGGTAAGTCCCTTTAGTGGCAGTTTTTTTAATGTCAAAAATTACCTGGTCTTAAAGATAAGGCTAGCACACTTATATATTAGGTGAAAACTCCCAAATCATATTTGGCAACATCAATGACACCATGGAGCTTCTGCTACTACAACTAGGAGTACCAAGAAGACCCCCACCACAGAGGTAGTGGGAGAGAAGGGAGTAGATCTACTGACAGAGGATTACCCTCATACACTTCTGGCCAGAGGAGGTCATAGTCCATTACATGCAAAAAAGGGGATCCATTGCCCGCCTACTCAACCTGATTGCACATTCCAGGGCTGCACCAACATCCCTCCACAGACAAAGCTACTTGCTGCACTCCATATGCTGGCCTCAGGGACTTTTCAACCAACCACTGCCAGAGTGGCAAGAGTATCACAGGCATCCTTCTTCAGTTTCTTACCCACTGTTCTGGATACCATAATCAGCCTGACTCCACAGTACCTTCACTTCCCCAACATTGCGCAAGAACAACTCACTAACAAGCAAGGTTTTTATGCCATTGCAGGATTTCCGCATGTGTTGGGGCAATGGACTGCACCTATGTGCAACTTGTGCCTCTTGTGGAAACTTCACACATATATCACAACAGGAAACACAGCTACTCAATGAATATGCAGGCTATGGTTGACCATTTTGGTATCTCCTTCAATGTCATGGCAAAGAACCCTGGCAGTGTTCATGATTGATATATCTTCTATCAATCTGCCATCAACCAGCGGTTTCAGAATGGCACCAATGGCAATGTTGACTGCTTGTTGGCAAGTACAACTCTAACACTACACACACACCTAAAGGCACTCAATGTCAAATTGCTCATGTTTTGACTTCCATTGTGCATATCTTTTGTCTGTGCCAACTTTCAGGAACAAACATATAATCCAAATGTACAACATATACTTAATAAGTCACACCAAGGGAGTAGCCATGAAAGTACATTACCACCCACTTTGTCCCTCAAGAAATAAATATCACCCCAATGGTATTGAGTCCAACACTTACCAATAAAGTGTTTCTTTTCCCAGATTAAAGCACCATTACAACAGCAGAACCACTCTTTCCTAGAAATAAAATAGTCTGTCAGTGACCTTAAAATACATGCTCCAAATTCCAGCCAAACCGAAAGTGCTAGAAGCAACTTGTTCACAATGTTTTACAGATGCTGAAAGAGCCATGGAGTGGGCTGATACTTTGGCAGTGGAATGCTATGTAATAGTAGACAAGCAGACCATGCTGAAGGCAGAATATCAGAGCCCCTCTCGAACCCAGAACAGCGCAAGCAATGACTGGACTTAAAGAGACTCTTGCACAGGTCACTGTATTCTTGTTGAAATTAGTTGAGCTGGGATAATCTGGAACTAGACTTGGGGGGCCTTATGAAAATGTAAATGTTATTAAACAACAACACCCGGTGCTACATATAAGTAGTCAGATAGACAAGTGCTGAGCGTTATTAAAAAGGGGCTAATTTAATGAAGAGATAAAAAAGGGATTTTTGGGACAGCAAGGTAGTCCTGTGGTCAACGTTGGCATTACATATAACCGCATGGCATAATGGGGATGAATGAATACAAGTTTGTCATTTGGAATATTTGAGGATTTTGTAACCTGATAAAGAGAGATAAGCTGCATTGCATTCCTATCGCTATAGAGGGCAAACACACATTGCATGTTGATGAGAAGTGCATCTTTCCAAATCAGGTGCCAAGCTACAAAAATGTTGGAAAGGGCAACTGTTCTATACAACATATTCCTCATGTACAAGAGGAACACTGCTCTGGGAGTGCTACTAATAGACCATCATAGTAAGTTAGATCCATACTGCATGCACGTCCTAGTGAAGGGTGGCCTGAATAGTATAGCCATAGCAAACACTTTAGTACTCTGACAACTTGAGAAGTCACTTGACCTAATTGGCTCACACACATATCAGTGTGAGAGACATCTTGCTAGATACATCAATACCACCACTGCAAGTAATTTCAGTGATGAAAAAACGTGGAGAGATTAGGAACTTTGCTCTGGCTGTTGAAAATTGTCAGATATCTTCCATTTGCATAATCGACAAGAACAAAATGTGCTTATTGCTCACCCGTGCATGATTTATACTCCAGATTGGCCATATGTAAACAATATCAAGCAACACAGTCAAATATTTCTCTGACATTGCAGAATGGACAGGAGACGTACTAGCAGTATGGGAAGCCTTCAAAGTCTATCTCAGGGGTATGTGTATTAAAATATCCCACAAAGTCAAGTCAGTACTTAATAATATAGTGAGTTAGCTGGAAAATTAAATTAGAAACAAGGAAATGATAGAAGTGGCAGATCAACAGGTGGAGATGGACTTTACTCACATCAGGGTGGCCTATGGAGCAGTGATTCATAAAATGCAAGTGTTTGATGATTGAAATTAGTTAGGCAGCATGCTGAAGGGAATAAGATGGCCCATCGTATGGTCTAAATGCTACACACTGGCAAATAACAGTCAGTTCATAAAATGAAAAAAACAAAGTTATGCAGGCTTACTACAGTAGTGGAGGTTGCACTTGACATGTACACAGCCAGGAACATGAGAGGTAAATAAATGGGGTGGGGCTATGAGTGATGATGGTAGAGCAGAAGACAGTACTCTACATATCTCTGACATAGAAGAAATCACAGCAGCAAATATGTCATGTCCTTTAGGATAGTCCCATCATGTACATACCCATCACATATATTTTGTCCTATCCACACAAAAATAACGGTTTTACAAAGGTGACCTTTTACCTAGTAGCTCGCTTCTGTCTCTTCGACACTAGGCTCCCGGCACCATATCATAATCCGTGTACCGGAGGTACATAAACATGTTCCCAGGCACAGCAGATTAATACAGTACAAGAGTCACCATAGCCAACAGCCAGCTGTGCATTACCATTTTTGTTTAGAAAAGTATTAGCAAAGGATTAGCAGTTGTTTTCAAATCATATCGATTCTAGAAGAAATCCTGGAGTGACCACTTTAGTATAAAAGACCCTCAATCTCACTTACAATTCAAAGGAGAATTCCTTCCAGGATGGACCAGGGTTCTGCAGGCTGATCCTTCGACAGGCAGCGAGCTGACATCCCTTGTGGGGTGTCACCCTCGAGGCATATATGGGGTCCTTTGTTCCAAACCATCACGTGAGGAGTTGGTCATTCGCTGAGGGATTCTTGGCTACACTTTAGCATTTACATACGCACATACCCATGCTTCATCTACATATCTAGACTAGGTACATTTAGTTTGGCTACGCATCGTAGGAGTTCGACAATGCTATTGTTTTATATAATCGGCTTATAGTTATCTTTTTAGCACTATGGTAGAAATGTATCTACTGTTTACGATATTTTTGCTAGCAATTACTTTTGTCTGCTCCTGTCTTTTTTTTCTTTTATTGTTTTTTAGGTCCTCATTTCACCATTGGCATCTGCAAAATGAACAATTAAAACCCGATCCAACCTGGGCGCCCAGGGCCAATGTTCTTGCATTCGCCTTGGGCCAACCAGGCATGCTTCTTAGTACGAGGCATGGTGTAATCATAGAACCTTTGTGACCTTAGACAAGCCTCATCACTTTCCCCCACGAGATCAAAGGTTCCCACACATTGTTATTACCATTATCTGCCAAGCCCATATCTAGACGCGCCACACCTAAAGCTGTGCACAACCAGTTTTCATAGAAAGGGGGACAAGAATCCTTCCACAGTTTGCAGATCTCTTTGCGAGCGATCAAGATCAGACAGTAAAACCAGTCCACTTGTGTCGCAGATAACAACCTTATGAGATCCATCTCTAATCCAAACAGAATTTGAGCTGCACTAAGGCACAGCTTAACTTTAAAAATACCTTCCAAAGCCCTCCCCACCCTAGTCCAAAAGGCACACAAACTAACACAATCATATAAAGTTTTAAGGTCTGCAGGAGGACCATGGGGAACTTGCCGGCCGGAAGCTGACGGTCGTGATGGAGCTCCTCCTCTCCTGTGTGCGGCGTCTGAACTATCATTTGCGGTTGGCGGCAGCTGCTTTTCTACTCTTTTCCTCCTTTTTGAAATGCCCCTATGATACGCTGGCTTAACTAAAAAAACAGCATTGGCATTTCCCTACCTGGAGTTTGCTCCTCGGGAGTCTTCCGTCGTCTGTTTGTTTTTGGGTCGGTGCGAACCTGATAGTCTGCAGTGCTGGGGGCGGAGCGGTGTCAGAGCCTTCCTGGTTCCGAGAGTCGGTGCGGCCAGAGAGTGGCCGAGGAACCCGAGGAGATTGCCCCGGTGCCTCGGTCCCGGCATTGGAGGGCTTGAGGTGCATTTCTCCGGTGGTGTGGTAAGATCAGTCTCCTGTCAAGTAAGTGCCGGGGGAGTCTCAGGGCAGGGCGATGAGTCCTGGTACTTTAATGAGCAAAGATTCACTGCAGCAGAGTCCTCCCGATGTCAGGATCAAGGTGAGGCAGTCTCTGATGTTGTTTTGGCCTGTCTCCCCCGTTTGAGGTCCCTAGTGCCACACGACTTGGTGGTATTTGCTGGAAGCAGAGTCCCGATAAAGTTTGTAGTGTCATTAAATATTTATTTTGATACTGCTCGGGGCTCTGTAAGTGAAGCTCGAGAGTCCGGTATGGAGAGGCGTGGGCATAGTTCTGCCAGTCTTCATCCCAATAGCCATCCCAGCATTTCGGGCTGTCCCACGATAGCACCTTTGTCCGAGATGGGGGTAAGTCGTTACACCTTACGCAATAGGACCGCCAGCATCCTACCAACTCCGCATAAACCTCTAGACTAGGGAAGGAGAGTCATTTTGGAGAAAATACACCGCCAGGTAAAGCAAAGGGCAGGAAAAAAGCGAGAGAGGGTCCTTCTGCTGGGCCTAAATTTACGCCATCATTGAAGTCCAACTACAGGGTCCTCTCCTCAACTACCTCTGATTGGGGGAAGGATAAATCTGGCAGTATGGCTACTGTTTCTGTTACTGCTACTGCTATGGCCCTTAATTCATCTACTGTTCCTCCCATTGCTCCCATAGATAGCGCCTCTCAACCTTATCCTGTGGTCTGTACCTTCCACAATCAAGCCCTGGTAGGTGTGGGCGCAACAAAAAATTATCAGCAAATTATTGTTCATCCATCTGTGGAGCTATCAAATAGCTTTTCAGTGTTAGATAGCCAAGGTATAGAACAGGGAGAACAGGGAGCTGCCTGCATAAGTACTCCAGAAGAAGAGTCCCCCTCGCCCTCTGCTCCAGTGCCTATGGTAACTGCTCCACAGCTTTTCACAGTGCCGGGGACTTTGGCCGATATCCTGCTGGGTCTGAAGGGGGACATTGGTAGGAGACTAACAATTTTAGAGACGAACCAAGCTGCTATTCAGGCATCTTGTGAGGTACTGGCCCAGAAAGTCGAGGAGCTCTCACAAAGGACGGATGCTTTCGAGGCAGAGATCCCCAAGATCCAGGATGCCTTATGTTCCTCCTCAGTAGTAATGGAAAAGCTGATTCAGCAGAACCGGGAGATGAAGGATGACATTTAGCGTCTCCAAAACCACTCCAGAAAAAACTATCTAAAAATTCTAAATGTACCCGAAGATCTTGAAGGGGGGCATATAAAGTCTTTTGTGGTTTGGCTCTTAAAAACAACAATTCTGAAGGATTCTCCGGAAGGGTGCATAGAAACCCCGGGTAAGAGCGCCCCAGAAAAATCCTTGCGAACTTCCTTACGTATGCCATCAAGGAGAGAATTCTGTCTTTGGCTCTAAAAGCAGGGCCTATAAAGTGTACTTTTTTCTCCAGCTCCTTTTCTTTCTCCATTCGCTCAGATGTCTCCCATATAACCTATGAAACAGTGGGAGCTGTGCAAGAGATTGGCAACTCTGAATTCCTTAGGGGCCCGGGCCCAGCTAAAATTTCCTGCATTGCTCCGGGTAATGTGGGATAACCACATGTACAACTTGCGCCAGACAGAGGACGTTGATAACTTAATTGGTAAGATCAGAAAAGGAAGCAGAGGTGGAAGTGAGGCTGGGGTGTAACCAATAGGGATTTATCTGATGTTTGGCTACAAGGGTGCACGAGCACAAAAAAAAGGGGAGGAACAATATAATTTTGCATAAACACAATCACTGGGGGAGAGTATTGCCTGTCTCAAGTCGCTGCCACCGTTCGGATAGGTTCTTACTATTTGTAACTATTTACATACTATTTAGTCGCACACAGGGGGGGGGGCACCCATCCAAGAGCTTATGCTCAGAGAAGAAGGGAGGGTTCCCTGGGGAGGAGAGGGATGCTCGGGGTCACGGGGGGTGGTTGGGGTGGGAAGGGGGCACGGGTGGGGTTGCAGTGGGAGAAAATATAAAAATGAGTCCCCATTTTCCTTTTCTTTCTCTTTGTTCTCTGTCGAGTAAGTGGGCAAAGGGGCGTCCAGATAAAGGGGGTGAGGTAGATGATCCTTAATCAATGACGACAGCTAGGATTAGGTTTATCTCATGGAACGTCAACGGGCTTCGTTGCTCACGAAGACAGAGGCTGATAATGAAATACTTAGAGCAATCTCCAGCCCAAGTCTTCCTCCTCCAAGAGACCCACTTAAGCTCTGTTCTCTTGCTCTGAACAGACTGTTTCTAATAAGGGGGTTGCAGTCCTAATTAAAACTAGAACAGGTGGCTCTATAAAGTCAATGTCTACAGATTACATCCCCTTAAAGCAGACTCCTATAGGCCTATCTCCCTGCTTAAAGCGGATTATAAGATCTTTACCAGCATTAAAGTAGGGAGATTGGCTAAAGTGGCCCCACAATTGATTAATCCTGACCAAGAGGGCTTTATTCCGGGTAAGTATATCCAAGAGCAATCTCTGCAATTAATTGGTAGTATTGACCTAGCGTTATGGGGTCCTTTGTTCCAAACCATCAGGTGAGAAATTGTTAATTCCCTGAGGGATTCTTGGCTACACTTTAGCATTTGCATACGCACATACCCATGCTTCATCTACATATCTAGGCTAGGTACATTTAGGTAGGCTAGGAATCATAGGAGTTCGCCAATGCTATTGTTTTATATAATCGGCTTATATTTATCTTTTTAGCATTATGGAAGAAATGTATCTACTGTTTACGGTATTGTTGCTTGCGATTACTTTTGTCTACTCCTGTCTTTTGATTGTTGTTGCAAATATGTTTTCCACAAGACTGATGCATTACCAATAAATAATTATTTAAACCGTTCCAATCGTCATTATGTGTGTATTCTGAGGAAAGTAAGCCAGCAGACTCAGCGAAAGATACTGTACTCAATAAGTGTGGGTGCCCAGAGTCTGTCTGCACACCAAGCCCTCAGTTTAGATCTTACAAAACACGCAGGTCCTGGGAACAACACGACAATAGGGAGTTTTCAGTCGGAAGCATATCATGTTGTGATGGCTTCACCTAAGAGGTTTATAGCATGTATCGCTCTTTTCTGGCCCCCACTACCTTATCTATGTTTCAAGTGGCCAGAGAAAGTGGGGTGTTGCTACAGTGAGCAAAAAAGCTATAATAGTGGTTTTACTGAAACCATTTTGGGATCTGCTAGAATTGTCCTCATATAGTCTGCTATCAATGATGAACCTGGATTGTACAATTCTGGGATTTTGACACTGTTTCCTGAACTTTATACCTCAAAGAAATACAGTAGTTAATTTGAGGAGACTCTTCCATGTTACAAGAGAAGGATCGTGTGATCACAATCTATTGGCTTCAATCAACATGAAGAAGACATTTGAAGCCCTTAACTGGAATTATGTGTTCCCAGTCCTCCATTTCATTCTTTCTATGTGGATGATACAGTATTGAATCTTGGATATGAGGTGACAGGGTTACAGCCAATTTTGGAAAAGGTGATGGACAGAGTTTCTGAATGATGCAGAATACTCCTACCCAGTCAAGAGATCAGGGCTTGATCCATCACCGTTTTTTAGCTCACTGCACCATCCCAGCTCAGAACCTGGCTATATGCAAATTAGTCTGTTCCTGTCCCAGTGCATGATGGGAACAGGGCAAACCAAACTACCAAGCCAATTCTTATACTGGGAAGGAGACAAGCTCCCGAGGACCGGTTTCTGGCATTTCAGCCGTCGTCGGCCCGGCTTGCTTGAATCCTGATGGTGCAATGAGCTAGGGACTCACGTCTGAGTATACCCTCCCACACTTAGTGTGGATAAAATCAATTTTGGAAAAGGTGATGGACAGAGTTTCTGAATGATGCAGAATACTCCTACCCAGTCAAGAGATCTTCAAGAGAGTTTCTGGCATTTCAGCCGTCGTCGGCCCGGCTTGCTTGAATCCTGATGGTGCAATGAGCAAGGGACTCACATCTGAGTATACCCTTCCACACTTAGTGTGGACAAAATCGATTTTGGAAAAAGGGGTGGTGATGGACGGCTGAAATGCCAGAAACCGGTCCCCGGAAGCTTGTCTCCTTCCCAGTATAAGAATTGGCTTGGTAGTTTGGTTTGCCCTGTACCCATCATGCACTGGGACAGGAACAGACTAATTTGCATGAAGCCAGGTTCTGAGCTGGGATGGTGCAGTGAGCTAAAAAACGGTGATGGATCAAGCCCTGATCTCTTGACTGGGTAGGAGTATTCTGCATCATTCAGAAACTCTGTCCATCACCACCCCTTTTTCCAAAATCGACAGGGTTACAGCCAACATTGATACACTTTGAAAGCTTTTTTCAGGCCCCCATCACAAGGGATCTCTATTGATTTCTATCACAGGTATAGCATTGTAGCTGGATATGGGAGAGTGGCTAGGAAGGTTATGAAGTAAACCCTAACATTGTTTTTTGTTCCAATAGGTCTCCCTCCTCACAGTTACCTTCATGTGTTCTCCTTCCCTTGCTTGATCATCTCAACTTTCTTAGCTATAACAGCAAACATAAGTTGGGCATATAGAGAGTGGACCCTTTTGAGCATTGCGCTGATTCCAAGGAGTTTGTCAGCTTTGCAGGTATATCCGACTAATGGTGAACATGGACAAGTCGTGTATATACCATCTGATATTGCTACCAGAGCTGGGCCTGCAGCATGAGGTTGTGGAGTAGTAGCTCATGACTTTCTAATATCTGGGTATACCAATTTATCATGTAGATCCGGCCCTGATTAATGGGAACATATCAGCAGCACTTTCAGGGCCCAAGCAAGTGGCATGGAAGATACTGCCTCTTTTGATTTGGGGCAAGATGGCTATCACCAAAATGGTAGTCCTGAACTGTTTCATTAATTATTTCAGCCTTAACACATTATGTGTGCTGAGGTATCAATTAGTTACAATGGATACCATTCTGAAAGATAGACTATGGGGTAGTTATAGCCATATATCGACATATTTACAAGAAAAGTGGCGGAGCACTGCATTAGCCTTCTTAGCTTAACACAGCACTCTGCAGCACTCCGCAGCACTCCGCAGTACTCCGCAGCATTCCACAACTTTGGAAAAGCTGGGCTGCACCGTATTTACAGCAGCACACATAGAAGTTGCAACGCATCATTTTTTAAATTGTTTATGTGCAGGAAGGTGTCCCTTTCTGTACATAGACAATCATGAATGGTGTTTTTCTGTTTCTAGAGTGCTGTACAATGTAGCACACACAGAAACAGCAAAAACAAGGAGATATGCAGCATTTCTCCTCATTTTGCCATGTTAAGACCAGGTTTTTTTGGTCTTAATTTTGGCGCTGCCCCATATTTACGCCACCCTTTTAAATATTTGACGGAGTCAAAATCAATGGGTGTTGCGGAGGAACACCACACACACACCCTCCTTTACGCTAAGTATAGCGTGAAAGGGTGCCTTATTTACAAGGCAGGGTTAAGCCACTTTATGTAAATAAGGCAAAGTCTGTATCACCACAGGAACGTCAAAAAGTGATGTTACTGTGGCAATAGGGGGTTGCAAATATATGTTTCAAAGTGTCCCTTACCAAGCTGCAATTCCTGAGTATGGGGGGCCCATCTTGTAGCACTATTATCTGGCAGCACAGTCTCAACAGATGGCAAGATGAGTGCATAAACCTAAAAATCCAGAGATCCAATATATATATAGACTAGCAGGAGAAGACAGGGTTATGATACACCTCTACTCAAAAACGGTAGAAGAGAAATCACTTACACTGCATGTGGCCAAGTACTCTGGAACAGGACCCTTCAACAAATGTTATGAAGATAGTATAGGCACCTGAATTCCTGCTATGATACTTACAAAAGAGGCAAGACTGTTGTCAAAGATGAACATAACTATTCAGATAGAGGCCAGAAGTTGGACCTGGCTCCCTCTGCAGGATCACCCAAGATTTGTGCATTGCTTTGCTGAACTGGTTTTTGTTGTCATATAGACCTCTGTGCACTTTTTCCCTCCTAATCAGTGATAAAGTGCTTCTGCTCTCCCTTATAAACATGTTATAATTGGTATAAACTTGATTGGTACATTTATTTTCTCATAGGTCCCTGTAAATAATAATAACTGTACCCTGAGGATGTAAATTAGATGCTACTAGTGGGCAGCAGCATTGTGCCACCAACCAAAGTACTACTGTAAAACAAGTCTCAGGTCTGCCACTGCAGCGTGTAGTGTAGTTCTAAATTGAAATTTTGACCTGGCAAAATAAACCTTTTGTCAGACCTAAGCCTTTCTTTTTAAAGCATATAGGCCACCAGTCAGCAAGACCCTAAAGTCTCATTGGGAAGTGTACATGGGATTCAAAAAAATATAAAATGCAGGTTTATGTTTTACATGTCCTAGCAGTGAGAAATGCCTAAAGTACCATAGAACAGATCTCCACATCGCTCCTTCAAACCTCCCCAGCCCTCTCTTCTAACGCCAACGAAGCCGCCTCCAACCTCACCCTTTGGTTATCCAACACCGCCGACAACTTAGCACCACTGAAAAAACGTCAACACAAACTTGGCATCAAGAAGGCCTCATGGTTCAACGACGACCTCAAGAAGTCCAAGAAACTGTGCCGCTCCCTTGAAAAGGCCTGGAAAAAAGACCCATCCACCAGCAACAAGGACGCCTTCAAAAGCGCCATCCGTACTCACCACCAACTGATCCGAAAAGCCAAGAAAACAGCATTCAAAGATCGACTTGACAACAACGCCCACAACAGCAAGGAACTTTTCAACATCGTCAAGGAATTCTCCAACCCCTCGGCCAACTCCAACGACATCACCCCCTCTCAAACCCTCTGCGATTCCCTAGCCTCTTTTTTCCACAACAAGATTGCTGACATCCACAACAGCTTTGACAACCAACCCGGAAGCCAACCCACCCTACCATCAGCTGACCATCTTCCACCCGTTAACACCCTTAACGCCTGGAACCCAATCTCCACTGAGGACACCATCCGCCTGATGAATTCCATCCACTCTGGATCCCCCACAGACCCATGCCCTCACCACATCTTCAACAAAGCAGACTCCGTCATAGCTCCGCACCTCCGAGACGTCATCAACTGCTCCTTCAACTCCGCTACCTTCCCAGAAGACTGGAAACACGCTGAACTCACCGCCCTTCTGAAAAAACCAACAGCAGACCCCACCGAACTCAAAAACTACCGCCCCATCTCGCTTCTTCCATTCCCGGCCAAAGTCATCGAGAAAGCTGTCAACAACCAGCTCGCCACCTTCCTCGAAGCCAACAAATCACTCGACCCCTCACAATCTGGCTTCCGAGCCAAACACAGCACTGAGACCGCCCTCATCGCAGCAACAGACGACATTCGAACTCTACTGGACAATGGAGACACAGTCGCCCTCATCCTCCTCGACCTCTCTGCAGCCTTCGACACAGTCTGCCACAGCACCCTTTTACAACGCCTCAGAAACATCGGAATCCAAGGAAAGGCACTGGAATGGATCACCTCGTTCCTCACCGGAAGAACCCAGAGAGTCCGCCTCCCACCATTCAAGTCCGAGGCCTCAGAAATCATCTGCGGCGTACCACAAGGATCCTCACTCAGTCCCACCCTCTTCAACGTATACATGAGCCCCCTCGCGGCCATCGCCCGCCAACACAACCTCAACATCATCTCTTACGCGGATGACACTCAACTGATCCTATCTCTCACCAAGGACCCCAGCACCGCCAAAACTAACCTACACGAGGGAATGAAAGAAGTCGCCGAATGGATGAAACAAAGCCGTCTGAAACTGAACTCAGACAAAACAGAAGTCCTCATCCTAGGTAAATCCCCCTCTGCATGGGACGACTCTTGGTGGCCGGAAGCCCTCGGGAAAGCACCCATCCCGACAGACCACGCACGGAACCTAGGCGTCATCCTGGATTCTTCACTCTCAATGAACAGACAAGTCAGCGCTGTATCCTCCTCCTGCTTTAACATTCTTCGCATGCTCAGAAAAACATTTCGCTGGATCCCCTCCGAAACAAGGAAAACAGTCACCCACGCTCTGGTCACGAGCCGACTGGACTACGGAAACACCCTCTACGCAGGTACTACCGCAAAACTCCAGAAGAAACTACAACGAATCCAAAACGCCTCAGCCAGGCTCATATTAGACATCCCACGCAACGAACACATCTCTGGTCACCTTAAAGACCTCCACTGGCTACCCGTCAATAAGAGGATTACTTTCCGACTGCTTACCCACGCACACAAATCACTCTACGACATCGGACCAGAGTGCCTCAACTCTCGACTGTCCTTTTACACCCCCTCCCGCCAACTTCGCTCTTCCAGCCAAGCCTTCGCCACTGTACCTCGCATCAACAAGACCACCATGGGAGGCAGATCCTTCTCTTACCTGGCTGCCAAAACATGGAACTCACTCCCCGCTTACCTTCGCCTCACCCAGAATCACCTAGCGTTCAGAAAGCAGCTTAAAACGTGGATATTTGACAAATAATCCTACTCCCCTTCCTAAGCGCCTTGAAACCCTCTGGGTATGTAGTGCGCTATATAAATGTTATGACTTGACTTGACTTGACTTGAAATTCATTTTCACTGGGGTAAGGCTGGCTTCTCATAGTCTAATATTGGGTTACATTATTACATTCAATAAGTGATAAATACTTTTTGGGAACAGCTAGAGACATTCTACATTTACACATTTTAATGGCAGTAGAAATCCTCATTAATGGTAAAGTTGAATTTGACATTACTACTTTTGAAATTTCACTTTTAGAAAGTTGAAATTTCTCTGCCAAATGTTTCTATGGCCTTTCTGTGAGTAGCCAGTTGCCCTTGGGCTTGTAGTGTTTTTCCCATTGGGAAATGTGGATTGGAGCCAGACTGGAGACAAAAGGGCCTGGGTGTAGACGAGAGTGGATCTTACTAAAAGGATGGCTGTGATAGAGGTGTGCCCTTTCCTGAATACACTTCTAAGAAGCCTGCCTCCAGGGTTACTCCTGCCTTTGTCCCTTAGTCAGATTGGAGCACAACCCAGGAAAATGGAGAATGAGCTAGAATTTGTTTGGAAGGAGACTAGCAATTGCGACCCATCCACAGGTTGGCACTGGGTCTATAAAATGCAAACCCAAGCCCTGAAATCAGTACACTCTTGGACCTGTGGAGACTCTTAAGACCGACTGCCCATATATCTGATCTCTGAAGGATGACTTGGCCGTCTTGCCTTGTCTCCAGGACTCCAGATGTGACTCCAACAGTCAGTTGACTGACCTCCTGTGTGAACTATCAGGACACAACAAACTTCAAGAGAGCTAGAAGCCAGAACCCACAAACGTGCACTAACCTGGAGATCCGGCCCAGCAGGAGCGATGGTTAAAGACAATTTGTCCACTCCCCTCAGTACTGTCCAAGAGAAACAGATATACTGCTCGCTAGGAAGCACACCTAAGGGAATGGGGTAGTGGATAACATGACAAAAGACAACCTATTGGTAATCTGTAGTCTGGGTTGTTTTCTTTCTTTTTTGCCACCAGGAAATGTCTCGAAGAGGAGACTTGCATCGTGGATTTGGTTTCAAGAAGATTGCCAGCTATTGTCGGAGAAGAGATTAGCAACCTCTTCTTATACCTCTCCACTCACACTGATCCACTCAAGCTTCACTTACACTTCAAATACACTTGGTCAGACTCACTCACATGTGTAGTGATTTTTTTGTAGCTTAATTGCTGGTTTTGGAAGAAGAGAATTGAGAGGACTCTGAGTCCTTTGTCCATTTATCGTCTCTCTACAGGCTAGAGCAAATGCTCTAATCACCTAAAGTCTTGCACCAGCTTCCTTCTAAAGAACAATGCTTCATAGTTTAATCAAGCTTTATAGTTTGTAATAATTCTTAATTAGTATGCTCTTTAGGGGTGAATAATCTCAATGGCTAGCATGGATCTCCATGTTTCAAACTCAACAACTTAAACGATGTTAGTCATGCCTGTGCATGCTTTCAGGTAAGTTGAATTTAGCTTAATCCTCTCTTTCCTATCTTTTAGGCCTTCAGGATGAGGCAGTGGAAAAGACCGGAAGCGCTGAACACAGAGACAACCCTTAGTGAAGACTTGTCAGGTAAGTAGGCTGCCAGGCAGGAGCTGAAAGCTGAGACACGATGGACCGATTTCTTGTTAGACATACAATGCCCAGAAAGGGTGCGGTCAAAGGTAGTTCTTATACCCTCCTGGTTTCAAAATATCCGCTGAGATTTCATGATCCCGTGCGTCATCGCTTACAGGTCTTTTTCAGCTGAGATTTATGGGCAACTGAGTCCATTCTCAATAAGTGCTTCTTTATCATGCGCTAACACATTCATGTGTTCACTTTCCTTACCAGACTTTCAACAGCGTTCACTCACATTCTTGAACACTCGAATCTACCACTCATTTATCATTCTTTCAAGAGCCTTTCTTTGCTGTGAAACACTCCAACGGCAAAACTGACCTGCCCATGAGTTCTCACTGGGCGGTGCAAACTGGGTCATGGTCTTCACAGTAAAGGTGGAATGGTATGCATGAGTTTGCCCATAACACTGAGGCCATCTTATGTAACCCTACTGCATTTCCTGCTGGCCAGTTCCAACTAGAACGGCTTGGGCCTTGCTACTGGTCTCTGCTGGAGTGAGTCCTTGCCCCCAAGAGGTGCCCTCCAGGTCCTGTTCCTGTGGCTGGTGTTAGAGAGTACTCATACTGTCCACAAGCTGGACAAATATACTTTTTCAGAATTTTTTCCAAAAAGAACCAGAGGCTACCATTGAACCGCTGCGGAGCTGTGGCCGTTGATGTTGAACCACTAGTGGGATTCAATTTGCTCGTTTGCCCCTCTGAAAGCTGTCCTGATTTCAAGAAATGTGTCTACATCCGAACGTAAAAAACTTCACCAGGATAAACACCAAGGAGAAACCCCTCTCTGTAAACGCCTTCCTGACCTGAACGTAGAGGCCTCACCTGCTCTGAGTGTTCCCGCCTTCATTGAGAGTCTCGAACTTTCTGCCAGAACACAGAGCACCCTTGCTTCTCCAAACCGCCATTGGCGAGCTCTGCTTTGGAACCAGCTTGCAGCTTGCCCCCACTGACACCCTGTCGACAAGTACTTTTTCCATAAAAGTTCCTAAGTGCAATGAGAAACTTGCCAAAGGTGGACCTGGTTGCTCTATATGACCGGCCATCTATCATGGTCAACCTAGGCTTCGACTTGGTCTACCGCGATTGAGGCTCATACATTGGCGCTTTGTGCTTTCTGGCGCTGTTTTCACTACATACTTTAAAATGAACTAGGTTCCCCTCTATGTATTGGATTTTTGTCATCTTTGTGGCGTTTTGATTTTTAAAATACTGTCTATTTTTCTAAATTGGTTTGTGATTTTTCTTTTACTGTGTTTCACTTTAATACTGTTTGAGTGTTGCCAAAATATTTTACTCATTGCCTATAGCTTAAGCCTGACTGCTTTCTTCCAAGGTTTATTGACAATTGTAACTCACCTTGAAAAGGAATGTTATTATTTCTTGAAGTAGGTTCACCCCCACATCAACAAATAATCCAATTTCTTACAAAGAGGAAAAGATGGGCTAAACAATAGGCAAGGTACATTGAGGTCAATTAGCGGCTGGGAAGACTCGTCCTAAAAGTTTTACTGACTCAGTGCCAATAGGAATTTGGGTGGAGTCAGGAAAAGGTAGGCCAGCTATCCCATCTGCTGTATAGGCAGTTGTTCCCCGCCAGTCTTTGAGATGAGATGGAACTGACAGAATGAGAGTGGACTTCTACCTTGCTAGCAGGTGGATCCTATGAAAAGTGAAGCTAGAGAAGGGTACTAGGAAACATTTGCATGATTGGGAAGAGAGATAAGATTTGACTGACCAAAGGAGTACTAAATTACACCTTGTATCTCGCAGGGGTACAACCTCTCCACACCACACCTGATCCTAACTTGGACAACAGAGAAAGGTGCAGGATATGACCCCCTTGCAAGGGAGTGTTGATCATAAAGTCTTTAACAAATGAAGTAATTGGGATATTAAAACTGGAGGAGAAGGTGCATAAAGGATTTGTACTAGGCCTGAAGTAAGAGTATGATATGAAAACAAGTATTAAAACAATCAGTTTAAGAAGAACTCTGAAGAAGTTTGATTGCCTATTCCTCAAGTGTACAATCCACAATTCTCTTTGAGACTTTTACTCAAAATAAGACAACATAACAGTTTAAAGACTAGGGATTAAAACTAAGTTTCTCAATATAAAGCTACATATAATCTTACAGAATTTTATACCACTGGAACTTTGCTCTTTTTAAAACATTTAATTTATTGGCATTTAGAAATAGTACATACAGATTCTTGGTGAAAAATATTGGAGCATCATGTATCATGTTGCAAGTAATAATCTGATAGCATAACAAAAAAAAACAATCAGGTGGTAGAGCGACATACTCTTGACAATATAGGGTCTTCTGGACACGTCACAACAGGAGTACAAGCATAAGGTATGTTGTTGCCACTGTGACGCATTTCATAACCACAATATTGCCATGACATTAAACATAACCCTAAAATGAGCTAGGCTTGTATTGGGGTGCATGCCGTGTTACCGGGGCTGGACATGTGTGCCACAGCCCTCCCGGCCAGTGTAGGTGAGCCAGGGTCATCTGAATTGTGAGAGCATAACCACCCTAGGAATGGACTCCAAATATCTATGGGCCTGGAAGCCGCAGGCCTTAGTTTCCAAAATGTAGACAATTGTTCCTGGCAGAAGGTGACATCA
Organism: Lissotriton vulgaris; assembly: GCF_964263255.1. Classification (NCBI taxonomy): domain Eukaryota; kingdom Metazoa; phylum Chordata; class Amphibia; order Caudata; family Salamandridae; genus Lissotriton; species Lissotriton vulgaris. The sequence goes on along the minus strand of NC_141694.1, from coordinate 1,803,501,135 downwards.
AGTATACAGGTCTTTACTGATAGGGCATTTGGTTTTCCCCCAGTGCATGGCTACCCTACATTTCGCAAATAAAAGTAGCATGGCGGGTAGTCTCGGACTTCAACCGGGGTGTCTTTCAGATATCCCAACAGCTCAAGAAGGGGTGTGGATTCCACTTGCATTACCAAAATTTCACGGATCTTGCTGAAGATGTCCGCCCATTAGCTTTCATTAGAGGGACAACTCCAGGCCAGGTGTAGAATGGTTGCTTGTGTGGCGTGGCATCCCCAGCAGCTAGTATCCAAGCGGATGACCATTTGGTGGAGTTGAGTAGGTGTCCTATAAAAGCGGTGGAGGAATTTGAAGTGGATGAGTCGTAGTTTGTAATTAGGGGACAACAATTTTAATTGGCCACAATAAAAGTGCCATTACTCATCAGTTATAGGTGGGTGAAGCTTGACATTTCACCCTGCTAATACTTTCAGTTTGGTCACTGGGGAGGTGTGCTGCATGATGTTGTATAACTGTGTGATGAGTCTACGTGGCGATAGTTCCGTTAACATGTGTTCTAGGGCCTGCAGTTTAGGTGGAGGGCTCGGAAAAGTGTTATATAGTGGACGGCATCTTGCACGGCTGCAGTAATATAAGAACAAGTCAGAGAAGCTGGGTGGGGTCTCCCCGTGTGATGAATGTTGGGGTTATAAAAGTGTCTTCGGAGTATGGGTCCTCAAACGTGTTCATGCCTAGTTGTCTCGCCATTGTCACATTCCCTTTGTCTTCTAGTGGAGGTATTTGTGGATTGTGGGCCAAGGGAATAGACGGGGCATAAAGTATCTCAATCTTAGCCCTGTTCCGTAGACCCTCCCAGGCCTAGCACAGTGTTTCAATTATGTTTATTTCATTTCTGGGTTGTTGCTATGTCTGATATAGTTCTAAGTGAAGAGAGGGTAGAGCCACTCTGTCCGTTTCTACCACTACATGAGATCAGAATGGGTTGGATGCAGCCAGTAGTAAATTAACTGAGCTTGTGTGCAGTATGCATATAGAGCCCTCCCTGAGCCAGCGGGAGCATGAGTTGCTCCCCAGAGACCTGAGGCTGTTATCTGCCCAAACCCGAAAAAGCAGCAGGGAACACAATGTCATGAAAAAGGTTTGAGTTAGTGGGAAAGGGAGATTCATAAAAAGGTATAGAAATCTGGGCAGAGCTATCATTTTGTTAACCACAATACTACCTGCTAATGACAACAGCAATTTAAACCAGGTGGTCACCTTCCCTTCCCAAGCAGGTGACAGCCTGCCCATATTTAATACTCCAGATCTCTTGCAAATAACAGATCGGCCATATCCCTAGGTACTTGACCGGCCCCTCCTCCCACCTAAGGGGGTAGTCCAGCTCGAAGGGTTTGTTGATGTCAGTTAGAGGGAGTAATATTGATTTGGCCCAATTAATATGGATCCCTGACACACCTCCAAATTGAATAATTTCTCGTAGGACACGGTGTATGTTTTCCTTCAGGTTGTTGATGTACAAGGTGATGTCCTCTGCATATAGCGAGAGGATTGGTCCCCTGGTTGTGAATCCCAACCCCCTGGATGCATTATGTTTTCTGGGACGATCTGCCAGCAGCTCCATAGCAATGGCAAATAAGAGAGGGTATAGGGGACATTCCTGTCTCGTACCACGGGTGATCGGGAAGGTGTTCAAAATCAGGCCATTCATGCAAAGCCTGGTGGTGGGCATGGAATATAGCAACTGGATCTGTTTAAGGAATGTTGGGCTGATTCCCAATCTCTCCAAAATTGTGAAGAGGTATGGCCATTCGAAAGAGTCGAAGGCCTTGGTTGCATTAAGATGAGTTGCCATTGCAGATGTTTGGGTATCTAGATAGTGTAGTACTGCAAAAAAAGGTGGTAAGATTATGTGCTATTGCTCTCCCGGGTATAAAACCTGATTTATAAGGTCTGGTGATTAGGAGGAGTAGCGACTGTAGCCTGTTTGTGATTAATTTAGCATATATTTTGGTATCAATATTTATCAGCGACAGTGGGCAATAAGAATCCCAATGATTTCGGGCTTTACAGGTTTTAGCACTATCAATATAATCGCCTCCCACATGGTATGGGATCGGTTTCCTGTCCCTTGTGCCTCCCTGTATATATCCAGGAGATGGGGTGCTAGTAATGATGCATAGCATTTCTAGAATGAGGTAGTTAGGCCATCTAAGCCCAGAGCTTTGTCATTCGGTAAGCCGTTTATGACCTGTATAATGTTGTCTCTGGTAAGGGGCTCATCCAGGTAGGATCTATGTGCCCTATCCAGCCATAGTCATTCAAAAGAGTTTAAATAGGTCTGGAGGTCCCCAGATATGGCAGGAGAGGCAGAGGAGTATATTGTAGAGTAAAACTGTGTGAGGTGTAATATCGCCTGTGGGCCTCTAACAGGCCCATTGTTCTCGTCTAGTATCTCTGTAATGTATGATACATTGCGCTGTGTCCTGAGAATGGTAGCAAGGGTTCTGCTTGGTCGATCCCCGTCCCCGTACCTTCTGGCTAAGGTGTATTTACCCAGGAATGTTACCTCCATTTGTGCTTCTGCATCAAATTCAGTGGTTTTCTCCCTAAGCAATGCCAGGTGACTCAGGTGTTTAGTGTTATAGTATTGCAATTCAATATCCCTGATACTGGTTTCCAGACTTTTAAGAGATTGCCTAATGGATTTCAATACCCTGGCTTGCCTGACTATGCAGTTCCAGCATATTATAGCCTTGAAGGCTTACCATAGTGAGGCTTGAGAGAAAACTGACCCTAATGTGAAATATTCCATTATGTCACCCCGGATTTCTTCCCGAAAAGCAGTGTCTAATAAGGCATGTGGCAGGAGTCGCCAACTAAATTCCCGTTGTGGTATTGCTGGGATTGTCAGTAGTAAAAGGCAGTTTGACAGTGTCCTAGGTAAATGCTTGACATCTGTTGTCCATGTCGCAATATCTCTGAAGACTAACCAGTAGTCAAGTCTGGACCAGGCATTGTGTTGTGTCGTGATACATGTGCCTTCATCTGTCCCAGGATGCCACCGTCTCCAAATGTCCACTAAACTGCTGTACAGCAGGATGGTATTTAGTTTTGCGTTGGACCTAGGTTGAAGTCTACTAGAGGCTCTAATTCTATCCAGGGCATCATCTAATCTAGCTTTGAAGTCCCCTCCTCATATAATTGTGCGGCATCCCATGAGCCCGATTTTCTCCCATATACTGTGGAAGAATTCAGGCTCGTCCATGATAGGCCCATAAATTGCTGCCATGGTAATCCTAATATTTCCTAGTGTACCTCCCAGGATAACACATCTACCCTCCAGGTCGAGCTGCAAGTCTGTCGTTGTCCACTCCAGTCCCCGATGCACAAGCACAGCAGCCCTTCTTGCGTAGTTAGAGTATATAGATGAGTAGGTGCTCTTCGGGAGAGCAACACGCCAACATGAGAGGAGCTCCTTAACAGTTCGAGCGGCCCAAAATTGAAAAAGTTGGACCAGTTCTTCATTTAATACAAGAACAGCATTTAACTCAAATTAATGCTTTATTCTCGACGGCTCCAGCAACACGTGAGGGCATCCGATTGTATTATTATGCTGTAAAGACAAACAAGAAAGGATAAGGAAAGCATACTATAAAAAATCAAAGAATATTCTGATCAGCTCAGCAAATAAAGACTATCAACGATTCATCGATACCTTTAAGATATTGTGATAAAGAAACATTTTTGGTCCTGAAGAAGGTGCTAATTTCAACCGTAAACCAAAACGCCACATCAACTGTTTTTAATTGTTTCTCAAAGATTGTTTTTAAGATTGGTCTCCTAAAAAAAGAGAGATAATTTGTATAGAAATAAGATTGTAACCCTCAGGGACGCATTTTTTATGCAAGTTTTTATGTAAGGAATAAACTGTTTTTAATGTCCATATCTACGCATTGTTGATTAATCTTGTAATATGTTGTGCTTTTTTCTAATTATAACATTGTGTCCCTTCAATCTACAGATTGATCTTTACAAGTGTGTTTTTTCTAGAATTATGTTTTTGGGTTTGTTTTTGACATAGTAAACAACTCAAAAGGGCCTGTCCTTTTGTCTTGCCTATTTGACCCCCTCCCTGTATAGTACATAGGGGCACCCTCCTCTTTTTTTCCTGAGTAGGTGCTCCCCCATAGTTTGTGGTGTGATTTGGTAGAAGATGTACTGTTCTGATGAGTGTCCTGGAGGAAACATATATCAAGTTTGTGTCTAGTCAAGTGGGGCTGAATAAGCCAGGTTTTTCTATGGTCATTAAGCCCTAGGATATTTCAAGTGAGGTATTTATACATCGTCATAATTGTTTGGAGTGTGAAGTGATATGCTCTTGGTTGTATCCAGACAAAGCAATGGTCCAAGGCCCTTGTACACTCTGTTATGCGCTTGTTTCGTGTATGAATATAGGGCCATTTGTTGTGGCCTTCCATGGAAATAGTGTGCCCCATTAAGTGTTAGTGATAGCTGCTTCAGTATCGCTCTACCCCAAACAAATACTTTAACGTCAATGTCCCTCCCACCTCCCACACCAACCCCCAATTAGTTTGTGTACAAAGTCCCGCCCAGTACATAAACGTAGCTATATCACAGAAACATGCATAGGGGCCTAATAAGGGAGCTCTCCCTGGGGGCATGAGGTCACTGGTGTTCTACCCTGCCATGCAGCGAGGCAGCCAATAGTAGGAGAAGAGTCAGAGTGTGATGATCAAAATTTGTCTACTGGTCATGATCACCGGCATCACCTTGGGGTTGTATTGATGCCTAGGACTGTGTCTGTACTGTGGTTATCCTGAAAGTTCTTTCTCTTGTGCTTGTCAGGAGACATCTGTTATCCAAAAGTGCCCTGTCAGGAGGGTTTAATCATTGCTGCTGATGCCGTGGGCTGGGCCGAGGGGAAGGCTTGCCTCCCTGGGCCCTGCCCAGCCCCTGGATGCCCTGGAGACCTGGTGGGACCCTTCTACTTTGCTTCATTACCTTCAGGACCCCAGAGAGACTTTTGGAGGCATCCCCAGCACCTTGTGAGTGCTGATATCGTTTTTGAGGCACCTAGATCCTCATGGCTGCATTTATAATGGCAGCACGGGTGCCCACCCCGCCTATTGTGATATTTACAAGCAGGTGCCTACCCTGCAGTATGCCTGTGTTTTTGATGTCTAGTGCGCAGGTCCCCACCCTGCGTCTTCGCTTTATTGCCTAATTAACGCGGGTGCCCAGCCCGCCTATTTACGCCTCTTTGCGGGTGCCCACCCTGCTCCTAAATTGTTTTGTTTATTTTCAAGGGAGCCTACCCCTCGCTGTGCCCGGAGAATCACTGCCACAGTCGCGGGCACACAGGAAGTCAGGCACCATAGTGCCTGACGGCGGGCGGGACTTCCGGTTTCAAAAGGAAAGTCCGGCGCCCGCCGCATGAAGAGGAAGAGAAGTTGCCCATGAGGAATGGCGCTGTCAGTGTGGGGCTTCCCTGGGGCTTCCCTGGTTAAGGGAGAGCTCTGCAGGCGTCACCTGGTGCAGCCCGACAGCGGAGTGGGCGCGAGGCACATTGCAGGTGCCTGCCCCCACCACGGGAAAAGCAAGGAGACTGCCACTGGGAGCCTCGCTGGCTTCACACTGAGCCCTGGTCCCGAGATGGGGGACTGGGTGAAGCAGAGCCCCGCATGCACCGCCGCTCGGAGGAGCCTCCACAAAGGAGAAGCAGCCCGGTTAGTGAAACGGGCTGGGGGGCTCCGTAGGGCGTGTTTTGGTGCCAGTGCGCTACACAGTGGCAGGGGTGCATTTAGGGCGGCCCCGGATGGCTGTGGGCCACCCCAACGTTTGCCAGTGATTTACCGAGCCAGAGGGCTCCAACGATGGCCCCATTTATCTGAAGGGCCCCACTGGGGGTCCTGAGGGGACAGAGGGGCCCAGGTTCTTGCCCCTGAGGGCCCCCGTTCTAGGGGGCATGCATATTTTAAGAGCCCCTTGTGGCTCCAGCCCCTACATACTTGTTCCAGAGCCTAGATGGCTCCAACTCTGGGCACATTTGTTTTCAGAGCCTAGAGGGCTCCAATGGGACAGTGAGGGCCCATGCCACAGTTTTGCATTCACAGCTGCCCAGCAAGTAGTGGGCAGCTGCACCGATTAGGGATTTCTTTTCAGGGGACATGTCTTTGTGAACGCAGGAGTGAGACGCACTCCCTTTGCTCTATCTCGGCCTTGCACAGCGTGCAGCACTTAGTGCCAGCTGCAGCATTTAGGCCCCAGTTCCTTGTTCTCAGCTGCCCAGAAGTAGTGGGCAGCTACAACGTTTAGGTTTTGGTGCAGTGGCGCAACCTTGCCCTTCGCTGCTTAGGCAGCAGCCCTGACTCTCTGGACATAGGGCGTTTGAGCCCCCTTCCTTGAGATGGCCAGTTGGCCAGGGGGTATGGTTACATTTATAGGACGCAGGCCCTAATGTGATTTATGTGCTAAATGTGATTTATGTACTAATGCTTTTGGGTGCTAGGAAATGTATTGTGTACAGTATGTTTTGCACCCTGTTTGATGCCTCTAGATAAGGTTTATGCATAAAAGGTTGTTTTACCTGTTTAGGTTTGTGTTAGGGAGATTTTTCTTCCCTGTGTAATTTACGCCCCTAGTGTAATGTTTACTTAGGTGGTTAGGGTCTAATATTGTTAGACTTGTGGGATACTGTGCATGATGGATTTCATGTCACAGACTGTTGCAAAGTACAATGATTGTCAGTGTTTACTGGCTGTACGTTCTATGACATATTTTACTTGTATGTTTATGATTTAGTTCACTTTTACCAAGTTCACTTTGTGATAATCCTGACAGTGGTCCATATGGCCCTGTCAGGTGTACATAATCCCTTGTAAATATTGCCCGTGCCAGTTGGCACAATGTATATGGTGTGATTATTATTCTAATGTGTTTTGAGAATACAAAGGCTATTTTTGATATAACCTTGTATGGAGTTCCTTTTGTGGGGGGCCTGGGATGTTGTTGCTGGTGGGTGTGTGTGCAAATGCTTTACACATTGCCTCCGGGATAAGCCTTACTGCTTGTGTCACGTTGCCAAGGGGGTGAGCAAGGGTTATCTTTGGAGTGTAACTCCCTTGCCCTAACTAGAGTGGTGGTTTCTGCCTGGCTTTGGCACAAGCCTCAGCCAACCAGAAATCCCATTTCTAACAGTGATCTTTAGTTTCAACCTGGAATTCGTGGGCTTCGGAGGTGCGGTTTTCCAACTTTTATAAGTACATGTTTCATGGTTATGAACTAGTTTTTTTGACTTGGTCTAGCTAAGAGATGAGTATGTCCAGTTTGTTGTCTATTGTTCTTAGGCCGGACTTTTTTTCCAACAGGGGACACAGTGTCTTGGTCCAACGAGGCTGTAGGCTGAGCAGGGACCCGCAGTATGGGAGGACAGCAGGGTATCAACAATATTTATATGCATGTTCTGTAGCCTGTTTTTAGTTCCTGTGCTTTTATGCAGGCTCCATGTCCTGATTGAAACCAATGTGCTATATAGAATAGCGCTCATGATGAAGGGGAGGTTGCTCGTAGGTCGAGTGAGCCGGCCGTGCCGCCTTGTGCAGATTCCAAAATCACTCTGTAATGTCTGGCCTGTTTGTGCCTTTATAGTGGAGAGGAAGGATCCCCGAGAGATCTCGCCTCCCCTCAGCCGGAATGGCCCCAGACGGTCACGGGCCCCGACCCAGACCGCCGCGGATGGCCCCAAGCTCAGGGAACTCAGTGGCGATGTAAGCCAGGGCCATCAGGTGCGAGCCCTCAGCTCCCTCCGACGTGCATCCAGCGCTTTCGTTCATGACTCTGCCTCAAGCAGCGCAAGGGACGTCAACCGCTGCATGAGGCCCAGGCCGGCGCTTGGCAGGCCCAACGGGGGCACCCGCCCAGGCTCCAGAGACGCACCAGTCCACCAGGACAGAGACAAGGCAATATCGCTCTCACCAGGTGGAACGAGGATCCAGCACAGCCGCTCCTCTCTCGATCTCAGTCGGTTCAGTTCTGCGGCGGTCATGCACACACAGCAGAAGGAGCAGTCTGGGGCTTGCAGCAGGTATTTGTGAAGGAAAATGGGAGTGGGCCGTGCAAGTACGCTATTAACGTTAACTAGGTAGAATGTCTATTTTGGCCTTCACACTTGTGATCTTGAATCAGGTCTCTACACTGACGGCGCCAGCGCCCACCTCACCCAGGGCTGGTCTTGCCCGCTCCACAGTACAAGCACCTCCCGGCGTCTCAGCCGGGCCCGCATCTAAGCCCAACCCGTCAGTTTTCTGCAGTCAGATCGGGGCGTTTCCCAATCACGGGAGTCGGCTCATCTGGTGCAGTAACAGTTCATTTTCATTCTGCTGCATGCTTTAGCTTCATCTTACTCTTTTGTGGGCAGGAATAATGTAGGATTTTAATTCTCAACAAGCGGCCATCTTGCTGCTCAGTGAGACCATACCCCCATGGAATTTAGCTTTCTAAAGGCCTTCTCAGCTTGATAAAACACCTCAAGGTGTATATTTGAGGTTATCTGTTATGTCGTGGGCCCTAGGCCCACATGCTGCTAATGCCTGCGACACAGACACCAGATGGATAGTGGGTTAGTGAGCCCCAAGCACGTGTGCTCGGGTCTATTTATTAGCTGTGTCACGTGGTCTCGTGACATCAGTGGTGGGTGGGTGTTAAGTGTTTCATTACAGCAGAACAACTAGACTGTGTCTGCTAGGACACAACATTCCTCCCAAAATTTGATAAAAATTAGGGAAAGAAAAAAGTCTGTGCCTGTGGGAGAAAATATACAAATATACAATAATTACAAATTTGCATTGAGTCTCTTCAGCTGCTTGCTTGATGACGACGGTTGAAAATTGCTGCTGAACCTTTAGTTCTTCTTGGCTTGACGTCTTGGTTCTTGGTGGGCATGCGCTTGTGAACTTGTGCCGTGGAAGTGTGTTGGCCAGTCCACTGAGATGTTGTATTTGAGCATGAAGTCAACAGGATTACCAGATGTTAGACTGGGATGATGTTGTCTTCTGCTGGTCTGTCGGTTTCTTCACTGTCAGCAGCTTGGGTTCACATTACAAAGGATGGAGTGTCTGAAGGACATTCTTCTCACTGGGATGCCTCTCTCTCGGGTGTTCTCCTGCCACGAGATGTACCGGAGGCCCTTTACATCAGGTTACCACTGGGCCGGATATTATTCCACAGCGTTGCTCCAACTCCACAGTCTGCGTGTGAATGGAGGAGACGATGGGGTACTACCATACAAAGTCCGTAGCTCCACCTGAAGGGTAGTTGTTGACTCCTGCCATTGCGCACAAGTTTCTCTTCTTCCTGGGACGTACAGGTTAGACGGCGATGGATCCATCTCTCATGTCGGGACCCTCTGCCACCGGTGTCCCTGATCTCCACGGACTGGTGTGCATTGGTCAGTTCTCCTTGTTCAGGCCGTCTGAGCTCCCTCCGCTTCCAGATTTCCACTCGATCCGAAAGGTGGGTGTTGCCAATGGTCCGGCCTGTGCTCTCCTACCGTCCACGGGTCGTCAGGGTCTTGTGAATAGATGCCTGATCTCTTCCTGGTGCTCTAAGTGTTCTCCTGGACGTGTGGGTCACTTTACACGGTGTTGTGGTGTGTCACCTCTTCTTCTTTTAAGTGTGTGGACTTGTTACACCTCTCTTCACCTTTTCCAGATGTTCCTGATGGCGTCGTGCCACATGACTTCTTAGTTCAGTTCTTTTCTTCATGGCATCGTGCCACTCTTCTCCCTTTCCTTTTCGCGACACGGTGCGGTCACCTTTCTTTCTTTATCTTGCTGACCAGGCTTCTTCAAGCAGCGTGCACTCCGCCTGTTTCCCTCTGGTCTTGTCCTGGCTTTAGGACACTGTCTTCTCTCCTTTCTTCGTTGACTGCACCGGTCATTATGATCTTTTCTCTTGCCTCCTATTACTTCTTTTCTTGTGAGTGTTGCGTCCATCTCTCCGGGTCTTCTTTCGGACATTCTCCTGATCTCTCAGTTCACAGACGTCTTACGGCAGGACATCTTCATCCTGACTTCTTGGCAGAATAACTTTGCTGCGCCTTTATGGCGGGTCAGTATTCCGGCGACCTGTTGGCAGGTTGGTTATCTTCTGTTCCTTTTCGGGCGACCATTGGACTGGTCGGCTTTTGAGTTGGCGCACTTTCGTCTGCGCTCTTCATCTCCTCTGCAGATTCCGGAGGGTTACGTCACCTCTCCTTGAATCTTCTCCGGGGGGCGTACTTGTCGCACGCGATTCCGGTGAGGCTCTTTAGCTTATGGGGCGTGGACCATGCGTGGTTTCTTCGCCTCCTTTTGGCTGTGGGGTAACTTTGCATCACTCTTCCATTGCACGTCAGCATGCATTGCGGTTGCAAGGTCTTGCTTCACTTTGTACCGTTGTGGTACATCTTCAGTGTAGCTTTGTTCCTTTCACTTTTAGTTTCTTTGGCGTTGTCGCTCTTCCACTTGCGTGTCGCACTTTTCTTCTTCACACTTGGGTACTTGCCTCGCACGTCTTCTGGTGCTTTGGGTGTGGCTTCCTCTCTGTTATGCGCTGTCCTGTACTGTCCGCGTCCGGGGTACACTTGCGCTCTTCCATAGGTTGCCTTTGAATCTTGCTGCTTGCGGTAGACGTCTTGACTCTTCCTCTCCGTCCAGCGTGAGGTTGTCTTCTGCGATTGCGGTGAGCACCTGTGGCCACAGGCGTCACTTCAGCAGTGATGATGGGTCTCCGTCTTCGTCGCTGCAGGCTTGTTCTCCCTTGTAGACTTTCCCTTGTGTTGTCTTGTGCTGGTTTGTTTCTTTGTGCTTCTTGGGCTGCAGTACCATCCAGTTTCCACTAGATGGCATTCAAGGATTCTGGTTTCCCGCCGCAGCGGCTTCCTCCTCTTGGTAACTTTTCTCTCCTGTTGTTTCTCTTTTCTCTATGCTTAGAGTCCCAGTCGTGCAGGGCCTGCTTGTTACCAGGAGTGTGCAGGACAGGAGGCTGAAGTTACGCTGACTAGGTAAGTCCCTTTTCTTTTTGTTTTAACGTTGGGGCAGTATGCAGCTTGCATCACTGGATCTGTAGTGCTCCTCCAGTGTTGGTTGTGCTAGTCAGCATTTTCACTTCTTTTTCTGGAATCCAGGAGGTGGGGGCACATTGTCACTTTATGCTGCGGGTGCCACCATGTGTCTTCTCTTCTTCGCCCTTCCCTCCGCCGCCGCAGCTCCACTTGCCTCACGCTGCGCGGCGGGGGGAGGGTGTTGGTGCTACTTTCCGGGATCCACTTCGCCTCCGGCCACACACGGAGCAATCGCCTTCCTCACCCTCGGCTGTTGGGCACTTTAGGCAATCACCGCTGGACCCTGCTCTCTAATGCCGCGGTGAGGGTCTCTTCTCTTCTTCTTGGGCTGCGCCTTGGGGGCGTTGTTACAGCAGCTCCTCATTACACCGGCGGCTGGGTCAGGGACACTCCAGGCCACGGGTAGGCTCCGCTGGCTTAGCTCCGCCGCATTCCTCCCTCCGACTGCATCGCGCTCGGCGGGGCACCATCAGGTTTTAGATGCTGGCTTGCCACCATGCCTGGCGGGGCGTCGCTGTGATCGCGGGTGGGCTCCGCTTGCTGCTTTCACTTTCCCCGCCCGCGGCAGCTCCTCGCTTCACACACTGCGCTGGGCGGGGGACAGGGGACACTTTAGTCAGGCCGCGGGTGGGCTCCGCTGGTGCTGCTTTACTTAAATGTCTTTGTGGGCACACTCACGCCTGGCGAGGCGTGCTGGTCATGCGGGTGGGCTCCGCTTAGTGTGCAGACACAAGGGGCTTTCGCTTTTCCTCTCCCCGCCCACGGCAGCTCCTTTTCACAGGCTGTGTAGGGCAGGGGGTGATTCAGGCAGGCCGCGGGTGGGCTCCGCTGGCACTGCTTTATATAAAGTTTATGTTCGGCCGCGTCTCTTGCGGAAAGGCGCCATGGCCATGCGGGTGGGCTCCGCTTATCGGTACAGTCATGGGGGGGTCGCTCCTAGCATGCGCGACCCCCCAGGGCCATTCGCAGCACCCGGGCTTACCTCCGGCCTACGGGCCTATTCTTCTCCTGCGGCCGTGGCAAGTGGGCTCTGCCCGGTCAGCACTCCGCTCCGGTGGGGGTCTGTCACGGCTGTTGCGGGTGGGCTCCGCACGGTCCGCTTTCTTTACACGCCTCCCTCAGCACGGCAGCTGTCGGCGGGGCCCAGCTCCCGATCGCCTCCTCCTCAAGGCTAGACCCGGGGCAAGGCACACACCCCTCGGGCCTCTCGGCGGCCGGTGCCACCTCGTCAGGGGGTGCCCTTCAAACGGGCAGCATTGTCCTCCTCCCTTTCAGCAGTGGCTGCGTCGCGTGGATTTAGAACCACTCCTCGTCGCCAAATGTTATGTCGTGGGCCCTAGGCCCACATGCTGCTAATGACTGCGACACGGACACCAAGATGGATAGTGGGTTAGTGAGCCCCGAGCACGTGCGCTCGGCTCTATTTATTAGCTGTGTCACGTGGTCTCGTGACATCAGTGGTGGGTGTTAAGTGCTTCATTACAGTAGAACAACTAGACTGTGTCTGCTAGGACACAACAGTTATCCTTTGGGCCAGGTCATCCAATCGCCCCATGCCTGGATGCGCTCAGGTGTTGTGCACATTACAAACAAACCGACCAAATTATCAAGAAGGTGAGTGTCATTAGGTAAGTATAGATTTACTATTGTTAACTCCATATCTACATACCTCTAAAATATATATATATCAACAAGATACATATGTATAGAGTTATACATAGGAAAACTTCGCTTGCCTGTAGGAAGTTACCTTCACAATATTTTTGTCCTCGATATTCTTGATATAATATTTTGTCCTCACAATATTTGTTCTCTGAAATGTTGTTAAAACACCGATCACTATTAACCATTCAAGATTCTAAAATTAGATGTACAGCCCATGGACCAGAGCCTCGAAATGATTTGATCCCATATTCTGCAGTTTTGAATGTTATTCGAGTAGATTAGTCAGTCTTTGTCTCATGCCTTCGGCCAGACCAATGAGCAACACTCAGCAGGCACCACTGAGAGACCTCAGCAGCAGGAGGCCCGGCTCAAGGTTCACCTTTCACTTTACAAACACTATCTGACATAAGGTGCTGAGACCTAGAAAATAACGAAGCACCCACTTTGTAAGAAGAAGGGCCGCATATGAGCTGCTGCCCCAGTGCTCTCAGTCACTTTCACCAAAGCTGTATGCATAGCGCTGAGAGGCTTACATTTCACATACAAAAGGGATTCACTTAACTGTGAACTGATGACGTGTCACCTGGGTTTCCACAGAAGAGGCAGGCTGCCAAAACTTACAGTTTAATTAATTGTAAATACACTTCTTGGAAACTCAGTCTGTTTGCCGATAAAAGAGGGCTAACACCTCGACTCCCAGCAAAATAAACACAATCTATTTCCTGTCTACATCCTGATAAGATTTCACCCAGAAAACACCTGCAAGACGATCCAGGAAAGAGACCGAAGCAGAGAGGGGGCTGAGGGATGAGAGAAAGAGAGGGAGGCAGAGGGAGAAGGGGAGAAATAAAGAAAATACAGCAAATATAAGGAAGGAGAGAAAGAAAAACAGAGATACTAGAATGCTAACTTCTATCAGCTGCCCAGACCCCATCTACATTTCAGTCTTAAGATCTTTTTTGGGGCAGATCGAGACAAAGAGACAAAATGGTTTGATCTGTCTGAGATATCAAAGAGCAAACGGGCCAGAGAGTGTGCTGTACAATGAATATTTGTAGATAAAAATACAGTTAAACTAAATATAAGATGACAAAACCCATGGGCAACAAATATTTCATTGAAAAAGTATAATAGCAGAGACGTTTTAAGGCATGCACAAAGCAGACAATTGCCTTTGTAGGGACCCACTGGTAAAGCGATCCGGTCACTCTTGCTGTAATAATAAAAGTTACGTGTTAGTGTTAGGCATGTCACCATTAGGGTGCCCTTCACCCTCCTATTTTGATGAATTCTTTTTTATTGACCTTTGGACTCCGTGTCCTTGACCACTGTTAATGAGTGTTAAGTGCTCCCTCCCTAAAACATGGTAAAATTGGTTTACACCTAATTGGCCTATGAAATGTACTTATCAGTCCCTATTAAAGTGGCATTCCATAGACCCAGGGCCAGTAAATTGAATGCTAGGTGTGGACCTACAGCTCAGATTGTGCCACCCACTTAAGTAGCCCCTTAAAAATGCCATTGCAGCCTCAATGCCGTTTTAAAATGCCAAGTCAATTTAACAAAATAACACATTTGCTAAGCCTTGAGCTCCCCTTTTATTACAGATCAGACACCTCAAAGGTAGGCCCAATATAACTCATAGGGCAGGGTGCATTCTAATTAAAAGGTTGGATTTCTTTTTGCAGATCCAGGTAATGAAAAACTCCTAAAGTCGTTTTTAACTACTGTAAGGCCTTCCTCTCCAATAGAACAGCATTGGTTTGCTGTATTACATTTAATAAGGGCTAACCTTTGATTGAGAACATGTGAAAATTGTAATTAAAAATCCTCTTTAATGGTGAAGTCAGATTTTAACCACATGGCTGCTAGGCGTTTTCCCGTCCTGCGCTAAAAAATCTAAAACACCATAAATCATGATGAGCTGGCCTTGTCATCCGCGCACGGCAGGTAAGCGCCATGACGAGCCCAGCTCGTCATTAACTTCGAAGGGGTTAAGTTACAATTTTGAAAATGCCACTTTTAGAAAGTTGGTATTTTCCTGCTTATTTAATGCCTGCACCTGGTTCCGGGGTTACATGACTGGGCGTAGTTGGCAGTTGGACTTTGTTTATTCCTCCCAGAAAGCCACACAATAAAGGGATTAGGTGTGCCTGTATGGGCTCTCAATGGCAGGAGCTGGGCAAAGCCCCACTACAAATCAATAAGCTGTACCCTGTTGTCACACAAAGGACTTGTCACCACTGCAATGTTCATGCAGTCAGACTGTAGCCAGAGAAGGGAAGGTAGGAAACTTCAAGCACTTCAAATGGAGTTCTCTAGAAACCTCTCCTACTTAAAAGAAGGCACCATGTAAAAAAATAAGACCCTCAGACCATTCTTCAATTCTCTTTTCGGTGCTGTGGAAAGATTGTCATAGGACTGCCTGCTGATGTGGCCTTCTGTGGACTTCAGAAGGCGGCTTTGTGCACCTGGAAGGACTGCTCTGCTACTTAAAAACTGCCTTGAACCCTCAGAGGCCTGTCCTGCTGTGAATCCTGTTCTCATTTTTTAACCCAGGACTACCAAAGTGACTCCAATTGCTAGTTGACTGACCTCTTAGTTAGAGCCTCAGAGATAACCATCTTGAACCCACACCTGGACCCAACAGTAGTGAGCTCCACTCCCACCCCCACCCCCCCAGTGGTGCCCTTACAGTCCTGGTGGTGGTGGTGCTAAAAGTGCCCAGACAGGCTAAATTGAAAAATAAGGACTTCAAACATGTTTGGCTAAAGACTCCTTTGAGATCCGAGAGGAGACAGGGATCAACGTCCTTATATATCTGCCCAAGGAACATTGCCCAAAAGCTTGACTTTGCTGCAGCTCCCATTACATTCTTTTCCACTACAGTACATCCTATAAGGGTGGACAGAGTGGCACTACACGGAGTTCTACAGAGTTGAAAAAAATCTTCATGGAACTCCGCTCTGCTCCACCCCAATTAAAAGAATGTAACCTCACTCACCTTTGGTAAAGCAACTCTACCTTTACATGCTAAAACACAGGTAGCCACCCCCACAAAAGTGAGCTTGGAAATATATCCACCAAGGGTCACTGTTTAGGTGCCTAGTGGGATGGGCACCGCCATCCGACCCACCAGACCCTAAGGAAACCATTCCTGAAGCCACAAGGCTCAGTGTTAGAGCCGATATTATGATATTCACTGCACTCTCGAATCCAGCCCCATGATGCTTTGCCAGGCCTTCGGTTGGGTTTGTATTTTTGCCCATATCTTTGCTTGGGGTGGTCCTAGGAGGATGGAACCACCGCCAATTCATTCAGCATGATGTGCTCGTTGTGCTAAATGCATCTGTTTGGTCCGCGCCCTAGGTTAGGGGGGACCCCAAAATTATTACCTCTCTCACTGCTTGATATATTTGCAAGCTCACTTTTGTGAGGTGGCTATATGCTCTTTAGCAGGTAGAGGTGCTTTACCACAGGTCGGTGCGGGTGCAGGGGCTAACTCTGCTATGCTGTGGAGTCAAAGTTTTGCCAGAACTCCACGTTCCCAATGCAGTGCAGAGTTGGCACAGCTCCACAGACTCCACTGGTGGAGTGGAGTTCGCTGCCCGGGCTTAATATTCTGTTCAGCAGTTCTTCTCAGTCCAAATGTGAATATCTTCCCAGTGAGTTAGTCCAGTGGCTCCCTGATTACACCTTCTCCTGGTACACCACCTGCAGCCTTAACCTGCTGAACCTCTACTTTATCAGAACATTTTTCCTGATAGTACGAAGTTAAGTGCCAACCAGTCCCAATACATTGTTTGTATCTTACTCATGCTCCATCGTGGTCGGACATATTTTTCAACTTTGACCTGGTCTTGCGTGACTAGATGTCCAAAGTTGACGCTTTGCTCTTTTAGGTGCTCGGTTTTACCTTAACCTTTAAAAATTCATAACTTTGGTTCTACTGATTGGAGTTCTGTAATCTTGATGTCATATACTTTTATTAAAACTACATTCTGGTTTTCTAAATTAATGTGGGAACTTTCTTCTTTTATTGTGACTCTTGATTACTTTCTGTGTGCTGCATAAATACTTTACACATTGCCTCCAAGATTAGCCTGACTGCTTTTGTGCTTGGTTACTAAAGGGTTGAGCACAGGTGAATTTAGTGACTTTTGAGGTGCACCATGACAGGGATTGTGGCTGTTGCTTGAGCAGGGTTAACATCCCACTCAACCAACAATCCAATTTCTCATGTGTAGTTTTTTATTTACTTATTCTTTGTAATAGACAGGCCTGTTGCCAGGGGTAGGCCTTCCAAACATCAACTACAGCACAGAAAATGGGAGAATATGTTGAGAATTTACCGACAACTTATTTGTCATTTTTGTTGAAACTATTACATTATTCATATTATTCTATCATTAAAAAACACAAGTGATAATTAGTAGGAAATAGTGCATTTTAAACCCTGTAGCTGCTGAGGCTTTTCCTCCCGTCGCATGATTGTTATGTCGTGTCATGTCATATCTTGTCCAGTTATGTTATGTTATAGTACGCTAAGTTATGTTATGTTGATCAGTAAGGCACACTATTCACTTTTGAGGGTTTGCTGGCACTTACAGATGTGCAGGCAGTAATGTTCCTGAATGCTAGTCGAAGAGTCAAGACTTCAGCTGATAGTAGAATTCAAGCAGTGAAGAGGAGGCTCTGATGCAGTGAGGTTGGTCGCTCTATGCCTTGGTGCAGTGTATGAGGAGGCACGACCTCTTGCACTGCAATCGTGTATGCAGGGGATGTGCACACATTAAAGCCAGGCTGAGCTGTGGTATCTGGCAGGCCGATAGAAGTCTATGCAGTTGTTGAGGTATGTGAGGCCTGAGTTGTTGAATGCTTTGAAGGCATGAGTGAGGAGTTTGAAGTGGATGGGTTTGTGGATCGAGAGCCAGTGGAGCTTCTTGAGGTGTGTGTATTGTGAGTGTGAGTATGATGCAGAAGAATAAGGATGAGACTTGCTGTGGTGTTGGGGCAAGAAAGAGCACAGCAAGAGTTGTAAATTTTGTTTTCTACCATCTTATGACAGGTTCTTGAGTTTCAGGAGCGACCTGTTCATCCCGGCACAGATTGTGTTGCCGTAGTTGAGCTGGCTGGTCATGAGGGCTTATGTGATCAGGTGTTTTCGGGCAACCATTTGATGTTCTTTTACAGGGAGGAATTGGGCACAGCCTCATACTTTCACCTAAATAGGTTATGTTCTGTCCCCATACTAAGGGATGTATACCCCCTGTAGTGAGTCAGGAGCCATGGCAAGAAGGGAGGACCTCTGTGCAATTTAAAGATTATTCTTTGAAGTCTCCCCCACTTCAAAGGCACAACTAGGTATAAGTACTGGACTTCTGACACCACCACTTCACTACAGTTCAGGACCTGTAAACAATCTGCTAGGAAGAGGAAATGCTGTGCTGAAGGAATGCCACTTTGCTGGACTACTGCTCTGGAAGAACTGCTGCCTTGTTGTGTTGCCCTGCTGCCTGCTGCTCTCTCTTACCTGCTGCTCTCTCTTACCTGGGTGATAAAGACTGGATCTTACACTTGAACCCAGAGTGACTCTAAGGGTTAGCTGACTGGCCTCCTGTTCGGAATTTTCAGGGACACAAAAGACTTCCAACCACCCTGCTTCTGGACCTGGACCATTGGATGTGCGGATGAGGTGCTTTCTCCAGCGAAACCAACGCATCCTCTGCTATGAGAGCAGAATCAACACATTGCCACTGTTACAGGAACAAGACTGGCACATCGCCCTCAGAACCAGCATATCACCATCAGAACCTCCACTATTGAACCAACCAATCGCCACCACTGCATGGAGATGCTTGACGCATCACCTTTAAAGTGTGAAGAAACCTGCTGCATCACCTTCAGAACCATTGCTTCAGGAAACAAGTGCATCGCTTTTGGAACTGACGCATTGCAGCTGTTTTGTCTAGAAAATAAGCACATCGCCTCAATTGTGGGATTGAAACAGATGTATTGCTCAGCTGCACCCGCATCTTCGTTGATGAAACCAGGACTAAGGTGCTTTTGTTCAGCGAGCCTCGCTACATCACGCTTTTGCAATCAGGCTGAGCGTTTGACTTTGACCTGGTCCGGCGTGACCAAATATTCCAAATAAGAGCTTATTGCTACTAAACATTATTTTACAGTGTATTCTTTTGAAATTCATATCTCAAGTATTGCTTATTGGATTGTTGTCATTTTCATCTTGTGTTATTTATTAAATTGAGAGCAATTTTTCTAACCAGGTGTGGATTCTTTTTATGTGGGGGTTTCAGTGTTTCACTGTTTGAATTTTTGCTCAAATACTTTACACATTGCGTCTTAAGTGAAGTCTGACAGCTCTCAGCTACCAGAGAGTGAGCACAGGTTAATTTAAGGTGTGTTTGTGACTTACCTTGACCAGATTGCACCAAGGCTGGAGCCCACATCCCAGTGCTGCACCAACATCCCTCCACAGGACAAAGCAACTTGCTGCACTCCACATGCTGGCCTCTGGGACTCTTCACCAAACCACCACCGGAGTGCCAGGATTATCACGGGCATCCTTCTCCAGGCTCCAACCCACTGTCCTGGATGCCATAATCAGCCTGACGTCACAGTATCTCCACTTCCCCAACATTACGCAAGAAAAACTCACCAACAAGCAAGGTTTTTATGCCATTGCAGTATATCCGCATGTGTTGGGGGCAGTGGAATACACCCATGTGCAACGTGTGTCTCCTGAGGAAACTGCACACATATACCGCCACAGGAAGCATACCTACTCAATGAATATGCAGGCTATGGTTGATCATCTTGGTGTCTCCATCAATGTCATGGGAAAGTACCCTGGCAGTGTTTATGATTGATATATCTTCTGTCAATCTGCCATGAACCAGCAGTTCCAGAATGGCACCAATCGCAATGTTGACTGCTTGTTGGTAAGTACAACTCTAACACACCACACACCTCAAGGCACTCAATCATGTAGGTGAACAATGTCAAATTGCTCATGTTGTGAATTACATTGTGCATATATTTTTGCTGTGCCAACTTTCAGGATCAAACATATAATGCAAAGGTACAACATATACTTAATTAGTCACTCCAAGGAAGTAGCCAGGAAAGTACATTACCACCCACTTCGTCCCTCAGGAACAAATTTCACTCCAAAGTTATTGAGCCCAACACTTGACATTCAAGTGCCTGTGACACTAGCTTTCCTTAACACTATTTCTGAACATGATGCATATCACAGCTGTACATTTAAAGTTTTGTGCAAAACTGCACATTTACCAGTATTACTTTTTTATGTTATAACCTTACAATTTCCACTCTGTTTATCTTTCCAAATTGATGTTTATATCCTCCATTTCCATTTTCATCTTCAACTTTTGGAAATCATACCTCACTTTTGTTCATTCACTTAAAATTTCATGACCTCTGGGGGGGCGGAGCTAGCCAGAGTCGGAGATGGCCGCCTGACCTGCTCGCTCCTCCGTCCCAGACATAATCCATTCATTTATCTGCGGGTGAGAGTGCCCTACAAAAGAAATTAAGCCCCCCAGCAGGGCACACGACAGCCAAGTCTTGACCTGCTCCGATCTGTAGAAACCTTGGTGCTGGAATGTGGCGGCGAGCGGAGTCTCGAGCTGAGCTGCGGCCCGATGAAGAACTGTGAGAGAGGCCTGCCTGATCCGGAGGTCCCATGGGCGGGGTGATATAGGCTGTGGGACTCGGACCTCCTGCCGAGCTGCGGTCGGCTGCGGGAGGACAAATTCTACGCTCAGCACTGTGCAGTGAGTGGGGGAATGCGGCCCCCAGCCGCTGGGCCCCCCGTGAGCTGTAGCGTGATCACTCGAGTGCCCGGCTCCGCTGGAGAAGCTAGGCCTCACCCCGCGCTGAAGTCCAGCAATTGCTGCGGTCATACCCGTTGCTGTGGCCCATCGTGGGCTTGGATGCCGAGGGACTGGGGGTACGCCCCATAATAGGAGCAATAAGTGTGAGCTCCCTACGAGTTGAGGCTTCCTACCCTACCACAGTGCCATGCAAAGACCTGAGGGGACTGGCTGAAGTACACAAAGAGATTGCTCTGGGCCTGAATCCCTGGATCTACCTCTTGCACTCTGGCACATGTACAGATACAAAAGAGCTGCTGCGTGTGTACTGCTTGTACATAGCGACACTGCAAACTGGTTCACGCTGGCGCTCTCTTCAAGGCGCCATTTTGAGGAGCGGATCGTGCGCCCCTAAGGTGAGCCGGGACCATTCACACGAGGTTCCTGAGTGCCACATTGACATTTTTCTTGGCAAATGCTGACGGTA
Source organism: Lissotriton vulgaris (assembly GCF_964263255.1). Classification (NCBI taxonomy): domain Eukaryota; kingdom Metazoa; phylum Chordata; class Amphibia; order Caudata; family Salamandridae; genus Lissotriton; species Lissotriton vulgaris. The sequence continues at coordinate 1,803,480,011 of NC_141694.1, read as the reverse complement.
CTTGTCCTATAGCCTGCATGCGCTAGACATAAAGGGTGCTGCCAAGGACCCGCATCACGAGCAGATCGATGCCTAGGGGTGGACAGGCACATCACCTGGAGTGCCGTAGAAGGCCACGCAGTGGACCCGGATACTCTAAGACTGAGCAGAAGATACCTCCCATGGGAACTACGGTGGGGCACAGTGGCTTTTAACTAATCCAAGTAGATTACGACCGTAGCGGTTGGCGCGCTTGAGGGGGTTGCCATGGGACGTCCGGACAGAACGCAACCCAAGTTGACGTTTGAATTCAGCAAAAAGCCCAAAAACACTGATGCCCCAACTCATGAAGACGACGCCGGACAGGAAAAATCGACAGGTGGTGACAATCCCAAGACAGATCTACGTCATATCTTGCTTGCCATGGAAAACAATTTAAAAGGCGGCATTGCATCTCTGGGAACTAAAATGGACGCCCTAACGTACCGCATGGACCGCATGGCAGAGCGGCTCGACAAACATGCAGAGCGCCTGGATATGTCAGAGCGGTGCATTCTCTTTTGTGGGGTGGATCTGCACACCTGTAATCAATTGTGAAGATGGATTGTGTGGATTTTTAAGAAATCTTAGCGTGCTTACTAGTGTGAGGGTTTTGTGCCTAACTCCCTCCTAAGTAACTATCATTCAAATATTAGCCCAGGGAAACCCCGGGCTGCTAGAAGCACAGCTACTGGGCATTCAGCCTCTTTAAATTAAATGGAGTTTTAACACGTTTATTCGGATTTCAAAATTTTCTTTTAATTCTCAAAGATATCATATTTTACTCATAAGCATTGGTCATAGAAAAAACGTATACACAGGTTTCAAAAAGCATTCATAATCAATGTCAAACGATGGACATCTGAAAATATTAACACGACATATTTTCAATGCATCTAAGAAAATGTAAACAGTTCATCAATGCTTAATATTCAAAAAATAATAATAGCCAACGTCCCAATGCATTTCGGCTTACAAGCAGAACCCTTCTTCAGGGGATAAATTATATGCGGTCAAAAGTTCAATCTTCTTTGAATGATTGGTCTCTCAAAGTGCAAATCCGACAGGATCTAAAAGACAACAGCATACCAAACTTTATTGAGTTGTTACATATGTGCAATTATAGTTCAAAAGGGGGATTCTGGAGTGAACACTGAGAGGAAAAAGCCAAAGTACGCGCCACCAAGAGTTGCCACCCGTGTCTTACAAAGCAATTAAAAAGTGTGAGATACTAAAGTAGCAAGCCGACTTGTTCATAAGAAAAGATAAAATCAAACGTGCTTCACTTACGAAGGTGAAAAAACGGAACCCAAAAGGTGACATCAAAAACTCATGCTAGTAACAAATTCACCGACTAACTTCCAGTATTCTAATGTCTGCCCTAGAACAGAAAAACTCCACTACAATGTAAAAAAAGTACATACACTCGTCCGAACAGCCTCACGTTCATCCGGTAACTTGTCCAACGTGAATAACCCTTTCTTTACAAGAACCTAAATAACAAGATGATAGGAACCACTTACAATTACGAAGCAATGTGTGGAAAATACCCGCAAGGGTCTAACTGAAAACGAGTCTTACCGCCAACTTGGAGACGAGTAAACACGCTGCACAACAAGGTCGCCCAGCAGCAATCTGTGTGTTTAAGAAAAACTCGTGTTGAGTTTCAATCTATTGGACAGCCGTCCAACCAAAAAATAACTGCTGATTTTGTGTTAAAACACTGACCTGCCACCTCCTGCAACGGCGTCCTGACTGAGTCTATCGGTGCGAGTCCGCCCTGCCGATCACGTGGTGCGGAACTCGTCCGTTGGTTACTACCTAAGTCGACACAAAGAAGAGACTGTAGTCACTCGACTTTGTTGGTCCTCACTAATCATGGCGGTTGTAGTGCGCCGGCAGCCTAAACGTTGTTAATGTTAAGTTTATATGGAGTATGCAAAAAACCAGGTTAAGGTCTACTTTAAATCTCTGGTTCTTAGTTACGGTATCCCAAATTAAAATAGACGGAATGGAGGTGAAGTACGCTCGTATGTGATATTATGGATGTATATATCGTGAGATAGTCTCAGAGGTCACCTGTATTATTATGTTATGGACTCTTACTATGTTCCTACAGTGAATGGAAAGATATCTGAGGTGAAAAAGAACACAAACTATTCTATGACACAATAAAATCATATATAAGAAGGTTGAAATACAGGGTCAGCTGAGAGAAGAAAAAGAAAAGATGAGTGCCAAGACTCAGTGTTCCCCCTTACAATCTGAAATACGTCATCATGTGAAGTTTAGAGAAAGCACAAAAGTTCATAATGATCATTTAAACCATTAGGATTAATAGTTCCTAAGAATTTTATCCAGTGTGTTTCCCTTCTCGCTAGAAGTGTGTGCAAATCCAATCCTGGGGAGCGTTCTATGCGTTCTAAGACTGTGTACCTGAGTTGGGGAATTGTGTGATTGGCTTCTACCCAGTGTCTGGCCAATGGGGAGGTTGTGGTGCGATTCCTAATTCGGCTTTTGTGCTCTCCTATTCGAGTTTTTATTTTTCGACTTGTACGTCCCACGTAGACTAGTCCACAGGGACACTTAATCGCGTATACAACTCCTTCCGTGTTGCAATCTGCATTGTGTCTTAGTTTGATGCTCACTCCTGAGTGTGGGTGAGTAAATTGATCACCTGTGATAACGTTCCCACATTGTCCGCAGTTATAGCATTTCATCATGCCCCTCTCTCTTTGTCTGGCTTTTTGCTTTTGAGGTTTCAAAAATTCCCTTAAATTCTTGGTTCTGGTGTGTGCGAAAAGGGGACTGCCTTGAAATACTGCTGTAAAATCAGGTTCACTTTCAATAAGTTCCCAGCGCTTCCTGATTATTGTCTTGATCTGTGTGGCTTGAGTAGAGTTCTTGAGAACAAATACCTCACGGTGCGTGGGTACTTTCTCTTTAGGTGTCAAAAGTTCATCACGAGTTTTTCTCGACGTGATATGAGCAGCTTCGCTGAGTATTTGGTCTGGGTAACCTCGCTCTTTGTATTGTTGCATCTGTTTGGTGATCTCTTCTGTACTTCGCACTTCATCTGATGTTATCCTCTTGATTCGCATCATCTGCGAGATCGGAAGATGCTTTTTCAAACTGTACGGATGCGCACTCGTGAACAGCAACGCGTTGTTAACATCTGTAGGCTTCCTATACACCGATGTAGATAACCCAGTTGTTGTTCTACTTATTTCAATGTCTAGGAAATGAATCTTCTCTTTTTCAATACTATGTGTAAACTGGATGCGAGGGTTCTGTTCATTCAATTTACAAATGCTCTCTTCCAGTTCGTCTCTGGTGCCTGTCCAGATGACTAGAATGTCATCAATATACCTCAAGAAAACAGCTGCATGTCTTTTCCACATCATATCCGACAGTATGTGTTGGTCCTCAAAACGAGCCATGTAGGTATTAGCGTATGATGGTGCTCCGGGAAAACCCATAGCTGTCCCTGTACGCTGTATGAAAAAATTGTCCTTCCACACAAAGTAGTTGTTGTAAAGAGCAAAATGTAGTAGTTCTAAAAGAAAGACTGCTTTGTTGTGATCAATTTCTGACTGTAACAGTCGCCACTCTATTGCCTCCAGTCCTTCTTTGTGTGCTATTGAGGTGTATAGTGCGACTACATCAATTGTACAGAGCCAGATGTCGTTCAAAAAGAGATGTTTTTGTGATTCCAGTTTCAGTAAACAGTCTTTGGTCAAAAAGGATTTGGAAACAATCAAATATGGCTCAGCACAACACCAAAATTTGAATCCCAAGGAAAGACGCATTCTCAATAAGTTGAGACAAGATTCCTCAGTAACATTTCATCCAGCAGATAAAGGAGGAGCTTTAGTGGTGCTTGACACCGACTTCTACAATCAGAGTGTAATGGAACACATTCAAGATAGAGACACCTACCTTCCTTTGGAACAAGACCCAACAAATGAACTGCTGAGACTACTGGAGGATTTCCTGTCTAAAGCTCTAGACTCTGGTATCATAGATGAGAACACTAAGAAATTTCTTTTCAACTCCGCACCTAAGATTCCGACCTTATATATGCTACCAAAGGTCCACAAACACAAAACCAAACCACCTTTTCGGCCTATAGTAGCAGGGTGCGGCTCGATCCACGAGTCTCTAGGATACTATCTTGACTTTTATCTACAACCGTTGGTCCAATCCTGGAAGACATACGTTAAAGACACCACCGACTGTTTACTGAAACTGGAATCACAAAAACATCTCTTTTTGAACGACATCTGGCTCTGTACAATTGATGTAGTCGCACTATACACCTCAATAGCACACAAAGAAGGACTGGAGGCAATAGAGTGGCGACTGTTACAGTCAGAAATTGATCACAACAAAGCAGTCTTTCTTTTAGAACTACTACATTTTGCTCTTTACAACAACTACTTTGTGTGGAAGGACAATTTTTTCATACAGCGTACAGGGACAGCTATGGGTTTTCCCGGAGCACCATCATACGCTAATACCTACATGGCTCGTTTTGAGGACCAACACATACTGTCGGATATGATGTGGAAAAGACATGCAGCTGTTTTCTTGAGGTATATTGATGACATTCTAGTCATCTGGACAGGCACCAGAGACGAACTGGAAGAGAGCATTTGTAAATTGAATGAACAGAACCCTCGCATCCAGTTTACACATAGTATTGAAAAAGAGAAGATTCATTTCCTAGACATTGAAATAAGTAGAACAACAACTGGGTTATCTACATCGGTGTATAGGAAGCCTACAGATGTTAACAACGCGTTGCTGTTCACGAGTGCGCATCCGTACAGTTTGAAAAAGCATCTTCCGATCTCGCAGATGATGCGAATCAAGAGGATAACATCAGATGAAGTGCGAAGTACAGAAGAGATCACCAAACAGATGCAACAATACAAAGAGCGAGGTTACCCAGACCAAATACTCAGCGAAGCTGCTCATATCACGTCGAGAAAAACTCGTGATGAACTTTTGACACCTAAAGAGAAAGTACCCACGCACCGTGCGGTATTTGTTCTCAAGAACTCTACTCAAGCCACACAGATCAAGACAATAATCAGGAAGCGCTGGGAACTTATTGAAAGTGAACCTGATTTTACAGCAGTATTTCAAGGCAGTCCCCTTTTCGCACACACCAGAACCAAGAATTTAAGGGAATTTTTGAAACCTCAAAAGCAAAAAGCCAGACAAAGAGAGAGGGGCATGATGAAATGCTATAACTGCGGACAATGTGGGAACGTTATCACAGGTGATCAATTTACTCACCCACACTCAGGAGTGAGCATCAAACTAAGACACAATGCAGATTGCAACACGGAAGGAGTTGTATACGCGATTAAGTGTCCCTGTGGACTAGTCTACGTGGGACGTACAAGTCGAAAAATAAAAACTCGAATAGTAGAGCACAAAAGCCGAATTAGGAATCGCACCACAACCTCCCCATTGGCCAGACACTGGGTAGAAGCCAATCACACAATTCCCCAACTCAGGTACACAGTCTTAGAACGCATAGAACGCTCCCCAGGATTGGATTTGCACACACTTCTAGCGAGAAGGGAAACACACTGGATAAAATTCTTAGGAACTATTAATCCTAATGGTTTAAATGATCATTATGAACTTTTGTGCTTTCTCTAAACTTCACATGATGACGTATTTCAGATTGTAAGGGGGAACACTGAGTCTTGGCACTCATCTTTTCTTTTTCTTCTCTCAGCTGACCCTGTATTTCAACCTTCTTATATATGATTTTATTGTGTCATAGAATAGTTTGTGTTCTTTTTCACCTCAGATATCTTTCCATTCACTGTAGGAACATAGTAAGAGTCCATAACATAATAATACAGGTGACCTCTGAGACTATCTCACGATATATACATCCATAATATCACATACGAGCGTACTTCACCTCCATTCCGTCTATTTTAATTTGGGATACCGTAACTAAGAACCAGAGATTTAAAGTAGACCTTAACCTGGTTTTTTGCATACTCCATATAAACTTAACATTAACAACGTTTAGGCTGCCGGCGCACTACAACCGCCATGATTAGTGAGGACCAACAAAGTCGAGTGACTACAGTCTCTTCTTTGTGTCGACTTAGGTAGTAACCAACAGACGAGTTCCGCACCACGTGATCGGCAGGGCGGACTCGCACCGATAGACTCAGTCAGGACGCCGTTGCAGGAGGTGGCAGGTCAGTGTTTTAACACAAAATCAGCAGTTATTTTTTGGTTGGACGGCTGTCCAATAGATTGAAACTCAACACGAGTTTTTCTTAAACACACAGATTGCTGCTGGGCGACCTTGTTGTGCAGCGTGTTTACTCGTCTCCAAGTTGGCGGTCAGTCTCGTTTTCAGTTAGACCCTTGCGGGTATTTTCCACACATTGCTTCGTAATTGTAAGTGGTTCCTATCATCTTGTTATTTAGGTTCTTGTAAAGAAAGGGTTATTCACGTTGGACAAGTTACTGGATGAACGTGAGGCTGTTCGGACGAGTGTATGTACTTTTTTTACATTGTAGTGGAGTTTTTCTGTTCAAGGGCAGACATTAGAATACTGGAAGTTAGTCGGTGAATTTGTTACTAGCATGAGTTTTTGATGTCACCTTTTGGGTTCCGTTTTTTCACCTTCGTAAGTGAAGCACGTTTGATTTTATCTTTTCTTATGAACAAGTCGGCTTGCTACTTTAGTATCTCACACTTTTTAATTGCTTTGTAAGACACGGGTGGCAACTCTTGGTGGCACGTACTTTGGCTTTTTCCTCTCAGTGTTCACTCCAGAATCCCCCTTTTGAACTATAATTGCACATATGTAACAACTCAATAAAGTTTGGTATGCTGTTGTCTTTTAGATCCTGTCGGATTTGCACTTTGAGAGACCAATCATTCAAAGAAGATTGAACTTTTGACCGCATATAATTTACCCCCTGAAGAAGGGTTCTGCTTGTAACCCGAAATGCATTGGGACGTTGGCTATTATTATTTTTTGAATATTAAGCATTGATGAACTGTTTACATTTTCTTAGATGCATTGAAAATATGTTGTGTTAATATTTTCAGATGTCCATCGTTTGACATTGATTATGAATGCTTTTTGAAACCTGTGTATACGTTTTTTCTATGACCAATGCTTATGAGTAAAATATGATATCTTTGAGAATTAAAAGAAAATTTTGAAATCCGAATAAACGTGTTAAAACTCCATTTAATTTAAAGAGGCTGAATGCCCAGTAGCTGTGCTTCTAGCAGCCCGGGGTTTCCCTGGGCTAATATTTGAATGATAGTTACTTAGGAGGGAGTTAGGCACAAAACCCTCACACTAGTAAGCACGCTAAGATTTCTTAAAAATCCACACAATCCATCTTCACAATTGATTACAGGTGTGCAGATCCACCCCACAAAAGAGAGTTTTTACCCACAGTGCCAACCTGTGGATCAGCACCCAAGAGCAATTATGTCCTGGCAGGACATTTCAAACCTGACCACGAACCAGGCAGAAACAAAAGTTTACTCATCAGAAGAAGCGGAAACTATTTACGCCTTAGTGAAGGAAGTGAGGGAATTTGGAACATCAACAGGAACTACGACGCAGCAACTAAAACAACTCGAATACTTAATGAGAAAAGAAGTGAACCAAAGATTACACGCAACCACGTTGATAGAATATCATAAAGTCAAGCGTATACCACGAGGCTTAAGGGTCGCTCTACGCCCAATGCTCTTCAAATATAACAAATCCTTTATGGCCCGCTGGAATGCAATTCTGAATAAATGTTCGCTCGATTTGATTCTGCTCATAATAGAAGAGATATCGTCACTATTAGGGGAATTACTGTTTGATATCAACAAATTAAAAAATGAAATAAGTAACCGGATGGAGAAAGAAAACTGGAATCAAGTACTTGAGAAGATAAACAAGAACCTTGATACGCATGCAAAGGAAGTACATGAAAGGAAGATACGTAAGTTCCGCAGGGACACGATCGATTATAAACTGGATGAAGTTTATACCTGGGCCGAAAAATATGCACAGAAGAGGGTCTTCAAGAAACCAGATGCAGCATCGTCTGAAGAGAGCATAGTACAAGATGAGGACTTAACGATGCAGAGGCCTCCCGCGATTGTGACACATCTCACAGCACCAAGTTTGGAAACGACAGCTACCACCTCAACAAGTAGTGGACCTTTTTTAGGGGAGGGCCCCTTGACCAAAATTCCACCAGACAAAACGTCGACATCACAAGACGAAACACAAGGCGCGGAAAAACCAAAGGTGCAAAAAGAGCAAGGAAGGCCACAGAGAACAGTGAAGAAATGAATTCCTTGGTAATCAACATCTCATCAAGACAGTTAACTACGGAAGAGATCAAGGTACTTAATAAAGGAACCTCTTTTGTTCCATCCTACACGTCCAATGCATTAGAGACGGAGGTAGCCCTTTTCAAATTCATGCGTAAACTCAGATTAAGGTGGTTCTTCTCTATTAACCCCAGTCAACAAGAACTTACGATGGAACAGAAAAAATTCAGACCAAAAAGTAAATTTTTATCACCAATTTCACACAAGACTCTTGACACCTTTGAGTCTTTGGTCAAAAAGGATTTGGAAACAATCAAATATGGCTCAGCACAACACCAAAATTTGAATCCCAAGGAAAGACGCATTCTCAATAAGTTGAGACAAGATTCCTCAGTAACATTTCATCCAGCAGATAAAGGAGGAGCTTTAGTGGTGCTTGACACCGACTTCTACAATCAGAGTGTAATGGAACACATTCAAGATAGAGACACCTACCTTCCTTTGGAACAAGACCCAACAAATGAACTGCTGAGACTACTGGAGGATTTCCTGTCTAAAGCTCTAGACTCTGGTATCATAGATGAGAACACTAAGAAATTTCTTTTCAACTCCGCACCTAAGATTCCGACCTTATATATGCTACCAAAGGTCCACAAACACAAAACCAAACCACCTTTTCGGCCTATAGTAGCAGGGTGCGGCTCGATCCACGAGTCTCTAGGATACTATCTTGACTTTTATCTACAACCGTTGGTCCAATCCTGGAAGACATACGTTAAAGACACCACCGACTGTTTACTGAAACTGGAATCACAAAAACATCTCTTTTTGAACGACATCTGGCTCTGTACAATTGATGTAGTCGCACTATACACCTCAATAGCACACAAAGAAGGACTGGAGGCAATAGAGTGGCGACTGTTACAGTCAGAAATTGATCACAACAAAGCAGTCTTTCTTTTAGAACTACTACATTTTGCTCTTTACAACAACTACTTTGTGTGGAAGGACAATTTTTTCATACAGCGTACAGGGACAGCTATGGGTTTTCCCGGAGCACTATCATACGCTAATACCTACATGGCTCGTTTTGAGGACCAACACATACTGTCGGATATGATGTGGAAAAGACATGCAGCTGTTTTCTTGAGGTATATTGATGACATTCTAGTCATCTGGACAGGCACCAGAGACGAACTGGAAGAGAGCATTTGTAAATTGAATGAACAGAACCCTCGCATCCAGTTTACACATAGTATTGAAAAAGAGAAGATTCATTTCCTAGACATTGAAATAAGTAGAACAACAACTGGGTTATCTACATCGGTGTATAGGAAGCCTACAGATGTTAACAACGCGTTGCTGTTCACGAGTGCGCATCCGTACAGTTTGAAAAAGCATCTTCCGATCTCGCAGATGATGCGAATCAAGAGGATAACATCAGATGAAGTGCGAAGTACAGAAGAGATCACCAAACAGATGCAACAATACAAAGAGCGAGGTTACCCAGACCAAATACTCAGCGAAGCTGCTCATATCACGTCGAGAAAAACTCGTGATGAACTTTTGACACCTAAAGAGAAAGTACCCACGCACCGTGAGGTATTTGTTCTCAAGAACTCTACTCAAGCCACACAGATCAAGACAATAATCAGGAAGCGCTGGGAACTTATTGAAAGTGAACCTGATTTTACAGCAGTATTTCAAGGCAGTCCCCTTTTCGCACACACCAGAACCAAGAATTTAAGGGAATTTTTGAAACCTCAAAAGCAAAAAGCCAGACAAAGAGAGAGGGGCATGATGAAATGCTATAACTGCGGACAATGTGGGAACGTTATCACAGGTGATCAATTTACTCACCCACACTCAGGAGTGAGCATCAAACTAAGACACAATGCAGATTGCAACACGGAAGGAGTTGTATACGCGATTAAGTGTCCCTGTGGACTAGTCTACGTGGGACGTACAAGTCGAAAAATAAAAACTCGAATAGTAGAGCACAAAAGCCGAATTAGGAATCGCACCACAACCTCCCCATTGGCCAGACACTGGGTAGAAGCCAATCACACAATTCCCCAACTCAGGTACACAGTCTTAGAACGCATAGAACGCTCCCCAGGATTGGATTTGCACACACTTCTAGCGAGAAGGGAAACACACTGGATAAAATTCTTAGGAACTATTAATCCTAATGGTTTAAATGATCATTATGAACTTTTGTGCTTTCTCTAAACTTCACATGATGACGTATTTCAGATTGTAAGGGGGAACACTGAGTCTTGGCACTCATCTTTTCTTTTTCTTCTCTCAGCTGACCCTGTATTTCAACCTTCTTATATATGATTTTATTGTGTCATAGAATAGTTTGTGTTCTTTTTCACCTCAGATATCTTTCCATTCACTGTAGGAACATAGTAAGAGTCCATAACATAATAATACAGGTGACCTCTGAGACTATCTCACGATATATACATCCATAATATCACATACGAGCGTACTTCACCTCCATTCCATCTATTTTAATTTGGGATACCGTAACTAAGAACCAGAGATTTAAAGTAGACCTTAACCTGGTTTTTTGCATACTCCATATAAACTTAACATTAACAACGTTTAGGCTGCCGGCGCACTACAACCGCCATGATTAGTGAGGACCAACAAAGTCGAGTGACTACAGTCTCTTCTTTGTGTCGACTTAGGTAGTAACCAACGGACGAGTTCCGCACCACGTGATCGGCAGGGCGGACTCGCACCGATAGACTCAGTCAGGACGCCGTTGCAGGAGGTGGCAGGTCAGTGTTTTAACACAAAATCAGCAGTTATTTTTTGGTTGGACGGCTGTCCAATAGATTGAAACTCAACACGAGTTTTTCTTAAACACACAGATTGCTGCTGGGCGACCTTGTTGTGCAGCGTGTTTACTCGTCTCCAAGTTGGCGGTAAGACTCGTTTTCAGTTAGACCCTTGCGGGTATTTTCCACACATTGCTTCGTAATTGTAAGTGGTTCCTATCATCTTGTTATTTAGGTTCTTGTAAAGAAAGGGTTATTCACGTTGGACAAGTTACCGGATGAACGTGAGGCTGTTCGGACGAGTGTATGTACTTTTTTTACATTGTAGTGGAGTTTTTCTGTTCAAGGGCAGACATTAGAATACTGGAAGTTAGTCGGTGAATTTGTTACTAGCATGAGTTTTTGATGTCACCTTTTGGGTTCCGTTTTTTCACCTTCGTAAGTGAAGCACGTTTGATTTTATCTTTTCTTATGAACAAGTCGGCTTGCTACTTTAGTATCTCACACTTTTTAATTGCTTTGTAAGACACGGGTGGCAACTCTTGGTGGCGCGTACTTTGGCTTTTTCCTCTCAGTGTTCACTCCAGAATCCCCCTTTTGAACTATAATTGCACATATGTAACAACTCAATAAAGTTTGGTATGCTGTTGTCTTTTAGATCCTGTCGGATTTGCACTTTGAGAGACCAATCATTCAAAGAAGATTGAACTTTTGACCGCATATAATTTATCCCCTGAAGAAGGGTTCTGCTTGTAACCCGAAATGCATTGGGACGTTGGCTATTATTATTTTTTGAATATTAAGCATTGATGAACTGTTTACATTTTCTTAGATGCATTGAAAATATGTCGTGTTAATATTTTCAGATGTCCATCGTTTGACATTGATTATGAATGCTTTTTGAAACCTGTGTATACGTTTTTTCTATGACCAATGCTTATGAGTAAAATATGATATCTTTGAGAATTAAAAGAAAATTTTGAAATCCGAATAAACGTGTTAAAACTCCATTTAATTTAAAGAGGCTGAATGCCCAGTAGCTGTGCTTCTAGCAGCCCGGGGTTTCCCTGGGCTAATATTTGAAAGAGCGGTGCATTGGGCAGGTGGAGGAGGCACAGACCACCCTAGACTCTGAACATAAACAGCTCAGTAAAGTGATCCAAATCCTCCAGGACAAGGCCGAGGATTTGGAGGCGAGGTCACGAAGATGCAACATCCGTATCACTGGCCTGCCGGAGAGCACTCCAACCGGCAACATGGAGCTATTTGTGGAGACGCTTCTAAAGAAATTCCTGGGTGACACTGCTTTCTCCGGGATGTTCGTGGTGGAGAGAGCTCACCGTACACCAGGACCGAGGCCTAAACCGGGGGCCCCTCCCCGCGCTATTGTGGCAAAACATTTGAATTATAGGGATCGGGATGTTGCACTAAAACTTACCAGAGAGAAACAACCTCTGCAATACGAGGGAAGCACGATCTCTCTGTTTCCGGATTTCACGGCTAGGATACAGGAGGCGCGTCGCCAATTTGTCCCAATGAAGCATCAATTGAGAGAGCTTGGGGTCGATTACGCAATGATTTATCCAGCTAAATTGAGGATCAACAGACAGGGAAGATCCACCATTTTCACGGATCCAAAAACTCTCCAGAAGGCTATGAAAGACTGGCGGAAAGAACGGCAACACCCAGCAGATGAGGAATTGCTGGAGGAGGCCTCGGGTGGGCCCATGGACGACCAAGATTGACAGTGCGGCCAGCTGTGGCTTATGCGGAGCGGCTGCAGTTTCGGCACTTTGTGGAGTTATACATGTGACTTATGAGGTTGCCTCTTTGCAGAGGGACATTACATTGGATGCACTGATATCTACTTGCTGGTTGCAGAAGAGATGCAGGGTAACAGTGAGTTATGAGAACACTGGGGGGGTATGGTGGTTCCTCATCGCATTTTTGAAGTGAGTAACTGAGGCTTGATGTCTCCCCTGCGTGTCTATTTTAGATTTACAAAACATATACAGTATAAGGGGCTGATCTTTCAGATGAGACAATCAATGTGAATGTATGGAGCCCATACTAACCGTTAGACATGTTCTGGACATTATCGGGGACTAATACTGTCACCTAATATTGTTATAGTCTGGGCGGGAGGGCAGGACGGGGCAGAATTTATGGATCTTCTACATAGTCTGTAATTGCAGTATACTTGAAAGCAGGATACCTACGCCCCTGAGTGTGTACCACTTCCCCTGCCTGCCTTCCTTGCTGAAGGCGTATTCCTTTCTTGTTTTGTTCAGAGTATTTGTATTTTATTTCGGGTTTGAGATGGGAGTAGAGGGTTGGGGGGAGGGGAGGGGAGAATGTGTGGTTTAATTCAAGGGGGGGAGGGACGGGAGCGGCGGGGACTGGGGGCATGGCCATGTTGGGGTTGGGCATCCGTGGGTGGGGGGAAGGGTGAAATTGCTGGTCTTTTGCTTGTTGTTGATTGTTCAAATGATTTACAGCATATTTGTTGAGCAAGAAAGAACAGGGTCTGTTATTGACAGATGAATTGACAGAGGTATTCACTTCATGCATACTGACAGGAATACGCATGACGATACGCACACACGTAGCTCCACACTATGGCCCAGCACTCGATAGGTGACAATGCGCCCCCACCATGTTCCCCATTACCTGACACGGCACACCAACATCAGGACAACGACACTCCTAAATTGTTAACCTGGAATGGTAGAGGTCTTAGGGCCAGATGTAGGTGCCCAAATACCGGTCGGAAAGGGCAGAAAATACTGATTTTCGGCCGTTTCCGACCGGTATTTGGGCATTGTTAAGTAGGGGTGTTGAAAACATACATATTTGGTAATTTTACCGAATCAGTAATTTTACTGAATTGGTAAAATTACAGAATCGGTAAATTTACTGATTCTGTAAATGTTACCGATTCGGTAAATTTACTGATCGGTAAAATTACAGTGGAGATACAGTGCTACAGGGCTTTCAGGATCCGGCATTTATCATGTAATACTATTACATGGTAAATAACGAATCCCTGTGTACATGCACATCTGTGCATGTACACCAGTGCCATGTGGCACAAAGACATGCCCTAAGGGCATGTATGTGTGTCACATGGCACACAAGCCAGTAACAGGGGTGCAACAGGGTGTCAAAGTGACACCCTGTCCCCCTTGTAAAATCGGTAATTTTGCCGATTTGGTAATTACCGAATCGGTATTTGCTATTGAATCCTATGGGCTTCAACGTATTTTTACCGAAATGTTTACCTACATAGCAATTACCGAATAGTAAATACCGAATCGGTAAAATTCGGTATTTACCATTCAGTAATTTGCTATTACCTACATCTAGGCCTTAATGATCACCGGAAGATCCGGAAGGTACTACAATACCTATCGAGACACGCGATCGGTGTTGCATTATTGCAGGAGACACATTTGAGATCGTACGGTTCGACACTGCATTACAGAGGGCTGCGCGGCCGCATACATGCTGCTGACTTCACCTCCAGCGCTAGGGGGGTGCTGACTTGGATGAATCCTAGGTCCCCTCTAATGCTCCAACCGATAGACGCAGACCCTGAAGGACGCTATGTGATCACAAAGTGTTCGGGTAAAGGAATGGCATTTTACGTGATCAACACATAGGGCCCTAGTTTTGACTGCCCCTCGTTTATGTGACTCTTGCTAATAAAATCAGAGATTTGGGGGAGGTACAGGTCCTGTGCGGTGGAGACCAAAATTTGATGCGTCACCCGGAAATGGATCGTTCGGACGAACCTAACAGACGCCCATCGGCGTCAGCTCGCGTCCGTGATGGGACTCCGGTATGTCTGGAGGATGAAACATCCGTTGCAAGGGGGATACACACCCTACTCATTACAATATGACATTCACATCCGAATTGATTATTGGCTCCTCTCTGCACATCTCCTTTTCAGAGTACAAACGTGTGCGACGCTTCCGCGTACTTACTTGGACCACTCCCCGGTGCTAATTACCCTTCAGGCCCCGGCGCGTCGCCCCTTCCCTTCTCATGGTGATTGCCCCCATATGCGTTGCTGGATGACGCTTTTCGTGATGAGTTGTCTATTGCCATTGATGACTTCTTTGGCAGAAACGAGGGCACGGTCGACTCCTTCCTCACAGTGTGGGTGACCTTTAAGGCATACATGCGCGGTATCATCATCTCTAAACCTGCTGGTGTCCTGAAATCCATCCGTGACCGCCTATCGCTTTTAGAGAAAAGACTGCGTGACATAGAAATGCGTCGTCTAGGGGATCCCGCCACTGACCTCACACAAGAGCTAGCACAAATGCTTCGAGAGTACCATGAGGAGGCAGCTGCTGAGGTGAAGCATCTTGGGAAATACGCCATAGCCAGGTCATATGGCGAAAGCGAACGACAGGGAGCGGTCTTGGCAAAGATGGCTAAACAACTTAGGCAAAATATACTGATGCCCACTATGACCTCACCGATCACAGGGGAGGAACTTGATGATACCCAGGTAGCGGCACTTTTTCGTGAGTATACACTGTACGCCTCTAAAGGGCTGATATCTGAGGAACGTATCATGGACTACCTAACGCACATACAATTACCCTGGCTCACTGACACTCACCGTCAGTTTCTGGCGCATCCGTTCAAAAGGGAAGAGGTTGTCTGGGCGTTGTCGTCCATGAGGGCGGGTGGTGCTCCGGGTAGTGATGGCTTTCCAGCCTCCTTTTATATGATGTTTTCTGGTCTACTGATTCCTAAACTATTGTGGCTGGTCGAGCAAATTGCGGAGGATGGGCAGATGCCCCCGACCATGCAATGTATGATACAAAACACAAATTAATGATACAAAACATCCTACCCCTCGTCTCAGGATCAGTCCAGGGGCACCGACGGACAGAGCGGGGCCTCCAACTCTGAGCAGTGGCCAGGAAGAGGTGAGGCTTTCTCCCAAGCATTTTTGGGAAAGAATCCTAAATACCTTATGAAACAGACATCCCCGTCTGGAAAATCCAATGTACGGTAGGATGTTTTGTATCATTAATTTGTGTTAATTTTTGCTTTTTTCACTAAGCTTAGGTCAAGCTTAATTGCAGTAGTGTTCGAGAGTTCCTGACAAAAGCCGGGTACATTTTACCTACAATGGCTGAAATATGTTGACCAAAACCCATCCTTAATAGACAGTTATTATGTCAAACTGTCTCACACTCATGGTAATCTTGACACAATGATTCTCCCTAATAAAGTTTTCCTTAAATCATGGTAGCCAATTTTACATCTCACTTTTTGATTCTTTTTGCACACTTTTTTTTCTCAGTGCAATTTAACATCCCACACCATTCCAAACTGATTTGACTTTTGGTATGATCCATCACTGATGGTTCCCTGGGTTTGGAGAAGCACATAATTCCAACAGGTGTGTGGCTCCTTAACCGGACCATCTTTAGTTCTATCCCAGATGATGAAGCTCTGCCATATGGGTCGGATGATGGGATTCATTTCCTTTTTGTTGTACACACTTTATAGGTAGACACAGAGTCCGTCACATTTTTCTTTGCCCCCTTTAGTTGTACAGACCCATGACAGTCCTTTTGTATTGTCACTGTTTGGGTGCCACAGTGGGGTTGCAAAAGACTTGTGGAAGGAGATAACCCAATTAGAGGCAATGCTATACGAACAAGAGCTCCTGGACAAATATGCAGAAATAGCGGGCCTAAAATTTAACAAAGAAAAACCAAAGGCTCAGACGTGAGTCCCTTGCTCACTTTGACACTGGATTTAAGCAAGCCGGGCTGAAGACGGCTGGAATGCCAGAAACCGGTCCTCGGAAGCTTCTTTCCGGTCCAGGGAAGGCAATGCTTGGCAGTTTGGGCTGGACTGTTCCCATGAGGCACAGGGTCAGACTGATTTGCATATAGCCATGTCTGAACTGGGGTGGCAGAGTGGGCTAAAGAACGGTGATGGATTAAACCCTGGTCTTTTGACTAGGTGTGAGTGTTTGATTGGTTCAGATGCTCCGTCCATTACCACCCCTTTTTGTACCGCCTTTGGGCGCCATAAGTGTGGCAGGGTATGCTAAGACGTGAGTCTCTTGCTCACTTTGCCACTGGATTCAAGCAAGCCGGGCTGAAGACGGCTGGAATGCCAGAAACCGGTCCTCAGAAGCTTATTTACGGTCCAGGGAAGGCATGGCTAGGCAGTTCGGGCTGGATTGTTCCCATGAGGCACAGGGTCAGACTGATTTGCATATAGCCACGTCTGAACTGGGGTGGCAGAGTGGGCTAAAGAATGGTGATGGATTAAACCCAGATCTTTTGACTGGGTGCGAGTGTTTGATTGGTTCAGATGCTCTGTCCATTACCACCCCCTTTTGTACCGTTTTTTGCCGCCATAAGTGTGGCAGGGTATGCTCAGATGTGAGTCCCTTGCTCACTTTGCCACTGGATTCAAGCAAGCCGGGCTGAAGACGGCTGGAATGCCAGAAATCGGTCCTCAGAAGCTTGTTTCCGGTCCAGGGAAGGCATGGCTTGGCAGTTCGGGCTGGACTGTTCCCATGTTAGGGGGCATTGAGCTATAGAGGGCACAGCCGCCACAGACTACATTGCCCAGCAGCAGCAGCGCCATGCGCGACGTGATCGGAACACTTCCGGGTCACGTGATTACGGAGCATAACTGCACGGAGATCGGGCAGGACGCTGCAGATTATTTTGTGCACCGGAGGCTGGAGTTTTGGATATCCAGAGTTGTTGGCTGCTGGTAAGGGTGCCTGTGGCACCATCGTTGGAGTATTGCCTAAGCTTTGTTTCAGCGCGTTTGTTGGGTTAACAAACAGCGCTTTTCTTTTGTTTGCACGGGATCGTGCTCTGAATCTGTGAGACCCTGGTACTGTTCGAGTCTGTGTTTGAGCAGAGAAGACGAGGGGATCTCTCCCTTGGTTATTGGGATTCTGTTGCCGGATTTACTAGTTGATAGCTGGGGCAAGGAGTGATTTGCATTGTCCCGGATTGTTCAGCTATTCCTGACTTCTTTGGGGATTGGCAAATTCGTAGGAGTTTTGTGTGGTTTATATTCTCCATGGACCTGTGGGTGAGAGTGACGTAACTCTCAGATTAACATTCAGTCTTTTCGTGGAGTACTCGTGTGTCATACTTTGGATTATGGAAAACACCTGGCTCAACAAATGATGTTCATGCACTACATGCTTTTCTCTTTTCTTTACAGGAGTTGTGTATGAATTAAGAGAGGCATCTATGCTAGACAGGTAGTTGCTTACTCTATGTTTCAAGGTGATATTGTAGAATGTGTATAGCGCAGTCTGATACCCCTCATTGTTGTTACAGCCTCCCGAAGTTGGAAGACTTCTGATACACAACTCCTATGTGAATTCCAATTTATTTTTCTTTACAGGTTAGTGGTAGCTCCAATATTATACATTGTCACTAAGAAAGGACACGCTTAGAGTGGTTAGTAATTGTTTGTTCTTCTCTCTCCTTGTGTCTTCAAAGGTCTCCCTCCACGCTGTTCCCATCCTTTCCTTCCTGGCTATATCCATTTTTCCCTCGCTTAACCATCCTTTAGTCTGTGTACTATACATAGCAGATTTGGGGCGGTTTAGAGATGGATACTATTTGAGCATCGAACCAACCCTGAGGATTCGACTGGTCGTAGAACAAAATAATCGGCCCACGAATACCTTATCCTCCTGGTTGGGTCGATCTTGAATACCATGGCCACTATGGATGATATACTGGCTGCTTTAGCTTTAGTACAGGTAGAATTAGCAGCATCTCGCAATGAAACGGCTGCACTACAAGCCAAAGTAGAAAGGATGCAACGCAATCCTTTTAATGCAGGGAGTTCATCTCAAACGACCTCTAATGCCATGGTAGTGGAAATCCCCACCCCAATACCTTTAGCGCCCCCTGAGAAATTTACGGGCGACACACATAAGGTACAAGTATTTTTGTCACAAGTGCTATTACATTTCAATTGTAAACCTAAGGTATTTGCCACCAACCAAGCCAGGGTGTCTTTTCTCATATCATATTTGGCTGGCGACGCAGCACAATGGGCCGTTCCTTTAGTGAGAAATGAGGATAATTTGCTACATGATTGGAACGCTTTCAGAACCGAATTCGAGAAGACTTTTGATAGGCGTGCAGACACCTATGCTGCAGATAGAGAGCTGATAGTCATTAAACAAGGAACTAAAGATTTATTATCATATGTGAACACATTCAGAAGGTTGGTCACAGAAACTCGATGGCCTGAAGATAAACAATCGGCAGTCTTTTATCAAGGACTCAGAGAGGAATTGAAAGACTTAATAGCGCAAGTAGATCCTCAACCTCAAACATGTACAGCATTAATTGAACTTGCTATGAGATTGGATCATAGGATGAGAGAACGCAAAGGTGAACATGTTAGAAAGGAAAGATACCCCATACATTTCGTTAAACCGAAGACGTCGGAAACAGGAACAGCGTCTTCAGAACCTATGGAAATAGGAACAGTGAGAGCTGCATTAACTGGAGAAGAAAGGGAATATAGAAGACGGAATGGATTATGCCTTTATTGTGGGAAAAAGGGACATTACCTTCGTGAATGCCCTGTGAAACCCAAATTTGGACGTTCCAAATATAATACTGCAGCCGCTTCTGTACAAAACCCGAAGGTTGAGTCGGGAAACTAAAGAGCTGGCGACGTGAGGAAGGGGAGTCGTCAAGCAAGTTGGGAATCCCTTCATTACAGAAGAATAACTGTGGGTCTTAAGAACACTTTTTTATTGAGCTTCTCATATATGTGGATCAAAAATCTAATACCATTCGAGCCATGGTAGATTCCGGAGCAACCGGGTGTTTCATGGACATCAGAGAGGCAGAACGATTGAACATACCATTGGAGGAGAAGATGGAGCCCGAAGTGGTGCTTGCAGTAGATGGCAAACAATTGGAAGCAGGACCCATTCGGCATATCACTCAATCATGTGTAGTCGAGTGTTTACCAGGCCATCAGGAGCACTTATCGTTTAACATCATTTCTGCTCCTTCGTATGGTGTAATCTTGGGTCTACCATGGTTGTCATTACACAACCCAGACATCAATTGGGAAAAGAAGACAATGGTCCTGTCTTCAGAGTATTGTGCTACACATTGTTGGACATCATCAGAATCATGCATCCGGAAGATGCTCCACATTGCCACTGCTGCAGAGAAAGATACCGAACTGCCTTCATGTTATGACCAATATCAGGATATATTTTGTGATCAGAAAGCAGAAACACTTCCACCACACCGACCCTACGATTGTAGGATAGATCTCCAACCTGGATCCGTTGTGCCGTGTGGTCGGATATACGCACTCACTGAACCGGAAAATATCCACTTAAGGGAATATTTGGATAAATACTTAGAGTTGGGATTCATTCGTCCTTCCGCATCTCCAGCGGCCTCGCCTCTATTTTTTATTCCTAAGGCCAATGGGGAATTAAGAACCTGTATAGACTTTAGAGCTCTCAACTCTATCACTATCCGGAATCAATATCCTTTACCATTGATAACCGTTCTGCTTGAACAAGTCAAAGGAGCAGTGATCTACACGAAACTGGATCTGCGTGGAGCATACCATTTGGTTCGTATGCGCCATGGCGACGAATGGAAAACAGCCTTTAAAACCAGGTATGGCTTATTCGAATACCTGGTAATGCCCTTCGGGCTGTGCAATGCGCCAGCCGCATTTCAGTTTTTTTTAAATGATGTTTTGAGAGAGTTTTTGGACAAATTTGTGATCGTCTACATTGACGATATCTTGGTTTATTCCACACATGAAGAACAACATGTACAACACGTAAGTCTCATTCTTCAAGCTTTAAGGAAACATCAATTGTTTTGCAAACTTAGTAAATGCGAGTTTCATGTGTCTACAGTGGAATTTCTGGGTGTAATACTCACACCCAATGGTCAAGAGATGGCAGAAAGAAAAGTCAAAGCAATAGCAGAGTGGCCCAGTCCCAAGAACGTCAAAGACATTCAACGGTTTATGGGTTTTGCAAACTTCTACAGACGTTTCATCTCTAACTTTTCGGATAAAGCTGCTCCACTCACTCATCTAACAAAGAAAAGCATCCCGTTCATATGGACTCCAAAGACACAAGAGGCATTCGAAGAATTGAAGAAGGCATTCACCTCTGCTCCTGTATTAGGCCACGCTAATCCGAATCTCCCGTTTATTGTGGAAGCAGACGCCTCAGATGTGGCAATGGGTGCAGTCCTTTCACAAAGACACCCAGAAACAGGGCAACTACATCCAGTAGCATTCATGTCCAAGAAGTTCACCGCAGCAGAGCAAAATTACACCATCACAGAAAAGGAACTTCTTGCCATCAAAGAAGCCTTTGGAGAGTGGAGACACTGGTTGATGGGAGCGAAACATGCCATTACTGTGTATACGGACCATCGCAATTTACAGTATTTGAGAACGGTTCGTCTCTTAACCCCTCGTCTGTTAAGGTGGATGACATTCTTTGAAGAATACCATTTCATCGTCACCTTTAGACCAGGGAGCCAGAACAAGAAAGCAGACGCCCTATCACGACAAGATTCTACTGTCAGTTCTGTGGTGCCCGCAGAACGAGCTATCTTTGAGGAGCATAAGGTGATAGGAGTGATTCACACGGAGCAGTTCCTAAAAGACACACGTAAGGGCTTAAACACATTTCAGTGGAAATACTGGTTGAAACATCATCCCGAATGGATTCAGAAACAAGGGGTGTACATGAAAGGGAACCAATTGCTCATACCCACGATGCAGTTACGTTGCATGGTGTTTCAGTGGTGTCATGAAGACCCTAGTGCTGGCCATCAGGGAGGGGAGAAGACCTGCGAAAAGGTTTTGAGGCAATTCTGGTGGCCATCGGTGAGAAAGGATGTTCCTGAATGGATCAAAGACTGCATAATATGCGCTCAAAACAAACCATTGACTGGGAAAACACAAGGGTTGCTCCAACCATTACCCACACCAGAGGTGCCTTGGGAAAGCATCTCAATGGATTTCATTGTGGGATTACCTGCCGACAAAGGTCATACAGTCATTCTGGTAGTCATTGATTACCTCACCAAGATGGGACACTTCGTGGCGTGCAAAGCCCTTCCCACTGCGGGTCAATTGGCAAAGATACTCATGGAAAACGTGGTGAGATTACATGGTTTGCCAAAGGTTATAGTCTCAGATAGGGGCTCTCAATTCACTGCTAAATTCTGGAAGGCGTGGTGTTCATCCTTACAGATCTCTTCAGCTTTGTCAACCAGTTTCCACCCGCAAACCGACGGACAAACGGAAAGGTTGAATCGAACTTTAAAACAGTACTTGCGATGTTATGTGGATTGCAATACAGACATGTGGGTGGAATGGCTTTGGTTGGCGGAAATAGCCTATAACAATGCACTGCACAGCTCCACGAAACACACACCATTCTACAGTATATACGGTTTTCACCCTAGGTTCATCCCTTTCAGTTCTCCTATTAGAGGGGACCGTGTTCCTGAAGTCAGAGATAGGATATCTGCAATTCAGAATGTAATAGTAAATACCAGGAAACATGTGGTGAAAGCTAAGCTAATGTATAAGAAGCAAGCAGATAGACACCGTAAACAGGGACCTGTGTTTCAGAAGGGTGATCTGGTGTGGCTATCCACAAAAAACATTCGATTCAGACGATATAGCATATTCAACCCGCGCTATATTGGTCCTTTCCCTGTGATTAGACATGTGAACCCAGTTGCTGTAAAAATTGCTTTACCATCTCACATGAAAATCTACCCTGTGTTTCATGTATCGTTATTGAAATCAGCAGCTCGTCATGCTCGAGTACAGCCTCCTGCAGTGTGGGTGGATCAAGGGGAAGAGTATGAGGTTGCTAGAGTACTGGATTCCAAGGTCAGTAGAGCGAAATTGTGGTATTTGATTGCATGGAAGGGTTATGGTGCAGAAGAGAACTCTTGGGAACCTGCATCGGGAGTGCATGCTCCCAGATTGGTGGCTGCCTTCCACCGTCGTCATCCTAGGAAACCATGTGTCTGTCTGTGCCCTCCGGGAGGGGGATGTCCTGTTAGGGGGCATTGAGCTATAGAGGGCACAGCCGCCACAGACTACATTGCCCAGCAGCAGCAGCGCCATGCGCGACGTGATCGGAACACTTCCGGGTCACGTGATTACGGAGCATAACTGCACGGAGATCCGGCAGGACGCTGCCGATTATTTTGTGCACCAGAGGCTGGAGTTTTGGAAATCCAGAGTTGTTGGCGGCTGGTAAGGGTGCCTGTGGCACCATCGTTGGAGTATTGCCTAAGCTTCGTTTCAGCGCGTTTGTGGGGTTAACACACAGCGCTTTTCTTTTGATTGCACGGGATCGTGCTCTGAATCTGTGAGACCCTGGTACTGTTCGAGTCTGTGTTTGAGCAGAGAAGACGAGGGGATCTCTCCCTTGGTTATTGGGATTCTGTTGCCGGATTTACAAGTTGATAGCTGGGGCAAGGAGTGATTTGCATTGTCCCGGATTGTTCAGCTATTCCTGACTTCTTTGGGGATTGTCAAATTCGTAGGAGTTTTGTGTGGTTTATATTCTCCATGGACCTGTGGGTGAGAGTGACGTAACTCTCAGATTAACATTCAGTCTTTTCGTGGAGTACTTGTGTGTCATACTTTGGATTATGGAAAACGCCTGGCTCAACAAATGATGTTCATGCACTACATGCTTTTCTCTTTTCTTTACAGGAGTTGTGTATGAATTAAGAGAGGCATCTATGCTAGACAGGTAGTTGCTTACTCCATGTTTCAAGGTGATATTGTAGAATGTGTATAGCGCAGTCTGATACCCCTCATTGTTGTTACAGCCTCCCGAAGTTGGAAGACTTCTGATACACAACTCCTATGTGAATTCCAATGTATTTTTCTTTACAGGTTAGTGGTAGCTCCAATATTATACATTGTCACTAAGAAAGGACACGCTTAGAGTGGTTAGTAATTGTTTGTTCTTCTCTCTCCTTGTGTCTTCAAAGGTCTCCCTCCCCGCTGTTCCCATCCTTTCCTTCCTAGCTATATCCATTTTTCCCTCGCTTAACCATCCTTTAGTCTGCGTACTATACGTAGCAGATTTGGGGCGGTTTAGAGATGGATACTATTTGAGCATCGAACCAACCCTGAGGATTCGACTGGTCGTAGAACATCCCATGAGGCACAGGGTCAGACTGATTTGCATATAGCCATGTCTGAACTGGGGTGGCAGAGTGGGCTAAAGAACGGTGATGGATTAAACCCTGGTCTTTTGACTAGGTGTGAGTGTTTGATTGGTTCAGATGCTCCGTCCATTACCACCCCTTTTTGTACCGCCTTTGGGCGCCATAAGTGTGGCAGGGTATGCTCAGACGTGAGTCCCTTGCTCACTTTGCCACTGGATTCAAGCAAGCCGGGCTGAAGACGGCTGGAATGCCTGAAACTGGTCCTCAGAAGCTTATTTACGGTCCAGGGAAGGCATGGCTAGGCAGTTCGGGCTGGATTGTTCCCATGAGGCACAGGGTCAGACTGATTTGCATATAGCCACGTCTGAACTGGGGTGGCAGAGTGGGCTAAAGAATGGTGATGGATTAAACCCAGATCTTTTGACTTGGTGCGATTGTTTGATTGGTTCAGATGCTCCGTCCATTACCACCCCCTTTTGTACCGCTTTTTGCCGCCATAGGTGTGGCAGGGTATGCTCAGACGTGAGTCCCTTGCTCACTTTGCCACTGGATTCAAGCAAGCTGGGCTGAAGACGGCTGGAATGCCAGAAACCGGTCCTCAGAAGCTTGTTTCCGGTCCAGGGAAGGCATGGCTTGGCAGTTCGGGCTGGGCTGTTCCCATGAGGCACAGGGTCAGACTGATTTGCATATAGCCATGTCTGAACTGGGGTGGCAGAGTGGGCTAAAGAACGGTGTTGGATGAAACCCAGATCTTTTGACTGGGTCTGAGTGTTTGATTGGTTTAGATGCTCCGTCCATTACCATCCCCTTTTGTACCGCTTTTGGCCGCCATAAGTGCGGCAGGGTATGCTCAGACGTGAGTCCCTTGCTCACTTTGCCACTGGATTCAAGCAAGCCGGGCTGAAGATGGCTGGAATGCCAGAAATCGGTCCTCAGAAGCTTATTTACGGTCCAGGGAAGGCATGGCTTGGCAGTTCGGGCTGGCCTGTTCCCATGAGGCACAGGGTCAGACTGAATTGCATACAGCCATATCCGAACTAGGGTGGCAGAGTGGGCTAAAGAACGGTGATGAATTAAACCCAGATCTTTTGACTGGGTATGAGTGTTTGATTGGTTCAGATGCTCCGTCCATTACCACCCCCTTTTGTACCGCTTTTGGTCGCCATAAGTGTGGCAGGGTATGCTCTGACGTGAATCCCTTGCTCACTTTGCCACTGGATTCAAGCAAGCCGGGCTGAAGACGGCTGGAATGCCAGAAACCGGTCCTCGGAAGCTTGTTTCCGGTCCAGAGAAGGCATGGCTTGGCAGTTCGGGCTCGACTGTTCCCATGAGGAACAGGGTCAGACTGATTTGCATATAGCCATGTCTGAACTGGGGTGGCAGAGTGGGCTAAAGAACTGTGATGGATTAAACCCAGATATTTTGACTGGGTGTGAGTGTTTGATTGGTTCAGATGCTCCGTCCATTACCACCCCCTTTTGTACCGCTTTTGGCCGCCATAGATGTGGCAGGGTATGCTCATACATGAGTCCCTTGTTCACTTTGCCACTGGCTTCAAGCAAGCCGGGCTGAAGATGGCTGGAATGCCAGAAACCGGTCCTCGGAAGCTTGTATTCGGTCCAGGGAAGGCATGGCTTGGCAGTTCGGGCTGGACTGTTCCCATGAGGCACAGGGTCAGACTGATTTGCATATAGCCATTTCTGAACTGGGGTGGCAGAGTGGGCTAAAGAATGGTGATGGATTAATCCCCAGATCTTTTGACTGGGTGTGAGTGTTTGAATGGTTCAGATACTCCGTCCATTACCACCCCCTTTTGTACCGCTTTTGGTCGCCATAAGTGTGGCAAGTTATGCTCAGATGTGAGTCCCTTGCTCACTTTGCCACTTGGAGTTCTGGACTTTTTGGTTCCGTCCAGAGGTGTCAGGGAACAACACCCAAAGACCCCGGAGTTCCACCTGCCTTGGTGCGCAAATGAACAGAAACACGGGCTTCTCGAAGGTGGCGTCAAAGACCAAAGGTTTATTACTGCAGGGACACAGAAGTCACAGAGTCTACACACGGGCAGAATCTAGGAGCCTGTTCGATTTGTACATTGAGGGTTGCTCCTTATATACTAAAAATTGTGCTTCAGGCAAATATTTCACATGTTAGTACATTCCGAAACCTTTGTGTCTTAAACAATAAATATTTGGCGTTACACAGGAACTGTCGATAATATCTGATGCCAAACATCACGAAGAGGGGTTCCCACTAGTTCATCACAATCCCTTGTCAATATTGCATTCAAGAGCCGGACCGCCTCATCGTAAAGTTCGTTACCTCCCCCTAATAAAGATTCAGAAAGAAAGGAACGGAGCCAGGTGTGGAAGATGGCAAAGTGGGATAGGAGATGTTTGTGGGTCGTAAATGGGCAAGGCTACCGGCTTCGGCCGCCTAATCATGATCAGGACAATGGACACGAGAACCAGTTCAGGTGGGCTGGCCTCGGGCAGAGGAGGCAGCCTTTGTTGAGTCATGCGGCTACAGCGTGATCTGGTTTAAGGTGCACGTGTGACTAAAGAGGTGAATCTCCGGCTAAGGCTACGTGTCCTTAATCGAAATGAAGTGATCAGAGGTATTGCATATGTGAGGGCAAGAAACACAAAATGGCTGCCATGATCTAAGATGGATGCCATGGGTAGATCGGAAATGTGTTCATAACAGGAGTACTCTTGCTCGTAGCGTAGCGAAAACACTAGGATATACTAAATGGATCATTTGCGGTTCGCTGATACTAATATTATGTATTTCCGACAATATTGAAAACACGGGTTCAAATCGTCACGGAACCTCAGACCCTCCTTTTGCCCTTACATAGGCAATTAATCAGTCTATGTCAGAATCTAATTCTATGCTCATTAGGTCAGTGACATGCTGTTGTATCATCATCCTTTCTCGTGCCTTTTTTCCAACCGCAGGTGGTTTCCTAAAACAAGTTGTAGCACAAAGACTACACAGAGCAGGACCACACTGGACAATCAGGCAACATGAGAATAGGAATACTAGGATGACACCAATGACCATAAGAACCTTCCATCCCCACGCTGAGATCAGAGTCCAAAACCACTCCATAAAGGACCAGTTTCCCTCATCTACATGTATGGAATCGGAGATCTTATGTAGCTTTGAGATCGCCTCATAGACTGTTGGAGCATTATTAGGAATAAAGACACAGCAGCTCGATTGGATCATTCTGCATACCCCACCTCGGTCTGCAAGTATAACGTCTAGAACCATACGGTTCTGCAACGTCATGAGTCTATCCGCCTGAAGCTCAGCTGTCAAATTGCTAAGGGCACCAGCAGTTTCGGTAATAGTAGATTCAACTACCCGTGTTAGCTGACGTATGTTTCTACTATTGGCCATAGGCCCCCAGAACGGAAGGAAGCCTTTGAAGAAGTCTCCAGCTTCCTGACCAGCAGTATCTTCTTTGCTGAAGACACCTCTCGCTACTCTGGTTCTGTGGTAATCAGATGAAGCAGTGTATGTTGGAGGTAACAGTCGAGCAATGTAACATGAACCTGCAAAGTCGGCAGGCAACCATGTATATGCTCTGTCTCGACAGATGAAGTAGGTACCCCTAGCAGTGAGAAAAGCAGGGGAAGAGTTAGACGGAAATACATAAGTCTCTACGCACTCACTCCTCCCTAGCTGAGCTCTCGGATTTCTCCCATTACCTTGCAAGCAGACCTGACCTCGGTGAGGTACGACCCAGATTGGAGTTGAGCTTTTACGCTTGCTTTCTCCTAAACTAAGGCGATACTCTGAAGTATTCCAACTTAAATACACTCGTAGTTCGTCTCTAGGGTATGATGGAGTATTATTGACATCCTTGATCATGTCAATAATTCCCTGGACTAAAGCTTTGTTGGCAGAGTTATATTTAGTGGAACGTGGTGGACGCGGAGGATAGGTCTCAAGGGCATAAGCAAAGATGGTTTGAAGGGCCTGAAATGATCCATTGTAGCTGAAAGGCAAAACCAGATAGGGAATACCTTTATCCATAGTGTGGGGTATCAAGCCACACACCCAGCAGTCTGTAGTGTTAACTACTAGTTGGTGTTGGTGCAAGAGCTGTACAAAAGTGTTGTTAATGAATTCTGAACGTCGGGCTTGCTCATGTTCAGGAAACGAGTGAAAAGAGTGTATAGAAGAAACAGTAGAAGTAGCAGGATCAAGGGGAGGTACTGTAGTAACTGGCACAAAAATCATATTTATACTAAAGACAATTCCACCCACCAATGTTGCTAAGATAATCAAAAATGTAACGGTACATTGCATCAAAAAGCATTTGCTACGAAGAATTCTGTACAGTCTGTTTCTGCGAACATAAATCACATTTTCTCGTTGCAGCGCAGGAAGCTCCATCTTCTACAATCCGCTCGCGACCACTGATGATGTGTACGTAGATGAAAATGCCTCTATCAGCCCTGGGAGTTCCCAGAACTAACAGAAAGATCGACCTTGTGTCAGACCCCTGCAGATTCAAACTAGGCACACAGCCACGACCCTACGGCTACCCAGACGGCAAGGCAATTTAAAAACAATAAACAATAGCAAACTTCCTGGCTGAAGGCAAAAGTTCAATATATCAAAATCACAATATGCAGTTGCCTGCTTTATTTGTCCATTTTACGTTTTCTCAGATTGTATCGCTGCTTCGCAGGTACTGTCTGGTCGGGAAATAGTGTATCACTAGCAGCTGTTGCAGTGTTTAAGTTCGCAGATAGCAAAGTTTCTTCTGATGCTGGAGACAACTGTTCAGTGTTCAAAAGAGTTTTTTCAGGAGGAAAGTCAGATTTCGGAGTGTCAGTAATCAATTCGGCATCGCTGAAAGGGATGAACTTCGGTGTGCTGTCAGTTTCGGAGGCACCAATTCCCTTTTTCACCCAGTTGTCGTAAGGTAGCGGCAAGGGTACACGCTTAACGTGAGATGCGTGCACCCAGTGTTTGCGGCCAGCTACACGAACGGCTGTCCTCGTTGTCAGCAGGATCTGGAAGGGGCCGACAAATCTGGGCTGAAGGTTCTTCGTCCTCGCGAAATTCTTGATTACAACCAGGTCCCCTGGTTTCAGCTGATGCCCTGGACTCTCCGGAGGTTTTGGCAATGCATCAAAGACCTGTTGATGAATAAGACTCAATTTAGCAGTCAAGTCGTAAAGGTAGTCTATCAACATAGGGTATTCTATGGAACAAAACTGTTTAGGCCTCGGCACTCCCCAAATATTTGCCGGACGGCCAAAAACAATTTCATAAGGACTAAGCCCTACTCTAGAATGTACAGTTGCTCTTGTTGATAACAAAGCCAAAGGAAGTGCGTCTGGCCAAGCCAAACCTGTGGATGCCTGTATTTTAGCTATCTTCAGCTTGAGGGTGCCATTATAACCCTCCACTAAACCAGCTGACTGGGGATGGTTCGCACTGTGAAATTTTTGTTTCAGCCCTAGGCCTGCACACACACTCTGCATAACTTTCCCTATAAACTCACTTCCGTTATCTGACCATACAATCCGTGGCATGCCATACCTAGGGAAGTATTCTTTGAGAAGGATTTTGGCAGTTGATAGGGCAGTATTGTCCTTCAGTGGGTATGCTTCTATCCACCTGGAAAAAGCACAGACCACCACCAAGACGTATTTTAAATTATTACAGCGTTCCATGTGAATGAAGTCTAACTGAATCACTTCAAAGGGGCAGGAAGGAGGAGCGAAATGACCAGCTGGAGTTGGAGTTCCCTTGCCAGGATTATGCATCAAGCACACCATACAATTTTTCACCACTCTTTCTGCACATTTACTTATTCCATCATTCTTCCAGACCGGAGCCAACGTCTTACAGATCCCTTTAGAACTTATATGCGCTACTCCATGCGCCATTGTCACCACTGCAAGCACATACGCATCCGGCAACATCCAACGCTGCTGTTCTGTCAAATCAATCCAACATCCATTTGAATCCAACTTGCCCGTACTCTCTCTCCATACACGTTTCTCTTCCTCAGTTGCTTCTTTCTGAATCTCTCTCACACTTTCCATTGTATCTTCACACATTCCAGACTCAGCAATCCATCTTGCAGACGTAGCAACATACATTCTACTCATCATGTCTCTAGCTGTTTGTTTAGCAATTTCATCAGCAAAAGCATTCCCACGACCAACATCATCCCTGATTGCTTTATGAGCACTGCACTTTACTATCGCAACTTCAGTCGGCAAGGTTAGTGATTCCAACAAGTCGTTAACTAGCTGACCATGTTGAATCTTAGTCCCATGGGACGTAATGAAACCTCTTTCTCTCCACAACCGGCCAAAACTATGGGCCACGCCAAATGCGTACTGACTATCTGTGAAAACATTCACTCTCTTTCCCTCAGCTAAAACACATGCTCTCGTTAGGGCTATTAATTCTGCAGCTTGGGCAGAATTCTGACTCACTCTTGCAGTCTCCACAATCGTCTTCAAAGTCGTTACTGCGTAAGCAGCAGTCACATCACCATTCTCCAATTTAAAACATGACCCGTCCACATACAGCGTACCATCCGGATCTGATAATGGAGTATCTTTCAAATCGATGCGTCCTTTTGTCTCTTCCTCCGTTTTGAAACAGCAATCATGTGGCTCGGAATCACTCGACTCTTGATTAGCCGGCAACAGCGTTGCTGGATTCAATATGTTACATCTTTTGATCTGAATATGACTCGCTAGTAATGTCAACTCGTAACCAGATAATCTCGCACTAGTAAGGTGTTGTGTCTTGGTTCGATTCATGAGTGTGTCCACTGCATGAGGAACCATGACCACTAGCATGTTGTTCATCACCAAACCAGCAGATTGTCGAATGGAAGCCGCAGCTGCCGCTGTAGCTCTCAAACAACTAGGCAACGCTCTAGCTACCGGATCCAATGTTGATGAAAAATACGCACAAGGGCGTTGTTTATCACCAAACTTCTGTGTCAGAACACTCAACGCGCAACCTTCTCTCTCGTGAACGTAGAGCGTGAATGGCTTACTGTAATCGGGTGTACCCAATACAGGAGCTGAACATAAGGCTTTCCGTAATTCAGTGAAACTCTCTTGACATTCATCAGACCATGGCACCGGACTCGGAACGTTTTTCCCAGTCAAAGCTACCAACGGTTTCGCTAAAAGAGAAAAATTTGGGATCCACTGCCTACAGTAAGAGGTAATACCTAGGAAGGCACGTACTTCCCTCTGTGTGCGTGGAACACTCATTTGCGTAATTGCTTTTATTCTTTCTGGGGTCAACTTCCTTCCCTCCTTTGACAAGAGATGACCTAGGTAGGTCACTTCTTGGCAGCAGTATTGCATCTTGGAAGGTGACACCTTGTGATTCAAATCAGACAAATGATGCAATAACGATACTGTAGCTGCTTTGCAAGTTTCCTTGTCATCGGCAGCCACTAAAAGATCATCTACGTACTGTACTAGGGCAGAACCTGGAGGAAGGACAAAAGAATCTAGCTGGCTTTTTAATGCTTGACTATAAATAGATGGACTTTCACAGTAGCCTTGTGGAGCGCGTTTAAATCTAAAACTGCGACCTCCTAGACAGAAGCCAAAAATATCCCTACTTTCCTCGGCTATCGGAATGCTGAAAAAGGCATTCTTTAAGTCTACGACTGAGAACCAAGTGGCTGTAGCAGGAATCAATGTTAACAAGGCAGTAATGTCTGGAACCACAGGAAACTGCGGAATCACAATCTTATTGACTTCTCTAAGGTCAATGACAAATCTATATACTGGAGGCTTTGTAGGGTCAGTTCGTTTCAGAATCGGCAATACAGGGCTATTACAAACATTTCCTCGAGTTTCTTCAACCACACCTTTCTTAATTAAGTCTTGTACAATCAATAACAGTGCACGTTCTCCTTCACTAGATATTTTATATTGAGGAATTCTTGGAAATTTTACATTGGCTTTCAAAGTAACTACATAGGGTGGTATTTCTAAAAGGCCTACATCATTAGGACCAGTCGCCCAAAGAGAATCTGGGAGTGAACGTAGCTCTGGTGGGAGTGCATCCATTGACAAGTACATCGGAGAAATGATTCTTTTACCCAATGTAAACTGTACCCCTTCCGGAGAACAGTACAATGTCGCATATAGTCGTTTTAACAAATCTAAACCAAGCAGATTTTCATTACAACCTGTCGTCAAAATCAAGGGTGCTTTCAATTGACACGGTCCAACAGAAATAGACAAAGGACCAGATATCGGGTTGTAAACAGGGGCGCCTGAAAAACCTACGGAAACATTTGTTGAGCCAGACAAAGGTGCGCCAGGGAGTTTCGCATGAATGATAGAACTTTTTGCGGCACCAGTATCCAACAGAAACGGTTCGACTACACCTGATGTTGCTACTGCGACATAAGGCCCACTCTGATCCACTGGAACTGATACTACTCCCTCTCTCTGTCTATGGCTGTCCTAGTACCCATTTTGTTGAAATCCCTCGTCCGCTTCACAATAATCTTCAACAAGGTATTGTTGAGATCTATTCTGCTGAGTAGACTGTCCATTCCGCTGATCAAAGTGATTGGAGGGACGATCATTCGTTTGTGGAGGCATAGCACCTCGCCCTCGACCTCTAGAATTCTGCACAAAACCACCACGACCTCTCTGAGCTGCTGCTGCATTATTTTGCGCTAAGATCGGACACTCATTTTTGTAGTGACCCTCTTTCTTACAGTACGCACACTGGTTCCACTGATATTGAGGCCTCGCTGAACTATAATCTGTCCTTTGATACGAATTCTGTTGCATATTAGTCTGGTTCGTGCGAGGCGGATACGCCTGCTGTAAAAGAACTTTAGTTTTTAAATCTTTCGTTTTCTTTTCTGATTTCTCCTTTTCCTCTTTATCCCTGTTTTCGTAGTACTGTGCAGTCGCAAGTATTTGCGCAGTTGTAGAAACAGCCCACGCACTCTCTGAATCTTTTAATTTATTGCATAACTCAGGTAACAGATTATGCACAAATTTATCGACAAACAATCTCTGTCCTCCTTCTGTGCTCATATCCTGACCACTATGATCTACAAAAGTCTCTTCGAACCTCGTGAAGAAGTCGGAGACACTTTCGTCTTTCTTCTGCTTGCATGCTGATAATTTATCCCAATTAACACGCAATGCAGGCATCAGAGTTTTCATTAAATCAATTATTCTACCTGGAAGATTAGCAATTAGGGGTTCGGGTTTTGCACCACCTACTTGCTGACCATCCGCTGCAGTGATAGCTGCCCAATCACCACCTAAGGCTACTTGATGATCCTCCCTACGAATTTTGGCCCACACTGGTTGTGGAACTACATTGCCAAATAACATGTCGATGTCTGCTAAGTTCATTATACAAGCCTCAACTGTCTGTGTCAATTCCTTGTAATATCCAGCAGGATTCTTACGCGGATCTGGCAAGGCCTGTTTTACCGCTAGCACTTCAGCTCGCTTCCATGGAATGTGTATCCACACTCGTTGGAACTGTGCTGGAGCAGCTGCAATACCCGCAACCGCATCAGCTTGCACAGCTTCGCGCCAAATTGGAGGAACTTCCCTCATAGGATATTGGCGACTTAACTTCATTTTGCCTTTCTCTAAATCTCTCGGCGAACGAAGAGATGGATCATTCCTGAAACTTAAAATCAGTTCCATCGCTTCTTCGATATTGTCACCCACTATCATTCCAGCAGCAAACTCTTTCTGAATTTTAATTAAATCTTCCAAGTCTGATTCAACATCATCTTCCTCTATTTCCTCACGTAACAACGAGCACATCTCATCGAAGACGTACCGTTGCGTTGGTTCCTTCCACTGCATAAACGTATCTAGTACATCTCTCGTACTATATCTCCTAACTTTCGTAACCCATCTGAGAGCCATGGAATCTAAAATTCCCCGTTCTTCAGTACTTGGTAACTGACTACGTCTCTGAACTGAATCAGGAGTAGGAGTCTTAATTAAAGATTTATATAAAGGAGACAGTATACTAGCAACAGAATCAGTGATTTTTCGACGTACAGAAAGTGGAGTTAACACACTCGCAGATGTATTGAACGCAGTAGAGGTAGGAACAGATAGCGGAGCAGTAGGAGTATCGAGGAAAATAGTTTGCGGAACATTAGGTGTAAGTGAAATAGATACAGGTATAGAAGTCGGCAATCCAGGAAGAGGAGGAGCCGTAGGAACATTCACATTAATCACAGGAGGTACAGGAGCTTGATTCTGAGGGACAGGAGCAGGAATACCAGGTTGTCCAGCAACCGGCAATTGAACATTTGGTACAGGCGGAGCCGTAGCACCTTGTGCATACGGTGGAGGTGACCGTAACAAATAAGACAACAGAGGATCGTTTTCGGAATCCTCTAGTATCTTAGCTGTTTTCGATGGCAAAGCAGGATAGCATTTGTCAATCGCTAAATTACGCTCTCTAACGGCCACCTCAATAGCCTTCTCGCACTCATTATCTTGAAGCTGTTTAGTCGCTTGCTCTAGAGTTAACTCTTCTTGCTCTTTCTGTTCTTTCTTTAACCTTTTCATTTCTCTCTGTTTGGATTCTTTCCGCCAGTAACGGAAAGAATCAAACATTGCCGGCCGGGCTTTCTTCTTAAACAGTTTCGCTTCTAAATTGTCAAGAATCTCGGGTTCAAAACTACCATGTAATGGCCAACTAAGGACACCATCTTTTGTAGTGTAGCGGACCCATACCTCATTATAAGATATAGGACCCACACCAAATTTACAATATAGGTCATATAGGGGAGTCCCAATCGGAGGAACCAGACAGGAATCCTCCAATCGTGAGTCACGGTTGCAACTAAAACAAGACAACATTTTCCGACTTACCATCTTCAGTCCGGAACACAAGACAAACAAAACACGGAACAAATATGTGCACTCGAACCAAGAACTTAGGCCTACCAAAACCAAACTAATGTATCGATACCCAAACTGAACCAAATAGATTATCGTAACCAGAACAACTAGTGATAATCTTACGAAACCAAATCAAACTAAGAACCGATCAAGGATTTTTAACAATCCTCACAAAGTAACCAGCTAGCTATCACTAAATACTTAACTGAGGCACTGAAGACGTCACCAAGGAGAAACCCGTCACGTTTCGCTGTACTAAGGCTGCACCTCGGGTCCAAGACAGGGCGACGGTCAAGGCAACGGCCCACTGCAGCCGTCCTGAACGGGAACCCTCGTGGAAGAGAACGTCAGGGCCACTTTTGCGATATACCGGGATCGATGAAGTGGGGCGCCTCCCTCAGGAATCTTCACACGAAGCTTCTCGAACTCTTCAGGCTTTTGGACCGGTACCGAATGACGTCGCCCCACGTTGGGCGCCAATTGGAGTTCTGGACTTTTTGGTTCCGTCCAGAGGTGTCAGGGAACAACACCCAAAGACCCCGGAGTTCCACCTGCCTTGGTGCGCAAATGAACAGAAACACGGGCTTCTCGAAGGTGGCGTCAAAGACCAAAGGTTTATTACTGCAGGGACACAGAAGTCACAGAGTCTACACACGGGCAGAATCTAGGAGCCTGTTCGATTTGTACATTGAGGGTTGCTCCTTATATACTAAAAATTGTGCTTCAGGCAAATATTTCACATGTTAGTACATTCCGAAACCTTTGTGTCTTAAACAATAAATATTTGGCGTTACACAGGAACTGTCGATAATATCTGATGCCAAACATCACGAAGAGGGGTTCCCACTAGTTCATC
The DNA here is from genome assembly GCF_964263255.1 of Lissotriton vulgaris. Lineage (NCBI taxonomy): Eukaryota > Metazoa > Chordata > Amphibia > Caudata > Salamandridae > Lissotriton > Lissotriton vulgaris. The sequence continues at coordinate 1,803,443,832 of NC_141694.1, read as the reverse complement.
ACAATCCCTTGTCAATATTGCATTCAAGAGCCGGACCGCCTCATCGTAAAGTTCGTTACCTCCCCCTAATAAAGATTCAGAAAGAAAGGAACGGAGCCAGGTGTGGAAGATGGCAAAGTGGGATAGGAGATGTTTGTGGGTCGTAAATGGGCAAGGCTACCGGCTTCGGCCGCCTAATCATGATCAGGACAATGGACACGAGAACCAGTTCAGGTGGGCTGGCCTCGGGCAGAGGAGGCAGCCTTTGTTGAGTCATGCGGCTACAGCGTGATCTGGTTTAAGGTGCACGTGTGACTAAAGAGGTGAATCTCCGGCTAAGGCTACGTGTCCTTAATCGAAATGAAGTGATCAGAGGTATTGCATATGTGAGGGCAAGAAACACAAAATGGCTGCCATGATCTAAGATGGATGCCATGGGTAGATCGGAAATGTGTTCATAACAGGAGTACTCTTGCTCGTAGCGTAGCGAAAACACTAGGATATACTAAATGGATCATTTGCGGTTCGCTGATACTAATATTATGTATTTCCGACAATATTGAAAACACGGGTTCAAATCGTCACGGAACCTCACACTGGATTCAAGCAAGCCGGGATGAAGATGCTGGAATGCCAGAAATCGGTCCTCGGAAGCTTATTTCCGGTCCAGGGAAGGCATTGCTTGGCAGTTCGGGCTGGACTGTTCCCATGAGGCACAGGGTCAGACTGATTTGCATACAGCCATATCTGAACTAGGGTGGCAGAGTGGGCTAAAGAACGGTGATGGATTAAACCCAGATCTTTTGACTGGGTGTGAGTGTTTGAATGGTTCAGATACTCCGTCCATTACCACCCCCTTTTGTACCGCTTTTGGTCGCCATAAGTGTGGCAAGTTATGCTCAGATGTGAGTCCCTTGCTCACTTTGCCACTGGATCCAAGCAAGCCGGGCTGAAGACGGCTGGAATGCCAGAAATCGGTCCTCGGAAGCTTATTTCCGGTCCAGGGAAGGCATGGCTTGGCAGTTCGGGCTGGACTCTTCCCATGAGGAACAGGGTCAGACTGATTTGCATATAGCCATGTCTGAACTGGGGTGGCAGAGTGGGCTAAAGAACGGTGATGGATTAAACCCAGATCTTTTGCATGGGTGTGAGTGTTTGATTGGTTCAGATGCTCCATCCATTATCACCCCCTTCTGTACCGCTTCTGGCTGCCATAAGTGTGGCAGGGTATGCTCAGAAATGAGTCCCTTGCTCACTTTGCCACTGGATTCAAGCAAGCTTGGCTGAAGACGGCTGGAATGCCAGAAACCAGTCCTCAGAAGCTTGTTTCTGGTCCAGGGAAGGCATTGCTTGGCAGTTCAGGCTGGACTGTTCCCATGAGGCACAGGGTCAGACTGATTTGCCTATAGCCATGTCTGAACTGGGGTGGCAGAGTGGGCTAAAGAACGGTGATGGATTAAACCCAGATATTTTGACTGGGTGTGAGTGTTTGAATGGTTCAGATACTCCGTCCATTACCACCCCCTTTTGTACCGCTTTTGGTCGCCATAAGTGTGGCAAGTTATGCTCAGATGTGAGTCCCTCGCTCACTTTGCCACTGGATTCAAGCAAGCCGGGCTGAAGACGGCTGGAATGTCAGAAACCGGTCCTCGGAAGCTTGTTTCCGGTCCAGGGAAGACATGGCTTGGCAGTTCGGGCTGGACTGTTCCCATGAGGCACAGGGTCAGACTGATTTGCATATAGCCATGTCTGAACTTGGGTGGCAGAGTAGGCTAAAGAACGGTGATGGATTAAACCCATATCTTTTGACTGGGTGTGAGTGTTTGATTGATTTAGATGCTCCGTCCATCACCACCCCCTTTTGTACAGCTTTTGGCCGCCATACGTGTGGCAGGGTATGCTCATACATGAGTCCCTTGCTCACTTTGCCACTGGATTCAAGCAAGCCGGGCTGAAGACGGCTGGAATGCCAGAAACCGGTCCTCGGAAGCTTGTATTCGGTCCAGGGAAGGCATGGCTTGGCAGTTCGGGCTGGACTGTTCCCATGAGGCACAGGGTCAGACTGATTTGTATAGAGCCATGTCTGAACTGGGGTGGCAGAGTGGGAAAAAGAATGGTGATGGATTAATCTCCAGATTTTTTGACTGGGTGTGAGTGTTTAATTGGTTCAGATGCTCCGTCCATTACCACCCCCTTTTGTACTGCTTGTTTAGGTTTTGTAGCATTGACCAAAGAATCTCTATCGTAGAACCGGGCCCTCTTGTAGGCTTCTCTAATTAGTCGATGAGGGTATCCACGGTCCAGAAATTTCTTCTTCATAGTTACTGCTTGGATGTCATAGTCTTTTAAGTTCGTACAATTGCGCCTGACTCTAAGGAATTGTGAAAACGGAATACCATTCTTTTGGTTTCTCGGGTGGTACCTTTGGAAGTGGAGGAGGGTGTTTCTTGCAGTTGGTTTGGTATATAAATCTACCTCCAGTTTTCCATTGTTGTGTCTAATTAGAATATCTAAGAATTCTACTTGTTGGCAGTCAGTGTGGGCTGAAAAGCGTAGATTGACATTGGTCAAGTTCAGCCAAGTCAAGAAATCTTTCAGAGTCTGTTCCCCATCGGTCCATATAAAAAAGATGTCATCAATATATCGGTACCAATGGGAAACAGACTCATAAAAGAGGGCGATTTCGTTATAGATGAACTTAGACTCAAAGAGCGACATATATATGTTCGCTATTGAGGGAGCTACTGAGGCCCCCATGCTTACGCCCTTTATCCGGAGGTATAACGACTCTCCTTTAGGACTAGGCGGAGACATTCCTTAATGAAAGGTTTGTAACCCGATATGTGGTGCTGGTCTTATAAACCACATTACTGCATCTATTGCTTCTGTTTGAGGAATGTTACTATATAATGATTCGATATCTAGAGTTACTAGAATATCTCTAAGTGGATTAAACATGAGGAGTTCTACTTTAGATATTATGTCTCCTGTATTATAGGAAGGACTGAAAGGGATGTAAGGTCTTAAAATGTTGTCAATGTATTTTGAGAGTGCTTCTGTTGGTGTACCTATAGTAAAAACTATGGGATGATAAGGGGGGTCCGATTGGTGTTTGTGTATCTTGGGTACACCATAGATACAAGATATTTTCTTGTCCGATTTGTTTAGAAAGTCAAATTCTTTATTGGTTATGATATTTGCTTCAAGTGCTTTGGAGGTGATATTTTGAATAGTTTTAACAATTCTTTCTGTTGGTTTGGCTGTGATTCTTTTATAGAAAATTGGGTCATTTAGCATTTTTAGCATGTTTTCGTAGTCATTCGAATTTATAAGAACAATACCTCCACCTTTGTCACAACATTTGATGGCCAAAGTTTTGCTCTTAAAAGCAGTAAGGGAGGTGAATTCCTCTTTACTGATATTGTATCTAGGTTTAGGGACAAAATGAAGAGCTTGTTCTAATCTTTGCAAGATGACCTTTTCAAATATAGCCACTTCTGGGCCTATTTGTTCTAAGGTAGGCGTAAAGGTAGAGGGTAGAGCTACTAGATGTTCAATTCTAGTGTCGCAATCAGTTATATCTTTGTTTGCAAAGAATTTTTTTAATCTAATCTTTCTGAAGGAAGAATGAATATTTTGATGTAATTCAAAGATGTTGGCGTAAGAATTGAGGACAAAGGAAAGTCCTTTAGACAGTAGCGACATGCTAGCCGTATCAAGGTTGTGGGATGATAAGTTAAAGGTGGGTAATATATCCCTTTTTTCCAGTATTGTTTGTTGCGAGTTTGGAGATAGTGGTGGGGTTCTGGGGGATACTGATGGTTTTGATAGTGGCCTCTGGATTGGTTCTGGAATCTTACTTTTGGGCGCCCCTTGTTGCACCACACTGGCCTAAAAATGGTTGGCGGATGTTTCTGCGTCCATTTTTGGGATTATATGGCCCTTCATTGTTATAGTTTGAATTTCCTTCTCCCTCTGAATCAAACGTATCAGAGAAGGTGTTAATTTTTGGGAAGTTCGGGTTCGATTCTCCCTGATAGTGGTCTTGTTTATAAAGCCTATCATTGAGGTATGGATATCTACGCTCAATGGTGTGAAATCTTTTATCCTTTATGAATTTGTCATTCTTTCTTTTTGACAAATATTCAGTAAAGGACAAAATATCTTTTTTAGCATCTTCCAATTGCTTAGTAGCTTCTTCTAATGTGTTGGATTTCTTTATTTTTACTTCTAACTCTTCTATTTCCTTTTTTAGGGACAAGGCCAGTTGTTTAGAGGTTTCTATGATGAGGATCATAAGATCTCGCGAACATCTGCTGGCTATCAAGCTCCATTTATGTAGAAATTCTTTAATGTCTACAAATAGGCCAGGGATGTTACGATCTCGTAATCCCTGTGGGATGACTCCCACCTTAAGATAATTGATCATACTAAAGTTAATCTCAGAAGAGGGGGGTTCGGGAGTTCCAGATGTAGAGCTGTCCTACCTCGCGGCGCAGCTGCAATGGTTGGCTAAATGGGTGGATGGACAGGACCAGGATCTTTTAACGAATACAACCCACAAACCCGTCCAGAGACAACTAATAACTACACTTATTACCCGACTGTAGAGATTTCACACCCAGGAGTGCTCCTACAAGGGGCGCTCTACTGTTGGAAGAGGTGCCAAAAACACACAGCCGGTCAGATGCTGCATACCCCAGGCCTGCTCCTGTTTGGGACCCTGTGCGGGATATGGCCTACACTTATCACAGAGTCACAACTGATAGGCTGGACTGAGGCCGGAGTCAGGACAGTAGGCATCCTACATCAAGACAAGTAATTGATCCCACTAGAGAAATTTTTAGACCAATACAGGCTACCTGGAGGTCAGTTTTTCACCTACCACTCATTAGTGAAAGCAATTAAAGAGCCATGAGGTCCAACTCTGAGAGAACTGCAAATGCACGACACACTACAGGTCCTGACCACACCTGGTTCTGCGAACCACCTAGTAAAATGGCTCTACAGAACTTTGATAGGTATGGTAAGAACACCACTAGAGAGGGTCAGGAGTAAGTGGAATGGAGCACTGGGGAGATAATTAGAATACAGAGAGTGGGCTAAAATACTCCAAAGTGCAAAGAAAATCTCTAGAAACACTGCACTAAAACTCATTCAGTTCAATTACATACACATGGTATACCTCACCCCACATCGCCTGAATATCAAGTATGGTGGAGGAACACGAGAATGCCCCAGATGTGGACAGCAGGATGTGGAATTTTTACACTTGACCTGGAGTTGTTCAGTAATACGAGACTATTGGGAAGCAGTACTAGCCCAAATAAATGCGACTTTGGCAAGGAACCTACCAAATACAGTGAGGATATGTCTTTTGGGACTTTTTCCAAAGAGCAAAGGCTAAAAAGGTGGTCTCATGGTTTATAGACCTGGCACTAGTTCTAGAACTTAGATGTGTGACTATGGCTTGGAAGTCCCAGAGAGGCCCCAGAGTGAAAACCTGGGAACAAGATTGGTAGGCAAAGCCAGAGGAAAGAGCCATACAGCAAGAGGAGATGAGGGGTATCAAACAACGCCCAATTGCAGATCCATGACTGAGATAATGAGGGCTTGGTACACTAGGACATTGAACTGAACATGTGACAAGGTTAATACAGGGGGGGGAATACAGAAATAGATACGGATTGAAACATGGCGGAAATTAGGGAATATGGTTAACAACAGAGTACACGAAGAAGAGGTGGGTAGACCCTTGGTAGGGGGGTCTCTCTTCCCCCGCATCACACCAACATGACCCTTCCATGCAATAGAAAAACAAGAACTAAGCACTACAGGACTTCACATATTTAGGTTGCATCCCAGTTCCAGGGATAGGTTGTTGTTATTTTAATATATTAGACAGACGATCCATATCAGAAATACGTATAGAGAGTAGCTCCCCTGAGCACATACTACGGTAACACAGAGTACAAAATATCCTCAGGAAAGAGAAATATCAAGTGGAGCCTGAACAATGAGGTTGAACATTGATGCAAAATGCTAAGACTTAAAATGTATATTATACATAACGTAAAGCAAGAATGCAGAATTGATATGCAGATATACCTTAGAGAAAATGTATATGAAACATTATGTAACCGATCTTATGTATAACTGTACAAATTATAAATGCAAATAAAAAATATATTTAAAAAAATCATGGATGTTGTGTATGTGAAAGTAAAGCACATACCAACATTTTGCTTTACATTCAGGTTAGCTCAGCCTTTTACATATTCAGCGTTGTTCAGTGTTCATTTAGCCAAAACAGAACCAGCCGACATGTGTTTTGTCGCACAGTGGCAGAACAAAAAACCTGAGGAACCATGTGCACATCCAGATATTGTCTTGGATATTCATTTAACCACACTTTACAATGATCAGGTATAACTAGACATTGAGAAAGCAAAGCATCCCCGGTGTGAACTCTGTGTCCCACAAGTAATTCCCATGGGCAAGAGGCGATATGACATCATCACTTCTATGAGATAGCAAATCAACTACAGACAGTAGTACTGCAATAGTTACAATAGTTACGCACAACAATGCAGCATTACATCACCAATCAAAGACACCTATCCCATCAAATTTACACAACAGGCAAATAATTGTGGTAGTTGAATCACCTCAGCTATCATCCAAAGGCCCAGACTTTGCAGCAAGCTGCTCCCTCATACACACAACACATCTCCTATTGCAACTAACAACAACCTCTCTAAGGGCATATCGTCAGTGGCACAGTGGAAATCTGCACTGCTGTTGCCTGCGCAGACACACAATGAATGGATAACAAATACTGTCAAAGATATGGCATGCACTGATATCCAAGGTGTCTTGCCTTGCAGTGAATGTAGTCTACTTGTACAATGTTTCTGTGCAACCTCACAACACATTTAGGGCCAGATACATGACCATTGATGTTTGCGACTCACAAATTAAATTAAGTTGTGAGTTACAACTTGCGAGTCGAAAATATCAATGTACAACAGTGTCAGAGACACTGTTTGCAATTCCCAATGGGGTCGCAAATTGCATGCCTAATGCCAGAGTCTGTCGCAATTTGCAACCCCATTGGGAATGGCAGGCACTCCCAGTGGAGTCAGCAGACCATCATGTCTGAGACTGCTTTGTCAATAAAGCTATTTTTTTTAAATGCAGCCTGTTTCCGTAAAGGAGAATGGGATGCATTTAAAAATAAAAGAAGTGAAACGTTTTTGTTTAATTTTTTAAGGGCAGGTAGTGGTCCCTGGGACCACTGCCTGCTCTGAAAAAATGTTTGTGCACCCATTCACAAAGGGAAAGGGGTCCACTGGGGACACCCTCCCGTTTCCGAATGGTTTACCACCCTCTTGAAGAGGGTGGTAAACTGTGAGTTTTTTACAACCACAAAGGCGGTTGCAAAACATTCTTACATAGTGTTCAGAGTTGCTATTAGGAAGGAATACCCTTGGAACGCCCCTTCCTAATAGCTAGTCTCTAATCCTATTTAGTAAGTAGCAATTCAATTTGTGACTCGCAAAATAGGATTACTACATGGGCCACAAGATTTTTGCTGGCGCAAACTGGTCTACAACCCTTAGTAACTAATGTATGGTGTCCCTACAGTGGATTGAGTGCACAAAGTCACATACATCCACTTTCATGTCTGTGCCTGAGACATTGAAACTTGTAAATCCAGAAAAAATTGTCACCAAATTTTGTACCAAAATGAAGTACTCCTACTGATACTGCCATGTATCATGTAAAGGTAATGATGACGATTTCCTCTTTGGAATGGTAACTGTACATACAAACAAGCATTTGCAATGCAATCGGTCTCGCATTTGTGAGAGTTAGAGCTATTTGCGTTGTAAATGATATTGTTTGTACCTTATGTTTTTTGGTGGAAGTGGAGTGGATGTACTCGGAACACTGTGATTTGCCGAGAGGAGGTCCATAGAGCACACGCTACAGATTGAATGCTGATTGCGGTCGCCCTCTACTTATCGATCCACCTCACGTCGCCCTTACCTTGATGTTCTACTTTTACCTGTATTTATAGAATATGTTTTGCTTCTGACTGTTAGAACCGGCTGTCTCTAGTTGGCAGAGGTATACACTTCTGACAAATAGGGACACACCTTTTCTAGTCAGGGCAAGGGGATCAAACCCTTTGAGCACAAAGTCTTTCGTATCAAAAGCAACTCTTCTTCTTGGAAACACAGTTCTTAGCAACAATGTAACCCACACGGGAGTTACACGACGTTGAGGCAAAGTTAATCCCAAGGTTCGGCGTCGACAGCGAGGAGCGCTACGTCGAGCCCGGAGTCACACAAACCCCCAATAACACAGTACCTTAGGAAAATGAAGCACACGATCATCAGCGGCGTCGAGCAATCCGGCGTCGCGTCTTCGGTGTTGATCAGGCCTCAGTAGTCGTCGATGTCGATGATGCTGTTGCAAGAGTGAGCAGCGCTCACGGCGTCGAGAGGGCACGAAATCGATGCGATCAGCAGCGGTGCAGACACGAGGTCCCTTGGAGCTGGAGCCGAACTTACTACTCACTGGCGTTGCTGCTGGCATCGATCGGGCCCGGCGGCCGGCGTCGAGGAAGCGGGACACTGGAGCCGTTACTCACTATGTCGAGCTGGATTCGGCGACGTCCGTCGGCGTCGAGATTGCTGTTCTTTCAGAGGTGCCGGATTCACAGGTTCCAGCAAATAGCACTTTACGCAGATGAAGTCCTTTAGCCCTGTGACTTCAGCAGGAGACTGGCACTCTTCCAGTCCTTGGAGATTTTCTTAGCAAAGCGTGAGAGTACACACACAGTTCCTCTCTCCTGGTTCCTTGGCAAAAATAAAGAAGCACTGCAGGATTCCCCCCAGCAAACAGCACACTGGCAGAAGGGGTAGGCAAGTCCTTGGATCAGCAGGCTTCTTGTCCTTGGTTCAGGTTTCCTTGTCAGAAGCGATCTAAATTCTTGGTTCAGGGGTCCTTCTCTTATACCCCTTTTTGGCTTTGATCCCTTTGTCCATGCAGGGGAATTTCCCAACATCCTGGGTCTGTTGTGGGTGGAGCCAGGCAGAAGCACCTGGCCTATTCACTGAGCAGGGCTGGGTCCTCAGACGCCCAGCAGGAGGTGGAGCCAGCATTGTCACTGGCAGGAGCAGAGCTATCGGCCTCCTGGTAGGAGGTGGGGCTAGGATCGTCCATGGCAGGCACAGAGCCATCAGTCGCTTGGCAGGAGGTGGGGCCAGCATTGTATCAGGCAGGGCAGGCTATCAGCAACTACTCTCCCTCTACTCTCAACGCAAATGTCCCACTCATCCCACACTGACTCATCCAGACCTCTGGAGCCACCCAGCTCCTGTCACACACACGCCAAACCAGCAGAAACCAGAAATGGTTAGACAAGAAAATAGACACTTTCTAAAAGTGCTATTTTCAAACACAGAGTCCAAAAACCATCCACACCAACGGATGCATAATTAAACCCCGAGTTCAGGCATACCAAACTCGACATTGCACCATGCTCCCCGAGCCAGCTAGGATCATATCATTAATAATCCCGGCGGCCAATTCTAACTAATGGAGAGCAGGTTACCTCGCAATAGTGAAAAACGAAGATGGCTGTAATTCACTATTAGGACATGCCAACTTGGTCAGGCGTGTCCTACCTTATACTTACAATGCACCCTGCCCGTGGGCCTACCATAGGGGTGACTAACATGAAGTTAAGGGAAGGTTTAGGGACTGGCAAGTAGGTGTACTTGCGCAGTCAGCGTGACAGTACCAGGCTGCACGTAGGTCTCGCAATGACCGACCGACCCGTAGACATCCTTTTACGAGGCCGCTCTTGTGGGTGGCACAACACGTGCTGCAGGCCCACGAGCAGCATTTGTATTTACAAGCCCCGGCACTCCTGGTGCACTAGATGAGGGACTGACAGTAAACCAAATAAGCCAAACATGGAATTCAATTGATACATCAATTTAACATAGGGAGCACTTGCACCGTGGCACTGATCAGCAGTGGCACAGTGCCCAGAGCATTATACCAGCAAAACATTGTAAAACAGTGGAGGCAAACAGAAGAAATAGAGGAGAGACTCAAGCCAATGATGTCAGGTCTAACACGTGTCCCCTCCAGCTGAAATGTGGGGAGAACTACCCTTGACCTAGGGAGTCCTCATCAATAAGGCGGAAAAATCTGGACAGACCATCAGCATTGGCGTGATCTGTACCCGGGCGGTGTTCCACCGTGAAGTCCATCCCCTGTAGGGAAATGGACCACCTCAACAGTTTTGGATTCTTGCCCCTCATCTGCATCAACCATCTGAGGGGCCTGTGGTCTGTCTGAACCCGGAAGTGAGTCCCAAACAGGTAGGGTCTTAGCTTCTTCAGCGCCCAGACCACAGCAAATGTTTTTCACTCTATCGCACTCCACCTGGAAGTAACCACCGGCTGATGAAAGCTACAGGTAAGTCTCGGCCCTCTTCATTCACCTGAGCTAGAACAGCCCCCACGCCATGCTCTGAAGCGTCCGTCTGGACAATAAATTCTTTCGAAAAATCGGGTACCTGGAGTATAGGTGCTGTGCACATTGCAGTTTTCAGGGTATCAAAGGCCGTTTGACAGGCATCAGTCCAGATCACATTTCGTGGCTGCTTCCTGGAAGTCAGCGAAGTCAAGGGGTGCACAATGTTACCGTAATCCTTGACAAACCTCCTGTAATAACCCGTGAGTCCTAAGAAGGCTCTCACCTGAGTTTGGGTTTTGGGCGGCGCCCAAACCAGGATGGTATCAATCTTGGGTTGCAGAGGGGCAACCTTGCCGCTCCCTACTTGGTGCCCCAAGTACACCACAGAATCCTGCCCAATCTGGCACTTACTGGCTTTGATTGTGAGGCCTGCTCTGCGCAGGGCCAACAACACTTCCTGGAGGTGGCGCAAGTGTTCCTCCCAGCTGGCGCTGAACACTGCGATGTCGTCCAGGTAGGCGGCACTGAAATCCTCCAGTCCAGCCAAGACCTGGTTGACCAACCTCTGGAAAGTGGCAGGGGCATTCTTCATCCCAAAGGGCATCACCCGGAACTGGTATAGCCCATCTGGTGTGGAGAATGCGGACCTCTCCTTTGCCCCATCAGTCAAGGCGATCTGCCAGTACCCAGACGTTAGATCAAACGTACTAAGGTACCGGGCAGCCCCCAACCGATCTATGAGCTCATCAGCTCTGGGGATGGGGTGCGCGTCAGTCTTTGTGACTGAATTGAGTCCTCGGTAATCCACACAGAACCGAAGTTCTGATGAAGCACCAGGCGCTGCAGCCTTCGGGACCAAGACCACTGGGCTGGCCCAAGGACTGCTAGAGGACTCAACCAACCCTAACGCAAACATTTTGGAGACCTCCTCCTTAATGTATTTCTCAGACCTTGTCAGTCACCCTGTAAGCCTTGTGCTTCACAGGAGGGCTGTCTCCGGTGTCAACGTCATGAACACACCAATGAGTGACACCCGGAACCAAGGAAAACAGATCAGGGAATTGTCCCAACAGTTGGCGACAATCCTGCTTCTGCTCAAGGGTCAGTGTGTCAGAGAGGACAACACCATCCACTGACCCATCTTGCTCTTTAGCACACAGGAGGTCAGGAAGAGGCTCACTCTCCTCCTCCATTCCAGCATCTGTAGCTAGGAGCATGCCCACTTCGGACCTTTCTAAGTGGGGCTTCAAACGGTTGACATGCAGGACCTTCAAGGGGTTCCTGGGAGATTTCAAGTCCACCAAGTAGGTGACATCGCTCTTCTTCTCCACAACCTTTAACGGTCCAGTCCACCTGTCCTTGAGCGCACAAGGTTCCACAGGGGACATGACCCAAACTTCCTGACCAGGCTGAAGCTCTACCAGAGTGGCATTACGGTCGAACCAAGGCTTCATCTCCTCCTGGCTGGCCTCCAGATTTGCCTGAGTAAGATCTCTGAAGCGCCGAGTCTGGTTCCGAAAGGCCAGCATGTAACTGTATACATCCTGGGGAGGTTTCCTGGGAGATTGCTCCCAGCCTTCCTTGACCAGACTCAAAGGCCCTCTTACCGGGTGACCATACAAAAGCTCAAAGGGGCTGAACCCTAGAGACTTCTGCGGCACCTCACGGTAAGAAAACAACAGGCATGGCAAGAGGACGTCCCATTTCCGCCTCATTGGTTCTTCAAGACCCATGATCATGCCTTTAAGGGTCCGGTTGAATCTCTCAACCAGCCCGTTACCTTGAGGGTGGTAAGGAGTGGTGAACTTGTAGGTTACCCCACACTCCTTCCACAGAGACTTCATGTAATTTGAAATGAAGTTGGTGCCCCGGTCTGACACCACCTCTCTGGGAAACCCCAAGAGGGAGAAAACACCCATCAGTGCCCGTCCCACCACGGGGGCCGTCACTGTTCGGAGAGGGATGGCTTCCGGGTACCAGGTGGCATGAACCACCAAGACTAGGATGAACCTGTTGCCCAGGGCTGTCTTGGGGTCCAGGGGCCCAACAATGTCAATCCCCACCCGGTCAAAGGGGGTACTGACCACTGGAAAAGGTTGGAGGGGAGCCTTCTGCTTCCTTCCGCTTTTCCCACTTGCCTGGCAAGTGTGACAAGTCTTACAATGGATGTCTACATCCCTTTGCATCTGAGGCCAATAGAAATGGGTCCAGCTAACGGAACGTCATGAGCCAAACCCAGTAGGAAGGCTCTGAAGCGCTGGGGTACCACCAGCGCACGGGCTGACCCAGGCTCAGCATCCTTAGGCTCGCTATACAGGAGGTCGTTTTCCCAGTACACAAAATGTGACCCTGACTGATCACCTGAGGATTGGGCTGAGGGCTGCTGCCTCATACCCACAAGATAAGGGCACACTTTCTGTTCGGCACAGATTTCTTCCCTGGAGGGACCACCATCCTGCTGCCAATGGGTCAGCTCGGGCAGGTCTCCCAGTTCAGCAATTTGTTCCCCTGTGGGCTCCAGGGCATCCCCCTCAGGGTCTACCTCCTCCTGGACCACGGGAACTACAGGGGCCGGATTCCCGCGCCTCCTGCCTCTTCTCTTCACAGCTGGGTCCTGGGCCATACTTTCAGGCTCCGGGACCCCATCAACACCCTTACTCGCTGTCATCAATCGAGTGGTTGCACACACCCACTCTGGCACACCCAACATTTTCAAATGCGTCTCCCTCTCCACCTTAGCCCAGGGGAGTCTTCTAAATCATTGCCCAGGAGACAATCAACAGGCATGGCGGGCCTCACAGCAACTTGAAGAGTACCTGAAACTCCCCCCCATTTAAAGGAGACTTGAGCTACCTCACACTCTTTCTGTGAGTTGTCAGCAGCTATCACAGGGTAGAATGCGTGGGGAACCACCTGCTCTCTGGACACCAAGTGACACTTGACAGCTGTCACACTTGCTCCGGTGTCTCTGAGGGCTTCCACTCTATGGCCATTAATGGTCACCCACTGCCTATATTTGCTAATGTTACTAGGCAGAGTGGGTGGAGGGACCATTTGCATGTCTCCTAGCGAGACCAGGGACATTTCTGCGGGACCCCTCCCACCAGGGACAACCATCTCCTCCCCTCCCAGGGCTACACTCGCCAACTGACGGGGGGTGCACGTGGCGGTGCATTCAAATTCTTCATGGGACACTGGGGGTCATAATACCGGTGTCCCACCTGCCCACAAACGTAGCAGGTCAGGGGGCCCCTATGAACAGGTTTACCCGTCGGGCCCCTGGCTTCTTCTCAGGGGGAGGCTGGGAACCTTTCCCTTGGTTCCCTTGGGGATTACTTTGGGGCCCTTTCTGGGACTCCTTCTGTTTACCCTTGACCCCCCACTCTTCTGCTGGGGACCCTGCCAACCTTTGGCTGAGTCTCCCACTGGACCCTTGTGGGCCCTGGTACTGACCCAGCGGTCCGCCTCCTCAGCAAGTTTTCTAGGGTTAGATATCTTGCTATCAATAAGGTGCTGGCGCAGCTCTGGAAAACAGTTATTAGACAAATGCTCCCAAGCAAACAAATCATAAAGAGCTTCATAACTTTCCACTTTGCTGCCCTTTACCCAACCATCCATGGCTCTGCAAAAATAAGACACATATTCAACCCACGTCGTACCAGGCAACTTCTTACATTCTCTAAAAGTTTGTCTGTACTTCTCGGGGGTTAGGCCATACCGCAACATTAAAGCATCTTTCATATGAGCATACGACATCCAATCCTCACTAAGCATGTCTAACAGGGTATCTCTTCCCTCATTCACAAAGCGACCCCACAACCCCGCTCCCCAATCCTTCTCAGGGACCCGGTGGGCCAACAATGCTAACTCATACGCTTTAAACCATTGACCAATATCTTCATTCCTATGATAATCTTTGATCACATCTTTGGGAAAATAAAAACGACTTTCTGCAGGCACAGATGGGATGCTGCCACCAGAGGGATTCAATTCTAACTTCTTAGCTTGGATCTCCAACTCCCTCAACTTGGTATCACGCTCCAAAGCTAACTTTTCTCTTTCAAAATCTAACCTTTTGGTCTCCAAATCAGCTTCTCTCCTACCTCTTGCACTTTCTAACTCCAACTGCCCATTTATCTTAAGCCTTGCCATTTCAATGTTGTATTCTCGCTCTTTCGCCCTTTCTTCTCTTTCTTCAGGGGAAAGTCTTTTGGAGGAAACACTGCTACCGGGAGAGGACACAGGCCCATTCACTGGCGCCTCCTCATCCCCTTCCACTGGCGGTACCACCACTGAATCAGTGGAATCTCTGGACTCTAACCAGGCCTGCAATACTTTGAGATATTCCGTTTTGTTCTTGCAGCCCTTGGTAGGAACTTTCAACTGCTTGCAAAAGGATTTCAGCTCCTTTAAGCCATAGTCGTTTATCTTCGCTCTGTCGAATTCCTCCACAACAACAACAGGGGTAGTGACTCCGGTGTCACTCATGGTAAAACTGGCAGTGTTCAAAAAAAAATCAAGCTTCGGAAAAGCGGAGAACCAAAAATAGGATCCTTCCAGTAGATTGTGGTTGCGCTATGGTCTGCTTTCACTATGTAGCGCACACTAATCACTGCACATGGGTCACAAATGCAAAGTTCAAATCCTCAAAGCTGACCCACCAATGTTAGAACCGGCTGTCTCTAGTTGGCAGAGGTATACACTTCTGACAAATAGGGACACACCTTTTCTAGTCAGAGCAAGGGGATCACACCCTTTGATAACCCCTGCTCACCCCCTTGGTAGCTTGGCAGAGCAGACAGGCTTATCTCAGAGGCTGTGCGTTAAGCATTTATGACCACATACAGTAATAAAGTGAATACACTACAAATGGACATGACACAGTAGTATTATAAAAATAAGTATTTTTATATAAGGCTTAGCACAAGACCAAATAACGACAAAAATATACACAATCTTAATAAATATTCTTGGAAGGGAAAATATTAGTTCAAATGTAGTTTCTTCTTTAGCACAAAGTCTTTCATATCAAAAGCAACTCTTCTTCTTGGAAACACAGTTCTTAGCAACAATGTAACCCACACGGGAGTTACACGACGTCGAGGCAAAGTTAATCCCAAGGTTCGGCATCGACCGCGAGGAGCGCTACGTCGAGCCCGGAGTCACACGGACCCCCAACAACACAGTACCTTAGGAAAATGAAGCACACGATGATCAGCGGCGTCGAGCAATCCGGCGTCGCGTCTTCGGTGTCGATCAGGCCTCAGTAGTCGTCGATGTCAATGATGCTGTTGCAAGAGTGAGCAGCACTCACGGCGTCGAGAGGGCACGAAGTCGATGTGATCAGCAGCGGTGCAGACACGAGGTCCCTTGGAGCTGGAGCCGAACTCAATACTCACTGGCATTGCTGCTGGCATCGATCGGGCCCGGCGGCCGGCGTCGAGGAAGCGGGACACTGGAGCCGTTACTCACTATGTCGAGCTGGATTCGGCGACGTCCATCGACGTCGAGATTGCTGGTTCTTTCAGAGGTGCCGGATTCACAGGTTCCAGCAAATAGCACTTTACGCAGATGAAGTCCTTTAGCCCTGTGACTTCAGCAGGAGACTGGCACTCTTCCAGTCCTTGGAGATTTTCTTAGCAAAGCGTGAGAGTACACACACAGTTCCTCTCTCCTGGTTCCTTGGCAAAAATAAAGAAGCTCTACAGGATTCCCCCCAGCAAACAGCACACTGGCAGAAGGGGTAGGCAAGTCCTTGGATCAGCAGGCTTCTAGTCCTTGGTTCAGGTTTCCTTGTCAGAAGTGATCTAAATTCTTGGTTCAGGGGTCCTTCTCTTATACCCCTTTTTGGCTTTGATCCCTTTGTCCATGCAGGGGAATTTCCCAACATCCTGGGTCTGTTGTGGGTGGAGCCAGGCAGAAGCACCTGGCCTATTCACTGAGCAGGGCTGGGTCCTCAGACGCCCAGCAGGAGGTGGAGCCAGCATTGTCACTGGCAGGAGCAGAGCTATCGGCCTCCTGGTAGGAGGTAGGGCTAGGATCATCCATGGCAGGCACAGAGCCATCAGTCTCTTGGCAGGAGGTGGCGCCAGCATTGTATCTGGCAGGGCAGGCTATCAGCAACTACTCTCCCCCTACTCTCAACGCAATTGTCCCACTCATCCCACACTGACTCATCCAGACCTCTGGAGCCACCCAGCTCCTGTCACACACACGCCAAACCAGCAGAAATCAGAAATGTTTAGACAAGAAAATAGACACTTTCTAAAAGTGCTATTTTCAAACCCAGAGTCCAAAAACCATCCACACCAACGGATGCGTAATTAAACACCGAGTTCAGGGATACCGAACTTGACATTGCACCATGCTCCCCGAGCCAGCTAGGATCATAGCATTAATAATCCCGGCGGCCCATTCTAACTAATGGAGAGCAGGTTACCTCGCAATAGTGAAAAACGAAGATGGCTGTAATTCACTATTAGGACATGCCAACTTGGTCAGGCGTGTCCTACCTTATACTTACAACACACCCTGCCCGTGGGCCTACCATAGGGTTGACTAACATGAAGTTAAGGGAAGGTTTAGGGACTGGCAAGTAGGTGTACTTGCGCAGTCAGCGTGACAGTACCAGACTGCACGTAGGTCTCGCAATGACCGACCCGTAGACATCCTTTTACGAGGCCGCTCTTGTGGGTGGCACAACACGTGTTGCAGGCCCACGAGCAGCATTTGTATTTACAAGCCCCGGCACTCCTGGGGCCTCATTTATGAGGCCCCTTGCGCCATCGGAACTTCACTTTTCATGAAGTTCCGTGGCGCAGTAGCATTCTGCAGCACACATAGAAAGAGGAAAAGCATCTTGTGATTATTTTTGTACAGAAAGGTTTCCCTTCCTGTACAAAAATAATCTTCCCCGCAACGCAGGCACCCTTGCACCATTGTGCAAGGGTGCCTGCGCTGGCGCAGGCAGCCCATTGTGCGCCGGCTGAGGGGGAAAGGACAGGAATGCGTCGTATCTTATAGATACGGCGCATTTCTGCCCTTTTCTTTTGCCGTAGGGAAGCACAGCAGGAAGGCCTGCTGCGCTTCCCTACGGCAAAAAGTCATAAATGAGACCCCTGGTGCACTAGACGAGGGACTGACAGTAAACCAAATAAGCCAAACATGGAATTCAATCGATACATCAATTTAACATAGGGAGCACTTGCACCGTGGCACTCATCAGCAGTGGCACAGTGCCCAAAGCTTTATACCAGCAAAACATCGTAAAACAGTGGAGGCAAACAGAAAAAATGGAGGAGAGACTCAAGCCAATGATGTCAGGTCTAACACTGACTAGTCCTACAACTTGGGATCTGGCTTGGCCAATAGGAGTGTACCTTCTCCTTTTGCGCAATTCTGCAGATCCAGTCCATTACTTTGGGCCACATTGGAGCTAGCCAGTGAATGATTTAACAGGCAGTGCGAATGTTTGTTTTACTCATAAGAAGTCCTTAATTACTTCCGGCAAATAGCCCAGCAGGGTTGGAATTATCACCGACAGCGCCATTACAGAGACCTTATCATCAACATTCAGCCCTGAGGAAGCCGCAGAACTATTTCCACATGCAACAAAACACATTTCGACTGGTTCTGTTTTGGCTAAATGAACACTGAATTAAAGACTAAGCAACATCGCATTGATTTGTTAATGTATCATTGTTTGGATTTCGTACAACTTTTGTAGTAAATTGGGTGAGAGTTGTATAGAATAGATCAAATGGAAGATTGGGGGATAGGTAGTTTGTGTATGAAGTGGCGAATAGACTCTAGATAGAGTAGTAGAAAGAGTGTGTGAGAAAGAGGGAATTAAGGGGAGAGAAGGTTGTAGATGCAAAAAGAGACTGCGCTTGTGTATACAGAAGACACAGAAAGAAGAGGAGGAGAGTGTGCTTGCAGTTTTGATTTTTTTTAAAGTAATGGTAAGAAAACTGGGCTGAAAGACCTGAGTGAACCAATATGAGAAACACTGGATCCGTGCGTCTGCAATGGAATTATGTGGATAGTAATTATGTGGTATTGCGTGTAGTGGACTTATGTGTAGTAGTATTGTGTGTTGTGGAGTAGCATGTATTTAGTGGAATTCTGTAGCATGGTGTTTAATTATGTGGCATGATGTGGAATGGTATGTTGTGGATTGGATGTGTGTGGTGTGGATTGGAATTGTGTTGTGGAGTGGTATTTTGTGTGGTGGAATGGAATTGTTTTTGAAAACTGCAAATTACTGCATGTGCAGACGGGTGCGGAGGGAGGAGCAATCTTGCTGGGTAATCACAGACTACAACTCTTGCACTTGTGGGCAAAAGAAGCCAGTGCACCCTCTGGGCGGGTGTTATCTTCCATGCCCACGTACGTCCAGTGGTCCTGCCAAATATTAGAACAAACAAGCCCTATTGTGAATGGGGTTTCTATCTCTGTAGAAGAACATGAATTTTGTTGCGCGTGCTGCATCGCCAATGAGATTCGTTTTTTTTGTTTACTTAACTCCAATCAGCCTATATTCTGCATTTTACCACGTCACCGCCCGGCAGCATGCCCTATACGGGCCACTACTGACCACCAGTGGAGTGGGTGGGCACTAGATGAGGGCGATGTCAGTGTTCTTAGACTGGCTGTGCCGATGGGCGGGCGGAGATGAATGAGCCTGCTGTTGTGCAGTCACGTAACCTGCATACAAATTTAAGTGACACAGAGCAAGTAATGCGTAATCACACAGGGGTGCCATTGTAATTAAATAAAAAAAACATTAAAGGGGGGGCACCATGCTAAAACATGACAAGCGGTGCCAGTGACACTCACACAACACCACCATTAGAAGGAAATAAAACAAGTAGTTCCAAACTAACAGATCAACACCTCAAGAGTAATGAAACTGTAGTTGGCCGGTGCTCCCAAGCTAAATACGGAAGTGATGTATCGGGAGTACAGGCCAGTAATGAACCAATAAATAGATGTGAAGCAGAGGTGAACCAATTGAAAGCAACAGAGGAGGATTTTAAGCAGTATATCGATTATACCAGGTCTTGCAGACAGTGCAAACACGCTGACGCTCGACCTACATAGTGATCCATGTCAGACAAGTGTCTCAGAAATCATGAGGTTCACATTGACATTGTTGAATAACCACATCCAATAAGACATTTGCATATTGCTAAATATATAACACTATGGAGCTATCACAGAGGACCATGCCAATAGCAGTGTAGTTATGTGTAAGCTGTTACCAATTGACAACTCTATGGCATAGATGCTGTTTAATTGCATGTACCAGACCGTGTGCAAGGTGAATGTAGAATGCTGGACACTGGACACAAAGCCAAAGAAATGTAGGGGCATATTATCAAGGGGGTTTATCTCCGCTTTTTTGGCTTTAAAAGCCAAGAAAGCGGAGATAAAATTATCTCCCTATTACCTAGCTGTCGCTAACACCAGTTAGCGACAGCTAGTAGAGATAGCGACCATCTTGGGCCCCGCTTTGCATGTCAGTGAAATTTATCACTAATGACATGCAAAGTGGGCGTGCCAAGATGTTAGCGACTGGAAACAGTCGCTAACATCGCTATCTCCTATTACCAACTTTTGGAGATATTCGCGCTAAGCGCGAATATCTCCAAAAGCTAACACCTGCCCCTGAGCAGTTCTTAGCCATGTTATCCAATGGTCGGTGGATAACATGGCTAAGGGCATTAGCCCGGTAATGCATGAATATCGCTGACTTTTCAGCGATATTCATGCATTTCGGCCGATTTTTGTCGCTTAGGAGATAAACCTTGATAATAGCAAGGTTCCTATGCGATAAAAATCGCCGCAGCACGGCGATAAAAATATTGCCGCTAAGCCAAAATAGCGATAATTATCGCTAATTGTCTGTAATATGCCCCGTAATTCTTCCCCATATCATGCTAAGAGACTAACGCACCTTTTCTCCATTTTCTGTTTCAGCTGACCAAGGCTATGCACTAATGCCATGGGTGATGACACCAATCAAAATTACACACGCACAGGCACAGAGTGACTACAATGTAGCAGTTGGCTAAAAAAGGACCAAAGTAGAAAGGATCTTTGGAGTGCTAAATTCCAGGTTTAGGTTTCTGGGCATTTCAGGTGGGAGGCTCCTGTATTCACCACCCTTGGTATGTGAAATCATACTAGTATGTTGCATACTAAATAACATTTGTGTCAGGACTGATACACCACAGCCTGATGATTTAGAAGATCTGCAAAATCCTGGCAATGGGATGGATGAAGAAGAGGATGAGCAGCAACCTGCTAGAACAGCAGCAGCAACTTTGTGGAAGGATGCAATATTCAATACTTTTTTCACATAATGATGCATGAAATCATTTTTCATGTGCAACGGCGCCTTGAGACCCTGCAGGTGAGTAGCGCGCTATACAAATTATTGATTAATTGATTGATTGATTGAACTGTGCATAAAATATTTAATCTTACAATGTAGTTAAATAAACAATCGTTCGTTCGTTCTTTCAAAACTTTATTGCGGCTAGGTGTAGCCATAAAAGCGCAGTCACATTAAAACAAGTATTGTTACAAAACCTAGGTCAAAGTACACAATCATGATAAAGGACGGCGTTTGGGCATGATAAATATACCATTAAATACAGTTATTTTTCTGGGATTACATGGTTGTAAAATACATTATAAAATATAAATTACAATTCAATTAATTAAAAGTTTAAAACTCTAAAAAATTCTAAAAGAGGAATGTGGGCCAGCAGTTCCACTTGCATCCCAGGTGTTACCCACCAGGTCTCTCTCTTCAGTCCCCCCATATCTGAGCTTATGAATATACATCCAAATATCGATATAAGAAAGCTTAGGACACTAATCACTGGTTGTAAACCATTCCATTTTTAACAAGTTTCTGCGGATCAGCCACATGGAAAACAGGAATTTGGATACAGCTATCGCATAGACCGAATCAGTGTTTTCTACTTTAAGATTCTAAAGAACTCTAAGTAGTTCCTCACACCCAAGTTCCTACATAATTGTAGAATCCATTTGTGCCTAGGCTGATTGTATGCTCCGCAAAAAAGCATGACATGGATTACCGTTTCTTCCTCAGTTTGGCACCCTGGGCACAAATGGGAGGACACTCCCGCCCACTTATCAGTGGTGGAGAATAGTGGCAAGGTACCAAATCTGAACTGTAGGAACAGCTTCTTTGCTCGGGTCGGGTGGATAGTGTCCAGGGCCTTCTCGAATTTGTAATGGCTCTTAAAATCAAGGTATCTATGGGTTAAGCTGGATGGGTTTGCTGACTGGAATAATTGTGCTAGTTTGTGCTCTTTCCAAACTTTTACCAACAATTTTTTGGGAATGGCTGAACAGGATACTTCAGGATCTGTCCAAAAGTAATAAACAATCACTTGCCCAATATTGTGTACGCTTTGTTTATGTAATGAGAAGGTCACTAATCTGGCCTGCTGTAGATGTACCACAAATACTGTGACACAGAGCAATCTAGCACAGTACATGACAAAAACTTAACCAAAAGCTGGATAGATAAAATGTTTTGTGCATCATAACTACAAAATGCAGACGGAGCATCATTGTGAAATACAATGTGCTTGGTGTGCTGTACCCTAGGCACCGTCAAATGCAAAAAAGATTATCTGTTCACATTCTTCACAAGTAGTAGATGCTCGGTGAATGAATATGTGTGTGTTTTAACCCCATGACAGTACACACCTTACTGGAATGGGGTATGTAACTGCCACACATGCAACCTATGGAAACCAGAATGACTTTAAATAATGCATGCACTGCCAATCAAACATTGTGAATTATGGCGCAGCATGAATGTGTGAAGGTTGGCATGTTGACAGCCTAGACATTATTAAATTGGAACACATGTGATTAAGGAAAGTCACATACACAACACTGGTCACATGCCATAGCCAAAAACTGTTACCAGGCATACAATAGCTTGAAAAATTGTACATTTACAGAGTGATTTTTTTTCCGCTATACAATTCACTTGCAAAGTACCTGCGTTGATAATGGATATTTCCAAATAAACCTTTAGCAGGGGAAAAAAACATCATGCAAACTCACAAAACGGGCTGTAAATGCACAGGAAGTGATGTCAGCATGCATCCTGTATCCTGGATAGCGCTGTATTTTTCACTTTCACTTTTATTTATACTGTTAGTGTCTTCTGAGCTGTGTGGTTGTGTTTTGACTTGTGTGGTGATTTTGTGTGGTAAAAGTGTTTCTTTGGCGTATAGTCTGCTGTCCTTACTGTCCCTGTCAAATCCTGTGTCACTGTTAAGTCGTGCATTATGCGTTTTGTCTCTTGTTTTGTCGGGTTTGTGTGCATAGGGTATACACTGAAGAGATGGTAAGTTACTGTTCATCTAGTTGGGTGTTTCTTTTTCTAGTGGGTTTTGTAGTGTTGGGGTAGAGCGTGAAAGGGGTACGATGTCAAAGTAAGAAAATTGCAGTGGGAACACATTTGCAACCATAAGGAGGGGATCCTTTGCGTGGGCAGGACTTTCCAACAGCACAAACATCGGTGGCAGTATTGCGTTGGCTGGGGACAGGGCGGCCTAATGGGCAACCTGGGGATCTTCGCTGGCAGGCAAGGTGGCAAGTCAATTAAAATTAGTCTCTGCTTTCACACTGTGTGTACCATGGAAACAACTGTATACAATGTTGATATGTTACTTAAGAAACAGGCATTTAACAATACGTTGGTGCAAAACTTTGCTGACTAACACCAACGCAGGCACTCTTGCCCCATTTTGCAAGTCTGGCAACATTGTAGGGAAAGATTGTTAATGAGCAGGTAGATGTCACTTCCTGCACATTGACAAATTGTAAGGGTGTATTTGAACCAATATGTGTGCTGCTACATTTCACACACATAGATTTTGCAAATCATCATGATGTGATTAGTAAAGTGCATGGAGGGTCACCTTCCTGCACTGAAACTATTATACAATGTTAAATCATACTATTATGTGACCTTCTGGTTTACATATGCATAGTTTGAGCAGAATACATGTAGAAAGGTTCATGTTTGGCCTCATAGGTTCATCCTAACACCTCCTATTTTGATTTGTTAGAACTGAGTCAGTCACAGACTAGATGACCTGGTCTAGTGGTACAATAACTGGCTATTGTGCTCCCATACCCAACACCAAACCCATTGCCTGCCCCTTTTCTATAGGGAAATGCAGTGCTAAGAGACATATTTACAAGGTGGGCCAAGCCATGCTAAGTTGCACTGTGTCAAATTGTATCCATTTTCATTAGGCGTCACTGGCAGAAGACACAATAAACACTGTCATTGTTGTCTTTATGGCAATTGTTAACATACATCCAAGTATGGGAGGACAATGGTAGACTGAAGTTTCAGACTCTGATGTGCTTGTGAGATGTAAAAATAAAATGACTTGCATTCTCTGACATGTAAGTGAGGTAGGTTTGGTGTTTTCTAACACTCAGCTGTGACTAGGTTGTTAAGCAATGTCTGATGTGACTGCCACTCTCAAATTCTAGTCACAAGAGAAGCACCTATTGTTTCCAGATTGTCTCGCAGTACACATACCTGCATTGAGCATTTGTTGTGTGTGAGTCAGGTATTTCACCCCCCTTCCTCTAGGCAACATGATCTGACACATGTGAAAATATTGCTATATGTTGCCTGTAGATGAGATAAATAACAAACTTGATACGTTTGCCACATGATGACTGATCAATACTCCTATTTCTTATGTTCCATCTGGATGGCCATTAGTCACACAAAGTGACGCGGATGCCTTCCAGAACACCCTGTGACTCAAGTCCCACAGCATGAGCAACGTGGACGTAAGGGGGAATCACTGTCCCTACATTTGTCCATGCTTTCATACTTAAATATTCATAGACATGACACATCTGTGTGTATTAGAATGTATTATTCACGTTCAGTGGAGTGTTGAAGCTGTCTTAGTACTGTGCCATGCAGACAACACTTTACAATGTTGCCCCATGGAAGGACAGCCATTGTCCTTTGAGGGATTGACAAGTTACTCGGAAGGGGAAGAGTCCAGTCCGCAGTCTGATTGCTGTCATTGTTAAGCAAACAAAATATGGCAGTCCATGTTGAGGTGCAAGGTTAGTGTTGCAGAGTGTATCGGGGGACAGTGGAAGGTGTTATTCCAGGGCATGAGATGAATGCTACTGCTTCTTTCTTACCACTAAGGCAGAATAATACTTATCTTTATTCTCTGACATTTCATGTGCCTCACATGTGGGTGGTGGTGTTTGGCTGCAGCACTGTGTGACACTGACACAGCATGGGCCGGAGATGTGGATGTAGAATGTCTGACAAAATATCGAAATCAAAAATATCGACATACAAAAATATCGGAACAAAAATATCGAAGTCAAAAATATCGGAATCCTATCCCTAACAAGGTAAGTACAAAAATATCGAAAAAATAATATCGTAGTACAAAAATATCGAAATTAAAAATATCGTTTTTTTAAATGTATTAATAATAATGTAAAAATAATTATAAAATACATATAATGTTACAAATATTAAATAAAAATATTAAAACATAATAAAAAAATTAAAAGTAATACATATACATTTAAAATAAATTAAAAACTTAATAATTTAATGTAATTTTATATTTTTTAATTTCATTTAATTGATTTAATTTAAATTTATTTTATTTTTACCCTGTACGACTGTACCCCAAAACCCCAAAACTGACCCAGAACCCTAAAGATACCCCTTTACCCAAATACTGAAAACTGACCCTGAACCCTAAAAATACCCCTTTACCCAAAAACTGAAAACTGACCCTGAACCCTAAAAATACCCCTTTACCCATGAACTGAAAACTGACCCATAACCCTAAAAATACCCCTTTACCCAAAAACTGAAAACTGACCCTGAACCCTAAAAATACCCCTTTACCCAAAAACTGAAAACTGACCCTAAACCCTAAAAATACACCTTTACCCAAAAACTGAAAACTGACCCTGAACCCTAAAAATACCCCTTTACCCATGAACTGAAAACTGACCCAGAACCCTAAAAATACCCCTTTACCCAAAAACTGAAAACTGACCCTGAACCCTAAAAATACCCCTTTACCCAAAAACTGAAAACTGACCCTGAACCCTAAAAATACCCCTTTACCCAAAAACTGAAAACTGACCCTGAACCCTAAAAATACCCCTGTACCCATGAACTGAAAACTGACCCTGAACCCTAAAAATACCCCTGTACCCAAAATTAATTAATATTATTTAATTACCAATTAATTATTAATTAACAATAACAATAAAGTAAATATATTAGCAAATTTGCTGTAATTAATTTAATTTAATAATTAATATTATTTTGCACAATTAATTAATAAAGAATAACAATATAATTATTGTAATTAAATAATTAATAATAATTAATTACCAACTAATTAATAATTATAAATATGTAAAAAATTATACTAATTAATTAAGTAATTAATAGAAATTAATTACCAATTAATTATTAATTAAAATATGTACAAACATATATCAATTAATTAATTATTATTAAATTACTTCCCACCCTATTCCCCTATAAACCCATAACCCGCTACAGAACATATTTATCAAAATAAATTAATTAATAATTCCTACATAAATACATAACATAATTAAATTACTTCCCACCCTACTCCCCTATAAACCCACAACCCGCTACAGTAGTAAAAGACAATATTTAATAAATTAACATTAAAAATAAATAATAAAACATAATAAATACAATATAATATACACTAAATTTATTTAAAAATTGATATTAGTAACATCAAAGTTATTAATTTCGATATTATTAACATCGATATTTACAACTTCGATATTACTGATATCATACCAATACCGATATGTAGACTGTCGATATTACTTACCTTCGATATTTTTGTATATCGATATTTAAACTTCGATATTTTTGCATATCGATATTTAAAAATCGATATTTTGTCTGTGTACCGTGGATGTAGAAGTAGCAGCAGCATTCATTTGCGCAATGTCTTGTGGCATCACTCCCATGATGAGGATCTGCAGGGCATCGAAGATCCCATCTACAGCTTTCTCATGTGCAGCTGTGGTAGCCATTCTTTGCGTCTGCATCCGCTCCATGTTCTCCATGACCCTCCTTATGTTTCCCAAATCACGGAAGACATCGCTGTAGCCACTCTGGCTAGACAGTTGTTATTGTTTCCGAGCTATGACTCCAGCGACGCCAGCCATGGATTGTTGGAGAGCATGGGGTGGACTCTGGGTGTCTGTTAGGGAGTGTAAGTGGTCCCTGATGGGACTTAGACACCCACGTATGGCAGCTAGTTTGGCGCCCATGGGTTCGAATCGCATCTGCACCTGTTCATCCAGCTCCTTCTGGCAGTCTAACACACGGCGTTGGAAAACCATGTGTTCTTCGGTGGGTGCTGGGAGCCAGACGTGGTAGTGGGTGCTTCCTGCTGTGTGGTCTGTGCGGGGGGTGGGCTCACCTCAATGGTGCTGGGCTGCCCTGCTACTAGGGGTGTGGTGAGAAGGGTGTCCATGAACCGTTGGAGTTTGCCGTAGTTGATTGGAGTAGTCTCCATCATCACTGACATGATGTAGGGTCTGCTCTGCAGGAGGTGTTGATTGTCCCTCTGCAATGCAAAGGGAAAATGCAGTTTCACAGTGTGTTCCATGTATGTTGATGCATTGGCAAAGTTTACATACAGACTGCATGACAATGTACATTGTGACTGTTTGTGAGGAGATTCCTATTTGATGCGGGACAGTGGACATTGTAGTACATCACTGATGTGAGGTCGTACCCGTACATTGTCATCTCACAGTTTCCTGCTATACCAGGTGTGATTGGCGATTTTGTTCATACATGCAGCACCAGTTGTGTCCTGTGTTCTGTTGTGAAAGTGTTGCAGTTTGTACCATATTGTTGTTAATGTTGAGGTGTTCTTATTCTTATGTGTGTGTGCTACATTGTGGGTGAGTCACACCTGCAGCTCTGATTTGGCTGCCCCTTATCCCTTTCAGGCAGTGTGCCTTTGACTTCTGTGCTTCTACAGTGCTGAGATGTTGCGGACTTGGGTAAATTGGGCTCTCAGTCGAGTAGGGACTCTTGGACATGGTTTTTCCGCTGATGTGTTGTTGATGTCAGGGGTTGTTTGTGCACGTAGCTGTGTCAGAGTGTGACCTGCTCCTTTCCGGATGTGGTCCACACTCAGCCACCTCTGTGTTGTGGTGTGCACAATGTCATGATGATTGGACTACAGCCAAGGTAATCATCAAGTAGTGTTACATGCATTGTCAGTGTGGATCACAAATACGCATCTTTGCTGGGTTGCGCTCATGTGCATGTGTTGGTGGTGAGTTTGGTGATGTGTGGGGTGGACCCATTTGGGCACATGGTGGACTACTTGGTGTTTGTATGTGTGCTGCAGTGTGCCACGGGGATCAGGGACATGATCCAGAGTCATTGTCCCTTTTAATAACATTCTTCGCTACTGCGCTGCTTGATTTACTTTGTGAGATCTCTGGGTGTGATACTTCCTTTTTAGACCTTACCTGCACATTAAATGGTTTTCACCCTGTATTTTGCGGGATTCAGGCCGATCCAGGGCTCGTTTTAACCGCGTTGCGGCTTTTTGGCCGCCATCTTGGGTGTGGGAACCAGAAAGGTGCCGATTTGCAGGCGCCATCTTGGTCGCGGGTCCAGAGGTTGCCTCGTAGGACTCCCGCGTATATGATACGGAGCAGTCAAGTGGCAGCGCACCAGAGGCAAGCCCGTTTGCGCCCGTTCGGGCACAGGTCGCGACCAGCATAGGCAACCAGTCTGTAGCAACCATCATTGGTTCTAGGGTGTTATCCTGCGGCCTGCTCAATGTCCAGTCCTTATGTAAACATCACACGGAAATTGCACGTTTAATCAAATCTCAGGATCTGGATTAGTTATTTCTTACTGAGACCTGGACGAGAGCTGATAGTGGGGTAGAGCTCGGACTGGCCTGCCCTCCGAGCTATAAGATCAGGCATAACCCTTGTGTGGGTGGTAGAGGAGGAGGTGTGGGGTTCATCTTCAGGGAAACACTTGCCATGTCACAACTTGAGGTTAAAGACGTCCAATGTTTCGAACTGATGGGTTTCACTCTAAAAGGTCAGAGGGGTGTTCTGTACTCTGGTCTGCTGTGCTATAGACCACCTGGCAGTGCCTTGACAGCCTTGACAGCCTCACATGATCTGGTAGATCTTATTTACGTTCTCTCCAATACACATGCCAGGCTCATAGTCTTGGGAGACTTCAATCTCTGGCTAAATGGGCCTTCAGACACAGCCTACAGAGATTTATGCCAGGCCTGTAGTAATATCCACCTTCAGCAGCTGGTGCTTTCCCAAACCCACATGAAGGGTCACATCCTGGATCTGGTCTTTGCAAAAGACCCTCAGGTTAAGATCAGGGATAGCATCGCTCAATGCTGGACCGACCATGCCCTCATCCATTTCTCTCTACATCTCCCAGTTGACTCTCTTAAAGATAACCGGTCAGGTAATACCAAACTTAGCAGGCAATGGTCTACACTCTTTAAGGCTCTACATTACCAACTTTATTACCCGGTGGCTTCACCTTGGAGGGAGGAGTGGAGGCTAGCTACTCGAGCCTTTGTCAACAGATCATAGACTCTCTGGATAAAATAGCTCCCCTGCGGAAAGCGAAGGATAGGCCTAAGCATACCGCTCCCTGGTATTCTAACTACCTCCTCCAGCTGAAACTGCGCTGCAGACAGGCTGAAAGAACTTGGAGGAAGCATTACTTAGAGCCAGACAGAGTTCTCTACAAACAGTCACTTCTGAGCTATAAAGCACAGATTAAGCGTACCAAAGCCAAGTATCTTGAGGACATGCTGGCCCAGGCAGGTAACAAATCACAGACGTGGCTCAGTTCGGCTTCCGGCCAGCTCATGGCACGGAATCCGCGCTGGTGGTTGTCCTAGATGACCTTCGTTCGCGGGACGACATTGGCCGGGCAGCTTTTTTAGTGCTGCTCGACATGTCGGCCGCTTTCGATACGGTCAACCGCTCCACTCTAATTAGCAGATTGGAAGAGATCGGGGTAGCCGGTTTGGCCAAGACTGGCTAGTTTCCTATCCTCATAACAGGTATCAGGTGGTGGCTTTGCCGCCGTTTAGATCTGGCATCAGAGAGGTGGGGCAAGGTGTGCCTCAGGGATCGGCAATCAGCCCCATTTTATTTAATCTGAACCTCTGTCCTCTGATCAGGCTGATCAAGTCCTTTGGCATTTCTGTAATCAATTATGCCGATGATACGCAGCTTATATTCTCCTTTGAAGGTAGAGACGCTGCCTCTAAGGAGACTTTCCATAGCTGCATGACAGCCACTGTGGACTGGTTGCGCCACAATTCTCTCCAGTTTAATGGATCTAAAACGGAGGTGCTACACTGCTCATTGGATAGAACCCCTCGCCCTCTGCCTGTGGATTCTTGGCCTGCTTCTACCTCGGGCACGGTTGCAGCAGCGGATGCTGCTCCCAACCTGGACGTCATGTTTGGCCCAAATCTACAGCTGGATACCTTTGTAAATAAGACAACTGCTACATGTATGATGCTGCTTCGAACACTGTGCAAGATCCTTCCTAGGTTACCTGCATCGGCCAGACCTGAAGTAGTGCGTAGCATCATACTTAGCAGACTTGATTATTGTAACGCTCTGCTTCTGGGCGCCCCTAGCACCCTGATCAGTAAACTGCAGCGTATACAGAATATGGCAGCCAAGCTGGCCCTTTCTCGGATGCGCTCAGCTTCTTCCTCTTTAGCGCTCAAGGACCTTCACTGGTTGCCTGTCCATCAACGCATCTGTTTTAAGGCTTTTTGTATAGTCTTCAGGGCTCTTCACGGACAGGGGCCTGTCTTGTTGCAAGAGCTTTTTTCATGGTACTCAGCAGCCAGACCTTTACGGTCCTCCTCAGCATACTTGGTGGTAGTTCCTAGAATCCAAAGGTCTCGGATGGGCGGCCGTTCCTTTGGTTTTACTGCTGCCAAGCTCTGGAACTCTTTGCCACTCTCTTTGAGGAGCTTGAAGGAATTTTCTTTCTTCAAAAAAGGGCTGAAGTCTTATCTCTTTCCTAGGGCAGAGTAATTGGTGCTCTGTTTGAGGATAGTAGAGTCAAAGCGCCAGGATACTCTCTGGGTGACATTTCACGCTATAAAAGTATGCGTTACATTACATTACATTACATTGTGGATGTGCAGTGTGCTCTACTTAATTATGCATGTGTGCCATTGTGCCCATCTCCCCCCGTCTCCCCAGTTCCTGGTCGGCAATCACCTTGTTGATGTTGTGTCAGGTCATGTTGAGCAGTGTCCGGATCCACAACTCCTGGCACCGTATCATGACTGATGATTGTGACCACCATTTTCTTCATGTCATCTAGCTCCTGGTGTGCCGCTGGACCCCCACCTCCAATCTGTGTTGCTGCTTTCATGTTGGCATTAAGTTTCTTCTTGGTTTTGCCCATCACATCATTCCAGCGCGTCTTGACCTCTTCCATTGTCCTCCTCAACACTTTAACTGCATTCACATGGTTTAAGATAGTCTACCATATTTGCGTCTTTGTTGCTAATGACACATTGGAGGTGACGAACAGCTAATAGTAGTGTTCTATCACCTCCATAACGATGATTCCGCTTTCCTGCGGACTGAACCGCATCTTCCTCTTCCTCTTCGCCTTGGCCTTCCCCGACCCAACGTTCGTTGCTGGTCCTCTGTGGGGCTTGTGGGGTTTGCGTTGTCCTCGGAACTCGGTCCGGGTGCATTCATGGTGCTACACATTTTTTTTGTGTTACATTTGTTTTCTTCTGCTTTTTGAGTGCATTTTCCCACATGGCGCGTGGAAATTGCAGGCCGGTCACTGGTTATTGATGATTTTTGTATCGTGATTTGGGCATCGCAACATTTTTCTTCCACGGCACGTTAATTTTAACGCTGTCATTTGGTGCGTTACATCATCATGTTTTAGCTAAGTTTTTGAGGTCCTGTTTTGTGTCATGATGATGTCAGACACTGCAAAAGCCAGTTTTTACATTGCTGCCCTTACTTGGAATAGGGCTGACAAATGAAAAAAAATCTAATCTGTATAAAATGCTGCACTGAATGTTTATACAAACAACACATTCGTTTGAGACCTTTAAATGAAGACAAAAACGAACATTTATGACTAAATCTCTGGAAGATTGCATGTAAATGCAATACATGCCTGAAATAAGTCAAACAGCTGCCAATAATGTTGAAAAAAATCACTTTTGTTTGAAAGCGTTTGGCCAATGCAGTGCGAAACGCATGGCGGCAACATTAATCACACTTTGCTGGCATAAATTAGTTTTTGTAATTATACACTCTAGCCCGCCCTGTGTTATAAATATCGTGCTTGCATACAAGACTAGTGTGTATGTACAAAAAACAAATGTGTATGTGCAAATAAACAAAAGAGCTGTATTACTGCCAAATACATTTTAATTTCATGCACTCGCCAAATAAACTTAATGTTTAAAAAACGCCAAATAAAATAGGAAAGCATATGAAATGTAAGCCCACTTTAAAATGCTGGAAGTTTGTCCTCAATTGAACCCGTCTTTCATTATGCACAAACGTGTTGCTTGTTTAACTCATCGTTAGTCGCAACAAAACAAAAGATGTCTTCCGTAAAAAATCACACAGCTCCCAGTGGGCAAACAACCGTGATTGCTCCATCCACACAAAAAGTCAATATGTATTAACAAACAGTTAAGTGTTTGCTTTAAGAAACACAAAAGACGCATTCAGAGAAATTGGGGAAGTCCGTGTACAATGTTACGGAAGGGATATAGTGCGAAAAAGCCACAGCTGCACAGTGGAGGAACAAGCTTGTTAGTAGCAACTGCGACAAGCATTGGCATAGCCAATACGTCTTGCCTTGGATCTGATAGGTGTGTAGCAATGCAGCACATTGTCCTGGGTGCTGTGCCATCTGGGGTTGAAAAGTTAATACTACCAAAACAGCATATTTGTTCTGCATTCAAATGTGTATTAGCTTCTAAACTTTCAAAGACAATATACAATTTTTGCTATCTAAGGGACCTACTGCCATTAAAGTGCCACAAAATCACTAGGAACTAAAAACGTGAAGCTTGTAGAAACACAAGCTTGCATTTTATACTTTTATTGAGCTTCTCAGTCAGTGAAAGATTCTTTTTCCAAGATAGAAGCCAGTTTACATCATGACTGGCAGAACCAGGGGGACACAATGATTACTTGAGGAAAACAGTTGAAAGAGGTTGCAACAACTCATAAACTGCAGCTTTTACATGTTGACATCCTGGTAGACTTACAACACTACTGCATCTCGCAATATGGTGAGAGAGAGCTAATATTGGAGGTACAGACCCCCTACTGTAGAAACCCATTATATACAAGCCAACCATAGGAGGTAAAATGCAGTCCTATGAGGCAAACACCCAGCCACTCAGGGAGCAGTCCCTGAAGGTGCAGTCACTATGCTACTCTGAGCAGTTAAATGAGGCAGAATGCACTTAGGAGTTGGTGACCCCCTATTTACAAAGGCCGGTCACAGGAGGTACGTAGAGATCTGTAAGTAACGATCATTCAAGTACGAAATACCAATACCACCCGTTCCCCCACCTCTCCCTGTCCTTCCTCGCGTACTGCACTCCCTCCTCTAACCATTGAGCCACCCACACTCCGTGCTCAGCCCTCCTCTCCCATGAAAATAATACTGATTCTCTCATCTCTCCCATTTCTCAGCTCGAAGTGTCCATCTCACTTTTAAGTGCCAAGATATCCCCATTCCCTAACAACCTCCCGTGGAGTTTCTTGCTCCCACGCCCCAATAAAGCCAACCACAGTCTGTCCTCCGCAGACATCGCCAACTTACTGGCTAGCTACAAGACTACCAACGTCACTCCCCCTCCACTTTCCTCTCCTAATAATTCTTCTCAATTCACTTTTCAGACCATCTCTTCTGTCAGAACAAGCCAGTCTTCTTCTTCTTCCCTGGCACCCTCATACAAGAATTGTATCCCTATCTCTCTTAACAGTCCAAACACCCCCATCACCAAAACATTTGCGTCAGAACTGCACTGTTTGCTCCACATTTGCAGATCTGCAATCAACCCAAAATTGAACATTTCTGACACTCTCACCCACAACAATCTTGACATGCTTTCCCTCACTGAGACCTGGTTTAACTACTCCTCTCATACTTTGTTTGATCATCTGATGCCTACTGACTACTCTATCCTCAGAAATGACAGAACAGACAAAATTGGGGGGGTGTCACTATCATCTTCAGAAACTCTCTACAAATGAAAGCCTTACCTACCACCTTCTTCTGTACATTGGAATGCATATCTGTAGTGAGAAAATCCAGCACGCTATCTCCATGATAAAATCCAGCGATAGCCGGCGATAATTATCCTAGCTCTAATTACGCTTAGCAATAATTATTGCTGGTTGTTGCTGATATGCACCCAAGTAAGGACAACCCCCATGTAGAGGTAAACAGAGGTAAACAGTAGTGCCATGTGGTCTGCTCTGCAGGAGGTGTTGATTGTCCCTCTGCAATGTAAAGGGAAAATGCAGTTTCACAGTGTGTTCCATGTATGTTGACGCATTAGCGAAGTTTACATACAGACTTCATGACAATGTACATTGTGACTGTTTGTGAGGAGATGCCTATTTGATGCGGGACAGTGGACATTTGTAGTACATCACTGATGTGAGGTTGTACCCGTACATTGTCATCTCACAGTTTCCTGCTATGTGATTAGCCATGTTGTACATACATGCGGCACCAGTTGTGTCCTGTGTTCTATTGTGAAAGTGTTGAAGTTTGTACCACATTGTGGTCAATATTCAGGTGTTCTTATTCTTATGTGTGTGTGCTACATTGTGGGTGAATCGCCGCTGCAGCTCTGATTTGGCGGCCCCTGATCTCTTTCAGGCGGTGTGCCTTTGACTTCTGTGCTTCTACAGTGCTGAGATGTTGCAGACTTGGGTAAATTGTGCTCTTGGTCGCGTTGTGACACTTGGACATGGTTTGTCCGCTGATGTGTTGTTGATGTCAGGGGTTGTTTGTGCACGTAGCCGTGTCAGAGTGTGACCTGCTCCTTTCCGGATGTGGTCCACACTCAGCCACCTCTGTGTTGTGGCATGCACAATGTCATGATGATTGGAATACAGCCATGCTAATCGTCATGTAGTGTCACATGCATTGTCAGTGTGGCTCACAAATACGCATCTTTGCTGGGTTTCACACATGTGCATGTGTTGGTGTTGAGTTTGGTGATGTTTGGGGTGGACCCATTTGGGCACATGGTGGACTACTTGGTGTTTGTATGTGTGCTGCAGTGTGCCACAGGGATCAGGGACATGATCCAGAGTCATTGTGGGTGTGCAGTGTGCTCTTCTTAATTATGCATGTGTGCCATTGTGCCCATCTCCCCCCCCCCCATCTCCCCAGTTCCTGGTCGGTGCTCACCTCGTTGATGTTGTGTCAGGTCATATTGGGCAGTGTCCTAATCCACAACTCCTGGCACCGTATCATGACTGATGACTGTGACCACCATTTTCTCCATGTCATCCAGCTCCTGATGTGCCACTTGACCCCCACCTCCAATCTGCGTTGCTGCTTTCATGTTGGCGTCGAGTTTCTTCTTGGTTTTGCCCATCACATCATTCCAGCGCATCTTGACCTCTTCCATTTTCCTCCTCATCACTGCAACTGCATTCACGTGGTTTAAGATAGTCTACCACATTTACGTCTTTGTTGCTAATGACACATTGGAGGTGACAAACAGTTAATGGTAGTGTTTTATCACCTCCATAACGATGATCCAGTTTTCCTGCGGACTGAACCGCATCTTCCTCTTCCTCTTCTTCTTGGACTTCCCCAACCCCGATGTTCGTTGCTGGTCGTCTGTGGGGCTTGTGGGGTTTGCGTTGTCCTCTGCACTCAGTCCGGGTGCTTTCATGGAGCTACACATTTTGTTTTTGTTTTACATTTATTTTCTTCTGCTTTTTGAGTGCATTTTCCCACATGGCGCGTAGAAATTGCAGGCCTGTCACTGGTTATTGATGATTTTTGTATCGTGATTTGGGCATCGCAACATTTTCACGTTGGTGTTTCACATTTCTTCGGCGGCACGTTCATTTTAACGCTGTCATTTGGTGCGGTATCGTGAGCCTAATGTGTACCGCTGGGTTGAGAATACAACGTTAACACAGTGTTATTTTCCCGCGATAGACTGCGATGTATATCTTGCTCTGGAAACTCAGAGGAACACCTTGGGGGATCTCTCTCTCCAAACTCTAGTCAATCTAGAATCTTGGCCGAGAGACCCCTCCAAGAGCCTTACCTATTTCCCGCCACTTTTTCTTGAAGGGCTTGAGCTCCTGCTGGACAGGACTAAATCGTCCTCGCCTCTTGATCCATGTCCTCTGAAGATTCTGAAGGACTGTAGGCTTACGCTTCTTCCGCCACTCCCTGAAGTGATGAATGGGGCCATAATTCAAGGCACCTTCCCTTCAGCCTGGAAAAGGGCGACAGTGAAGCCTCTTTTGAAGAAGCCCTGGACCCAGAACAGCTTAAGAACTTTAGACCCATTTCCCTGTTACCCGCTCCCGCAAAAATGCTCGAATCTCACCTGAACCTACATCTCTCTACCTTTCTGGATTCCTCTGGGTTCTTAGATAGTTCCCAGCATGTATTCAGAAAGGCCCATAGTACAGAGTCAGCACTTACTATGGTGGTGAATAATATCCGCCTGAAGGTGGATTCGGGTCAAAACACGGTGTTGGTCTTACTGGACCTCACAGCAGCGTTTGACACCCTGTCTCCCTCTACGCTAACATCACGATTGAGGGAGGCAGGGATTGCGGGTCCGGCCTTGAACCTTCTGCACTCGTTTCTACATCTTAGAGAGCAGAGAGTCATGCTTGGAGAGGTCCTCTCCCCTGCTAAATCCTTGCAATATGGGGTGCCACAAGGGTCGGCCTCGAGTCCGACCCTATTTAACATATATGTGGCACCCCTTGCTAGGTTAGTAAGATCGCAGAGGATGGAGGTTGTGTCATACGCTGATGACACCCAAATCATGGTGTCTCTGGCCCACTCTGTTACCATCTCCGCCACCAGCTTTAGGACCTGCATGCAGACAGTCTCGGACCGGATGATCCAGAATTCCCTAAAGTTGAATGGCGATAAAACTGAGATCCTGGTCTTTGGCAAGGACCAGGATGTTTGGTCCAGTGAGTGGTGGCCCTCAGCTCTGGGAACTTGTCCATCTCCTTCCCAATCAGCCAGAAACCTCAGTGTAATATTTGACACATCATTGTCCATGACTCTACAGGTCAATCGAACAGTGGCCACTTGTTGGGGGGTCATTAAAATTCTCAAAAGAATTCTGCACTATCTTTCTCCTCTAGCACGCACGCAGACGGTGGTTTCATTAGTGGGTTCCAGGTTGGATTACTGTAACGCACTTTATGCAGACTCCAACAAGGGACCCATTCAACGCCTTCAGATCGTACAGAATGCGGCTGCTCGATTCGTTCTGGCTCTTCCTAATGCATCCTCTGCCACAATGGCCAGAAAGAGCCTGCATTGGCTCCCCATACTACTGAGGATCTCTTTTAAGATCTAGTGCTTGGCCTACAGAGCTCTTGCATATGGTCCTTTGGACCCTCTAGGTGCCCTGCTAACTCGCTATATGCCTAGTAGATCTCTCAGATCATCGGAGATGAATCTGCTTGTGGTTCCCCGTGCTAGGAAGGTACGCTGGGGCAGTAGAGCATTTTCCATTGTTGCTCCTAGACTGTGGAATTCTCTCCCTCTGGAGATTAAGATCCAACCATCTTTGTCCCTTTTTAAAAAAGCGCTTAAAACCTGGTGCTTTATCAAGGCCTACCCACAATGACAGTATATTTGTAATAGCTAGTTTCTTTTTGGTTAGGCGCCTTGACGCCCATTGGGCTTAGTAGCGCTATATAAATTTGTTTTCATTTCAATTCATTTCATTAATGTGCAAAGATACGTTAAGCAAATTTTGCGTTAATTAACACACGTTCTTTAGAACATCCCCCATTGTCTTTTAGATAATTTTTGCCGAATGCAGCTCCCATGCGCACTGATTATAAAAACGAATTCCTGTTTGCATACAATAACATTGTGAGTGTGCATTAAAACAAAATGGATACACCGAAAATGAATGAATGTGCTGGAGCGCTTATGCCAACCATGGTGGCCTTAAAGATAAATAGCAATACTTTAAGAGCTGGTGTTCAAACATAATGTGCCGGTTACATCAGCATGTTTTAGCTACGTTTTTGAGGTCCTGTTTTGTGTCGTGATGATGTCAGACACTGCAAAAGCCAGTTTTTACATTGTTGCCCTTACTTAGAATAGGGCTGATAAAATGAAAAAAAATCTAATCTCTATAAAATGCTGCACTGAATGTTTATACAAACAACACATTCGTTTGAGACCTTTAAAGGAAGACAAAAACGAACATTTCTGACAAAATCTCCGGAAGATTGCATGTAAATGCAATACATGACTGAAATAAGTCAAACAGTTGCCAATAATGTTGAAATAAACACTTTTGTTTGAAAGCGTTTGGCCAATGCAGTGCGATACGC
Source organism: Lissotriton vulgaris (assembly GCF_964263255.1). Classification (NCBI taxonomy): domain Eukaryota; kingdom Metazoa; phylum Chordata; class Amphibia; order Caudata; family Salamandridae; genus Lissotriton; species Lissotriton vulgaris. The sequence goes on along the minus strand of NC_141694.1, from coordinate 1,803,405,585 downwards.
ATGGCGGCAACATTAATCACACTTTGCTGGCATTAATTAGTTTATGTAATTATACACTCTAGCCCGCCCTGTGTTATAAATATCGTGCTTGCATACAAGACTATTGTGTATGTACAAAAAACAAATGTGTATGTGCAAATAAACGAAAGAGCTGTATTACTGCCAAATACATTTTAATTTCATGCACTCGCCAAATGAACTTAATGTTCAAAAAACGCCAAATAAAATAGGAAAGCATATGAAATGTAAACCCACTTTAAAATGCTGGAAGTTTGTCCTCAATTGAACCCGTCTTTCATTATGCACACACGTGTTGCGTGTTTAACTCGTCGCTAGTCGCAACAAAACAAAAGATGTCTTCTGTAAAAAACACACAGCTCCCAGTGGGCAAACAACCGTGATTGCTCCATCCGCACAAAAAGTCAATATGCATTAACAAACAGTTAAGTGTTTGCTTTAAGAAACACAAAAGACGCATTCTAAGAAATTGGGGAAGTCCGTGTACAATGTTACGGAAGGGATATCGTGCGAAAAAGCCACAGCTGCACAGTGGAGGAACAAGCTTGTTAGTAGCAACTGCCAACAAGCATTGGCATAGCCAATACGTCTTGACTTTGGACTTGATAGGTGTGTAGCAATGCAGCACATTGTCCTGGGTGCTGTGCCATCTGGGATTGAAAAGTTAATACTACCAAATCAACATATTTTTTTCTGCATTCAAATGTGTATTAGCTATTAAACTTTCAAAGACAATATATGATTTTTGCTATCTAAGGGATCTACTGCCATTAAAGTGCCACAAAATCACTAGGAACTAAAAACGTGAAGCTTGTAGAAACACAAGCTTGCATTTTATACTTTTATTGAGCTTCTCAGCCAGTGAAAGATTATTTTTCCAAGATAGAAGCCACTTTACATCATGACTGGCAGAACCAGGGGGACACAATGATTACTTGAGGAAAACAGTTGAAAGAGGTTGCAACAACTCATACTCTGCAGCTTTTACATGTTGACATCCTGGTAGACATACAACACTACTGCTTCTCGCAATATGGTGAGAGAGAGCTAATATTGGAGGTACAGACCCCCTACTGTAGAAACCCATTATATACAAGCCAACCATAGGAGGTAAAATGCAGTCCTATGAGGCAAACAGCCAGCCCCTCAGGGAGCAGTCCCTGAAGGTGCAGACACTATGCTACTCTGAGCAGATAGATGAGGCAGAATGCACTTAGGAATTGGTGACCCCCTATTTACAAAGGTCGGCCACAGGAGGTAAATAGAGATCTGTAAGTAACGATCTTTCAAGTATGAAATACCAATACCACCCGTTCCCCCACCTCTCCCTGTCCTTCCTCGGGTACTGCACTCCCTCCCCTAACCATCGAGCCACCCACACTCCGTGCTCAGCCCTCCTCTCCCATGAAAATAAAACTGATTCTCTCATCTCTTCCATTTCCCAGCTCGAAGTGTCCATCTCACTTTTAAGTGCCAAGATATCCCCATTCCCTAACAACCTCCCGAGGAGTTTCTTTCTCCCGCGCCCCAATAAAGCCAACCACAGTCTGTCCTCCGCAGACATCGCCAACTTACTGGCTAGCTACAAGACTACCAACGTCACTCCCCCTCCACTTTCCTCTCCTAATAAATCTTCTCAATTCACTATTCAGACCATCTCTTCTGTCAGAACTAGCCAGTCTTCTTCTTCTTCCCTGGCACCCTCATACAAGAATATTATCCCTATCTCCCTTAACAGCCCAAACACCCCCATCACCAAAACATTTGCATCGGAGCTGCACTGTTTGCTCCACATTTGCAGATCTGCAATCAACCACAAATTGGACATTTCTGACACTCTCACCCACTACAATCTTGACATGCTTTCCCTCACTGAGACCTGGTTTAACTACTCCTCTCATACTTTGTTTGATCATCTGATGCCTACTGACTACTCTATCCTCAGAAATGACAGAACAGACAAAATTGAGGGAGGTGTCACTATCATTTTCAGAAATTCACTTCAAATTAAAGCCTTACCTACCACCTTCTTCTGTACATTGGAATGCATATCTGTAGTGATAAAATCCAGCGCGCTATCTCCATGATAAAATCCAGCGGTAGCCAGCAATAATTATCCTAGCTCTAAGCACGCTTAGAGATAATTATCGCCGGTTGTTGCTGATATGCCCCCAAGTATGGAAAACCCCCATGTAGAGGTAAACAGTAGTGCCATGTAGTAATGGGACTATTAATGAACAACAGCTAGTGGAAAAATCCACTAGTATCCGAAACACACTGCAAAAATCATTTACAAGTATAGCAATGAAATCACATGAAACTGTGCTTGTTAATCACAACTCAACCAAAAAGATTCAAATTTGAGTCATGAGTAAATCAGCTTATAGTATTCATTTTCATTTTCATGAATTACACATACAAATTATTATGGTGAAGTAGTGTGGCTAGTGAAGTAGTGTGGCTCACTGGTTAGAGGCGGCAGACCCGAGAGCAGAGGACGGCCCGGGACCAGGGTTCGATTTCCGGCGCGGCAGGTTTCTGGACCAGGGTCAGCGGACTCGATAATTCTCTCGCCTCGGTGCCCACTCTGATCAGCGATCACACTCGGCAACTCTGGGCATTAGCTTGCCTCGTCTTCACTAACGGCCCCACCAGACCGCCGGGGATGCCTGGTCTCACCCTGGAGATACCCATTAAGGGACCATCTCTCAGGGAAGCCAGGAAGGGTTTCGCAGCGGTCGAAGCGCCTTGGGACCCTACGGGTAAGTAGTGCGCTATATAAAATGCCAATACATGGTAAACTGTAGAACTTTTCCTTGTACCACAGAAAAAATTATTTCTATTATTGCTATTGACGAGACAATGTCAGAATTACTATCAATATTTCAAAAACTGATTATTATGAATTCATTATGGTAGTTACACAACCAAAAACCAATTTTTTGAAGCCCAATGCATTTGGGGTAGATCCCTTCTTCAGGGGCACTGTAAAAAATGACATACGAAAACACAGAAAAATAGCAATAAACATACTGTCAGAAATTTGTGTATATAAACTAATACATGAGATTAAGAAGATGCAGAATGCTTTAATATCCAACAACTTAGCAAGTGTATTAAGCAGTAACAATCTTATGTAAATGTAAAAATGTAAATTGATACTTGTATAGCGCACTACTCACCCGCAAGGGTCTCAAGGCGCTTGTACGAATACCGCTGTGGAACCCATCCTGGCACCCCCAAGGTGGAGGCCAGGCATCCTTAGCGTTGTGGGGGCCGTTGTGGAGATTAAGCAAGCTATTGCCCAGAGTTGCAGAGTGGGACTCCATGTTTAGTATAGGCACTGAGGCGAGAATGATCAGGTCCGTGGAGTTTTGAGCCCAAGACCCGCCGTGGTCAAAACAGCAAGAACCAGCAAGAAAAGCAATCACCAAGGACGTCAACATGCATAAAAGTGCTCAGAAAGTGTGTATCTGTGTTCAACTAAAGTCTATCAGTCACATAATAGTGAGATGTGACTGAGATCACCACCAGGGCCGGTCCTAGAACTCCTGGGGCCCCGGGCGAAAGGGAAGATGTGAGGCCCCTCTAATTTTCATGTAACTTCCAGTCGCAGCCGGCATGACTCGCGTGTGGAGGGTCTCGCAGGAGTTCGGGAGGTGGGGAACAGGAAGCAGGCAGCCTCCCTCCCCTCCCCTAAGCCAATCCCAATGCTGCAATGGCATTGGAGCCTACATAGAGAAAGGCCAGAGTGTGCATGACTGGTTTGGTCGAACAGTCAGCGCTGTTAGCAGATGGCAAGGCACTCCTCCCCTGCCCTAAAGCAGACCTGCCCGCCCCCAACCAAAGACTTCTGCTTTCTCGCAGTGCTAGAAGGAGAAACATAAAACGGTCATTTTAGCATTTTGTGTTTCTGCTTTTGCGAGAAAGTAGTGGGGCGACGCTCCTCCGCCCTAGGGGAGGTCCTGCCCTTGGTAAGATCACAAGAAGTGACATCTCAGAAAATGACATCGCAGGACTATTGATCTTATTTGTCATCACTGAAGAGACCTAATGTGGAAATCAGTAACATGGACAAAAAGCTAAATATACAAATTAAATAAGTCCATATATTTTAAAACTGTTAAATGGATTACATTTGTCTCATTAGATGGAAAAGATAGGTGCAGGTCTCATAAAGATGTATATTATTTACTCCTCGTTAACTGATTGTTTCCAGATGAGTGCATGATACACTTTCCAGTTCTGCCTCATAAAGGGGGGAGATCCTGCTGAGGTAATGAGGGGCGGGATCATTCAAAATATAAATTTACACAAGAAAAAACCTCTCACGCCATGGATATAATTGCACGTTTCAAAAGGCTCCCTTATCTTTCTGTGCCATTATTGTGCTACCTTAGGATGACATTAATGCTTCGTAATTTGTTTTAACCTAAGTCCTCTCACCAGAATCCCACACTCCCATGTTAAGAGACGTAGGAAAATCTTTTTTTGTGTGTGTGCTCTTTACTCACCAGAATTATGTTAAGTGCAAAAACACAACACATAAAGTACAAAATTACAAGACACAATTGCAAAAAAATAAAGATTGTACATAAAAAAAAAAGACTTGGAACAACCTAGACCACTGCTAAATCATACATTGACTTGAAGGTATGCTACAGATTCAAGGGGTTGTCAGTTCAACGTTTTTGATTTGGTGGTATAACTGTAGGCAAGCTCGTCTGCGCTCGTCCGCACCGAGTCCGGGCCCAGGGCCAGTCCCCCTGCTCCCCAGTCCTCAGACCCTATACACTACAGTGCTGAAACCCTCCATAGTCTCAGGGCATCCACCAGCAACTGCATTCGACACAGCTATCAAGCTGACACTTTGCCACCTGCTTGTCCCAAATGCCATAACACCCTCAAACCCAAAATAATTACTAAACCGCTACACGACTTCAGCATGTTCTTACTGAACTGCTGCTCTCTCCCCAAATATACGGCTGAAATTGCGCTTTTAATAGAGGAACACTCACCTGACATTCTGTTCCTAACAGAAACCTGGCTATCCCCTGACGCTGATCCTGCGGTCATAGAAGCCCTTCCATCAGATTTCCAAATCTCTCGCCAAGACCGACCTAAAGGGAGAGGAGGAGGCTTGGCGATAATTCAAAAAGAACAACTTCACTGCCGAGTGGTCTCTGAAACCATACCGTATTGTGAAAGCCTCACTTTTAATATTGAATTTTTACCTAATAGATGTCTTTCTGGTACTCTTATCTACCGCCCTCCAGGTCCCCCGAGGCAGTTCCACGTCAGTCTACCTTCAAGCGTGGCTGAACGTCTCAATTCCACATCCAACTTCATTCTGCTAGGCGACTTTAATTTTCATTTCGACTCATCTTCAGATCACATTGCCGAGACCTTAGTAGATGATCTAGCAGCTCTGCAACTTTCCCAATGGGTTACCTCTTCCACCCACGTGAAGGGCCATTTGCTGGATCCGGTTTTCAGCAACTGCCCTGGCCTTCTAACCAGTCCACCCATTCCCCTGCCCTGGACGGACCATTTCTTGATCCCCATTAATTGGACTGCGTCTAAACCCCCTGCACCAACACCTACTACAAGACTCATGAGAGCCTGGTCCCACCTAGCAGTTGACAATTGGACCTATAAACTTGCTGAGAATCCACCTCCGATTAAAGACAACCCCGGCCTAGCAAATCAGGCATACGTCAACTGGATCACTCAATCTCTTGACGTTGTTCTTCCCAAAAAGAAATTCACGCTCAAACGCTCCCACAAAACTGCTCCGTGGTACACGGAGACTCTTAGAGACAAGAAACGTCTCTGCAGGAAATCGGAAAGACGCTGGCGAGCCGATTACTCTACAGACAGCAAAACCCTCTATCGAGAAGCCATCAGTAAATACAAAACTCTAATAAAAGAGGCCCAGGCCTCATACTTCTCTGAGAAAATTCTGCTAGCTAAATGTAAACCCAAGGAAATCTTCCAAATCATTAAAAAACTAACAGAACAACCTCCTAGCCTGCAGGCGGACAAGTCCACCACCCACTGCAATAACGTCGTCGAATTTTTTCATCAGAAAATAAGCTCGATCTACTCTGCCTTTCCCCCGAAAAACCCCACTCCCTTAGCCCCTCCTCTCTATCCCAAAGCCCCCCCCCCTCCAGTCAACAGCTACCCATGCTGACTCACTTCCCCCCTTTGGATCTCGCTACTCTTGAACCTTTAGCACGGAAAGTTAAATCCGGATCCCCTGATGATCCTGCCCCACCAGATATAATAATGGCAGCCTCGCAGACCACCTTGCCTATCATAAGGGAGGTTTTAAATACCTCCATCTCTTCGGGCACGGTCCCTACCGTATGGAAGCAGGCTATGGTCAGAGCCTTACTGAAAAAGCCTAACTTGGACTCTACGGATCTGAGTAACTACCACCCCATATCCCTGCTCCCCTGGGCAAGCAAGATCCTGGAGAAATATATAAACCAACAACTAATAAACTTCCTGGAAGATCACCACCTACTGGACCCCACCCAGACTGGCTTCAGACCAAAACATGGGACCGAGACCGCCCTCCTCATGGTCACCAAGGAGGCCAGAAAAATCCTAGATCACGGAGGATCAGTGGCAGTGTTTCTCTTTGATCTTAGCGCGTCCTTCGATACGGTCAGCCATGACACTCTGCTGTACCCCATGTCCCAGGTCGGGAATAAGGGCAAAGCCTGGTCTTGGTTCCAGTCCTTCTTAGAGGACAGATGCTTCCGTGTGTTCGAAGGCGAGTCTGTGTCCACCAGCAGACCTCTGAAATGCGGAGTCCCCCAGGGCTCCTCTCTAAGCCCTGCACTTTTTAACCTGTACATGAGGCCATTGGCCGATGTCGTCCGCCCATTTGGGATTAAGATCATTTCCTATGCGGACGACACGCAGCTGGTGGTCTCCCTGATGCAGGAAGCCAATCTACCTGTATGGGGCGGGCTTAGAGAGTGTCTGGAGGAAGTGAAGACCTGGATGTCCCTGTTGTCCTTAAAATTGAATGGGGACAAAACCGAGCTTATGGTCCTAGGCCACCCGGACCTCAGCTTCCCCGCCTCCCTGTGGCCGCCCAGTCTGGGTTCCCCCCCAACCCCCAAAAACAGCATTAAGAGTCTCGGAATTTGGCTGGACAGATCTCTGTCCTTCAATGTACAAGCCACAAAACTTTCAGCTACATGCTTTGGCATCATGAGGATGCTAAAGAAAATTCTCCCTCTCCTCCCCATGGAAGCCAAACAAACAGCTGTACAAGGTCTGATTAAGTCACGCCTTGATTTTAATAATGTACTCTACCTCGGTGCTCCTGAATCCACTCTGAGAAGGCTTCAGATAGTTCGGAACTGCGCAGCATGTATTTTACTCGACCTCCCCCGCAGACAGTCAGTAAGGACCGGACTGGTAACCCTTCACTGGCTACCGGTGCGCCAGAGAGTTATGTTTAAAGCCATGTGCATAGCACACCAGTCATTCTGGAACACTGGTCCCAGGATTACGCGGGACCTAATTGCCCACTACACGCCCAACAGGAGCCTACGCTCTAGTCAGACCTTCCTTGCAATGGCCCCCAGAATTAAAAGATCTAGATCTGGAGGTAGGACGTTCTTCTATAATGCTGCCAGGGCCTGGAACGCACTTCCACTGCATCTAAGAGCTAACCCCAACCTCACGGCCTTCCGCAAACAGCTGAAAACCTTCTTATTTCATACAGTCTAACTAATCTCCATTCTCTCCCCTCCTGGGCCACTGGACGGATCCACGGTATTCCTAGCGCTTGGACGCCTCCGGGCAGCAATTCGCGCTCTACAAATGCACATCCTATCCTACATTCTTTTGTCTCCATTGGCCGGTAAGTCAAGGCGTCCCTCAAGGTTTTATCCTTGCACCAACTTTGTTTAATCTCTATCTGGAACCATTAGGGAACCTCCTAAGTAAATCGGGGATCCACTATCATCTCTATGCAGATGACATTCAAAACTACCTCAAGGTGTCTTTCGCACACGATCTCTCACTACTCAATGTTAATGTTAATGTTAACTGGTATTTATACAGCGCCTAATCACTGGCAGGTCTCTTAGCGCTTGGAGGAGAGTGGCCAGAAGCTACTAAACGGAGTCATAGACAGTGCATAGATATGGAGCTAGACTCTACTCTCAACTCTATTCACAACAGGATGTTCACCTACTCCTTCTCAATCCCTCCAAAACTGCATTCCTCCACCTATCTACCTCTCTCTCCCCTCCTGCTGTTCAAACCTGGATGGATCAGCTGAATTTACTCAACAATAAACCCATCATTGTCAACAGCGCTAAATCCCTAGTTTGTCATACTTGACAAAAGACTCAACCTAATCTCCCACATCAACTTCATTACTAAGAACGCATGTTACCAGATGTGCCTTCTGTGGGGAATTCGTTGGTTTTTCCTGGAGAAAGACCTAAAAACCTTGGTCCAATCGCTGGTTCTCTCTAGACTGGATTATTGCAATCTCTTCTTACTGGCCTACCCAAATCCCACCTCTCCCCTCTCAAATCTGACCTTCATTCAGTAGCTCGCTTTATTTCAGGGTCCAAATGAAGTGACCACATCACTCCTATCCTGTCTTCTCTTCTATGGCTTCTCATCGAGGTAAGATCTATTTACAAAACTGCCTGCATCACCCACAAAGCCTTGCACACTTCCTCCCCTAGTTACCTGGCGAATAAACTAAAAATGTCTGGAGGCTCGAGACCTTCTCGGAATGTGGAAACGTTTCTGCTTAAGCCCCCCTCCTTCATAAAGGAAAGATCGATGGCTCAATCGTTCTCAGGTAACGGCGAAAATCTGGAACTCACTTACTCCATTGCTCCGTGCTACCACCTCTACCCGGATCTTCAAAGCTGACCTCAAATCTCTTCTTTTCCAAAGACACTTTCAGAACTAATACTTTAAATTCTCAGACCCCTTTATCAAGTTTGTTCATCATTGTACATTTTTAATATTTTTTTTTGTACATTCCTCACCCTTGCTTGCTGTGTTTGATATTGTGTTCTTGCCTTCTATGGTTTTACCCTACCTCTTCAAGACTCCTGTCTATTTTGTAATATTTCTCTCATGCAACCTAACAGGTTCTATTGCACAGCGCTCTGACACCTTCAGGTAAAGTCTGCGCTATATAAAACTGCATTAAATAAATAAATAAAAACACGAAAGAGGAGTGTGCTTTTTGAAGGCCTGAATGATGTACAGTTTCCCCCATTGTCTCCAGTATGATTCTGGCTGCTTGGAAAAACATGCAGAATGCAGTAGAATTTCTAGTTAAACAAGCGTTGACATAGCCAAGAGGTCTCGCCTTTGGGACCTTATAAGTGTTCAGCCATGCAACCATTGATGTGGTTGCCATGCAGGTGTTGGCGATCCGCCCGAGATTCTAATGGGCCCCTTGGGAGGTGAAAAAATGAAAACATCCACAGGTAAGGTGACCTGGCCTTAAAAAATGTGTAATTTTTTTAAAAATGCCAAATTGTTTTAAAAGGAATTATTTTTTAGGGCAAAACAGGAAAGTAAAAGTGCAGTGTGTGTTAGTAATGTAGGATGTGTGCAAGATTACCCAGGTAGTCTGAAGCCACACACAACAAAATTTGTTGTAGTGCAGCCAATAGTCTTCCTGACATTTCCTTAGATTTTTTGCTAATTCGTGGGTTTAGACTACCAGTTAACGCTTGTGATATTCTCATTTCTTGGAAACTTTGCTCCTTTCTTAAAATTTCCAAAAAATGATAGAAATTTGAATGATGCTTGCCAACTGAATGCTTGAAGGAGTTGTGCCATCCCTCTATGGCATTGTCTGTCTTTGCTCCTCCTTTGAAGCAGCTCAAGTAGCAGTTTCACCACTCCACCTAGAAACGTGGCTTCCTCCTGCGACCCGACCTGCTTAGATACCCTATCCATTTGTCTTCAAAATAATTTAGTAAGGGTGCCAATTTTTCTTCGTTTGTGGTAAAATTGTCAGATTCAGTAACTGCAGTGTAGTACTCTACTACACTATCAGGAGGAACAAAGCAAAGTGCAGTTAGTTTTTTAAGTTTGAATTGCAGTTTACTATCTGATACGTAATCCTCAACTAAGGATGTTTTTTGTATTTTTGGCCAAAATGCCTGAGAAAAGTGGAAAAAACATCCTTGAATTTGTGTATCCGTGTACGTTTTGGTAATAACATTAATCATTACGAATTCAAAATCAACAATTACTTTTCTAGGACTTTTGTTAGATGTTTTGGATTTTAACACTGACAAAACTTCAGTGTAAGTTAAGGATTATTTATCTGGTAGCCAACTGTACACTCAGGGGCCGATTCTGATTCCGGTCGGAAATCGGCCAGACCAACATGGACCGGGAACTGACTTCGACTGACACCTACACGGAACGTACGACCCATGCAGTACGATGTAAAGCCTGTGACCTACAACCGAGCCGTACGGAAAACAAGCCGTACGACCGAGCCGTACAGAAATCAGAGATCCGGCTGGAAACTGGACAGGAGCCACACCGACCGACACGAATCAGGAATGAACCTGACCGATACGTACCTGCAACGTCCGACATGCACAGTACGATGCAATACATATTAAACCCGTCGGATTCGCACGGAACCCAAGCCGCACGACCGACACGCACAGAAAACGTACCTGAAGCGAAAGAGACCACCGCGACCGACTTGCATGCAACACAGAACAAATTCAGCAAGAAAGACACGGAGCAGCCCGCACGTGTCAACATGAGCATCCGACTTGGTCGGAAAAATGTCTCCTACATGCCCAAAAGAAACAAAGGAAAAAACACAAAAAAGCCCAATCAAACAATGACAAAGTCAATAAATAACAAAAAAAATGTCACAAAGACACACCCACAACTCCACCTATATAAAGGCCAAAAATCACTACCATGATCCTTTGTAAATACAACAGACCAGCCAGCACAGAACAACTTGAGACAGCATCCACAGACACACACACAACTCACCCTTCACACAACCTACACACTACCAGCACCCCTCCAAAAGCTCACCCGCATACGCCTATCAAAACAGACAATACTTGCACCCACACACACATCACTCCTCACCACCACCCATCACCATGCCCCTAAGAAGAATCCACAGTTCACAGACATTGAGTTAGAAATATTGGTAGATGAGATCCTCAGAGTGGAGCCACATTTGTTTGGCACATTGGTACAAAGGACCCCCATGTCACAGAAAACTAAAATGTGGGAGAGGATTGTGGACAAGGTGAACGCACAAGCACCAATGTATCACAGAAAGACCGACATTCAGAACAGGTGGTATGATGTGCGCAGGAGGGTCAAGAAGCTCCTCCAGAAGGAACAGGCCTTGAGTGAGCGCACTGGCGGTGGCCCTCCTGCCAAACCAGTCTACTTCAGGTCCTGGGAGGAGAAGGTGCGGGACATCCTACCACCAGAGAGCATCCATGGCCTAGCAGACATACCAGAGCCTGGTGAGTACACAACCAATATACTCAATATTGTGTTGCAATACACACACATCACCGTTAAGGGGACAGTGAAACCATGCACTGATAGCAAAGGCATAGTAAACAATAGTTAATCAGCCCAAGAAGTGAATGCCAGTCAGACAAACACAATAATGGCTACATCATAGTGATTTGTAACTGTGTCATGACATGTACAAACCTACCAGCAAATAGAGCAAGGCAGTGGCACGAATCTAAGTAAACACTGTCAGACTTTCTTGCCACCACAACCACTACCTCACAGTGAAGCTGACTGACAGGAAGGAATGGTGGGTATGCTGGGGAAGTGAGTGTATACAAAAGCATGATGGGGTTGTTGTCACAGATTATGCTCCCCCTCCCAAATGGACCATCAATACCTCTATGAAGAATGCTCACCTCAGAGGGGGTGGAAATGAATTGGCAAGAACTCTGGAACTGGGCTCTGTTGTGGGGAGTAGAAGGCCCTGAACTCCACTGTCAGCCATCTTGTCAGCACAGGCACGCCCCCTCACAAGGAAGCAGAGTCCAAAGGAGGGAAGTGAGGGCATGCTGGGAAGGGGTTGTAGCCCAGAGCATGGTAGGAGATGCAGTCACTCACAATACTCAGCCACCTACACCCAGCAAGACCACACTGCACCATGCTCACCTCACAGGGGGTAGAAATGGACTGGCAAGAACTCTGGGACTGGGCTCTGTTGTGGGGAGCTCAAGGCCCTGCTGGGAATTGACCATCACCAAACACCAGAACTCCACTGTCAGCCATCTTGTCAGCACATGCACACACCCTGACAGGGAAGCAGACTCCAAAGGAGGAAAGTGAGGGCATGCTGGGAAGGGGGGGGGGGTGAAGCCCAGATCGTGGTGGAAGTTGCAGTCACTCACAATCCTCAGCCACCTACATGGCCCAGCAAGCCCACACTGCACCATGCTCACCTCACAGGGGGTGGAAATGGACTGGTAAGAAGTCTGGGGCTGGGCTCTGTTGTGGGGAGCACAATGCCCTGCTGGGAATCGACCACCACCAAACACCAGAACTCCACTGTCAGCCATCTTTTCAGCACAGGCACACCTCCTCACAGAGAAGCAGAGTCAAATGTTAACTGAGATTACACTCCTGTGTCAGCATCAGGTGGCTGACACAGGAGTGACCATGTATATCGAAATCAGGGCATGCACACACATCAACATGCACATTGAAAGGCTTCATGTTGGCAGGACAATGTGCTACAATCATATCAATCTCAGTCTGTGACGACACAAGACAATGCAGTGTCCAGGCATGCATCCTGACGTCCAGTTGCAAATGTCATGTATGTGAACCATTGTTACAAAAATCAAGGAGGGGTGAATGGTTCACTCTTCCTGTGCAACCTGGGTCATTACGTATTGTGTTGCCTCCATTGAAAACCTCACATAAATACACATGCATAGTGCAGGATATCATGCTTTTTCACATCAGTGTACTGTAGCAGCATTATCATTGGCTCACCATTATTGCAAATATGCTGTGCCTCCACCTGGACGTAAACTGGCTGGTTTCCCAGTAGAGTTCATAGATGGAAACTGAGATTGTGTGTCTGTGTCCAAGTGCTGTGAGTCAAAATCATTCACAACACCCAAAGGCAAAGGAAAAATGGTGAACATTGTGATGTACGAAGTTACAAACACAGGTGTTGCATGTGTGCATCCAGCTGCTGATCCACCGCACCAATGTCGTAATTGGCCCGGCCGCATTAGCGATTAGCTGAACCTACACGTTGTCCTCCTTAACTTGGCTATATACGATAACGCCATTTTGAATGTTGCGGCGGCCATCTTAGATCATGAGCGGCCTCGTGGCCGACGTGCCCTTTAGTCCGTTGTCCGTTCCACTGACCACCCTTGTCTGCCCAGCAACAGGCTATTTTTAGTACTGGTCAAGCCGCACATGCGCAGTTCCCACTGACCCGTAGACCTTCAGGAATGTGCACCAAACTGACCAGCGGAGTTGTGCCCCCTCCAATGAGCTGGCTGTGTTCTAAAACATGACCATATATGTACATGAATGTGTCCTAGACCTGTGCCGCCTATCTTTTATTGCCCCAAAACTGTATATAAAACGGGGTCACACCGGTGTTCGGTGTGATACCTCTTGCATTACCGAAGGGTGCTGTTTGAGTGTACCACCACCCCATGGGGTCTTAATAAACTTGTTCTTTGCCTTTTACAGTTTCCGTGCCAACAGTTCTTGAGTGTAAGTGGGTTATCTCCGGAGCGTGTAGGCCTTGGGAACCCCAAAATACTTCACCAAGGTTGTTCACTGTTGGGCAAAATGCTGCAGCCCCATGTGATCATAGAGACTATTTCTCCTCTGGACACTACTGGGAAAGCAGCCAGTCTACCTGCAGGCGGAGGCACATCATATTTGCAACAATGGTGACCCAAAGAAAATGCTGCTACAGTACCCTGAGGCGGCAAAACAAGATGCACTGCCCCATTCCTGTGTACGTATATGAGGGTATTTAGTAAAGAATGGAAATATGTAAATACATGGTTGCACAGGATGAGTGATCCTTTCCCCCCTCCTTCATTGTTACTACTACCCATTGCAAGCTGAATGTATCAGTACCTCTTCCTCCCTCCCTGTTGCAAAATACATAGGGTAACCATTGATGCCTGTAGTAAAATAACTGACAATGTTTGTCTCTTCCAAACACAGGTGGTACAGTGGAAACAGCAGCAAGTAAAGAGGAGTCCCTGTCCCAGACTCTGGTGGAGGATGAGCTCTCTGGTGTGGATTTGTCTCTGTCCTCTTCGGATGACGAACAACAACCTCGTACCTCCGGAGTGAGTCATCATGCAGCCCCAGCATCACAAACATTTGCACCCCTGCAGCCACGCAAACATCTGGCCACAGACCAAGCACCCCCACCAACATGGACAGACCTAGGACACAGAATTCAAACAGCACAGGGACACCGGCCACCCAGGAAGCTACAGGCAATGACACCAGTAGCAAAACCCAAGGGGGCCCAGGGTCAACTGTGCATGCCACCACAGGTCCTGCCCGTGTGGCTAGTGGTGATGGGAGGGGTGATAGACAGAGGTCACGGCCTGCAGAGGGGCCTGGACTGCATGATGACCCTCAACTTGTACACATCATAGATGCGTACCAGGATAGCACCGAAGGATTCAGCCAGGTAGTGGGGATCCTCAAGGACATGCAACAGGAGCAGGCTGGCCATCATGCATGCATGGAGGCCAAGTGGGACAAACGTACTGCAGTGCATTGCAACAAATTGACTTGTCTCCACCAGATCAGCAGAAATATGTCCACACCTCCCTGTGTGCCCACAACATCTGTTGCTCCAACATCTGCAAATGCCACAGGAAGGGAGGATGAATCTGGTGGAGAGTCTGATGCACCGTCGATGCCTACACCTGAGTATTCCCCCCAGAAGAAGAGGGGTCGTCTGAAGAAGGACAAGTGAGCCACAGTTGTCCATGCACATCCCCCAGGAACTCAGAACCTGTTTTGAATATTGGCCTTTGTGTGCAAAGTGTTCACCTTGTTGCACATGACACAACTCCCCAACATGACATGGAGGGTCCATGTTGTTCTAATGTAGGAGATGAATGTGGACTTCACTCTGGACATTTCATCTACCATGACTTCAAACTCATCTGTGAATTTTGGATTCTAAACCTCAATTACAGCACTATCTCCACACATGTATGTAAATAAACTCACTATTACACTATACCTGCCTATGTTGTGAATACAACTTGGTATGTGTCATGGAACTGATGAAATGCCAAAGTACACAGTGCAAGCAAACTACTACAGCAATGTCATTAGCGTTATGTGACTCATGTTGATGTGACGCATATGAGGGAGACACACCAATAGGGCACCACAACACATACTCACCATGGTCATGTGACACATTGCCTACAAAGATGTTGGCCAGATATACGGTGGTATGCGCAGACACCACACCTATCCACAGTCACTGCTAACAATCCAACAGTTGAGGTAACCAAATATCAGTCAGATGTGTGAAGACAGACAACACACGTATGTAAGTGAAGCACAGGTTCATTACACAGCAGAAACAAGTTTATTACACAACAGTAGCAAGGTGAATCCACATGACAGTGGGCACACGGTCACCAAGTGTCGTCAAATTGAGCTTCAGGGGTGGGTGGTACATCACATGATAGGATACTAGAAGTTCCACCCTGGCAATGGATTCTGGTTGTTGGGTGTCAGAGTTGACTTAGTAACAGGCAAAGTACCATGGGAAGGACAGAAATGAGACACAGTCAGAAGTACACCAGAACAGGATGGAAATGCAATACACATGCACAAAACAGGTCAAAAGAAACCTACACAGTAACAAGTTAGCATGTCAACACTATTGTGGACTACAGACCATCTGACAGGACTCATCATTGCACGCATCCAGTCAAGTACCACATGGACAAACTCAAACAGCAACTGAACCGCACAAACATATCACAGGCTAACTCAGGACATTGACATAACAACACTGTGAACTCACATTCAGCTGAAGAAGTTGTTGATGAGCTGTGTGCGGACGTCACCCTCTTCATCATCGCCATCACTGGCCTCGTGGCCCAAGCCAGGATCCTCCACAGGTTGGGGATGTTGGTCATCGTCATCCTGTATGAAAGGCACCTCCTTCCGCACTGCCATGTTGTGTAGCATTCAGCAGACTAGGATGATCTTGCACACCTTTGCTGGCTCATATGAGAGGGCCCTTCAGGTCTTGTCCAGGCAGTGGAAGCGGCTTTTCAGGAGACCAAACGTACACTCAATCACTCGCCTGGTTCTACCATGTGCCTCATTGTAGCGCATTTCAGCTGCTGTCACAGGGTTCCTGAGGGGTGTCAGCAAATACGGCATGTTGAGGTATCCAGAGTCACCTACAGACAAAGAATTGCACATTAGTTGAGTATTGTAAGGGGATGGGAGACAATATTGAAAAACACACACAATGGTAAACAGTACACACCAACAAGCTAGGCATGCTGGTTTGGCATCTGTGACATCATCAACGGTATGCAACTCTTCCTCATGATGTAGGCATCGTGCGGAGAACCAGGGAAACTTACACACACATGTGTGATCACCATGTCCGCTGGACATACCACCAGTGCATTGATGGAGTGGAAATGTTTCCTGTTGCGGTATATCTGTTCATGTGCCCGTGGTGGTATCAGGGCCACATGTGTTCCATCAATTGATCCAATGACGTTTGGCATCGTCCCCAGTCTATATAAGGCTCCCTTAATGTCAGCGAGTTCACCAGGGCTAGAAAACCTGAAGTACAATTCAACTGAAATGCAACATCCCCTCCAAGACATCACGAAGCACACGGCTGAACACAGTTTGTGACATACCACCAGCAGTAGCCACAGTGTGTTGAAAGGTACTGGTGGCAAAGAAGTGCCGGACTGCCATCACCTTCACCTTTGGGGTCAGTGCTGTAGGGTATGTCCAGCCAGGTAGCAGATGTGGCACCAACTACTTGGCCAACTCATCAATCAGTCTCCTGGTGAAGCGGTACCGTTGGATGGTGTCGCGTTCCACCATGGTCTCAAGGTCAGGGAACGGTCTATGGACAGCTGGTGCCCTGCAGTACAGAGATGGTGACAGTAAGAATGTACATTCATCTACCCATGTGTCACTGAACTAGCAAAAAATAACGATACATCATAGCAATACACAATGAACTGAGGTGTGTGCTGTTGGGTATGGACACATATGTCACCTTCCTGCCCATCATCTCACATATCAATGAGACATGTGTACAGGAGTTCGATGGAGTGCAATGGTACATTATTGGGCTGTGGCACAGTACCTATGTACTGCTGTCACATTCAAAACACACAACACAGTGACAAGTGAGGACTGATGTTTCACAGGCATCACCATCCCATGTCCGGGATATAGCTATGGTCCCTGTATTGTCACATGTGCACTGGAATGACATGGCGTATCATGAACATCCCACAACCAATCATGAGTCCCACAGGTAGTAGCCCCTGTGGTCCCTGCAGGTCATACATGGACGTCCCTGAGACACACACACACAGTATAAATGTTGAGCACAAAGCACATGGTGGACACTGTCTCCCATTGGGCACCTGGAACCACAAACATCAGAAACACAACATGCACACAGACTGTTGGTGTAGATCATGATTGTGGCCGTGGGTCTCGCTGTGATGTACATACCATGCAACCCTGTACTCAGGGTGTATGTGACAGGTCATACACATCTCCAAACTGCTACTGTGTCCATGACTCATGCCCAACACTAGAACATAACATTGGTGAGGTGCACAACACAAAACGTATTCTGTCCCCATGAACCCGTGCCAAGCCTGGGAGTGGCTGCACCAAAGTGCCACACAAGAAAACAAATGTTTCCCCCCCATACACACACAGGTCATGCAGCCTTACATGCCATGGGATGAAGTGTGGGACACAGGCCTTCCAAGTGTCACGTATCATGTGTGACGCTAACGTATTATAAATGATGCAACTATCCCCTATCATGTGTGCCTCAGCCTGAGGCTTGCCCTCAATGCACGCTGGGTGCTCCAGTCCTTGAGTGCTGACTGTGTGCGACTCATTAGAGTCACTAGACTTAATAAAATTACTTGGGCAGCTCATCTGTGCCACTGGCAGCAGGGCTGGGCAGGTAGCTGTGCGCCGACGGGGGTGGACGGGCCCGCTCCAGAGCATTCATGACTTTTTGAAGTAAATTACACTACATCTGAGTGCCCTGGCTACCAGCTGTGAGTGACCTACATGACTGTGTGTGCCTCAGCCTGAGGCTTCCCAATGAATTCCCGGCGCCTGTCAGTGTCTGCGAGTCAGCTGACTGTGTTGACTATGTATTATCTTTTGTAATTTACTGCGCATGTCTGCAAATTTGTACAGACTTTTAATAAAGTAGTGCCTCTCAAAGACTTGTTTAATATCATGATTACACATTTGTTTAACAGTACAATCAGGTTACAAGGTACTAGGTTTGTGCTCTTCTATTCCTGGTGCTTTGCAGATCATCTTAGAGTTTCTTGTTGCTCAAGTGGGTGTAATGTATTTTTATTTAGATGTTTGCCTAGTCCTCATTGCTTGATTTTGATTGTGAGAATGTGTCACTCATAGTCCTTCAAATGTCACACATAATTACACTGAAATCCTGAAACTGTCATACAGGTAGATATGGGGACATGCTGTGGTTTTTAAGGTGTGACCATGGCAATGAAATCTGTGTGGAATCCGTCTGCAAGTCACACCAATGTGAACCGATGTGTGTTACTTTTATGAAGACGTGCTGTACATGCATGGACCGAGTAGTGTGCACACCTTGTCCATTGACTGCACGATGCGTTTGCATTACAGTCACCCACGTCGGTTCACATTGAAGACAATAGGCTATGCGTACGCACGGCTCGGTTCATGCATGTACGATGCGTATGCAATGTGACCCGGCGCGGGTGACTTATACAGTGATGCGT
The DNA here is from genome assembly GCF_964263255.1 of Lissotriton vulgaris. Classification (NCBI taxonomy): domain Eukaryota; kingdom Metazoa; phylum Chordata; class Amphibia; order Caudata; family Salamandridae; genus Lissotriton; species Lissotriton vulgaris. The sequence goes on along the minus strand of NC_141694.1, from coordinate 1,803,386,479 downwards.
CATGCTGTTCTGGACCAAGACGTGCGCACGCATAGCCCATTGAATCGTATTGAGACGGATGCATATGGTTTCAAAAAATACATGTTGTATACTCAGTTTATCGAGCCATGCGCACTCATTGGCAATGTGCTGTCATGGAGACGGACGCAAATTCAAAAATCGTATGAGTCGTGCACTGGAAATTCAGTTGGATGCCTACAACAATGTTGCAATCCTAGGGTGTCCTGAAGGCGACATTTTGAATGAGGCGGAAGACGTGTAGGAGTCTTACATTTCCAAGGATTGGACAGATTTATAGAATGCAACCATGTCTGGCCTATCAGTGAGGAGCAATGACACAGATTCAGCCTCTGCAGCACTAATGTAAGGCTGGTAGGCCCCCAGGGAACTCACTTTCCCGCACTACATGCTACAGGACCACATCTCTGATTCCCCTGTGCTGTCTATACTTGGATCCTGCAATGGCACACACTCTGGAGAGGGCCCCAGCATTCACAGAGGAGGAGAACCAGGCCCTGCTGGACGGGGTCCTCCGACAGTACAGCAAGCTTATTGGGAAACCAGGGGAGCAGGTGAGTGTGCAGTCCACTACCTACCAATTCTGAAAATTGTCTGAGTAGCAGTAATAGAAGTGTGCACAGCAGTGGAATGCATATGAACTGATTACTTTCAGCATCCAATTCATGTGGGTACATGTGATGAACCAGGGTTCTGCTTCAAAAGTGCAGTAGTGCTAGCCTTTTATTCATAGGCAATGTTACCTTGTCAGACCTGCAGCACAGAGTTAGAATAGTAATTGCAACCCATACACTATCCAGCACTTACTCTACTCTTGCACCCTCCCAGTTTTAGAATAGTAATTGCAACCCTTACACTATCCAGGTCTCACCCTACTGTTGCACCACCCTGGACTTAAAATAGTAATTTTAACACCGACACTATCCAGCACTTACCCTACTGTTGCACCTCCCTGGAGTTATAATAGCAATTTTTACCAGTACACTATCCAGCACTTACTTACCTGTTGCACCCTCTTGGGGTTAGAATAATAATTATATCCCCTACACTACCCAGCACTTTCCCTACTATTGTATCCCCTCCTGGAGTTAGACTAGTAATTGTTACCCCTACTCTATCCTACTCTTACCCTAATGTTGCACAATACATGAGTTAGAATATTAATTGCAACCCCTAGACTATCCAGCACTTACCCTACTGTTGCACCACCCTGGAGTTATAATAGCAATTTTTACCACTACACTATCTAGCACTTACTCTACTGTTGCACCCTCCTGGAATTAGAATAGTAATGTTATCCCCTACACTATCCACACTTATCTTACAATTGCACCACACTGGAGTTAGAATAGTAATTATGAAAAGTATTTATGCCCCTGGTGAAAATTAATTATTTTATTTTGCATTGTGTTTGAGTTGCAATTACCTTTTCAAATGTTTTGACTTGCTTGACATTGCTTTCTGTTTCCGGATATTATATTCTATGTTGAATCTTCTTTATATCTGGTGGAGTAAAAAATATAGTTTTTAAACATTATTTTGGATTTTCATGTGTGTTGCTCGCTATGGAGAAAAAAGTGTTATTTAATTTTATGGGTCATTTTAAAAATGCATTCACATTATAAGGTTCTGTTGATGATTAATGGAGGTGTTTTGCTTTTTTGGATACTCTTTTAAAGCTGTTTCACTTATGAATTTGGGTTCAATATTGTCTGTTTGTTGGTTTCAGTGGAGAATACAAATGTATGGCATTTTATTAAAAAGATAAGATTTCTTCAATTTTAAAAATGATATTTACATTTTTTTTATGAATTACTAAAATTTACTGGATTTATCCTAATGCAAGTGGCCCCATAATTACTAACAGTAATTTTACCCATCCCACTTTCCAGCTTTTGCTCTGATGCAGGTAGCCTCAAGACTTTCAAAAGTAGTTATTCCTCACACTGCCCCCTCCCAAAACTATCATGCACCTATTCATGAGGCAAGCACCCCTTAGACTTTGATAGTAATGATCACTCCACTATACTGCTGTTTTCATGAGGCATGTATATCTTTTTTTTGTTAATAGTAAGTAGTACCCCTCCATTATCCACCATTTTATCTGATGCTGGTACTCCTTTGTTTAGGAATAGTAATTATTGTTCTGTATGTTATATGAGGCAGTAGAATATTATCCCTCTACTTTCATGTATTTCAATTGAGGAAGTCATAACTCATGGGCTGATTCCGATCTCAGTCGGATGAGCACCGAATCGGGTTCGGCATTAGCGGATCTGATTCGGAGCCTAAATTTCCGTCTGAGTCATACACGAGTCTGGACGTCGAAGTACGATGCGAAAAAGCGCGAAATCTCCATCCGAATTGTTTCCGGATCCGAACCACTCCGTACAACTCGGTCACAAACAAACCGTGGCGCGCAATGGAGACGTTTCATGACCGAGCTAGTATGATACTCGATTCGGACAGCCGGAACGAGTCAGAGCGCCCGGCTCGCAATGGCGCAATGGAATTCGGGGGTCCCCGTCGGACCCCCTGTTACATGCTGTCTTACGACTCAGACACAGGGGGAGACCCATGCGTCTCCCCAACACGGGCATGTACGTTGTGGATGGCACCGACGTGTACCCACTGTAGGGGGGGAAATTGTTCGCGACGTACCTATTTAGTCAATGGGAGCCCTTGTACGCATCGTACGACCGGTTCCCATTGACTTCTATGAGAGTCTGACCGAACCGAGTCCGACAGCATACGGTCACTTCGTACTCCCTTGGTCGGATTGCAGGAGTCCGGATCGGTCGGAAACCACCCCGCATCCGGCTTGGTCAGAGTGGTGTCCGACCCAGATTCGAATCGGCTCCTTTGAGTTCAATTTGTCATTTGAAGAACAACACTTTCATTTATTTTTACTGTTGAATGTACCTCTTGGAGTTGGCATACATTTTAATCACTGTACTCTCATCCATTTTGACTCTTGTTTGAGTTTGTTTTGTCTAGAAAAAAACATTCACCTCTGTTTTTATAATCCTTCAGATTCTAGTTGATTTTTTCAAGTGGCACCAAAGTTTGATATTTTTTCATGACTTGTCTGTTATTATCTGTCAAGAATACAAATGTATAACATAATCTCTCACGATTTCTTTTTTTTTAAAAAACATTCAGTTTTATTATTTATAAGAACACTTTACTGGATATTTTTTAATGAAATAACAACTTTGACTTTTAATAGAAATGTTATCAATCACAGTATCCAGATTTTTGAACACATTTGTTCTGTAATACTAATTATTTCAACACTACTATCCACCATCTTCAATGAGGGAGGGACTCCTATGTAATTTCTGAATGTATTCCTTTCACACCACTATTCTCTTATTTGACTGATGCAATTATCCCTTTCCATTTGAATAATTACTTTTACTCTACCACTAATTAACTTTTTTCCCTCTGTCAGTCACCCCTTCTATTTTGATTTCCACTACCCTGCATTTGCAATGTATCATGGACATTTTGGAGATTGCATTTAAAATATAACCTCTCTACTATCCATTTTTTTGCTGAGGCATTTAGCCCTTTGTGTAGGAATAGCAATTAGTAATGTCAACATAAACAGTATTTTCACACATGCTTGAACCCATTTCTTTGTAAATACTAATTATTTCTGCACTACTATCCAACATTTTCTCTCAGGTAACTACTCCTCAGAGTAACAAAAATATTCTTCAGCACACCTTAATCTAACCTTTTACTTACACAAGCACCACCATAAGTGGCTATAGTATGCTTATTAATATGGTTAATCCCACCTCTATGCATCACCAGAGGAAGGCTTACATTGGCTGTGGAATAGTAATTATTAACCCTACACTCTTCAGCTTATTTAAAAAATGTAAGCAGCCATTTCTTTTTCTTTATTATTATTATCCCCACTATTATTTATCATTTTTCTGTGAGAAACACTCTTTGCATTTGTTATATATTTCATTTTTTTCGTACATATATCTCTCTAACATTATCTATTTTTCATTGTAATTTTCTGGTATCTCAACAATACACTTTTTATTATTCTAGTTTTATATTGTAACATTCTCAGGTACATAATTGTCTAATTTCTCATTTCTATTTGAAATCTTTAAATTTTTAAAATACATTTTTTGACTTACTTTGTAGAATGTGAAGCGAAAACAATAATATTCTCTGTTCTCAAAAACTGATATTATTTTTCGATAATCTGTAAATAAATGAACATTTATTAAATTATTATTTTGTTCATTTTACTATATTAGTTAAATATTCAATAATCATTTAAATAACTTACTTGAGTATTTGTGAGGATGTTGTGTCACAGTGACAGTAACTCTGACAGTGAGAGGCAGCAAAATATGTGTGTGCTCCATGTGGTAGTCAGGTAACCTCTGGATTCAAAATAGTGGCCGGCTCCTTTTATACATTTATTTTGTATACCACCTTTATTTACACAAAAATATGTCTTGTGTTTTTCATTTTGTACTCATTTATATCATGTGTAAAACTATCATTTAATTTCCGCTATATTGTTATGCCCATTATATCGGAATAGGTTTGCTTTGACCTCTGTTTTGTATGGCTGAGGGTCAAGTTCATGTCATGGAAAGGGTTGTAGGACTTTTGGATGAGGTTAGCTTCTAAAATGGTGCCTCGTCAGTTTACTTTTCTTGTCTTTGTGTTTTTGTCTGTGTATTGTTTGTACATTTCTTTTTTAATCAGATAATCCGTTAATTGCTTCTTTCAAATTACTCTTCAAAATTTGACAAATGTATGTACTATTTTTATACTTTAAATACTTGAGTATTAAAATTAATACCTGAGTATAAATGTTTTCAATAAGTACTTTTTTTAACCTTATCGTTGATAGTTTCTCTCCACATTTTAAAGCACTTCCCCACCCAAAAGCCTTAATTTCTCTACATCCTGTGCCAGGGTGTTATGTTACAATTTAAAAAAATATATATTTATATGATTTGTAATGGTATGCAAAGTATCGTGTTGTAATGGCATTTGCAATGCATTTAATATATTTGCGATGTAATGGTATGCATTTTAATACCATTTGTTGTAAAATACTTTGCGATGTAAAAATTGCGATGTAAAAACATGCGTTGTATTGGTACGCGATGTAATGCCATACATCCCAGAATAATACCTAATAGCCAGTCCAGATCAGATGTAATCAAAGAAGCCCATAAGGGGTTGGCCGCTGCACATACAGGAATTAATGAAACCATAACTACAGCAACACCATTGGAGTCTCACTTTATATAAACAGACTAGGGATTATGTTAGACAGTGTTACATTTTTCAACAAATTAAACCCTCCACTGTCAAAAGACCCTTGCCAAATCCCGTCATAATTTCTAATATCCCCTTCTCTGTGATTTATTTGAAATGCATTGGTCCCCTCCAGTCCGCTAACCGATATAAGTACATATTGGTACCAACTAATTTGGGTTCTTGATTCCTATAAGTGTGGCCATATGGTAAGGCAAGTGCTCCAGCAGTAGTAAAATATTTTGCTTGCCTATTGTCAATATTTAAAATTTTGATATTTAATATTTGTGAAGCGCAGTATGTACCCGCAGGCAACTTGGCTCAGGAGTCTGAGAAATTCTTCACTAAACGAGGGCAAAAGTCAACATCTAAAGAAGGAATGAAAATAACCACGTTTTGAGATGTTTTCAAAAAATCCTCTGATCTGGCCAACTTCTGAGGTGCCAGGGCAGCTGATTCCATAGCTGACAAGTGGTGTAGACAAAGTTGTTACCCCCCAAGACACCTCACAAATTTTAGGTACTTTTACTGTTCTGGAGGATTGCAGATCAAAGGCATCTCCTAGGAATATTGTCAAAAATCAAAGGGGAATGAACCATCCGTCCTGTTCTTACCGGGGCTAGGGTTCTTGTTTCATTCACATTAAGCATTGTGTGCGGTATATCTTGATTCTCTGCTCTGTTGTTAAGTAAGTAGTATCATCATTTGATCTTTTATCACTTGAGTGCTTGGTCCTCTAAGTGATTTCCTGATCCTCCACCTGGAGGTAGACCATCTGTTTTTTTGACAGTTGTGTAAAGTAAGTGCGAAGGTGTGTTGTGAAGAGGGAGGTTAAAATTGCCTCCTGTTCTCAGTTAAATCTTTCATTTGCCAAGGATGGGCAAGGTTGAAAAGGTGAATTGGTGGCACTGCAGAGGAAGTGTCAATGTCCCACTGAGCCAGATTGTAGGTCTTAATATGTCGACATGTTTCGGCCCTTGGTAGCCCTCACGGGTCTGTGGGCCCTTCTTCAGAACCAAATCGAGTAAGCTACCCTCAAGGTAGATTATAGGGGGTAGGCAAATTTACTCACCCTGCTTCATCACTGAGCCCATTCGCTCATCTTCATGTATGGGTTATAGAAGGTACTACTGTCTATAACTTTCAGTGGAGACAATTTTGAAATTTGACATGAAGGGAAGAGTCAGCACAAGTGCAGACAGGACATCGCAAAGAACGAGTCCTTCCTCTCCACCCCATAGGAGTCAAAATTGTGTGATTTATTCCCTTTTGATTTTTTTATATATCCAAAGGAGGCAGAATAAATCTCTGCTTTTTCCTTCCTTCTATGATAAAACAACATTTCCTAGGAATATACCAGGAGAAGTTTGTATTTAAGTATTCTGGACTGGTATGATAGAGTCCTTTATGGACAGGGTTTTGAAATCCGATCTTTTTTTCACAGAGAGCCAATGAAACTCCTTTTGTGTGTTTGAGACTGAGTCAGACTTCTGAAAGTTCTTTAGGAGGCGGGCCACAGCATTCTGTACCCTCTGTAGTTCCTTAAAGAGCCTTGCTGCATGCCCAATTTAAGGGCATTGCAGTAATCTAATCTCATTGATACCAGGGATACAAATTTAAATCAGAAGGCATAAAAGACATGATGTTCTTACATTTTTTTTCACATGAAAAAACAAGAAATGAGCTTGTTAGTCAGGTCAGTAAAGGATAGCTTTGAGTCGAAGATTGCCCCTAAATGCTCACTTTGGGTACCAGATTTGGGAGAGGGCCTAAGGTCAGTGGCCATCATGAAAGGTTCCAAAATGAGGTGTCCTTCCCAAAAATGTAATGTAATTTAAGACAGTGGCTACTCATCTTGCTAACTATGGCACTTTTTGAAACAAACTGCCACTTCCTCCATGCTGCCAGTGTCCAACCCAACAATTTGAGTGTTGTCAGCAAAGGAAATTGTTGAAAAATGGGGATGTTTCTTTAATTTCATTTGGATAACGGTCCTGCGTCACCTCTAAGGCTTATAGGGATTTAATGTTTGCTCTGGGAGTTTGTCTGAAATTCAGCAACCCATACAAAGCTGAATGAAATGGTGTTGTAGAGTGGACAGTGGCTTCAATAAACAAGCTTTGACTGCTAGCGTGCAAAGTTCAGGTCTTAGTTGGTACCATAATCTGTAAGGAATTTAGGAAGCATTAAATAACTAAATGAGTTTTGGGAAGATGCACTCCATACAAGGTTCACAATGTATGTGCCTGGCTTAGATAATTCTGGGGAGGTGGCAGATGTAGATAAATTGTACTTAGATACATGTTTTAATGTTTTATAGAGATTCCAAGAAGTCAGAGACACATTGCTAACACAAACCACTCTGACTCTGCCACCTGTGAAAAGAAAGTTATCACTGCTGTTGACAGGTGGATTCCCATGGTTGGGGACCTAGTTTGGAAACAAATTCACAACAAACAAGGTTTGGAACCATCATACAGACCACCTGTCACTGTTTTTGGACTAAAAAGGTAATAGAACAGTTATTCTGCCTGCTCTGCCAGGCTCAAGGAGAAACAGATGGGTGTCTACAGACCACAATAAAAAGCACTATATGCCCAAACCTCTACAGCCGACAGCCGTAGACACCAAAAAAGATTCCGAGTAGTCCCTCTCAGCATCGCTCTACTCTGAAAACCCTACCGCCTGAACCAAGCAGTAACATTTCTAGCTCGAGTTCCCAGCCAGGGATATTTGAGCCTATCACTCTACGCATAACATTGAGTGCAACAAACCCAGCTGATTCTTCTTCCAGAATGGCCACAGCTACAATGAAACTGCCAATCTCACCAATGCCTCAGTGTCAGCCCATGTTATCCAATGGACCGGTGACACTTATAGCAGTTTCCAATATGGAACACCACTATAGGGACATATAGGCTTGATCTTTTATGTCGTCACCTTTGATATAAAGCACCCTGTCTTCTGTATTCAAGAGGCCATCCTTAGTGGTGCCTGGCATATATTTTTAATAGTGCATTGACTGTGCCCCACAGGGCGAGGACACGGTCAAGTGTGAGCAGTTGGCATTGCTCCTGCAGCCTGCAATGGTAGACTTGCTATCAGCAGTTTACTGGGGTCCCTCAGGGTGGTACATAACTGCGCTGCAGCACTGAGGACATCTTTAACACCTATGCCCTGAGCAGGGCACCCCTGGTACCATATACTAGCAAATAATAAGGGGATAACGTATTTGCCAATTTGACATTACCAGGGTGAACATAGCAGCTTTGGTTGAGATCACAGGCACTGGGGTCTAGTTGAAGATTCCAGTGCACTATCAGTGTCATAACCATCAGCATCTGGAGCAAGACAGTGTGTGTGGGGGGTGTGACCACACAAAAAGGGCAGTTTTCTACATATCTCAGACAGGTCAAGACACTTTGTCTGTCACAATCTGGCAAAAAAAGACTTTCAGACTGAAATGCAGATAAGGCCTGAGCACAGGGTTGGCTTAAGGGTGGGGCACTGACTACAAGGGGTGTGCAGTGTTTGGAAATAACTTACGATTTAAAAGCATCTGTAGCAGTGTACCTTGTGTGTCCAGCTTTCAGGCAGCAGTAAAAATGTCAAGATTGCTCTTGTGATAAGTGTTCCTACAAGAGAGAGAGATCGGAATTTTATTTGGTGGTAGTTTAGGAGGCCATAAAGTAGTGCAGAGGGTTAAAAATGCCTGCTGTAAAAAACAGATCTGTATTTTATGTGGATAGCTGAGTAGATTAATAAAGCCAGCCTTTACCTGTGCTTTAAAACGAATGAAATGTATGTGAGAGAGGGACTATGGAGAGCTGAGGGGCACTTTTGCTGAGTGCGGTACTGAGTGAATCCCAGGAAGAGGTCATGGAAGTGGGCGGATTAAAAGATTGTCACACGAGGCCACCAGGGATAAAGATGGCCCAGCCTGAGCATCACAGACTCATGGAAGCTGGCATCTTTGTATGTCTGTCTTTCTTTCCCCTTTCCATGTATTTCCTCTATGTTCTCTATTTCACTCCCACCTCGTAACATCGCCCTCTCCCTTCTGCTCTCTCTCTCATCCTTCCTTCCGTCAATCAGCCCCTCTCTACTTATGCCTCCTTCCAGAAACGTTTTGCAGGTGTTTTCTGGATGAAATCTTATCAGGGTGGAGATAGCAAATAGGTTTTGTTCTCTTTGGAAACCCAGGTGACACGTCATCAGTGCAGAGTTAATTGGAGCCCTTTTGTATATCAAATGTAAGCTTCTCAGCTCCATCTAAACAACTACGGAGAAAGTGACGAAGAACATTGGGGACAACAGCTCATATGCGGCCCTTCCTCTTACCAACTGGGCACCACTGCGCTTTAGCGAATCTTTGCTCCAATCCAGTCTGTTTCATTGATTGTTTGATTTGTGGAATATCTGTGACCCTATGAGTTTGAGCTAGACACCAACCCAAAGTTCAAAGGTTGTTAATTTCTAGGTCTCTGCACCTTACGTCAGATAGTGTTTGTAAAGTGAAAGGTGAACCTTGAGCTGGGCCTTCTGCTGCTGAGGTCTCTAAACGGCACCTGCTGAGTGTTGCTCAGTGGTCTGGCTGAAAGCATGGAGCACAGATTGGACTAATCTCCTTGAATAACACTCAAAACTGCAGAATATGAGGTAAAATAATTTTGAGACTCTTGTCCATAGGCTGTAAATTTATTTTTAGAAATTTGAATGGTCACCAGTGCTTTAGTGGGGCTGGCAATGGTGCTGCTTGCTTGCGGTCGCCAACTTGACGTTGAGGACTGGGAGCAAAAAATGAACTATATGCTTCGCATATTTGCACTGTGCTACTTGCAATTTGCGTAGTGCGAAGTAGCGCAAACTTCGTAAACTATGCAAACGTAACGTAGTACTTCACCCAGGGTTAGTCCTGACCAATGGGGTACAGAGTGGCAACCTGAAGTATGACAACTTCCTTCAAAGTGTGACATATTCTTGTTTTAGAAATCGATAATCTTTAAAATCCAAAATAGAGATCCATATTTGGAGTTGCATATGATTGCAAATGAGCTCTCCAAGGGAATGTGCTGAAAGCTTGAAAATGTAGTTTTAGTTGTAGTGGCTGTGTTAGATTGCATTATGTCAATCAAACCCTCTTCTAACTGAGTGTCTGAGGACAGGTTAGCTTGGATGATTAGGATCATATTTTGAAAATAAGAAGGCAGCTGATCACACCATTCCACTGAAGGGTGTTGGTATCTGGCACAGGCTACCAGGGACATACGTTTTTTACAACTTTGAAGATTTCCATTGAGGATGCCACTTTAGTGTGTTTATCCCTACACATATCATCAAAATCTCTCTTCAGGATGTTCTTAGCGCACACTCAAGCCTACCTCAGGGATTTAAGATAGTGTTGAATCCAGCTCAGGACTCCACCAGGGCTAGAACAATGAGGCAACAGTAGATCTCCATGCTCACCAAATGGGCAGACTCCTTGGGCCTGTGTGATGTCTGGAGAACTTGGCATCCAACATGACTGAATATACTCATCGCTCTGTGGAGCATTGAAGTATGTCCATAATTTATTATCTCTTCCTTCCAATCACAGGTGTGCTATGCACGAATGATGTGTGCATCATACTCAGAGGAGACCATTCTAAGGTTATGCTATACTTTGGGGCCCTGGACCCGGCTGTTGATGAATTTGATGTCTGAATGATAGGTGCCTGGTTCTATCAAACCTATGTTAAGGCCAAAGTCCACCTTCAGTCCTTGCTATAGGCATTTTACACTTTGCGCAACAACAACAACAATTGAACCTTTTTTATAATTAGGAAAACTTTATTTATTCTTTCTTTACAAACTAAACTTAAAATAAACAAACATTAGAAATTCTTCAGTTATATTTTTATTTTAAATTTATAATTTGCACATCACCTTTAAATTAATATAACTGTATTTATTCTTTAGCTACAAACAATAATTATAGAAGAGAAAAAGATACATTTCTAGCCTTAAACTTATATCTTTAATTTATAATTTATGCAACACCTTCAAATATTATAACTTGCACACCTTCATACAGCGTATTCATCTTGGTAGCCATACTATATTAACTATAACTTGTGCCTTCACCAGGCACTGCTTATACCATTTTATAGTATCACACTTATACAATGTAAAATAATAGTGTTTACAAGAACAGTTATGACATTACAAATAAAATCTTTTGTGAGAAAACAGTGCATGGTGGAGGGACAAGTTACACATGCAGTGTGGCTACCAAGTTGAATACACTTTGCATGGAGGTGCACAAGTTAAAATAATTTGAAGGTGTTGCAAAAATTATCAATTAAAGGTAAACGTATAAGGATAGAAGTTTAGATTTGTCTGTACTGTATTTTAGTTGGAGCTAAAGAATAAAGTTATATTAATTTGAAGGTGATGTGTAAATATAAATTTAAGGTGTAACTATACCTTAAACATTTCTAATGTTTGAGTATTCTAAGTTTGGTTTGTACAACAAAAAAAAAAGTTCCCCAAACTATAACAAAGGTTTAACCTTTTCAATGTTTTTTTCTTTTTAATAAAAAATGTTTTGGAATGGTGGAATTTACTGTAGTCGAGTGAAGTTTCATTAAGTAGGATTTGGTACAGTTGAGTGGAGGAGAGTATAGTAAAGTGTACTGTCGTAAAGTATAGTGTCGTAGAATGCATTGGAATAGAGTAGAATGTGGTACAGTGAAGTGGCCAACAGTGAATAGCGTTTAGTGAAGTGGTGAGAGTGGAGTGGCATAGAGGGAAGTTTTGTACTGACTGACTTACTTATTAAGCGCATTAATGCCGAGGCGTCTTGGCGCTGAGTGAGAGAATGCTTGGCACACTGAATGATCTACAGGTTTGGGAAAGAGCCAGGTCTTTATTTGTTTCCTAAAAATGGTCCTGTTTGATTGTAGTCGGAGCTGTGCGGGGAGAACATTTCACAGCTTGGCAGCCTGGTACAAAAAACCGTTGCCTCCCCATCTGACTTTTTTTAATCTTGGGGATCAGACCTGCATTTGATAATCTAAGACTGCATTGAGGAGAGTACCGTTTGAATAGCAGCTGCATGTTGTTCTGACATGGTTTTTGGCTCTATTTCGGAGTGATGATGACTTTAAGCTTGCTAACATCTATAATCTGTATTCTTGCTTTGTGTTGGCCCTTTTAAGCCCTTTCTTCCAGACCTAGAAGAGGATAGCTGCTTTATATGATGATAGATCCCTTATTCTTGATTCTAATCCATCTATTGCCTATTGGCTTTGACATAATTATGTGTCCTTTGTAGTCCTGACTTTATATTACATATTGGTATGGTTTCTGTAGATACTCTGACAGAGCTAAGGGATATTTCATCCTTCTCAGGCCTACAAGGCCCAGAACTAGAGAGACTCCATTTTGCTTTCTGTCCGTGCTGAACTGAGATGCTTGCAGGGTAAAGGTAATGTTTATAGTTAAGGCTGTTGTCCGCTAGGGGAAAGCCAGCCAGGACTGGTTCTTATCGGAAGAATGTGTTTGTCTCTTGGGCCCAGACGTAACATGCAGATGGCCACTGCGGTTGCGCGGTGAGTTCTGGAGCTAGCACAGGAATTCGGTGGGAGGCAGCCCTCTGTTGGAAATTTCCATGAGGGGAGAGGATTCCATATTAGCGAATCGCAGGAGAGGAGGAGTGGTCAGTTTGGTTCTTGAAGAGTGAGGAGTAGAATGTTTGCTGGAGCTGAAGAGTACAGTTCAGTTCAATTGGTTTTCTGGAATGGAGAGAGAAGGCAGATAATTGCTGAAGCTGGAGAGAGCAGTCATATGAACAAAGTTGGAACTATCTGCTGGGGCTGCCAGCTTATCAGGATGCATTCAGTCAGATGGAGGAGTTGAAGCTGCCAGCTGAAGCAGTTGAGCCAGAGGAGTGGTGAAGGAGGGAGAGAGAGAGAGCCCTGATTATACCAGAGAGAGAGAGAAACATTCCTTCTAATAGGTGAGATAGTCTGAATTAGTTTGATTTACACTTACACCTTAATCTTGTCTTTATTCCCTAGGCTACTGTATGTCTAATCCTTTTTCTTTCAGCGGTGTGTTACAGTTCCTGTTAGTTACAGAGACCCCGCAGATCTGTGTATGTGTCTATTCCCATTTTATTGTTCTTGTAATAAAGATACCCCAGTTGTTAGTGAACCAGTGTGCATGTGTTGTTCTTATGATAGAGCTAACCTTTCTTCTAACCAGATGCTATAGCAACTGATGGATCAAAAGGAAATAGGAGCGCTTAAAGCAGGGAATAACTTTTGCATACAGTGTGTGTCTCTTGTTCTTAAAGCGCAGGTAACCTTTCCTTCTAGTCAGGTGTTACAACCAGAACAGATGCTGCCCCTGATCAGGTAAGTAGCCACTGAATAATTAGGGAGAGAGAGGAGCCCTTGAGCTAGGGAAATAGTTATACACTAAGTAATTTGGCCATTCCATAATATTATTGTAGTAGTGAACCTTTAGTGAATAGTGAGAGAAACTTCCCAACAAAGAGAGAGAGAGAGCTGAAGGTATTCATAGGAAAGTGATCGTCGTTGGTAAGCGGTGTTAATGTGAACACAAGGTGGGAAACTGGTGCATAGATCCGCCGGATTGCGGATCGGGCTGTGAGTAAGAGAACACTAGGGAGGACACTAGTGAGTAGGTCCGCCGGATTGTGGACCGGGCTGTGAGGGAGAGAGCACTAGGGCTGCAGACTAGTGTGTAGGCACGCAGGATTGCGACTTGCCGACCGAGCACTGACTGTGGTCAGTGTGTAATGGTAAATAATCAGAACTGCCCCAGGGTAGATTAGTCTGGACCCATGTGGTCGCGAGACTATGAGGTATGAGTGTGGTGTAGGGCATGGACGTCCTTAGTAATCAGTGAGTATTCCTAGTAATCCCTATAGATTTAGTGGTGTTTCTGATGATATGAGCTTGTATATTGCGAGTTCCCCATCCTCAGGTAGGTACCCAGGTGCCTGGACAGATGGGTCCTGAGGAGGGAGGTGGTTACGTTTTGGCCGGGTTGGTGGTGCTCTGGTGAGCTGGTCCTATCTGGTCTGAGAATCCAGTCATAACACATGTTCAAAGCTCCTCCACCATACAAGGCTTTCTGGTCAAGACAGAGAGCCTTGAAATCCACTCGCTGCCGAACCGGGAGCCAGTGGAGCAGTTTAATGTTGCCTCAAGTAGGGTCATGTTTGGGAAGACCATAAAGCACCCGGGCCACCGTGTCCTGATGGACTGTAGTTTGGCAATATGGCTGTGAGAAGTTGGCCTGGTATATAATGCTCACTAGTTCTAGTGATCACTTTGTACCATGCCAAGCAACCCTTATGATGATGGTTGTAATTCAACCTTGTAGACCAGTTATCCTAGTGGTAACGTGGACAAAGCAGTCTTAGGCTAAACTCTGAAAGGCATGTGAAGCCAGCTGTTATACCATACACAACCCCCTTGAATACCAAATGAAAGGGACACCACACAGATATATATTGAAAATATATATTGATTTATTAACTATTAAAATCCCCTGGACTCTTTATGAGCACAGAAGCACAAGCGTTAAATCACAAGACAGTTTAAAATACACAAAAGTTGCACAATATGGATGAGCCCTAGGGGCCACCTAAACCATATACTAAGAAAGTGGTATAAGAGATACCAATAGGAAAGTGAAGAGGCCTAGGGCCTTGGGAATCGCTGGAGCTATTCGAGACTGGAGTTAACTAAGTCGGGAAAGGCCCACGGGACTCGGGTGCAGTGTTCAAAGTGCACGCACTTCTCAATACAAAGTCTATGGTGCGTAAAAAGCACAAAGTTAGAAAGTTAGGAACCTTCCGAGTGACCTACGGAGCTGAAACTTAAAACACAGGCCCTTGGGATGTGTACCAGTGCAGGAGCACCGGCGGAGCTGAGTTACCTCACCCACAGGAAGCGGGTGCACAGGGTCGAAGTTGTGTCGGGTTTCGTCACGCTGGTCGATGGTGCTTGGAGCTGAAGATGCTGCAGGCGGCTCGATGAGAAGAGTTCCGGTGGATCCAAGGGTGGATCTGAAGATGTGAAGACCTGAAAGCAGAGGGGACAGTGTTCAAAGTCACTAGCCAGTGACTACCGTGGAACCAGATTGGAACCAGGCGATGTCGGGTGCAAACAGGCGTTGTCGGGTAGCTTCTTTCTGCAGCCACGTGGATACCCGGGGTCGAGGACGTCCAGGAGTCGGTCACGAGCTGTCCCACGTAGGCTTCTCGCTGTTGGCGGTGTCGGCGACCTGATCGGAGCAAACAGGCCTTGGCAAATGCAAGCCACGCAGAAGTTGAAAGATGCTGTTCACTCGGACCAGCAAGGTCAGAGCGGGTGCTCCTTTTCACAGGAGCTCGGGTAGGTCTGGAGCAACCAGACCTGCTGTTTAAATCTTCGGGTTCGTCGCCAAGATGGCCGCTGACCACGTGGCTAGTGGCCGGGATGGCGCGTCGAGTGGCACAATGCAAAAGGGCCCCACGCAGATCGTGGAGATGCTGGAGGGCTGATCTTCGGTGCAAGGGCTGCTCGGTGGTGGGGGTTCTCAATCCCCAAAGCACAACGTCGAGGATGCCTCAGAAGCTGCGCAGTCAGCTTTTCGAGTGTCTTTCAAGAGGTCCGGTCCCACGTCACTCGGTGCCTCCACGGGTCCCTTCTTCGCAGGGACTGTGGATCGGGCTCTGAGAGGTCTGGGAGTCTGGTTCTTGTCGGGCTCTGGGCTCGGTCTCCGGCGGGAGGCGGCGGCAAAGCAGACGTCGAGTTGCTGGTTGGTACCTGTGTTCACAGGGTGGTCACTCCTTGGCCACAAGGGAGATTCTCTTCAGTCTTCTGTGCAGCAGAATGTCGAAGTCCAGTCTTCTTCTTGTTTAAAGTTGATTTCGGGATGATCTGCTGTGCAATGGCACTGCTCCCCCTCTTATTCCCAATCTAGGGGGTGGATCACCTACTAGGTCCCTCCTCTGGGAGGAACCAGGAAGGGGGGCGGTTACACCCCCTTTCCTTTGTCCAGCTCCGCGCCAGGACTGGGGCTGGAAGGCCCCAGAACCGGTTTGGACTGGCCTATGCACGGGGACACCTTGTGTGCCCCGGGCATGTCTGATTCCATTCAGCCCTGTCCTACCCAATACACAAAATCCTGTCTGGGGTGGTGCTCGCACCTCCCAAGGCAGGAAACCCTTTGTCCAGGCCACCATCTGCCGAGTTTCGGTCAGCAGCAGGAGGCCAGACTTGTGTCTGTGGTGGCAGCGTCCATTTTGTGAAGCTGAGGCTCTGTTTAACTTTAACCGGGGTTAAGGCTACACACATGTCGTGTCCCTCTAGAAGGGTGGAATGCTATCCCCGTCGCAATAATTGGCGAGGGGATAGTATTCCAATTCGTATGACACCTTACTCGACATGTTTTGATAAAGCCAAACCAAAGATAGCATTTAACCGCGAGGATTATAATGCACTTAAGAGTATATGGTATGGCAATATCCCGGAACAGCTTAGGGAGTTGTTCCCGACAGCTGCAGACAGGCTCAGCTCATGCCAGAGCACCATCTCACATATTTCCAAGCACTCTGCCTCCAGGATTGATGAGGCCTTCCATAGGAGTGGCTGATAGGAACATATGTGTCCAGTTTAGGGTTAGGCACAGACATACTGCGCCTAAGTAAGAGGTGGTTACACCGACTTACCCCAGCTGAGTGATCAGCCAGTTGTGTCAAATATGGAGGCCAGGCCAGGGGTGGCACAATACGTGCTGCAGCCCCTGGTAGGCCTTGGATACACCTATGCCCTGGGCACCTAGGGTGCACTATTACAGGGGCTCATAAGGTGAACCAGTTCCAGTTCGTAATGCACCTAGAGTGCATTGGCAGTAATTTAGAGAGAGAACAGCAGGCTGTGGGTCTGATTAGCAGGCCCACAGCCACATTAAGTCAGAAACCAGTGAAGCAAAAAGCAAAAATTTGGGGTGACCATAGGATAGCAGACCCTACTCTCCTACATAACCCCCCCCCCCAAACGCAGGGACATTAGACTAACCTTGACCAGTTGTGTCTTCATGTTCTAAGTGGAAGTACCTGGAGAGACCATCTGCGTTGCCATGGTCAGTCCCTGGGCGGTGCTCCACTGTAAAGTCCATCCCCTGCAGGGAAATGGACCACCTGAGTAGTTTGGGGTTTTCACCCTTCATCTGATTAAGCCATAGGAGGGGCTTATGGTCGGTCTGAATCTTGAAGTGAGTGCCAAATAAGTATGGTCTCAACTTCTTCAGGGCCCACACCACAGCAAAGGCCTCCCTCTCTATAGCTGACCAACGTTTCTCTCTGGGGGTCAGCCTTCTGCTAATGAAAGCAATGGGCTGGTCCTGGCCATCTACATTAAGCTGTGAAAGCACTGCTCCCACTCCCAACTCAGAAGCATCTGTTTGGACAATGAACTCTCTTGAGTAGTCAGGACTCTTCAGGATAGGTGCAGAGCACATGGCCTTCTTCAGGTCATCAAATGCCTTTTGACAGATTTCTGTCCACTGAACCTTTTTGGGCATCTTCTTGGATGTCAGATCATTAAGAGGGGTCACAATGGACCCATAGTTCTTAACAAACTTCCTGTAGTACCCAGTCAGGCCCAAGAAAGCTCTGACCTGAGTCTGGGTAGTTGGAGGGGACCAGTCCTTGATGGTCTGGATCTTACTCTCCAGTGGTTGAACTTGGCCTCCACCTACAAGGTGGCCCAGGTATACAACCTTGCTCTGCCCTATCTGGCACTTTGTTGCCTTGATAGTGAGGCCTGCCTTCTGCAGAGCCTCAAGCACTTCCTTCAGGTGGATCAGGTGATCCTCCCAGGTGGAGCTAAAGACAGCAATATCGTCCAGATAAGCTGCACAAAAGTCATCCAACCCAGTGAGGACTTGGTTCACCAACCTTTGGAAGGTGGCAGGTGCATTTTTCAAACCAAAGGGCATCACCACAAACTGATAATGCCCACTAGGGGTAGAAAATGCTGTTTTGGCTTTAGACTCCTCAGCTAACCTGATTTGCCAGTAGCCAGCTGTCAAGTCAAATGTGCTCAAATATTTGGCAGAAGCCAACTTGTCAATGAGCTCATCTGCCCTTGGAATAGGGTGTGCATCTGTCCTGGTGACAGCATTGAGTCCTCTGTAATCCACACAGAACCTCATCTCTCTCTTGCCATCTTTGGTGTGAGGTTTGGGGACCAGAACCACTGGGCTAGCCCAGGGGCTCTCTGAAGGCTCAATGACACCTAATTCCAGCATCTTTTGCACCTCAGTCTTTATACAGTCCCTGACGTGGTCAGGTTGCCTGTAAATTTTGCTTTTTACAGGAAGACTGTCACCAGTGTCCACCACATGTGTACACCAGTTAGTCTGACTGGGTGTCAATGAGAACATATGCCTGTATGCCTGTAGAACTTGTCTGCAGTCATGTTGCTGATGTTCAGTGAGGCTGCCACCTAAGGCCACACCATCAACTGAGCCATCCTCAGGGTTCTGAGTGAGCAGGTCTGGGAGAGGGTCACTCTCTTCCTCCTGTCCCTCATCTGTAGCCATGAGCAAGCCCATGTCTGCCCTGCTGACATATGCCTTCAATCTGTTCACATGGAGCACCCTGTGGGGGCTCCTGGGAGTTCCTAGGTCCACCAAGTAGGTAACCTCTCCCTTCTTTTCCAGAATTGTATGGGGTCCAGACCACTTGTCTTGGAGTGCTGCTGGGGCCACTGGCTCCAACACCCATACCTTCTGTCCAGGCTGAAATTCAACAAGGACAGCCTTTTGGTCATGCCAAGCTTTTTGTAATTCTTGGCTAGCCTCAAGGTTTTTAGATGCCTTTTCCATGTACTCTGCCATCCTGGAGCGGAGACCAAGTACATAGTCCACTATGTCCTGTTTAGGCTTTTTGAGAGGTAACTCCCATCCTTCCTTCACTAGACACAGGGGTCCTCTTACAGGGTGCCCAGACAACAATTCAAAGGGGCTGAAGCCAACCCCCTGTTGAGGGACCTCTCTGTAAGCGAACAAAAGGCAGGGCAGAAGGATGTCCCATCTTCACCTGAGCTTTTCAGGTAATCCTTTTATCATGCCCTTTAGGGTCTTGTTAAATCTTTCAACAAGCCCATTGCATTGTGGGTGATAAGGAGTGGTGAACTTGTAGTTGACACCACATTCCTTCCACATAGCTGTCAAATATCCAGACATGAAGTTGGTACCTCTATCTGATATTACCTCCTTAGGAAACCCCACTCTGGAGAAAACTCCAAGTAAGGCCCTGGCCACAACAGGAGCTGTTGTGGTCCTAAGGGGAATTGCCTCTGGGTACCTGGTGGCATGATCCACTACCACCAGTATGAATCTGTGCCCAGATGCTGTAAGGGGATCCATTGGACCAACAATATCAATCCCCACTCTCTCAAAGGGAACCCCCACCACAGGTAGTGGTATCAGGGGGGCCTTTGTTGTTCCACCTGCTTTACCACTGGCTTGGCAGGTTTCACAGGAGCGACAAAACTCCTTGGTGTCTTCAGACATGTGAGGCCAGTGAAAGTGAGGGACAAGCCTGTCCCAAGTCTTGTTCTGGCCTAGGTGTCCTGCTAAAGGAATATCATGGGCCAAGGTGAGTAGGAAGCCCCTAAATTGCAGAGGTATAACCAACCTCCTGGTAGCACCAGGCTTGGGGTCTCTAGCCTCTGAATAAAGGAGTCCATCGTCCCAATATACTTTATGGGCACCTTGAGCATTCCCAGCAGCCTCAGCAGCAGCCTGCTGTCTGAGGGGTTCAAGAGAAGGACAGGTTAACTGAGCCTGCCCCAAGTCTGCCCTAGAAGGTCCCCCTGTCCCCAGAAACTCAACCTGATCAGGTTCAAGTTCTTCAGGGACAGTTCCTTCAGGGGTCTCAAGATCAGTTTCCTGTGAAGCCTGATCCTCACTTGTAGGCAGTTGGGAAGGCGCAGCCTTTACCCTCCTGTTCTTCTTCTTGGGAGGTACTTGGTCCATTGTTCCAGGATCCAAGACCTGAGGTTCAGAGAGGCACTTTTTGGCCTGTGACCTGGTCACATCAAGGACATGTGATGATATCCCTAACATCTCTGCATGAGTCCTGTACTCAACTTCTGACCATAGAGAGTTCTCCAGGTCATTGCCCAACAAACATTCTACTGGGAGATCAGCACTAACCACAACTTTCTTTAGGCCAGTTACCCCTCCCCAGGAAAAGTTAACAAGTGCCACACTATGTGTAGTAGTGACATTGCTGGCATTGGTCACCAGGTAATCATCGCCTGGCATGTATTGTCCACGGTCCACAAAGTTAGGTGTCACCATGGTGACACTGGCACATGTGTCCCTGTAAGCTTGAGCCACTTTGTTGTTAATCAAAGGTGTCTGTCTGTATTTGCCCAGGTTACTGGGACTTATGTCAGGGGTCAAATCTATGTCCCCTTCACAAACCAGAACAGCCTGGGTAAGAGTTCTGACTAGGTCAGAATCTCCTTCAGTTCCCAAAGTGATTCCCACTAAACCCTTGGCCTGAGGACCAGCACTGCTAACTGTACTAGTGGGTGCAGGTGCCTTAGGGGCTGCAGTGCTGGGGGCTCCACCCTTTTTACACTCACTTGTCCAGTGAGAGGTGTTCTTGCAAGTTTTACACCAGGGTTTCTTCTGACCTTCTTTCTTCTTCTTCTTGGAAGTTTGGGACCCACCCTCTGTCTCAGTTTGGGGCCCTGTTGAAGACTTCTGGTCTTTAGCTTTCTGCTCCCCACCCTTCTGGTCTGTTTTCTTCTGGTCACCTCCCTGGTTCTGGTTCTGGTTCTTTTGCTTAACTCTGGTTCTTACCCATTTATCTGCCCTCTTTCCCAATTCTTGGGGAGAGGTCAAATCTGAGTCAACCAAATGTTGATGCAACTGCTGGTTCTGACAATTATTTAAAATTTGTTCTCTCATCAGCAAATTATACAATCCTTCATAGTCTGTAACCTTGCTTCCCAGCAACCATCCCTCCAGAGCCTTAGTGGCACACTCAACAAATTCAGACCAGTCCTGAGTCTGTGTCTTCTGGGTATCTCTGAACATTAACCTGTACTGTTCAGTGGTTAAGCCTAACCCATCAATCAGAGCACTCTTCAGGACCAGGTAGTTTCTAGAATCCCCATCACTAACTGTGAGGAGTCTGTCTCGGCCTCTACCTTCAAAGGAGAGCCACAAGATTGCTGCCCACTGCTCCTGAGGGATCTGCTGTACTCTGCAGGCTCTCTCCATTGCAGTAATCCATTTATGGATATCATCCCCAGCTTTGTAGGGGGGCACAATCTTACTCAGGTTTCTATTATCAAAAGACCTGTCTTTATCCTTGTGGATATTGCTGCCACCAGTGGGTTCTATTACCCCACTCTCTCTAGGCTGTCTTGCTCTAGCAAGTTTCTCCTTAGCCAGGGCAACCTCTAATTCTTGCCTCTGGATCCTAAGCTCAGCCTCTCTCATCTTGGCCTCATGTTCCCTTCTCTGAGGGCTAGTCATCTCCTTTCTGGAGTGACCATGAGAGCCTCTAGAGACATGGAAGGTATTGGATTCACCTGAGTGATGCCTCCTCCTCCTATGGCCCTGGTTAAGTCCACCTGGGGGTCTGAATGGGTTGTTACCTGATTCATTCCCAAGTTGACTTAAGTTAGCCTGGTTCAGTCTACTGACCAGCACCTGACTATTTCTGTCATCATCTGACTCACTGCTTTCCACCTCTTCCTCCTCTTCTTCTTCCTCTTCCTCTTCATCTACCTGAGGAGCTCCAGTGGTGGAGGCTTCCTCATCTACTAGGATGATAGGGGCAGGGGTGTCTACAGTGTCATCCTCTGAAGGATGGCCTCCTTCAGCATTCCCTGTGGGGTTTGCTTTAGAGGTCTTTAGAGCTTCAGACTGATCCAAGAGCTCTCTTAGGTGGTCTGTAGTAGGGGAAGGCCCTGTCTTCAGACCCCTTAAGACACAAAGCTGTCTTAATTCCTTAAAGGGAAAAATAGCAAACTGGGATGGTGCCCTTGGAGGGTCACTCTCAACAGGAGTAAGTCCACTGGACCCCTCTGTTCCAGACATTGCTCTAGTGTGGGTGGATGTGTTGCAATCTACCTACACTGGTGTTTACCTACTAAACCTATCTAGTAGTTGTAGCTAGGGTGTGCTACTCCCTTTGCTCTACAACAACTAAGTTCAGTAGAACTTAAGTATACTAGTCTTGTTTTATATGTACCTAGCAGGTACCTGTATGATCTTTCAAATGATAATCTCAAAGATTGTAATGGTAAAACAACAGCAAGCTCAGATCCCAATCCGCTGCTCACCAATGTGAGAAGTTGGCCTGGTATATAATGCTCACTAGTTCTAGTGATCACTTTGTACCATGCCAAGCAACCCTTATGATGATGGTTGTAATTCAACCTTGTAGACCAGTTATCCTAGTGGTAACGTGGACAAAGCAGTCTTAGGCTAAACTCTGAAAGGCATGTGAAGCCAGCTGTTATACCATACACAACCCCCTTGAATACCGAATGAAAGGGACACCACACAGATATATATTGAAAATATATATTGATTTATTAACTATTAAAATCCCCTGGACTCTTTATGAGCACAGAAGCACAAGCGTTAAATCACAAGACAGTTTAAAATACACAAAAGTTGCACAATATGGATGAGCCCTAGGGGCCACCTAAACCATATACTAAGAAAGTGGTATAAGAGATACCAATAGGAAAGTGAAGAGGCCTAGGGCCTTGGGAATCGCTGGAGCTATTCGAGACTGGAGTTAACTAAGTCGGGAAAGGCCCACGGGACTCGGGTGCAGTGTTCAAAGTGCACGCACTTCTCAATACAAAGTCTATGGTGCGTAAAAAGCACAAAGTTAGAACGTTAGGAACCTTCCGAGTGACCTACGGAGCTGAAACTTAAAACACAGGCCCTTGGGATGTGTACCAGTGCAGGAGCACCGGCGGAGATGAGTAACCTCACCCACAGGAAGCGGGTGCACAGGGTCGAAGTTGTGTCGGGTTTCGTCACGCTGGTCGATGGTGCTTGGAGCTGAAGATGCTGCAGGCGGCTCGATGAGAAGAGTTCCGGTGGATCCAAGGGTGGATCTGAAGATGTGAAGACCTGAAAGCAGAGGGGACAGTGTTCAAAGTCACTAGCCAGTGACTACCGTGGAACCAGATTGGAACCAGGCGATGTCGGGTGCAATCAGGCGTTGTCGGGTAGCTTCTTTCTGCAGCCACGTGGATACCCGGGGTCGAGGACGTCCAGGAGTCAGTCACGAGCTGTCCCACGTAGGCTTCTCGCTGTTGGCGGTGTCGGCGACCTGATCGGAGCAAACAGGCCTTGGCAAATGCAAGCCACGCAGAAGTTGAAAGATGCTGTTCACTCGGACCAGCAAGGTCAGAGCGGGTGCTCCTTTTCACAGGAGCTCGGGTAGGTCTGGAGCAACTAGACCTGCTGTTTAAATCTTCGGGTTCGTCGCCAAGATGGCCGCTGACCACGTGGCTAGTGGCCGGGATGGCGCGTCGAGTGGCACAATGCAAAAGGGCCCCACGCAGATCGTGGAGATGCTGGAGGGCTGATCTTCGGTGCAAGGGCTGCTCGGTGGTGGGGGTTCTCAATCCCCTGAGGTAATATAAATTTTATGGTCATGTTGTGTTCCCTAGCGAGTACCCCACCGACTCCATGTACGAGTTAAAAGTGCATGTAACTTCCCTCCTGTACCAGCTATGAAGACGCAAATACATTTGCGTCCAACGTTAACTTGTCCTCTTTCAGACCCACCATGAATGGGTTTGATGGTCCGTTCCTAAGTATGCTATGCCAACGTCTTTTTGAAGTGTACTCCTACGTTTTTCAGCCTGGCTGAAAGTAGGCCCTGAATCTCTGCCACCGAGCCTCTTCTCTGACTTCTGACTGCGAGGGCCTCTGCCCAAGCAGCCCCCGTACCCGTGAACTCTGACTTACTTCTAGCGCGGCCCTCCGTGCTCAGCTCAGCCTGCTGCCTGCCAAGATTGACTATAACCTTCGAGTTATCTGTTTTCCTCCCCGAAGATACATTCCAGCCTGCTAGCTTCAGTAAACATCCTTCCTCAGCTACAGGGCTAAAGGGCCGACCTGTCTTTATGCAAGTAATTCATAGCCTCTGTTGCCATGCTTCCATGGAAGGCCCCATGCCCCCACATATTCTCATACAGACACTCAGGCGCTTATACACGCACTCACAGCAAGTATAGAATAGCTTCTGCTCTAGAGACCTTTCTGCCCAGATAGCTTAGTTCCTAAACATCAGATATCAGATATGATAGAAGCACAAGTTGATCTGACATGCCAGACTTCTGTCTCTCTCCGTCAGTGTAAATGTCAAGTCCCCTGCACCCCGTCTATCACACGTCATGCAGCTGCGCGCGCATCCAAGCTTCCGATTTCTGCTGACATTGCAACATTCTGTTAGCACCACCCCTTGGTGCCACCCACTTGCGTCACCTATCAGTGACGTTTTCTAGCACACACCCTAGTTCACGCCTAGTTTACGCCTCTTGATGATGTATTAGCACCACGTGTATACTGTTATCTTGTCTTCTCTCAGCTGCTACGCCTCTTACATTGAACATTATGATGTTAATCAAGTATATAAGCTATGTATTGTCAATAAACGCCAGCGCGCTCATCTATCCCTTCTGACACCCTGTGTGGTGGTCAGAACACGATATCCTGATTCCTTTATGAGGAATAAAACCCTTAGAAACTCTTACACCACGGACTCTGTTTTCCTTCATTCTGATTGAGTTATTATTAATTAAGTACTTACCTGCATAGAAATTAAGAGAGTAAATTAATTATTTACGTCATTTTGGCGCCCGAATAGGGACCCCTCCCCCACCTCACGCGCCGGAAGGTGCGTTGCAATCCGTGTCCCCTGCCATCAGTTAGACGGACAACACGTGTACTGGCAGGATTTCCTGCATCCCCCTCTGACACACGGAGGTGACGAAGACTGCGATCAGTGCCCAGACGAGGCGGTGAGGAGTGCGGAGGATCCCGACCAGAGCCCAGCCGGAGGAAGCAAGGTCCGAGGTGTGAAGAGGCCCACCAGTTTTCCGAAGTTCTCCGAAGTTTTCCGAAGTTTTCCGAAGTTTTCCGAAGTTTTCCGAAGTTCCGAGTCGAGTCCCGTCGAGTTTCCGAGGCCTTCTGTTTTCCGTGCTTCCCGGTGAGTACCATTGCTGGGTCGTATCTAGACGGGTTTGGGTACGCAAGTCCGGTCTGCACTGTTTTTAGGCAGTGTATCTGTACTGTTTAGCAGTATATAGAGTATTCCGAATTTCTGCACTGTTACAGCAGTGTATCTGTATCGTTGAGCGGTACATTCAGAGTAGGGGGAAGTTAGCTATGTCTTTAAATGTTTCATGTGATTAATGTCGTGGTATGAATGTGATTGTTTTTATTATTGTGTTTTTGTATAAATAGTTACAGTTGACATTAAGTATCAAGGATCAAGCATTTCAGTATCAAGTAGGCACAATGCCGTTTTTCAACAAATTAAAGCAGATAGGAACTAGGAAAGGGATGTTAGAGGAAGAAATTCCAATCCCCCCTAGGGACACTCCAGGTAATTTTATGTACAATAAACATGGCATAGACGCCATCTTGTATCTAGAGTTATGGACAGATTATACCAAGCACCTAGAGGAAAGATACCGATGGCCAGTTAACGGAACATGGGATGCCGAGTGCATCATAAAGGTAGAAGAAATATTACGGAAAAAGAAAGCTAGACAATCTCAGAAAGACGCCATAGAATTTTGGCGTAAGGAATCACGTAAACGTGCTGATAGAGCACTCCGTAGAGAAGACAGGCTTAAAGAATCAGAAAAAGCCCAAGAAAACGAATTAGTCACTGAGGGAATTCGAGTAAAAGTAGAACAAATAGATCGTATCCAAAATGGCAAAGTGAACAACATGTATCTTTTGGCCGATGGTACCCCTGACGCCATTTCAGGAATACCGAAAAATTTGCCGTCACCATTAGTTCCAACTAAAGTAATGCATAAGACTACTAAAGACATATTCCTAAATTCATACCTCGAAGATGTAGCGCCAGCTTACACCAATCTGCCTGTTCGTGCCCTGCCTACTGACGGGGCCGGGGGTGGTACTGCCTCCCAAGATCACTCTCAGCCAACACCGAAAAAGACTAGTTCCGTTCCGCCAGCCCCGCCACTTCCCCCACCTAAAACTGAGTTACCGAAACCACTTCAATCAGATCCTACTAAAAGACAAATTCAGATACTGACTACACACAGAGATAATGCCCAAGCTTCCGCTTCAGAAGGTGCGACCGCGGGTCTCCAGACCCCGCCACCGACTCACAGATTAAATCTCAGAGGTCAGCAGAGTCCTCTTACGTACAGATCCCCCCGTTCTTCTAATTCATCCCGTCTTGATGCACTAAAAGAAAATATGTCAGTTTGTAGATACGATCCAGAACCTGGACAGGACGACTTAATGGTATTAGCGTCTTTACGGTTAAGATCTGCTACTGATAGTTTGTTATGTTATGCAGGAATGAAGGAGCGCCTAGATAGAATATATGAGTTCGTTCAAACGGGAAAAGACCCCGACAGTATTAAGGATGCCCTGGAGAAACAGAAAGTTAACATGCAAGGACTGATACTACGATTTTTCATAAATTGTCTAATAAGAGAACGAGACAGGCCCGGAACAGAGCAGAGTGAATTAGATGCATTGAACAAGTGGGGTCAAAATATAGCCGACGGAAAACATGACAGACAAAATTGCATAGAGGCCATGTATAAAAAGATTAAGAAAGCAGTGATAGCAGTACACGAGAAAGAGAAAGAAAAGGCTCCCTCCGAGGAGGAAGAAGAATCTGAAGAACCAGAACCAACTACAAGTACTATAGCATATGTAGGTAGGGGAAACTACCTTAGGAAAGGTGTCCGTCCGGAAAGCAAGAGAGTTTTCTTCTCTGCCTTAACGAATCCGAATTCTGCTGAGCATCAGTTCCAGGAAACTGATAAACGGCTTCGAGATCGAGTTGGGTACCATGTACTCAATTCTATGGATGAACAAGAATTAGCCCGATCAGCGGTATCATGGGCCGAAAATGCAGACATATATAATGATGACACCGTAGCACAGACATTTCTGAACCTCTCCCCCGACGAACAGAAATTAGCAGGGGTATATATGATTCAGCACCTTCTCATTAAGTACAGAAAACATTATTCCGATCCAGGTCCCTTACATGAGACACTAGAAGCACTACTGATGGATAGATGGAGAGGCCTAAGCACTAAATTAGTTCAAATAATTCTAGAACAACGACGCAGATATGATACTTTTGTAAGTCCTGAATATGTCCCCGCCCCACCTCCAGAAAGGAAAATGTACCATATGCAGTGCGGGAGTGGTATTGAAAGTCAGAACCCCTTACGAGAAGTGCACCCTGTCATGGGTGAGGATAAAACTTTGAAACGCGTGTATGTACACACGCCTCTGACTAAATTAGAACTGTTAGAAATGAAGAAATTAGTACCATGCCATGATAAAGACCCTGCAGGTTTCCATAGAGAGCTTAAAGACATGTTATTAATGGGGGACTACACATATGATGATATCATGAAAATGTTGAAAGTATTATTGCCTACGGGTATATTCGAGAAATTAAAGGAAAAGGACTGGGAGGTGGGAGACGCAAAGATTGCCTGGGCAGAAATAGAAGACGAAGAGAAAAAACGGGTCCCAGGATTAGGCCTTGGGGACAAAACTAAAGCATTACCAGGTTTGATAGTACAGGTCCTGCCCAGATTATTGACAACTAGAAAGGAGGATTGGGATGCCATCTCGTCCTGTAAACAGAAACATGATGAAGATACTAGCGACTTTTATTCAAGATTCGAGAAATGTTTTATTATCAATAGTGGCCTCCAGCCAAGTAGCGAGTCGTACCCACATCTTTTTGTATCAAAGTTAGTCGAGAATTCCCTACCGTTAGTTAAAAATAGAGTGTATAAAGTCGAGAGTACATGGCAAGCAAATACGCCATCCCAGATGTTACAAATGTTACAATATCACCAGAATAGAATTAGGGAAGAACAAGATCAGGAACAGAAGCGTATGAAAGACACGAAAATGAAAATGTTAGTAGCCCAGACGGTCCCATCCGACAATCACAGGAAAGGTACGACCCAGACAAGTCACGCTGCAGCTCCTGTTAAAGGGACATGCAATTATTGCAAGCAGCCAGGTCACTACGTACACGAATGTGCAGTTCTGAAACATAACATAGCGACAGGTAAAACTAAAGAGAGACCGCATCCGCCTAGACAAGATCATAACCAGCATCAGTCTACACAGAATACACAGCCCATGCATGCATCTGCACAGACAGCACAGACCGTAGCAGTACCACAGCCACAGCCCATTGCTGCAACTCAACAAGTCTCACAACAGATGTACCAGTATGCCCAGTCTGCTTACCCCGAATATTCCAGATATACATGAAACAGCCTAGAGAGGGAAGGTGGCTTGCCTCTTATCGAGATTCCTGTAGATCAAGAAGGTCCTTATGTACACAGTCAAGTATTGGGGAAAGATAGAAAGTTTTTAATTGACACAGGGGCAAGTCGCACTACAATAAGTCATGACGAAGTTCCAGGGGCACCCCTCTCAGGCTCACAAAATGTTTCCCTTGGTTTTTCAGGACAACCTATTGTAAATGAAGTATCAGAACCAGTTCCCCTGGCTGTGGGTCCATTATCACGCGTTACAGACCTGTTACTAACAAAATCATGTCCGGAAAATCTGTTAGGAATTAAAACACTGAAAGCTCTAGGAGCTATAATATGCTGCTCCCCGGAGGGGGTTAGACTCTTTCTGCGGGATTTCAAGGGTCATTACGTCCTTCGTGAGTTTGACATCAGATTGAAAAATGTACCTGATTACCTGTGGGCAAAAGGCCCAACTGATGTAGGATGTATGCACATTACACCATACCGTGTTACCCTCAAGGCAGGTGTTGTATTACCCAGAATCAGACAATATAAGTTACCACCCGATGCTGTAGCGGCTTTACTGAAAATCATTGAAGAGCTCATTGCCCAAGGAGTGGTCGTCGAGACCGACTCCAATATCTGTAATTCACCCATCATTCCGATTCTTAAACGTACTGATCCCAATGCACCGCCAGTATATCGGCTGGTGATTGATCTCCGAGAATTGAATAAATGCATTATCCCACAGTATCCTGTGGTCCCCGATATATCATCTCTCTTGACTGCTATTGATTCAGAAGCAACGTTCTTTACTGTAATTGATCTCAAGAACGCCTTCTTCAGCGTGCCTATTGATCCGGAGAGCCAATATCTCTTCGGATTCTGTTTAAATGGACGCAGTTTCAAATTTTCGCGCGCACCTCAAGGATTCACAGAAAGCCCCAGCATCTATAGTCAAGCACTGAAAAGACAACTAGATTGTATTCAAATGCCAGTTAACACCGCTTTACTACAATACGTCGATGATCTGCTGATCACCGCACGAAGTGAGCCCGAATGTGAAAAAGCATCACTGACAGTTTTACATTTCCTGGCTGACAAGGGACACAAGGTGTCTCCTTCGAAGCTACAATTCTGCGCTCAGCAAGTTGTGTACTTGGGTCACTTACTGTCCAAAGTGGGGAGACAGCTCACTCCCGATCGCATTCAGTTAATTGTGAACATGCCGCAACCCAAGACACAAAAGGAAGTGCGGGCCTTCATAGGCCTCACCTCGTACTGCAGACAATGGATTCCCCAGTATGCATTTCTAGCTAAACCACTCATCCAGTTAACGACACAGGAGGCAGCGACTTCGACTGTCCTCCCTTGGACTCAGGAACACACACAAGCTTTTGAAGAATTAAAGAAAGTTTTATGTCAAGCACCAGTTTTAGCGACACCATGTTACAGCAAACCGTTTACACTTTTTGTTACAGAACGTGATGGCACAGCGTTGTCTGTCCTCACTCAAGACCAAGCAGGTTCACATAAGCCTTGTGCTTATTTTTCTAGTACATTGGATTCAGTAGCTCAAGCACTCCCTGCGTGCTTAAAGTCAGTAGCAGCAACAGCGTTAGCAATAAGACAAAGTGATTCAATTGTTTTAGGTCATCAGTTAACAGTTCAAGTACCACATTCTGTAGAGGTTTTGTTAAACAGAACCCAGACTCAACACTTAACTATAGCACGACTGACAGGTTATGAATTAACACTATTCCAGCCACACATAGAAATCAGACGTTGCAGCATCCTGAACCCAGCAACACTGTTACCTACAGTTATGACAGATCCAGCTCCGCATGATTGTATAGAAATAATTAATGCAGTAACTAAGCCTAGACGAGACTTAACAGATGTCCCATTGACAAATCCAGACCTGACACTTTATGTGGATGGTTCATGCATGAGAACAAGTACAGGAGAATTAGTGGCCGCGTACGCCGTGACCACTGAAACTGAAATTAAAGAAACACATCGTATTGACACACTGTCTGCTCAAGCAGCAGAGCTCATCGCTCTGACCCGAGCTTGTATTCTAGCCAAAAACAGAAATGTTAACATATACACAGATTCCCGCTATGCCTTCGGAGTTGTACACGACTTCGGAGTCCTCTGGCAAGAACGAGGTTTTCTGACTTCCCATGGGGCCAAGATACAACATGGCCCCCTTATCCAAGCACTGTTAGAAGCAATACATTTGCCCTCGGGCATATCAGTCATGAAGTGTAAGGCACATACTAAAGTCACAGATTCTGTCTCCCAGGGTAACGACCTGGCAGACCAGACAGCAAAACATACAGCACTGACTCGCACCCAGACTACTGATGTGACAAAGACAATAGGCCAGACCCAGTGTATGGCAGTCAGAGATCCCGCCCTAGATGTAATTGATATCCAGACACATGCTACTCCAGAGGAGATAAGGAAATGGACTGAACTAGGAGGGATTCAGACAGATCAAGGTTGGGTGACGAAGGGAAAATCTATATGGTTTCTCCCCGACTCAATGGTTCAAGTCATAATAAATACAGCACATAGTCCTGCCCATCTTGGAGAGAAAGCCATGTTAGACAGTTTACAGAATCTCTGGTACAACAAACACTTACGAGCAGCAGCAAAACAGAAAGTGCGTACTTGCATGATCTGTTGTCAGTTCAATCCAGGTAAAAGTGTCCCTGTTGAGCAAGGTGGATTCCATCCTCCCGATCACCCTTTTGAAGTCCTCCAGATGGATTATATCCAGATGAATAGCTGTAGAGGATTTAAGTATGTCCTTGTAATTGTTTGTGCTCTGTCCCGCTGGACCGAAGCATACCCAGTCCCAGACTACACTGCTCCGACCACAGCCAGACAGTTGGTTCGTGAATTCTTCCCACGGTACGGTTTGCCCCGTGTCGTGTACTCAGATAACGGACAGCCGTTCTCGTCCGAGCTGATGAAACAAGTTTCCCTCTTGCTAGGATATCAGTGGAGGTTCCACTGTGTCCGACATCCCGAAGCAGCTGGCCTTGTAGAAAGGCATAATCAGACACTAAAAATCCGTCTTGCCAAGATCTGTCAGGAAAAAGGGGTCGACTGGATAGTCGCCCTGCCCGTGGCACTATTCTACATGAGAATGGTCGCCCACTCAAGATCAGGGCTATCCCCGTACGAAGTGGTCTTTGGCAGACCGCCGAATATGTGGGGGACGCCCGTTCCGAAAAAGATCACTGATATTGATTGTAACATGTTAACAGATTACCTTGCCTCCTTGATGTCTGCACTCCAATCATGTCGTTCACAGGTTGCCGCAGCCTTCCCCGACAACACCGATGTAAAGGCGAATGAGGTCCGTCCAGGGGACCTGGTAGTCGTCCGGAATTTCGACCGGAAAAGTCCGCTGGAGCCCCGCTGGAAGTCTCCAAAGACCGTTCTGCTTACCACCAGGACCGCCGTGAAAATCGAGGGGAGAAAGGGGTGGGTCCACACGAGTCACATCAAGCTATGCAATGAACTAAAAAACGGACTGAAACAGGACTCTGACTCGTCCACCCCCACCAAAGACTGTGTTGAAGCACAAGACGTTACTGTGCCTAAAAGAGAAAAGACTCCTCAAGAACTTTTCCGTATGAAGCTTCGATCTAGCAAGTCAGACAGTTTAATTGTTTAAGTCCTCCCCTAGGTGAATCGGTTAAATAGTTTCTGACATGTACCCCCTAGATCGAGTTAGAGAGAGAGAGGAAAAGAGAAGAACATATTGCAAATCACTTCGTAGTCACTGCATAGTGACACTAATAATCATGTTTATTCTGAGTATTCTAATTATTATTGCCAGCATTCTGCTTCCTATGTACTGGCCTATTTTCAGGCGTGAACAATCTGCTTACAATGTTTCTGCTGAACACACTTTTAGTGAACTCCCCGCACATGAACTCTCTTACAGACTTGCGCTGCGCAACAACACATTCATTAGTATGTTACACCATTCCCATCAGACAAATAATGCTACAGACTGTTGGATATGTGGCCGACTCCCTCCCTACCAGAATTACAAGGGAGCTCTGCCTCTCTTTCCGTACCCATTCACTCACAATGGCTCCTGTGGAGCATGGTTTAAAATAATTAATTCTTTAGATCCTGATATTGCTGTTTTCGATGGGGGCTGGGTTTGGGGAAACTTGAACTTAGTCCTGCTCAACGTCTGTTATCCGGATAAAGAGGGACTTCCCACTCGAATAGGAACTGATCTAGAAAATGAAGTATATGGATTAGGTAATTACACAATTAGCCTTATGATCCTCACCGTTGAATCTGAAACTGCTCCAGTTCTGCCCCATATGTTAGTGTTACCAGTCACAGGTGAATTATGTGTTAGCAAGAAAGGTTCAGTACACGTAGGTCATAGTAAATGCACTACTGTGGTCGAGTTCAGTGACCATGGTACATCGTCTTTTAAAGCTACCAGTCATTCCTACTTTGTTTGTGGTCATACCGCATACATACGTTTGCCTCCAGATTGGGATGGTACCTGTTACATTGCATTCCTTCTGCCACCTGTTTTTCTAGCTCCCCCTGATTACCATAGAAATACGAATCTAGCACCAAATAGACCCAAAAGAGATATTCCCCTTGTCGACTACACCGAAACGGCATGGGAACAGTACACTGATTTCAATAAAGGATTCTTTTTCTTCCTAGGTCCTGTCCAAAACAGTAAATTAATACGCAGATTAACGAGAACACTTGAAGCAGTAGTGAACGAAACTGCCTCCGCTCTAGGTAACTTAACAGAGGAGCAGTCTGCTATACGGACTGTTGTCCTTCAAAATCGTCTTGTGATTGACGTCATCTTGGCAGATAGAGGTGGAGCCTGTAAGGTCATCGGGTCAAGCTGCTGTGTTTTCATTCCACAAAACGCACCATCTGTCTATCAAGCTATCACCCGTTTACATAAAATTGCAAATCAGATACATCAGAATCCAGGCACCTGGACTTGGTCCGGTTGGTTCTGGACTACGTTAACAGCTTGGGGATGGAAGATCTTATCCTTCCTAGGCATTGGTCTTGTTATAGTATTCAGTTGTTGCCTATGCCTGCAGTGTGGGCCAGCGATATGTGGACTGTGTGCCACATCCTGCATTGAGCATTCCAGTTGCCTCTCAAACAGTCAAAGAAAGAAAGACGAACATATAATGTTACAAGAACAAACCGATCGATTTATGAGGATCGATATATCATGAAGGGTCCGTAGGGAACAAGGAGGGAATGAGGTAATATAAATTTTATGGTCATGTTGTGTTCCCTAGCGAGTACCCCACCGACTCCATGTACGAGTTAAAAGTGCATGTAACTTCCCTCCTGTACCAGCTATGAAGACGCAAATACATTTGCGTCCAACGTTAACTTGTCCTCTTTCAGACCCACCATGAATGGGTTTGATGGTCCGTTCCTAAGTATGCTATGCCAACGTCTTTTTGAAGTGTACTCCTACGTTTTTCAGCCTGGCTGAAAGTAGGCCCTGAATCTCTGCCACCGAGCCTCTTCTCTGACTTCTGACTGCGAGGGCCTCTGCCCAAGCAGCCCCCGTACCCGTGAACTCTGACTTACTTCTAGCGCGGCCCTCCGTGCTCAGCTCAGCCTGCTGCCTGCCAAGATTGACTATAACCTTCGAGTTATCTGTTTTCCTCCCCGAAGATACATTCCAGCCTGCTAGCTTCAGTAAACATCCTTCCTCAGCTACAGGGCTAAAGGGCCGACCTGTCTTTATGCAAGTAATTCATAGCCTCTGTTGCCATGCTTCCATGGAAGGCCCCATGCCCCCACATATTCTCATACAGACACTCAGGCGCTTATACACGCACTCACAGCAAGTATAGAATAGCTTCTGCTCTAGAGACCTTTCTGCCCAGATAGCTTAGTTCCTAAACATCAGATATCAGATATGATAGAAGCACAAGTTGATCTGACATGCCAGACTTCTGTCTCTCTCCGTCAGTGTAAATGTCAAGTCCCCTGCACCCCGTCTATCACACGTCATGCAGCTGCGCGCGCATCCAAGCTTCCGATTTCTGCTGACATTGCAACATTCTGTTAGCACCACCCCTTGGTGCCACCCACTTGCGTCACCTATCAGTGACGTTTTCTAGCACACACCCTAGTTCACGCCTAGTTTACGCCTCTTGATGATGTATTAGCACCACGTGTATACTGTTATCTTGTCTTCTCTCAGCTGCTACGCCTCTTACATTGAACATTATGATGTTAATCAAGTATATAAGCTATGTATTGTCAATAAACGCCAGCGCGCTCATCTATCCCTTCTGACACCCTGTGTGGTGGTCAGAACACGATATCCTGATTCCTTTATGAGGAATAAAACCCTTAGAAACTCTTACACCACGGACTCTGTTTTCCTTCATTCTGATTGAGTTATTATTAATTAAGTACTTACCTGCATAGAAATTAAGAGAGTAAATTAATTATTTACGTCACCCCAAAGCACAACGTCGAGGATGCCTCAGAAGCTGCGCAGTCAGCTTTTCGAGTGTCTTTCAAGAGGTCCGGTCCCACGTCACTCGGTGCCTCCACGGGTCCCTTCTTCGCAGGGACTGTGGATCGGGCTCTGAGAGGTCTGGGAGTCTGGTTCTTGTCGGGCTCTGGGCTCGGTCTCCGGCGGGAGGCGGCGGCAAAGCAGACGTCGAGTTGCTGGTTGGTACCTGTGTTCACAGGGTGGTCACTCCTTGGCCACAAGGGAGATTCTCTTCAGTCTTCTGTGCAGCAGAATGTCGAAGTCCAGTCTTCTTCTTGTTTAAAGTTGATTTCGGGATGATCTGCTGTGCAATGGCACTGCTCCCCCTCTTATTCCCAATCTAGGGGGTGGATCACCTACTAGGTCCCTCCTCTGGGAGGAACCAGGAAGGGGGACGGTTACACCCCCTTTCCTTTGTCCAGCTCCGCGCCAGGACTGGGGCTGGAAGGCCCCAGAACCGGTTTGGACTGGCCTATGCACGGGGACACCTTGTGTGCCCCGGGCATGTCTGATTCCATTCAGCCCTGTCCTACCCAATACACAAAATCCTGTCTGGGGTGGTGCTCGCACCTCCCAAGGCAGGAAACCCTTTGTCCAGGCCACCATCTGCCGAGTTTCGGTCAGCAGCAGGAGGCCAGACTTGTGTCTGTGGTGGCAGCGTCCATTTTGTGAAGCTGAGGCTCTGTTTAACTTTAACCGGGGTTAAGGCTACACACATGTCGTGTCCCTCTAGAAGGGTGGAATGCTATCCCCGTCGCCAGAATTGGCGAGGGGATAGTATTCCAATTCGTATGACACCTTACTCGACATGTTTTGATAAAGCCAAACCAAAGATAGCATTTAACCGCGAGGATTATAATGCACTTAAGAGTATATGGTATGGCAATATCCCGGAACAGCTTAGGGAGTTGTTCCCGACAGCTGCAGACAGGCTCAGCTCATGCCAGAGCACCATCTCACATATTTCCAAGCACTCTGCCTCCAGGATTGATGAGGCCTTCCATAGGAGTGGCTGATAGGAACATATGTGTCCAGTTTAGGGTTAGGCACAGACATACTGCGCCTAAGTAAGAGGTGGTTACACCGACTTACCCCAGCTGAGTGATCAGCCAGTTGTGTCAAATATGGAGGCCAGGCCAGGGGTGGCACAATACGTGCTGCAGCCCCTGGTAGGCCTTGGATACACCTATGCCCTGGGCACCTAGGGTGCACTATTACAGGGGCTCATAAGGTGAACCAGTTCCAGTTCGTAATGCACCTAGAGTGCATTGGCAGTAATTTAGAGAGAGAACAGCAGGCTGTGGGTCTGATTAGCAGGCCCACAGCCACATTAAGTCAGAAACCAGTGAAGCAAAAAGCAAAAATTTGGGGTGACCATAGGATAGCAGACCCTACTCTCCTACAATGGCCCTTGTCTGCTCCAAGGTAAAGGGCATTGCCATAATCGATTCTGGAAAGAATCAAAACCCCATTTACCGTTTTCCCCATGGTTAAGGGAATTAACGGAAGGATTTTGCGCACGTTTTTCAGAGTGTTTAAACAAGCGGATGACATCTGATTAGTTTGTTGGGCACATTTTAGATTGCTGTCAAACATAAAACCAAGGTTCCTGGCCTTGGTTACGGAACTGGGGCAGTTCCTAGCCTCAGTGGGCCCCATACATGGCTCCAAATTAAAGGCTATATAGTGTAATAGCGCAGAGTATAGTGGAGTGCGGTAGAGTGGAGTGGCATGTAGGGGAAAAGCGTATAGTGGCATAGAGTGCAGAGTCATGCAGTGGCATAGCGTAGGGTGTAATACGCTAGAATGGATTGGCATAGATTGGATTGGCGTAGAGTGTATTGCAGTAGAATGGAGTAATGTACAGTTTAATAGCGTACAGTGGATTGTTGTAAAGTGGAGTGGCATAAATTGCAGTGGTGTACAGAAGCCCCCAACCTAGTCCTTGACTCTTTCCAGAAGTCTCCCAGTGACACATATAGCGGTTCATATGCTTGTTTGCATTTGCTCCAACCTTGCCACTCTTAATGTCAAATCCCCTCGGTTTCAAACTTGGTCAGACCATAAATTCATCCCATTTGACTTTGCGGTCAAAGGTGATGTCTCAAGAAAAGTTACGGGCTAAGTAGTCGGTCGGGCCAAGCCAGGATGGAAAAAGATACTGGCCAATCCAGATCTCTTATAGAATGTAAAACAAAGTAAACCCATCTTGACTGGCCATAGCTTAATAGATTACAACCGCTTCTGTGATTGGGTCACCACACTTAGGGGCCTATTACGAAGGAGGATTTTCCGCATCCTCCGGGCCGGTGGAAGCCACCGCCGGCCCGTAGGATGCGGAAAATCCTCTGCGGACCCACCAAAGACCCACCGCCACATTAGGATGGCTGATGGGTCCTGGTTTCTGTCTGCAGCTTTTCCTCCGCGGTTGGCTTACAACCACGGCGGAAAAGCTCTAACATGGTGACGGTGTCTCTTAGACACCGTCAGCCAGATTAGGATGGGCTGTGAAACATGATTTTCTGCAGCGGCTTTTCCGCCGTGGAAAAGCATGTGTAACTTCACTGCGGGGGCCCGTTACGGGCCCCCTTGTTGAAGGGGGGCTGGGGGTGTGCACATGGGGGGTACCTATGGTACCCACCTGCATTTGTATTCAGAAATCAGCAGGCACCACATGGTGCCTGCCGCTTTCTGCATACAAATGCAATGTATGCATTTTTACCATTGCGGCGGATGCAGCTTGAAGCCGCACCCGCCGCAATGGTAAAAATAGAGGATGTGACCACCAGGGTTGCGGTCACATCCTAATTGCACAGGAGGGAGCTCCGCATGCCATGCGGAGGTTCCCTCCTACTCTATGGTGGTGGACGGACTCAGGTCCGTCCGCCATCATAATCGGCCCCTTAGTGGGCAAATGGACCCTATAAGCCCAGTGAACTCACATGATATCAAAAACAGAACATCTGCCCCATGGTTCTCACTCGCCTTAAAAGAGGAACTAGGCAGACTTAGAACGTTGGAACGGAGGTGGCGCCAAAATTATGAGAGCACTGACCAAAACATCTATAAAACAGCTTGGATACGGTATCATGCCTCCATTAAACTTGCCAAAAAACATTATTATTCGGAGGCCATATCCTTCGCCAATAATAGGCAGAAGGAGGTCTTTAGGATTGTAAATAGTTTCATTAATCCCAGATCGCTTTCGCAGGAAATTCCGCCCTCCCTGACCCTTTGTAATTGTATTGCTAATTATTTTGAGCAAAATATCTTAGACATCACCAAAGATTTTCCCCAACCGGTGCCTCTCCCCACGGATGAGTTGACTGGGGAGAACTCCGAGACCGTTCGTTTTAAAACGTTTTGTCCCATCTGCTTAGAAGAGTCCCGCCTTGCCATTTTATCAAGCAGGTCTGGATCTCCTTTTGATCCCTGCCCCCCACTGTTTCTACGAGCCTTAGTGGACGAGGTAAATCCCACTATCAATGCGATTATTAATTCATCATTGTCCTCCGCTGTAATCCCTAGGGAGTGGAAACTCGCAGCCATCAAGCCCCTACAGAAAAAAACACTAGCTGACCCGGCAATCCTCTCGAACCTACGTCCCATCTCATTACTTCCAGTATTGTGTAAACTGACAGAAGGGTTCGTAAACAAACAGCTCACCAAGGTCTTAGAGGACAATGATGTTCTGCACACCAACCAGACATGCTTCAGGGCTAGGCACTCAACTGAATCTGCCCACCTATTTACGGCTGAGACCCTGCGGGCCGCTATCGACCAGGGGAAGAAAGTCGTCCTGATTTTACTAGCTTTATTGGCGGCTTTTGATTCGGTTTCGCACCCTTTATTAATCAACCGCCTAGTAAAATCTGGATTAGGGGGAGCAGTGCTGGCGTGGCTTAAGAATTTTCTCAGTCAAAGGCACCAAGTCACCGTACTGGGAAAGTTTCGCTCTGAGGAGAAGGTTATTATGACAGGGCTCTAGCTTGAGCCCGGTACTTTTTAACTTATACATGGTCCCTCTGATCGAACTAATCTCATCTTTTCAGATCAGCACAATATCGTATGCTGATGATACTCAGCTCATTCTCGTACTGAATAGAGAGTCATCTGGAGCAGAGGAAAATCTTAAAAACTGTCTGGCCGCCACATTTGATTGGATGAGGAGCAACCATCTCAAATGCAATTCGGGTAAAACCGAAATTTTGCCATTTGGTCATCAAAATCTGTTTTCTCCAAAGCAGTGGTGGCCGGAAGGTACTGAAGGCCCCCCTAACACCATCTCTTCCGCCCATAACCTGGGCATTAAGTTTGATGACTCCCTCTCATTCAAACAACAGGCGATGACTGTTGCTAGCACCTGTTTTAACATCATCAGAGGCCTCAGAAAATTCTTTGACCTTCTCCCCCAGGCAGCAAGGCAAACGGTGGCAGTTGCACTTGTAACATCAAGATTGGACTACTGCAACAGCCTGTATGCAGGAGCTAATAAATCTGTATTGTATGGTGTGTCGCAGCCGCACAGGGTGGTGCGATGTACGGGGTTCAAGGTGCAAACGAGAGTGGCCTGTTAGAGGTGAGTCAGGGGAGGGTCATGGCTTCTGATGCTTGGCGCAGTCCAGGAGATGGGCTCGCCTTTGATGCGCCTTCGGCATGCCAGCAGCACGCCTGCTGCTTGTGCCCATGCTACGTCGGTCATTAAGTAGGTCCTGACAGGGGGAGAAGTGGAAGAAGGGGTGGGTGGGGCAGAGTCGGTGCACTACAGCAGGTAAGGAGAGAGTCACGGGGAACATGTCAGGAGCAGGGGAGCGTAGAGGGGGTGCAGAGATGGCAAAATTGGGGCACAAGAAAACGGCATCCAGGTAAGTCTCAGGAGGGCAGGACATATGCACGTAAATGTAAATGTATTGCGATTTATATAGCGCACGTATCACCCGAAGGCATCAAGGCGCTTGCCTTGGGAACCCGTCCTGGTATTCCCCTGTGGGATAACCCCAGCAGGGTATCCACAAGGTGAAAGCCAGGCATCCCGCAGCGAGGGGCCATGGTGGAGATTAAGCAAGCTATTGCCCAGAGTCGCAGAGTGTGAACCCGTGAGACGAGTAGGCACCGGAACGAGAATTATCGAGTCCGTGGAATTTTTGAGCCCAAGACCCACCGAGGCGGGGAATTGAACCCTGGTCCAGGACCGATCTCAGCTTCCGGGTCTGCCGCCTCTAACCCCTGAGCCACACGGCTGGTCGGTACTGTGGCAATCATTAAGTAGGTCCTGGGAGGGGGAAGACTGCAGGATGCAGTGGGCCGGCTGAGGAAGAGCACGGCAGCAGGGAAGGAGAGAGCCAGAAGGAACAGATAAGTGTGGGCCGGTTGTCTGTGATGGAGAGAGGGTGGGAAAGATGTGCAGGAAAGAGGCGCACAGAGAAGATGGACAAAGATCACAAACAGAGCAGAAAAGACGCCAAAGGTCAGAAATGGAGCAAGAGAAATGACACAAAGTGCAAGAAAAGGTACAAAGAGTGGGAGATGTTTCGGAAATGTGATGGAAAGAATTTGAGCAAAAGCAGAACGAGTGAGAGCAGGGGCACAAAAGTCACAGAAAGAGTGACAAAAAAGGCACAAAGAGTGTGATAAAAATCAAATAAAAAGTGGCAGAAAAGAGAAGTAAAAGGTAAAAAGATCAAGAGAAAAGGTAGAAAGTGTGAGTGAAGTGGCACAAAAGTCGCAGACAGAAAGAAGGTTGAGAGAGTGAGACAGAGGGCACAGTGAAATAGAAAAGGCAGAAAGAGAGGGAAGTGGCACAGAAGTCACGGAAAGAATGGCAGAAAAGGCACAAAAAGTCACAGAAAGTGAGAGAAAAGGCAAAAAGAGCAAGAGAAGCGGCACAAAGAGCGGGTGAAGTGGCACAAAGTCACAGACAGAAAGAAGGTTGAGAGAGCAAGAGGAAGTGAGTCTAGGCAGGTGCCTCATGCCGCTGGAGCTGGGTCTACAAGGGCCTTGACCGGTCAAGCGACCGGTCGCAGGTAAATGTAGGGGGGCTGTGCCTATGTGAACTAGTGCTACAGGAGAACTATTCCTCATGGGCTTAAATGACTTCATGAACTAGGTCCCTAGCTTTTATTAAAATAACATGCTGATAATTACTATTTTACATGCAAAATAATTTACCTACTCTTGATTCACAGGTAATGT
The DNA here is from genome assembly GCF_964263255.1 of Lissotriton vulgaris. Classification (NCBI taxonomy): domain Eukaryota; kingdom Metazoa; phylum Chordata; class Amphibia; order Caudata; family Salamandridae; genus Lissotriton; species Lissotriton vulgaris. Next base: position 1,803,344,830 of record NC_141694.1, on the reverse strand, counting down.
GTGAATAGTGCTAATCTCATGCTTTAATCCTGTATCTGATATTCCTTTTCTTCTCTCTTTTAGGTCCTCCCTCTCACTCTGACGCCTTTATTTTTACTTTAGCTTTCATTTCCCTATCAGCTATGTTTCTCTCTGGTCCACTGCAAACAGAATTTGAGACTGTTTGCCCAGAGAAACACTGTTTAGCTATTTAATTCAGCAATGACTGATGGACAGGCCAACAAAACGCAGTCTATGTAACTGAGTAAATTAAGTTCCTCTTGTCAAATTATTTCTAAAGTAAACATTTGTTCATGTTTTACCGTATTTACAGACAGTAGATGGTAAAATGACAATGCAAATATAGTATGGGTCTTTGCAGGACAACAAGGAGTATATAAACAAGTGCTTCATGTGTTAAGGCTCAAGGAAGAATAGAAACCAAAGACACCTGTAGAGGCTGCGTCTCTCCATCAATACAGGTAAAGACTCACTCTGCTTATTAGTTTTGGGAGTTTAGGTAGGCATACAATCTAATAATCACGTACCCATTTATATTAGTTATCCTTCAAGTAATGGCACATGTGTAGAGTTCTTGAGGTAAATGAAGCAGAAATCTCTACCATAATCGCTACATCGGTGTCACTGATTGAAACAGCTGGGAATGAGAACTGTCCATGTTTAGTCAGAGCAAGGCTGACTTAGACCCAGTGAACTGATTCTGGTTGAGCATTAAATCTGGAGGGAGGGCCTGGGTTTACATTTTGGGTAGAACAATGACAGTGACATCGGTGGTTGAATTGTAGAAAATGTAAACTATCCATGTCTGGAGCCACAATTATCTACACCCACCGCAGACAGCAGCAGTGAGCCAAACGACATAAACATGTAATGTCCCAAAAGCAAGTGCGAATTCATTCCGCCTCTGGTGCATCTAGTGCTGTATTGAAATGTGGCTCAGAGGTTTGAGACTTATATTCTTTCTTTTAAAGCAGAGGGACAGGGAGCACGTTGAGGATGAGGCGGGGACCCTCTACCAGTGACTGCAGCACATTAATGGACCAAACGCAAGGGTGACTGGGAAGGTCCCTGGGACCCCATGAGGTCCTGCCCTGACCGGGCACCACTTCATTTTTGGCACAAAATTAGTGGAAGACCAGATGGACTCTTGCTCTTGTGCCTGCATCTGTAATACCACTCATGGGCAGAGGTGTTCCCTTATTGTCATGGGTCCCATGCCCCCATGCCAACACGGAGACACCTGCCTGGGATCCATAATACAGAAGGTGGTGTCTGCAGTCCCTTCTCCAAAAACCAGCACGAATACCAACTATGCCCCTGGCACCTTCTGTAATATGACCCCCTGGATTTCTCAGTTTGCCAAACAATTACCACCAGACTATTGCTGGGAGTAATGGGAAATGTTGTCTTGCCTGCAGGCGGGACAGCTTTCTGGTTTGTGATCGCACCATGTAGTTTGGAGCCTTGCTTGGACTTTTTGATCCACCTAGGGCTAGGATTTACTCGCCTATTGTGGGTAAATGTATTTTTTGTAAACTGTATCCCAGAGTCCCAGAGTCGACACAATGTAACTGTAAACCAGGCCATACTCTACATCTACTTGATACCCCTCAGGGCTTGATCCAGTGTGTGGTAATTATATAGACCTTCAACCCCTGGCAGCAGAACACCCAGGACAGTGTGCTGCATGGCTAAACACTTATAAGCATTCAAAGGTGAGACCTATCGGCTATGCCAATGCTTGCTTGATTTGCAAACAGGGTTGCATTTTGAAAAGTCACTAATGAAATAGTTACAACATAAAATGTATATTTACAGAACTTCACAAAATCACCTGCTTTGTTAATAATAAAGTGGCATGACTGGTAATACAAGGATGGAGGTCTGATAACATTTTTATAAAGTAGGCTGCATTTAAAATAGAAATGTTTCAGGCATGGAAGACATCAGGGGTAATGTGCACTAGTCTACTGAACCACTGTCTGCTGCCCCAAAGCCACCCACAATGGTTTCATGCCCATGGTTTGGCAGCCATCTTTGATTAGTTTTAACGTCCAGTTGAAAATGGGTCATGGTTGCAGTGACTACACCTACGTGGCATACTGCAAGTAAGAACAAGGGCCTGGTAGCAGTGTAATTATTTAAAAAAGCACACAAACAATTGAATATATATACGTGGCTGTGAAGTTCTCAATATATATATATTACCTACTGGCGGTCGCCAGTAGGTATATATAGTTAGGACCTAGTTTCCATAGGAAATCCGCAACATTCTATTGGGAATAACTTTGGCGCCAGTTGAGAAATGTGCTTGCAATTTTCCAAAATTTAGGCCAGCTCCGCTCCGCTCCTTCCCTGAAAGTGTCGGGGGGATTCGTCAAGCGGGGGCCGAGAAAAAAGGGGCGTCCCAAAACGTGTTTTCCCCATGTTAATTTCCGTAGGACTTTCAGACACGGCTACAGCCCGAACTGCTGAATTGAATTACACCAAACTTAGCAAAATGGTAGGGACTGGTACGCAGAGGTGCCTTTTGTTTAAATGGTGTATATACCTCCAGTAGTTCCTGAGAAAATCAAAAGGAAAAACATATATATATATCTGGGCGGAGACTAACCACACAGCTCATCATGAGATCTGATTGGCTGACAGCACTTCATCCAAGAAGTGTTGGCAGCCATCTTGGGACCAATATACATGATAGCACCTCATTTAAAAGCAGTGCAGTTAATAGAAGGTTTTAGGACTTTAGTTACATTATAAATCATTTGTTGATGGTACTATACTCATTTTAGGAACTGTGGTGTGTTCTAAGGTGATTTTACCATGTGAAAAAGCCTTCTGCTGGGATATCTTGAATCATGTTTGAAAGAAAACTACTATCTCATGCTTTTCCCACAGTGGTTTGGAAGGGGATCTATAAGCTAAGCTGAAAGCATATTTTCTGTAAATTCACATTATCTTTCTCAGTCATGTGAGAATGAAGTCTGACATTCTCAGTAAAACATGTACATCCAACAAGGACAGAGACTGTCAGTTGATTCCTTTGTGTTCTACTGCAGCCTCCTAGAGTGTTCTAAAGAACAACTAGAGCGCTAACAGTCCTACTTATTACAAAGGTATTGGACATCTGAAGCCATCTTGATTGGAATAAAGTGGTAACTCTTGAAACATTTAATTTAAAAAGGAACAAAATGAGGGGGTTCTTTTTGCCATAGAAAGTATGATTAGTGCTGCAGAAAGAAAAATTAGGGCACATTTTGAGTGACTTCTCAAATCCTTGTCTATTTCATTAAAAAATTCTGACATGCAGTCTTCCAAGATGGCCACCAGAGACAAAAGAGCCCAAATGTAGCCCAAATATCACCCAGATGTAGCCCAAGTATATCCCAATGACAGAATGTCCCAGAGTGTTCTAAAGAACAACTAGAGCGCTAACAGTCTTACTTATGACAAAAGTATGGCACTCCAGAAGCCATCTTGATTGGAATGAAGTGGTAAGCCTGAAAACATTTAATTTAAAAAGGATCAAAATGAGGGGGTTCATTTTGCCATAATTCTGACATGCAGACTGAAACATGCACTTTGAATACCAGCAGCAGACGTCCCTGGTGAGCAGTAGCTTTACTACAGTGATCTAATGTGCAACTAGAGTGCTAACATTCAGAATTTATGGCAAATGTGTGTCACATCTGAATGCCTTCTTGATGGAACCAAAGTAAACAAGCATTGAAAATGCAATAGATCTCGCCCTCGTTTAAGTTAAAGCCATTCTGTTTGTAATGAGGTGGCTTTTTAGCTTTGCTTTTATTAGTGTTTTTCAAACTTTCATGTAAATAACATGCATATGTATGCATATATGTATATGTATGCATGCATTTATATTTGTATTTATATAGATATGCAGATTAAATATGTTTATGTATGTATGTATATATATATATATATACACATACATATATATAAATGCATATGCATATATATATGTGTATCTGTGTGCGTGTAGGGAGAGGTAGAGAGGTAGAGGTAGAGAGGTAGAGGTAGAGATGTAGAGACTAGTAGACAGAGGTAGAGAGGTAGAGAGTAGAGAGTGAGTAATAGAGAGTGAGTAGTAGAGAGTAGTAGTGAGCAGTAGAGATAGTAGCAGAGAGTGAGTAGTAGAGAGTAGTAGAGTGAGTAGTAGAGAGTAGTAGAGAGTGAGTTAGTAGAGAGTGAGTAGTAGAGAGAAGTAGAAAGTAAGTAGTAGAGTGAGTAGTAGAGAGCAGTAGAGAGTGAGTAGTAGAGAGTAGTTAAGAGTGAGTAGTAGAGAGTAGTAGAGAGTGAGTAGTAGAGAGTGAGTACTAGAGAGTGAGTAGTAGAGAGTGAGTAGCAGAGAGAAAGAATAGTAGAGAGTAGTAGAGAGTGAGTAGTAAAGAGTAGTAGAGAGAGAGTAGTAGAGAGTGAGTACTAGAGAGTAGTAGAGAGTGAGTAGTAGAGTGAGTAGTAGAGAGTGAGCAGTAGAGAGTAGTAGAGAGAGAGTAGTAGAGAGTGAGTAGTATAGAGAGAGTAGTAGAGAGTGAGTAGTAGAGAGTAGAGAGTGGTAGAGAGTGAGTAGTAGAGAGTAGTAGATAGTGAGTAGTAGGGAGTGAGTAGTAGAGAGAGAGAGTAGTAGAGAGTAGTAGAGTAGTAGAGAATGAGTAGTAGAGAGGGAGTATTAGAGAGTAGTGGAGTAGTAGAGAGTGAGTAGTAGAGAGTAGTGGAGAATATTCCAAAGTTTGGCACAGGACCACTTGCACAACAAGTCCAATCAAATCATATCACTTAGGGTCCTTATTGAAGCGCTGAATCTTGGTGTATATTCAAATGCTTTTATTTTCCTTAAGTTTGTGTACCACAGCCAGTCGATGCGTTTCGTTCTGTACAACAGAACTTCTTCAGGGCGTTCTTACTTCCTTCAAGTTATGTCGGTATCCTGTTGTTATATAACTAGATATTTCTTCCAAATGTTAGACGAGACGTAAGGACATTCTTATTCAAAGTGACTAGGTATCAATTTTACCCACACAATTCGGGCAGACTTGAGTAATTTATAGCATCCTCAAAGTCAGTCTTTCAAAAATTCCAAAGTATAGGACATGATAATCCAAATCCAAATGTTTCTCAAGAAAAGTCATATTCAATCGTTCGGAATAACGCAATTTAAAAAAATATATACAGTTGGGGCCTGGGGGGTCCTTGTGGGACCCCCTGAGCTGGCCCAGGGGGTCAGGGTGCTTCTACCCTGCTCCCTTTGCGTGTTTTGCACCTTTGTTTCACTGCTTTCTTGTGCCTTCGTTCTACCGAGGCACAAGATGGCTGCCAACACTTCCTGGTTTGGAGTGTTGACAGACAGTAGCAGGCAATCAGCATGCCTTCACGAGAAAGCTGCATGCTCATTGGCTGTCAACACTTCTAACCAGGAAGTGTTGGCATCGATCTTGTGCTAGTGTTGACAGACAGTGGCAGCCAATCAGCATGCCTTCCCGAGAAAGCTGCATGCTCATTGGCTGTCAACACTTCTAACAAGGAAGTGTTGGCATCCATCTTGTGCTCGATAGACAAAGGCAAAAGAAAGCAAAAAAACAAACGTGAAGAACACAAAAAGGGGGCAGGGTAGATACACCCTGACACCCTAGGCCTGCTCAGGTGGTCCCACAAGGACAAAAAAGGACCACATTTTTTTTTTAAACCTGGTCTGTTTTTAAAAAATTACCCCATGAGGGGACCAAATCGCGGGGGCATAGTGATAAAGAAGTGTGGGGGGTCCACAATCCCCCCCACACTTCCCCGGGGACTGCCACCCCCGGGGCAAAGCAACGCAGCCCCTTGGCACATACTGGAGGCTCCGGGTGGGCTAGTTGGCCCCCAGGGACCCCCAGTATGCAAGGGGAATTAGTTCCTACTCTGCAAACACGCCAGGGGTTGCGCTGCAGAGATGTGTAAAAAAGAGTGTGGCCTCATTACACCTCTCTGCAATGCAGCCCCCTGGCGCATACTGCAGGTTCCAGGTGGGCTAGTTGGCCCCCAGGGACCCCAAGTATGCAAGGGGAATTAGTTCCTCCTCTGCAAACACGCCAGGGGTTGCGCTGCAGAGTGTTGTAAAAAGGGGGCATGCCCTCTGAGCACCTGCCTGCAAAAATGTAGTAAATCAGTATAAAAAAAAAAATTCACACATTTCAAAATTGTCATTTAAAAAAACGTCGAAATTCAATGAAAAAGCGATAGGTTTCAGGCCTTATATAGTTAGGAATTAGCATTTAAAAAACCTTGCACATTCAATTAAAAAAACATAGGTTTCAGGCCTTATATAGTTAGGAATTAACATTTAAAAAACTTTGCAAATTCACTGAAAAAACCAAAGGTTTCAGGCCTTATATAGTTAGGAATTAGCATTAAAAATCCTTGCAAATTCACTGAAAAAAACATACGTTTCAGGCCTTATATAGTTAGGAATTGGCATTTAAAAAACATTGCAAATTCACTGAAAAAAAAACATAGGTTTCAGGCCTTATATAGTAAGGAATTAGCTTTTAAAAAACCTTTGAAATTCACTCAAAAAACTATACGTTTTAGGGGTGTTACAGTTAGCTGGACATTTCACTCATACAAAACTATTGAAATTGCTCCTATATAGTTAGTTGTACTAACTATATTTCGCGCACCCGCAATCCACTGCTGATGATGTTAGTGACATCACTGATGACATCTCAAATGACATCAATGACGACATCACTGATGACATCATCCAGTGACTGTGGTTTGCTTCGTTATTTAAATATGCATTATATATAGAGCAATTTGCATTGAAGTATGAGTGGATATATGCTCCCCATAGAAGCATGCGGTATACACAACATAACGTGTGTCTCTTTGAGAGACCTGAAGCTAATATCACATCGCTTAGACCAGACAATAAGCATTGTGGGGGGTCCGTGAATTGTGAGAGTCCAGAAGTCTGTCTGATTGGAAGTTCATACATCAGCAGGAAGTACACCCTGCACGAGCCTTCCATAAAACACCCTCCAATGACAACTTCCTGAGGAAGCATTGAGATACACAGTTAATATAGAAGATCCTTTCTTTACAAACCTATGGGGGACTCCTATAATTCTGCCACAGTCGCTTTACATTAAATGTAAATTGTTTTTTGATCTCATATGTCTGTGATCTCTTGAAACCTGTTGCTGCTCAAACTCTGCAAAGCGTTCTGACTCCTGCGGGGCTTAAAAGAAGACAACTGATACAGGGGAAAGCATGTTTCAGTCATCTGAGGTTGTTGTCATATTATATGATGCGCTAATCAAATGGGTCTCTTCTCTTCCCATTCCACCCTTTCTTCTTTTTCACTGGCCTCGCCCATGATCACGGTTGACCTCTGGTTCTTATCAAATTCCAATGAAATCGAGATTGTAAAACATTTATTTTTCTATTGCAGAATGAAAACTGTACTTACAGCTGCGTTTGTCTGCGGACTGCTGCTTGTCGTGGATTCAGCATGGCCAGGTAATGTGAATATCCATTATTAGACGTTATTGAGTTTCTTTGAAATGTACAAAGCTGCATTTTCATTATCATCCTCACATTTGATTTCGATGTGACAAAGCCCATTGCTTAAGCCCTTAAGCACCGGCATCTGGGTTGGAATATCTTTCCACAGCACCTGGTTCCTCTCGTAGACAATAGAAAAACAGATTTATGTTGCTCTTCTAAAAATAGGATTATTCTACAGCTTGTTCTGAAGGTTTTGTATTACGGAATATCGAGGCTAGAAATATCAAGAAACAATAATATCGTGGACAGAATATTGAGTGACAACATAAGGGATGTATGTATAGAGGGAATATAGAGTTACTGTTCCTATCTCCCCATCTATGGACGTTGAGGATTTATACAAGGTCAAGGTACATGTTAGACCTGTCAGCCTTAGGGTGGTCTTCCCCCGAATGTTTTCCTTGCTTACCTCATCTTTTTACTGATTATTTTTTTGGCCTTAGTATTCTGAGCACTTTACTACTGCTGACCAGTGATGAAGTGCATGTTCTTCTCCCTAAAACATGTTAACATTGGTGTATACAAAATTGGTATATTTAATTTACTAGTAAGTCCCTTGTAAAGTGGTATACCATACACCCAGGGCCTACAAATTAAGTGCTACTAGTGGGCCTGCAACACTGATTGTGCCACCCACACTAATAGCCCTTTACACTTGTTTCAGGCCTGCCTCTGCAGAGTCTGTATGTGCAGTTTTACTAAAAATCAAGTTGGGGAAATGAACCACTTGTCCTGTGTTCCCAGGATCTATGATAATGTGTGGGGTTTCATGATAGTAAAAACCCCTCATATGCGAACACTAGTATCAAGCGGTATATCTTGATTCTCCGCTGTTTAGTGTTGCAGCAGCATTATCATTGGGTCTTTTCCTTTGTATATTAAAAGAACCCTCACACACCTACCTGGTTGGTGTCATGCTTCATCATTGGGTTCCCAGCTGGGTAGCCCAATGCTACCCAGCTGTGCTACAACACCTGATTACAGTAGAGCAGGTTTTTTTGTTTTTATTTGATGGTACTGGAAGTGAAGTGAAAATAAAAATATCTCTGTGAAACTCACTAACCAATACTTTATTCCCAGTAGCCCATAAAAACATTTAAAAAAACGCTCCACTGTAATCAGGTGTTGTAGCACAGCTGGACAGCATTCGGTTACACAGCTGGGAACCCAATGATAAAGCATGACACCAACCAGGTTGGTGTGTACAGGTTCTTTTTAAAAGCCCTTGTGGTACCAGACACTACCGGGTAGACCCAGCCACTCTCTAGTGGACCATCTCACTTGAATATTTCACCTTTAGAAAGTGGACATGTCTCTGCTCTTACACCTCTGTGTGCCTGCAGTTCTCATCTGCATTCTGATGGCTCCTACTGAGCAGGAATGGAGGTAAGGACAGCCTGACACACCTGAATAGGCAGTGGTCTATTCCCACACAAAGGGCTCATTACCCCTTACTGATAGTCTGGAGCCCGGGCTGGGAAGAAAGGACCTCTGTTAACCCTTCTTTGAAGTCACCCCCACTTCAAAGGCACAGCTGGCTATATGTACTGGGTCTCCAACACCCACCAAATCAGACACTTCTGGACCTACAACTGGACTCTGTCCAAAAAACTGCTGTGCTGCATCAAGGACTGACACTCTGCTCGACTGCTGACCTGGAGAGGTTGCTATACTGCTGTGCTGCCCTGCTGCTGTCTGACCCTACTGCTGTCTATCCCTATTGAGGAAAGCTGGATTCTGCCTTGTACCCAAAGAGTTCTCAAAAGGCGTGTTGGCTTGTCTCCTGTTGCGCCTGGTTTACTTGAAGTGGACCCAGACACTTGCTTCAGAGCTACCGACGCATCTGCTGACTGCATGAGCAGAAATCAATGCATTGTCACTGTGGCTGGTGCAGAACCCGGCAAATTGCATCAGAAACACAGAAGCGCCTGCAGAAATGGACGCATGGACCTGCACATCGTGCCACACAGTCTCCAGAGATCACACTCAGAACGAACTCATCACTGTCTTGGCGCTTCATCACCGGAACTGATGCAACACCACAACTGCAAGATTGACATTCAGGCATCGCTCAACTGCACCCTAGATCTCACTGTTGCAATCAGAATAAGGTACGTTATTCACCGGGCCTGCATGGGTCCTGTAGCCGGCTTGCGATCCATCGTGGTAGGCCCAAGCTATTAACTTTGCCCCAGTCCAGCATAACCATATAACTCCCATTAGCACTTATTGCTTCTAAGGGCTAGAACTCTTTTTATACTTGAAAAGTTCATAACTCGACTTTTACTTATTTAATTTTTATCAATTTTGGCCCCGATTTAGTATAAAATTATTGTCTACGTTTGTAAACCAGTGTGGAGTTTTTTTGTGGTCCTTCATTGTATTACTGTGTGTGTCTGTGCACAAAAACCTTACACATTGCCTTCTTAGATAAGCCTGACTGCTGTGTGCCAAGCTACTAGAGGGCAACCACAGGTTAGCTTTTAGTGTGTATATGATTCACCCTGACTAAAGTGGCAGTCCCTACTTGGACAGGCTGCATACCACTGCTGACTAGAGACCCCATTTTTAAGATTGTGGATATGTGGTGAAAATAGGACTTGTGTTTTTGCAATACCATATAGTAACTTATTGTTCACTACAGCTCTACACTAAGACCAATGTGAACTCTTTTCAATTCTCCCTAATTGGCTTTTGGATTTTTTGCTAAACCACATCTCTCTCTGGTGGAGCAGAATCTGCACCAGCAGGAATTCATTTTGTGCTAATCAAGTTAGAGTCCTACTCTGTGGCTCAGCTTAAGGAATTTGCAAGGGTTTCACATATCTATGAAAGATTTCACCTGGAAAGTGGAGCTGCAGAAGTCTTTGAGAGCCCGGGCAGAGGTTGTTGATGCAGGCCCTGAGTTCCCAGAGGAGGAGGAGCAGCAGGAAATTGAGGAGGAGAATGAAGAGCTAATCCTATGATTTGCGGTAGACCTTTAGATTGCCTGTAGAGGGGGCCAACAACTTGCTTGAAGCAGTAGTGATTCCCAGAGTAGAAAGCAGCACCTCATCAAGGAACCTGTCAACAGAGGAGCTGGCGGACAGGAGGGAGGAAAGAAAGCTCAAGCTGTAGCAAGAGCAGAAATGTGCCCAACTTGAGAAAGAGCATGGTTGTGACTGAGAGGAAACAAGCTTTGGAAAAGAAGAGGCCCCCCAAAGGGGAAGAGGAAAATAGGCCATGAGCTGAGCCTCAGGGAACTCGTTTTCTTGCCTTCTGCTCCTCTGATTGTGCTCGTTTTCTTGCCTTCTGCTCCCCTGATTGCACTTGTTTTTCTTGCCTTCTGCTCCCCAAATTGCACTCATTTTTCTTGCCTTCTGCTCCCCTGATTGTGCTAGTTTCTTGCCTTCTGTTCCCCCTCACTGCCCCTGATTGTGCCCGGCTGCCTTGGTGCCCTCGCTGCTCCCGTTCCTGCCACTGCGACCCCTGCGGCCCCACCCCCTCAATGCCCATTCGCTGCCCCTCCCTACCACCTCCCCATATAGGCCGGCCGCTGCGCGTTGAGGAGAGCGACCCTTGACCTTGCTGGTAGGTCGCTCCCCCACCACACAGCTCCGCCTGTGTGTCCTGACCCTGCCCCAGCTGCTGCTGCTGTAGAAGTTGAGGCCTTTCTCCACCCGCAGGCTACCACCTGTGCCTCATCCTTGGTGGCGAGCGGTAGGCCTTAGGTATGTATCACTGTAGCTGTCTGTCTGTCTTCCCTGTACTGCCAATACTGTCTTCTGGTGTCTGTGACCGCTGTTGCCTGTCTAACCCCTGTGCCTGCATTCTTATCTGTGCCCGTTCTCTTGCCTTCTGCTCCCTTGATTGCTCTTGTTTTTCTTGCCTTTTCCTCCCCTGATTGTGCCCAACCCCAGGTCTCTCCCCCCCGCTGCAGCTCAGCCCCACCAGAGCCTTGCACCCTCGGTCTCTGCTGCCCATTCCTGGGCGGTCATTCCACACCCCCCCATGCCCCTGATCGCCATTCCCGCCGCTACTGCCCCTGCGGCCCGCTCCCCACGCCCATTCGTTATTCCCTGTCTCACGCCTCCCAGCTGCTCCTCCCTTCAACTTCCCCTTAAAATGATGGCAGCTGCACAGCCGAGCCACTGGTGCGCCGAAGGTGCGCCTAAGGCAAGCCCATCTGCGCCCGTCCGCACCTGGACCGCGCCCAGCGCCAGAACCCATGGACCCCGCGAACGCCACGACACCAGACTCCACTACGACGCCAGCAGCCTCCACGCACTCCACGCCGGCCTAAACCACACCTGCTTCCAGGCCACCCCAAAATGGACCCAAGGACCCTTCTCCTGCGGCACTTGCAGCTTCACCTGCGACAGAACCACCAAACCTCCAAGGACTGGACCCAACCACCTCTGCTGCATACTCCTCAACACCCGCTCCGCACGCAAACACGCCGTCGAGCTCTGGGATCTGCTCGACACCTCCGCCCCAGAAGTTGCCTTCCTGACCGAGACCTGGTGGAATGATTCCTCTGTGCCCGACATAGCCATAGCCATCCCGGACGGCTACAAGATCACCCGCAGGGATCGCGCCAACGGAACCAGAGGAGGAATAGCCATCGTCCACAAGTCCACCCTCAAGGTTGCCACCCACGCAGACGACACCCTCAACACCGCCGAACACCTACACTTCTGGCTCCACACCGACCCGAACACCACCCTCAGAGGAACACCCATCTACAGACCCCCCCGGACCCCGGGATCAGTTTAGCGACTCCATCGCCGACCTTGCCAGCACCCATGCACTCACCTTCATGGACTACATCCTCCTCTGCGATGTGAACCTCCACCTCGAGAACAACAACATCGCTAACTCCGCCACCCTGATCGACAACCTAGCCAACCTCGGCCTCTGACAACTCGTCACCGCACCCAACCATGCCGCCGGCCACACGCTGGACCCCGTCTTCTCCACAAGCACCAACGTCGCCTTCGACCACACCACCGAACTCCACTGGACCGACCACCACTGCATCCATTTCACCTTCAAAAACCAACCACGGCACCCAAAAGCTGCCTCGCCGCTGCTGGGGCAAAGTCACTGAAGACCAGCTGCTCACCACCCTTGCCCAGAACCCACCCACCGACCCCACCAACTCAGACTCCGCAGCCCCCAACCTCAGACAGTGGATCATCGTTTGCACCAACACCCTCGCCCCGCTCAAGAAACCCTCCAACAGACACGCCAGCAAGAGAGCCACCTGGTTCAGGTACAGACCTCCAAATGCGCATGCCGGAAACTGGAGAAAATATGGCTCCACAAACACACATCGAACAACCACACAGCCCACACGGACGCTACCCGCAGACATCATCATCTCATCAGACTAACCAAGAGATCCTCCTTCAAAGACCTCCTGGATAACAACGCACACGACAACAAAGAGCTTTTCAGCATCGTTAAGGAACTCTCCAACTCCAGTGCCAACACCAACGACATCCCCCCTCGCAAGACCTGTGCAACTCACAAGCCATCTTCTTCCATCGCAAGATCGCTGACATCCACGGCAGCTTCAACACCATGACCGCCCTGACTACGCCAGACTCCACCTCCCCTGTGAACACCACCAGCGCCATCAGCCTGACCTCCTGCTCCTGGACAAACATATTTACAGTGAACCTATGGCTCTTTTGCATGGGACATCAAGGGCCCAGGTGGTCCCCCAATGGTAAATGGCCTTCCTACTAGAGCAGCTTCATAAGGACAGGACACTTGGGCCAAGACAAGACCTTTGCATGTCTTGCCCCACATTCCTGCTAGCCCAAGATCCAGACATTCTCAGATACATTCTGTAGGACTTTTGTGACCTGCTAGGCTAGTGGAAAGACAGGTAATAAGCCAAAAGCTCCTTTGGAAGCAATGCCTGTTGTTAGCTCCCCCTTTGAAAGGTTTGTAATCGACATTGTCTAGCCTATGGATTCCCAGACTGCTTCATGCAACAGGTTGATCCTGGTCCTGGTGGATCATGCCACCTAGGACCCAGAGACAATCCTTCTGATGACCACTACTACACCTGCCGTGGCAAAGGCTCTGATGGGGATTTGTATCCTAGTGGGTTTCCCCAGGAAGTTGTGTCTGACAGGGACACAAACTTCATGGCTGCATATATGCAGTCAATATGTTAAGAGTGTGGTGGCCCTTACAAGTTCTCCATACCCTACCTTACCACCCCTAATTCTCAGCAAGACCCTGAAAGGCGTGATTAGACTGCGTGAGTAAAAAGTGGCATATCCTCTTGCTCTGCCTGTTGTTTTCCTACAGGAAGGAACCACAGAAGCGAGTGGGCTTTAACACCTTTAAGCTTCAATACAGTCACCCTGTCAGAGGACCTCTCAGTTTGGTAAAGGAAGGGTTGGAGCAAACTCCCAGGACATTTCCCCATTTTTTTGACAAATTAAGTTGTGGAAGCAAGCTACTGACAACTTGAAAGCCAGCCCGGCTGTAATGAAGGCGTGGAATGACCAACATTCTACTGCTGTGGAATTAAAGCCTAGACGGAAAGTGTGGGTCATGGATCCCATGGAGCTGAGTGCTCTTTAGAATTGCTGGGCTGGCCCCTATCAGGTAATTGAGAACAAGAGTAATGCCACTTATGTGGTGGACCTTAAGACCCCAAGGCACCCACACAGGGTGCTTCACATCAATTGTCTCAACCACACTTTAAGAGGTCTGAGCTCACCATGGTGATGGGTGGAGCAGAGGAAGAAGATATTGAACCTCTCCCTGACCTCTTGGCTTAGAAGGAGATGGATGTGTCTGTGGAAGGAGTAATCTTTTCCCCTACTCTGACTCCTGAACAGCAAAGGGACTGTCACTAAGTGTTGGAACAGTACTCCTCTCTTTTTCCCTTATTTCCGAAATTACCCACCTGTTTACCCATGAGGTGAACACAAGGGGCAGGCATAAATCTTACAGATGGTAAGATAAGGTGAGAGTCAGCATCAAGAGCAAAGTCTCCAAGATCCTGGAGTTGGGGGTGATAGAACCATATAGTAGCCCCTGGTCCAGTCCTGTGGTTCTGGTACAAATGGGTGAACCTCCAGATACCACACTTGAACTAAGATTCTGTGTAGAATACTGAGGGCTACATTCTGTGATCATGACTGGTGCTCATCCCATTCTGTCAGAGAGACATGAACAGCGGAGTATACATGTTTTGGTGCATTACTTAAAGGCCGGTTGACTCAGGTTGGAGAACTAAAGTTCTCTCACATCCAGGGTGCTTAGGCAGTCCTCAAGGAACTAGCTGTGCGGCTGCCTAGGCTAGCTGGTGTTAATCTCGTCCCATAGTAGCACCTCTAAGCAGCCACCCTTGGCAGCCAAGAGTTTAAGGCACAAAGTCTATGGTTAGCTCTAGCAGCCCATTGATCGTAAAAACCCAGTTCCAGGCTAATATAGGCAGCAGAAGACAATCTTGACAAGTGGAGGACAAACATATATATCCTGGTTGCAAGTATGTTTAGATGATTTCCACCTTAACCCACTAGTATTTCACTACAGTAAGACAGTGATGGGATAATTTTTACCCTCATAACATCCAGAAGAGCGAAAAGGTTCAGCCCCCACATCAAGTTCTATAATTCTAATAGTCATCAGTAGGGTCAGAACCTTTGTTTCAACTTTCTTCTGTTGCCGAGACTCAGAGTCTCTTGTATTGATAAGAACCCTGAAGTATTTATGATCTTATTTCCATTGTAGAACCAGCAACCTCCTGGTAAGATTTCCTTCTGAGTGTAATAACTTTGGTTTTCTTTAGGTTAACCTCCAAGCTGTTAAAGGCAGAGTAGGAGTACAGCTGGTTTAGCAATCGATGCAACACTACTATTGTATATCTGAACAGGGCTAAACCATCTGCATAAAGACGGTTGCTGATGTGTTCCCCATCAATATTTGGGGAGTGGCTGTTGATGGTATCAAGGGATTTAGACAAATCAGAAATAAACAGTTTGAACAGTTTGAACAGGAGAGAGGCTGACACACACTCCTGGTTTACACCCCACATGGTGGAGATTTGTCTTGACACGCAGGCACTATCAGCTAGTTTAATGCAAATCCAGGTTTTGGAGTGTAACTGGATAATGGGCTCTAGAAGTTTAGATGGGATGCCCGATTTCTTTAATTTATACCATAGTGCCGCCTGTGCTGCCTAGAAGTCTATGAAACAGCAATGCACCAGGGTGTGTAAGGTGATTGTTTTGGCCGATGAAAATGATATGTGTAAAAAGTTGGAGAGTGAACCAGATTTTGCTGTGGAAATCCATTTGTTTCTTCAGGATAAGCCAGACTGTCTTCAACCATTCAACAGTAGACTAAAATTGAATTTTGCTTTGTTGTTCAGAAGCGCAATCAGTCTATAATTACTTGGGTCTGATTTAGGTCCTCACTTTGTAGATGGGTTTTATGTTAGCCCCTCGCCATCACTCCACGATTACCGAGCTCCATAAGCAGTAATTAAAAAGCGATGAGAGCTTGCCAGCACAGAAAGGGATGTCCTGCCTGAAAACGGGCTGAGGGATGCCCTTAGTCCCAGGGGCTCCATCTGACCCAGCCTTTGCAGATGACTGAACGAAGATGATGAATCCATGGGGCGAAGGGACAGGCAGTCTCAATCTTTGGGCATAGCTGAGGTGGTGGTTACATCTGGGCTAGGGAAACCCCCATTCATTTAGCGTTTGAAGTCGCCACTCTACATGAAATGCCTGAGGAGGGAAGATGACCATTCTGATATAGTGATGTTCGCACAGCAGGTCCTGCCAGACCCATTCACTTGCCTGTTCACCAAGGTCCAGAAGTTCCTTGAGTTGGATTTATTGCTCTCAATTGCCAGGAAGTGGTTTGAGCAACTAGACTTCTTTGCCTGAACAGCATACTTGCTGTTTTTCTGCACCAGCTTGAATACTTAGATTTGCTCTTTATTCCCAGTGTTTTTTTGTCTCGTCTCATGGTAGTGTTGCAAACTTTCTTTAGGCGTTGAATCTTTGTTGTGGGGGAAATGACGGTGTGATTGTATGACTGAAAAAGTTTTGTGGCTATTCGTGGAAATTTTATGATAAGTCAGGTAACAAAATTTGTCCGCTCAACAATCGTTAGGATGTCACCTAAGTCTACCCCTGCGGTGGATCTTATACATTCAGCCATGATTTTACAGCTGATGTCATCTCTCCATTTGAGGCTCCTGAGGTTATGGGTGTAAATACCCTTGCTTGTGTCACATGGTGAGGTGTGTTGGGCCAGAATGGGATTTTTGGGGGCGGTGGTCACTATCAGTGCTCGGAACTGTGCAGTAGCCTTCCACTGAGGGGAACATTTCTGTGTTGCATATGGTTTAGTAGTCAAGATAGAAACAAGTTTTTCCATTTTTCCTTTTATTTATTTTTTCAAAATTTGTATTACCATTTTTATGCATATACAACCAAGTACAATGTTTCCATATAGTACCATCTCCACCCACCCTCACCCTTCCAACCCCCATCCCCGGCATTACACAAATGAACATATGACCAGCAAAAGCCCATCAAGTTGAGTATGCATTCTTGCATTCTTAACTGAGTTCATCATATAGACAAAAAATTGACTTCAAAAAGGACACAGACGAAAAAAAGTACTAAGTGCGAAGTGCAATCTACAACTGCCTGGCGGATTAACCAGTAAATGATCTTTAAATATACTTATGCCCCCTGATGGCCCCTTACAATATTTCAAAATATGTTCATACATACAAATGCCATCCCACTAGTAACCTATGCCAAATTGAAGGTAGATAAAGTGGCAAGTGCAAAGTGCATCAGTGCTTATCAAACTAAAATTCACAGGGAATGCCTATTGACCTTGTAAATTCCAATTCATAAATCCCACAAATTTAATTAGGAATTCAAAACACACTTGGGAACATCAATCAAATGAATAGAAATTGACCAAAAAGTTCATGAGCACAAAATATACAGTACAGGTTACTTATTCACCATATTTGTCCAAGCTTGCACTTTAAGCTTAGTTCCTCCTATGTTGCAAAGTAGTGTGACATACCCAGTTGGTAAACTGGTCCCAAATAACCAATCCCTTTTTTCGGGCACAAATTCCTTTCTTAGCAAACATTGCTTTTTCCATGTTACAAATCAAAAGTAGACTGGCCAACCACTGCTGTACGAAAGGGGGATTGGAATTCAACCATGCTGATGCAATACACAACCTGAGTATGGCCATAGCGACAAAGATCAGAGACCCTCCCTCCTTTCTTCCAATGGTATCCTGTACTCCCAATAAAATCACAAAAGGGGTTAGATATACATTCCAGGATATGTTTTCCTTGAAAAAGCCTGAAATATCTTCCAATGAAGATCTACGCTTGCCATATGTTGCAAACATGTGCACTAAATGAACCCATATTCCAAACAGCGAGAGCGCCCGGTGCCTTTACCATCCCCCCATTTTGCTATTTTACTCTGGGTGTACTATAGAAAAAAAAACTGGTTTTATAAAACTGGGCTTGGATATTCTTAGAAAGTAAATCAGTTTGTGCATAAAGGAGGGCTTGTTGGAAAGCTCAATCCCTGATTCTCAATTTCAGCTGATATTCCCTAGAGATCCTACTCCGGTGGTCTGACATCAGGATGTTAAGAATAGTATAAACAGTCCCTATTCATGGTGAATTACTATCAGCTAATTTCTTCATAAGTTCACATGTAACAAATTCCAAGGGCCCTCCCCCCTTACGTTGTAAAAGATTCCTAATTCATAAATATTTAAAGAACTCCTTGTGGCTAAGGCTGAAATTCATTCTTAAATACCCAAAAGCTATACCCCCATCAGAGTAAAAGAAAACTCCCAATTTGGGATAGCCTGGCGGATGAGGGTTACGAACCCAAAACTGGTCCCAGGATGCTTGATTCCCATCCAGGGAAGACATGGATTGGCAGTTGGCCATCCAGGAAAGACATGGCTTGGCAGTTCGGGCTGGACTGTTCCCATGAGGCAAAGGGTCAGACTGACTTGCATACAGCCATGTCTGACCTTGGGTGGTGGAGTGAGCTAAGGAATGATGATGGATTAAACCCAGATCAAACGCTCCGTCCATCATCCCCTTTGGTATCACTTTGTTCGCCCTGAGTTTGTAGGGTATGCCCAGAAGTGAGTCCCTGGCTCACTCTGCAACTGGATTCAATATAGCGTGGCTGATGAGGGTTACAAACCCGAAACCGGTCTCAGGATGCTTGTTTCCGGTCCAGGGTAGACATGGCTTGGCAGTTTGGGCTGGACTGTGCCCATGAGGCACAGGGTCAGACTGATTTGCATATGGCCATGCCTGAACTTGGGTGGTGGAGTGAGCTAAAGAATGATGATGGATTAAACCCAGATCAATTGACTGGGGGTGAGTGTTTAATTAGCTCAAAAGCTCCATCCATCATCCGCTTTGGTATCACTTTGTTCGCCTTGAGTTGGCAGGGTATGCCCAGTCGTGTGTCCCTGGCTCACTCTACCATTGGATTCAAGATAGCCTGGCTGATGATGGTTACGAATCCAAAACTGGTCCAAGGATGCTTGTTTCCGGTACAGGGAAGACATGGCTTGGCAGTTCGGGCAGGACTGTTCCTATGAGGCACAGGGTCAGACTGATTTGCGTCCGACCATTTCTTAACTTGGGTGGTGGAGTGAGATAAAAAATGATGATGGATTAAACCCAGATCAGTTGACTGGGGGTGAGTGTTTGATTTGCTCAAACGCTCCATCCATCATCCCCTTTGGTATCGCTTAGTTTTCCTTGAGTTGGCAGGGTATGCCCAGACGTGGGTCCCTTGCTCATTCTGCCACTGGATTCAAGATAGCCGGGCTGATGAGGGTTACAAACCCGAAACCGGTCCCAGGATGCTTGTTTCTGGTCCAGGGAAGACATGGCTTGGCAGTTCGGGCTGGACTGTAGCCATGAGGCACAGGGTCATACGGATTTACATATGGCAATGTCTGAACTTGGGTGGTGGAGTGAGCTAAAGAATGACGATGGATTATACCCAGATCAGTTGACTGGAGTTGAGTGTTTGATTTGCTCAAACGCTCCATCCATAATCCCCTTTGGTATCGCGTGTTCACCCTGAGTTGGCAGGGCATGCCCAGACATGGGTCCCTTGCTCACTCTGCCACTGCGTTCAAGATAGCTTGACTGATGAGGGTTACGAACCCGAAACTGGTCCCAGGATGCTTGTTTCCGGTCCAGGGAAGACATGGCTTGGCAGTTCAGGCTGGACTGTTCCCATGAGGCACATGGTTAGACTGATTTACATACGGCCATGTCTGAACTTGGGTGGTGTAGTGAGCTAAAGAATGACGATGGATTATACCCAGATCAGTTGACTGGAGTTGAGTGTTTGATTTGCTCAAACGCTCCATCCATAATCCCCTTTGGTATCGCGTGTTCACCCTGAGTTGGCAGGGTATGCCCAGACATGGGTCCCTTGCTCACTCTGCCACTGCGTTCAAGATAGCTTGACTGATGAGGGTTACGAACCCGAAACTGGTCCCAGGATGCTTGTTTCCGGTCCAGGGAAGACATGGCTTGGCAGTTCAGGCTGGACTGTTCCCATGAGGCACATGGTTAGACTGATTTACATACGGCCATGTCTGAACTTGGGTGGTGTAGTGAGCTAAGTAATGATGATGGATTAAACCCAGATCAGTTGACTGGGGGTGAGTGTTTGAGTTGCTCAAATGCTCCGACAATCATCCCCTTTGGTATCGCTTTGTTTACCCTGAGTTGGCAGGGTATGCCCAGACGTGGGTCCCTTGCTCACTCTGCCACTGGATTCAAGATAGCCTGGCTGATGAGGGTTACAAACCCGAAACCGGTCCCAGGATTCTTGTTTACGGTCCAGGGAAGACATGGCTTGGCAGTTCGGGCTGGACTGTTCCCATGAGCCAAAGGGTCAGACTGATTTGCATACAGCCATGCCTGAACTTGGGTGGTGGAGTGAGCTAAAGAATGATGATGGATTAAACCCATATCAGTGTACTGGGGGTGAGTGTTTGATTTGCTCAAACGCTCCATCCATTATCCCCTTTGGTATTGCTTTCATTTCCTATGGGATTTATGTACAGCACAATCCTACTAAAGGTAGCAAAGAAGCCCCAAAAACAAACTAGACTGCATGTGTAAAGTTTCAGAATTAATACACAAACAACTAAAAGACACATTTATGGCCTAATGTTTATGAAAACCAATAAACAAAATACATAACAAATATAATAAATCAAGAGGAAGAAATCACATTAAATCTGATAGCCACTCTGTAGTATAACTTAGCATTCCCAAAGATAGGAATTAATTGGATATTAGCTCCCTAATAATGTTCCACTGGTTTGACGAATCACCACAAAACTTTCCAGACCTATAGCATATTCTACAGTTTGAGATAATGTAAATGTTTGTGGTAATTCATTTTTGGGATGCAAAGATAAAAGGGGGCCAAAATGTGTGTTTCCATCAATACATTTTCCATAGAATATTGTATTTTGTATAGCACAAAAACAGCTGACCTGAATTATACATTATGGTGCAGAGATGATGCTTTTTGGGCACTGTAGTTAATTAGGATAGGTATTTTGTTATGAAGCATTTAAACTTACTGATATCTGTCACAGCAGTACTTTTGCGGAATTTCACAGTTGTTTGCGGTACAGGGACGTAATCTTATTTAAAAATATAGAAAAAGTATATGAATACATTACCCTACCTCATACCACTTTAATATTAGGTAGGGAAAAAAGTGGTAATAGGTAGGGACCTGTTATTTACCTAGATCCAAGGCCCTAAGATTGAACACAGCCAAAGAGCAGTAAACAAAATGGCTGCTTTTTCATTCTCGAAAAACAGCCATTAATTATTATATACTGGCTTGCCACTGCCATATAATACTCTATACTGCGAAGTATACTGGCCCAAACTATAACTAAGGCATCGCTGTATTACTGGATTATGGTACCCTTGTGACTGCACATAAAATTTGTTCTTCCATGTAAAATAACTGTGAAATAATGTAAAATGGATCAGTTCCATCAGAAATATTTTTTGATCTTCTCTTTTGTCGTCCTGTACTAAAAAAATTTCCACGGCTGTCATTCCTAGATCATGAGGCATAGAAGTGTATAACGACTTGACGTATATTGTAGCCATAATCATATCCTTCATTAATAAGTTCTTGTGGTCTTCCAGGATGTTCAAGAAATGGGTTGTATCTTTTATGTATGTTGACATATTTTGTACGATTCCTTGTAGATGACGATCAATATATTTTCCCACTGGTTCATGTATTGAACCAACTGTAGACACAATAGGATGAAAAGGTGGTAGCAATGGGTGTGTATGTATTTTCGGTGTCATGTAAATATATGGAATCGCTGGATTGTTTTTATTCAGGTATTCTTTTTCTTTCTGTCCTATGACTCATTGGTATAATTCTTCTGTTGAAGCGATCCTTTTAATTCTTAACAGCTGTGAAAACAATAAATGTTTCTTCAGTGATATTTGGTGGAAGCTCCGGTAATGTGGTAGGTTATTTCTATCTGTAGTCTTGGTGAATACACTTGTTTCTAGTATTCCTTCATGGTTTGATACTAATACATCCAAGTAAGATATCTGTTGTTTTTTGATGGTTGATGAAAATTGAATTCTCTCATTTATGGAATTTAATTGATGTAAGACTCTTTCTAGTTGGTTTTCTGATCCTTTCCACAAAATAAAAATGTCATCAATGTATCGTTTGTATAGTATTAAATCTTGTATCCATTCACTGTTATTTATGATAGTATCCAACTCAAATCTGTACATAAAAATATTTGCATATGTGGGAGCTGCACAATTTCCCTTCGATGTGCCTGGAGACTGAAACCATATGTCCTGGTACAGGATCAAAAGAAGCTAATATCAAACAATTTGTGTCCATGGCTAAACGAATCGGGAATCAAAAGTTACATGCAAGCACACTTATAAAATATCATAAAAATCAACGGATTCCACGAGGCCTAAGGATATCTCTTAAATCCACAATATGCAAAAACAACACTAGATTTACTGAGAAATGGTTTGCAATACTAAATAAATGTTCACTAGACTTGATACTTTTGATAGTTGAAGAATTAGCAAAACTTATAGAAGAATTAACCAAGGAAGTTATCCAACTAAAAGACAAAATAAACAAATCTGTGAACACAGAGGAATGGAATCAAATACTAACGAACACTAATAAAAAATTGGAAGAATATACTAAAGAGAACAATGATCCGAAACTAAGAAAACTTTTAAGAGACACAACCGACTACCGTTTGGGAGAAGTGTGCAGTTGGGCAGATATATATGCGAGTAGAAGACAACAGAAATCCAATACTGATAAATCATCAGATGAAACATCTTCTGACGATTCATAATGAAGGAGAACACAATTTGACAGTAGGAAAGCTAGGACAGGACAACCAGTACAAACCTCAACTGAGAGAAACATATGTGGCACAGTAACTGAGACACCAACTACTTCCTCTACAGCACCTTTTTTAAAGAGAGGTACAGGACCCCAAGTAGAACCAGGAGGAGCAAGAAAACACACAAATGTCGAAACGGTAGCGTAAAATACAAGGAGCCAGAAACCTTAGTGATAAACATTTCAAAACACAAGGTCACAGAATTTCAACTAAAGACACTTCAGAAAGGGACTTCATATGTTCCGACTTATCACTGTAATCAACTAGAAACAAAAGTGAGCATTTACAAATTCTTAAGATCTTTAAGATTAAGACATTTCTTTTTTAATGTCATTGACACCACATCACAGACAACATCACCTCAAGAAAACACCCTGATGGGACTAAGGAATAAAAGCAAATTCATTCCACCAGTAAGCCACAAAGTATTGGATGCATTTGAAAAGGTGATCATCAAAGATATAGACCAAATATTTAAAAAACCTACATCCAAAAAAGCAAACCTATCACAAAAGGAAAGACAAGCTTTAAAGGATTTGGCAAACAACAACCAAATTACAATATGCCAAGCGGATAAGGGTGAAGCCCTAATAATCATGGATACCGATTACTATGAATTCAATGTTGACACACATGTGCAAGACAAAAATACATACATGGAAATGACTACGGACCCCGCCAATGAATTTCTGAAAATTCTCACAAATCTCATAAATATGAGTATTGACAAAGGAGTCATAGGACAGAAAGAAAAAGAATACCTGATTAAAAACAATCCAGGGTTTCCATATATTTACATGACACTGAAAATACATAAACACCCATTGCAACCACCTTTTCATCCTATTGTGTCTACAGTTGGTTCAATACACGAACCAGTGGGAAAATATATTGATCGTCATCTACACGGAATCGTACAAAATATGTCGACATACATAAAAGATACCACCCATTTCTTGAACATCCTGGAAGACCACAAGAACTTATTCACAAAGGATATGATTATGGCTACAATAGACGTCAAGTCGTTATACACTTCTATCCTTCATGATCTTGGAATGACAGCTGTGGAAAGTTTTTTAGTACTGGACGACAAAAGAGAAGATCAAAAAATCTTTCTGATGGAACTTATCTATTTTACGTTATTTCACATTTATATTACATGGAAGAACACATTTTATGTGGAGTCATCAGGCACATCGATGGGAAATTGTGCTGCTCCCACATATGCAAACATTTTCATGTACAGATTTGAGTTGTATAATATTTTAAATAACAGTGAATGCATACAAGATTTAATACTATACAAACAATACTTTGACAACATTTTTATTTTGTGTAAGGGATCAGAAAACCAACTAGAAAGAGTCTTACATCAATTAAATTCCATAAATGAGAGAATTCAATTGTTATCAACCGTCAATAAACCTTAGATATCTTACTTGGATGTACTAGTGTCAAACCATGAAGGAATACTAGAAACAAGTGTATTCACCAAGACTACAGATAGAAATAACCTACTACATTACCGGAGCTTCCACCAAATATCACTGAAGAAACATTTACCGTTTTCACAGCTGTTAAGAATTAAAAGGATCGCTTCAACAGAAGAATTATATAAAAGACACACAATCAATACTTTGAATAAATTTAAACAAAGAAGATATCTCCAAGACCTACTGGACGCCGCTTCAGAAAGAGCAGATAAGTTACAAAGGAAACATCTGTTGACCACAAATGTGAAGATTGAAGAACAAAGATCTGTATTCATTTTCAAATTTTCCACTCGAAGTTATCAAATAAAAAAAACAATCATTAAACATTGGCCACTTTTGGCATTGGAAGAAGCTTTCAAAGGAATTTTTAGCAATCAGCCAAGGTTTGCATATGAACGAACTAAAAATCTCAAAGAACTCATCAAAGAAAAAGACAAAAAGACCACTGACTAAAGTAGACACAGGGGTACATTACCCTGTCACAACTGTGGAAATTGCAATGCCACCATTAAAGGGAACATCATTAATCATCCAACCAAGGGCACACCAGTACAATTAAAGACCTCTGGAACCTGTGACAGTAGTATTGTAATTTACATGTTGAGATGCCCGTGTGGCTTATCATACGTTGGAAAAACCCAAAGAAAGATTACAATCAGAATAATCGAACATAAAAGCAACATCAGATTGAAAAACATGAAATCTACTATAGCAGTACATTTTAATGAGGCAAAACACAATATAAGCCAATTGAAATTCTGCATCCTTCAGAACGTCAACATCATACCAGGAAGAGACAATACTAGTCAACTATTAAGACGGGAAATATTTTAGATCAATCACTTATTTATTTTTTACCCGATGGGAATAAATGAACGAATGGACTTTAGTTGTTTTTTATCTACTGTCTACCTTTTGGAGCCTTGTGTGTTCTCTTATCCCCATTTGGTTCCTGAGCCCTACTACATACTAGACGCTGTCCTGAGAGACCCCCCGCCACCGCTCTTTGTCATCTGTGACCGCCGAGCGGGGGACTCCATTTCCCAGGATCCTTTGCTGGGGCGCCGATTGATGACAGCATCCACGCACCCGGAGGACTGTTAAAACACCTGCAGTCCTGGTGGAGCGGGTGGTGTTCACATCTACTGTCTACCTTTTGGAGCCCTGCGTGTTCTCTTATCCCCATTTGGTACCTGAGCCCTACTACATACTAGACGCTGTCCTGAGAGTCCCCCCGCCGCCGCTCTTTGTCATCTGTGGCCGCCGAGCGGGGGGACTCCATTTCCCAGGATCCTTTGCTGGGGCGCCGCTTGATGACAGCATCCACGCGCCCGGAGGACTGTTAAAACACCTGCAGTCCCGGTGGAGCGGGTGGTGTTCACATCTACAGTCTACCTTTTGGAGCCCTGTGTGTTCTCTTACCCCCATTTGGTTCCTGAGCCCTACTACATACTAGACGCTGTCCTGAGAGTCCCCCCGCCGCCGCTCTTTGTCATCTGCGGCTGCCGAGCGAGGGACTCCATTTCCCAGGATCCTTTGCTGGGGCGCCGCTTGATGACAGCATCCACACACCCGGAGGACTGTTAAAACACCTGCAGTCCCGGTGGAGCGGGTGGTGTTCACATCTACTGTTTACCTTTTGGAGCCCTGTGTGTTCTCTTATCCCCATTTGGTTCCTGAGCCCTACTTCATACTAGACTCTGTCCTGAGAGTCCCCCCACCGCCGCTCTTTGTCATCTGCGGCCGCCGAGCGGGGGACTCCATTTCCCAGGATCGTTTGCTGGGGCGCCGCTTGATGACAGCATCCACGCGCCCGGAGGACTGTTAAAATACCTGCAGTCCCCGCGTCGCGGGATCGCGTGCAGGTCTGCGCCGGGCTAAGCCCGGGCAAAGGGCGGGCCCTCGTAGGCCCTCAAAGGCCAGAGTAGGCCGGGCTGGGCCTCCCCTCTTTCGTGCAGGACTCAGCATGTACAGCTTAGGTATTTTGTACTTTGACTATTTATTTTCATCATACATTGTGCGCAAGTTCATAGCGGTTTTACTGTTGCATTATGGTTCGATCGCTTAGGAAAGACCGTAAGGTCACTATCACATCCACAGGGGGGGTGGCTACTGGCACTATTGATAAATTTTTAACACGGGCAAAAGTGGTGATAGATAAAGAGATAGCGCTAGTAGAGAAGCGTTTATTGTTAGACCTCTTAACAGGGAAACGTTCTTCACTAGGCAAGATTGGATCATTTGTTACACCTGAACCAGCCCAAAGTAACATCCCATCAGTCATCCTAAGCCCTACATCTAGCCTTATACGAGGTGAAACTGAGAAAAATTGAGGCATGTTCCCTTTTAAATTCAACACCAACTAGCTTGGATTCTTGTGCATCTTGTGCCTCTCGGGGTAATGTTTCACCACCCCTTTCACCTATTCCAATAATGTCGTTACCTACACCTGCGAACCCTGTGCACGCCAACATTGTGCCATTAGAAACTACAAATACTAGTACCCTCAGTCCACCAGGCAAAAGAAAAAGAGGGGGTAGCCCACAAAAGGATGCCGTAGTAAAAAGTTCCAAAAAAGCAAAGTTACACAAGGCACCTCGACAGCCTGTGCAGCCCCCTTGTTCACCTTTAGTAGTTACTGACAAACCCCAACCTGCCACTTAATGCTGTACTGAGGAGAGGCTTCCAGAGAAAATGGAAAGGTTGGTTAGATCTCTGATGTTGCCACTGATTGAAAGGACGAAAATGATTAATTCCAAACTAGACCATCTGGAAAAATTAGTTACTGGAAATACAACCAGACTGGATAATATAACAACAGCTCTAAAGAGTCCAAAGGCTACATTTCTTACTACTGCCCCACCAATCACTGATCTTAGTAGTAATAGCGAAATGATGCGAATTAATACCATTTCACTTCCAGTTACCCAACCTGCCAAAACCGTTGTAGATAAAAGCGTTCCAGACACTAACTCATTGGGGTCGGCAGGTAATAAAGCAGCGAGGACAGGCGCTACGGCTAAGAAACAACCAGAACTGCGCGTCCCATGACCAACAAGCATATTCCCCAACGAGTTCCCTGTGTAAATATCCCTCCCGAAGCAGTTGGCTACACAATTATCCTGGTGGGAGTTCGCGGGATTGGGACTGAGAAACTGGAAACGCATAGGGAATTGAAGAATAAAGTCATTTTCTGGCTTAATACAAATAGAACACTCCCCCCCTTCTCTAACAAGGAGATACTAAATGTTAGGAGGGTAAGTAGGGTAGGGAGCACTGTCAAGGACCTAGAAGCTGACTGCGTCATTGTGAGTTTTAAAGATCCCTGGGTGGTTGATTTTATTCATAGGGAACCAAGGTTTGTGAGAGAGGGGGACATTCAAACACTAGATTTAAGTTATTTTTATCCTGGCGCAAAACATGGCCCACCCTTCCCCCCGCACCACGTATATAGAAGGAGACCATATGTAGCAAACCCCTTTGATAGGGTAATTTTCCAACTACCCCATATAAATCGATTTGAGCCCTTTTCAAACCTAGAGGGGGTAGGCTGACTGCGATATTCTATTGAGCCTATTGAGCCTAAAAGCAAAATGATCTGGAGGGGTACGATGCATGGAGTACATTTGGAGAGCAGCCCAAGCACTAAAGGCTTCGGATAGGGCCAGGGATGGTCAGGAAGAGGGTCATGAAGTCGGGCAGGATGCGGATATGCTACACTAGCGCTCCGAAGAGGGAAAAATAGATAAGAGAAGAAATATCACGAAATATACAGTCCAGAATGTACATTTCTCCAACAACCTGGGTAGAAATCAAAGTGGGTTGGAAACAAACATTAGTTTAGAGGCTGACACTTTATTAAAATACGACAATAGGCCTGTAACTGATATTATCCAACCCATTAATTCAAGGTTATTACCCCCACATCAAACAGTACATGGAATTGGAGATGGACTGAATATTATTACCTGGAACATAGCAGGCATACATAGTAAATTTAATACTCCTTTTTGGAATGATTTTATTACCCAAGGGCATGATATAATATGTCTCCAAGAGACATGGTATAGAGACCAAATTACTGTTGAAGGTTATACATCCTTTTATATAAACGCCCAAGATTCTGTTGTTGGCAGGGCTAAGGGTGGCTTGTTGACCCTGATTTCTACTGGGCTTACAGAATTTAAATTAGGCAAACGCATTGAAGTCGGCCCCTATGCACTTTTAATTTGTCTTGAGCACCAAAAAGCTAATGATTTAGTGATTGTCAATTTTTATAACAATATTTTTAATGCCAGTAGAGATTTGGTGGTACAGGATATAGAAATAGCAATAGATACACTTCTCGCAGATCACAGAAATCCCCCAGTTATACTCTGGGTAGGAGATTTTAATTTGCAGGTTTGCGTAGATGCCCAGAAGGGGATCTGTGGTACTATCTATGATCACGAGGATAGAGGTACCATAATCTATTACCACTTCCCACACATCACATACGGACTGGTATTGAATAGCCTAGCTGCCAAACTAGATTTAGAACTATTGGATTGTTCAAAAAAGAGGAGCAAAATTAGGTGCCCCACATTTAAAGGTAGGAATTTCAACTCCAATATTGACCACATACTAGTTTCTAGCGGTACGGCACATTGTGATTTATGGATAGTGGAGCAAGCAGTGAGTGATCACAATAGTATCTCACTGACATTATTTGGTTGGGGTCGTAAAACTCAAACCTATAGCAAAACGACACAGGAAATCCTGGCTTCTAGACTGAATGGACCAAGAATTAAGTGGGCCAAAATCAATCCTAATAAGCTCCTAGCAGAGGTAAACGCTAATTGCGGTGCTGAAATAAGTTACTGCCTCAAAGATGTGACTACCCCAGAAACTGTGTTATCCATGATCAATAAGATAAATGTAACAATAGAGGGATTATTGACTGGAAAGAACCACAAACACAGAGCTAAGCAATCTGGTTTGTTCAATAAAGATTGTACAGAAGCCTTGTCTTCACTAAAACACGAGCTGTTAACAAAACCAAGAGACCCGGAACAAATTAGGGAAAAGCGGCACGTCTACAAAGTAACGTCAGTGGCAAGGAAAAAACAGCTACAAGACGAGGCATGGCAAAATTTAGATATGGCTGAAACTACAAAAAATAGCAAACTCAAGTGGGAGACAATTGATTGCCCTTTTCTAAAGAATGATACTATACCTGTAGTAACTTCCAATGTTAATTGCAAAGCATGGATAGAGCACTTCTCTAAGGTTTTTAATTCAGATGGATTGCTTTCAGATATTTCTGGTTTATGGCCGACCACTCCGTTATCTATTACTTTGAATGAGGTTCAGGCAGGACCTGAGAAGAGCAACGGTGGCAAGGCCCCTGGGCCGGATGGTGTGCCTATAGATCTATACAAACATGAAATGGACTTATGGGCACCCATCCTAACAGGTTTTTTTAATGCCGCAATTGAATTTGAACTTCCTCAGACTTGGGGCCAATCAATTATTCTACCACTTTTTAAGAAGGGTTCAAGGTCAGAGGCATGCAACTATCGTCCCATCTCCCTCCTTGATTCATTGATAAAAGTACTAACTAGAGTCCTCTTAGACAGACTAGAAACGTGGGCGGAAGAGGAATCTATTTTATCACCAGTGCAGTACGGTTTCAGGAGGGGGATTGGCACGATGGAGCAATGCATCAACCTTGACCTTATTATTAACAAATATACAACAGTTAAGAAAGGAAACGTTTTTTATGTTTTGCCAACTTAAGTTCTGCTTTTGATTTGGTCGAACACTCACTTTTATGGCCCATCTTAATAGATATGGGTGCACCCAAAGAGATCATACATTTCCTTGCCAGACTATATGATACATTAACATGCAAGGTACGCTACGGGATGGCCGGCGAGTGCACCCCTTATTTTAAAGTTAAGAGAGGCATAAGGCAAGGATGCGTCTTAGCACCACTCCTGTTTTCTTTGTTTATTAATGAGTTAGACGCAACACTCAGAACGTCTGCTGTGGATGCACCGTTAACTGATGGTAAGCCTATTCCAATTTTGCTTTACGCAGACGACGCGGTTCTTTTATTGCGTACTCAAAATGGTTTGCAACACCTCATTGATAATTTTAATACATTTATAGTTAAACGGAAATTGGTGATCAACAAAGATAAAACTTTTACAATGGCATGTGGGAAGAAGACCAAACAAAATAGGACCTTCTTTCTAGATAATGTTTGGTTAGAACCCGTCAAGAAATTCTGTTATCTAGGGATAACCTTTTCCGGAGATAGGGGATGGACCAGTGAACAGGAGTGTGTCCAGTTAAAAATGACCAGGAACACCAACAGTGTTTTTAGATTCGCAACTAAATTGGGGAACCGCAGAATAAAAGAGATGATCCACATTTATATCATGAGGTGCTTGTCATCTGCTCTGTATTGGGCAGGTGTGTGGGGACATAATATTAACAGCTGTAAGATGATCCAACATCAGGGAAACCATTTTTTAAATCGCTTATTATGTACCCCGGCATCTGCTTCCATTGTGATCATACACAAGGAAGTAGGCTTACCCTATATTGGAGATTTAGCCGCCTTACGCCCACTATCCCTATGGCGGTCTATATGGTCAAATGCCGAAATAGAATTCACCCAAGATGTAATTAAAGATTGCTTAAATTGGAACATTGCATGCGTATCCCCTGGCTTAGGCACATCCGGTTCTGGTATAAGTTAGTTTTTGATTTTGATCCTTTTATGAATTTGGAACTGGGTGTCCCCTTTTCAAAAAAAGAGCTAAAAGAACTGTTTTTGGAAAATGCAGAGAAGGTTAGGGTTGCTAAATATGCAATTCAACATACATATGCATTTTATAAAGAACATAACGCCAAAGAAGGTCTCCAGCAATACCTGATAGCTGTCACTAGAAGTTCCCACCGTTTCGTGTTGACACGGTTGAGAATAGGCATTGTACACCACCTTGTGTCTTTTCCCCATATCGGAAGGAACAGCACTTTACCTTGCCCATGTGATGGGACATCCAAACAGAGTTGTTGCCACTTTATGCTCTTTTGCAAATTTTATATTTTTTTAAGGAAATTATATTGAAAGCCCATGTTTTTAAAATATAACAAAAGAACAACTACAGATGCCCTGTGGTTAATGTTTGAACTGAATAGCACGGATATATGTTTTTATGTAGCTACCTATATTTTAAAATGTGTTTCAAGAAGGAAATCAATCATTACATGATTTAGAATTATATGATTCCTCTGCAATTTTAATAAGCTTGTATATTGTTGTTTGTATTGGCCTTTTTTATATTGTACTTTTAGAACCTGATTTGTGTATTTATTTAAGATGAAATTTGTACAATTAGCACATGTCACTTTAAATTTAACTTTTAGAATTAGAAACTATATACTATATAACTATATACCTAATATGAAATTTGCACTATTGCTATTGATGTATGTTATTTTAATTTTACACTTCTAAAACTGGGATTGTATACTTCAAAACTATATATAAACGTTTTAAGGAATTAATGTAAACAAATACCCATAAGATTATATGATTTACAAAATTGCGAATTTTGCACATTTAGAAAATGTTTTAAATGTATTTTGTTTGTGGAGATATACTTCATGCCCTTGTATAGTACGGTAACCGTATTCTTAACGCACTACAATGTATAACTTTTTATTTTCATTCTGTCTGCTATATGGTTATATTTTATATACCGAATAAAGCATTTTGAATTTGAATTTATGAAAAAAACGTATAAAGTTTTTTTTTATAACAAAGTTTTTTATAACATTTTTCACTATGGTTCGTACAATGTAATACTGCAATTGAACCTGGAGTTAGATTAACATGTAAACTGTGTATAGTGTTGAGATATAATACAATAGCAGAAATAGAATTCACGATGAGAGATATGTACAAACACACATGTCTTAAGTGACATTAGGAGTCGCCCTCCCCAATCACACATTTTAACGGATACATGCACCTATGGCAATCATAAAACATTTAGATCATATGCTTTTATTATTTCCAATTTCACGCCGTTACATTACACGGTTTGCACATTACGTTATTTTCACACATTTACATTTATTTTTGCTTTTGCATGTAATGTTATTCATAGCTTTTCTCATATCTTTGAAACAGACTCCGACGTAGTCTGTTCACCGTTTTTTTCACACGTGATCGGGTTGAACACTACTTAGAAACATATTGCGAGAATTTACTAAGACCAGAAGACACCTATGTACGAGGGATTATATGTTTTATTATACTTCTAGATGTTACCAAGTCCCCAGATGAAGGGCAGTGTGCCTGAAATGCATTGGGCTCAAATTTGAATTAATGAAAAGTATAACATAAAGACTATGAGTTAAATAGTCTAGAAACTACAGAAAATCATGAACAAATAAAGGCAATTTGAAGACTAAAGAAGTTGTATACGTGATTATGAAATTTGATAATTGAGTGCGAACTTTGTGATGTGTTCTGATGATCAGAACACACATGTGATTTTCTGAATATTCAATCCTTGTGCCCAGAAGGATTTACAGCTCGGCACCACACACCTTGAGTAATAGTAGATACTCAGACTAAGGGAGTGCGACCCCACATACCAATTAGTCTGATATAAAAAACACAATACCCAGGTTTATCTGCTCTCCGAATCGACTGCTGGGTTGTTCACGTGTGTGGTGAAGATAAGCATTTCTTTATGGAACCAGCTTTTTCACAATCTTTCCACCGTGTGCCACAATGAGTGGGGCTGTTTCCTGCAGTCAGTCCTTCATAACCTGACATCTCTGAAGCTGGGGATGTCAGTAAAAAGAGAGGTCAAACCTCATGCTGATTGAAACTGGCAGACCGTAGATGGTGCAGATACCTACTCTTTAACACTTCTGTGACAGCAGCAAAACCTGACCTCACTATTGGTTTCAAATACATTCGAGCACTATTCAGAATGAATATCTAAAATAACTTAAAAATATCAAAGCAGCTAGTTCAAACCAAGGCATACTCACCAAGCTATACAACAGGCCACTCAGAATCAGTCATTTAAATATAATAACCTAGATATCCTGGATAAACACAACAGGGTTTACAAGAAACCCAGGAACAAGCTGCACCCCAGACGTGATAATTTAAACATAATAACTTAGGGACCTATTTTGATGGCGCAAGGGAACCAGGGAGCAACCGCCTCAAGTTGCGGCGGTCCCGCCATTGGCATTAGGATGCGCGGGCCACACTGGCGGGTGCATCGCACATTTTTTACATTGCGGTGGGCGGTGCTGCAAGCAGCACCCGCTACAATGTTAAAAACTGCATGTTGTGAATTTGCATGCACAACGTGAAAGGCACCGCACGGGTAGTCCACTATGTCTTGTTTAGGGGGTTTGAGAGGAAACTCCCATCCCTCCTTCACCAAACACAAAGGACCTCTTACAGGATGCCCAAACATAAGTTCAAAAGGGCTGTAGCCAGCCCCCTTCAGAGGAACCTCCCCTTATGCAAATAAAATGCAGGGTAGTAGGATGTCCCATCTACGCTTAAGCTTTTTTGGGAGACCCTTGATCATACCCTTTAAGGTTTGTTGAATCTTTCAACTAAACCATTGCATTGTGGGTGATAGTGGTGAATGTGTAATTCACTCCACTCTCCTTCCACATTGCAGTCAAGTAACTAGACATAAAGTTTGCCTCTCTGTCAGATACTACCTCCTTAAGAAAACCCACTCTTGAGAACACTCCCAAAAGGGCTCTTACCACCACAGGTGCTGTAGTGGTCCTAAGGGGAATTTCTTCTGGGTACCTAGTGGCATGGTCCACCACCACCAAGATAAATCTATGCCCAGATGCTGTCTGAGGATCTATTGGACCAATAATTTCAATCCCCACTCTCTCAAATGGAACCCCCACAACAGGTAGTGGCATCAGGGGGGCCTTTGTGGTGCCACCTGCCTTACCACTGCTTGGCAGATGACACAGGAGCGACAAAACTCCTTAGTATCTTCAGACATATGGGGCCAATGAAAGTGAGGGACAATTCTGTCACAAGTCTTGTTTTGGCCCAAGTGGCCTGCTAGAAGAATATCATGGGCTAGTGTCATTAGGAAGCCTCTGAATTTCAAAGGTATAACCAACCTCCTAGCTGCACCAGGCTTGGGGTCTCTGTTCTCTGAATACAGGAGTCCATCATCCCAATAAACTTTATGGGTGCAACTAGCAGTCGCAGCAGCCTCATCAGCCGCGTGCTGTCTGAGGGGTTCAATAGATGGGCAGCTCAGCTGCTTCTGGCTCAGACCTGCCCTGGAAGGCCCCTTGTCCCCAAGAACTCAACCTGATCAGGTTTAAGGTCATCTTCAGGACTGTGATCATCTCCCTCAAGAGACTGATCTTCCTTCTGAGTCAGGGGGGAGGCACTGTCTTAACCTTATTGCTCCTTTTCTTGGGAGGTACCTGTTCCATTATTCCAGAATCCAGGGCCTGTTCAGTGTTAGATATTTTGGCCTGTGACCTAGTCACAGCAAACACATGTGCAGAGATCGATAACATTTCTGCATGGGTCCTTAACTCTACTTCAGACCGGGCTGAAGTTTCTAAATCATTGCCAAGCAAGCATTCTACAAGGAGGTCAACACTTACCGCAACTTTCTTGAGGCCAGTTACCCCTCCCCAGGAGAAATTAACAACTGCAAGGGCATGGATTGCTAGCATTGGTCACTTGGTAAAGTTCACCAAGTGAGATTTGTCGAGGGTTCACAAGGTCTTGTGTCACCATTGTCACACTTGCCCCTGTATCCCTGTAGACCATAGCCTCTCTTCCATTTATCAAAGGCTGCTGTTTGTATTTGCCCAGGTTACTGGGACTCACACAGGAGGCCATATCTATTCTTTCATCACAGATCAGAACAGCGTAAATTTGAACTCTGACTAGGCCAAAGCCCATCTCTGTACCCAGGAATAACCCTACTACACCCATCTGCTGAGTACCACCACCTGGAGCTGGACTAGGAGGAGCAGTTGCCTTAGGGGCTATGGTGGCTGGAGTTGAGTCTTTTGGCCAAGTGCAATCACTAGTCCAGTGGGTGTTATGCTTACAGATTTTACAGCATGGTTTCTTTGGGCTTTTATTTCGGAAGATTGGCAATCCCCACCATTAGAAGATTTCTGGGGACCTTGAAAAAACTTCTGGTCTCCCCACCCTTATTAGGATCTTACTTCTTCTGGTCACCACCTTGGTTCTGTACCTTCTGCTTCACCCTGGTTCTGACCCATGTGTCTGCCTTCTTTCCCAATTCTTGGGGAGAGGTCAGATCAGAGTCTACCAGGTGCTGATGCTACAGCTGATCATGACAGTTATTAAAGATCTGCTCCCTTATAATCAAATTGTATAATCCTGTATATTCACACTTTACTCCCCAGTAACCAGCCCTCCAGAGCCTTAGTAGCACAATCAACAAAGTCAACCCAGTCCTGAGTCTGAGCCTTTTGGGTATCTCTGAACTTTATTCTATATTGCTCAGTGGTTTGGCCAAACCCTTCAATCAGAGCACTCTTCAGGACTGTGTAATCATCAGCATCCTCTTCTCTTACAGTGAGGAGCTTATCTCTTCCTTTGTCTGCAAAGGAGAGCCACAAGTTAGCTGTCCACTGCTCCTGGGGGACCTTCTTAACTTTGCAGGCCCTTTCCAGTGCAGTTATCCATTTGTGGATGTCATTCCCACTCTGGTAGAGAGGGACAATCTTGTTTAAGTTCCTGTGGTCATGTGACCTTTCTCTACCACTAGAGAAGTTGCTGCCACCATGATACTCTAGTCCCATCTCTTTTCTAGCTTTTTCAAGCTCTAGGGGCTCCCTTTCTAAGGCTACTTGCTGTCTCCTTATTCTCAGTTGAGCCTCTTATAGTCTCATCTGATTCTCTCTCTTCTCATGGGAGGTGTCCCTCCTATGACAAGAGACAGGAGTCCCTATAGATACTCTAGAATGGTTAGGCTCCTCAGAGGGAGATCTAGGCCTTCTTGGTATACCTCCAACTCTTCCTGGTGGGACAAAGAAAGGCCCAACTGGGCCTCCATCTCCAGTAGGATCTGCTCTCTCCAGGTCAAGGTCATTGTCACCTTCCTGGTCAGCATCAGAATCTGATTCCTGTGGAATTGGACCACTGGGCTCTTCCTCTTCTGCTGCTCCCACCCCACTGCCTACCCTTTCAGACTCTGAAGCCTTTCTCAGGTCATCTAACAATACTACCTCACTGAGGTGTTGGGTGGTGGCACCTTTGCCTGTCTTCAGTTTCCTCACAGTACACAGAGCCCTTAACTCAGAGAAAGGGAATGTGTCAGACTTGGATGTCTGTAAAGTACTGATATCTGGCAGGGACACACTGGTTCCTGGCACTGAAGACATTACTGGTGAGGTGTGGTCTATGCACCTACCTACTCTAGTTGTTACCTACTTAGCTCTCTTGAGTTGTAGAAAGTGTGTGCTAAGCCCTTGACACACAACTCTAAGTTCAGTAGAACTTACTGTATTTAAGCCTGTATTATATTTAACTCTGGTACCTTTAGTATATAGTAATCTTTATTGATTGGTTAAAAAAAACCATTTACAATTTGTGACATGACAAGAAAAAATTAATAAAAATGAATGTAATAAAAATAATTAAAAAACAGTTAATTTAAAATAGCTTGGGATTCAGGGGGCCATTAAGATCTAATAATGTTCTGGTACAGTACTTAAATCTGGATTACTTGTAGACTGATTTGGATATTGTGTGTGTTAACACCACCGGCTGCTATAATGGGGAGACTTTGGGTTGGAGAGTGGCTTCAAGAGATTTTATCGCTTTATGGACAAATTTTGAAAGCCCAATGTTTAGCTTGACGTTGTCAGGGTCAAGGGCGGCCATTATTGCCTGGCGACAAGATCGAACTTCCAACTGGATACATTGGCCACGCAACAGTAACCGTCTGGCTGTAAGCAGTGCAGGGCATGCACAGACGATATGTTCAATTGATTCTGAATGGTAGCCGCACAATCTGCATTTCGTGCAACTACTCGGCCGCCGCCATTCCGGGAGGTTCTTCAGAAAGGGCCATTCTCCCATCCTCAGGGCTAAAAACTTGCGTTTCCAATAAAGTGCGTATGTGCTCGACAAGTAGAGCGGCAGAACACCCACTTTAAGATTGGCAATTACAGCCCAGGCATGTCTCCTCTTTGAAAGGATCGCTCTGTCAGAGTGGAAGGACCACGATCTAACAGATTTTTTGATGGCAGACTTTAGCACGGGAACAGATGGATTTATGGCCCAGAGATCTTTTGCGCCTAATAACTGTAGGCTGTAGTCCAGGAGTTGCCGATGCTTATGGCTGGTCTGTTTATGCTGTATTTCCTGCCAGAGTCGGGCCTCCAAGGAACCCTCCTCGGCACGGCGCAGTCTATGGCACAGTTTGATGAATGCACCTGCCTCCACTCCATGCTGATCTTGGAGACCCAATTCTAGTCTCACTTGGGCTGGCGAGGCAGATTTTGGCAACCCAAAGGCTCTTTTGAAGATTTTTGTTATTAACTTGTTTATTAGTGTACTGGTTGCGCCTTTGGTGATTTCGTGGCCATACGTTAGGGAGTTGATTACTTTGGTTTTCATTACTTTCAGCATGGGTATTAAGCTGGGGCCTAGTAGCTGTTTTGCCAGCTTTGCAGCAACCACCTCTACCGACAGAGCTTTGATTTTTAATGCTTCTTTGTGCTTGATAAAGGAGCCTCTTCTATCAAGATAGATGCCCAGGTATTTGTAGCTGTGGGTTGAATCTAACTTTGTTTTGCTGAAATACCACCGTTCTGTTGACCTTTTTTGCTTCCCAAAAGAGATGGTTTTGGTTTTTAATAAGTTGAGCTCTAGATTGTTTTTTGTCGTATAGGGTAGCAGTTCATCCAGCAATCTCTGGAGACCCACTTTTGTGTGGCTTAGGAGCACCAGATCGTCGGCATAAAGCAAGTTAGTGATGCGAGTCCCGTCAAGTTGAGGAGGGTGGCAGTTTACACTGTCGAGAACTGGAGAGAGATCAGATATAAACAAGTTGAAGAGAAGTGGGGCCAATACGCACCCTTGTTTGACGCCGGTTTCAGTTTGGATCTTCCTGGAGACATGGCAGCCTTCGCCTAGCTTAGTTCTTATCCACGTTTCCGTGTGGAGTTGAATTATTGCCTGAAGAAGGGGCTGCGGAATGCCCCACGATTTTAGTTTCTGCCATAACAGGCCCCTAGGCACACGATCAAAGGCTGCTTTGAAGTCTACAAAGCAGCAGTGCAGCGGGATATGTTGGCAGGTCGCTTTATCCAACAAGACGGTTAGCGTTAGCAGATTGGTTGTGGTACCGGTTTTAGCCACAAAGCCCGTCTGGTTGAAAGGAAGCAGTGCAGTTGATTTGGTCCAAGCCTGTAGCTCCTCCAGTAGAATATTTGCGTAGTACTTAGACTCCACATCAAGAAGCGCTACCATTCGGTAATTTTTTGGCTCATTTCTCTTCCCGCCTTTGTAGATTGGATGGATAACTGCGCCTCGCCAGGATTCTGGGACCGTGTTGTTTAAACTGCAGTAGTAAAGGGGTCAAGTATTCTGACCATAGGCTGATGTCGGATTTAAACATAGCTTGAGGGAGGCCATTTGGTCCTGGGGCTCCATCGGCTCTGGCTTTCCTTATGCAGCTTGAGATCTTATGGTACCTTTAGTAGTTTTCAAATGATCAATCACCTTAGATTATCTGGTAAAACAATGGCAAGCTGGAATCCCATACGCTGCACATCAATGTGAGAAGTTGGCCTGGCATATGCTGTCCTCTATTCTAGTGGGCACCTTGCACCAGTCCAAACGACCCTTATTGATGGTAGGTAAAAGATAACCTTATTAGCAAGCTATCATAGTCGTAGCTGTGCGGAGCAGCCTTCAGGCTAAGTCTGGAAGGAATGTAAATCAGCTTGTTTTACCAGTCTATAATCTGGTGAATGACCAAATGAAAAGAGAACCACACCAGGTATATATATGAAATATATATATATTAATTCTATATGTTGAGCCCTACTGCATACCAAACCATATATCAATAAAGTGGATAAAAACCACAACTTGCATAGATACAAGGTCTAGAGCCTTTAGAACCACTGGGGCCACCAGGGACCACCCAAGGTAGTGACACAGTGGACCCACGGGGGACACGTGCAGTGTCTAAATACAGCCACGAATCACCTTCTTCTATGGGGAAAAGTCACAGTTGGAATTTCAAAGATAAAGGACACTTAGAAGAGGACTTTGAGTAAACCCCTTTAGGACTAGGAGGTTCTAGAGTCAAGACCCATGAGAGCACCGGAGTACTCGAGTTATCTCACCAAGGGAAGCCGGGTGCATAAGTGTCTTTTCGTGTCGGATTTCGTCGTCGTTTTCAATGCCGATCTGCTGCAAAGTGCAGCTTGCGTCCAAGTGGAAAGTGTCCGGAGGGAACCAAGCCTGGATCGGAGATGTGAAGAACCTGAAAGCAGAGGGGAGAGAATCTGGGAGACTTGCCAGTGACCAGGGGCATGATAGTCGAATGCCCGCTGATGGCGGGTGATTTCAGGTGAAGAAGGTGAAGCTTGACTCTTCAGCCACGAGGTCCCGGATAAGTCTACGATGACCAGGATCTGGACGTAAGCTGTCTCTCAAAGGATGTCGAGTGCTGAGGTGTTGGTGCCCTGATTGGGCCCAACAAGCCTTGGCAACAGCAACCCATGCAGAAAGTAGAGATAGGCTTCGGTGCAGAACAGCAAGGTCTGAGCAACTCACCACTTGGTAGGGAGTCAGGGCACGACTGGAGCAACCAGGGAAGCCCAAGGAAAAGTAGAGTTACCTTCAAGGGGATCCACCAGTCAATGGACCAGGGATCGCAAAGGAGCCTCAAGTGTAAATGCAAGAAGCAGGCTCATGAAACACTTGTGGAGTGTAGGCCCACAATCATCAGTGCAAATGATGCTCAGGACTTGGGCTACAAGTAACCCAAAGCACAACTTCAGGAAAGGTTGGGAAGTTAATGCACTTAGCGAATGTGCATGGTGTCCAGGGTTCCAGTTCCACATCACTCATGAGGGCTGCGGGTATCAGCTTTGCAGGGGACTCGGGTGGGAGGTAGGGAATTCTAGAAATTCTCTTCCTGGGCTGCAGGTACTTTGGAGTCTGGCAGGAGCTTCGGAGATGCAGACCGGCAAATGCTTTGTTGGTGCCTGTTTGAACAAGGGAGTCACTCCTTGTCCCCATGGGAGATTCTTCTGTCCTCTAATCGTTAGTAGAGATTTAGCTTGGAGAGAAGAAAATGACCATCACAAATGCCAACGTAGCATTATGGCTGCGTTTTATTGACGATGGAAGCGAACAGAATCAGAATTTCGAACTTTCTTCACGGTACTAAATACCAATGACATGGGTCTGAAATTCACATGCACCACAAGTGCCAAGGAAATAGAATTTCTAGACACTAAGGTCTATGTCAAGGACAACAAAATACATACTACTGTCCATAGGAAGAAAACCGCAACAAATAGTCTGTTGTATGGTTTAAGCTTTCATCCTGAGAAACTCAAAAAAAGCATACCTTATGGAGAATTACTAAGGATGAAAAGAAACTGCTCAGAAAACTAAGAAATGGAGAAGAAGTTTGCAGAAACTAAAATACGGTTTACACAGCGTGGACATAAGCAAACTGACATAAACAGAGGTGAGGCGAAAGCAAGGAAGAAAACTAGAGCAGAAACTCTACTCAATAAGGAGGAGAGAGCAAACCATGAACAAATTGAAGGAGAAACTGAAGAGATCAGAAATTGGACTGGGAACAAAGCATCAAAGAATGAACACCACGCATGGTAATGACCTTCAGCAAAGAAAGTTATAAAATTAAAAAAATACTGATGAAATATTGGCATGTCCTGCGAAAAGAAACCGACATTGGGAATTATATAGGTGAACGTCCTCTAACGTCATATCGAAGAGCACCGAATTTCTCTGATCATCTTGTGCGGAGTCATTTTGAAATAAAGAAATCTCAATCTTGGCTCCAAATCAGAACCAAAGGCTTCATGAAATGCATAACGTTCAAGGCCTGCAAAATAGGCAAAAGCATAAAAAAATCTCAAAGACCCAGTTGGAAAGAACTTTGAAATCAGGGACAGCATAAACTGTGAGTCTTCATTTGTGGTTTATATGCTTCAGTGTTGTTGTGGCAAACAATATATCGGAAGCACGGTGTGTCCTCTTAAAAAATGGATTTTGGAGTTCGTCCATGCAATCCAGAATGGTGACTATACATATGCAGTGGCCAAACATATTATATATCATCCAGGAAAATCATGGTAGGATGTCAAATACTTTGGCCTAGAAATGATCCCACAACATGAACGAGGAGGCAACAGAGTGCAGAAACTGAGAAGACTGGAGTCCAAGCTCATAATGAGATTCAGAACAAAAGAACCACTGGGCTTGAACAGGGACGAGGAGATGTACGTTCATCTATAGGGCATAGACTGATGACATTGCCTGGGAACCGATCGCTACATAAAAATCATGTTCATATAGAGAGATGAAAGCAAGAACAAATGAGAAAAGAAGCAGAACATTTAATCTCAAAGAATATAATACAGAGACTTCCACTGTACAGATGTGTTTATATTACACAACAACATAGATTAAGTAATAGAGCATATAGGGGTATACAAGAAACGCGTTCAAGGGCCATATCATGCAATATAGAAAATATGTAAATCTTAGGTGGAAGATATACAGCGGTGGTCAGGGCACTCAGCCCTAGGAATGGTTAAGACACTCAGTCATTTAATTACATACACGATAAATATAATAGCTACAGCGATATTGATCATTACATTCACTGTTTGTCTGTGAATCTATAACGCCAATCATCTAACTACTAGAGTGGCGTGAGGTGTTCTGTAATTGTAATTGTAAATTGTAAAAATTGATACTTGTATAGCCCACTACTCACCCGCAAGGGTCTCAAGGCGCTTGTACGAATACCGCTGTGGAACCCATCCTGGCTTTCCATGTGAGGCGTCCACTCCTGGGCACCTCCAAGGTGCCGGCCAGGCATCCTTAGCGTTGTGGGGGCCGTTGTGGAGATTAAGCAAGCTATTGCCCAGAGTTGCAGAGTGAGACTCCATGATTGGAAGAGGCACCGAGGCGAGAATTATCAGGTCCGTGGAATTTTGAGCCCAAGACCCGCCGAGGCGGGGAATTGAACCCTGGTCCCGGGCTAGGCCTCTGCATCAGGGTCCACCGCTCTAATCATTGAGCCACACTTCTCCACTACACCGCTGAATCACCCCACCAACAACAAAATACATAAACATGGCGGTTTGATAAAGTTTAATTGAAAGCATACATATACGTACTACATGGCCCATGATGCACCGTAACAACAACTAATGGGTGCAGTAGTATAAGAGAAATTGAAAAGGGACAAATGTATAACACTGCTGTGAACAGGAACTACGGTTCGAAACGCGTAGGTGATCACAGTCTGAAAATAAACCATCTAGGAAAACTACCAAGGAGTGCTACAATCTTTTTTGTGTGGAATATATATATATTCACTGAAAAAACCATAGGTTTTACACCAGTTATAGTTAGGAATTAGCATTTGAAAAACCTTTTAAATTCACTGAAAAAACCATAGGCTTCACACCAGTTATAGTTAGGAATTAGCATTTAAAAAACCTATTAAATTCACTGAAAAAACCATAGGTTTCACATCAGTTATAGTTAGCTGGAAGTTTTACTCGCATAAAACCATTGAAATTCCCACGTTATAGTTAGTTGGACTCACTATAACTTGCGCGTGCAATGCACTGCTGATGATGTCACATATTACATCACTCATGGCATGGTCAGTGACATCACTCATGACATCACTGATGACATCTCAAATGACATCACTGATGACATCATCCAGTGAATGTGTATCTTTCTGAAAAATAAATATTTTTTATATATGTATATCTAAAGGTTGATGGAAGAATAAATGGGTAAATAAATGTCTAAATGGATGTTTTTTTGTGTAAAATTGATTGGTTAACTGACTCATTAAATGTATCTCAGTGATTACATATATTAGCGAGTAATGTTTAAATATTTAAATATCTGTATCTGTGTCTCACTGTGGAAAGTGACATTCACGACAAGACAGGAAACAATTGTTAGTCTACAAGATCTGTTTTTATATTTTCTACGTAGCTTTACTATCCTATTTATCTACGTGCTTAGCTCTTTCTGCCCTTCCCCCCTTTCCCTTCTCGCTTGTCATGCCTGCGAGCGTTCCCAATTACCAATACTCACACCTCAGTCGGTTGATCAGAAATTAACCTGGTTGCGCTAGTTACCCATGGTTGGATCTTAAACCATTTTTCTGTTTCCTCCTGTGGTGGGAAGTTCTCCAGGCTGAGGCAACGGCAAATATTGATCGGGAAAAACAGTCGGACAGCTTGGCTATATCTGTAAGAGTGTGAGAAAGGGGGCAGTGCATTTTGAACATCGGCAACATTTCTAACTTCCTAGGCGGGTGGTGCCGTGGCAACCCTTACCCGTACAATTTTTCTTTGTCCTTTCCCTACCTAGTCAAAACGTCCAGTCACATTATTTAACGCGTCGTTTCTAGTCAAATTTTTTTG
This sequence comes from Lissotriton vulgaris, assembly GCF_964263255.1. Taxonomy (NCBI): domain Eukaryota; kingdom Metazoa; phylum Chordata; class Amphibia; order Caudata; family Salamandridae; genus Lissotriton; species Lissotriton vulgaris. The sequence goes on along the minus strand of NC_141694.1, from coordinate 1,803,300,518 downwards.
TTTTTCGTCATTCAATACCTGTCCAGTTTCTATGTCAGTCCATCCTCCCGTTGCTATGCTCTAAGGAGGAACAGTCATGTTTAAGTCTACGTCTCTTAAAAAACTTTTATTTGTCATAAGGACCATGCTCATATTCCCTTCTTCCCCTTCTCATCGGCGGTTCGGTCGTCGTCCATCCATACATCAGCCAGTGTTCCGACGTGACCTGCAGAAGGGAGGAGAAAGAAGAGGTGGGGGGGGCAATATTCAAAACCTCATCAACGTGCAGTAATCCGGAAATGTTTTACCTACCACATACTCGACCTATCTCCACGTAGTGCATTTCCCTATCATTACGGCGTTTAAGCCCAGATGGACCAGAAAGGTCAGACAGATAATCCTTGACGATCTGTGTAACATGAGCTACTTGGTCGTAACCCCTTTTGATCGGGTACGAGGGTGGCGGTCAGGTGGCATTTCTGTGGTGTCGTTTTAGGGCTTCTAAAGCACTTTTCCGGCTGCCTGCGAAACATAGTGTGGTTGCTAGATATCGGATCCTTTTTAACCTTTAACCTTCATCATACTTTCTCGTCGCTCACAGTAGTAATACATTCAAAACTCATTAATGCAACCGCTACAACTATGCTTTCGTTTTTAAAATACTTTTAATAAAAAGTGTTGACGCATAAATACAGGCCTACAACCCAGTGGACTAGCCACGGAGCAGATTGGAACTGTACATGGGAAGAACGAAGCTGGTGGCAGTTCATTGCATAAAGTGCGGCAGTGCAATAAAATCGTATTAGACTCCCCTACAGAGCAAGCATGATGCATGTCAGTAATTCATCTTTAATAAATTCATAAATACATTATCCAATGTTTATTCATTACCTTAAATTACACCAATTCATTTTCCAACTCATAATCGGTACCCACCATAAGTCAATTCATTGTCCAAGCACATACTCAATATCCTTCATATCTACTTTCATTATCCAAAACGTTATATACATATATATCGGGGTAAAAAGCTTGCGCAATCAGGGTGCAACAAAGTTCATTAAAAACGTCTCATTTTGTGTCGGCGCCATTTTGGGTGGGGTCAGGCAAGTTCCAGCACAGTCAGAGTGTCTCTAGTCTCGCATGGTTGGCCCAGAACTTTCCATTGGCAGTTCAGAAAGTCTCGTGCAATGTGGTTAACAGTCTAACAATATGGACCATGAGTCAAAGAATGGGAAGGGCGGCAACAATTTTCCTACCGGGTCATTCTGGTGTTCCTCCGGAACTGAACAAGCCTGTGCCGTGGCGGCATTTTAGCCATTTCCGATCCGAGTCTGGTGCCGGCAGGAGTAGCACCGATGTTGTGGTTCCCAGCGAAGGGGGCGGGGGCACCCATGCAGGGGGTCGGGGGCCCCCCGGCTCTTATAGAATCTTCAAGGTCGAGGAGAGGCGATATGGAGCGAGTGCCCGTCCTGGGCAGAAGACCGCTTTTTGATGTTGACCCTCTTTAAGCAAAGGGTGTTGGGGTGTCGCTGGAAGCCTCCACCTGGAGGGAGGTGGGGGAGGGTCGTTCGCGCCACCTCCCCCTTCCAGCGACCCCGCGCCGTTCCTCGGCCCCGTCGTCTCGACATTGGCCGTGCCAGCCATTGATGATGGGGGGGGGGGTGGTCGGCGGCTGAGGCAAGACAGCCCCCCCCCTCCCTTTTTGACATGTGGCGGGACTACCTCCAACTCCCCAGGGAGCTTGAAATGTGGCGGGACTGCCTGTACCTATGCAGGCGACGGCATGCGGCGAATTCGGCATGTGGCGGGACTACTTGATTTGCCGCCGTTCTCGCCTTGGCTTCGGTCTTCGACAAAAGCCGGATCGGGTGAGAGAGAGGGGTGGTCGGTGGCCGAGGCAAGACAGCCCCCTCTCTCCCCGCGGCCTGCAGGGCGGCAGAAGAGAAAAGATGGAGAGGTCCTTGTCATCCTTTGGACCGCCTGCCCAACATCATCTCCTCCTGACCGTGGCCAGGCGAGTCCCTCGTGCCTCGAGGCCTCGCCTTCCGGATGGGCGTAACCGCGGACCTGTTGCACTTCGGGAGCTTCCGGAATGGGGGTAGGTACCTATTGAGTTGTTTCTATTTCATGTGACCGTTATTTGGGCGGGGCGGGCAATGAGGCAGACATGTTGGGAGCAGGAACAGGCAGTGAAGCCTAGCTACCTCGCGGCTATGTTCTGCTATCAAATCTTTTCGTCATTTTACATTTCTTATTACGAACTATTTCTAATGTTTCTTATTTTTGGTGAAGTCAAAAGCTCATCAGGGGGTTACTGACTTAGCCTGATTTCTTTTTATTTTTCTTTCTCTTCCTTAGCGTGTTTCGAGCTAAAGCTTTCTGTTAGTAGGGAACGGTGATCACTTCATATTTTTATGTGTCCTTTTCACTAGGGGGGTACATCCGGACGGACCAGACGAGTCCCCTCCAATAAATGGTCCGGGGTGGAACGAGATTATCGATCAAAAAAGGGGAACATATATTCCTTCATTAGGGTATCATCCTGGACAGACCGAGCGATGTACTTCCACTTACTAGGGTAGCCTCCTGGACGGACCAGTCGGTCTATTTCTACTAAATGGCCCATGAGTAGAGAGCATATGTCCTCCATAAGGGTAGTCTCCTGGGCGGACCATGCGAGCTACCCCCCAATAACCAACCAGTGGGGAGTGGGTAGGACTGACGAATTCACAAAGGGGCATAACCTACCCTTTTCTACTTGCAAAGACTAAACAGAATATTTCTATTTCTCGTTGTTTGCAAATAGAAAATACCTCAAACGAAACAATTCCTGGGACAACAATGTCCAGGCAACCAACCAACCAATGGGGAGAAAAACAGGCATGACGGATTACAACGGGGACAAATGTCTGCATTACCTGCCCTTCGCTATCCACAAAGGGAACAGAATATTCCTATTCGTCTCTGTTTGTGGACAGGGAAGATCTCAAAGAACAACAATCGATTATTAATCGACTTCAAACAATTCAGTGGGGAGAAAAGTAGGCATGACGAATTACAACGGGGGACAAAAAGTCTGCATTACCTACCCTTCTCTATCTGCAAAGAGGGACGACGTTCCTATTCGCCGCTGTTTGCAAACAGAGAATGTCTCGTTCTCAAAAGAGAACCAATATGTCAAGTAGCCTTCAAAGCTAAATGAACCAATACCAACAATATCAGTATACAAATACCGACTTTCAATACAAACAATCAATCAATCAGGTGGATAGAGCCACCCTACCAATCAGGCGTAAAAACACCCTACTTAATCTTACCCGGACCGGACCATACGGACAGTTCTTCGTCTTCCTCCTCCAGCGCCTGATTTTTCTCTTACTCCATGTAGCATTCCTGTGGGATTCCAGTCAGGACAATAGGTCACTCAAGAGAGGTCCTTTTAGAATTGGTGAAGTTCTGTCGATCGGCAGCCGGGCTAGGGCCCTCTCAAGGCAGGTATACTCCGATCATTTTAGACGTTCACTTCTTCGTCTGGATCTCTCTTACCGAACCCTATGTCACTGATGGACCCCGCGTTGGGACGCCAATTGTGGAAAGTGAGCCCATAATTCTATCAATGCCCAGGCTGCTGGCGCAAACCGCCTCTTAGTTCCCATTCTGAATAATTACCAAAATAAAGAGACGGGCGCTGGAAGCAGGAATCAAGAACAGAGTTTATTTCTCATGAGGAGAGCCAGTCATTTCGGACACGAAACACAGTGTCTTTCGGGAGGTGCTCTAACAAGTGAGCTTGAGACTCTTGCTTTTATACTTTGCAAAACATTTGATGGCACAATCAGGACAGTATGACGCAAAAGAAAGACATCCCTATAATCCTCGTGATGATCCTACTCCACATACGTTCACAATGGGGACCCTTGACCTGCTGATAAGAGGGGAGGGCAATCATGCAGCTGAGTGTTTCGTAGGATGTGTGCGCCTGATCATGGCCCAGGGGGTGGGGTGGCTAGGCATACAATAAGGGCAGTAAATGGTATCTCCTGGCTTAGGCGGTGGCCTCGGACATGTGTGGTCAGCCGAACTCGGGGGAAGGGGTCATCAAAGGAGTGGTATTCATGCCTGCGTGGACAATCGAGCGTGGAGGGAGGGCTTGTCAATAGAGGGGCATTCAGGGAAGGGAAGGAGGTGCTGGTCAGGCGCGGCCGTGACTCTCAAGGACAGGGCTTTGCGGAAGAAGAGGGTTTATGACTTGCTCATATGAGGAGAAGGAGGGGGTCAGGGTGCGTGCAGGGCCAGAGTCGCGCAGAGAGAGAGAGAGAGCTTATGACCTGTACATGGGAGAACAGGGGCAGTCAGATACAACTGGGGGGGGGGGGCTATGTCAGCTGAGGCGAAGGTTGCTTCTTCGAGAGGGAAATGGGGAAGGCCTGGGTCAAGCGGGAGGGTTACCTTTCATATCAGGATCGCGCAAAGGGAAAGGGTTTCACGGTCTATACACGAGAGAGGGGGTGCAAGGTACGCGCAGGAGGGAAGCTGGGGATTCCAATGGGTAAAAAGGCCAAGGTGCCCAAAATGGCTGTACATATGCATAGGGGTACGGGTTCTTACTGGCAGGGTGATACGGTCAATAATTTACAGTATCCATGGTGCCCACAGGGAGAGGAGTGGGAGAAGAAGGGAAATGAATGCTGTCTATGTACATCAATTTTGTCAGATTTCACATCACTTTGTGTATAAGTGGCTGCATGGGTTGGTGAGTAGCTACATGAGTGTGTATATGGGTTATTAGTTGTTTTTTTGAGTATCAGTATCAGTGTCTGTATGGTTCGGTGGGGGATATTACTTAGAGCACAGATGCATGAATGAGTGACTCACTATTTGCATGTATTTTGAAGACAGCATGTGTGCAAGACTGTATGGGTGGATGATTGTGTGTATGGGTGGGTTAGTGAGTATGTGTTTTTATAATTGATTGTTTAAGAGAGTAAATATGTTTCCGTTTCTTGAGAAGTATGTGTAGTGGTGTGCATATAGCAGTATAATCAAGTAAATGGTTTTTTGATAGTTTATTTACATGTGTGAATTTGTGTGTGAGTAACTATATGGATGAGTATTAGTGTGTAGCTGGATATATAGGTGTATGAGTACATATGATGAGTATGATGAGTAAGTACAGACATGAGTGACTATATAGAACTGTTGGTGAATGTGTGGATGTGTATATAGATGTTGGAATTACCTAATAAGTTGTTGTAATTGGTATTGGTTTCTCCTTTTTTAAGAAAATGTTAGTTTCTATTTTTGAATATGTGTGTCAAAGGTTATTTTATGCTGATAGGAGGTCTGCCACTTTGTCACAAGGATGTTGTCATCAGTGATGTCATTTGAGATGTCATCAGTGATGTCATGAGTGATGTCACTGACCATGTCAAGAGTGATGTAATATGTGACGTCATCAGCAGTGCATTGCACGCGCAAGTTATAGTGAGTCCAACTAACTATAACGTGGGAATTTCAATGGTTTTATGCGAGTAAAATTTCCACCTAACTATAACTGGTGTGAAACCTATGGTTTTTTCAGTGAATATATATATATATATATATATATATATATATATATATATATATATATATATATATATATATATATATATATATATATATATATATATATATATATATATATATATTGTGTGGAATATATATATACATATATATACACATACAAAATTAATGTTGAAAAGAAAAATACACATTTTAAAAGCTTGCTACAACAGTTGCTTTCAACAACAAACTCTGGGAAAACTAAGAGGTCGTCTTGCCTTTAAAATGTGAAACCTAAGCTACTGACTATGACAGAGCTTATTTGTAAAGCATAGTGAAAAATATTAAACAAGAAAAAAATTCATAATTGGACTCTTCCAGAGGCATCTTTGAATGCTTTATCTGTATAAGAAAACCATTTCAAAGATTTCTACTGCTATGTCATGACACATGCACCTACACTGGTGGTAATTTTGAAATGGGTTTCCGAAGGAAAAAGCTTTCTGAGATGCCCACCAGCATGTGTGACTGTATTGTGGCTTTATAACATGTGTTAATTTCATAACCCATCATAACGAGCAGGGAGTGGGCATGGCATACACACACACATCCACACTCACTCACAGCCATGCCTTCACACACGGACACACACACCCAATCACAACTCTCACTCATAAAATGCACATAGATTAATAAATAAACACATGCATGCACCAAACATTACAACACATAAAACTTACTGGCAGTGTATCTGGCACCTGGAGGGAAGCCTCTGAGGTTCCAGGATGGTTGGGACTGCCACCTTTTTTCATAGGCTGACCTTCTGTGCCTATTCCCCTCTTCGATGAAGTGTCAGTGATAAACACTCGGTCCTTGGCACTTGGGGTTTAAAATTGAAGCACCTAGATCCAAGGCTATCAGTGACCCTCCCCCTTATCATAAGAGGAGTTCCTACAAGCACTTTGGCAGGATGAAGAGGTCACGTCCACAGAAGCTGTGGTATCTTCAGCCCAGGTAGCCATTCACCTACTAATATAGCACGTCTAGCACCTGGCTGCCTGACCTAAACATAAATATTGTCTGTCAGGCTGGCTGTGGTATCTCCCCTTTACTGTTCAATGGAACACACCTCCAGAGGGTACTATGGATTTTTGTAAAGTGACATTTGACAGGTGGAGCAGCTGAACAGTTGCTGTGGCTAGGGTGTCTATAATAAAGCCTACTTCTGTGGTACTTTAAAGGGGAGTTCTCTAACTGACCTTTGCTCAACTTGAAAGACAAGTTTTATGTCTGCAAAAAAGGTGGGTGGGGGGAAGGTTCCCTCCCCTCATGAGGATAGGCCGCGATTAGTACCAGCACACATTTTGCCATTTTATTTCTAAGTTTAAATTACTGGTCTAAGAAACAAAAATACCAAGAGCATCGGCAGATGAGTGGGAAATCAATGTATGAAGTTGAGGCAAAGCAGCATTCATAGATAGAAAAACAGCGAGGAGCTGGAGTGGAAGAGGGATGGAAAGCAGTGGAGGAGCAAGGAGGAGGAGAAATGTAACAGAGGATCTCATGAAAGATATAAAACAATGGAAGAGAGTGGAGTAGGGGTAGAGAAACAGAGGAAGGAGTGGGTGATAAAAAGGGACAGAGGGATGGGGAGCCATGTAGAAAGTAGAATGGAAAGCAACACAAACAGTGGAAATAGGGGAGTGTAACCGCAGAAGGCATGCTTCAAGGTAAGTATGTAAAAGCATATTGATTCAACCAGCATAGGTGGTGAAAAGTATTTTCAATATCTCGGATCCATTTGATACCTTGTAAACCCTCTAAACCCCTCTGCAGACTGTCAGCCAACCCTATCAATCTGATGGTCTTCATGAGCCCATGAGGAGCTCCTATCTTCCACAAACCCTCACTGCAGCCTGCCTGAACTCACCCTCAAACATCCTATATTAACTTCCATTTCAAAACCCCACTGTCTGCTCACTCATCTCTAGCGTTTTGTGGCGTCTTGTCATGGAATACTGAGTGGAATGTGAGGTGGAAAACATGGCAAGATTCCAGGAATCAAAAAGAACAGACAATGGAGGGACTGCTCAACAAATTAAACATTCACCCCCAGTCACAAATCTGGTGTGAAATCCATCGTATTTTTGCTTGCTATGCCAGTCCGGCTGTACCTAGCCATATGTAAATCAGTCTTGACAGTGCTCCCCATAGGAACAGCCATGCCTGAATTGCCAGGCCAGGTCTTTCCTGGACCAGAAATAAGCATCCTTGGGTCTATTTTAGGGTATCACCCAGACCTGCTTCAATCCGGTGGCATAGCGAGCACAGGACCCACGTCTGGGCATACCCTTCCCTCTTAAGGCAACAAATGCAAAAAGAATAGATAATGAACGGAATACAGAACAAATCAAACATTCATCCCCAGTCCCAGATCTGGGTTAAATACATTGTTTGTTTGCTTTCTATTCCCACGCCGGACAACAGGACCACCCTCAAGCTCGCCACCCGGAAACACCACCAACTGATCCGCACCGCCAAGAAACTGGCTTTCAAGAACCGACTGGACAACAACGCACACAACTGCAAGGAACTCTTCAACATCGTGAAAGAGCTCTCCAACCCCAACGCCGGAAACAACAACATCACCCCATCGCAAGACCTCTGCAACTCCCTCGCCTCCTACTTCCACAACAAGATCGCGGACATACACAACAGCTTCAGCACTCAACCGACGCACGCCACGACCGCAGCAACGCCTCCCACCACCACCCTCCGCGCCTGGACCCCGGTCAACACCGAAGACACCGTCCGCATGATGAACTCCGTCCACTCCGGATCTCCGACCTACCCCTGCCCTCACCAAGTCTTCAACAAAGCCGACGCTGTCATCGCACCCCACCTGCGGGACATTATCAACACCTCATTCGACACCGCCACCTTCCCCGAGAGCTGGAAGCACGCCGAACTCAGCGCTCTACTCAAGAAACCTACAGCAGACCCCACCGAACTCAAGAATTACCGCCCCATCTCTCTACTCCCGTTTCCAGCCAAAGTCATCGAGAAGACCGTCAACAAACAGCTGGCCGCCTTCCTCGAGACGAATGGATCCCTCGACCCATCGCAGTCCGGATTCCGTGCCAACCACAGCACCGAGACCGCCCTCATCGCCGCCACCGACGACATCCGAGCCCTGATGGACAACGGAGAAACAGCGGCCCTCATCCTCCTAGACCTCTCCGCGGCTTTCGACACGGTCTGCCACCGCACCCTAGTGCAGCGCCTCAGCAACGTCGGAATCCAGGAGAAGGCACTGGAATGGATCGTCTCCTTCCTCGACGGAAGAACACAGAGAGTCCGCCTACCACCGTACAAGTCAGAGGCCACCGAAGTCATCTGCGGCGTCCCTCAAGGATCCTCGCTGAGCCCTACTCTCTTCAACGTCTACATGAGCCCCCTCGCGGCCATCGCACGCCAACACAACCTCAACATAATCTCCTACGCCGACGACACCCAGCTGATCCTCTCCCTGACCAACGACCCCGCCGCCGCCAGAGCCAACCTGCACGAAGGGAT